>NC_080637.1:25886675-27382508 GCF_027579445.1 Ammospiza nelsoni | reverse complement strand
CCAAACAAAAAAAAAAAAAAAGAGGAATAACACTTTGTGGAAAAGATCTATACCTTTTTAAAGTGATCTTGTTCTGGCAACACAGAAATGTAATCTAAATTCCTGCATGAAAATGACAAAAATACATTAAACTCAATTTTACAATAAATTGCTTCAAAAATAACATTTTATGCCATATTTCAGCTCAGAAAAATTCCATAACATCCAAATTCCACCTTTTGATGAATAGACATTCTGAGTAAGTCTGGCATGCTTTTAATTGCAGAATTACATGTACACCTCTAAAATAAAAGTGTTCAGTATTCAAACTTTTCAAGGACCACTTCATTTAGGACTCTGAGGGTGATATCAAATCTGAAATGACAGTTATGATTTTCAGGCATATTTCCCTCTATAACACGCACATTCTTCACACTTTAAAAAAATGGAGACGCAGTTACAGCTGATGCCTATTGATCTGTGTGCACTGAGACGAACATCAACATATTCAGCTTATCACAACCATTTGCAAGAGCATGTTTGTCAAGCAAAACTATCTCAGACCACAAGAGAACTGATGTCTCAGTTGGATTACTTCACTAACTCTTCTATAACTGCATAGAAGGGTTATTTTAACTGACTCTATGCAAAGAAAAACAAAAAATTCTCACAGACTGTTAAGCAACTTGGAATCACTTTGAAATCTAAAATTGTTTCAGGCTTGAGGTTCAACATGCAAATAAAATCTAGAGCTACTCTAAATACAACAGCAGGAAGAAAATTATAAGCTTTAATACTGGCCTTTTTCTAAAGTACAGGCCATATCTCAAACAAAAAATGGGCATTCTGATGCAGCATATATTAAATATACTGATTATTCCAACATTTTTATAGAGCTACTCCTCAGTGAGTCACAGTAAAATTCATAATATGGTACCATTAGGCTCACATCAGAGGTGCAGAAATAAGCATAACAAGACTCTCCTGAGCTTTAAGCAAATACAACTAATGATCAGAAAACACTGACTGCTATATAGAAACCATGTCTGTTAATTTGTCACACTAGCTTGGTTTCAGACAAAATTGTCTCTTCATTTATGACTTTCAGCTTAAGGGCAGCCAGAGAACAAATTAATTATTTCAATGATATCTCTCTGTTGGTTAAACTTTTATACCTTTGATGCCTGAACCTAAAATTCTGTGTGCTGAGGGCTACACTTGCCTAAGTAAAAGATAGCTTCTCCTAAATTGCTTTGAAATGTCACATAAGCACGGACAAAAAAAAATTGGACTGGTATTTTCATTTTTTACTATTTATTGTTAAAAGAACTTATGGCATTCTCATGGTCTGTCCTCACAAGAGCAAGAAAAAGTTCATATCTATGATTTTTTTTTTAATACGTATTTGGCTTGTCTTGTCCTTTTTGACTAAGCTCTCTAAGAGACCAACTCCTTTCCTCAAATTCCATAGTCATGAAAGATTAGGAGACTTTCAGGAAAGAAGACAAGGTATCCAGAAAATTAAAAGTAGATTCTTGGAAGCAGAGTATCTAGCACTCTTAGCAATTATTTGATTACAAAACTCATCCCTGTATACTCTGTATAATATTTGATGTTACTACAATATTCCTAACACATTTCAATGCTTTATAAATGTATTTGTATACAATGTATTCTATTTGTATTTATATATAAATATATACAAGTAATATATAATCAGATCTTTATCATAAAGAAAATCATTTAGAGAAAACTTCTCAGAATTAAAAGCACAAAAGTGTCAATCCTTTTTCCAGTGGTATCTATAGAAAAGCTGAGCAATTTCAGTAAGGCCAGGGTTTAAGGTTCAAAGGAGGCAATCATTTTGACTGGACTGTGACAATGTAAAGAGTCTTGTTAACTTGTATGGCATCAGCCAGTTTTAGAAGGGGTAAAGCAATTGACACTACCCATTTAAGGAACATGAAAAGTGAGGACAAGGACCCATAAGAGTTCACCTTTTTCCATGATTGCCAAGTTATTCTGATCAAAAAGTATCTCAGCAAAAGCTTCTGTGCTTTGTTAAGTATTTGCAGCCCCTCAGCTGTGGCTCTGACTGACCTTTACTTAGCACAAATTACTCTAACTGTTGTACTGCCGTATAGAAAAGATTGGCTCCAAATTAGTCTCTTCTGATATGAGAGACCAGAAAAATTGATTGCTCAGTGCCTTCTTACTGACCTCCCACTCACTTGAATATTAAAATTCCAGAACTGCCACAAACACCTGAAGGGTTTTTACATACATAAGCAGTGCATTTGACTACTGCATACATATATAACTCAAAGCAGAATTGAAGGATTGCATAGTGAATGTTATTAAGAAAATAATCTCATTAATATTTCAAAGGGCCAGATTCCCTTCTCAGAATAGGCAGCAAATAAAGATAGCCTAAAAGAAATGCTAAGCCCAGAAGACCCTGTACCCCATGTTTATTAGAGACCTTCATATATGGGGAAAAACTTTAATACGTGATGTCATAAAGATATCTGGAAAGAGATTCAAAGAGCCAAGTAGACATGTTCTGGCTGTGTTGAGAATACAAGCCTGGGAAGACGCCTTCATACAATTAGAGGAGATTCAAGCTGTATAAAGCACTTCTCAAGGAATTTCTTCTCCAATGGGCTGCTATGCACTGTGATAACCCACCGAAAGTGCACAGAACTGTTGAAAGAAAAAATTCCCATGCCCAAAGGAAGGCAGCCTCATGACCCTCTGAAGAAGAGACAGTAAACCAGGTTATATCCAGGCACAGAGATGCACACATCCACATGCTTCTCCACAAAAGGTTTTGGGAGTCTGGCCCGCCAGAACATGCCTAAGAGGTCATAATCTTACTCTGTCTTCTGGATTCCAAGAAGAAAGGGTGGGTGGAGGCACTTCCTAAAGCGTAGTACCCACAGAATCACATACATGGCACACTACAGGAAACTAGGGAATTTTGGTGTGAGATGGGAAGACATCTTGAAAGCTTAGGATTTTGAGAGTTAGGTAAGGACTAGTCAGAGGGGTTTATATTAAAATCTCAAGTTTAGATGCCTGAAGGTCATTGAATTTCCACCTTAGGAATCTTTCCTAGGATCGCAATGAGTAAACACATTTTATGCTTGTTGTGAATCTAATAAATACACAGTAATTTAATTTTCCCAATGAAATTGTCAGCAGGGGGGAAAAATTATTTTATTATCTAAAACCAGGGAACAAAAGTGTAATTTGTGCAGATCCTCACCAATTTCAGTAGGGCTTCCCATAGTGGCAGTTATCCTTTCACTTAGAGTAAATTACAGGGCAAGATCTAACCATCAAAACAGATTAGCTAATTACTTACAAATGGCAAACATAAGCACAAACAAAAAAAGTGGAAGAAAACAAGCTATTTTTTTTCTGCTAATCTTAAATACAGACTAAGACTAGCATTTTAAGGAAGATATTTCATTTCCAGACTATAGAGAGCTATAAATGAAGTTTGCATAATGATTTTAGACAGCTCTTCTCCAGTACACACTATATCATAATGTGGACAATAAATGCTTTTATTAACAAGCAGATGAGTTTGCCATTCCTATTCCAAATAAGGATTCTCTCATAATTAGAAATTGCACATTCCCTAGAAGGAAAATTCTTACTGGGTACACAGCTGCAAGAAAACCCTGCTGCAGCTGCACCCTGCTTCCTTCAGAAGAGGTTCCCATCGTGTGGAAATTACTTCCAGCAGTGTTATAGGCATAAATGCAGTTTACATTTAAAATATATTTCCACCTTTAGTTTTGAAACACATGGTATACTGAGAGTGCAGTACAAAACAGACTCCACCCATCCTTTCCTCTTTGACCCCAAGTTTAGCAGCAATATGTGTGACTAAAACTTAAAGTTGGAAATGATGGAGAAAAACCAAACCACAAAACAGTGAAAACATGTTTGATTTCTAGGGAATACAAAGTACTTTCAAGGATAAGGATAAGTTTCATAAAAAATATCTCAGCATTAAGCAATGAACGTATAAATAATTTAAAGATCTCAAGTAAAAGCAGCCCTTCCTTCCACAGGGTTTTCCTGAACCTTCTATTGCACTTAACAAGAGCTACAAGAGCTACAAGAGTCCTCCCTCCCTCACTCCCCCTCTTTCTTTCTTCCTCTCTTTCTTTCTTTCTTTCTGTCTATCCACTCCCAAGTTGGTAGACAAAATAACCCACAACCATTCTAATAATTTTGGGGAAAATGGTCTCTCTACCTAAACCTATCCAATACCCTTCAGGCCAGAGGGTATTAGAAACCAAAAACACCCTTCGAACCATTTTGGCTTTTAGCTAGAGATTTCTGCTTTTTTGCACCCTATAGTGTTTGAATTTTTCCAACACCTTTCAAACACCCACTCAGCCAAGTGGCAACAAAATGCTCAATTTTGAGACAATCTGGAGATTTTCCCTTGCTCATCACAAAGTTTGTTACATTTTAAAGTGTAAGCTCTTCTTTTCAAACACTTGGTAAACTCATCTGATTTGTTGCCCACCAGGGTCTATCTCATCATATAGTAATGTCTATTTCTGGAATCTAATGTGAGCACATTCGCAAGGTAACATGTGAATCACACAGAATCTACAGCTAACTTTTCTATTCACAATGCTGTCAACTTGAGTTTTATATCAAGGAAACATGCTGTGAATATGATAAAGAAGGTCATCTGGGGGCTTTTCAGACATTTATTTTAAGGCTATCAGAATTTGGAGTAGTCTGTAAAGAAAAAGATAAAGATAGACAAAGTAGTAGCTCAAAACCAGTCATTTATTTACCTAAATATTTAGCTTCCAAGTGCCTTTTATCAGCGTGTTCAGCACCGATTCATAATCAATGTTAAAGATGGTTTAATATTCTATATTACTTTCTCCAGAACATGTCACTATGAAAAGCAGAGTAATCCCATTAGTATCAGTAAACAGAGGCATGCAAAAAGAAAATTCTAAACTGAAACATACCCAATTAAATTTCAAATATTTCCAGTTTTTTACAACCAAACCTATTTTCCTGTAAAAAGTAATGCTGGCACAAACATCAAGGTTATCATCTGCTTTCTGAATCTGCCATAGCAACAGCCACTTCTAGATTCTCACACCAGTCTTCAGAAAAGCTACTTTAAAGTTCAATTAGATAAAGGAAATAAATGCTTCTGAAAATGCTGAGACAAACATCAATGTGCTTTGCAGGCACAGATAGTGAATAGAAATATCTGTGTGAAATATTTCTGTACTATTTAAATACTAGTAATACTAGTACAACACTAATAATTTCTATTCTTTATTGAATATCACAATGACTGTCTATGAAGAAATTGTACCAATAAAGGTAGTTTATGAATGGTATTTATATTGAGCAGGTTAAGATATGTAACTAAAAAAATTAATTTTATTCAAATAGGCTATACAGGCCTTTTTCCACTAAAACTCTTTATAGCAACAAAGAAAATCAATCAGTTAATTTAACAGCATCCTACATTTTTGCAGACTCTAGTGGGTACACTTCCATTTTCAGTACAGACAGTATGCATTGACAAATAGGAATGAAAATTTTAAACATTACGGAAGATGTAAACCTCTCATTTTTCAGTAGTAATAGAAAACAAACTACCATTAAGGAAGGAAATTTGATTTAGAGATAGAACACAAACAAATGCATCACAGTTGTAGGATTTTACTCCATCCAAACAAAAGGCTGAAAAGCTGTCCATAATGTAATTAATGGAGCTTAAACACAAGTGAGAATTCTGGCCTCCTGTTTGTGTCTATTGGTATTCCTGTCAGCATGTTAGTTAGATACACACAGTTTTGTTGTGATTTGCTGACAGATTTGGACTGTATACATTGCTACCAAAGGATGTGGGCTCAGTTTGCACAACATATGCCTCCACAAACTGGGTTTCCTCTAAGGAGTAAATGAAGGGCATCCGTATATACTGCTGCCATTATTTGAGACCTAAGACTCATAACAGTTATTCAAACATTCTTACCGCAAACACCTAAAACATAGATGGAGAATTCCTGTAAAAGGGTTTTTGGTTTTGTTTTGTTTTTTTTTTCAGGACATATGAAGGATTCAAGCAGTAAGTATTTTATCAACAACAGATACAATTATAAGGACTGCCTACATACACATATCCTCATTCTAGCCATCTTAGGTCTTTCTTTTGGTTTCTGTCAAGGACAGTCACGCGTCCTTCTCTCACTGATAATTCTGCTCTATCTGATCTCCCGCAATATGGGTACAGATGATTTCCTGACTTTGCATTCTTTACAAGGGCTCACATCATCTGACACACAGTCCTGAGAAGTTTAGTACACGCCAACATTAGATGAAAGGTGAAAAAAATTATAAGAAACAACTGGAAATATTCAAAAGCATTAAATAATAATTTATGTAGGAAGCTCAACTCAGTTCTTTCAAGATTTTTTGTTTATCTTGACTGCCCTTTACAGTGAGAAACAAAGAGAGAGTGAGAGCCAAAGCAAGGAATATTTTATGACAATTAGGAAGAGTTTTGGAACCATTTTAATCAACTCTCTTATCCTACTGCATTGTACACAATGGAGCCACCATCCTGTGTGTATGGTAATATCTCCATGGTAACCGATTATAAAATATAAGTACAGTATTATGATCACTATTTAGAAAATGAGGCAATTGAACATGAGGAAATTCCAGTCTCAAATACTTCCATTTCCTTAGGATTTCAGCAATGACATTAAAGGATGGGAATGACCCATGCTGCAATCTCCAAGTTTCAGTTAGTGTCATATTAATTAGAGAATTTATATATTTATACTAGGAAAATAGATAGATAGACAGACAGACAGACAGATAGATATTTTCAATCATATTATTTTTTTAAGGTAATCTTACTTATGGCTCACCATGAGTAAACTCTTGCAAACAATATTTCCATTGAAGTCAAATTGTCTGTGGGACTATTTATACTCTTAAGGGGCAGCACTTATTTTACAGTATGCATGCTTTAAAATGTTCTGCATATTGTTTTTTGATCTAAAGTATAGCCATACAAAAGAAAGTAGCAGAGGTACCTCAATCCACTTAGCTTTGTGAGAATGCCTGAGCAAAGGAAAGGATCTGATCAGACATTTCCTTAGTTACAGTTATGGACTATTAATAGGAAGAGAATGAGCACAATATGATTTCAGCAGACTTTTAGGAAAATTGCCTTTAAGGATAAATAACATGCATTTAGAGCATATTTAAGTAGGACAAAAGAAAGGTGTCAAAACTTTCTCTTCAATTTGTTGCATTTCATCTTTTCCTCTGTGGAAAGAACCTATCATCTTTTCCTAACTATAAATCTACTCATTTGAGCAGTGATATCTAGTGCCCTTGCTTTTGGGGAACACAGATTACAAGAACTACAAAAATAATTATTTAGATGTGTTTGCTGCAAGAAGAACTTGCAGCAAGAAACTAAGCATTTTGCCAGTTTGGTTGACTTTTAGGGAAAAATTATTTAAATATATAATTATTATTATATTATGTATATTATTACATTTTATGCACGCTGAGTGGGAAGCTGAGCCTAAATACCTAACCATCCATACCCTGCCAGGATGTGTCCAAGGCAAAGATGATTTACCTTCAGGAGTGAATATTTCTCTGCAATGGTGGCAGAGGGAGCCAACATAACCAGCTAATTTTACAAAGTTAAAGTTACATGTCATAAATTCCGACCCCAGCTGCAGTTCAGTGTTTTATTTATTTACAAATAAAAGTGACTGGCTTGCAGAAGATGCATTTCTCTCTGGGCACTTTGTCACTGAGCAGGTTTGTGTCTAAATATCTGCTATTTTGTTCCTGGTCTATCTATTTCCACACAGAGCCAGAAGTATATAATCATTGACCAAAGTGCAGACAGCACACCTACATGGCATTTTTCTTGCTGTAGCCTGCTAGGAATAGAAGCAGTTTGAAAGATGCACAGTTGCAAGTAGTAGTTTATTTGCATTACTTGTGAAAGTCCTTCAGCTAAATTTCCACACAGCATGCTCATTATGTCCATGCAAGTGTGTCTGTGGAGCTTTTAAGCTTATTGAGACAAATAGTGGAAGTAACAAACAGCGAGAGCTTCCTGTACTGTGTGTAACTAGATTTCCATCTTAGCTTATTCTGAGCTCCCTTAGTGAGTTATCCTTTCAGCCATTTTCATATCATCCTAAACATGCATCAAAGGTCGAGGGGCAGCATTGATTTAAAATCTCTAATTACCAAAAAAAGCAATTTCTTCTAAAATGATGGTTATATTATGAGTAGTAATGTTAGGGAAATTTTGTTGGGTTCAAAAAACAGTAGAAATATTACCATGGACTGCATTGTGCACAGGTGAAATTCTCAATATATTTAAATATTTTTTCTTCTCTCTAAAAAGCTTGGAAATAACCTGCCTGGAAGCAAAAGGTACTTGGGCAAAATTCTATGAACTTCATTATTCCAGAGATCAATCTAAATCATCCAAGGATGCCTCCATGAAACTTACAGAAACTACAAGACCTTAATGAGTGCAAGTGTATACATTAAATACTCTTTAACAGAGCCATATATTTTAAAGATCATTATGTTAATTTGCTATGAACTTCCAGAGTAAGCACTTATCAAAACTTTAACTTAATGAGGTATAAAAAAATATCTTACTAAGAGAAAATATAGATTTTAAGACTGCAAGTGATACAAATCCAGTACGCTCAGGCAAACTGTCCTGGAGGTTACTACCCTTCATCGTTATTATTTTATTTATTTATTATTTTAATTATGCCAAATTGAGACTCTAATCACTTTGTCCAATTTAGCCAATGTTTCTTAAACCCTTCCTTTTGTCAAAAAATCTGTAAATAAAAATATATCCTAAATAAGCACCTACCACACTCATGCTGTTCAATGACGTCACATACTAATATTTTGTTATTAGACAGCAATTCCTCAAACTCCTCCTACAAAGGAAACATTAGTCATACTTGGTGTTTTTCTGAAAATTACAAGCTAACATATCCTTCTTAAAAACAAAGTCACAAATTCAAGTCACTATTCACCCACTAGTTCTCTGGTGATTCTGTTTGAAATAGCTCATTCCTTTATATAGATGTTTTTCCTTTTACTTTGTTTTATACACTATGAACCTGTATACAGGCATATATGTGTATGTGCTTTACACACACATATATTTGTCTATGTTCTGCTTGCAGGATCTCCTTGCACACATTTAAGGATGTGCAAAGAAATAAATCTAGAAAATGGCCATACAATTATTTCTAGAAGTAATGAAACCGAACTGTAATACGTACTTAAAGTTCTACATTTGCAGATGGTCTTTGGGATCACACTAGTGTTAATTCCAAGAAAAAAGCACTGTACTGTGTATCATATGATTGACAGCTCATTAGGGTTTTCTTTATTATTGTTCAGATCCACTTCTGTTGGTACATACAACTTGCTGAAGTCACTTTCTGAATTCCACTGTAATTTACATTGTACGTAAACCTCTAAAAATTCTATTTAAAATTTTGTTTTGTTTCCAGACTTACATACAGATGTGGTAGGAGACTTACTATGTTCAGCAGTCATGCCATTTTGCCTGCCTTAACTCTTAGTTCTCTCAAAAAGGAAAATAACTTTTGAAATAATATTGACATCCTTTGGAGCAAACCTATTTTTAGTTTTGAAAGATTAATTAAAATATATTTTGTTAATATTCACATTGGCCAATTAGCCCATATTGCATCTTAAATCCAGATTTTTTGTCCTTTGACCCATCACCAGGATTACACTGTCACTGATGAAGTGACAGGAAGACGGAGCAGAAAGACTTCAGCAGCTCAGCATGGTTCTTGTACAATGTAAGATTTTGAAGCTGTAACACAAAGTTCTTTCATGTTTTGTACAGCTGAGTACATAAGAGTATTTTTCCTGGAGACTATTGGTGTTTTGAATACTTCAAAGGCATTGACTTTTATATTTTATTATTCAAAACAGAAAGCCATACCACTTGTTTGACATGTTATGTCAATTACCACCAAAAGCCTCAAATTTGTGAATCAGCAGTGCAAATGTGGAAAGGTCACCACATCTCTTATCAGGGAGAAGCCATAACTGTTGTTTCTCTACTAGGTTTTTGAGGCTGAAGTCACAGCAGTTTAAATGAAGGCTTACTTGTAAGGAAGCTTTATTTTAGCTTTCATCTTATTTTTCATTCACTTTATTCCCACCTTTACATTATATCACAGCTGCCACACTGAAGGACACTTACTGTCTCCCCTGAAATTCAAACATTCATCTGGACTGAACAATGCACTATGAAAAGAATCTGACATTGCTTGCTTACCTTTTTTTTTGCCTTATTTTTAAGTAAAGAGCTTAATAGAATTGAAGGTTTCAAAGCTGAGTGATAAAAAATTTTAAGTAAAAAACTTTATGCAGAGGATCACATCACTGTGACACCTCACTGTACTGTCATCATCTGCAACCATATGAGAAATGCTTGATGTACCCAATTTGGAAAAAAAAAAAAAGAAGAGACAAACGAAGAGTCCAACAATGAAGAGAAGAGTTGGCATTGCCACAGTATTTTTCCAGCATGTCTGAGCACAGCAGTTAGCATGAGTTGTGCCTGGTTAGCATAGCTGTCAGCATAACCACGTGAGCTAAAGCCAGATTTTCCTGCCAAAAAAAGTAGCAGGGTTTAGGAAATGTTTTGTATAAATAAAAACAGACAAAACGTGATCAATCACCTGTCCCAAATAACAGCCTGCATCTTAAATAGGTTTTGTGGGCCCAATTAAGCACAGAGACAAGCTATGCCAGCAATTTGCTGACCATGAAAAAGTACAAAAGCATGAATGAAATGTTCAAACTGTGAGAACTGCCAGAAATGCCAGCCAATAAGAAAAAAATTCACATTTTGAACAGACTAGCCATCAACAAGTTTTTCTCTACCCAATCCTATAACTGAGGACACGTAGTTGGGGAATGTTGCAGTTTGTCTACAGTTTCTGTAAAGGCTTCTGGGAGGGAAACTTCATGACCCTGCAGAAGCATCCAAAATCACCAGGGAACAGGGAAGAGCCCACAAGAGCCCATAACCATGCCTCAAGGACTGTGCAGAGCCTGACTGACATTATTCACCCACCCAGCTCTTTGCACGACTGCAGAATCGCTGCTAAAAAGATGGCAGGTCAAAACATTTACCCTCTAAACCTGAAAAACACTTGTTTATTTTTCAGAATTCTAGTAATTATTAGCAGGTGCATATTGCCTAGAACCTATTCCAGAGGTATGTGGAGGGGTATGTGTACCCCTATTCCACACAAATGTAAAAAATGCTGTTGTCATACATATGGCACAGATTTATAGACACAATGATGAAAACCAGTGTTTTCGGCTTTGCCAAATGTTTCATGGGAGGGCACCTGATTTTATGTAAATTCATGACTGCACAAACACATTCTTCCAAGTGCAATATGTCCCTCAAAGTAGTGTCACTTATAACTGCATATTAAAATATTCCTATGAATGTTAACCATTGAAGACTGGGTTGTTTGGGTTTTTCTTGTAACTGAAAACAATGTTGATAAAATATTTAACAAGTGATTTAACATTTTTTTCAAAAACATTATTTTATTATCAAAATACTTCTTAATACTTCTTACACAATAGACATAAAACTCTGAGTGACATACTGCTTTAAAAAAGAGGGAGTAAAGTTACTGTTAAGTCTGTTCTGAAAAATGGCACTATCTATTATGTTATGGTACATAGTCATATACAAATTACATATCTTTTGAAAAGTCCAGCTGCATCCAACTAGATCAACTGTTTAGATCAATTTAAAAAATCAGTAAAACCTAATTTTCTCAAGTGAAATCACTGCTACCTTGAAAAAAACCCCAATTTTTAAGTAAGAAGATTTAGACTATGTCTATTTCTAAACCCAAAGTTGCATCCTGGTTTCTTTTGAGATGAAAGCTGTGCACTTGATTGTCTCCTGATTCCTTTGTAAGATAACATCTAGCCAAGCATCAATCGTTTCTCAGACTTGGGAGACCTTGCCATGGAAATCTTGGTACAGCAGAAAATAGTTCTGAAAGTTTCTGATTGTGTATGTGCATCATTTTAGAACACACACGGTTCCATTTTTAACATCTTTGTAATTAAAATGTTCCAATGGTTTCTTTTCTACTTTTTTCTGAAAAATAATTTTCAGCACAATGGATTGAGATTTCTTCATTGATCAATGGGAATGGAAAAGACCCAGGACCGAAGCTGCTGGAGAGCAGCACAACAGTGGTTCAGAACACCTCTGTGGCCTCAGCCTTGAAAAGGTTCTTTGGGGGCAGATAATGACACAGGGAATTCTGAGCATGGGGAGGCAAGCTGCGGCACTGCAAGACTGCATTGAAATAAATGCCTGGGGACTTCGTATGTCCCAAATGAAAACTTCAGTTTCCCATCAAATTTGAAGTTTCATGTTGTTCTAAAGCACATTTCAGTATTTTGGTATAATAAAAGAAATATAAAAAATAAATTCTATTTCCTTTTCCCATATGCTTTTTAGTTCATCATCTGAACTAAATATCAGTTATTCTTACACCTGCACTTGCAAGTTCTTTACAAATTTTTGATTCTGTAAAATCTATTATATTTTATATAATTCCTAGCTGATTTACATTGGTTCAGGCAGACTAGGTTAAGTTTTATTTACCAAGCTCTGAACAGCTATTCCATTATTTTCCCAAAGTTGGGACTAGTTTAATGGAAGTAGCAAGGTACAGTGAATAGTGCTGCTCTTTCTTTTTTTTAATTAGGTTTTTTTTATTTTATTTATTTCATTTGATGCCAAAATAAATGAAAATAGATTTATATAGTTTTCTAGTGAAACCAAGAATAAAATTGTAGACTATAGATAAGTATTGGGAAGAAAAGGGACAAAATTTCTATGCAAGATTTGTTAGCCCAGCACTGGGAATTTGGTAAAACTTAGGAAATCTGAGGACTTCATCAAACTGAGTAGGAAGCTTAGAGTTTTGCTTAATGGTTCTATACATCCAACCTATGTTTAAGTTATTAAAACCTGGACTTAAAGGATGGAGACACATAGTCTTGGCTTCTGTTATAGCTATTTAGCCCAACCAAAAGTTACTTTACCCTGAGTTGTGTCATTTCATTAATTATGAATTTTCATCTGTGATGCTTCTCTTCCTCACTGTTTGAACAGACAACCTTGAGTCACAGCTCAGACATACATCTCTAATTTTTAGATAAGATGACACCTAACATAAGAGCTTACATTTTTTTTCTTCTTTCCTTACACTACTTTATAATCCTAATTATTTTGGTCTAAAGAAAAAGAAGTACATTCTGAATACCATCCCTACAGTAGCCATTCATGATGACGGTGTCTAAAAAATTATCAGCTTACATATATTTATGTATTTATTTATGCAATAATTTTTTAAAACGCATTTCAAATACCTGCTTTTAGTTATTGTTTGCAGGTTTGCATCTCTTTACAGAAAACTGTATACATTGCAGTATCTGTAACAATAATAAGAATAAGAATAAGAATAAGAATAAGAATAAGAATAAGAATAAGAATAAGAATAAGAATAAGAATAAGAATAAAGGTTGGATTTTTCCTCATTAATGTATTTGATTTTATATTCCTAATGAATTCAAGTAATTCATTTATTAACTTGAAGGTTGTAGAAAACATTTAAGGACATCTTTTTCTAAGAGCATACAACTTCTATATTCATTTGGAGTTTCAAAGTGGGTGAAAATTCTCTGCATTTTCTTGTATAGATTTCTTCAATGTTTAAGTATTCTTAAACTGCAGATGTAAAATATGTTCCTTACCAGGTCTTTCAGAGAATATAAAAGATTACTCTCTACACCACACTACAAATTCTGAACATATTAATATTGATTTTTACCTTTGAGACAGGTTTGAAAATAAGATAAGAAATGCAAAACTAATTCAGTGAGGCTATGTGTATTAAAGGTCGTTTATATTTAATACTGCTCTTTCAAAAGGAACTTCTTGCAAACATCCTACTTATACATATCAATTTAATGATAACTCTGTTTTTTTAAATGGAAAAACGAAAAATAGAGTTGGTAGAGCAGATTTACTTGCTGTATTGGAAATCAGGATTTGAAACTGATTTGCTTGAATATAAAACTATTTTTTTCTTAATAATGTATGCTTAAAAGAAAAAGGAGAAGACTTACAGAGGGTTTTACTTCAAGAAGTGTACCATTTTATGTATTGCTCAATCAAATAATGAGAATGGGAGGGAGTAACAACACTCCTTACACCACTCAGAAGTTCATTGAACCCTTTAAATGGGCAGAGAGGTGTGTGCAATCAGCATCCTTGGAGGCTCATTTTCACATTAATGGCAAGTAATAACAGGAAGTTCATAGGTGTGTAATTGCAATCTCACCACAATGATCTGTGGAGGCAATGCTGAATGCTGATGGTAAACACACCTCTCTCTGGAGCAAGCAAAAGCTGGTCAACATGCACCTATAATCCAGTTTTCATAAGAATTATTCTTTTACATTTCATTCAAATGCTCCTTTCATGTTTCCCAATTTTTTCTTTCTTTGTTTCTTCCTCCTTTGCTTTTCTCCTCATGGCATTTTTTCCTAAAATTATTCTGTATCTGTGTTACACCTTCCTTTCATCTGGCCCCTGCTTCTGCCTCTTTTTATCTAAAACACACAGAACAGAAGACCAAAGGAATCAACAAAATTCTTAGTGAAGCTGGAAAGATTAATTTATAAGAGAGTGGTTCAGCTTAAACTAGCAGATTCAGTTCATAGAACTAGCAGGTTAAGATGAGAATTAGCACTGTGTGAGTTTGCACACATGAAACAGAAAGGAATTAAGGATTAAGACCCAGCAAGCAAATGGATATGTGAAGCATGAGTACAGCCAGCACAGAGCTTAGGGAGACAATCTTTTTGGAGAACAGAATAAAGGGATTTGGAAATTGAAAGCCTGTTGCGTGGGAAGCATGCTGGATTCAGATTGGTGATGCAGGCATGTGCAGGTGTTTCAGGCATTGATACAGCTTCTCTGGAGAAGAGAGTAATATCTCTCAATCCCACAGTTTGATTAGAACAAAAGGAAATGGTACAACTCGATGGCAAGTTTTTGTAAATTTATTATTCAAAATCACGACATAAAATACTTCACCAAGTCCCTTGTATTTTATACCTCTTTGACCACCATTTAAATTCTTTTTCTTTTCAACTTTTTATTATGTTCTTTATTCTAGGCTAGCCATTCCTGCCCTTCCACTCACAGACAGTTTCAGTTCTAAATTGCACATACTTCATTCAGGCCAGACAGTAGAAGCCACTGTCCCATCTCTCTGCCAGCTTGCTACCTGTCAACAGCAGGTGTCTCTCTGCCATTCTGTCCCTCTAAAGCTGACATTTTCTCACACAGATTAATAGTAAGAAATAGGTAGCTCTGAGCAAAATTCTGGAAAGCTTTGTCATTACTGTCTTTTTTTAATGTAGTGCTAAAATGATGGCATGTATAAAGGAAAAAATGGGGCATGATAATGGAAAAATCTTTATGAGAGTGAAAGGACTGGATGTTTAAAGGTTTCAGAAAGAAATTCTAGATGACTCTCAATTAAATTATTTCACAGTTTTATGGCGTGAAAAGAAATTTGGCAAATAATTTTCAAAGTATATATCTCAAGGAGCAAAGAAAGAGTGTTGACATCAGCCTACATTCATAAACACAACAATGATTTTAGGTGCTTCATTTCTGAACTGCTGAACACTATACCAATATAACTATATATGGGGAACTGCATTCAAGCAAACACACACCTCTGAGCTACAATTCCTTTATATTAATCAGCTGGGTTATCACAACCAGAAATACCAAAACTCAATTACTTCCTGGAATATATATATATATATATATATATATATATATATATATATATATATATATATATATGACTTTTTCTTTTAAAAAAAATTGCATCAGTGCTCTCATGTGCCAATATTTCTCTTCGAAAAACAGCTATTAAATAAATAAAATATGTAATCAATTTTTCTTAAATTTGCCAAGTTGTTCAGTTTATTTAACTAAAACGCTGATGAGTTTTAATGAAACTGTAAGGATGTTTTTAGTTCAACATTAATTGCTTGATATGTATCTTGTAAGTTAAATTAGATCTTAATATTAGCTGATAATGAAAAAATGGATCACAATAATAATAACAGGAAAGTCATTATGATAACATTAATTATTATAATCATTGTGTCTGTCAGTATTAACATCATGCAATGGCATTAAAATGTTACCAGATTGAGGTCAGCTTTATTCTCTTGCTGAAGTCTTTGTAACATGAAATTTAAAGCTGTGGAAAGCAACAGTGAAAGAGCATCTCTTATGCACATAAAATGGTTTTCGATTAGCAGGTAGCTGGAGGTGAACAGTAACTGGTAGGTATTTCCTGAGCTTTTTGTAACTTAGTTAGTTATTTTGAAAAAGAAATATGAGAGAAACTTTTCCAAGCTGTAGCTATCATGTCCAGAGACTCTGAGCTGCTCAGCCTAATTTAAGTCTCATTATGCAACATATTTGTTTAGGAAATAAGGGTACTAAGGTGCTCTTTAAGCTAATTGCTTTTATAGAACACAGAAATTTTCTTTGAGTAACATAATGAAGCTTTATGAGGTAAATCCAGCTGAGACAGCAACAGACAAAAAAAATCTAGTTACCAGATATGTCAAAAACAACTGGTTGAAGTGATAAGATTGGTCTAAACTACTCCAAATGGAAATATTGCAACACCCC
Source organism: Ammospiza nelsoni (assembly GCF_027579445.1). Lineage (NCBI taxonomy): Eukaryota > Metazoa > Chordata > Aves > Passeriformes > Passerellidae > Ammospiza > Ammospiza nelsoni. The sequence continues at coordinate 27,365,620 of NC_080637.1, read as the reverse complement.
TTGAATGTCTAGAACAGGATATAGAGAAGAGATCAGATAACTTGACTTGCTATATCTTTTAAGACAAAATACCTTCTGCCTATTCTTGGTATTATTTCTTTTCTTAAGTATTCTTTAACTGATCAATTTTATTTAATAATTTTTAAGGGTTTTGGGGGTTTTTTGGTGTGTTTTTTTTGTTTGTTTGTTTGGTTGGTTTTTTGCCACAGGAATATCCAGTAACCATACCTATAGTGCAATACTGAGATCAACTTTCAGCATATAAATCTAATATAAAAACCTTTTTATCCAATACAATGGAAACCACCTACATTGCATGTATACACATTTTCAGATAAACACTACAACACAAGCAAACTGGTTGTAAAATAATATGACAAATTATGACGCTCTAAAGATCTTCCCTTTAAATCTCATCTTAATGAAACAGTAAATATTGCTTTCTCATTTCAGTACAAGGACACAGGATCTGTATAAAATCTTTGTTTCTGAAATTATTATGGTCCTTTTACTGCCTATAATTAAACTCCATGTTACATGCAATTTAAATAGATTGTGCTTCATTGTACTTGTATGCATTTTTATGCAAATATTAATAAAATTGGAGAACAATTAATGATATTAGTTTCAAGGGTATTCAATCTCTAAATGCTGCTTTCCTGCCAACGTAGACATGAAGTACTTAATTTTAAATGACACCACCTGCTCTTACCTATAAGTGAAATGAAAAAGCTGCCAAATAGCATGTTGGGTATTAACTTTTAACCTTTTCTTTAATCAGGCATTCCTCCATAACATTAGAAGCCAACAATCTCATGGGATGAAAAGCGCCATAGTATACGTCTGCAATTCAATTTCAAACCCTCATTGTGATGTCTGACTTAATACATTTTTTTCCTTACTATTTTCCTTCAGTTGCAGGGTGGGTCACCAATTACTTCAAGCAGACATACCAGATAAATGCCCACACGGCATTCTGACAAGGACAGTGAAGATAAACAAACATTTATAAATGAAGGCTTCTCTGATTTTAGCTGGGTTTAAGTTCAAGGTCTATACGCAAACTTTCCCTTCCCAAAATGTGAGACTGTAAGGACGTCAGTGAAAGAGGAAAGACATTTAAAGAGCTAAAAACCATACAGTTTGAGAAGCAGATATGAACTTGTCCATAGAAGTGCAGAGGAAATGTAGCTTTGGGCAACAGTGCATAAGGCAGGTTTTGAGGGATACTTTTGTTATCTTTGTGCTTGAGGGTTCCCTTTCCCCCTAATAAACTGCCAATAAAAAGGTAAGATCCAGTACACTGTCATAAATTTTCTTCTATGTCCTTAGTGTCACATTTGATAGTTTGTCAAACTGTTTATCATCATATATAGAACTGCCTTAGCAAAAGAAGAATCATCCTACAAGCACTTTGCATGATAGAAAATAGCAAGATAACAACCCTTTCAGGTTATGATTAGTGGCAAGAAAAGCCATAGTGATGTTTTGCAGCAACCCGTCAAAGCCTGTTTATATCTGCCTCTCCTTGCTGAAGTGGCCACAAATACTTTAACAGCTACAACAAAGTCATTTTCACTGCTAAAGTTCCTCATCCAAACAACCTCTCAAGTTTAACAGGAATGCTGCTGTATGTTTCAACAGTGCACAGCCCAGGTTTTATGCCTCATATTTGTTCATGTATACAGTATTTTTTTCTGATAAGCCCATAGCCTTATTTGTCATAAACATCACACTGTTCTGTAGGTGGGAAGTATCACCTGCAGAGGAATTTGAATAGGAATATAACCGTCCTCTTTTCCTGAATCAAAACACAATTTCCTCTGTGAATGTTGAGTTCATTCCTTACACATACTGTTTTCAAATTCCTGCATTAAAAGTGTCATTTTTTACCTTGGCATAGTCTCCTGATAAAATACTTGCTGAAGTCAATGACTGTCTTCCCCAAGACAGTTTGTACTAGACAGACTCAGAGAATCTTAAAAAAGATAATTTAGATGCCCTGGAAGATTACCCTATCTGAATATTTCCATAGTTAGACATACTGCTCAGATAGGCATATAGGAGTGACCATTTATTTTGCTGCTATGCAACCAAAAAGTAATAAAACACCAGATTCTGGATATGTCAGAGCTTCTTCATAAAATCTTATCTGTAACAAAACAAAAGCAAAAGTAAAAGTGGGTCAAACAAATTTATTTAGCAATCCCACTCAAAAAACATAAGAATACTCTACATTTATTCAGTCACTCACAGATGTGACTTAAATACATAGGGTACTCCCAGCAAATTTCACAGTAGTCACTCAAATTCCTCTTGAAGGTACAGAAGAGAGCTGGGCTCCTGGACTGTAGTTCCCAAAGCTCAGTGTGTTGAGCACTGACTGTTTAAATCAGTGAAATGGATGCAGGAAAAGGAAAAGAAGGATTGATGGAAGCTCTGAAGGGTGGCAGGCATGCCATGTCACACATCTAAGACTCTATGCCTGAATTCCTGTGTTTTAAAGCTCAGTTTTAGCTAATTTTAATGCCAAATACTATTCTTCTGACTGGCCAGGGACCCAGTTCTAACAAGAGGGACAGATCAGATTAGTACACAGCTCAGCAATTAAGATACTCATAAGATGTGGAAGCAAAGTATTCAAATCTCTTCAGGCTGAAGAAAGCCTTGAAACCATTGATAAATGTTTCTCCTACACATGCTTGAACATTTCAAAAATCAGGAAACTTAAAATACTTAGAGACCTAGACAAAAGGAGCACATCTAAATTTATCCAAGGAACATTTTGCATGAAAAAACCGGGCACCAGTAGGGTCTTAGGCATCCAAACAGCTCCCCTCCACTCTTCCAGCATCTAAACACATTGAGTATTGGTGGTGTCTATTAAATACCCTCAGAAAAAGCCTAATGCTCGCCATTATAAATTATTTTACCATTTAGTTTGTCAAGGGAACAGATGCTGCCAGAGATAAAAGAATAAGCACCAAAGTGTCACAGACATATTTTATGAAAAATCATTTTGCCAGGATTTTTTCTCCTGAGAAACTGAGAAGCCTCAGATGAAAAGAAAAACAATAATTATCTGCTGCTGTGAAATGCAACAGGTGCACCTTTGATTGGTCCATGTGAATTTGTTTTTACTTGATGACGAATGACAGCCGCCTGTGTCAAGGCTGTGAGAAGCCACAAGATTTTATTATCATGGCGTTCTTTTCCTTGCTAGCCTCGTGATGAAATCATTTTCTCTCTATTCTTTAGTATAGTTTTAGTATATAATTTTCTTTAATATATATCGTAAAAAAATAAATCAGCCTTCTGAAACATGGAGTCAAGATTCTCATCTCTTCCCTCATCCTGGGGACCTGCAAACACCACCACACCAAAGTACTACTAACCTTGTAGAACATTTGTGATTAGGAATAATTTAGGATTTGTACCAGTAAAGAGATGTTATCATTAAGCAGAACTTGCATGCTCTTTTGAGAGGTTGATATGGACTGACTAGATTCCCCCTTAACAACCTCTGACAAAGCATTAGAATGCTGGTGCATTGCACAGAGCTGATCTACAGCAGCAAGAGGCACAAAGCTCAGGGAAGTCAAATACTGAAATTACAAAAAATGGTATTAGGTTTGAAGAGGTGAGAGAGTTGAAAACTGATAAATCATAATTCAGGGTCAGGCACTTCTTATTTTTAACCTACAGGCTGAAATTCTACTTTATGTCTTAAGAAAAATGAATAGCTCCTTCAGGGGGTACCTAAAAATTGTTTACTGTTCTCATCACTTTGCCACAGTTAATACTCACAGTACATAATATATTAGCTAGCAGTTTAGAATTATTGCTTTGCAGCAATTTCATAGCGCTTGCTTCAAAAGAAAAATGTGATACATGCCACATAAAGGATAAATGATGACAACAACAAATAAAAGATATATTAGTAGTATTTTAAATTTCAAAAAGTTCCAGTCTATTCTGTTTTGTCCTGCACTTGTCAATAATATATGAAGGCCTTTTCAGGGACTGCTATTTCTAATAAGAGAGGGTGCTTAAATCGAACTTTCATGGGACTTTAAAGCATTTCAATATTTTAAACATACTTGTAGAGAAGACATATGAAAAAATGGACATGTATATCCATTAACTTACCTTCCAAAGGTTAAATGGAAAATCTAAAACAAATCAGGACACTGAGTGCAGCTCTTCCAAAGTGTATTTTGGAGCTTTCTTTTACCTAACTTTACTGTTTGTTACTTGTCTCATTTTCCCACTTCTTACCTTTCATCTTTGGATGTACCTTTCTTTGAAAGCAATTGTAAAAAGATAAAATTGTCTGAAATTATTGCAACCAGCTTCACAACTTAGAAATTCAAATATTGAAGCTGTTCTCCCTCTGAATTTCACACAATAAGAGGTACCTTCAACACTTTAGACTAAAACTCTGTTTAAAAAAGGTGAAATATTTAGGGCCTATTAGCTCTTTCTTAATGACCATAAAAACAGCAACCAAACTTCAATGTCCCAAATAATTTGAATTTTCATCAACATCATATGGCATTCTCTGTGCAAAATAATATTTCATTAAAAGAATTGCATGTTGACATTAAGAAAAGAAATGCAATTAATCATTCTTTGTATGAAATGTTCTGCAGTCACTGTCAAATTCAATTTTATCAGCTGTACTGAAGCCAGACCACATTCTGAATTTTTCACTTCAGGGCAGGAAATGGAGAATCTCTACAGCTGTCTGGACAATGATGAGCTATATTCTGATCCATTGTGTTCTAGAAGAGGTTTTAAAACTAATATATTATTATATACTATCATTCCTGGTTATCAGTTTCATAGTTTATTGCAGTTTCAAACATGTGGGCTGATAAAGCATTGGCAAATATGTGAGGGAGTTTTCTGCTGGCATGTATAGTCAGATTTGCTACCTTTCTTATACCTAAGGTTTATAGCCTGAGTTTTCCTAAGGAACATCCAGAAACTGCAAATAAGTAGGGCAGAATATTTTCAGACTTCATAGAAAAAATAATGTAATTTCAGATAAACTACAAGCTTTGATAACTAATATTTCTATACTCGACAGTTTACATATTTTCTGTCTTATGTATTCTATATATAAGATTAGGCCTAAATACACTAGTACACTAAAAATATTTGAACTACTAAAAGCCACAGAGATAATTCTAGCTAAAGTACGCATTTAGATATCCTGTTAAGGCTTATTTTTTCTAAGTAGAACAGTTCATTTCATTAACTCTTATTTCCTTGTTCATAGATACAGACCTATGAACACATTGTCAGTTTTTTTTTAAGTATGTATCAATTCATGAGCCTAAATGAAACATCAACATCTAAAGTAACTGCATTGTTGTGAACATACTAAGTTCATTAATTAATGATTAGTAGCCTCTAGGAGAAAGTTGTGCTTGAAAGTTGAGGGGTTAGAATTTAAAGAGAAATTATTGATTTTAGGAACTAAAGGCTTAATTTAAAATATTCATACAAATAAGGAGTCAGCGCTTACCTTCATTTAAGCAATCTACACAAGTTTAAAGTACTTAAAGTGCCTGTTCTAAAGGAGAAATTTATACAGCCAAGAGGGAGGCACAATATCCCTCAAAGAGATCATGGAGCAGAGAGTGAAAGGACATATGTCACTAGAGCTGCAATAAGACAAGCAGGTAGGAGACACCATAACTGAGACAGGTCTTCCCTGTATGTAATTACACCAAGGACCTTAAAATAACATGGCACCAGGGAACATGAAATGTATCACAACTTGTAATTACCTAAAGCCTTCTATTTTGTGTTGGGCATTCTTGTTCTACAGTACAAATTTCTGCCTTCCTTTTTCATGCAGGCAATTTCTCATATATGAAGAAATCTTTTGTTTTCTTCAAGGATGTGCAATCCATATGCATGTATTTCACACACACAACTTTAATTAAGAATTTGATTATGAAGTAAAACTCTTTTTGAAATATGCTGGGAGGACATACATCTCTAGACTGCACTCAAAGTGAGAGGTTTTTCCCCAAATACTGTTGGTCCTCACGGGCAACTTTGCTGCTGCTTTCCTAGTAACCACAGTGCAAGCACTGGTACTAAGAAGACACTAAAGACATTTCAGAATACAGGCACTGTGGACATTTGGAAATCCCAGGTTTCACAGTGGCAGAGCATATTGGGACTTTGAGAAGAGCAGGAGTTGTATCTAGCCCAATTGCCACACTTTTTGTCAATGGAAGATGGGGCAGGAGGGCTGAGGATGATGGTGCACGTGCAAGTCTCATCCAAACATCCTGCTGCGATGCAGCTGGGCACGTTCCCAACCCTGTCACCTGGAAATAGCTGGCATGCACACACATTAACTGGCTGCCAGAATTCAGCCCTTGTGTTGTCCAAACCTGTGCACATTGTATCTTTCCCATGTGGTGCTTATGACGCCAGTGGCAACAGGAGTGATGTCATGCTGGTGCTAATTCTACTGAGTTGTTTCACAACTACGGAAACTAATGACTGAAATGAGGGAAACTGATAATGGGGGAAAAAACCCAGAGGAATCTAATAAAGGGAGGTGAACAGGAAACATGACAACAGATAAAATTCAATATTGACACAGGTATAATGTTGTCTATTTGAAGGAACAATGTAAATTACTTACATTTAGTGCCTAGATCTAGCAACTCTAATTAGTCACAGAAAAGACAACACAATTGTAATGTAATAAAAAGTAAAAATATTGATCTGTTGAACTCTTAAGTGCTGACAAGAAAGTAGAAGGAAACAAGCCTGTATGTCTGTATGTCTTCAGAGAATAATTTCAGTCACTGTACTTAAAAATAAACTGAGTTTTTAATATTATGGGTGAATTCATTTGATTTCAAAATCACTATACAGTACCAAACATGGAAGACACAACTTTAGACATTCATATCTACAGCAAAAAATCTTTTCTTAGCTCAAGTATTACCTAATCAGTGTCAAAATGTTATAGGTGTAAAAGTAACTGCATAATAAAAGGGTGAGTCTCACAGAATGGTGTCATCTCCTGTCTGGTCTCCTTACCAAGTAGCCACCATTTTCATTTCATTGCAATGATGCTATAAAAGGCTTCTAAAGTGCCTTTAGGTTTAAAAAATAATAGCACAGTGATAATCTACTGGGAGATCTGTAGTTTTATTCAGAAATTCAGGTTAAAATGAAGATAGATACGAAATTACATCCTTGCCGAGATGAAAAAATTCTGACAAGATTAACAAAACGTCCTACCACTTGTAAAGAAATTAAAAATAACAAACAAGCAAACAAATAAAAATAAGAAGACAGGAAAACAGTAGCTTTTTTTTTTCCTCACAGCTACCTCGGCACTTAAAAAATATCTGCATGTCTAAGCAAAACATTCTGAATACAGATTACATATTTTAGACATACTTTTTATCAAATCTTATCTAAAAAAACTTTTCTGTCTCTGGGCTATGTTTGAAATAAATATTAAAGTACATTCTTCTCATCTAGTGTTTTTAATTTACCTTTTTTGGGTGGTTTTCTTGGTGTGTTTTTGTTTGTTTGTGTGTTTGGGAAGGTTTTGTGTGGTTTTTTTGTTTGTGTTGTTGGTTGGTTGGTTTTTTGTTTGTTTCTTTCTTGGTATTGTTTTCTAATAGAGCAAAGGATATTATAATGTCCACAGTTCACTTGTGAAATCCAAGCTACTGCACTGCCAAATCCCCAGGGATAATATATGGCTTCTGTGGATTGTAGAGTAAGGCAGATCTTTCATCTAACAAATGCAAGCTTGCCAAATATGCAGTCATAAAAGTTGAAGACTTGCAGAGTTTCTGTGCAGTAATATGGGCTAGATTTAAATTTCCTAATTTTTTTAAGCTTAATCACACTTCTTGTGACTCCTGTTTATGCATTTTTCAAACTTTGTTTTCCTTTTAATCTCTTTGATTGGGAAAATACTGAATTATCTCATACCCTTCCATATAGCTAACTAGCTCTCTTTCAAGCAAAAATCTGTCCTTTATAAATTAACAATGAGCTATTACAGGAGCATCAGATGCCATACCTCTTCAATTGCTATTAAGACATAAAGCCTGTTTTAGTTACCTGTCAAGTAGAGTGTATTCTAATAGAGAACAATGACAACAACAACAGTAACAAAGATTTTACAGATTATTGATTTAAACACAATTTATCAGTCAATATTGCAGGAGCATTTGTATGCAGTGTTCTCCTGCAGACATATAAATGTAAGCAAAGGATCCTCAGTTGGGCCTGGACAACCTAACTATGGCATAAAAAATATATTCCACTTTGTTCAGCAGGGTGTAATATAAGAAAGAATTTGTGATAAGCAAATTTCCAATTTTAGAGATTTGGATAGAATTGGATGTATATACAACTTCACTGCGCCCCTGCAACTTAACAGCAAATGAGTCTATGGAACCTAATTCTGGAGTGGAAATCTCACAGGGATACACAGCCTGTGAAAGCTGTATGAGTTGGCTTGTTGCAGTACAGCAATAAAAACTGAGAACAGCCTCATGCAGGACTCTAGAACTTTTAGTACTAGTCAAAACTGAATCAGAAAAAGTAAAAAAAACAACATGAATGTGGCCAAATGCTTTTGGAATACACAAAAAGATTCCTTAAAATTTTATATCTCATCTGGATGAAGTTTCATTTGGTTCCAGTTCTCACTATGTTGGTAAATACCTACAGAACTAGATTTCTAACTAAACTAAATAAATCCTAGGATTAAGAAGTATTTCTTTCCTTCTTAAGTGAATCTGAACATGAATTAACCTCAGTCATACCCAAGACTTACCAAAACAGTTGTCCACAGTGAATATTTACCAAGTTGAATTTCTGGACAGATAACAGAAGCATCACACTTGCAATTGGGACCTTACATTAGCATTATCTCTAAATAAGCACATTTCATTTATTTGGAAATGAAACCGAATTAATGAAAGCTTATCTTTCCTTTTCAATTTCTATGTAATTTACCATTCACTTCATAAGTTTATGTGTATTGTACACAGTAAAATGGTATTAGCAAATCCTTTCAATAAATCTTTCTAAATGCCCTGTAACTATGAACTGTTTCCAATTTTAAATTCCAATGTAGTGTCAGAATGTTCTTATATTCAAGTACAAGTCTCTTTAGCAAATGTTTCAAAGGCAAAGTCTCATGCCCAAGGAAAAAAATTAAATTGCAACATTAAGATTAATTAATATGTATTATTTTGAATGTGCAAGCCAACTTGTAAAATCAAAATTGTTATATTGACTATACCCTTTGAAATTTATTGTCTGTGATTTATGTTTCTTTAAGAAATTTTCCTTTATGACACTCATACATTTTTTCCATCTGTTGCTTCAATTCACTATTTTCTGTTAGACAATATATAGAATTTTGCTAACTATAAAAAATTGATGGGGAAAAAATATCTGCAACAAAAAAAGTTGTGTCACTAGGATTTATTGACTCAGCAATGAAGCTTGTAAGAGAACGGGATCACAGTATTCTTAATAGCTGCTCTACATTTTTAAACTTCAATCTTCCTAGATATTTACATCAAAATTAACTTGCCTAAAGTTAGAAACCTGTGAATGGTCCATACACTGATTCAGAGCACAATTGAAAGATGAAATGCAGGATCATGACAAGTCAGATACCAAGCCTTGTCTCATAGGAATGGTTGGCAGGAAAGCTGAAGAATTTACTCAAAAATAAGAAATTATTCCATTTATTATAAAAATTGAGTTACAAGGAATGAATTCATGTGTCCAGCAGATCCAAGCCTGACATTTGGATGATTTTACAGCACAGCACTACCCCTCTGTCTTAGTCTGCTACTGTCACCCTCACAGTTCAACGTACAGGTACCTTGAACAGCTCAATTTGTAGACAAAAGAAATAAGAACAGCACAGAAGCAGATATCATCCCAGAGGGTGGAAAACTATATGCAGAAAACGACTCAATAAAGGATGCTAGAAACCTTTTTTTTTTTTTGAAAGGCACAGGGAAAATAATAGAAAATTCTTTAGTCTGTGCTAGGGGTGGAGAAGATGGAATTTCACAAATCACATGATTGCAAAAATCAACTCTAACAAGACCCTAAATAACACTGGTGGATTTAAAACATTAACTCAGGACCATTAGCAAATTTTTATGTCAAGACAGCAATTAATAAGTAATATGCTAAGTACAAACAAAGTGATTTAAATTTTGCTTTAAAATATCCACTTTTTAAAAATTGAGAATATTTTGGACTATTTGTATCTTGAGAAATTTATATTCCTAACCTGGGACAGACTGCTTTGAAATATATGTACTCAGTCAGGTTAAAACAGTCATGACCAGGTCAGGTGGGATGCAGAACACTTTCATGAATTGATATGTGTATAAAACATGAATTTTTAATTTCCTAATTAAAAATCAGAATAAGTACATATTTTCCCTTCTAAAATTGCTTTATTTTTGGTAGCTTAATACCAATAAAAAAGTGAAAACAAGACAATCAGGATAAGGAAACCTTAAGAACATGAACGGTAAATATGGTCTTTGTGCAGCTGTTATCATCTTCTAGAAAGGTATAGGAGGGAAGGTTGCTGCATGTCATGAACCTGACAGTCCTGAGAGTATACCACCAGTAAAAAAGAGAGGACAATAATCTAGCCCCCACCATGAGAAAGAATTAGTTAGCCAAATTAATATACCATTCTATCTTTGAGAAATGTGCCAGTGTCGATCCCCAGTGGATGAACAAGGATACATTAGATTAAAGAATATCCTTCTTGATCAACAGGACTAAGAAAAAACTCTTAAAAAATGGAGCATATCTAGGAAATTGTTCCTGACCTTCTTTGGAATACAAGATTTGGGCCTCAGTATTTTGTGATAAATGAGTTTTATCATTTACTGACATAGACTCCATTTGGTCCAAATGGCCAATATTTGAATAGAAAAGATCTGGTGTGCTATGTACTTTTCAGTAACACTGAGTGAAAAGAAGCCTGGGTAATACTTTTCTTGGATATGATATATTAGTTCCTAAGTCCTTTTCATTAGTTAATGAACCTACAAGGAGTAGATGATTAATTGTAACCTTTGCAAGTTTATGAGATGCATTTGCAGGACCTACAATGAAGACTTCAGCAAAAGCAAGAGGATTACAACCCAGGTTAGACACCTGAGACTTTCAAGATGTGTGTGTATATAGCTGCATGGCATATTGAGTTAGCCTGTCCTCCTGGCATCTACAGCTAATTTAGGTATTCTTGGCTTGTTCCAGAAATATCACCACTGATGCAGTGGTTGAGAAGATAGACTCTTTCAGTGCCTTAACTGGGTCATTTATTGGGATCAATCCCCCCACAGAAGACACATTGTAAGAAGACACAGATTTCAAACACTTTCTTTTTATCTCAGATAAAGCAAATAGTCCCAGATGCACTTACCTCACTCTGGTGGCATCTGATCTTAGGTCAATTGCAAAAAACTAGAGAGGAGCTGTTTTTTAGCTGGCAGGTTCCTGCCAGCAGGATAGTGATCATACTTCTAGTTAAGTGTCTGCCATGCTGAGGGAACTATTTTATATAGTTCATATATATCCTTGCAATTGTCACCGAGATAATAGAAAAATGTAATGTAAAGCTATCTAAATCTTCTTTCAAGTCCTACATCTGATTCAGGCAGACATGATTCCTTCATTCATCAAAAGTGGTAATAAAGCTGCCATATCACAATCCATAGGTATCCATCAGCTGGCTTCTTCCCTAAGTTGGCTGAAAAACTTTAGGATAGAATGCTAGTCCTGCAACTCAGCAGATGTAAAACTCTTGAGAAGATTATTGCCAGTAGCAGCATGGAAGAAAATTGCCATCATTTTGTACCTGAAACAGATCTTTATTAAGACTTTTTCAAGGGTCCCCTTTTTCTTAGAATAAAGAAATTGCAGAGAATAGAAAACCATCTTCCCTTGAAATCTAATAAAATCTCTTCTATCAAACCTAAAATAAAAACATTCACACCTTTAAAAGCCTTTCATGGAAACAAAGATGATCTTGTGAGATAAAAAGCATATTGGGCTTGCTACCATACATAACTTTGGATATTCCACCTAAAGTGCTGATTGAAATGTACTCAGCTCTTTTGATCCTTATTCCATTTTCTCAGTAAAGCCTCTTAAACTCTACTTCGCTCAGGAAAAGGCATTATAAGCTTCAATTCAATGATGATCTGGAAAACTGGCCTGTTGCTGGACAGGAAGAGCATAAAACATGCAGAACACAGCAGTAAGATTCATACTGAAAGCAGGCTTTTAACTAAAAGCATTAATTTCATGTTCAGTTGTGACTGACATACAAAAAAGAAGCTGTGTTTTCTTTTTGAGTTCATTAAGTCTAAGGTTGAAGGAACATTTCAGTGTGTGTAAGGTAATTAACTCTACAATGCCAAAGACACAAATTATGAGTTTATCTCTCCACTACTGTAATGGTAAATGGATCCACTTTCAGAGATCTTAATACCAGCTCTCAGACCAAGATAAAATTTCAGTTTTCTTGAAATCAAAATAGATTTAATGTGACTTGCTTTGAAGATTATACTTTTAAAGAAAAATTGAAGGAACTGTTCCTAAAATTACACTGCAAAAAATCCTGGAAAAAACACATGACAGATTTTTAAATACTCAAAAGAATGACAGCTACTTGGTATTTGACAATATTCCCACTGACTATTTTAAGAGAACCACCTATTCCATAAATAAGATTTGTTTTCTAAAATGAAAAGAATCCTCCCTGTGCTAACCATAGCTGTCTAAAAGTTTAATTTTCAATTTGTCATTTGATCAGATGCAGCTGTACATTTTCACTTTAACAATTTACAAACCTTTAGAGTTTAAGCCAAAGACAGTATCAAATATTCTTTTTTAGTTAAATACCAAGTAATTCTATGCTCATCAATTTAGTATGATTTACAGCAGAGTGTTCTTTTTGTCTGGATCTTCAATATCCTTCATTGCAATAACACAGATTCAATAGATCTTTATAAATTCAGGTGAAACTGGGCATGTCACTTAAAGGGGCTGATGGAAAGGAAATCCTGCTTTGTACTACTCAGTTGGGCTTGTCTTAAAAGGGCTGTCTAGTTGCAATATTGAATACACACAACAATCTATTGGAATAGAAAGCAAATAATGTGAAATGATATTCTGAAATGTTTTGTAAAATAGAGCCTATTCAGACACATCAGATTGGGTTCACTCCAGGAATACTCTTAGTCTTCAAGATACCATTCACTGCAGTACAGTTCTTGATCCTCTTGCAACCAATAAATGCTTGTGGTTTTATATTATTAAAGTTGTACTGTAGCAAATTTTGTCTTTAAAAACTATTGGCCTTAAAGGTTGTGCTCACCTATTTGCTTGATACCTTTTACATCAATAGTTCCACGCAGTCAGCACAGGATAGCTGAAATCCCAATAAACAAGGGTGGTGACCTTTTGTTACTTGTAAACATAAGGCAAACTTTATCAAATATTCAACAAATTCTCTTTCAGCAGCACCTGTGTTCTAAGCCCAAGAGGAAATCTGAGAGCAAGCAGATGGATGAGGTGCTCATATTAAAATACAGTCTCAAGAAAGAGATCAGTGCAGAAATGCCAACTGAGATTTTATTTACTGTTCAGTCAGTGAGGAGCACAGAGAATAGGAAATGGAAAATTCATATGTGATGGGAATTATATATGAAACATCCAAACTCAATTCTACTTCTTAGTACGCTTATAAGAAAGTGAGGTTTCAGCAACCTCAGCTTTCTCAAGATACTCTTCCTACCAAGGACAGCTCATACTTTGGCTTCATGATCAGACCTCCTCTTTCAAAATGTCTCCTTTCTAACTACAGGATATAGAATTGACATAGCTATATCCACAACAAATAGCATTTTCCTTCTCTTTTGGCCTCCTGCACTTCTAAACCGTTCTAAATTGAGAGAAATAAGAATTTTCCTCTAGGTTTCCTTTCAAAGTTCCTGAATTTCACTGGGAACCTTCTAAACTAAAATGGGTATGGTTGCCCTTTGGGTAGAATATTTTTATTTTTTTATCAAGACCAGAATTGAGAATGAGAATATTTTAAAATGCATCATTCTACTGGAAAACCTCCTCTGTTTTGCTCTTCAAGGCTTGCTCTAGATATACAGCTCTTATGGGGTAGATGTCTCATAATTATTTCAGATAGTTGCAGAACACTGTGAATCTACTAACCTCTCTTGCTAAGAATAGCTTCAACAAATTCGATATCAGAGTTTGTGCATGAAAATATTAATATTCAGGTTCTGCCCTCAGACTTCAACTACATAAAAAAATATGTACTTTTTGTTAAGGAAAAAACAAACAAAAACCCCATTTGAATGCTAATTAATGTCTTCTAAGAACAAGACCAGATAAAAAATGTTTTATAAGAAACCTCATTCAAGAAAAAACAAGTTTGAAAAAATAAATTTCAAAACACTAAAATGGCAGCTCCAATGTGGTTTACTTTTCTTACATAAATTAAAGTGAAATTTTATTTTCTTCTGAAGCATTATGGATAAACTCATTTTTAGAATTTAGGATCAATAGAGTACATTTGTTCCTGACCTAGCTTCAGTGATTATGATGAAACTTTTAACAGGAACAATTTTTAGATGGATAATATTTGGGTTTGCATTTCTCTATATACTCCTTAGAAAATATTTTGATGAACAGGAACACTTCTCCAATCTAAACATAAATGAGAGATTGAAGCCTTGTGGAAAAAATGTCATTATTATTTATACAGTACATAAAAAGAAATACTTTCTTAAAACAGATTTAAGAAGATCATACAATGTTCTGTGTATTTTAATCACTTAACATGGTGAAGAGCCTCTGTGAAGTGCCAATTCTTAATTAACAAATCATTAATAAAGGTATTTTCTATGTTAAGAATCCTCATTAAAGACACTGGAAACACCTGAGATAATTTGAGTACTTTTCCTGTGGATTAGTACTTGTGAGGAAGAAAAAAAAAAGAAAATAAAAAATAATAAATTTTTTAAGTGTTTTCTTACAACTCAAACTTTTGAGGTGCACTCAAGAGGGCAGATGAGGAGACTAAAGTGAGTACAGCACTTATATTATTGAGCTGCTTCACTTAAATATGGTTAAAAGTTTACAATTTCTGCACTTTTTTATTATTTCTAAAGCCCTAAACCACTAAAACCTTGGAAAAATATAAATACTCCAATACATTGGATTCCCTGAAGATCAAACATAAAGGTGGTGTCATTGCAGCTGCAGTACTGATGTTTTTTTCCTACACTATTTCACCGAATACTAAACAGATACTCAAAATGTTTGAAAGCATAATAAACAAACAACTGAGTCTAAAAGCCCTCTGCATTTATCAAACAGACACATTCAAAATAAATGGATGCCTATGAGATTTTAAAAGATGAAGAAACGACAAAGCTATACTCAGGAAAACACTGAAAATAATTATTTTGAAATTACACATAATTACATATTTACATTCTTACCATGATTAATAAAAAAGGCAAGAGTGATGGAAACCTCTGCGGGATGGGGAATGCAAGGAACACACATTTCTGCATACTAGTGAAAGGGTTTCCTAGGTTATGCAGAACAAAGTGAAACTCAATCAGTTCCAGACATTTAACTCGGTATGATACTGTGACACAAAGCAGCACATGGAGGCACTGGAGGGTGCAATGGGATCCCACATCCGACTTCTCATAACCCTTTAAAGCTTTTAAAGTACAGCCACTCACAAGCATGCACTTATAAGAAAAACCTGGTCCAAAGCTCACTCAGCCTCACTCAGCTCACTCCGGCTGTCAGAAGGAATGGACTAGAGAACCACAATTTACTCAAAATTTGTCATTCAAACCATACATATATGATGTGACAGAATCAGCAAGCAAATGCAGTTCCATGCTTCTGGCAAGTGAGCATCTATGACATTACACAGCCATGGCCATTAGTTATCTTACAATGCTTTTCAACATTTCAAATTTAACTCTTCCTTGACCTTCACTTTTTCAGCGTTCAGAAGAAATCAAATCATGGTGTTATACCAAATGTAAATTATTTCTCTTGAAGTAAAAAATTCCACTCTCTCTTAATAAATTAAAGGATTTTTAGTTAAATAGTTTTGGTTTTCCTTAAGACTGCCTCAGTATAATTTCCTCAAGTAGCACTTGTAACTACTATACTTTTGTACAGTCTTCTGATGTATTCTTCCTCCTTTCACCAGTGAAAGGATACATCTTGTGGACATGAATGATCTCAAAATATTTAGTCTTTTAGCCACTGAAATAGGGAAGCTTTAATTTCTTTTGGGATTCTTTTGCTCACAAGGAGTTACAAATCCTGAGCAAGCTGAATGGGGATAATTTCTTTCAGGGGAATTAAAGATCATTCACTTTCTTAACAGTGCTAGCACTTTGCTGGTGCTTTGATAGACAACAGACTGGGTTTTGCTGCTCCTTTTTCTTAAGGCTTTGCACAAGTAGCACAAAAGGCTTTCTGCCTTTTTCTTGCAGCCAGTGCTTGGAGCACAGGAAAATCTGAAGATTATCATCACAAATTATGATAATATACATATTATGCATATTATCATAATACGTGATAATCATAATAGCATTTGTTTACATATTATGTTCCATATTATGTAAACAAAGCTAGGAAATTCACAGAGCGTTTCCTGTCTTAAAAATACAGCTTTGAGCTCATAAAGCATGGTGGAAGATTTTTCCCTATAAATTTACAGAAAAAGAAAAACATAAAATTTGCCAGATAAACTTGTAAATGATTTTCCATTGTGAAAAAATGTTTCTTTTGAGACATATTGATAACATCCAAAGAAACTAACAACAAGAGCCAGTAGAATTCAAAAAGCCTTGAATAAAAGGGACCTTGAAGCCATCCTGTCTTAGAAGAGATCAAAAAAGGGCAAACTCTTTAAAGCCTCCTTACTCCCAGCATAAATGCAGATGTAACCTACCTGATCCCTATACTAAAGAGAATTTATTTTCCTCTCTGTTCTACCGTGGTTATACTTTCAGTTGCCTGAACGAGGCTAAACCAGGTTCACACACTCCACACATCTGCACAAGAAGATTACCTGACCCCAGAGGGACTCCTGAAGTACCACAGACTATGAATGAATCATTCTGTAAAGCAAAGTTAAAAGGCCCAACACTGACTTTCCTGTACAGGCAGAAAATGGCCTTCAAACATAGTCAGGGTCAGGGGTGATGTTGAAGAGTTCTTTCTATCTGAAATATCTCCCCAAAGGCAAGGCTTTGGCAGATTTCAGGGGTGTTCATAATATATATTACATCTGATAATAATACATGTAGCCCTTTTGCTTCTATTACTTCACATTGTATAAATACCTAGTAAGTGTGGTCTAGGAAAAAAAAACATGATAAAAAAATAAAGAATTTTGCAGTTCTTTTTCTTTCAATCCTTAAATTATTTTAAATTATCAAGACCTTTATGGTCTATCTATATGCTTCCCTTTCACATTTCCATTCAAACAATATTCTTCTTTTCTTGAACATGGAACATCTTTATATCCTGTTAACAACTAGAAACAGGGGAAATGAACTTCACAGCATGACATAATAACTAAAATTACCTATTTCAGATATATGAATTATGGTCTTTTCAAAATACAGAGGAAAGTACTACAAATTCTTCCTGGACTCTCTTCAAGTGCATAAAGGCTGTATAAACACCAATTGTCAATTTGCAAATATTTGCATGGCTTTTATGTCTAATAGAGAGTGTTCCAGAAAAACCTGGAACTTAGATCTACAGGGTTAAATTGCAAAGCATTATTTTTTGTGAGAAATGTGTTAGAGGGTAATTTATTAATAAATTAAAATAAGAGGTGGCAAATTGTAAAAAACAGCTTTCTGTCTTTTCAACTGTCCTGGAACGCATAGAAATTTTATTGCAGAATTTTTCCCTTTTACTGCAACACTTGACCTTGTTTGTGTTGTCTACTTGGGTAGAACTGCAACGTCTGTAGCTTCCTATT
Organism: Ammospiza nelsoni; assembly: GCF_027579445.1. Lineage (NCBI taxonomy): Eukaryota > Metazoa > Chordata > Aves > Passeriformes > Passerellidae > Ammospiza > Ammospiza nelsoni. Next base: position 27,347,502 of record NC_080637.1, on the reverse strand, counting down.
TGCTGCTGTATTTTTAGTAAGCATTGCATTACAATTCATACAACTACCTGCACAAAAAAGCTGCAGCCTGATTTGGTACCCCAGTTGTTCAGATCATGAAATTTATTCTCATGGAGTAGCACAAATCCTGGTTTTTATGCATGCTTTGGGTTTTTTCTATAGTAGACATGGGGGAAAGAATCTTGATCTCACCTTAATAGAGTGCCAAGGTACAGGCAACATGTACTCCTTGACCTGTGTACAGGAAAGTAGTCCACGACTCCATCCTTAACTGTGACTGCAAGAATTTTTCAGGACTTTATATGCCTGTTTCCAAACAATGTGAAAAGGCTACAACAATGACATTATCACCTTGTATAAAACCTCAAACTCTGAAGTCTTTCAGAATATCAGTGATGAATACATTTGCAGTTGGCTTTGTTCCTTATAAAAAGCACTAGAGAAGGGAAGTCCTAGTTGTTTTGAAATAGTTCATCTTGAACTCTGCATACAGGGACTTTTACAGCCTGTCACCTTTGCATATATTGCTAGGGAAGAATGCCCAGAAGTTAATTCCCTTATATAATTATGAAACATGTTTATAGTATAAACATGAAGTCCAGACATTACGATTATATAGGTATGTCATCAATTAGAATATTCTGTTTCCTTTCAACTTTGATCACAACTAATTAAAATTCAATATAAGGATATTTCTTGCGAATTCCTTCTACAAGACAATTTTCTGGTTAATTATAGATTGGATTTCCTAAAATTTAAGTAGTAGTCAGCCAAAATTCATATGATGTCACAGCAAAACAGTTTCAAATTACAATGAAGGTAAGGAAATGCTCCTTTTTCAGCAAACATCCCACATTATTTGAAAAGTAATGGTAAAGAATATAATTCCCTATGAATGTTTACAACAAATTATTAAAAATATAATCAATTCTTTTTGTTTCCAATTTCTTTCAATTTCTTTCTTTCTTTCTTTCCTTGAGGTTACTTTATAAAATGTCTAAAGAAGCCCCATATTTTCTGGAATTTCAGCAAGATAAATTGAGGGCTGTTTCTACAACTGGAAAAGGTCACTTAAAGAACTCCAACTCAAACGTTAGTGAAAATGTCTGTACTATCTAATTATTGTGTGAACTCTGGAAAATATTTCCTTTTACAGTTCAAAAAGGGAAACCACAGAGAGAAAAATATGGCTTTATTTTAATACACAAGGAACAAAGCTCAACCCAACAGGCTTTAAAAAAGATAAGCCTGATACTCTTATCACCTTGAACTAAATTGACACTTTTCTAAAGGGTTTTTTAGTATGCCTGCAGGAACAATATTTTTAACTTTTTTTATTATTGTTTTTATTTTTATTGTTGGGTTTCCTTACAGTTATTTTAGCTGTAAGGAGAGATCATTGTATTTTACCTAGACTGCTATGTATTTGTCACACCCTCACCCCACCAAAAACAAGAAGAGGCAGAAAAAACATTCTTTGTTCCTCATTTAGCAGTAGTCACACACAGATAAAACCATACATTTGGGGTGAATTTTGCAAATGCCTCTAAATCAACTGTTTTCAACACATTTGTTGCTTAAAAAAAATTCAAGCCTTCTATTTTAAGAGGACAAAGGCTCAGTGCATTCTCTTCCATATCATATCTTACAGATCTTTCCTTTGCCTCTTATATTACCTTTGCTTATTAGAAAAGAGTATGAATGACTCAGTGAGGGAATATAATAATTAGGATATAGAATAAAAGGGCAAGCAGAATCTGGAGCCACTCTACCTGTGCTTCAAGTCACTACAACTGACTGTTTCTACTGACTGTTTCTCTTCGGCCACCAGATTAATTCATCTGTGCAATTAACCTTATGTCACCCTCCATTACTTTTCTTTCCCTCCTCTATTCACCTGTTTTGACTCCTTGCCTGTCACTTGCTTTTCACTTGCCCAGTTCGGGGTACTCAGCATCCTTCTCTCAGTTACCTTCTTCAGACATCTTTTGCCCACATTTATTTTTTCTATCTTTGAATTTCCATTTTTAAAATGTGTGCATATAATACAAAAAAAGGACCTTGAAATAGGATGCAAGGTATGTTTTATAGACAGACTTAAAAATTAGAATTGTTATAACAGAAGATATAATCAAACAATGTAATTACAAAGCAGTATTGCTGCATATTTCATTCTCCTATCCATCATGCACGAACTTATACTGTCACAAATAAAATCAGACTGTCAGCTGTCCCTTTTTAATCTGAGAAGAGTCAATGTAGTGCTTTATAAATGCAAAAATTTTAAAATACAGGATTTCTGCCTTGAAGATCATACAGTGAGAAATAGAAAAGAAAGAAAAAAAAAGAAAGCAGGATGAGGGGAAAGAGCAGGCAAAATAAGAATTAAACACACAGGGAAAATACGAGACATATTTTTTTGGCAGCTGAATAGTACTGATAGTACTTGAAAAAGAGAACAAATGGGAGAGTAAATAAGACCAAGCTGGAAGTCTGCATTAGAAACAGAGAGAAGGAAATGGATTTTGCAGGAATATATTGATGGTGTTCTAAGTGTTTTATGAATATGGACTATGAAGTTTAAAGAGGATTTTCTACAATAACATGACTTCCAACTGGACCAATTTTCTAAATTCATTTACATTCCTGCCAGTTTGACTGTGTTGGTTTCAATGAAAGGTTTTTTTCATCAAAGCCTCCCCCACTTTACTGCCCCCTCAACGCAAACCATGACCACTAAAAAAGCTATGAATATTTCAAAGAACTTAATGGCATGGATGGATTAATATTTTAATTCAAGTTATGCTTGCCTTTTATCAAGTTGTAACTTTGAACATAATAAATTCTGTATAAAGAAGAAAAGGCTTTCATATTCTATATTTTGCCTCCTTTTTCATTATTTATTTTAAGTGTTTTTCTAAACACTAGGATGTTTATGGACCTAACCAATAGGATGTCAAAAGGAGAGAATGAGACTACGGTTGTACCCAGCTTACTCCCCTCATAAATTTTCAATCTAAATCAAAAAAGAATTCCTTTTATGTTTGCCTATTTTAAATTTTTGTGCCAAAATTTTCTTTACTTTAAAAGACAGATTCACAGCATTGTACAGTATTCACCCCTGCAAAAATGTGAAGAAACTTTTTGAGGCTCTGCTCTAGGTGACAGCTGAATTACAGCAGAGTGGCCAGTGTATGCTGCTGGGAGTGTTCACAGGACAAGACTTTAACAGAACTGAGTGATTCATTTGCTTTCTTATGTGACATGATCACATTTATTTTCAGGAATTCATTGATAGTAAAGTGCAGGCATGTCAACATATAAAGCCAAAACAAGTTGATTAGGCTATCTGCCAACAAAGACTTTGCACTTCAAATCAATTTGGACACACAGCTAAAATTTCCTAAACTGAGAAAGGCAAAATTGAACTACAGAAGCATGAATTTTGCATTTCTATCACACAAAGTTAGTATTTCTGATAATATCCTTCAGAGAATGTCTCAGGACTCTTTTTAACTTAGTAGCTATTTCAGATTTTATTGTGCTTACTTCATTACACAGTGGATTCAGTTCATTCAATTAATTCGTTGGTAACCTGGGCTGCATTAGGCAATGCCCTGCCAGCCTGTCCCAGGAGGTGACAGGAGGTGATCCTTTCCCTGTGCTCAGCACCTGGAGAGACACCTGCAGTGAGGGGCTCCTCCTCAGTACAAGGCACATGGACATACTGGAGTCCAAGGGAATGCCATGAGGATAATTAAGAGATTGAAGAATTTCTCCTAAGAGGAAAGGGTGAGAGATCTGGAACTGTACAGCCTGGAGAAACTTTTACTCTGTTTTAAAAACCGTATTATACTTGCAATATGAAATACTGACTCATGCAAATGAGAGCTATGGGGAAATGAGGCCTTGCTGGATATAACTAGAAAAGTTCAGCGTAGCAAAATCGTTCAACTGACAACAAACTCCATTCCAAATCTTGACCTATCTTTGAAGCTGAAACAATAATGGGTTTATAAGGAAACAGCAACATTCTTGCAGTATTCAGGGGTACTATTGAGGCAGGATACCTGAAGTTAATATGCTAAATATTGCATCTCTTGACTTTAATAGTCCAAATATTTTTCCTTTGTATATCACAGAATCAGGGAATGGCTGAGGCTGGAAGGGACCTCTGGAAGTCATCTAGAGGTTCAATCACCCTGCTGAAGCAGGGCCACCTACACCCAGCTGCAAAGGGTCACATCCAAATCAGTTTTCAATATATCCAGGAATGGCAACACCACAGTCTCCCTGGTCAACCTCATGCCCCTCTGGAAACACACCAACGAAGCTAGCAAATTCCAAGATGTTTTTCTTCTTCACATCAAATATTTTCTTCCTTTTTTTTAAAGACGCAACATTCTAAAAAATCTGGATATTTTTGCATATTTAAACAGAAATTCTTAATTCAGGTAGAGGTAAATATGAGATAAATGTGAAGCAGCACGGACTTCAGCATGGTTGCAGAGATTTTTAAACAAAAAAAATTCTTATTGTACTTTTGAGACCAAGTGTTATACTATCGCTACATTATATTTCATCTCTTCCTCAGCCATTTTTACCTGTGAAGTCTGTGCTAGAGATTCTACTTTTGTGATTTCTTAAAATATATCTCCAAGCTAATTTGATAAGTCCTCCTGTATTAAAGAATATATAGCACTGACTTCTTGTTTGCAACAGTGAATACAAGATATTGCTGCAGCAAAAAAGTATTTTTAGAATAAAGAAAAAGAGAAAAAAGAGATGACCCATTTTATCTTAAAATGGCAGGTTTCCAAACAGTCATATATACCTGTACACACCTAGAAACATAAATTATGGTTGATTCATTAATCCTTTGCCTTTTCATACTTAGCATAGCAACAGAAACTCATAGATGTTCCGGGTTCACTAATTTTGAGCGTTCTGTTCTACAAGGTATAAAAACTTCCATTTAAGACACCATGGTGGTTTGGCAGTCTGAGAAACTGAACGCTAAGACTTGTTACTTCCTATAAATTAGCACAGTAAGGTGGGTCACATTTGCTTATGGCTTCTTCTGTCATGTTTTTGTCCTGCTCAGGCCTCACAAGCCATCAGACTCACAGAAGAAGATGCCTTGCATCTGTGGGCCCACAGCAGACACATCCCCACATCGCCTCCACAGCAATATGTCCCAATTATGCCAGAGTCTATGGCAGGAGAGGGTTTAGGGCACTGGAGCCTGGCAGGGAATGTGCTACCACAAGACAAATTCCCCAATGCATTGTTGCTGCCCTCATTCTTCTCTGGTGTTGTCCTTTGGTGGAAACCACAGGTATATCCCATGCCTGGAGCAAACGCACTCATCTAACAGCTGGCTGCAGAAATCAGGAAAACTTAAAGATTCTCTTTGTGTTTTGCTGCAATTTCAAGTAGAAGTAGTACTTTCTTCCATTAGAGTTTATTCAAATTTATTGCAAATTCCAGTGTCATCTTTAAAATTCAAACATGCAAATTAATATCTGCTATTTGTGTGGAATACCTTGGCACTGGGCTGTTCACAGAGTACAGTGTGTGTGAACAGTCACAGCCTAACACTTGTATTAGAGCTCTTCATCCTGAACTATTGTACAAAGGTCAGACTGTAAAAAATATAGTCATGGTCTCATAGCTCCCCATTCTGCTACAGATCTTCCTGCAGTAATCAGATATTTACTTTGCTACTATACACTGAAAGGTAATTTAGAATTAGTATTGCACATTGAGGCTGTTGTTCAGCCACTTCAGCCTATGCTGAGCTGGGCTGGGTCTCAGGCAGTCACCATCCTGCCAGCGCTGTCTTCTCCCCCACCAAGAGCCCAACACAAAGGACTCTCCCATTTCCTTCAATGTGGAATCACCATGTGAGCATTGCTTAGATGTCAAAAGAAGGAGAGTAGGCTTGGCTTAAATACCAGGAGGTTACAGCTGTTACCTATATATTTCAACAATCCTAATTATTAAAAATAATATTGTTTGCTACTTGTTTACAAATATTTCTCATATCAAAGCAAACACGGGGTGCATTATCTTTTCCCACAGTCATTTGAAAACAGAGGAGGAATAACATATGCATATGCAAGGCTCTGACAGTGGAAACTATTTGACAAGAACATTTGACAAGAAAAATTTGACAAAAAAAATTGACAAGCACAAGGTTTAACACCAGGTTATCAGGTTTATCATAAATAAGTAGCGAAAATTTGTTTTAAATTAAGCACAAAATGTACAGAACATTTTAGCTTGTCTTGCACTTTGATAATTTAGAATAAATAGTACATTAGTCTCAGGCACATTTCAGATACAGCACATGCAAATATCAGTAAAAATAGGAAAACCCCATGTATTCATCTGCCTTACAAGTATTTCCTTCATAATCATCCAGAATCTTTCCTTCATAGTCTGAACTTTCCTGCATAGTCTGAACTTAAAAACGAGTCTTTAATGTACATAAGACATATACATTAAAGTTTGTCATGAAAGAGAAAATCATTAAAATCCCCAGGAAAGGGGATGTCTGAGGGTGGCAGTCAATGACAAGTCTACACTGTAACACTTGCAAAACAGCAAATCTTGTTCTTGTCTGTTTTAAAAATGGAATTGTGCATGACACACAGAAGCCAGTAATTTTCCTCTATGCAGCATTCATGAGGCTTTCCCCACAGAAGTGCTATGGCTATGTGTGCTACTAAGAAAGATACATATTTGTGAAAGAAATACAGAGTAGATGATCACAAATGATAATTTCTTAAGTAATTCTTTGATATCACAAATTTGAAGCAGAAATACATACCTACGTTTCAACTTTTTAGAGGAGAACCACATATTTATTGAGAAGAAAAAAGAAATAGGAACTTACCAGAAACAAAATACCATAAATGGTAACACAAAAAAATAATTTCAGCTTGAGGAATTACTAAACTTCGACTCATGACAAATTATGTTTTGTAGTATGCAATTTTACCTGCATATTTTCTAAAAATATACATTATCACCTTGTGTAGTACAGTTTTAAATGAATGAAAAATAAAATTTAGATAGTAAACAAGCATTTATATAAGGTTTTATAAAAATAGCAAATGAACTCTTTTGTCTGGGAAACTCACTATGAAACCTCAGAGCAAAAAGTAAAACCCTACTGCCACAGGACTATGCTAAAGGTCCTGCTGTGGAATTCTCCGTAAATGAACCAAGCTATACTTGCCAATCTATAATCTCAAAAGAATTGCAATTCAGGACATATAGAGAAATAAGCTATGCTGTAGGTGCTAAACAGCATTTCATTGCTTTTCAAACCCCTATTTCTTTATGCACACTGTTTTATCTTTGGATCAGTTGAGTAGGGACTTGCTGGAGAAAACATTTCCACAATTAATCTCGTGTTTGTTTGGGCATAATTACATGCCATGAAACACTCACTGAACATAATCAGCTCCTTTGTACTACTAATCCAAAATTTTTTGTATGAAAATACTGACTTGCCAGATGGTAAGGAACATCATGCTACCTCACCAACTGGGAAATCGGAGTTCAGGTTCACAGGCCACGGAACAACAATGATGAAAGGATACAGGGAGCCCCCAAGGGTAGAGAGGGAAGACTGCCAGGCTGTTCCTGAACAAGATATGATTCTTGCCTCTCTCAAAGTAAGATTTTTAACATAAGGAAGGCAGTGGGGTAGAAGACAAAAGCAAAGGCATACAGCAAAAGAAGAGATCAGTCTAACTGCACCCAGCTCACATGGTGCAGTTCTTTCCTCCACTCTTGCTTTCCTCCCTTTGCTTCCCCCATCCTCTGCCTGGTTAGCCTCTCTGCTGCTGCTGTGGACAGCAAAGAGAAAGCTGAATGAAGGAGGGCTCACCTAGATGTACAGAAAACCAAACAAAACACACACACACAAAAGGAAATATGCAAAATCTGCTAAAATAGCAGTGCTCAACAGAAGAGAATAGATTGTTCTGTGTATTTGTTCATTAACAACTTTGTGTTATGCTTTTCAAAACAAAAGGAGAAACTCTGTGAGCCATTTCATCATGTATCCTTGTAGCTGAGGTTCTGTGCAGTGCTTAAGGGAAGGCAGCTCTAGCTGAGGTGGATGAGGGAAGAAAAAATAATCAAAAATCAATGTACTTGTCCTGCAAATTAAAATTCCTGTCTAAGCAGGACATTGAGCTTTAGATGTCTTAACTTCATTCTGCAGCCAGAAATTATAAGACCTAAATCAGGAGGGCTGAGTCAGGTTGAAAATTTCTCTGAAAATCCTTCTACCATTTTAATATAAGTTGCATGTTAATTTTTAAAGCAAGTGGGAATAAAACTGCCTCTTTAAGAAAGGTAAAAAAGCTCCATGAGGGAACAGAGAGGCCAGCTGCCTCTAAAGGGCAAGAGAGCTGGAAGCTGAGGAAGGCAGCACCTGGCTGGCTGTCACGGAGAGGATGCCCTGGGCCAGAAAGTGCACAGAGGGAGCAGAAAACCCAGAAGTATAAAGAGCAGCATAAGATCTATATATGCCTCTTCACTTAAATATAATTTTAATCGCAGATGGAAACAAACAAACAAGCCCTTTAAACCAAATAGAAAAAGAGATCTCAAAGGGCTTCTTATCAATATGATCCAAAAAATATTAGTTTGAAAAAACATGCAGTGCAATGAGCTGCAAAAATTCTGAATAGAAAGTCAGCAAATCTCCTTGCCCAGGCTTAATTGTGGTGTTCCCTCAGAGCTGAGGAAGTTTGCACCTTTGAGTCCTGGCCTACAGGTGCACAGCACACCACCAGCATGGAGGGACACCTGTCCCAAGCCTGGGCCAAACTGTGGCCTTGCTGTGTCTGTCTGTCTGTGAAGGGTTTATTGCATCAGTGGTGTAATCATCAGAAGAACAACAGCAACAATACTGCTAATAAAAATAGAGATAAGGCCAATCTTCATTTTATCACAAAAACTATCACAAAACTACAAGAACCTTGCTAGAGAAATAAGTTTTGCTAACAAGCAGCAGTACTTCATCTGTTTTTAACACAGTCATACAATTTAACTCACTTCCACATTTAATCCTTTATCTAGTCTGACTATTTTGTATTCTGTTACTGAAAAATGTTTTTTTCTCCAGCAAACCTGTGGTGAAGAAGAATGTAAATTTTGCAGTAGCAGCAGCAAGTAAATTAAAACATGGAAAGTTTTATGAATTAAATATGAAACTGGCTAATGCAATCCGTTCTGTAATATTTACATTATTTATTTTATTAAATTAATTTGACTGCAGCTCAATTTCCAGGGTGGTAAGGTTTTCATATCAAAGACACAGTAGGACTCTGTAAGAGAAATGGCTTTGGAGCTGAGCAGAGAGCATTAGGGATCTTGCAAAGGAGACTGCTTGGGGTTTGGGGATACACACATTTTGGAAATATTGGTACTTTGATAAGCAGGATGATAGCTTACAGCGTTGACATTTAATCTGTGAACGCTGGGCTACAAGACTAACACCTAAAAGAAGAGTAGAAGCAATTCCCACTTTCTCATGTCATGATTTAAGTCTTTCTGGGAACTAAGACATCACTGCAATGGTCATATAGCATTTCCATTTTGAAACCTCCTTTGATGTATTATTCCCAAGGGATACCATAACAGATGGCCATTCTACACACATGTAGTCTTCCAACCCATACGCCTTTATTCCCAGCTACACTTCACAAACCACTAAGGGAAAGTGTGAAAAAATGCTCTCAGTCCTACACCAGCAAGGGCTGCAAAATTCTGCTCCTGCATACAAATCCCCTTTTCATTATTTTTAAAGCATTCTACTCAGTATATATGTATTGCTTTTTCAAGATAATCTTGCAGAATTTTTTGGTTTTTGGAGATTGGCTGTTTATAAAAAGGCTACAACTATTCATCCAACCACCCATCTACCCTTCTCCCCCAAAAATAACTTTTCAAAATGCATTATATAGAAAATATTAAAGTGCATTTTCCTGTTAAATAGTTGTTGCTAATATGTTGTTAATTTTTCTCATGAGAATTAATGGGACTGTCACAGTATTTCTCCTTCCAAACAGGGAGGTTAGCTTATTTTTGCAATTTACAAGGAACTGTAATCAGAATAAAAGGTAGCAATGATGGCAAATTTCCTGAAATTATGGATAGTTATTTATGGAGATTTCGATAAAGTGATCCCTATATACACAAATTTACTTCTTTTATGATTGATTAAACTGAAATTTTCCTTAAGGGGACCATCATTTTCTTTATCTTTTTACAGGACATAGTACAGCAATGACATCTCACAGAATTAAAAGTGGGTGGATAGAGCTGTAAGATGTTTGCAAAGCATCACACTAAAACTATTTCAGATTTTCTTGAAAACATGATTTGAAAGCTGTCTAAAAAATCACAGACAAACTGTTTTATTAGATGTCAGCATACCCCAGTGGGAAATGTTGCTAAAGGAACCAAGGGGGTTTCTGTGGGATGCTTCTCTGGCTTCTGCTGCTGGGAAATTCAGTGAAATTTGTGTGGAGAAGAGGATTTCTACCTCATACAAATGCCGATTGCCATTGTATTTACATTTACGATCATTAGTTATAAAGTCATCTTTAATTGCTTGTTCAAATATCATATATGCACTTTGATAATAATTCCTTTATAAACAAAAACAATAATTACTTGGCAAAAATAAACCACATCCCAGATTAGAACTTTCCTTCAAAATAGCAGCTAAGACTCTAATCAAGGAGGAGTCTCTCAACTGACTGCTGAGGATATGGAAAATTATCAAACCCGAGATCAAAGGACATCTGATCTTTTAAAAGGTCTGCCCTTCAAAGAGAAAAGGGGAATCTGTCAGCTACAACTGACAAGCACAGGCTGAAAAAAGCATCTGTGTACAGTAGAGAGATGAAGAACACTTAAAAATTACTGAGAAATCCCAAGCACTTTGGCTGCTGTAGCACTAATAGGGAAAACTGAGAAATTGTTACTAATGAATCCTAGTTAGTTAAGAAGTAGCTGCTTCAGTATACCAACATTAATATCAATCCCAGGCCAAGTGACAAGCAACAGCTAGGGGAAGAAAGTCAATTTTGAGTCTGTGTCTCAGCAGGGAGATCTGGGCACTTTCCAGCCTGCTTTTTCAAGGCAAGTGCAAGATATGCAAAAGCCCATTCTTACAGACATGGGTATATAGACCACAAGGAAACTCCAAGACTTCCACAGTGAACAATTGGGAGACTGGGAGTACTCAAATTCCAGCTGCAACCTCAGGTCACAGCACACCTAAAAGCCTGAAGAGTCATGATTAAGATCAAGTCTCAAACTACTTTGTGGTTTATTGATTATACAGAATTCAAGTGTGGTCACTGCTTATAAAACATGGCAGAAGCCATTAATTAAAATTTTGTGATCCAAACTACACATCACTATTAGAATTTATGCCTAATATTAGTTATTATAAGTTTTATAATGCATAGAAGATGTGTAAAACTTATAAAAGAAGGCATCAACTTATTTCTTTGTTTTGTATTTTATTGTTCCCTAAATAAAAAATTAAAAAAGGATCCCATTTTTGTTAGGCAAAGCACAAAGTAACATGCTTTGATGAGGCATCTGAACAGACAAGGCAAAGATTTTTTCAGAGAAACAAGAGCTCTCAAGGCAGAAACAAAGGCATAGCAGTAAAGGGGGAGGAGTAAAATCAAAAAATGGAGCTGCAGAACTGTGAAAAGTACCTGCAGCAAGAGCAGAGATGCTATAGAGAGTTTTGCACTGAAAGTTAAGGAGCTCTGACTTGACAAAGGGAAAAAATACAGACAACTGGACATCAAGAGTATTCATTCTGTATGATGTAGGCTTTTGTTATTATTTTGTAATATTTGTCAAACCAAAGCAGTGTCTTGACCAGACTCAGGATAGGATACCTTTCCCTGACCTTTGACATTTGGTATTACTAAAAAGGTTAACCATGACTTAGACTGCAAATAATATTACCTGAATTAGTTCAGCTAAGATTTGCAAGTTCAGAGCCCTGACTTATCTAAGAGAATAGGTCTAGTACAACAAAAGAGTGAATCCAACCTTAAAAGTGCATTACATTTACTCTGAAAAACAGATAAATATACTTTCTGAGAATAACTACCAAAGTGCTAATCTAGAAAATAACCTAGAATTCACTTCTGTCAGTAAATTATACTGAGTTACTTGAAATGCAACAGTGGCAATACAATTTTGCAATTGTATGTGTGCATAAATGTCTACCTTTGCAACACTTAACAGGGATAGATCTTCCCTACTTAGCACCAGTACAAGTAATGCTGGAAAATTTCCTGCATGTATGAACAGCTTGTCAGTGGAAAGGCTGACAGTGCCATAGAGGTGTAATTCCTCTCATCTGATGGGCCCTGTTTAACCTATATTAGTCACTGAGTGTCCTGGATTCTTCTAGGCACTTTTGGGGGATTACTCATCCAGCCATCTAAAATCCCTGTTTTCCAAAGGCATAAATTCCCTTCTAGATGTGTCATAGGTAAAAAAATGATTGTAGATGATTAGCTGAACTTAGCATGGCAGGCAAATCAACATACAGTAGCCAAAGCAGAAGAATGTGACACTCATAAATTATAAAATAGAAACCAAGATATAATTATTCTGCTTGTCTTCAAAACAAGAGTAATTCAAATAAAAATTGTAAGCAGCAATAGTCTGTCTTTGGCAGTTCTAAGAATGTGTAGCCAGACATAATGTCCATGCATTTCACATAAATATGTCAGCAACATGGCTACCAAAAGTGCAAACAGGGGACATCAAAAATCAGAGATACCAAGGACAATCTGATTGAGAAATATGACTAAAACTAGTCAAATATTTACTGGGAATAATAGAGTATTGTGCAACATCATCTGGATTAAAATCAAGATTGCAATTAGAATAGAATAGAATAGAATAGAATAGAATAGAATAGAATAGAATAGAATAGAATAGAATATTGCAGTTAGAATGGAGCTATAAATACTATCTAGTCATATTGACTGACCACTTAATGGCTGACCAAATATTATTGAGAAGATTCTACAAATGTCTCAAATACTGACAGATGTAACCCTCAAATAGCATAAAAGCATCAAGAACAAGGAGGAAATATGGAGAAGAAGGAAGAAAAGCCCATTAAATAAGTAGAAACGCTAACTGTTTTGTATACTTATTGCTGATGGTTAGTAAAATGTAAAATGAACTTCATTAGCATGAAGTGTGCTGTTAATGAATGAGTTTAGTAACATTTTTGTTTAAAGTTAGAAACTATCCTGATGTGTCAGTCTTTAAAATACAACAATCTCCAATTCCCTGGAAAATATCAACATACATACCTGTATTTTAATGTGGACACATATTAAGTTGCAGCAGTTCTTGACAAGAAAATTTCTGCAAGCTTGCCTTATTAAAAGATTTGATATTTTTTAATATCAATATATAACTTTAAGTATTCAAAAACCTTTAAAACTCATGGTCTAAGATCTGAGACCTATCTTACATTTATAATTTTTATACAGCAGCCAGATTAGATCAGTGTACCAAATTTCATTCTGCGACAAAATTAACCATAGAATCATATAAAATTTCCATTTGGAAGGTACCCACAGGGATATTTTTCCTGAATCCACACAGGACCACCTCAAAGTTAAACCACATAAACCAAGAGCATTGTCCAAATGGCTGAACACCTACAGGCTTGTGGCCATGGCCACTTTTTCTTGGTTGCAGGTTCCAGCAACTGACCACCCTCTCAATGAGGAATCATTTCCTCATATCAAGTGTAACCTTCACCTGGTGCAACTTTGAGCCATTCCCTCACATCCATTATTTGTGTAACAATAACAGTGTTTTGAAGTTTGCTAAATAGAATGGAGAAGATTAGAAGTTATACTTCTCCATTGTAACCTCATATGGTGAAAGGAAATCTGGGAAAAACTGGCTATCTGCAAACATTTGCAAACCTAATTGAGTTTGGTCAAATCTGAAAAACATATCCAGGTATTCACACAGTCCTAGATAAAATGTCTTTTCTATCAGAACATTCTCACACTTATGTTTAGAGATAAATAAATGAAAATGACCGATATTGCAATAAAATTTAAAAACTGTTATCTTTCTTTATAAAATTTTTGAACATAAAAACCAAAAAGCTGGAAATATAGCACTTTATACATTTGTCTAAAATTTTGTGACTACTTATCTTCTAATAACAGATTTTTTGCAAAGCTTCTTAAGTTTTTTACCAAGCAAAATTGCCTCTCATTTTCATTCTGCTAGGAAGTATACTCTTTAATTCCAAACTAAATTTCACTAAAAAATATTTTCCAATATATGGAAATCCTACATTATCAAATCGTGCTGTTTAATTAAATACTGTTTCAGTAGATCTTGTAAAACCACAGCACTGGCACCATAAACCTCTTCTATACTACTGAGATAAATAAATCTATGGAGAAGGCAGAATATCCTTTCCTACTGCAGGAAATATGGAAGTGTATTAAACTTCTGAACTGAGATTTGGTTTTGGAAAATGCTAAGTTCCTACTTTCACTATCAGCTAAGATAAAGGTTTAGTATGAATCATGTGCACTTTAAACAGTACTGACAAGAACAATGTATTATTAAGCATTGAACTCTGCCACAGCAAATAATATTTATCTGAAAAAATATAACAAGTGACTGACATTTTCTATATTAATGTCATGTTTCATCATTTTAGAAGACTTATTTTCTTAATTCTTACAGAGTGCCCAAGGTGTTTGAAGCTTTAGCAGATGTATGACACACACTCTCTTTTCATGACATCTCACAGACTGACTCACACTCAGGGAATCAAATGTAAATGATACAATAAAGAGGAAATGTAAAAGTAGTATAAATATCTGTAGTATGAAGTCATGATGCACAGACAAAAAGTGATTATTCAGACAGAATTTAGGGGAATAAACTGAGAACCATAGGCAGTATTTGAAAGTTAGCCCACAGGCCCCCCAACCTTCTAAAAGCCCATAGTGAATTCCTAATCTCAAGGTCTGAGAAGTGCTACTTCCGTTAGGAAGAATAAGAACTATTCCTCAAGACATGGTTAGACAACTGAGGTTGAGAATTTCTGTGCTTAAAGATATGAGACTGAAAACTGTCTGTGCTTCTATTTCAGCAATGCATGAAGTTCACTGTAAAAAAAAAAAAAAAAAGTTTTGTTTTGGAAAAAAAAAGGACAGATAAAAACAGGGAAGAGAAGGAAGCAGAAACACAGAGGAAAAAAGTAAAGAGTGGGTTAGATATTTTTTCATAAATGCAGGTCTTGATATGGGTTTACATTCAAAGTTCACCTGACTTCTGTAAATATCATGATCCTCTTTGAAAGATTCATGAACTGACAGCATCATATATGCAGCATATTACTGAAAGCTAGACTCTCATTAAGTGATATTTTGAAAAATTACAGAGTTTAACGCACATCTTATTTTATACTTCCATTATTTATTAAAAAAATGTGCACAATATTTTTTGAAACAGAATATTTTGATATTTTGGTTAGGCCTTTTCAAGCATTTTTAGTTTATCAATATTTTCTTCCCTACTACAAAAATAGCACATACACATTTCAGATGCTTGTCTTGGGACACTCTATTAGCCTCCACTTGAAAGCAAACACTGGAAATTTGACAAACGTGTCAAAACAAGCAAGACTGAAATCATTACAAATACAGGTACCTATATATTTACTGCAAGATTAGTGTGGAGGAAAGGTGTTAATTTGAGAGTTGACACATCTCAGCTCCATAAAATGGTAGAGAACACACATTAGGAATGCCAAATCTACATAAAGTTTACACTTTCTAGAGCACACAGGAATTGCTAAATTCAGTAATGAAATATAATTCAATATTTGCAGTGCTTTGCTTCTTTGTCTTTTCTGCAGAAAAGGCTTAAAGCACAACATGATGCTAGTTTTATATTTTTGATGATTTTGAAAGTTTTATATGAACTCAGTTCAAAGAACAGAGATTATTAAACAAGAAAATATCATCAGCACGAAACATCTTGCAATCATATAATCTTTTACATCTTTTATATATGAGGAAAATGTTTTAAAACATGCTATGCCTCTCATATAGTTTTTTGATGGTTTTGTCAGTTTGCTTGTTTTCCTGCAGTGAAATCCCTTGCACTCATTCTCACCGTCCTTTCAACGTAGCTTCTTTCGTTCTCCTATCTGAAATGTCTGGCTTTGTGCTGCTGCTAAATACACAGTCCTGAAGGGCTGCTGCAGCTGCCTACTCAAACACTGCAGCAGCATTGAACTCAGCCAGGATGTTCTTTCAAGTGCTTTCAAATACCTTGAGATAGAGAAGGTATTACAGAAAAGCAAACTCTTTTCTATTTTATCCATGTAAACAGGAATCTATGCTGTCTTCTGCTGTGAACTAACAAAGGCTGCTGCATGACAGATGAAATGCAATTCAGGAGACCCACCATGAGATTAATCCTTTCAAATGCATCTAGGATTGTTCAGATGATCAAGAAAATACAAGGTCATGAGTATTCATACATTATTAAAAAAAAAAGTTAGGATCAGTAAAATATTAAACTAGATGAGATTCTACATGCCTGAAACACATTTTTGTACTTAATACCAAACAATTCAGCAAACCTCACCCCAGTCTGTGACTAAGTGTGAAAAAGTGTGTAATGATAGGACACATTAAGAGTGAAAATATAACAAAAACAAAAAGAATTTGCTTTATGACATTTAAAATTTTTAAATTTAAAAACAAACAAACAAAAAAGAGCATTTTTCATAAGAGGAACTCTGTGCATTTTATTCAGGTAGCCTAATAAAAGTTGTTACTTTTAGCAATTACTTTTCTTCTTTATATAACTGAATTAGCAATGCCACACTAAGTCTATTTCTAGTGAATTACCCAGAACCCCAAGAGACTTTCCAGTTTATTGTTTCATACTTCAAATTGTACCTATCAAGTAAATGTATTTGCAATTTGCTGGCTATTTTCAATTTTAGCTTGTGATACACAGAGGCCATGAATTATAAGAAACAGCTCAGAAACTACAAGCATTTTTCACATACACAGCTAAGAAAAAAGTATTCCATTCATGGTATGCAATCCTCTTGTTAGTGTTACAACATGAGATCAATTATAAATTTTAGAATAAGCCCCAGTTACTGGGAGGTGTTCCTCACTGGCAAAGTGCTTCCTCTGACTATGGTGGTTTGAAGGACAGGTCGGTTCTTACTATACAAATGCAAAGATTGGCTCTGTTACCTGTATTTACCATTTACATGCCCTAAAATATCAGCATAACAGAGGAAATCTCTAAATATGACACAGGAATAAGAATCTCCTGGTGCATGGTTGCATGACAAAGACATGATCCTTTTCTCTGCAAACATTGCCAGCCCTGGACAGATGGAGCGTGGCAGGGGCTGGAGCAGGGCATTGCTGGGAGAGCCATGTGCTGTCCCTTGCTGGGGACAGTCTGTGGCCACACGTCTGCAGCACAGCAGCAGCAGGAAAATCCTGCTGGGGATGAAGTCCTGACATCACTGACCCTGGCAAAACTCCCAGACACAAGATTTTTCCCAAGTTTTAAATACTCTAACATACTGTACAAACCAGATACAAGATAAACCTATTCTACCTTACAAAAGGTTTGGGGATTTTTTTACCTGACTTAGGTAATAAAGCTATTGCAAATGTCCCAGACCTCGAGTAGGCATGTAATTATTGAAAGTGGAATGTATCTTTATACAGAACAATGAATGCAATACTCTCTAAGAGATTGCTGTGCTGTCACTGAAAGGCCTGTTAATACTGGAGCCTAATTTGCACTTTTACTGAAATTTCAACATGATGAAAAGATGATGAATTTTTTGTCCTGTTCCAAACGCAATGAAAAAATGCTACCCTTTGTTGCAGAGAAGGCATCAAATCTAAAGCGACCTGTCTTAATGCTATGTAATGCTTATTCTATGAAAAGTTTAAATTAGTCTCCAAGAAAGCTGGCATCATTCCATTTTCAAGATAAAATTTAATTCTTTACTTCAAAACCTATAAGAAGCATCTCTCTATTAATTTTTTTTTCATAGAAAACTTTGATAGGTTTAGTCCCTTATGAATCTCATTTAAAAATAAATGCATTTAAAGGCCAATTGGGACTTTCTCTAGAGAGCTAAGAATAAAGGTTTTAAAGTGGAATTCAGAAAGAAGAATAAAGTTAATGTTTTTATTCCCAAGGTAACTGAATATTTTCCAGGTATTACAGGTATCTGCTACTTTGACTACTTCTGGTAAACAGAGCTATTTCTCCTTAGATTATACAGTTTACTTTTCAGAGAAAGCACCCAGGTATTCTGACAAGGAAAAAGCCTCTGAAGAGTAATCAAACCTTATTTTTACCCACCTTATCAATGCTTTGTTGAAACTAAAGGTGTTGTACTGTTACTACTTTTTTTCACTAGTCTTGGTTTCTGCAGCAAGCCGCTATCAAGAGCGCAAGACCATAATGAACCATAACAAAACTTGCACATGTAGCAGCATATTATTAAGCCCCATTGAAAAAAGGAATATAGTTTGAAATAGATATTATACTGATGTTCATTTTACATAGATATTTATCATTGAGTTGGAGGAATTCATTCACTGAGGCTTTTTAGATTATAAGTGTTCTAGTTTTTTAATTATGCATAATAAATCACATTGGATTTTCAATAGATCAATCATTCACTTTAAATCTTGGATTGTGTAAAAATAGTATGTGTGCTCTGACCTCACTTTTTTTGACCAAACAAAGGAAAAACTTCAGACTTGAAATACCAGAACAAATTGCATTTCTTCCTTCCTGAGCTTACAAACATGAGATACTGGAGGTAAGATTACTCAGAGAATATTTTCACTTTTTTTAGCAATTACTTTATAATGCATTATCTGTCTAGCCTATCTTCACTTTTCAGTCTCTGTAGAATTTATCACAGGAAAAGATACCAACTTCTAATTATCTTTTTTTTTGTATTTTAATTGTTTTCCTTTTGTTTTCAATATGTTCGTGCAAGCATCATTGAATAAGTGCATGTTCCCTTTTCCTGTATAACCCTGGGAAAATAGTAGATGTCTTCAGTGTACCAAGAAACACAGATTTATGCTAGTAGGACACAAACTAACTGTAGAGGTTAAGTTTGGTTTCACAGGATTTGCCTCCCAGGTTATAATTACAAAGGCCCAGTGTGCTGTTAGGGCCAGAGCTCTTTTTGATGAATAAATCCCTAATAGCCTGAGACATAGTAACAACGGTAAAACCAAGGTTACTATGCTGTTCTACTTCAGGTAGTGTGAGATTCACTAAAAAAATTTGCAAGTCAGGGAGAATGTGAAAGCTCAGCTGGCAGTTGATAGTTTTTTTCCCTCTCTGTGAAGTCTGCAGCTTTTTTCTATATATAAGCAATCTATTTGAATGTGATGAAGCACTAAGGTTTCACACACTTAAAGACAAGTGATAAATTGAAATGACATGGCTCTGTTGCTAGTTTACTGCTGAAGTAATCCAAATAGCTTTTTAGTTTTTGTTACTGTCAAATTAATTTGTGTAAAATGTGCCAGGAGAGAACTCTAAAAGCAAACCAGGGAAGAAAGATATCCCATTATAATCTTCTATTTTAGTGCATGACTTACTTCAGGCTGCAGTACTTCCTGAAACTTCAAACTAAAACATAGATGTAAAATAAGACTTCCAAGCAAACCACACTGCATGCAAATGCAAATATAAATGATCAAGACAGTATCTTTATTATTTTCTTTTCTAAGAATATAGTTCAAACATGAGATGAATGCTACAACAGAAATACAAGATTTTCTTCTACTGTTATGTGAGTTGCATCTTTTCCTATGCACAATGCAAAAAGTACAGAGTTTTGAATAAATTTGGAAGAGAAGAATGAATATTAGAGAAGGGAAGAGATATGAGCTTTGTGATATGAACTCGGTTTCTAATTTATGTACTAAAATCCATTTCTTGAACAAGTTTCTATTGTACAAACATACCTGATTTGCACTGGTATGTGTATAACTAGTGGGGCTAGTAGAACACTCAGCAGTATAAGGAAACAGTGAACTGTGGATTTTTAACAAATGCATTTACCATTCTGCTTCTTGAAGCTTAGATACTGTGACAACAGAACAGTACTTACGAAAGATTTACAGGAAAACTCTCTCAGAGAACCTAACAGCAAGAAGATGTAAGAGAGATCTGAATGGGATCCAAAGTGACTAAAGGACATTTCTTCCTAACTCAACATCATTAAGTGTAAACATGAAGACTTTATATT
This sequence comes from Ammospiza nelsoni, assembly GCF_027579445.1. Lineage (NCBI taxonomy): Eukaryota > Metazoa > Chordata > Aves > Passeriformes > Passerellidae > Ammospiza > Ammospiza nelsoni. Next base: position 27,327,095 of record NC_080637.1, on the reverse strand, counting down.
CCATTAGTATTTTTGTCTTGTTCAATCTAAATATTTTTCATTTAAAAGCTAATTGCTTTGTAATACTATCAAATTGTTTAATTGAAAATACAATGGTTTCTTTGAAAATTTATATGAACAAAAGTTCACTCTGATATTACGAACATTTTAATAACTGTGAAAATTAGATTTATTCTTTACATGGCTCCACTCACTAAGTATAATCAGAGCCTATATTAACTAAGCAATGCTTTGAATTGAGACCTTATGCTTTCATTGATGTATGCAGAACTCTAAGGGCCTCCAAAATTCCTCTGACAATACATAAGATTTAACAGCATATTTCAGCACAGATATTATGAACATGAAACCGTTTCTAAAGTCCTGTAGTAGTAGTTCTTAAGTTCTGCATCACAGGACTTACCAGAAAACAATACAAACCTCAGAGAAAACAGTGTATTGAGCTTGTCAAAGGGGAGTGTTATATCTCTTCACAGCTTGAGGATACTGAAAACACAACAGTTGTAACAAAACCAGAACTTTAGAGAGGCATGTCTATTTTCACTCCATAGTGCATGTTCATTTTTTTACTCTTCAGTCTGAAAGAGTAACATAGGTATTTCTGACTTATCCTATGTGTGGTAACCTGCATTGGCAGCATTTTGAAGAAAAAATTTCAATTAGTGTCTCATAATTGTGACAGAATTATAAGAGTCTTGAAAAAAAATTGGATTCTGGAATGCCTGTGTGCAATCTCTGAAATTGTAAAAAACATCATCTGGCAAGCTCTTTCTACCTGCCAAAGCCTCTGAAATGTGAAGGTGAGCATTATATTAGGTGGAGCTATAACCTGCCAAGGAGCAGTCATGGAGAATTTTGTAGGTAGTCGCTTCTTCTGATCCCTCTCCTTTTTCAGTGTATTACATCTTGTTTTGGTCATAGGCTTCCCCTGGCTTTCATTAGAGGTAGTGTGTATATGGCCAAAATTCAGCGTTGGATACCAATTTCACATCTGTTACAGAGTAGTCCAGAGTCTGTTATTTTGGCATCTAAATGATACAAATCCTGGGTTTTAATAAGTTGCAAATTAAACCTGAATTTTAATTTTCATAATGTGAAAATATGTGAATATGATTGGGCATAATACAGAATTAAAAACACTAAACTCCTAAGATGATAGTACATTTAAGCTTTCTGTTATTTCTTTTGTGCATTTTTAGTGGAAGGCAGATGAGATTTTGGCTTTAAAATTTCTGACTGGCTAAACTACAAAAAACCTGAATCCTGCTAAGGTGATCCAAAAGAAAAATTGGGAAGGTTTGTAGCTCTTTGCTTGCCTGTCTTGGTTGAGTACCAAGTCAAAGCTATATTCTACAAATAATAACTCTGGCAGTGTTGACTAAAGGTTTTAACAAGTTACCTCCTTTGCTTAAGCACCCCATCATATACATTAATCCAATGGCTGTAGCAGTCATTGTGGGGACCATTTACTATGCTGTCAAGAAAGATCATGAAGGGACTCATCCAGAAAATACCTGATAATTCATTTTACCATCATAGAATACTAAGAAGCTTTTTTTAAAATCAGTTTAACTGATGCTGCACAGATTTTTGTTACTAAAATTGCATGACTTCCACCAGAAGTGGAAGTGTTTTATGGAGTTGAAAATTTGTCTTTTCTTTCTTTCTTTCTTCCTCATTCTTTCTAATAATTGATCAATTCTTGATCCAAGACCCATGATTTAGAGTGAAAATTGTTCATCATCTTCAGATTTATACCTTTGCTAGGAAAGAAATGTCAGATCTTGTCATCACATCATGTTAACTACTACTATGGTTTCCTTCTGTTCCCATTGCAAAAAGTGATATCTCACAAATATGAGGTGTACAAGTTAACAACCCCCAAAGCTTGTCACCTGGTCTCCCAGCTTCAGGAAGATGTATTGCAGGCAAGAAGAGACTGCATTGGTATAAGCTCTAATACATACATATTTCAGAATAGCACTCCTTACAATTATATTGGGATAGATTACCTGGGGTAAAAATAAAATGTTGCAATTAGAAAATATAATACTGATCTTGCAGCTTGCAGGCATTGTTATCAAGGTTCACAATAAAAAGTTTACATGGGCCTTGTCCTCATGAGCACAGAGGGCTGATGATCACATGATAAGAGATTTCTGGTTTGCATCAAACACAATTAAACACATTTTCAATCATTCCATCAGGACATAAATTACAGTTACATAAATGGTGCACATGTGAAAGAGGAAATACCAGTTTTCCTATTATACACAACTCTTCTAAATCTCCAGACTGACAAGAGAAAAACAAAACCTGTGCTAGTTCCTGAATCTGACACTGAGTTGCAGGAGCTCTTAATTAAAATCTACATAAAATTTCAAACCTTAATAGATGTTAATCTGCAGTGCCCAAATCCTCAGAACAAGTAAATGAAAAGAACTACACACAACTTTAATTAAGTAACATTATCTCAAATAACAATCAAGGGAAGAGGAATATATTTTATTATTTGTTTTGCAAACCTATTTGCTACTCTGTTAGTAGGCATTATCCCTCTCACCAAATGTAACATTCTATAGGAATTACCTCTGAAGTATTCTTATTTGTCTCTTCTGCAGTGAAAGAGAAATAATAATTTGAAAATTCTGCTATCAATCTGAACATTTCTCTGACAAGATCATGATTTTTTCACCAAAAAACTATTTCTATACTTTTATATTCTGAAATTAAATAAATAAATAAATAAATATGTCCATTACAATTGTATTTTTCAAAAAAAGCCCTCACAGTTTGGAAAATGCTTTGATTGCTTGGATAACAATCAGGAACTAAATTAGTTAACAGCAAAAGTTCTGCTTAATTAAACAATTAAGTTTTTACTGAATTATCTGTCATCACCACAACCAGCAAAATTATTCAGTTTGAAATAGGATGCTTCATTTATTAAGTCTTTCAAAATAAGAGATGGAGAAAAGACATAACATAAGCAAGAGAAGCAGTCTGAAACATTCAGGGCCTGGACTTTATTAAGAAGATCCTATAGACATTAAATATATAAAAACAAATGTTTGAGAGATCAGGATTCTAGTCCAAATCAGATTTAGCTACAAGTAAATATTGTTATTTGCTCCATAACATAACTATAAAGTCTGAAGTACTGCTTAAAAAAAAAAAAAAAGTGTTTGCAATATTTGAGGAAAATTTTTCTTCTCTGCTCAGGCTGGATTTTAAATATGGCCAGGTTAGGAAAATTCATGATATCTAGTATATTTTCTAAACTATTCATTTTAGAACAGAGGGAATACAAATAAAGGTTTGCAAAGAACCGTTTGTACAATCTAAAATGCAATTTGATGCCCTTGATAATCCTCTGAGAGACTGCAGCAATGGAAAAGTAAATTTACTATTTTCTCTCTCTTGATAAATGTGATTCCATCAGTGTTAACACATAACTTTTGTCAGTATACTGTCTAAATGCTAAATAAAAGAGTACTGACAAAATAAAAACAATTTTCCTATATGCACAGACATACTGGTAGGAAAGGAAATCTGGAGATTACCTTGTCCAGCCTCCTATATGGGAGGGCTCAGCCAGCTCAAGTTGCTCAGGGCTCTCCAGACAGACCTTTTATCTATCTTTGAAAATTGAGGTCTTCCTAACTTTTTCAGCAACCAATGCAAGACTTTGCCATGATGAAAAAACCCCCAAACTTAAATAACTTAATGTCAGTTCAGAACTTTGGGTGCTGTGGCTGCTGTCCCTGTCCCACGACTCCGCGTCTCAGAGGGGTCTGGCCCTGCCTCCCTGGCTCGCTGTGCAGCAGCCGAGGATCCGCGAGCAGCTCTGACCCCCCCGTGCAGCCTCCCCAGGCAGGCAGGAGCAAAGCCTGCCCTTGAACCTCTGCGTGGTGAGCTACAGCTCTGCCACAGGCGCCTTTCTCAGGGCTGATTTACCAACCCTTCCCAGGGAATCCCCAAAGCACACTGCCCTGACTGCACCAAGGGCATGGGAAACATCACTTCCCTCTAATAATTCATAGAAGTACCGCTGTAGTTTTCATGATGGTTCTACAGTGTTTTGCTTCTAAATGGAAAAAACATATCCTCCTAAATAAATACATACACATTGGTTTGCACGTTCACTGCCATACAAATACACATTTTTAACCTTCCAATATGATGTGCAATCATGTAAAGAAGGTGCTAGAATTAAATAGTCTTATTTTAGGCTTGGGACTTTTAATGACATGAGTACTTATTACACCAAAGCTTCTATCATATCCAAAAATGGAATCAGGTAAATAAAAATTTCCTACAATTCTGCAAACTAAAATTTAGAACTTTTTTCAGTAATCACTGTCTGAGATTTGACAGTAACCCATGTCCAAGGAGGTAAAATTATAAAGAAATAAATACATTGTGTTCTTTTTCTTTCAATTATGTCCTGGGAAACTTTAAGATGAACGCCAGCATGAATCAAAATTCCCTACATGGTTAAACTATACAGAAGTCATCAAAGATTCCTTTGAGCCTCGTATGCATTAAAACAAGCAAATTTTTTAATTCAATATAGACATTATAATGTTGCAAATCCTGCAGAAAGATTATCAAATATAAGGGTATTTCAAGCAGTAACTTGAGAGAAATAGTTGTAAGGAAACTGATGAAGGAGTACACAGGGTTTCACAAATTATTATATTTGAATGCAGAGCTGTTCAAATTAGATAATTAAAAATGATTGAATGATTCTGATAGCCTCTCTGATCTCTTCTAATATTTCATTAAATAGATCCAATACTGTTTCAACATTTTTCCTAGTTTATTTCAATATAAGTGATGCCAAACGCAGCTCAGACTACCATTATTTCCAATGTGGTTGAAACATTCTTTAAAGGTTTTTGCATTCAGAAATATTAAATATTTGCATTAATAATTCATTGTGCTTGAATTTGTTACATAAATCCTGGTCCATAAGCAGAATGACTGAAGCTTTATCAATGCTAAATAAATTACATTTACAGGTAATAGAGAAAATTAGCTAGAATGCATAAAATAAGATTTGACATAACTAAGATGAAAAGCAAACTTTCTATTGCTAAGAAATAGAATAGCCTTAACTGAGAGCTTTTAGTCACATGATAATAGCCATATGCATTGGTTTAAAATAGTCAAGCTAAATATTTTACTTTTCAAAATAATTAGGACAGCTATAGGGGACTTTTTATTCCCTATAGTGCAAATTCAGTTAGCCATGATAATTTAATGGACAGTCAGGCCACACAATCTTATTAGCAAGACTCCCCTTCAGCAGCTCCTGGAGTGAATTGTCATTCTTCACAGAAATGCCACCATCCCAATTTGCATCTCACATACAGTATTCTCTCAAAGGGACAAGCATATTTACCCTGCAAGCTTCATTTGTCATCAGTCATAACACATAATGTCCTATCTTTTTTATTCACCATAGATTTTTACAAGTTCAAGCTCTGCATCCATGCCATTTACTACTGGTAACTTCATGCTCCATATGCCAAGTCTTTTTTCTGATTGTAAACAGTTTCACCTGTTTCATTTTTGCCAGTAGCCAGAGATAAATAATATGGAATGGCATTGATTGCATATTTGCATTACACATCCTGTTTAAACACAGCCTTCATTTCTTCTTTAATACCCAAGAGAGAACTAGAAATGTCACTGATCCCACAAGAGTCACGCCACTCTCCAAGGTACATCTATATAGCAGAGTGAAGGTGCACTGGTGGCCGTGATAGCAAAAAGTTAAGAGAAGAATCTGCAACATCTGTTAGCAAGTTAATGCAGACAAGTCCCCAGTAGGTTATTCCCAGCCTCCACTGACTCCTTTGTCATCACTCTTCTCACCTACATAAACTTTAGGAGAGTAAGCACAGATAAGTGTTTTCTTGTTAAAATCACACTTTTGTATTGCCACCCTTGACTATCTCTTCTTGACTGCTCTAAACTAAAACAGGGTTTGGTACTCTGCCATTGACATATTTGTCTTAAGCCTCTTTGAATGGCATTTTGGAGTCAGCAGGTATTTCAAGAGCTGGCAGAGCTCTCTGTGGGAAGCGCGCCCTAGCTATGAGCCTTATTGTGCAATTCAATGCAGTGATGCTCAGTGCACTGCTGGGAGCTGTTAAACTCTTCCCACCTCTTGTCTTAGAGGCTGCTCCATTTCAGGGAGATATGTAATCCCTGCACCAGTCTACAGGTCACATATGGAAGTTTCTCAAGATGGCAAGATCATCACCAAGATGATGTGCACTCTTAGGACATGTGGCATTCTTCCTTTGCTGTTATGTAAGTAATTCAAAACAGCACAAAGAGATCTGCTTCCTCCTTCAATTGCCCTCAGAAAATGAAGCAGAGGTACTCTCACCAGCAGCAGACATCTTGATTTAAGTATTTCCTTTACCAGCAGTAACCTCTGCGCTCCACTAGAAGTGTCATATTTCCATTCAACTTACTCTCTAATGTAATTTTCTTATTTTCTGCTTTTGACTGCTTGTATTCACTAACAGTAATGACAGAGAGAAAGACTAGATCAGCCTAGAAAAAATCATAAGAGGCCACATTCGGCTTCTGTAAGTAATTTAATTTGCCTGTTGAGGGTTAACAGTTAAACCATTCCTATCTTATAGCTGAAAGGGATGATGATTGCCTTTGAAAATCAAATCAAAATACCTAATAAATCCAGGATATTCTGTTCAGTGTCATCCTAGTTTATCGTTTCCTAGCCACAGTCTACAGGTTTGTGCTTTTAAATGAAAATGTGGTTAAACAGATAGAAAGGTTTTTCAGATATCTTATTCCATGAATGTACAGTACAGAATAGGCAATCATAAAAATTGGCCTCTACAGTAATGCTAACTAAAAGCAATTTACTCATTTGAAGCTTATAAATGTAAAACTTCTGTCAAAAAATTTTGGCTCAGGTTCAACAAGATTTAGTTTTGAAAATAAACACATTAAAGATGCATTTTTAGGATAAGAGCTGAGATAGGGACCTGGATAGGCAAAAAGAGACACTTTTGACAGGATACTGAACCTACCTGTGTCACAAGTTTCCAAGGAAGGTAAGGAGGATAATAGCTTTTGTTTTTTGCCCTTACACTGGATTGTACAGCTTAATTCAGAAAGAACTTTCTCCAAAGCCATTAAAGGCAATAGAAAGCTCTCATTGACTTTAATGAGCTTTTGTTCAGGTCTTACACATGACAGCTGAAAGACTGCCAGTGATTGCAAGCCCTAATTTTATAAAGGTCCTTCATATCCCCAGGTTGGAGGCATTTGGAAACATGTAAATGTATAAATAAGAGCATTATAGGCTAAAATTTGCCTGTTTTACTTTAAAAATGATGAGAGAGCTTCTCATTGCACATGTGTACATCCAGGAATACATCAGTTATACCATGCACTTATTCATAACTGTTTCTTAGATACCCTCACATATTGCTTGGATAACCATCTCTGTACTGCTGGCTGCCAGCTCTAAACATTTAATCTACACAAAGTACAGTTTATAATGACTTTTCCCTTGAGTTAGCCAGAATATTGAACACAGAATATAAATTGTCACCTTGCTTTTATGCTGATATTATCCTGACTATGCAAGCAAAGACAATACCTGATCTGGCATAAAGTTAACCCTTTAAAATTGTTAAGGAATTTGAAGCAGCAGAGGAATCTAAAACTTCATCAGTTTTTTATAATATCTTCTGCATTTCTGATCTAAGAAAGCAAAACCATTGCCAGGAACATTACTTTTATATTTCCTATGCTGTTGAACTATAACCCATAGTAAAAAGGTCCATCAAATAGGAAAACTACCAGAACTGAAAACAAAATAAAAGAAACTTTAATAAGTGGTACCTTTATTATATTGGGTACGCATTATCACATTTCTGTAGTATGCCAAATAAGGAATGCTACCCTAATATTATAAAACTTCACTCAGAATTTAGAAAAAGCAACATTCAATTTAAGAGAAATCTCTATCCTAGTCCAAGTAACTGAAAAAAAAAATCCAATAATATGCAATTTTTTACCCCTTAAATGATAGTAAAAATATGCAAGTTCTCTAGATGTTTATTGGCTTCTATTCAAAACAGCTATTTTCACTGTTAAGAATGGCTGGCAGATTTCCAAACCTGAAACACATCAGTATTACAGCAATAGTATTCTGTATCACCTGCTATTCAGTATTACACAAAGCATTTTTTAAAAGACAATGTACAGAAGCCATCAATTAATTAATTTAGTCCCGTAGTAAGAAAAGGGAATGAATATCTAAGTTTTGATCACATACAAAGCTAATAGCATTTCTAATTCAGCACTAACCATAGATACCCTGTTATTTTTCTACTATCAGTTAAGGTATTAATTTTATTCAAAGACAAAATTAAAAATGAAAATAGTAAACTTTCAAAATCTTAGTTTAAATACTTTGATTTCATTTACACACTTCAGGAAAATATGTGTCTATTCTTTAAAAATCCAATTTCAGCCTTGTAAAACCATGCAATAACAAGATATTATTTATTTTATAACATCTTTCTGAACTAAATAAAGACAATTTAATCAGGCCAAGTTTTGTAGCTTAGAAATTGCTATCTCTTCAAAGGTGCATCTAATTCAGAACTTGATTGGTATCAGGGTTTATGCTTTATCAACCTAACCCATTAGGCCATTACACAGATTTATTCTCCAAGAGAAAAAAAATATTCTGACATCTGTTCTCAATCTGTTTTTCTACAATTTCCTTTTATGCCCCATGTAGCCCATTAAGTTCATCTGGAAGACATTACTGAGTCTCTCTGCACTATAAATGCCTTTCTACTATACAGTCACATGAAAGTAGAGGAAATGGCAGCCTACAACACTGCCCACTTAAGCCCCCCACTATTTCTACTGCATCTTTTGATTAAAGAAATCATCATTTTGAAAGTCAGAATTGTGACACACATGTCCTAATGTGACACACATTTAACCCCATATCTTAAGTGACCTTTTTGCTAAGAAAGAGAGAAAAACATTTCCATGTCTTACCATGTCTGTTCCTTACCACTGCTGCAGTCTTAGGAGAGAATTTATTTTTTTTTCAAAGAGTGCATACCTTCTGAATGGCTTGAAACAGTGATTTCAATATTTTAATTTACTTGTGCAAATAATCTCCAGAGTACAGAAGAGCAGTAAAAATGTCGCACTAACCTAAAATCTTATATGTGTAGGATGCAAAGAACCTAGAGTGCAGTGAGTCCTTCTAAACGCACTTTCCATTTCCTTTTACAGACAGAAAAATTCTGTATTTTAGCATTCTGGAGCTAGTTTCAGACCCTGTGATCTCTTCTGTTCCTTCTGCTTGCATTCAGCGATTGCTGTTCTAATTTAATTTGAGAGGAAAATACCTATTTACAGCTGACTTGCCCATAATGTATTCATCAAAGCAATACAAAGGTCATTCTTCCTGAAGAAAGATAAAGAATTCACTGTCAAATCCTGTCCTGCCAGCTCTCAAAAGTGCCATTGCTGTAAGAAAAGTGATATACTATCTGATGTTAGCTAACAATTGATGATTAATGTGAGCTAAAGGCTAGTGAAGGGGATTTACTAATATTTATAAACATCAGTGAATGGAGCAAAAATCTGAGGGTATTTAGATTTACCCCAGCATTCTATCTTGCATGAAAGCTGCATTGTGCCTACCTTGAGGATTTTACCTTGTATGAATTTCTGTGTGAGCTGCTGTAAATCTGAAACCAATGTCCAACTGCTAAAGGTTCTTTATGCTCTGAGCCTACATTGGCAATATATTTGTAAGTGAAAAGAAGATTAGTGGCTTTATGACTAAGATTTATGTTGGGAACAGAGAGTGACAGAGAAAAGCTTACTAAGGGAGGAAAGAGATACCTGCACAGGATAGACTGACTTAATTCTGTCAGAAAGAACCTCTAAAACTAGATGTTAGAAATCTTGGAAGATAGTAGAAGGAAAATAATAATGAAAAACAGCAGGAAATACAAGCACACAAAAAGTGACAAACTAAAAGAAGGCATCACCATTACATACTCCAAATCAGACAGTGGGCCTATTTTGTATTATTTCTTGAGAACAAATTATTTCAATTTAATAATTGGGCTAAACTTCAAGAAGCCAGATAAACTCATAAGGTCCTTCTTGTCATTAATTCAATTAGTTAGTGGGATGACTTCTATATGAAATAGACGTGAAATGAGTAAGGGTGGAAAAATTCAGTCTTGACAGCTTCCCTATAACAAACAGTGGGCTTTTAAATAACTTTAGAGGAATATTCTCTCTTAAAAAGAGAGAAAAATCCTGCATGTGGAATAGGGCTAAAAGAGTTTGTATTTCCACAGCAGGATACACAGTTTATGCAACTATTTCCTGCATGCTAGATTAAGTTAAAACAAGAACAAGAATCTATACAAAGCGTAACAAAGCCAAAACCAAACCTGAACTAGAGTTCAGAGAAAGAATTGACTGTGGTCCTGACAAAAAGATGCACCCTTTTACCCATAAAGAAAGAGATTTTATGGATTGCATTTTCTTTTCCTTCAATATGCAAAGAAAATTTTAATATTTACTTTGGGAAAAGTTTTAAATATCTCTACTACTGTCCACTGACCAATTTACCAGTTCACGCTTGTTAAGCATGGTTACAGTTCCCCAATTCTTTATCCCAGCACTGGCACTAAAGCAGGACAAAGTTCCCAGGAGGGAATCATTCCAAATTGTATCAGCTGGCAAAATGTCCTCAGGGAGCATCTGTCAGCTACAGGGAGCTGGCTCACCCTCTGGCTACAACTCCAGCATATTCCTCCAAATTTAAAATCTCTACCACATCCCCTTCCATGTGGGGAATTGAAAGAAGTCCTTATTCTTCTTATAGCTAAGAAAAAACTCAGTATCTGCTGACCAAGATATTTTATAAAGTTTAATAATTCTCACCAAAATAACAAAACTACACTCACAATCAATTCATACTCACTGTGTTTCACATATGCACAGTTTTTCAGTTGCAAAGTGTGACATACAGAGAATTTACTTACAGGACCAAAAGCGTTGCTGTCAAAGCTGTGTCCATGGTGATCCCCTTCCACCCAAATATGACCGTGTGGAACTTTCACATACTTCTTTTTGTATCCAATGGTTCTAAGCAGAAATGAAAAAAATGGTTAGTTTAAAAGATGTTAAAAACAAACAAACAACTCCGCAAAAACTCAAAAAACAAAACATAAACAACCCCCCTCCAAACCCAACAACGTTTTGTTAGGAAAAATTCACATATTTCTCAGTATGGAATTTGACCTTGCATACAACTCACCATTAGTTTAAACTGCCTGCACTGAATTCCTTTGGACTTCAAGAGTGTTACTCGAGTCAAAATATATACAAATTTTTGTATGAGCTGGTTGCATTATCAACTGTTTCCGACATCGTTTTGTCAGAAATCACAACACAAGAAAGGAAGAGACTTTTCAGTTAAATATAAATCACAGGTTATTAACTTCACTTCTGTAGTAACAAAATTTTGAATCATCAGATTTTATCTCAGGTAAATACCAGTTAACATTCATATCTTTCAGTCACGTAATGAAAAGGTTAAGACTGTTTTTCTTCATCAAAAATATACTGTTGTATCTGAACTGGCCTCAGATTCCTGCAATTATTCTGTCCTGGGGGTAGGATTTGTTCAGCTGCCACAAGCTAAACAGGATAAACTTAGAAAAAACCTTTAAGAGAAGACCAAGTGATGAAGAAAAATGACATTGATGCCATCCTCTACAGAAAATCATACTGCTGCAGCATGTCCCAGTATTACAAAATGACAAACTACAGATTAGTACTAAAGCTGAGGTGCAGAGGATGCAAAATTCCCGTATTTAGTTCCCCAAGTAGCTGTCATTTTCACAATGCCAGTCTGCCTTCTACCGCACACTTCTGCTTTCTTTCAGATGGGACCTCTTATTCTGCAATCATTCATGCGGTGATGTTGTGCTTTAACCACAGACAGCAATTGTCATGCACACTGAATTATTACCAGGATAAAGTATTTACAGATGGGACTATGAATAGTGATACCTCTTATTTAGTTTTGAATAAACAAATCTGTCCATCTACAGAAACAGACTTTTGATCTAGCTTGTTGCCTCCAGCTGCTCATTGCTTTTCACTGTCTGGAAGATATGCCCTGGGAGCAGAAGGCAGAAGGAGCTACTCTAAAACTAAAAAAAATTCAATTGAAGACAGAAAAGCATCTTCACCAGGAGATTGAGCTGAACTGTGCAACAGCACTAGTCAGGGATATTCACAAGTCAAAATGAAAAATATTGGGTTTGGGAAGGCTTGTTTTGGCTGGGGGGAAGGGTGAGTATGTTAAAAGGATGAGCTAATCAATAACCTAGAGGCCATGGAATATTAGCTGAATAAGGAATCCTCAAAAGTGCATTTTATTAACTTTGACTATATTAATCAAATAAAAATAATAATTACTTTATTTGTAAGTCACACAATCTGACTAATCCTTTTTCAAACGGCTATTTTTTGGCAGCTAAAAGGATGAGCATTCCAGTACTATGTTCTAATGGAATTCTACATGTACTTTCATTGAAAGCTGAAACAATAATAGCCTATTTGCAGAAAAGAAAAAGACTGAGCTTCATTTTTTTTCTAGAACAGTTCCATATTACACATTATTCAAGACTGAATTCCTAAACCATTCAAAACAAAAATACAAAACTGTCCTAGTTGGTAAATATATGATTTCCTAAATACAATGAGTACATTATAATAATTCAATTATGCTAAAAAAAGCCATTTATTACTATGCAAATCCTTTTTGTTTTTAAGAGATATGGCATGCAGTTTGGACAATAAAATTATTTACATTTTCAGATTTCATAATGCTTCATCTCATTGATTGTTTCTTTTACAAAGTTTAAAGTATAGGTTGAGAGTTGTTCATTAATTCAGCTGTTTGATTAGACACTTCTAAAAATTATTAAATGGGTCTCTTCCATCAGTGATAAAGGCAAACAATAGCTAAAAAAACTATTTAATTTTCTCTTCCATTCATCCTCTTGAATGCACAAGAGTATATTGTGATAAAGTTTTGTACCCTTACAGACTTCATGCACAAGACTAAATTTCACTCAGAAGGGGAAAGGATTTGAAAGTTAATTCTACTGGCATGTTTACCTCACAAATGTCAGGAAAATAATATGGCAAAGGCCAGTCAGTGACTCAATTTCAGACCTGACACAATCTCTTATCCCTAAATAATCTCCTCCTTTATTATGATTGGGAAATCACTAAGAGGAAGGAAAAAAAAGTTTTGTAAAAAGTACTGAGAAATAAAATTGGAGGAAAAAAATTATCTGCATGGATAGGTCTCTAGTAAAAGAGATCCTGTGAAAATCAAAGGGTTTAACACAGGTGTATGGTGTGTTCTTTAAGGCCTAAGGCAAAAAGAGAAAGATTGCAGTGTGCAATTAACTATAATTGGTTCTTTTTATTATTTCTAAAACATGGTAAATACACATTTATTTTCTTCTCTTGAGATAAGCATCATAAACCAGAATATTTTTCTACAATTGTGAAAAAATAATGTCTCTTGTAGTGATTAAAGAGGAATTATATATAAATTCTCATACTGAAAAAGCGGATTATTGTATACAAGTAGTTTTCACTTAGAGGAAATAGAATTAAAATTTACAATGTTAATAAACATATTAAGGGAATAGGGGAGAAAAAAAGAAACGGAAAAGAAACAAAAGCAGCAGTTGTAATTGTTTACTTTAGTAGATAGGAGTGATACTTCATGAGTAAATCCCTTAAACTCAGCAGTTAAATGTAAAACATACTGCCATTTCATGTATTGGTTATATAAATCATCAAATTTTGCCTATGTGTAGGCTAAAAAAATAAAGAAGATATATTGTAAAAAATAAGGGCCCTCATACCTGTGAACAGAAGAAAGGCAAGAAAATCTATTTTCCTAGAGCAATTGCTTCAAAATCTTACTGCAGCATTTGCATAGGGCAGTTATCTGGGCACTCTGTATTCTTTCTAGAAATCCTATTGCAAACACTGTCCTGTGGAACACTCTGGAATTTGAAAACAAACTTCTATTCAAGATTTTTACTGCATGCATTGATAACAAACTACAGCAAAGGCTCATGTTACAGTGAGCTGGACCATCTGTTTCTCGATATTGGTTTTAATTTTTAAAATAATTTCATTTTTGAGTTACTCCAGAATAGAGCAATAAAGTATTGCTGCAAACAAACCAGGCTATAGGCTTTAGAAAGTCATGTTTGGTTCATTATGGTAGGTTATTTTTAACTACTCTTGCAGAGACTATGCTAATATTTTTAAAATAAAAAAACACAAACTTGGTTTTCTTTCCTAAGAAGAGAATCCAAATTGATTCATAGTCAGAATTAGTCATAGTCCCTCTCTTCCATGAATCCTGCAGAAATTTTAATCTCTGACCAAAATTGCAAGGAAAAGACCACATGTGTGTGTTGCAGTGGCCACATGGCTCCTGGTCTAAATGTACAAGCTACCATTTATTTGTTTCACTAGTTAAACATTTTAGCTGGGCATTCTGAAATAAAACTATTGTCCATCACTTTGTGCAATTTTACAAGGCCAATTTACTAACACAAGCATTTTTGAGAAGTGTTGACTCCACCCTTTTTCTTAGGAGAGCCTTGCAGACTGCTATCACATTTGAGGGTTTATATCTGTGTGAATGAATAACAGTTGTAAGTGTAATGATCAATAGTTCAGTGAAAAATAAATACAATTCAAAGTGAAAAAATACTTTAGAATGCTTCTAGCACTCTTCAACAATGGCTGCAAAACTAAAAGCAAATACCAATTTAAAAGCACGACTAACTCATCAGGAATTTTACATAAATTCCTTGTGAGAGGTCTTTGCTACAAAGGACTTGCACGCAATAATATATTTTGAAAGCATTACAAACTTCTCTTTTTCTTTCTTAGTTGAACATCCTTAGACTCATTTCTCTGACTGACTGTAACCATGACCTCTGTTAGCTCTCACACATGAAGTTTTTAATTAAATTTAGAAGATATCTGGATGAATTCTTAAGAGAAAAATTGCTGTAAGTAATAATTAGCTTAGTATTTGTTAATTTCATATCTAGTTCATTAGGATGAGTTATAATTACTGAACAATCTCTTGAACTTCATAAAGCCTCTACTAATGAAGAGTAGTCTTTCATTTTCTTAAATTTATTATCTTAGAATAAAAAATAAAAAATATTTCACACCTCTTATTCTTCCCATTTAAATGGTTTGCTTTAGCAATATTACAGGCAAAGACATCAAACTACCCAGATTTTGATATATAGAACACAAACATATGTCAAAAACCATACTGGTGTGAGCAAAAGAATAATTTCAGGTTTTACGGAAGTCTTCGAGACATTAGTAATAATCACCTGTGCTGCTGTTGCTCAAAATGCAGTTGTAGTCTCATTGCCTTAAGAACAGGGTCTACCAGAGCTGCAGTTTTCTTGTTCAGAGCATAATGGAATTGCATTTATCTTTTTAGACATTTTTACAGAAGTTGGTCTGAAATTCTGATTTACTTTTTTCTTACATATGAGGTACATTTTGAACCTTTGCAAAGTTTTTTGGTTTTTTTTCTCCACAATTTAATAGCTAACAGATGTACTTATAGCTATCCTTGGCTGAGGAATAATTTCAATCTTGACAGTCAAAAATGAGCTCTATATGGTATTCTAACCACCTGCCCACAAGCAAGAAAAATCTGCTTTTTTAGGATGCTGCAGCAGTGCCAAAGCAAGCAACTTGGCTCGGTTAAGTTGGATGAGGAATGATTCCCTTCAGTTTGATTTGACCTTGAGAAATCCAAAGGTCTCCGCAATCTGCATATCTTTGGGTGTCAACAGGGAACGAACACTGTAGATAATGTCCTGTTGCAGAGGAGATGAAACAAAAATACAAACTCTTGTAAAATAGGTAGTCTCTATCACACTTGAGAACAACTTTCTCCACGCAACATGAATTGCTGTACATGTTTATTGGGCTTGCATGGCCAGGTTTTGGTAGCATGAGGTCTACAGGGGTGGCTCTGTGAGAAGCTGTCCCAAGCTTTTTCCATGTCCAAAAAGGCCAATGCTGGCCAGCTCCAAGATGGACCCACTGCTGGCCGTGGCCAAGCCCCTCTGCAGCAGTGATAGGGCCTGTGGGATAATGGAGTAAAGGGGGAAAAGTTGCTCTACAATGGTAATTTCATCAAGAGAGTGATATTATATTTTAGCTCTGTACACACCAGGGTTAGTGACAAAGGAGGAGGAGGTGGCCCAGGTACCAGAGCAGAAATTCCCTTCCAGATCCTGGTGCAGACCATGATGAGTCAGGCTGTGCCTCTGCAGCCCATGGAGGTCCATGGTGGAGCAGAGTTCCACTTGCAGCCCACGGAGGACCCCACAATGGATCAAGCAGATGCTTGGAAGGACACTGTGACCCCAAGGGAAGCCCACTCTGGAGCAGGGTCCTGGCAGTCATATGGCCCCATGGAGAGACGAGTCCATGCTGGAGTAGGTTTCCCTGCAGGACTTGTTACCCCACAGAGGACCTACACTAGAGCAGTCTGCTCCTGAAGGAATGCACTGAATGGAAGGGACACCTGCTGGAGTTCATGAACTGCAAAGTGTGAGAAGGTGTCATGCTGGAAAAGTTCATGTTGGGGACTGTCCCATCAGAGAAACACCAAGATCAAGCAAAAGAATGTGAGGAATCCTCTCCCTGAGGGGAAAGGAGCAGCATAGATGTGGTGCAATGATCACAGCACCCATTTCAAGTTCCCCTGCACCACTGCAAGGGAAGAGGGAGAAAAAATGGAGAGTAAACTTGAGTCAAGGAAGAAGGGAATGATGGAAGAAGGCGTTTTAAAGATTTGGGTTTATTTCTCATCACCCTACTCTGATTTGCTTGGTAATAAAATGCACTAATTTCCCTGGAAATTAGTGTATGCTGAGTCCATTTTGCCCAAAATGGTAACTGGTGAGTGATCTCTGCTTGCCCTTATCCCCACCTCCAGGACTTTTGTTCCACTTTTTCTCTCATGTCTGAGGAGGAGAGTGATAAGCAGCTTTGGTGGGCATTAAGCCAGGTTCAACACACCATAATGTGGAACTTTTTCCACATACATCCATCTTAATCAAATCCACAGAATGAACAAATGCTAAGATATTCAATTTCAAGTGACACCCAGCTCCCAAAACATGAACCTTACTGCAATATAACATGTAAGTTATATTAGTATCACTGCAGGGAATCTTACACATGACACTAAACACCTTCCAGCTCCTAAGAAATCTCCTTTTTCACTTCCAACACACACATACAGCCATCTGTGCCTCCCTACTTTAACTCTTCCCTTACACATACATAAAGATATAAAGGCAGTGTTATATTTATGAAGCAACTAATTTTTTTTTTTTTGTGAAGGACACCTACAGACTATGCATGAGAGTAAGCAAATAGATTAGGGAATATTCTTCAGCTGTGTGCAGCTCTTAGCTTTTGCCTCAGAGCTGAAATGTTTTCCATATAGTCAGGCCTGTCAATAGCTGGTGGAACCTACAGATCCACCAGCTATTGACAGGCCTGACTATAAAAAATGCATCCAAACTCAGAACCTGGAAAGTGCTGGAGGATTCTTAATGCTTCGAGTATTCCTTTGTAAGCATTGCCAGACCTGCTATATTGAGAAGGGAACCCACAAAGGAAGGCATGTAAATGACAGAGATGACACAATCCGAAACAAAATAATCCACTCAGTGATATTAAGAATAGCCATTATAGAGGCAGAGATTCCCTCTGCCTACAAATTGGGTAATTTTTTGGTTGTATAAACTGTTGTACTTTTTGCCATGAAATATTTTGAAGTCTCAGGAAAAAGGAACACTAATTTACTGGTTTCCTCATTTGGAACAGAATTAAGATTAAAAAACACCCCCTTTACACAAAGCAGTTAAAGAAAACTGAACTACAAATGCTATCTCTTTTTTTCCCAGCCACAGCATTCCTACCAAAGTGCACCAGTGCAGGTTCCTGTATCTCAACAGGGCTACAAATAAGTAGAAATCTGATATGGAAAGTACAGGAGATGTTGTAGTTCTGCTTCATTAATTAGATAATTTCTCACAAAGCATATCATTCTTAAAAAAATAGTGATTTACCCATTACTTGCTTCACCAGCATCAGCATAATGCAGTCAACAACCTTTAAAACACATGATATTCAGGAAAATTACTAGATTTGGGCATATTTATCTAAAATCATAATACGATTGAAAGGACAAAGAATGAGCCAGTTCATCTACTAGAGAGATTAGATTCATTTCAAGCCTTGTTAACACCTCATTTGTATGAGAGGGCAATGTAACAAGAAAGAGACTAGAAATAATTATAGGAGTGAAAAGATATGAGATCATTGATTGTGAGATTCACAAAATTTATGACATCATTGCTATGAGCAAAAAGTATCTTTCACAGATCAATTTACCAGAAAAGGATACTAATCATACTTATGAATCCAGATATGTTTGACCAAAATATACCAGACTTAGAAGGAGAAATTTGTCTCTTAACTCCCTTAATATCACATAATTTCCCAGATAATCGTTCCAGTTTATGTTCAAGGTATATGTCAATGCAATTAATTTTCCTGTTGTTTCTTTCCTCCTTCTTTCCTGAATTTTCAAAATATCCTCAAAATACTCTTATGCTTTTTAATGAGGAAGCAGCTACTGCTGTTCTGTATGACCAATACACATGATAAAATAAATTCTTTGTCTCAGGGCTCTTTACCTTCATATATCTCTTTCTGGAGAAGATTTTCATGATTTCTGCCATTTACTAAGAATGTTTCCCAAAGCTATAATTTAATTTGATCTTGGATAATGATATGAGTTGATAACATTTCTAGAATTTATTTTCCTGTGCTTTAAAGGTACAGTATATACCTAGGGCCTAGGTTTTGCCCCTCTTAATACTTTTACCAATATGTAGATGTTTGCATCACAAAGGCATGTTACCCTGGTGCTGGCAAGCATTCTGTACGCTGATTCAAAAGAAACTACAGCTGACAGAAGCTCTTTTCTATGTCTTATGAACTGTAGAGTTCTAGAGGTTGTACTTACCAGCAATGCCAAGGGATCTGGATTTTAAGGAAATAATTTCTCCTTGGGTAAAATTTCTTTTCATTCATTTGCAGTCACTTTTTATGATTCCTATTTCCAGCCTCACATTGTTTTTCTGTATTTTTTTTCAATTCATACTACCTCCCTTCAGGAACTGTAAAAGGCCACTGCACATCCCCATGCACATAACACTCAGCAGCACAGGAATTTCCCTCTGTTCCTGAGAGTTTTGCTTACCTAGTCAGGAGGCATGAAGCATTTAATATTGTTTGTCCCAGCAAAGCAGAACTCATTTACTCCCACTGCTAAGAATATCAACTAACAGTAGCTTCCCTCACAGAGACGACTTCATCATTTCTCCTGCAACATCCGTGAATGGTTTTGTACTTGGGCCTTCCACCCTATAACCTTTATATTGTGTGCCCCTTTCTTTTCCCTTCCATCTGTTCTAGCTCTAGCAACATTCTTATTTTATGATCCTTTCCACAGCAGATCTCCTCAACCCGTTCAGGAAAATACAATTTTGTTGAATTTTAATGAAGCTATGGATGACTTTTGCAAACCTGTTTTTGAAATAATAGAGGTAATTCCAGAATCAGGGTTGGGTTTGGGGTGTTCTGTTTAGTTTTTCTTTTCTTGGTGGGGGAGGGTTGTTGTTAGTTGGTTGTTGGTTTTGGGTTTTGTTTTGTTTGGGTTTTTTCCCCCAGATTGATTAAATCTAAAGCAAAATACTGCGAAGGTACTGAGGAAAATCTGTTCAAGGACCATATTTTTTACAAGCTCCATTTATAACTTACATTACTATCTCCAACAATATTGAGAGCACTATTATTTAAAATGAGTATTAGAAAATTCTGTATTTAAAATCAATATGTATTTCTCAATTTATTAAAAATAGATACTATCTAAAGATAACTGCATATACTAGATGTATGGCAATAGAAATTACTACACACTTTTACACAAATCTGTCACTGCCATTTGGAATACTGAAACTACTTCATTTTTTGCTCACCATATTCTCTTAATCAGAAGAACTATAATTATTTTCAGGATAAAATTTGCAGCAAATACAAAACAGTGACTTTGTGTTGAAAAACAGAGCAATCCTTATCAGTTGCATAACTTTCATTTAGATGGCTAACCAGCTTATTGATTCAGGAGAAAGAAAACATAAAATATTTCATTTTTCTCTACAAATCTTTCACTTGTGAATCGGTCTCATTCCAACACTATGCCCTTTCAAGTTAAGATTATGAAAATTATTCACTTTGGTACTTTTGATAAAAATCCCATTAACCACATAAGTGTATAATTTCATTACCTTCTCACATTTCTCTATTAGATTATATTGATAATTAATATGAGAGGTTTTTGCTAATATCATTAGCAGATATTACAGTATCATATTAAATCATATATTAGATGGGAATAATTTGTTAAATTCATTATTATTAGCTTCATCATTTTACCAAGGTAAAAACTTACTAGCTAGAATAGTAATCTAAGTGAATTACCAAACCCTGACATCATTGTCAGATTGGAAATTATACCTGTAGTAATGGGAGGACACATACGGCCCAAAGAGGTATTGCAATCAAAAATATTAATTCCTTCACCCTACACCCTCTTTTTATTAATATTGAACTAAATGAGAAGGTTTTAGTTTTAAGCACATTTTAAGGAGTCAACGACAATGGTTTTGAAGTGAATTTCAAATGTGTTACACTACTAAGATGAAAACTTCACCTGATATGTAATGGTTTCTATTTTCTCTCTTTCTGCAACACATGTAGAAATGCTCCTTTCAGTAATGCCTTTGCCAGCCTAAGAAAAGACATGATCAAACTTTTTTCCAGATTTTAAGTTGTGGATTTTAAAATTTGACTCAGCAGCAAAACTCTAGCCTGCAGAATCTGCAATTATTAAACACAGCTCTCTCTCTACAAAATTCTTCCTCTTTGAACTCACTTTTTCTACTCACCCAAATCATCTCCCTTAGCTGTTCTGCCATTACTTTTGTGACAGAAACTATCACAAGCTTCTGTGGGAGAAGTTGCAGGCTGACCTTTGGTTACCTACTCTGAGTATTTACTCAGCCTTTGCTGGCCAGGCCAGTCTTCCAACAAACAGGTTCTGTGAGAGGAGGAAGAAGTGCACAGGAGCAGAGGAGAAAACAAAAAGTTTTAAAATTCTTTGTTTCCCAGAGGGGGAAATTACAGCATTGACCACCTTGGACAACCCTGTTGGCCTGTTCCTATCCTAGGGAAATTCTGAATGAGGAATAATGCTCTTATTTTCAAAAAGTGGTGACAGAGATGGTCACAGCAGCCTTGCCTCCTCATCACTGTTACAGCTTACTGGGCTAAACTCTTGGAGGCCTGTGACAGCTAAAAGAGTCTGGCAATACCTCTGCCTAGGTCCAATGGTTAGAAATAATTCCCCAGCCACACACCTCTCACAAAGGAGCTAATTGCTATACTTTCTTTATTGCCTAGGACAAATAATCATAGGTATTAAAATTTTCTAATCTGCTTTAGGTAGCCTATGCAAAATGAGGAACCCTACGTGTTTTCAAGGCGGTTTTTGTTTGTTTATTTTGTTTTGATTTTTTTTTTTTTAATTTATGGAAGGGAGAGAGATGTTATTCTTTTTACAATGGAAGCCTGGAATGTCACATCTCCTTCTATTTATGTTTGTTAGGGAATAATATTTAAAAAGGTCTTTTATTACTTTTCCTTTAGAAGTGTACTTTCTTTTTTAAAGAACACTACTATCAAAGAGATAATTGAGAAGTTTAATAAAAATAATAAAAATATTGAGAAATATAAATATTTCAATTCAGTAAAAAATCCTAAAAAGTAATAGGTTTCATATGTCTTCTCCTACAAGATATGAACATATATATGTAGAAGACTGCAGATACCTACTTTTGAACTGGTGGTGGTCTTTCAGACTGAACTTTCAAATTATGGAAATAAACAATTGCAATTTGAATAAGAAGCAAAAAAAATCTTTTTTGTGTTATTAGATGCAAATCTAATAGCATCATAGATGCTATTTTTCTTGGTGTATAAGATAGTGTTGTGGTACATCCAAAAATCATTACTCATCATTATGAAGATTACAAGAAATGCATTATTTCTGTGTCTGAGCAGCAGTCCATATAGGCCAATAGTCTGTCTCCAGACAACTGGAAAAGCAGACAGTGCCCAGGTAAAACACATTAGCTTGACTAATCTCCATGAACATTGAGATTTAATCTATCACAGATGTTTGATTGTACATGGTTGTCCATTTGTTTCAGTATCTGCTTACTGATCTGTTATATTGTCTGCCTTTAAAGCATCCTGAGGCAACAAATTCTAGAAGTTAACTATCTGCTGCACAAAGTCTTTCTTCTGTCTTTTATAGACCAATCTCCCACGTAAAATGCCTCTGCTTCTGTACTGTGGGATTTGATTAATAGCTCAACTGGTCCACTAGCATTGCTTTTGTTGTTTTTAACCTCTTTCTATGCCCATCTTTAAAATCATATCTCAAGAAGCAAGAACTGACTGCATCATTTAGGGGTATTGCACTCCTACACTGTTAAGGCTGTTCTACATTTTGAATATTTTCTTAGTTTTTCAGCTTTGGAATTACACATTTAGATCAGCAGAAATCTAATAAAGAGAAACCCTTAATTTAGGAAAAGTCTGATACTTTTCAGAGCAGCCTTCTGTTTGCCACATGAGCTCATGTATAAACATTTTTTCTGGAAGAGCCCAGTTATATGCAGCCCAGTGCTGGGAAATAGTAAAGAAATGCTTCCTGGAGCCTAAAAAGATTTATATAGGTGATCTTTGCTAGTAAGAGTAGATGTTAATACCAGTTTTCTTTTTTCTCAAACCAATGAAATTTCATATTGTTTTGTAAAAATGAAAAGCCGGCAAAAGCAGTAAACTTTTCGTACCAAAGATCATCAAAAAGATAATCTGAATTACCTGCAAAAGAAAAGGGCACTGCCCTCATTAATACTTCCACTGCATTCAATAACCTCACATCACTGAGTCAATTGATATTTCATTAAATTGCTGTATTTCTCACATTCTCCTTCTCAAATACATTTTCCCATTTAATGTTACTGAACCAAGAAAATGCTCATTCAATAGTAATTCTTGAAAAAGTCCTCAGAATTATTCTTTGATCATTTTAAATATCAAGAGAAAATCTAATTCTGCATCTGGCCATAACAATAACTTCCTTGTCATTCCCTTGCATTAGCAGGAACACAAGTATGCTGAACAGTCTACTGAGTCTTGCAGTGCTAAGAAATACTTGTCAA
Organism: Ammospiza nelsoni; assembly: GCF_027579445.1. NCBI lineage: Eukaryota > Metazoa > Chordata > Aves > Passeriformes > Passerellidae > Ammospiza > Ammospiza nelsoni. The sequence continues at coordinate 27,303,519 of NC_080637.1, read as the reverse complement.
GAAGGGAATTTTTGTATTTCTTTTAAGACACAAAGTGCTACAAAGGAAGCATTTCTGACTTTGCTTTACAGTCTTACATCATGAGACTGGGAAAAAATAGATATTTTTGTATAGCAACAGAAAATCCCAGCATGCTGGTATTTCTAGAAAGAAAAGTGTTATCAGCATGATCAGATGGTGCTAAATAAGTGAGAGTACGATGATGGGAAGCCTCCTAGTCAAAATAGTCTGAGACAGACACCAACTCCAAATTCTTATTTACAAACAACAGAAAAGAAGAAAAATATCAATAAAAGTCAAAAATATTGCTACTAATGATGGGCAGAAAAAATTCATAAATTTAGGATCAAAACACAAAAAGTATATGTTGCTAAATGTATTTTGAAATAATGAATATGAGGCTCCACTTGCTTTAGCAAAGTGTAAGACTCAGTAATTTAGCCAGAAGCTGAATCTGAGGTGTGAGAAAGAAGAAAAAAATGATAAACATGAAATGTATCACTACTTGAATATTACTCTGAAAATTTTCATTGCCTTCTGTCAGTATACATTTTAAAGCTGAAATTTTACAGGTATAATGAAAAGCAAAAGGATCAAGAATAAGACTTCAGTCTAATGCCTTATAGAATTAAACTACTTAAAGATTAAAACTTCAGTTCCAGATTATTAAATCAGTTTTCAAAGGCTGGTGACTCAAACCAGCAGAAATTGTTTGCATGTTTTCACAGAACTTTGCAATGTTGTCCTAACCAAAACAAAGCTCGTCACACACTTATCATTTTTTCTTGAAAGAACACAGCATAGCTATATATAACTTCTTCATACAAGACTTTACTATCCATATAGAGAAGCCAGTAAAAGACAGAAGATTTAGCATGACTATCCACATTTATTAGAATAATTTGTAATGAAGAATAATAGGTTTGTGTGGGCTGTTCAACAAAACTCAGATTTTCTAAGTGACAGACAGGACCCTATTTTCATTATTTGACCACTTGTGTGGCTTTATTTGTAAGGATTGATTTTAACTGCAATTTTTGTCGATTTTTTTCCCAGCAATTGTAGGTACTCTAGTATATTAAGAGAAAATAATTTGTGTGCACTGTTCTAATAACTTAGGCATTCACAACCCAGTCGCATCTCCTCATGTTCCTCATGTTTGTTCTTCAGCACTAGAAAAAAACAACAATTTTTTCTGAACCGGGGGCAATGGGCCACAAATAGAAAAGCAAAAATACTGATATTAGCATGTTTCTGCCAGCTTCTTCCTTCAAGTCCATAGATGAGTGGATTTGCAAGGGTTTTCCCCACAGGGATGAAGTACATCATGACAGAAAAAAAGGTAGGAATAAAATAACATGTTTTTGGTACCACATGTGCCAAGTCAGTCACAACTACCAGCAGCAAGAGCTGCTAACTCAGATTTTGGACCTTGCTCACCTCTTCAGTGGCCAGACAGAGATGTATTGTGGCCACTGGAAGTGGGTCTGTGTGAAGGATAAAGTACTGGCATATAGCAGAGAAGCAATCAAAGGTCTGCATATTTCACTGGAGTGTAGAGCTGGGCTGAAGAGACTCCTACTGCATTTGCCATGCTTTAAAACACACATACTTCCCAACTGTGCAAGGGGAGCCAAGGGAGCCAGCTTTCCCTGCCTTTCTTTCAGATGAGCTGCTCCAGCACAATTCCCCATCAGTCATAATCTGTCACTTCTGCTGAGCTTTAAGATTGTAATTAATTCCTCATGCCCAGCTATGCAAGGAAGCAGTACTGCATAATCCTCAGCAAGTCGTTCTCTCTGTCATAGCAGAGAATCTTTACAACAGAAAAAGGAATAATCTGACAGACATGTGACAGCTCAAAAGACCCTTCAAACATTTGATTCAAAGCAAAAAACTAACACATGAATTTCTTGAGACGATGCCTTTAGAGCTCTATTATATTTCACCAGGCCTTGAGAGAGAGCAAGTAGGGAAATGCTGCATAGGAAAGAAAGAGTCATTGCCAGGCAATTCCCAGCTCTTCCCATTCAATGAATTAGTTAACACCTAGTTTAGAAGAGGGACAGTCATACTTTGTTATGTCCTATTGGCAAAATCCTAAGACATAAAAGCACAATATGCGCTTTTCTCCAGTGCACAACCAGTTCATTTTTCAGCTTCTGAGCTGATGAGTTACAACAAGTACCTCGGTATGGAAAGTCAGTAGAAAGCAACAACCAGCAAAACAGCTGGTAGATCTGAAATAACCCTCAAATCTAAAAATCTGCCTGTGGAAATACTACAGCGCTTGCTGCACTAAAAAAAAAAGTATTAGCAGTATCAAAACTACTATCAAAACTACCAGCAGAGACACTGAGAAGGAAGAACAAAGCAGGATTTCTAACACAGTCTTGCACACTGCCAGCACTAAGCAACTTCCCAGTTATATCAATAACAGCTTAAAGACAGCTATGAGGCAACCTGAAAATAAAAAAGACTAGATTCACAGGAGTCAAAAAAGTAACTTCTATTTCAGACTTTTGTAGGGCTGGGGGTTTTTTTGGGTTTTCTTTTTTGGTTTTTTTTTTGGTTTTTGGGTTTTTTTTTTTGGGTTCTTTTTTTTCTTATATTTCTACAGGCCTTTATATTGTCTTTTATACACTTACCCCTTCCCTTTTGCTTCCTCAAAGGAAAGGCTGATATATATTAGACCAGTTCCACAACTTTTCTCAGCAACCCTAAGAACAAGAAACAACCCTAAGAACCCAAGCAGCAACTGACAGATGCACCTAGCAAGGCCTGATTGGTCTGTCCAATACATTCTTGGTGTCCTTTCCGATTGAACACATCACAAAACCTTCAGTGCTGTTTCACTGTGATACAGCCCTTCTGTAGAGCTGGAAGCTCTTAAGATTCCCAGGAGGGTGGTGGAGCCACTGTCCCTTCAAGTGTTTAAAGAGAGATTGGATGTGGCACTTAATGGCATGGTTTAGTTGATAAAGCGGTGTAAGGTCATAGGTTGGACTTGATGATCGCAAATGTCTTTCCAGCCTAGTTAATTCTGTGATTCTGTGATCTCTACTCTCTTCATAGGATCTCATTTACTCACAACAGCCAGCAAGATTCCTCCACACGTCTGAGATGCAGCCATTTCACAAACTGGGTTACAAAGTGTAGCTTTGTGAAAAGCACATTAAAGCATATCCTTTATCTGCAAATTCCTCTGTCAACACAGCTCTGCTGTGGTCCATACTTGCTTCTCAAGAATGACAATCTTTGTGATAAAAAATATCCTCTGAGAGCACATTAATACAAGCACCAATCCAGTGAAAGGTACGTGATAAGGCATTTAATTGGTGAAAGTATCAGATTTTTCAGGCTGAAGATATAAATAAAATTAATACTTTTTTTTTTTCTATGCAGGAAACTACAACTCCAGACTTACTTGATAATCCTGTGGTTAGAGATAATTAGGAAACAATATATATGTGTGAATAATACATATACCATAAATAGACTTCAAATACAAAAACATGGGTAGCAACTTTTGAACACACTGAAAAAATCATGAAAACACTATTAAACATCTGGAATGGGTAAATTAAAGCAATAATGACCAGTAAAGGAGCCTTTCCTGCCTCCATAACATTAGCATTAGCATTTATTACCACTACTATATCACACCATAAAAAAGAATGCACAAAAGCTGAGGAAGATAGACAGCAGAAAGAGAAGAAAACGAAATACTTTAGAGTGAAACCTATCTCCAGCTTAATTGTAAGAGACAGGATATTTTATAGACAGGTCAGTAATAGGAATGGACAAGTACATAATGTTCTGATGTCCAGATCATTTGTATTCAGTTGATATACACCTGATACAAGAGGTACAATTCTCAGTTTTCTGTAGATTTCCATAACACCAAATTTTCTTAATGTATTGAATCACTTCAGTCTCATATTTCAATTTAAAGCATTTATGGCAATTATGAAACTCAGTGCTCAGTCTGAGAGAATGTGAGAGTTTGACTGCTGCATGTTTGAAAGATGAATCATATAAAAGACTCCAGTCTCTATTCAGTAAATACAACATATGGAATGAATACTAAACATTACTTTATCTTTCCAAAAATGTGGAATTAAAATAATGGGAAAATAATTTCTTTCATAACAACCAGGGAGTACTTGGGAACTATTTACAACCACTCCTTATAAGACAGCAAGAAAACAAGCAAGCTATTTTCTGACATGCTGCTTTTACAGGTGGGAGTCCCAACAGGGGCATTCCTGTGAACCATGGTGCTATTACCTCACAGGGCTTGAATCTTGTAAATAATATACCTTCCTTGAAAACCTAGATATCTCAGAATAGAGAACTTTCTAATTTAAAAATCATATAATGAATTGAGTTGGAAGGAACTTTAAAGATCATCTAGCTCCAATCCCCCTGCCATGAGGTCACTGGTTCAAATTTCTACTGAGATTTAAAACTTAAATCTCACCTATAGATCAGAAAATATTTTTGGATATTTTTTTCTCCCCAACAAAGCTACTGCCATGGTATGTACTCAGTCAAATGTCTTATCAGCTACCAAAATCAGAACAAGCAGAACAAGCACAAAGTCTAAAACAATGCTCATTGTCTTATCTTCATGGCACTAATGGTCATGCAATACGGGACATAAAAATTAAACAAGATAGCAATTATTCAATCTATTGAAAAAATACCTAATGATTTAAATACACCAACATAAAGAAACTCAATTTTATAGACCATACAGTTCCTTTTTCTCATACATTGCATATCAAATACTTTTTTATTATATGATATGCTTTTGTAGAAATTACACCTTAGAAGTATGCAATGTGGCACAGTTATTGTTGCTATGGGAACAATAATATTAAATTTTGTGAGTTTTGCACACATGTTCTCAGATATAATGCTGCTTTCATGTACTGTTTAGTAATAAATTTTCTCTTTGCCCACTTCAATGCACTACATTCTTACAAGAGATAGACTGCCCTCCCAGTTGAATTTTTGCCCTTTTTAAAGTAAGCAGCTCTACTGTCAGCTTCAGTAGGGGGGCATAATTTCATTCCAGGCCTCTGCTCCAAATGTATTTGCTTAGGAATATGCCCTGAAGATATGATTCTGGTTTCACTTATGCAGAACAAAAAAGGAGAGGGCGAGAGAGAGAGAGAGAGAGAGAAACAGAAAAAGCATGAATGCAAGAAAGCAAGACAAAACAAGAAAGCAAGACAAAGTCACAAAGCAAGAAATCAAGGAAACAAGCAAGTCTTCTGTTCCATGTCAGATTTAAATGCTTTATATGATTTCTTTAGCAATTTTCTCATCATTCAGCTTAACAGTATAAATCCAAATGTAATATAATCAGAACAGTTCTTATGTCTCAGGAACTAACCGGTGTGGTTTCTGTCAATGACCTCTTGTCTGCTCTTTTTAAAAATGAAGTCAGACATTTATTACAGCCCTAATAATAAATTCAGATATGCTGGGATAGCTGGGCCTATCTAGAGGAAACAGTGTCCAGAGAGGAAGCATTTATGGCAATATTTTGACATCAAAATTTATGGGCCTCTCTGCTTTACCCTGCCATTTACAAACTCTGACATGGCTTTTCCGTACCAGAGCATTTTAAGGGGCTTTCAGTTATCTGTTAGAGCTGTACAAATGGAGATGCACTGTAGCTTCCTGAAGGCCCACTCAGCTCAGAAGTTCTCTAGCCCTACAAATGTATATGTGTGTGTGTGGGTGTGTGTGTATTTCTACACAGGAACTCCTGTGTGATGCACAGGAACCATGTATTCCTTGGCTAGCTCAGTCCCCAGCTAACAGAAAGTTCCCTACATAGTAAGTAATAGGACAGAGGTTTCAGATTTTGGTATACAGTATTTAAAAACAGTGACTTTTACCAGGAATTAATAAAAGTATTTATTTTGTAAATTCCTTTGACTGACTCTTAGAAAACTGAACTCTGCTCACTCCACAGTCAGCAGAAGCTCCAGATATTCATCATCTTTGAAAGCTGAAGATTATGTCAATCTCCAAATGTCAGGTTTCTTTTCCATTAATTTGGTATTTATATATCTTTTAAAAGGAGGAAGATGAGTGATGGGGTTAAATAAATGGATAAATGTGAATGATAAAACTCCTACTCCCTCAGACTTATCTGACATTCTTAAGAGATAGTATTTCAGTAAACATCCTACTAGAATATCAGTGTGCCTGCAAAACACATAGTAAAACACCTCAGTTTACCTTGGGTGGTAAACTCTTTGGTGAAATCTTCAACAAACAATTGAGTAGCATCTTGCACAAGTGATATATTTTTATGTTTTTGGAACAATTTAGTGAAATGTATACAGTACAGAAATAAAAGTAAACTAAAGTGGTCTCAAAGAAATAACTTTATACATTAAATTGATTTTATTCTTCCATAATGTTTATAATGCACAAAGTCTTTAAAAAAACAAAACAGAGATTAGAAATACTGAAATACTATAACTGAACCTATACAATCCATAATGGAAGCCAACTCTTTTTAAACTTTGCTGCTCGTGACAATAAAATTCTCTCCAGCTTCAAATATCCACTCCTTTTATACATAACTCACTGCCATTAAAGCTGCTTGAAGAGAGCAGGGAAAAACATCAATGGTTCAAAAAAAAGCTGACAAGACTACATTATTTAACATATGTCATGTGGGTATTTTAAAACCTCAGTGTCTGTAGTTTTCTATTGTACACTCGATAAAGTGGTCACACACAGCTTTAGCACAGGCACAGCTGAATGTTAAGTTAGATCTCATCTTCTCTTGCCTTTATTGGAAGGAAGGCTGGGTTCTACAGCAGGAAGATCTGGGCTCCTAAACCAGTATATGAACCAATGGATTGAAGGCCATAGTAAAGCCTTTAATAAAAATACATGTTAGCATAATTTGTTTTGAATAAGAGTTTTTTCCCAATTAGAAAGTCAATGTTTAATTGTGTAATATTGTTTATACAACCCTTAGAAATTCTGCATGCATTCAGACTACTGTTTTCTACAGTTTGCTATGAGAAAGTGTACTGGTGATATCTCTCTGCATTCAAGATTTTTCAAAATAATTACCTCCTCAGAATTTATATCTAGTCTTGGAAACTGGTAGATAAGTTTTGAAGTCTGGCTGCAGATGAATGTCTCTGCTGATACAATTTAATCTATTACAGCCCAACTCATCTTGTCACATTGCACCTATATATACATATATTTTCAGTACATGTCTGACTGTTCCTTAAACATTATCACAATTCATATTTTGGTCACAGCTCACTAAAATGTGAATATTATATATAAGGCATATACAAAATATATATTAACAGATTTATTTTCATTGCACCATGGTGTTTGATGTGCATTTTATTTAATCAAAATCTCTAATAAATATTTTTTAAAATTTTTCAGCATTTTTCCAGTGTTATTTCCTTCATTTTGTTCATTGTATTAGTAGCAGCATCAATTGCTAACCAGTAGATCAAACACCAACAAAATCTTTTTCCATTGCTGTGTGTTTGATAAAGATCATAGCCTTATAGTTTTTTAAGCATTTATGTAAATATTCTCAAAAAATCCCTTTAATTATTGCAAATATCATTTTAGGTAACATCTTAGAAGAAGGGTCATAACACTCCAAATAATTTGATTCCACTGTGATTCTTCTTCTCCAAGATGTTGAAAGCAGCAATCAAGATTTGAGTCCCATTGTTAGATATTTTATAAAACCCATTAATTGGGATTCCACTTAGCTAAATTTAAAAGCTATAAATCTATTTTAAATTCATTACTATCAAAGGAAACACATTCAGATGCATTATCATTCATTGCATCTATCTTAGCAATCTATTTTATGCAATATAATTTTACATATCAAAAGTAGGAGGAAGACTAGTGATTTTTAGAAGAAACAGTTTGTGGGAAAAGCAATTGGAACAAGAAATTCTTAGTCCTCAATCCATAGCTGTGACAGTAACATAGTAAAAAGTGTACTCCAGTTACTCAACAGTCATTGTATTTACACCGCACAGTAAGCTAGCTATGATTTTTTGTTCACAGGGCAGACAGAAGGCTGATGATCTCAATACTTTATTAGCCTCAGCATTCACAAAAAAAAAATCATGATCAAACACTTAGGTAAAAGAATTTTAATGATGGGCTAGGATCACAAACCAGAATAAAGAGGGAATGTGCTATATATGATAGACTCTGATCGTATGCAAGAATCTTAAATAGTAAGGAACTGAACAACATTTCTGCAATCATTTTGCAGTAAAGATTTCAGGATTACATCTAATCAAAAACAAAATATAAAAGAATGTTTGTGAAAAAGAAAGACAAGTACACATGAGAGATGTAATACAGAGATGTATTAAGAGATGTGTTTTATATAAAACATGAAGTAAAGGGACAATTAATTTGATCTTCTATCAGTTGCTGAGGCCCAGCAAGAGTGCCACAACTTAATAAAAAGTGAAATCTAATGGAGACAGTCCAGGTTACAGCAAAGAAGGGATAGTCTAAAAAAGATGTAGATGTCAGTGCAGGTAAAACAATGCTTCTGGGAAAAGTTAAATAAAGCCATGTCCTAATTTTATGCGCACAGGGATGGGCTCTGATCTAAGTGTTATCACACAGTAAAGGTATAATTGGGAAAATTATTGCCAGGTTTGAACAAAGGTTAGCTTAATGTCTATTAGCAGCTAAATCTCTTGTAATTTATAGTAAAGAATGTCAGAAAAAAAAAAATCCCAGGAACCGCCCTTTTGTTATTGTAAAAAACTGTGATGTGTGTCATCTTGAATAGTGTCAATTGGATCACTATGTCTGAGCTGCAGGACCTTGCACTTGGCCTTGTGGAGCTTCATGAGGTGTGCACAGACCCCCCCTCAATCCCGTGCGGGTCCCTCTGGGGGTCAGCCCTTCCCTGCAGCGTGTTGACCACAGCACACAGCTTGGTGTCACCAGCAAACCCGCTCAGGGGCACTGGGTGCCACTGTCCATGTCACTGACAAAGATGTGACACAGCACACCCAAAGTTTTAGATGATGGAGATTTTGAAAGGCTTGAAACATGATCGAACCCATGGAGGAAGAGTCCAGTGAAAGGTTTATTCAAAGTTATCTTCAGCCCCAGTAGGATGCTGTTCAAAGCTGGTTTGATATCATGGAAAAGTGTCCCTATGCACCTGCCTTCTCTTCAAATTCCCCTCTGAAGAAGCAGGGTTATTCTGTGAAAAATAAGATCTGTCAGGAAAAATGGAAAGCCTTTATATTTTCTTACTCCTGGAAAAATTAAACTAAGTGCAAGAAACAGCTCATATAAACTATAGTGCTGTATGAAATTCTTTAGAAGGAACAATGATAAATTTTTTCAATAACTTTGGACACAAAAGAAAATAATTGCTTAATTTACACTAACATAATTTACTATTATGAATTACTATGAAAAATATTCTGGCTACATAGATAGCAAAGCACTAGAATTGTATTTCTGTGGAGGTTGTAGAATAACTTTCTGCTAGATTTAAAAGAATAAGACAGACAAACATTTGTTAGAATATACTTGACCTTTCTTCTTTGCCAGAGAACTGACTAGCCCATTCTTCCAGCTTCATTTGCATTTTATGGCTACAATTTCCAAAAGAAGAGATGAAAAATGAAAATGTACTTCAATAAAAAGTGCACCCTTAAAAAGTTACAAAGTTAAATAAATTAATTAAATAAAGGTTTGAGACAACACATACGTTACTTAATTCTTTCAAAGGATGTGGTGAGCAGAACTGAATGTTTCAGAATAAAAATGTTCTGGCACTTTTTTATCATTTAAAATCTACTAGATACAAAGAGGAAGAAATCCTGCATGATTGAAAATTAGATGTGAACATGGAACTGAACCTCAGTGGATGGATTTTAGCAGAAGGGTCATCTGTTGAATAAAGGGAGTATTATCCCATACATAAATCCCAGTAGAATCATGCACAAAGTCAGGTTTTTTGATAAATATAGTATAGTTCAGACTCTAGGGCTACACAGGCAGTCCTTTTCAGTTGAAAATTACTCAAAACACCAAAAAATTAAATGTGAAAGCATTTTTTTTAATTAATAAAATCTAAATTTTCAATGAGAGAAAATAAATATCAGTTTTGTTCACAAAGACATTAAGATAAAAATCTTCAATTTTATTTAGAATAAAGCTTCAAAACAGAAGGCAGGATGTGTTTCCTCCAGAAAAAGGATTGTTTACAATCTGAGTGGGAATAGATGCATTTTCAACAACGTCCTCCTGTCATCTGACTGTTATCTCAATTTTTTGTCTATTAACTCTCTTTATTTACCCTTTTCATCCCAGTTTGTCTTCTCTGCATGGGGTGGGATGAAAGATAAAGATCTGACTTCCTCTGGTGACTGCTTCTGTAGCAAACTAGTGAAGCATGATGCCAGGATATGTTACATCACTATTTTTACCCTGTTTATCCGTGGATACCCGTTTTCAAGTAGGATACAAAACAAAGGACAAAAAGGTATGAAATTAAATTTTAGAAAGAATAATTGTCTTCCTTATCATGACTGTGCTGGTCTTAGAATTTCCAAATCACTAACTTGAAAGTAGAAATTGGTGTGAGCTAAAACACATAAATACACAAAAAGATAATGGAGTAGATTAACCTATACAGCAATGAAATCTAGGTCAGGCTTAATAACCTTCAAATTGCAGCTGACACAATGAATATTAAGCCAGTCAACCATGAGAGATGCATTCATAAAACCAAACCAATCTAGGTTTTTTAGAGAAAAATTCGTTAAAAAATACTGATGTTTATGTGATTTTTTTCCCTGTACAAATGTAATTGTAGCATTTCTAGAAAAGTCACCACAGATAATTGACAGTGTATCTCAAGCAGCAATATTTTTACATACTAAAACAATCTATCAAGAAGGCCTAAGTTATGTATTATTTTCTGTGCAGATTGTTACCAAAAGATGAGGAAAGGAGGAAGGAAAGGAAGGTAAATGCTTTTGCTCTAAAAAGGAGTTGAGAGAAGACTTATAGTAAATTGAGAGAGTTAAAGAAAATTTTTCTGAAAATCCCACGGAGAAAGATTTCCTGCAGAAAACAGTAATAAAAAAAAAGTTTTGGTTAACCATTTTTTTAATTCAATACATCATCTTCATGGTGGTTTTATCCTAGGAAGATAATATTTTCTGGGGAATATATACATATGCATGTATGTGTATATATATATATGTATGTATGTGTAAAAACTCACAAAATAATAAAGCAAAATGTAGTACTAAACATTGAACTTGTTGTGGGAGGAGAGCTGTCCTTATAATCTCTGGTTTACACAGCTCAGTCATAACCATCTCATGAAATTTGTCTGAAAAGGACATAGGAAGATTTTCTGTACACATTTTCTGTACTAGTGCCTTATGTAACACAACAAATATTCAACAAGTGCAATACCTGATTAAAAAATAGCATTTTTCTGGACGGCAATTACTAAAAGCCAGACAGCTGAGCATTTTCCAGGGCTCCCATCCCCCCCAACACACCCCACCAGAGGATTTCTACTTCTTATTTCATAACCCTGTGGAGTTGCACTGTGCCAATTCCTCGTACCTGTTAACTTTTACAGAGACTCCACAGAATTGTTCATTCTCACATGATACTGTGGCTGCTCCACAAATATTTCTTTGCTTATAGGGATGGGCAACCTGCTGCAGCTGGCACTGTTTGGGCAGGGAGGCTGGACTAGGTGATTTCTAGAGGTCACTTCTGACCTCAGCCATAATTGTGATTCTGTGATTGTCCAGCTCTATGAGATCACGAATGAGCTCAGAAAAGGTTTATTAAAAATAAATCAATATTTGAAAAATCTTGTGGAAAAAAAATGCCCTGATCTCTACTTCTTCTAAAAACTAGATAAAAGACATGCTAGTGTTCTGCCCATATTTCCTCTTTCCCTGCCCTAAGAATTTTAGAAAAAGGAAATTACATTAAAAAAAAGAAATGCAAAAATCAAAAAAAACCTCAGCTGTTCAAAACAGATTAAAGCCTCATTAAGCAGAACTGATGTTTTCAGTCAGTATGATTTATGATCTTTGTTTGCTTTGTGCTGTTCACCAAAAAACAAAGGAGCTGCTCTGGAGCTATTCTCTAGGGACAAAATCATAAACAGAATGAGCACTCCATTTGAACTCCAAGGCTGCATTTATCAAAACTATATTAAATATTAGTAAATTATAACTGCATCTTTTTTAAATACTAAGATGCAATTCATTTTTACTGAAGGGTGTGTGTTCTGACCAAAGTTATCTTCACTAATTTTTGATATTCCCCAGATTGGTAAATGTGAAAGCAAAGAGATTTCACCAAAAAAAGGCTGGGTTTTACAGACAGGAATCTGCACCAGATGCCTACTCTTTCAGCACCATCTGTGAATTGATAAAGGTAATGATAGCTTTTTAAACATTCTTATGCAATTCATATAGAAGGTGTTCCAATTTAATTATAGAACCACTTTAAAATCCAAATATTGTCCTCAGCCTCTCTCCTATATATAATGCTACAAAAAACCCAATGTTAAATGAGCACCTGTCTTCATTTTAAAACAATAAAAATACCATCTACTGTACAAGCAATCACTACTTTGTATTTTGATAAAATAATTCCCACATCTGCATGTGTACGCAGTATCATAAATGGGTTCCTTTAACTGAATGCTACAAGTATCTCCTGCTAGTGTGAATGTAAGCAAACTGAATTTTCTTTTGGAAGACTTCTCAAATAAATGGCTATCAAAAGGGATATTTATTATTTAGAATCCAGTTTATCTGGCCACTAATATATGAAAAATTCTGCTAAAAAATCCCTGAATCCCTTTAATTCTGATCTGACAACTCTGATATTCTTTACCAGAAACATAGTTCTCTTGTCTTAGAAGTCAACAATCAAATTTTAAAAAAAGCCCAGTAATTAATTTTATGATCCCATGCAAAATGTATCTAGTAATTTGAAAAAGGTCTAAGAAACTGGTGGCATGATTCATAAGCATATGCTGGTGACATGAATCATCTCATTTTACCTTTGGCAATTAGGCTGGATTCACACTATTTCTCAGAGATAACTGTCTATGCTTAAAAAGCTTTCAAAAACCAAAATCATGTTTTGGTCCTTTGCACTGCACCTCATTTCATCCCGGTCCATTTGCTTGTAGTCACTAAATTTCCCAATTTTCTGTCTTCTTAAAAAACCTCTAAGTTTTCTTTATATGGTAAGGTCAAAAATTTTTGTATAAACAAAGACATCAAAAGATCACATGAAGCTGGACCCAGATTTAAGCAGCTAACCAAAAGACTAATTACAAAGTGATTACTAGATAGCTGCAAGACATTATACAAGCAAACCCAGTTTGAATTCTGTACTTTATAGTAAGAAATTCTGGGGGTTTTCTAAAGAATGCTGCAGTAATAAACAGGTATTTTGCACAGCATTTGATGGACGGCTTTTCTGTGAAGTAGAAAAATGAACCTTGAATGAATACAAAGAAATTATACTTTGCTTATGTAAACATCAAGATTTTATGTCTAATTAGGCATGCAACTATGCTTTCGAATTATAACAGGTAATACCAAAAAGCAAGAGAATTAGCTGTGTGCTTAAATAACAGCCTGGAAAGAACTGGATGAGCCAGAGGCACTGGCATTATTTAAATATGCTATGCCATTTTCAACATAATTAGTTACCTAACTGAAAACCCAAACTTAGTCAATGCATTTGTACATGTAATTAATTAGTTTGTTTAAAAGCACTTCATTTGTAGTACTTTATTCTTCATTTCCTTCCTTTGTCACATTACCACAGCATTGATTTGATTTTCAAAAACAAAAAGAGACAAACACATAAAATTAAGAAGGGCATTAGTAAAAGAAAGCACTACAGGGCAATACACCACTATTGCTATCCAGAATTTCAGACACACTTCCTTTTTTGGTCTAAAGCTATTTTAACTATTTCAATATGCATCTTCAATATATCTAAATCCTAACAGCTATGTGTTAAAAAGACTCTTTAAGCTTTTTATATGAACAGAATATCAATTACACAGGTCAGATTCACATTGTAAACCCCATGCAAACAGGGAATTTTGACCTAATAAAACCTTTATTTATTGGTGTCTCTAATCTGTGCCATACTGATTAGGAATTAATATGACAGCTTTTTGTCGTTGTGTCCCAAGAGGTATAGAAGTTGCATTGGACACAAATCAGGGTATATATACAGGAATACAAGGAAACAATGAGATCATCCTAAAAAAGAAATACAAAACTATTTTCTGTGAAGTCACAAATATTAAAAATATTTATAACAAACACTTTTTATAAACAGTTAAACGAAGGAAATGAAGGAATCTTTGTTTTTTGGTCAGAAACACCAAAGAAAGTAGATGGTGTTTGCAATGCCATTCCTCAGGCTGAGAAGAGGCAGGAGTCAAATTCAAATGATAAAGGATGGAAAACAAAGGAAAAGCTGAGTGTCAAGAATGATAATTTACACAATGATTTATGGATGAACCCACAAATCCAGGGGCCAAGATAAAGACAAAGCCATGAGGAAGAAGAGAACCAAAGTCTCCCAATATTCACTAGACCAGAGAAGTCACTTACAATACTCAAGTCTAAACATACTCAGCCTTTTGCATTTACTTCTGAAGAGAAACAGGAACCCACACACATTTTAGAACTATGAAATATTCTTTATGATGAGAAGATAGGAGGTGCAATTGGAGCCTGACAAAATCATGCAGAGGATTTTGGCACAGTTCCTCAAGTGAGCTGAAACACAAGAAAAGAGACACACACTGAGGAAAGAATCAGCAAGACCAGCCTGGATGTAGAGAAAAGAAGAGTCCTGGAATAGACAAACAGGAGCTGTTGATTGCAGATTTACAAGAAACAGTCAGAGTGGCAGTACAAGATTTAACTTTGGGCAGTTGACAGCAGATTTGGTGACAGCACAATATATAGTCAAAATCAGGGACAGACATTCAAGAAAATAATTTTTGTAAAGTATAGGGTCACAACATAAATCTGATTCAGTGATGGAAAAAAGTGAACAAAAAAACAAACAAAAAATTCTGGATTTAATACCAGATACAAGCTTTGAAAGCAAGTAAAAATATAAGCTGTAGGTAACACATAAAGGAATTATTAAAAATTCAAAAGACTAAGTAAAATTGGATAAAGTATAAAAATTCACTAAAGAGCACAAAGAACATAAAAATAAAGTTGATAAAATCTATTGCATCTGTGATAGAAGACAAGAGAGAAAGTTCTAGAAAAAGACTGAGAAATAATAAGAGAGAGAACAAAGCAACCAGGAATTACCTTTAGCCAAAGGAAATCACTGTATTTGCATACAAACTTATAGAGAGAAGATTCATGCACACCTATAGAATTTTGGAAATCTTTATGTTTTATTTGGTGAAAGCTTTAATGATGGCAAAAACTTGACATACAGTTGTCTCCCAAAGGTTTATCATCATCTCCTTTAAAAGTGCTGTAAAAAATGGGAGGGTAGAGTGCTAGAAGTTACTAGCAGCACAATAAAAAAAAAAAGATGCTACGTGATGCAAAAGCATGCTTAGCCAGACCTTCCTTTCAATGCACAATGTGTCCTTTCCCATTAACACTATTACTTATTACAATACTTTTTGTCCAAAAGGAATTAGACCTCCTCCAGCAGCACCCAGGACAAAGAAGAAGGGCAGTGCCAAAAGAAACAACTGGTACACAGAATCTCTAGGGAAACAGGGAAGTTAAGAGGGAAGAGTGTTCAGAAAATATCCAAATAGCTCAATTTTTTCTCTTCTCTGTCTTCCCTGTTGAAGTGCTTTTCATATATGCATGTAAAACTACCAAAAGTCTTCTAAATAGCTGTGCTCCCTCCTCCTCCCAGCTAGTAAGATAAAACTTAATGTCTGCAACAGACTTTAATTCCATTCTGTCTCATAATTTTGACTGCAGTAGTTGCTGCATCTTTGTCTGCAGTGAAACTGGACTCCTTTTGGACTCTTTAAAATGGCAGTGATGACAGCAGAGAACCCTGCTCTTCTAGCCACATGTACCACCAGATAACTGAGAACACAATATAAATATAAAATTCTATATATATCATATACATATAAAAGCACATCTAATAATATTTTTAATATAAATTATAAAAATTATAATTTTATCTTTACATTCTCAATATATATTTCTGGGTACATCTATATGCTTTTATACAACAAAATCTCCATATGTTTTGAGTAGAAAACAAATAGGGGAAACTGGAGTTTAAGTTAGTAGCATACTTCCCAAGCTTAGATCCAGACCCTCTTCAACTGGCTCTCCCTGCATTGCCAGCTGCAATCTCTGAAAATGGAAGAAAATTTCTTTAAAACCATTCCACATTGAAAACCTGTGATTGTGGAAGGAAATTACCTTATACATTCTGTTTTCATTTTATCGCTTTACTATGGGAGCCTATAACTGATTCAGCTCTGTTTCCCCTGTGGTGCACAGTATTTTAAGTTCTTGGCTTCTAAGCAGCCCTTTAGTCTATTATAATTAAGATACTCAGCCTACCACTAAACTGCAGGGCTCAGGGATATTTCCTGGCTGTCCAGATCATTCCTTGTCCTCTGTTTGTATGACACCCACAAGCACATCCCATTTTCTCCTTCCCTTCTTCACTTGGAAAGGAAAAACAAATATAGAGGCTAGAAAGGGACACAGCATAAGCAGCACAGAAGCAAAAACAATGGGTGTATTTTGGTAAATAAATGCTATGTAGATTAGACACCATTGCTTTTCTAACTCTATTCATATAATTTCCAGAGTTAAGGAAATTTAACCATCTCTTCAAAAGTTAGTTTAACCTGGAATTAAAACCTTCTAGAGACAGAAATGCTACAAATTTCTATATAAACAATATCTAGTACATAAAAATCCTTTAGTTATAAAGTTATTCATAATATTTAATGCGCAGCTCTTAACACTTTAAGCCAAACAGTAATTCTAATTTTGTATGATTTCTAAAGCTATAGGGAGTGGTTAATCATATCAATCATGTAGGAAGCCCTTACATATTGAATTTTTTTATTAGATCTCCTCTATCAATCTTATATTTCTGAATCTTCCTATTCCTTTCGCATTCCCTCATCTACTCACACTGTGTACAACTTGCAGGTGCACTCAAAAATCAAACTGCAGTAGCTGTTAAAGCTTCTCCATTTCCATACTGAATAGAATAATTATCTACTATGTCCTAAAATGATGTTTCTGCTAAGTAATTAAATTTAGCTTCTGTAGAACTAGCATATTCTTGCTTTTCATTCACTTTATGGTGCAGAAATCCCCCCCAACTCTAATCTCATTTATAACATCTTACAGCAAATATCTCACACCTTGCAATTTTCATGATAAATGTGATGACAAGAATGATGCTGCTTTTTAAGTAAAAAGCACATGACAAACTACTTTATCACTTCCATCAGGCTGCCTATACTGATGCATCAGTACAGGAAAGACATGGTCTAGTATGAATTTTAATTTATTTATTTATTTGCTTTAAGAGGGGATGAATTCTTTGACTGATATTTTTTTGTAATGGAAGTCCCATGGACAAAAAGTTTGCTGTATTGCATGCTACTGACTGGGGGAAAAAATTATATTCCTACTTTTTGTATTGGCAGATACTATTATATTTTGATGTGCTTTGAATACCAACACATAGGTATTACACTGAATTTAGCACCTCCAATTCTAAGAGGATTACTGATAACAGATATGCATTGCAAGGGATAGCAAGTTCTACCTTATTCTGATAAAGTGCCATATATTCATCATCTAACTGACAAGTCCCCTAGTTTGGGAATCAAATCTATAAGAGAAAAATCTGGCATCTGAATATTTCTTTTAGACAATAGCTCTAAATGAACTGAAACAAACACAAATTAGATACTTAACATTGACTTTTCCTGGGCTAGAAATTCTAGAACTCTCTGCTTTAATTTATTTTCGTGAAGTTTCACTGTAATAAAGCAGACAAGTAATGTAAAAATAACTTGAATATTATACTAAGAAAAAAAATCTATGACGTATTTGAAGATTTTCAAGTTTTACAGATTTTATTTTTTCAAGATTAATGCTCCACTTTTTTTGAAATGATGGCCACAAAATACAGAAGGATTAGGATTAGGGTTAGGGTTAGACATGGATTTATTAGGTTTACAGCCATATTAGCTGTATATTATACAATCATGTATCCAATAATATATCAAAATCCTGAAACTACTGTTTCATAATATCTACATAAATCAAAGCATGTTGCCAACACTCATGAGAAAATTTACTACTGCTTCTGCTACAGGCATTGCCCAAAAGTTGTAACACAGTGGATGTGGAGATGTTCCACACTGTGACAGACCTCCAGAGTCACTTCCAGAGATGTGCAAAGAAAAAATGACATCTGCTCCTATCATTTGTAGCGAGTTGAGGAAATGTGTCAGGTTTTCAGTTCCTCATACTGTCATCGTTGTTGAGCTTTTCCATTTTCACAAGGACAAAATGACAAGCACTGTTCCTGGGAGCAGAGATGAATCTGTGATTGCCACGGGACTCAGACAATAACCACACAGTTTTTTTCACTTAGGCCATAGTGACTGGATGTAGTAAAGAAGGAATTAATTATTTCACTGCTGAAATGAGGAGAAACTATCTCTCGCTAAACTAGACAGTTTATTTGCTTTCATAACTTTCTAGGTCAGAGTACTTGTTATGACCAGTTCTGATCAGATGATCAGAAATCCACTGAAGGTTTTTAAATAAATAAATAAATAATCAACATTATGTTTTCATTAAAAATCACCATGACACTTAACTACTAAACAAGCTTGGAGAAAATTGCAAAACACAAGGTCATTAATTTTTCTATCACCCAGTGTTCTCAGGAATTCTCATTAGCTTTAATCCTCATTAAATACTGTAACACAAAAATATTTTCCTGCTATATACATTTGTCTTTCTTTAATTTTTGTTAATGGCTTGCCTTGTTCCTTTTGACAGTCTGAAGGTCTGTGCTGCAGCTCAGCCAGACCCAGTTTCATGATAAAGCAATTTGTGACTGGATTTTGTGTGTCTGAACTTATCTGGTTTTAAATTTACCCAGGGACTTGATCTGCTGTAGCAAATAATGCAAAACTAATGGGATTTTGATATTATGCTGATGTAAATATGGCTTGGAGACTTATGTAGTCAAGATCTACAGAAACTTTTAAAACAACATTAAAAGTACCTGATGGTGATTTGGTCAGAAATTGAGACTCATTTTATTTTAAATATCACCAGAGAGGTATGATCAGAACATGGCTGAGATGGAGCAGTGACACATCTGCATGAAGCTGGAACTCCATTCTTTTGTAAACAAGATTTCTTTTGTGAAGCTCTAATTTCAATCACAGGTTTTAGTTTGGAATTTGAGATTCACCCTGTAATGCATCTTCCACTGGGGACTACAAACTCCATTCAGTAATAAGATCTTTAGCCCTAACTTAATTACAGTATCTGAAAAGCTGACAGGGAATAAACATGACTAATGATTCTGATTTTCTCTCAACTGCTCACCTATCCAGCAATCTCTCTGCACAGAGCCTTGCAGGGTGATCACAATTGATGATGTTTACATGTCTGACATTAGAAATAACTATTGTAGCAAATCACACTTGTATCTCTGCAGTACTTTAAAACTGAAGTAAAAGTTAAAAATAAAACAACTATGTTCAATTTAATCTAAATTTAAGGGGCAATTTTTGGTAAATTTCTCATTTTCAGAATAAGTGAAACATTTTATTCTCTCGGCAGATCTACAGGGACGCAAGCCCTGTTTTCAGAGATGCCCTGTTCAAGGCATATATTAGTAAGCAAAGTCCAACAAGAGGAAAAGCAATTTCATTTGTTTTCAAGTTTATACTTATTGCCAGCCACTGTCACTGTCAGAGCATTTCAGGTACTTGAGAACACCAGCTTAGCAATCTTTCCTTGCTATAAGAGACATGAGGTTTATTCCTCCAATCTGCTTCTATTTATTCTAAGCAGAATTTGTCTCCAGTGAGTAAGGATGTTTTGAATTTCTCGTAATTAAAGACAGGGTGTTTAAGCATATATTACACATTTAAGTTCTATTTAGACTGAAGGTTTCAGTCAGAAAACACAGAAACAACGTTTGAAAAGCTGAATCATGATTAATTTCAATCTATTTTTCAGTTCTTTTCTCAGCAGACCTATCATATACCTTTTAATTCCAAAAAATTTGGCAGGGTTATTTTTCATTTATGTATACCTCACATATACATATTTATAAAATGCATTTCCATATATTCAATTTGAAAATCCAAGTACATTATAGGAAATATTTAGAAAGGCTTGCTTATAAATTTTGGATTTTAAATTACTGTATTATAAATGTAAATTACTGTAGGCTGTCACAGTAATACAACATAGTCAGAATTTCTTCTCCAGAATAAAGCAGCTGTCCCAGTAATCACACACCCAATAATGACTACAAAACAATCACACTGGAAGCTTGTCACACACCTTAACATCAGGGATGCTCTTCTATTATTGATCATCCTTCAAATACCGACCTGTGTGTATACTTGGGAGACAAACAATGGGCCAAAGTTGAATAGTTTTCATTCATTGCTGTAAAAGTTGTCTACTTGCACCACAAAGGGGCCCACCATCCCCAAGCTAACTTTATGTACATGTAAGACACTTCAAAGAACAATTTTCATACAGTAAATGAGTCAAAGATTTAAGCCCAAAAGGTTGCTGAGTGTTTGCCAAAACTTCAGCATGTTATTTTTAATTGCTTTTCATGAACCATCTAATTTGTTATGAAGAGTGACTTGTATGCCTACACATAAATGACTGGTGCTATTTTGGGTAGTCTGCTGAGACATCCTCATGACAAGGGCAGTGATAACACAATGTTCAAGAGAATTGTGCCTTTCTGAAACTGTAGCTTATAAAACCAGACAGGATAACTAGGACATCTCAAATGGCACTGGACAGGTATGTTTAAAGCAGCCAAATCCCACCCATTAAGCCTGTGAAACTCAAGAGTTTTCCTCTGGAAATTAACAGTTGTACCAAAAGAATTTTTAAATTTATCACTCAATTTTCAACAGTCAATTATAGAAGACCTTTGATGCAACAATTTCAAATATGAATTGGATGATCTTTCAGTATGCTGAATATACAGCATGGAAAGCGCTCATAGCAGAAAAGACACCTAAGAAAGTAATCACTAAGAGACGAAGGAAAAACCATTCTTCATTAACATATCCTAATCTCTTGTCCTTCTTCTGGCAGCAAGTCAGCACCTAACAGTGAAATACAGCAGAAAAAAAATGAGCAGGTAAAAACTGAACTTAATTACCTCTGCAAAGGGTTTTACAGACTGACTTAAGCACTGGTACGGAGATACATGGGGAATACATGAGCATGATGTTGAGGACAGGGCAGGCAGAACAGAAACACAATTTCCTACACATTCCCTAAAAATTAAAAGAAAAGGAGGGGGGTTATAGGATGAGTTAAACTATACTGCACTGCATCAGCTGATTAACTGTTGATGCAAATATTTCTACAGTAAATGGTTATTTCTGTCCAGGCAGAATTTTTAAGTCTCTACATAAAATAACAAGTGTCAAATTAGCTACAAAAAGGCCTGACTTCTCTTGTTCTTCAGAATCATAAGAAAAATCATACCATCCACAGAGAAATGAAAGGTGAGGGAGATGCCCTGTGCTTTAAGGTTTTAACATTAGAGGCTTTCCCTTTACAGACCCGTAACATTTCTCTCGTAGAACTGAAGTCTGCTTTTGACTTTGTTGTCTTGCTGTGGCAATACTTTTACCTCTTACTCCCAAATGCTCTTGCCCTCATGGTGTCGTGTCACTGAACTGCAGGATTTGGATAGGTTTCTGATGCGGGGTTTCTCACAGGAATAGTATGACTGATTTTAACTCATCCTTTCACCTCCCACCCTTCTTTCACCTTTTATTTTCTAGCTTGAGGTTTATAACTTTATGGTCAGGAATATGTAGAGCTCAGTAGACAACATTAGCAGACAATTATGTTTTGGGGTTTTTTTTATGGGTTATTTACCACAATAAATAACCTAATCAAAACTTCCAGAAATATACATGCACAGAACTTCACAGTTACATGAGTGCAACATCTGTACCTGACCAGTTGCTGCAGCCAGAAATTTCAGCACTAGTATGTAAAGGAATCCAGCTGGGGCACCAATCTGATCCTGCCTTAACCAAATAATCATGGTGGGAAGTGTTCAATGGAATATCTGTGGTGCTGGAGAAATGATGGGGAAGAGAATCTTGCCTGGTGATATTCCAGTCTCTTCCTTTCCAGTTGGCTGTGGTATAGTTTTCCTCTTTTCTTTGTGTCACATGTTCTTTTAAAAAATATTTTAAAATTTCATTTTTAATAAAAGTTTGGGTTTTCTTCACTAAGACTGTACACGCCATCACTTAAGGAGCTCCCTGGAAAACCTATCTGCTCATTAGCCAGTGAACACTCAGAAACACAGAGAATACTCCAGATTTTAAGAAACTTTCTAGAAAACTCAGTAGACATATATGTAGTATTCCTGGTATGTCTGCTATTTTTTGCCCATGTAATAAAATGGTGAAACAGTTTAAGATCATGTGGCCTAGAAAGATGGAAAGTAATTATGAAAAAAAAAAAAAACCAAAAAAAAACCAAAAAGAAAGAGACGAGGATTTGAATTGACGGAGGACAGAGGGAAATAATTTGGTTAAAAAGTCGTCAGGTATTTGTTACAGCTTCAGAAACTAATCCAAATTTTCATATTCTATGTACTAGAGATCTCAAAAGAACATACCTAAAGCTGACCTAAATGCACCTGTTCTAGCATCAATATTGCCCAGCAAAAGAAGAAAAAATTAAGGACCTCTCTGCAATCTACCAGGAAACTAAAGCTTCCTTTAAAGAAATACAGAAACTAAACCAAACAATTAACATCATAACGGGTTTATTACATCTTTCAAGTAATTTAAAATGTTCAACATTTTTAGATGAATAGTTTGAGGAAACACAGAAACACAAAGAAAAACTGCAGCCTAATATCAGCAAGTGCTTTCAACTTAACTATCTGACAACGTATAAACACAGAGTTGAATCCTTTTTTGATATGGAAGGAAATGTAGCAGTTCACTAACTCCTTTAATTGCCTGCCATACATATAACAAACTGAGGCCTCCTCTATCCTACATGACAGAGGTCTTGGTAGAGATCAGCAAGAACTCCGTATTCACATCTGCATCCTAGCAAAGAAAAGGAATAAACATCAGTTGAATAAAACTTGCACAGATTAAAAATATTTTAGTGCTCAAAGATTCCTCATTTCATTTTTGACCTTTCCATAAATTCAGCTCAAGGAGTTAATTGTGCTGAAATAAACATTAATGCACTGCCTGAGGATACAAATTTTTACCTGGCCATGGAGTATTGGCAGCATAGACAATGAATCTAAACTGTAGAATAATTCATTAGGAAATATGCAGTAGCTGTGGCAAGATTTACTACAAATATACTTGAAGTGTTTTTAAAAATTAATATTATGCTGCTACGCTTGGCTTAATTAGCTCTCTTCTTCATTTACAAAGCATATCTGTCTGGTTTATGAACTCAGTCTCTACTTCCCATTCTTGAAAACCTGTTTAATTAAAGTTTTAACTACTGCATAAGTTTTAGAAACAGTACAATGACTTTTATTACTATAAGCCTAAATCTTCTTTTAAATACGATCATATCTACATATATTGTATCAGAATAGATTAATACATGCTCCATAATACTCCTGTGTATACTGGTCCTTTTCATTATATGTGCCCTCTATTTCCATTATGCTGCACCTAGGTAATTTTGGGGGTTTTGCACAAACAGTTGGATTGTGATTAATTTAGCCAATCAACAAGACAGTTCTCCTAAATCCATTACAACTCACCTTCCTCGTTTTGGCATATACCCATTTCTAGCCTGTTTCAGTGATTTCCTCATCCATTATTCTATTTTATCTCTTTCATAGGTCCATCACTTATTAGACACCCACTTCTACTAGCAGGTGACTATTTCAATTTTCAACTACAGCAAAGCCTATCACAGTCTTTTTCAGCATTTATCACTTCCTCCCACTGATGCTATTATAAATTATTAAATATTTATTTAATTTTGTTATACATACAAAATTGAAACATGCATTGTTATGCATACAACATAAATTGTTATACATACAAAATTGATCCCATGCTAGCTGGATCTATCTGAAGTTCTAGAAATGCATGACATACAGTTGATCATAACCTTTTTTTGCCTGCACATTAAAAACCTCCTGGCATAATGGTCAGTGAACAATTATTTGTGCAATCACTGCCTACAGACTACAGCAAAGCAAAAAATATTTTTTATCTCCCTCTGCATGGATGCTGGAGACTCTAGTTAATGACTTGTCACCCATTATACCAAAAATACACTACAGTTTCATCACACAATTTACTCCACAGAAGCAGAATGTCAACAACAGTCAGTTCTACAATAATTTAAAAATATAATAGTCACTTTCCCTCCTGTTCTCATTTGAATCTCATAACCACTGTGGTGATCAATTTCAAAACCTTATTTGTTCTGCTGTTGTGAACTATTCAGGACATCAGATTGGTGTGCAGCACAAAATTATAGAGGCAATCTTTTTAAATTAACAATTTGCAATTAATATTTCTGCCAGCATATATTTGTAAATTTTCCTTAATATAAAACACTATGTCAAAATTTTCAAATTAAAATATGGCAAATTCTTTCATATGGCTGACAAACAGTGCAGTAAAATAGGCAGGAGCAATAAAAAACTGTCAGGCTATAAATCTCATGAAGAAATGAAACAAACAAAGGAGAAAATTCACACTATTTTTCTAAGTTGAAAAAATAATAGCTAAAGCATCATCAGTTCATTCTGTGTAGAATTGTTTATTCATTACTCCACTTCATGGAAAAATATTAAATTCACAAAATCAACTTTAAAGAGATGACATTTTCTTGTATTCTTTACATATTGTCTAATCCCAAAAAATGTTTTCTTTACATATGCTCTTATCCTTAAAAAATGTTTTAACCAGATTTTCATTTAGACCAAATTGGCCTATTTCTCTCAACATTAGCAGTGCTGAGAGTCATCACAGCAGCTGAGGCTCTGATCCTCTGAGTCTGCTCAGTGATCCCACACGGCAGTGCCGGTGCATTTGAAGGAGTTACTGTGCTTCAGCTGGAGTTGGTCAGCAGACATGTGGTCCCTGTCAGCTCATTGCAATGACAAGTACATGGTGCTCACTTAAGCTGCTTTCAGCAGCTCCAAAAGGGAGCCCAGGTGAAAGCAATGGAAATATGAGCATTTAGGAAGAGCACTGGAGGCAAGCTTTGCTCTTTTTCTATATGCAGCATCAAAAGTGATGCAGCTGTTGTTGTTTTCTTGCTCATGAGTAGAGATGGAAATTAGCTTTATCATTAGACTGGAGTAGTATAATGCATGTGATCAGCTTAAATCAATCACATGAGCGAGTAGTATCTCCAGTTCTGGGAAACGGAAGGCAGGAGGGAAGAGTGGGCTTGTGTGTCTGTGTGTAGAAATGTAATGGGATCAAGAAACCTTTTAAAAAACACCACCTCAGTCATTTGCAGTTACCCGACCATCACTCAATTCTAAATGAACAGAAACACTGCTTAAATCTTTCTTCAAAGGAGACAAAGAAATTCAGATGGAAACTTGCATACACCCCCCCACCCCCCCCCCCCCCCCACCAAAAAAGTCATCATTTGGGACTCTGAAGCCAGAATAAGGATGCAGATAATAAAACAACCACATACTATCTTGCAAGATGGTTTTCTACGCATTATGGTACGTAGGTACAACTCTTTCACAGTGTCACTGGCTGGGTTCAGCACACAAAATATATTCAACTAAGATGGAAAGAGGACTTTTGCATTGCTTTAAAATGAAATAACCAGTAAGATTTATTTATGTTATTCAGAGCAGATTATTTTGTTTCAGCATGTTTTTCCTCAAATTGCAAACATAAGAATATGTCTGGTTCTAATACTGCTTGAGTTAATAAAAATTGTTGCTTCTATTTACAGGAGGAAAGTGCATGAATTTCCAGGTTTTGCACCTATTTGCCTTCCAGTACACCTAGAAAAATCTGTGCTGACAAATACATGAACTTATTGTTCATTTTCTGAGATGAGGAGCCCAGGGAGCTCAGTTAATATCTGTTCCACAAGCTTCTTATATAAGCATAAGCCTACAACAACATCTTTCATCCTGACTTTCTCATCTATAAAATGGGTTTAATACTCTTTCCTTCCTCCTACCCTCATCTTTGTTCTTGTCACAGTGAGCTTTTAATGCAATACACGTAGAACAGCACCAGAGTTGAAATGAAGCTAAGCTTATATCCACAAACTGCTTAACCAGACATCTAAACACTGAGAAGATGCACTTCTAAGCAGTTCAGAACAAAGAACATTTTTACTAAACACACCCTTTATTCTGATGTCTAAGTATGGATTTCAAGGCCGAATTTCAGGTGACCAATGACATTTGTACCCATAGGTTGCAAAAAAAAGTAATTTTTTAAAAGTTGAAATACATGATGGCATTTTATTAACTACTGGATTTTTAGTGTTAATGCATTTTAGTCTCTCACTGCTCACTTTTTAAAAACCTTTATAAAGACAAGCTATTGAGCTTCCCATTGGGATGATTCTAGTTTTATGAATGTCTTTCCTAACCATCTGATGCCTTGGCAGCAAATCAACTTTCAGTGAAACAGAAATCAAATGTGTTTCTTTAAAGAAAAATATCTATGAAAGATACGCTGTCTTAAATGAGATGACTACACTGCATTTTTTAAGCTTCCAACAGAGAAAACATTCATCTAAATGTGAAGTCATACATTTGAAAATTAGCATTTGCTGTTGTAGAATCATAGGATAGTTCAGGTTGCAGGGCTCATCAGGAGGTCACAATCCAAGCCCCTGCCAAACCAGGGTGAGCTATGAGGTCCATTATTGAGGGCTTTATTCAGTCAGGCCTGGCACACCTCCAGGGATGGAGGGCACAGCTCTTGTGGCAATAGCCCCATTGCCTGGCCATCCTCAAAGAGAAGGGTTTTTAATCTGGTCTGAACTTCCATGGCCAGTGCACCGCTAGGCCTAGCTCTACCTTCTTGCTAACTTCCCCATGGATACTGGGGGCTTTCCGTTAGGTCACCCCAAAGCTTTCTCTTCTTCAGGCTGAACAAGCCCCGTTGGGCCAACATCTCCTGGCAAGGCAACTGCTGCTGCCCATGCTGAGTTTGAGGGCATGGGGCCCTCTGCTCTACTTGTTATGTGTTACTTTTGTCTTTCTGCCCCAAAATGCGCACTGAAATCTATGTGTGGTCTAGGACACAACAGTATTTTTCTTTTCCTAAAACACTTGTATGCATCACAGCCCTGGTCATAATGCCAAATTTCAGAAATCCAGCTTTTTGTACCTTTACTATTGGGTCTACAGATTTACAGAACCTTTAAAATTCATTATGGATACAGAAAATCTTCATTGTGCGTTTCTCAATTTGTTTTTTCTGAGTTAAAGATGCTGCACCAATATACATTTCCATCATTTGCATTTACAGAAATGGAGTCCAGTCATGCAAGGACTGCGTGTACAGAAATAGAATAAAAATCAATGGAAACTGTATTTAGGAGACTTGCAAGAATACAATCAATGATAAAGAGTCACAACAGAGCAGTACAGCTGAACCTAAAAGAAACCTTTCATTGGCTAAAAAAAATCCCATCAGTACCTAACAGTAAGTACTACCAAATAAATTGCAGAGATATATAAACTGGTGACATATATATTCTGTGCACACAGACACAGAATAAGAATATTTTAGAGGATGCAGAGACTTCATCTAAGGTAATTTAACTGCTACTATGTCCTTTAGATACATAAAGAACCAAGACAGAACAATATGAAGAAGACAGTCAATATAAAAGATATTGCAAAATTTGTAATCTATGAGGATATTGCTGTGTCTCTGTAGAGTACAACCTGTTCTCACTTCTGCAGATCTGCCACTCCTGTCAATGTGGATCTGACCACTCACAGATTTATACGCATAACCCAGACAGACAAAGCAGACTTTGGCAAAGAGAATAGAACACAGCCCTAAACATACCCTGTGTGTCATCACCTACTGTGAGTTCTAGATTTTAATATGTTTTACTGAAAATCCATTTTCCTATGAAAACAGGAAAATGGATTTTCTAGCTATGAGTCATTGCAAGCAGTACCTTATCACATAAGCAGTACCCCAGAATACTTACCAGGGGCCTATGTGGTGGGGCCAGCAAGCAAAGAGCGAACAAATAGATCTTGCTACAGCACTAGTGAACATAAATTGCTTCTGTATAATTAAATAGCAAAAGTTTGTACGTAATTCCTGCCAGGTGATTGCCCTGAAGGTGTTATGTACAGAGATATTCTTGGGCTCCACCACTGGCAAAGTCTGAGTTTTTCTGAAGGCTGCTCTGCTTTCTAGAGGCAGGCACAGATTTTTGGTGTAATCTAATACAAGCTGTTATCCAGCAGTATGGTCTCTGTGTGGAGACAGCTATTTTGTGGGAAAATGATCCCTGGACCTCAGAGAAAAAAAAATGGCAGCCAAATATGTGACAAAATTGAGTTGATTCAATAAAACAAAAAAGCTCCAAAACAATAAAAACTCCTTAATGATTGTCTTGTTCACATTAAAGGGTGATGCTACTGACACCAACTCTCTGAGAATAAAAAAAAAGCAACCAAACACCTGCAATGAGCAATGACAGTTTGAAGCTGAAAGCTTTCTCCAATAAGTAGACAAAATGACCAAATTTTGCTTATAATTTAAGGAAGTATGGGATCTTTGATTGGAAAAAATATAACAGCCTGCATGAATTTGTCAACAGGAGTACATAATGTTAATAAAATAATTGCTGCATTTAATAGCTACTGATGGATGGGCTTTATTTCTATTAATTCTCTACCCTTTTACAAATCCCATTATACTTCTTTCCTTCCTAACTTCCTGTGGCAATAGTTTCTACAATTTAGTTATAAACCCTGTAATGCAAGTTGAAAAGTTATTGTTGAAAAGTTGGTTTAGACCTACAGTTTAATAATGCAATGATCTATGTCTGCATTGTCATGCTTTGAGAAACAAGGAGTATTTCCTTTTTCACATCTTCAGAGCAATTTTGCAAGATGCAACATATAAACAAACATAACATTTTCCTGAAGCATTCAGCTCAGAACACTAACTCCTGAAGAGCCTAACAACATTGCCAGACATAACCTTTTTTAAAAAAAATTACTCTTCCTAAAGGCTCACTAATCATTCTTAACTCAAGTACAGTATTAAGAAGCAAAAAAATAGATGAAAAGAACATAACAGGCACACAAAGCTCCTGAAGATCTGTGGAACTATGACAGACAGGAGGAAAACAAATTAGTTCAGCAAGGTACTGAATAGACTTAATTTCAAATTTTACTAGCTTAATACCAATTTTGATTTCCTTTGCATTAACCGTCATTTATTTTTGTTACTGAAAACAAACCATAACTCATCTGTGAAAGATTACTATAGATTTTTGAATTACCAGTAATGCATTTAAGATAAATAAGTTTAATTTCAAGTTTTTTCAAGTGTTTTATAATACCAACATTAATTTTTAACAAATTAGATTATATTGACTTTTAAAATAAGGCCTCCTCTGGAAGACTTATCATTTAAACAATTTTCAGGAACCGATTTTCTACTTAAAGTTAATTCTCCTGTGAGTCCATGGAAAACAAAACAAATTCTGATCTATGGGAGTTACACTTTGCAATATTGTCTGTATACAAGCTGACCTATAGACTCATTCGCAAGGACTAACTGGGGATTTTTTTGTCCATTCTTTGAATTCTTTTGAAGAGGAAGTTGTACCAGCTTATCTAAATTAAATTATATTTTACAGGTTTGTGGCATGTACTGTATGCTTCTAGTAATTTACAAGACACTACCAAACTCACTTCAGCTGCACTAGCAACTAGACTGGAAAAAAGAATAGAAAACTGTAATGACAGTGTTTTTATTTCAGTGCATTTGTACCACTTTGCAATGCCTCAAATTATATTTCAAAAGGTAAATTATTATGTAGTATAATGTCTGACTACCTGAAAAATAGAAAATAAAAGGTGAAAATGGACCTATTATAGATTTTTCACCTACACACCTTTTCAAAAACTCTAAGTCAGTTATTGTTACTTTTAAAATGCCACAATTTTAATTTCATTAGATATTGTAGAATTAGGATTTGAAAAACAGGATTTTTCTGCCATGGAGTCAACTCCTGAAGTCAAGTCAAAATATAAGGGACCTTTTCTATGGCACTAATGGCTCTGCCTGTTTGATCTTTCATCACTTTCAGTAATTAAGAAACAGTAAAATGCTAATTAACTTACTTTAATTGATAACATGAGAAAACACAGCTTTCTAGTATTATCCCTTATCATGCTCCAAATGGATCAAATAAAGATAATTCATTCAGCTATGAAAGCACAACTACAGAATCACAGAACACATTGCCTATCACTCGTCTTATCTCAGCCCATGGCAATACTGCTTGTCTGATTTAATTGCAGCTGGAAAGGAAATACCACACAGCCACTTGTTCACTCCAGCCTTCCCTGCCAGGGTCAGGGAGAGGAATTAGAAACAAAAGGTAAAATTCACAGGTTGAGAAAGAGCAGCTTAGTAATGGAGAGGAAATAAAATGTAATGCTAATAGCAATAACAGAAATTAATACAATAATATTCACTCTACCATCTTTGTTATTGTTATCGTTGTTGTTATTACTGAAAAGAGAAAGAGAGGAATAAAACTCCAGAATGGCGAGTGATGCACAATAAAATTGCTCACCACCTGTCCCCAAGCAGTGATCAGTGCTCTCCAGCCAGCTCCCTGCACTTTACACACTGAGTTTGACATTCTGTGGCATGGAATATCCCTTTGGCCAGTTGGGTCAGCTGTCCTGGTCATGCTCCTTCCTGGATTGTTGTGCTCCTTCTCACTGGCAAAGCATGGGAAATGGGAAAGTCCTTGACATGGGGTAAGCGCTACCCAGAGAAAACTGAAGCATCACTTTGTTATCAACATAATTCTCATTCTAAAGCAAAAAACCACAGCACTGTACCAGCTACAGGAAGCAAATTAACTCTATTCCAGCCAAGACCATGACACACAGCAAAAAGCTCTGGGACAATTGTCACATCTTCAAATAAAAAAAAAAGCACATCTGAATTACTGAGATTTTTATCAGTATTTCTATCAATAAAGTAATCTAACCAGATTTACCACAGACAACTGAGGATCATTGTACAGTCTTCTGTGTCCATGAGTGATTCACTAACCTGTAGGCTCATCAGTATTCTGAATGCACTTGAGCCACACACATTTGTCCATTTGGCCAGGAACACCCACTAATGTTAAAGAAAAGTTCCAAGTCTTAAAGAGTTTGAATGTATAGCAGAGTGAATTTCCTAAAGCTAGAACTTATGTTATTAAATTTCCTTTTTTTTATCAAAATCTACACTCAGTTTCAAAAATTAAGGCAAATATGTTAATAACATAGAACAATGTAAAGAAGCCGTTGAAGTTACCTTTTATTGCAATCTCTTTCTGATATTGCCACAGAAATGAATGAGGAATACTGAAACATGGATAACATTCTTATCATTATATGATTCACAGCACTAATATCAGCAATGTAAGTACCTTCTTAAGGACACAGGTCAATAAAAGACAGTACACACACTACTCTGTCTTTAGCACCTGAAAGTGATAGCTGGTTTTAGCTGTAGATGTCTATAGTTTTTGGACATCAAATTGTCTCCTTTGTTCTAGATATTTTGCTCCAACAGAGACACAACAATTTGTTTTGGTTTCTCAAACCGACATAATTCAGATTTTTTCAATAAAACAGGAACTATATTGACTGCAAGAGAAAAAAAAATACGTAGACATATTTCACAGTGCCCATGCTATTAACTAGAGCCCACTGAGATGAAATTCAAACCTTTAATTTGAATTGCAGCTGTCAAGTACTTCTCAAGCAGTCACTACACCAAAGCAAGAATCATTATCTAAATGAATTGAGTCACAGTCTGCCATATTGTCTGAGATCTCCCAGGGTCATTCACATCTTAGAATGGGAAACCAGGGATTTACCCTCCCACCTGTATGCCTATTCCACTCTGTACCTGAGAAAAAGAAACCTTTTCAAGCAAGCATTTTCTTCAAAGTAATGCTGTTCCCACAAAAACTTTTTATTTACGTCTAGTGATAATTTATTTCCACCCAGACCCAGTAGGAAGCTCTATCTGTCAGAGTATACCAAATCTTGAAGTACTCTAGAGTCTACTCCTGCTACAATGGGTTTTTTTCCTGATAGAATAATTTACTCAAAATCAGTTGCACCATATTCCCTAAAGATGCCTACAAACTACAATGAAGACAGTAATCTATGAGGGTTCCTTTTTCTGTAAAATAAAATAAAATAAAATAAAATAAAATAAAATAAAATAAAATAAAATAAAATAAAATAAAATAAAATAAAATAAAATATCAAAGATGAGATCCACAAACAGACAAATAAATAAACAAAAGCCTAAAAGCAACCTACTTGCCCACCACAATGCAAAACAGCAGCTGGAGTTTCTAAATGAAAAATCATAGCCCTATAATCTCATTGAAAACTGCTGTACAATTACCTGCCTTGATTTGTGGCAGAGATATTCTCAGTAACAAGCATTATTTGTATCCATGCACATTTCACAAGAGAGTGAGTAGTTTTGTGTAACATTTCTCCTCTCATTAAAAAACAGACAGGTACAATGCTGACATCCTTGTTAATAACAGACAGAAAATGCTAGAAATTACTCGTTGTCTAGGATACTGACTTAAAATACATTAAAAAAGCTGCACCATTCCTATAAAGACTCTGAGACTAAGGTTTAAAATACTTACTTAATAATGTCTCCTTCAAGAGCAATCACTCGTTTAATGATCTTCTGTTCAGGATTTCTAGGAGACCTGAGACAGGAGATAAGGTTACACAATCAGTACCATTCCCATTGTTTTAAGAAGATGAAATAAATAGACACTATGGAAGTCATTAGATGATTCCATGGTCTCCTTGAGTTAGCATCAGTCACACTGTTCCAAAGGGAA
This sequence comes from Ammospiza nelsoni, assembly GCF_027579445.1. Classification (NCBI taxonomy): domain Eukaryota; kingdom Metazoa; phylum Chordata; class Aves; order Passeriformes; family Passerellidae; genus Ammospiza; species Ammospiza nelsoni. The sequence goes on along the minus strand of NC_080637.1, from coordinate 27,270,040 downwards.
GTGAAGCTACTGCAGTCCCTGTCACTGCAAACCATCACTGAAAGCAGTTGATGACTTCCTTGCAAACAGCACAATGATCAACACACCTTTGATCATGAAAAATACACTCCACAACACTAAAAGTAAAGCATCCCGTGAACCAATGGGGAAGGTACCTTTGCAAATAGATTCATGTATTAAAACCTGAATCCCCCACCATTTGTTGGGAAAATGTGTTAAACATTTATGTCTTTCAATCAGTTTGGGAGAAAAAATCTTCCTATGTTATATTAATATCTATCATTAATTTAGGTAAGCCTTGCCTAGGGAATTGTGGAAGTTTAAAAATAAAAGTTGCAAAAATTTCTGAAAGTTGCAGCTTCTGAATGCATTGTTTTTCATTTAAAGTTATTTCTCCACAGCATCTTTAATTGAGTAGATTCTGATCATACATTACATAATAATATGAGAAAGCAAAGAAGAACTTGCATGTACAGCCTGAATATCCCAACTTCCTGGATGCATATTATTAGATAGACTATTAAAAGTGTTATTCTGCTGTAGTTTTGACAGGTTTATGTAGATATATATTCACCATAAATTTTCATTTTCTTTATACTTTACCTTTTTTCTTTTACTCTTCACTTTTAATTATCTAACTATGCAAACTTAGAAGAATATCTTCATGTTATTAAAAAAATATTCTTTTTATTTGCTGCTTGTACACAGAAAAGTCAGGGAAGAAACAAACTTTTTCTTTTCTGTTGATGCTTGGGTTCTCCCAATTAAGATTTCAAGTACAATCTGCTAGACACACCACTTACAGAGGTGTATATTACAGTTTTCATGGCTAAAACCATCTTTGAGCTCATCTCTGGTCAAATGGTAAGATTACACTTCTTTAAAAAGCAAAGCTGAGCTAAGTCTGGATGAAAAGCTTGCCCACACTGCTGCATGACTAAAGGCATTTGAGGTTCACTTCGAGTTCCAATAGTTAAAATAAAAAATGAGTTCATATTTGTTTTTTTAAAATATTATTCTTAACCCAAATATTTTAAATTTAGTTTGAGGTTTTAATATTTGTTCCTGTGTGCGCATGTCAATACATTTGAAATAAATTTCTCTTTCAAAGTAATGAAATAAAATTCAAGAAGCCTACTTTTGAATTTGAAAATGTCAAATAGCTTCCCTTTACATTTTACCAAGCCTGGAAACCTATTTTCAACAAGCAATGAGAAACACTGAACATGAATAAAGGCCATATATTTATTCCCACGTCATCACTCAGATTTTCAAATCATTATGTAATTTACAGTAATATTTTATTTAGCATCAATTTTGCATGAATAGTTGCATATTCCAGCTCAGCCTTGCATTTCATGTTCCTTCTTAAGGCAGGAGCACACAGTTTCATCATATTTTATATGTCAGTCTTGGGAGGAATTAATCAAGTTTTAGATGTTTGTATGATTTAAATATATGGAATATCCACAGCACTTTCTGATGCTGCTCCTTGCAAGCAACATTTACTTCATTGAGCACTCATTTGAGCATTGACCATGTCCTATTCTCAACCAAAGCACAGTCTATGAAAAGACAACACATCTTTATTTTACTTCTAACTGATTTAAACATCAATCTATTTAAGCTCAAGCTGTAATATTTCCCATATAAAATTTAAGTAATGGAAATGATAATACATAATGTATGTGATGAAATGTACATTTCTTAAAGATTGAATGAAAACAGATTTTATGTTTTCTCTTTCAAAATTCTGTTCTGTTTTGACACCTCACTTTCAAAGAAAGGTTCTCAGCAACTTCCCAGAAGGCATCTCCACTTGATTAGAATATATATATTGTACTGCAATTATTGATCTCCCTTAATTTTCTATTCTCATGAAAAAATTTCTACTGACCTTGGAAAAACATCTCTCTAAATTTGAGGTATGGGTAGTTATTCTAAGATAAGTGACTTGGTTACATGGCTAGCAATGACATATTTAAATCAAATACAATTCATCAGAAAAACTTCAAGGAATTTCTTGCAGATATTATTATGAAAGAGTAATATTTTTAATACTAGAACCAAAACATTTTTAAAATAAATTTCATACTAACATTCTGATTATAATTCATTAAAATGGCAAAGGACTGGTAAAGGACAGATGAGCAGGCTCAAAGTGACCAATAATACAGGCACTTTTAGACCAAGGATTTTCAGGAGCTGAGCAGAATGTTTTTTTTCCAAGAGCCAGGAGGTAAGGGAGGCTGGTTCTGAAGTGATGGATGTCGATGCCTTCCTGAATGGTGTATAGCATAACCCTGGGATTTCACTGAATATTGAAATGACAAAAACACACAGGCCATTTCTGTCTTCTACATTCAATCCTGCAGAGAACAGTGTCGGATCACACTGCCACAAAGCACATTTCCCAGGAAATGCAGGAAATTACATAGCCAGCAGAAAAATCCACTCTTTAGCAAGTGATTGTCAGATAGAAATGGTGACAATTCCCTGAAAGATTTCTCTTTACATATTTAGCAACTGAGTATTTCAGTCAATATTACTCCTAAACCTCTCCCTTTCAACCACTTGGATTATTTACTTATTCTAGTGGATACTGCCAAACTTTAAATAATTGCTCGATGAGCTAATTAACATTTGATCAAACAAAAAATTTTCATAACATTTCTTGGTTTTGTATATGTCATTTGAGTTTTCTTTCGTTCTTTGAATTTTCTAAGTACATTCTTCTCAAGAACCTCCACAGCAAATCATCCTAAACTTCCATTTCTGCTGACTTTTCTAGAGACAATGTTTTTAGAAAATGTCCTAAGATCCTAGCAAAATAACAGAAGCACTGTCTAAATAAATAAATACTGCAACACACAATAATTCTTTTTTCTTTGAATAAACACTCAGAGGTTTTTTTTGGTACCTCTTAGAAAGAGACCTGATTCTGTGAACTCAATGAAAAAGCAGACAATATATTTCAAAGGGATAGCTTCAATTAGATACTTTAATGATCTACATGTGTTTAATGTTACCCATCCATTATCACAGACAACCTGGAAAAAGTCTGTGCTCACTGTTTGAAAATTGTTGGAATTTTTATAGCAATTTAGAATCTTCTAGAACAGAAATAATAGCAGGCATTTATTGAAAAGTTGCAGAGAAAAGTGCCTAAAGTTTTCAATTTTTATATGAATATATCTATTTATTCATGTATATGCATAAGTATGTATATTACTGTTAGAAAATTGTTTAACTTTTTATGAGATAGAAGCAAGAGGTTTAGGCAGCAGCCTCAAAGTTTGTCTTTAGATTATTCTCAGTTTACTTCAGATTGAGTTTCATGTGACTTGATCATCATTTACATGGTAGCAATGGAAGAAATTAGGACTGTGTTGTTGTAGTATAAACAGACTGAAATAAAGACCATCTTCTTCAAAATTAAAATTTCTGCTTCTATTTATGCTTTTAATGCCAGATACATAAATGGATTTAACTCCATAAAATAGGATAAGAGAGAATTTTTGAGATCTCAAGCCTAACATTGTGATCCAAAGCCATTCACTCAGTGAGCTCTTCATTTCTCAAAACTAATTCCTCTCTCATCAAAAATTCTAGCATAGCTGGAGTCTACACTTCTGGGAATTTCCAGGATTAATGCCAGAGGGAAAATATGCTGTTTGTCTCTTTCTCAACCCATTTGGGGATCCAATAAATAGCTAGAGGAGTAACTGAAATGTAGATGGAGTCCAGAATAAGCAGCATTAATATATCTAAAGAACTGAGAATCTCACAGTATGGTTTTGCTGGCTCTACCTAAAAAATATGCTTGAAGGAGGAGGAAAGAGAAGCAGTGGAGCTACCTCATTATTATTTTCTGTTGCTTATCCTTGCTTCCTGTTGCCAGTATAGTAGCTGATGCTCAAACTCTGTACAGAAGTAAATATGTAGCAATACCCACTCTTTCATTCTTCTAGCCCCATAGCTACGATAGAACAGATCCAACATAGACAATTCTAAATACTGTATAAGAATGGAAATTTACTTAATATATGCACATATTTTCTAATCCAAAATATTTTTAATCTGCTTAACTTTTTTCTCAGTCCCTTTCATCTATATTCCATGCTTCTTTATGCAGATACAGAATCTCATAATAAATGTAATATCTAATTACATCATAGGTTATGACACAATTTCTATATTGTGGCAACTAGTATGCAATTTAACAGTGAAGAAAACCTCCAAGGTTATGACACAATTTCTTTATTGTGGCAAATAGAATGCAATTTAACAGTGAAGAGAAAAATAATTATAAATTTTATTCTTGCTTTTTTTCTCATTCCTGTTATCAGTTTCTCTTGTACAGAACTACCGCAATAAATGTATCCAGTACCAGGTTTAGTATTTGTGTTCAGTTTGGACCCACCAGTACAAGAAAGGCATTCACAACTGGAAAAAGTAGCACCAAAATAATGGTAACAGAAGAGCAATGTAACACAGTGGCTAAGGAAATCAGGTTTGTGCAGATTAGAGATTAGGCAAAAGGTTCAATTGCCATTGTCATCTATCTAACTGTTGATTGGGAGTTCAGAAATTTTGGAAAGCTATGCAGCAAAAGCGATTAGCAAACAACATGAGCTGCAGCAAGGGAAATTTCAGTGGTGCAGTTTGACCTGAGAGGCTGAGAACCACAGCCATACTTAGAGCTCAATGGGACACAGGTCTGGGCAGTCTGACCCAAATTCAGAGTCTCATCTGCCTTAAGTGGGTGGTGAGATTAGACAGCCACTAGAGGTGCCTTAAGACATAAATTACTTTTAACTTCTACAGTCTTTAGTCTTATTCAAGTGTATGAAGAATCAGGATGTAATATCTTAAATTACAAAACATTTTCTCACAGATGCAAGCTCTAATGCTAGAAGAGACCACACTGATCACTGAATTTATCTGCTGTAGCCCACAGATAATTTTTTTGTGTTTTTCTTACAGCATCTAATTCTATTAGAAAGCATTTTTAAAGAACCTTATGATATCATGTCTCAACATTCTGAGTTGCAATGAGACTAACATCCAGAGAAATTACTCTACAGTTTAATTATCCTTGCTATTAGGAAATTGCATCTGCATTCAAAATTGAATTTATCCCAGTTCAATTTCAATTTCATGCCTTCTCCTCCAAGGCAGAAAACTCCTCAACATCTTATTTCTTCTTGATGAAGAAAGATTTGGGTACATTACTTCTTAAATTTCTCTTGGATTCATCAGCCAGAATTGCCTAAAATTCTTAGCACATCATTTTCCAATTCTGGGACCTCTTTTTGTAACTATTTTTCAAACTCCTCCAAGGTTTTAATTTTCTTCTTAGTATATATAGGAATCTAGCATTATTCATCTTGGATTATTAGTACATTTAGTATTCAACTAAGTAGCGCAACATGCCCTTATTTGCTGGCTCAATCAAAAAATTTATTTCCTGTTTCTTAACATTCCATTTATTTTTGTATAGTCAGACATAAAGCTCATCCTTTTAATCCTAGGACCTGATGTTGAAAAGACACCAAAAGTGGCAATTAAGCCTTCTCTGACTAAATTGCTAGCTAAACAATTAAACAATAAATTTTAGATCACTACTTGCACTTCAGATTCAATAGAGCATGTTTGTGAACACCAACCAAGTGATTCACATCATGCTACCCTGTCTTTGCCTGCACTGCTTGCACACTTGGCCAATGATTTACGAAGACAATTGACAAAACCAGCACCTGTCTTTGGATGACACAGGAATCTGCTGGAAATATTACTGTTCACAAATGTGCCTCCAACCATATCTACACCTTCACAGCTGAACAGAGCCTGTTTGTTATCTGTCTAATGTCCCCTATTAACTCCACAAAAGGAAAATTTCATGATCAAAATATAATGTGGAACTAAAAAAAAGTTTGAAGAAAATAAATCCCTATATTATAGCCTGTATCAAAATTATATTTACTTAGCTGTTTTATAATTTTACGTTTAAAACACACCAGGTTTGCTTGACAAAACCTATTCCTGAATTAATGCCTTTAAGTGTATTTTAGCTTCTATAAATAGAATAAGAAATAAACCATGTGATTATTTTTCTCAGATAAGACATTCCTAAGGACCTTCACTTTGTTTGAATGCTGGAAATTTATTGCAGGTCATGAAGTCATTTGCATTTTCTCCTTTGTCTTCCAGCCTCTTCATTTCTCAAATGGTATTCCATACTACAAAAACTGTTTGAGACCATTCTTGCCTGTCAGTATCAATGTTTGAACCCCTTTCAGGTCTAAAACTCTGTTATGCTTTTAGAGGAAGTGAAATAGATTAGATTAGCGATTATTTAAAACAGAAATATTATGCAGAACTTATATGAAATTTTGAGAATGTTAGCAGACAACAAGAGCATCAAAAACAGTTCCTCAGATTCTCCTAGACTTCCTTTGGGCTAAATTTTAGGAAGCAGGCCCAGACTTAATAAATACTAGTTTAGTGAAACATTTTGAATATTCACAATTTTTCACTCATAATTTAAAAAGTACTTAAAAGACAGCAATCACACCAACTGGTTAGGCATAAGTTCTGGTAATGTTTGATTTGCTCAGCATGTCCAATGCAAAACATGTATAAAAACATCATTAAAAATATGAGAAAAACTGCTTCTAGAAACATCCTGTAACTCCTAACTCCATACTATATTAACACTTCTTAGTCAAAACTCTGTTAAAGCAAAATCATTCACTGCCAAAAAAACCATTTTGTTTTTGCTGAAAGTAGTTACTTATAATAATTATAGATTCCAAGCATGCACTGGTGGAAAAGTAGTGTTTTCTTTTTCTTACATTTCAAACTATTTGTGTATAACCTAGAACAATGCTTACCTGAAATGTCTTGGTGAATTCTGAGCAACCTCTAAACAAAAATAACAATCTGAATAGAACACCTGCATGAAGCCTCAGAAAAGGAGTAATACACTTTGTTGCCATAGTTAGAGCAAGTAAACAATTCTCTCAAGCTCTGCACTTAGAATGGTTCAAGAAACAAGTGGATGTGGCACTTAGTGCTATGGCCTAGTCAGTAAAGTGGTGTTCAGTCAAGGATTGGACTCAATCATCTTGGAGGTCTTTTCCAATCATGTTTCTCTGTTTCTTGCATGCTTTTTGCTCCTTTCCCTTTCTAATGGGCTTCCATCCCTTCCCTTCTCTCTGCAATCTGGTTTAGTCTTGAGCTTTCAAGCAGAGCGGGAAGTAACTCTCTAAAGTGAAAAAGTAGCTACCATGGAAATAAACATCCACAATGTTATCTCCCAGTACCAGACATTATTTAGCACAGATCTCCTACACTAAGGATGGAGTTGGAGGGAAATTAATAAAGGTCTGCGTATTTGAAATCTGCAATTTCAAAACAACTGAGTTACCCCTGGTAAATCTACAGCACGCTATATAATTGCAGCCTCGCTCTATGATGAGACATCAGCAGCATCAGCTTTTCAGTGTTTTTCAAAGGTGTTGGAAGGATATCGCAAATAAATTAGTCTTCAGCAGCAGATAACTATGGATTCTCCCCAGTACTAACTAGATGTATGATTCCTACATGAGAAAACTAAGCAATCTTTTCTACACTTTGGATCAGGCAATTAAAATTGTGCATCTGAAAAAATTTCAGAATTATTTAAAGGATAAAGTAAAAAATTAATAATAAAAAATTAAATACATCTCCATTAGAAATTGCCATTTTTAAATTACATCTATTTAACTATAGTAAGGCAAGCAAAAAAAAAAGAGGACAATTAAAAACTCTAAATAAAATGCTTCACAGCAATAAAACTAATTGGTACTGCAAAACAACATGACAAGGGAATCTGAAAAAACCTCAAAATACTACAGTAACTTGGAAGTATAACTACTAATTTGAAGTAAAATCACATTTAATTGTTTCTCAGCCTTCCAATCTAACCACTTTCAGGTTAAATGACTCAGCTGCTTGTAATGCAGGCTGTGTAATCACAATAGTTATGTGCACTTGACCTTCTTCCTGTTAACAGAGAGACTCAATTAATTACTTGCTGTTTTAACCGGCCATTTCACCTTATCTTCACCTTTTTCAAAAGGGTTGAGTAACTCTAACTTAACCTTTGACTTTGGAAGCATACATAGAAATATTTATCTACAAAATAGGAAGTTAGCCTGATCTAGGAAGGAGAATACCTGGGTTTCTATGCTTAAGAAAAAACAGTAATATATGCACTGTTTCATTAACCACTATGCTGTAATGTAGGAGCCACACTTCATCTTTTCTACAGCTGCCCAAACATTCTACTCTGTAATGGAAATAAAATATTACTTACTTCCATTGCAGTAGACAACAGAGGGAAATGCACAGAACACTGCAAAATGTAATCAATTGCTTGTAAATAATTCTTACACTGCCATATGGGATATTAGATGGAAATAACCTAAATCATCTACACATTACCTATAAAAATGATCAAAAAATTATGCTGAAATATGCATTTCTATACCTTCTTCCATTCTGGCTTTAGACTTCTTCCATGCATACAAAATCAAGTAATCAGTTTCTCACCTTAAAATGGCAATTGTATCTACACACCACACATTGTGCAGCAATTTTCAATCATTATTCCTTTCTAATGGGGCACCAGAAAACTTTTCTAGTTATAGAAAACCACCACAACTATTAAAAAAAGTACTAGATGCACATTTAGGTGTTACAAACATCAGTGACCTAGGAATCAAAACATTATTTATTTTGAGATAATAAACATTAAGAAGTCTGGTTCTTATATTGTCTCTCCTGGAGACTAATTTTACCATGTCAGATAGGATTAACATTATATTTAGTTAAAAAAAATATGACTCTAAAGAAGCCAAAGTTTTAACCTATTTTGAAATCACCTAAACTCTATCAGCACACTGCTTTTTAAATTTTTCTAATGCTCTTTCAAGCACCTGTTGTGAAAATCTCTTTCTTGATAATTCTAAGTAGCTGGATATATTTTCTCAAATGTAATCTCAGCTATAATCAAGAAACTAAGCCTTTCAGATGAGTCAAGTCTGTTATAGTCAGTACAAAGAGTGTAACAATTAAAGTGGGATGAATCAGTCTTTGGAGGAGTATCTCTCTCCTCAATGACTACAAAAGAAGACAGACATTAGCTCAGTCTAGCCATCTTGACAGTAAATGATTAAAGATAAACTGCTTAAAAATATTGTTTCATCTACCTCATAAATATCTATAGCAGATTTTGTTTTTCAAATAACACGAGAAAGCAAGTATTAACAGAGAGGTAAAGATAAAAATATAATGTGTACTTTTTATATAGTTGTAATATACCTTCTTAGTAAAAAAATGTTTAAGAATCAAGACATGTCAATGTCAATTCACAGAAAACTAAAAAAACCCACCAATTTAAAGTTCCCTACAGAGGTCAATAGAAGTCCTGACTTCGGGATCATTTATCTTTTTTTCTTTATTTAAGTAGTGTTGCATGCAATACTAATACCTTTTTGCATATTTATGACAAATAAAATGAAAATCAATTATCTTCCAACTAGTAAAGCGTAAAGATGGAAGTTTAACTAAGAAAAAATTTTGTGTCTCTATTCATGATCATTAAAAAAACTGTCCATAAGATAGAATACTAAACGTCTCTATGTTCTCACTAAGCACATGAATATATAAATTATTTTCAGAGTGTGAAGCATTAACGTCACTGGAACTTGTATACAATTATATCATAAAATAACATTTCAGAAATAGAGAATGCTGCTAAAGAATAACTGATTTATATAGCTGAACATTTAGTATTTTTTGTAATAGAATACAGAAAAAAGTGAGAACCAGCATTAGCAAAACACAGCCACAGTTACAAAATGTCATTTACAGAAGTTACAAGACATGCTTTAAAAAAAGTACAGTCATAAGATTACTGGACACAGGTAAAACCACTGACAATAAAAAGAAACCAACCTAAAGTTGGAATTTTTTTGCTTCACAGCTTCCACTTTTATATTAGCTACAGAATTATCTGCAGGTGGCGCGGATGCAGATGACGTCAAGCTGAACTAACCTTAGATTGGCTGATGTGACAGAAATCCTTGTAGTACTACAATTTATCACCTGCTTATGAGGATTTAGGAAAAAGAGGCAATGGCAAATTGAATAGGGAGTGATTTTCCACATTATATTCTGTCTCAAAACACAATCTTCTGTGTCAGCAGGTCATCAAACATTTTGCTCTTTTTGGTAATAATTGCAGTATCCTCTACTTATGTGCTTCCACAGAAAGAAGAAGACAACCCTTCACAATAGCTAAGGATACTGTTTTAAGAGACTTTGATCACTTGAGCATGCATAAAGAACTTTGAGGAATTTGTCAAGAATAAAACAGTGCCCCATGTTGGTTTTCGCCATGAGATTTTTAAGATTCTGAGCTGTAAGACATTTCTTCTCTTGTATGATGGCAAATGTATTTATTTAAAATATTAAGAAAGGAAGATTAAAGAGATAGAACTATCATCAACAGTGAACAGCATAAATGAGTAAAATATTTATATCTACAGATGCTTTTTCCCCTTCATCCATAGGAGTTTACAAGCTTTTTAGACAGTGCTCCCCTTTGCTGGGAGGGCCAATCTGCTCTGTCTCTGCCCCAGCTGTGCACACAGCCCCAGGGTTTGGTCTGCACACTCGCTTCCCAGCTCTTCCCACGCTTCAGTCCGCTCTGGTTATTCCATCCAACACAAATTCTTCAGTCTCAGGCAGCAGCAAACCCCATCCTAGCTCCATCCAGCCTGTCAAACCCAAACCTAGGTGACAGTTTCCCACAGAAGGTCCCTGTCTCCATTTTCTCTAAGAAAGTGACATGCTGCTCAGAATATTGCTAGATAAGGGAGAGACTGGCAGAAGAGATAAGAAGGGAGAGGGAAAAAATAGACTTAATTTTGTAGAAACTTTTTTCACATTCTGAGGACTAATTCCTCTTCACCCTCTATCCATGGGTGGATAGAAATATATCCATATTTCAAACAAACAGTTTATATTTTTTTCTATTCATCTTTTTTAACTGGATCAATTAAGAACAAGGTGAATTCCAGTATTACTAAAATTTGAAAATTTTGGGCCAGTCTTAAGTTTCTTTTAACCCATTGATCCATGGGTTAGGGTTTTTTTAAAGAAAATTCTTATTTCTAAAAGTTTTATAGAAGAAAAAAAAGGAGAATGTCCTCTCACAGAAAACAGTCAGAAAGATAGCAAAGTAAAATGCAAGCCAGAAGGACTAACAACACAAGCTTGTATGAGACATTAGTGTGGAAGAATAATTATTTGCTTTTTAGTGACTGGAAGTACTAGCAGTATTAGCAATTGGGAGGAAAAAAGGCAAGATATGGCCTGGGATTACCAAAACTTTTCAGAAATTCTACTGGCTCTATTGCAAAATATTTTATATATGTAGCTTACATATTATTCTGTATTTCAGACAGTCTTGACAAATTCTTAAATGTGTTAACTGTCTCTGTTGACAGAGAATCTCAATTAGAAACACAAAAAGGTTAATTCAGCCAATGCAAACTAGGCATTGTTGCCTTTGTGATTTTAAAGTCTTTACCTTTTCATTGAAGATGAATATCTGCAACAAGTTTGGAACACAGACTTTCATGCATCTGGCATTGCTTTCTTATTTTAAGAAAGCAAGAACAATACAAATTATTTGGGTTACAAACGGCCAAAAAGTAAGAGTAAAAATTGGGAAATTGTAGTTCTTTTCAACACTGGTGACTACTGCATCACAAAATTAATTATTTAGAACAGTCTAACCTTATAATTTTGATTCTCCAAATGTTATTCTACTACACATTCCTGATCAGTATTTACTGCAGTCAAAAAGCATAAAATATATACTGGAATATATTTAAGCTGTATGATGTAGTGTTTTGAGGCACTAGCTGTATACTTCTGGCTCAAAATCTAAAGATAGCTTTTGCATATGTGCTTCAAATGACGCATCACTACAGAAATGGTTACTAACACACTTGCTTAAAATTCAAGCTGGCAATACGTTTCGAAAGTAGGGTAATGGTAAGGCTGTCAGAGCCATAATGGTAGAAGTATAACCTTACTTCTCTGAAAGAAGCTGTGCAAGAGTAAAAAAAGCGTCTGTGAGATTTGTTTGAAGGATTTACATAATTCAAAACCAGTTAGATTAGGTTAAGTTTCTTTTTAACTGAATAGCAATACTAAACCTTCCTACTTATGTAACTCTCTGTACATTCAAAGCAGTGACTGACATTCATGATTTATGGTGTTTGATAAAAAGCTACCAGGGTACTCAACTATGCTATTCAAGTTTGCTGTGCAGACGGTATGCAATGGAACTAAGCTTTACAAATGATTAATTGGAACATAATCAAAATGTTATTAAAAATAGTTGTCACATTTGAAACACTAGATGTTTCTATGCTTTGTGATCAGTTCAAGTTGTCAAGATGAGTCACCAGCAGCAAAACAACTAGTGACAGGCAAGGAGCTCTCAGCAGGCAAGGATGTTTGTGGTACAAATCTGTCATATAAAACATAATGGGAATCCCTCAAATTCCTGACTGTTTATCAGCTTGGAGGAGGAAAAACAATGAAATCTGTTCTTCCATTAGATGTTCACAAGCATGTCTGTGCTAGCATTAGGCAGCATTAATTCTTTGAATGTAGAGAGGAGCCCTTGATCTCCCACAACGACAAGACAATTCATTCATGGGAGTGGGGGATTCTGTACCGCTGGTACACTCGCACACGAGCTTCCACAAAGGGCAACGCTCACAGAGGGGTCACTCCAGTCAATGCAGTCAATCATGAAACAATAAATATTTGTTTGAACTAACTTTATTACACTTCTGTTTCATAAAGAAAGTATGGGGAATTATAGATAAAAGAAATAGTTGAAATACCTCCCCACCATCGTTATATGTTGTCTTCAATTGAGAGAGGAATCTACATTACACAACATTCTACACAGACCTCTTTACCTATTGATAATTAGATAACAGATTAACTGTGACTGTAACAAAATCAGTGTTGGATGAAAAAATATGGAGAATGATGTAGCTAACTTGTGCACTTTTTCAGTTCCTATGCTTTAGAAAGAAAACTCTGCATTATTTCAGGATTTTCACGTGGTATCCGCAATGATACAAAATATAGCATGAATACCTGTTGTGAATCTGAAGGCAAGATCTAAAGAATATTTAAGGAGAGGCATCTCAAAGAAACCTGACACAGCCTGGGCTGAACTTCTGTAATTTAAGCAAGCTGTTAGTGGCTAAACTTCAACATTATGATAATACATATGGCGGCATGTTGGCTCAAAGGATGGACTTCATAGCTAATTCACCAGAGTTCATTCTTTCTTTGTTCTATATACTTTAGGGTCAATAAGGAAGGGAAAAAACCTTGAGCCTGACTTCTCACATGTGCAGGGTTAGTATATACATGCTAGCAATGCCCCCATCATATGAAGCTTCTTCTTACATCCCTACAAAAATGGGATATATACAAAAGTCTGTTATCTGGGTGATGGCAATTATCCTTAGACTTCCTACTAATCAGCACCAACTATAATACAAATTCACTCTAACTTCCAGTAAAAGAAGGATCAAATTATTTTTTCTCTGTCAGGAGCTAAAAAGGAAAACATGGGTAGCCACCATGAAACAGTCATGTTGATAATGTATAGGTAGGCCTGAGATTTCAGGTCATGAGATTTCACTCACATAACTTGATATTGAGCCTAATAACTTGTGATTGGTTAAAACACAATTTGGCATTCTACTTTCATTTGAAGATTCTGATAAATGGTCACTTTCTATTGCATTTTTGTTTCTCTGCTTAATCACAATTATCCTCTGACTGTTAATAATATTTTCACATTTGAAGTTGTCCAACATCCTTTAAATGTTTTCTCAAAATTAAGTTTGATGTGCAGAATAGGGTCAAACAGAAAAACTTCCAATGCCATTTTTATGCATGACAAATTCTGTGCAATTTTAGAAAAGCTTCTCTCTCTCAAGACACAGATAAGAAACATTTAAAACTATTTTACATCCTGAGAGTTGTTAGCCAATTCAAAGACAGATGCAAGATCTTTTTTCTTTTATAAACTTACTCTGCTTTCACCATTACTTCTTTATGAATAATTTAATGCTGCCTGTTTGAAAACAATTAAACAGGGGAAAATAAGCCTTGCAGTCCCCTCACATTATTTCCTGTAGTCATTCATCTTCATTTCTTTAAACATTGTACCCACTTCTGCTCCACTGGCTTCCATTAGCTGGTGCAAACTTTGGATGAACTAGAAGGAATGGAGCCAAAGGAAAACCTCATTTAAAAAATGAATTTTTTAAAAAGTGCAAAAAAAATCACAGTGCAACCTAAAAGAATGGTGTAGCTTCTGTTTGTGTTAGTGAGAGTGGGAAATTGAGGAATAAGTAACAGATTTCTTTCTTCTTGACTTTAATGTTTTGGTGAATTGAAATGGTTAACTTGTTTGAATTAAGAACATAGACATCTAAGTAGAAAAATTTTAAAAGGTCAGATAGAATAATAGGAAGCCTGACTAACAGCATATGACCCAAAAAACAATAAATAAGCGTAAAGTAAAAACTGTTTGTCTCATTTGAACGGTCACATGAAAGGAGATACATAAAAATAGTTTTTAGACCCCTAACAGCTGAGTTCTGGTTTATCCAGCAGATAGCTAGTTGAGTAAATAAATATCTGCAGCATTCTTGTTTGCCAGATCTGAGATCACATTGAGTCTTTTAAACACATTCTCAACTTTGGTTGGATGATCTGTAGTTCAGTGTTTGCAAAAGTCAATAGAATTGCAACTATACTCAAAAAGGTAAAAAAAATATTTCAAATCTTATGAAAAGTCACAATCTATCTTCAAAAAAATCTAAATACAAAGAAACAGAAAGTTTATGGATTACATTCAACAGTTCCTTCAAGAAAAATTTTGTAAGCTACAGTAGCAGCTCCTAATCGTACTCTGAACAAAAATGCATTATTTCTTTTCTTAAAAAATTAATGATACCAAGAAGTTGGTTTTGGAGATAAGGAGAAAAGAGAGAATAGAAACTTGTGTAAACTAGAATTTTTAACACAAAGTTAATTTGTGAATGTGTTGTATATTGCTTGCAGCAGTTCAATGAGATTGCATACATTCCAGAAGAATTTTAGACTGTAAGTATCTTAATGAAACAGATGCAGTCTTCTCCCCAACTGTTGAATAACAATTTCATCACTCATGTAGTGGAGCAGAAAATGTTCGAATCAAATTAGAAAAACCTTCTCCATTTGAATATAACAAGCCCTTAAATGCATAATAAATTTTGGAAAGAAAATTAGCCATATAAACACTAATGTGCACTGTGTATTTAATAGTTTTTATCATGTGTGGAAATGCAGTGCTCTACTCAATTGATCAGGTTATAATCATACAAAAATTAGAAAGTACTAGCATAATTCAAGTGAAATGTTATAAAATGAGCAGTGGTACTAGATGCCCAACTTAAGATGCTTGAGGGCCTTGTTGTTTTTTTGGTTAAGAGCTGATTTTACTTAAAGTGGGTCCAAAAATCATAAGATATATAGAAAAAAATTATTTTGTCAACTGGTCCCTATCTGAAGGATCACTAATGGTGAGTTATACATAACTTGTAGGAGCCTATATCACTCGGTCTTGCATTGGTGGCATGATCTGTGAATTTGTGCATTCAGCATCAAAACAAGGATGAGATAATTATTAGACTTCCAATTACCCAGATATCATCACTTCTGCCCTCTATAAAAGGTAGAACCTTCTTGTAACACTTAACCAGCAAATACATTATTTTCTTATAGGATGTTGCTAGTCCTGATCCACAAATTTGACTTCCTGGCTTGACCTTATAGGACCTTCAGGCTTCATGCTTAAGACTTGTCTGGCAGGCTGGACACCCAGCTTCTCCAAACACATCTCTGGCCTTGTCCCACACTGCTTTTCATAGAATCTCAAGTTGGAAGGATCATCTAGTCCAAATCCCTGCTTCTTGCAGGAGCATCTGAAACTAAGTTACATGACTAAGAGTCATGCCCTAATGCTCCTTGAATTCTCTCAGGCTTAGTGCTATGACTACTTCCTCAGGGAGCCTGTTCCAGTGCCTAAGCACCCTCTGAGTGAAAAAACTTTTCCTAATCAATCAATCAGTTCAACCTGAACTTCCCCTGATACAGCTTCATTCCATATCCTTGTGTCCTATCACAGGTGATCAGAGAGATCAGCACCAGCCCTTCTGCTGCCCACCTTGAGGAAGTTGTCGACTGCAATGACTCCCCTCTGCCTTCCCTGTTCCCTTCTCCAGGCTGAACAGCCCAAGTGACCTCAGCCATTCCTCACACAGCTTCACCTAAAGGCCCTTTACCATCTTGGTTGCCCTCCTTTGGACTCTCTCATAGCTTCATATCTCTCTTAAATGGTGGTAGCCAAAACTGCCCCCAGCACTCGAGGTGAGGCTGCCCCAGCTCAGAGCAGAGCAGGACAATCCCCTCCCTTGCCTGGCTGGTGATGCTGGGCCTGATGCACCCCAGGACAGGGGTGGCTCTCCTGGCTGCCAGGGCACTGCTGCCTCATAGCCAACTTGCCAGGACCCACAGATCTCTTTCTGTGTGTTCCTCTCCATCTTCTTGTTTGTACAAAGACCAGGATTACCCCGTCCCAGGTGGCAAATCTGGCAGTGAGTTACCACCTTGCTCCCTGGCTATCCAGGTCTCTATAAGGCCTCCTCACCCCAGAGAGAGCCCCCTGGAGAGATCCTCCAGGTTGCAGCACTACATATTTCTGTACAAGAAACATACATTTTTTAGAGGGGACAGAGAAAGGCCTTACATACCCTTTTAAAAGGAGCAGCTGCAACATACAATACTTTTTGCAGGGGCTGCAGGCCTGTCCCCAGGGTCTGAGGGACTGCACTGCCACCCAGCTGTCCACTGCTCCTGTGTCCCTTCTGTTCTTGCCTGTTCCTATTTCCCTGAGGGTTTGCAGTTCCAGCTCTATGCTGTCAGGCCACCCACTAAGCCAGAATGCCTTTGTCTTAATTCATATATTTCTAAAGCACTACAAGGACCTGATTAGCAATGACAAAGTGGCTGCAACATAACTGAAATAAATTTTTAATTACTTTAATTAAACAAATGCAAATTCCCCAATGCAGATGAGTTTAAACCAGTTTAACAAAGATCTAGTTCATTTCCATGCATGTTCTCAATTCTTCTTCTTCTTTGCTATCCCTTGAGGATGGCAAAAAAATGAAAGCTTTCATGTGTTGAGCAAAACAATTGGTTCCGTAATATCATTCCAAAAACTAGATGTGCAGCTCAGGGCAAGAAAGAAAATTGCTACTTTGAGCAGAAAAGAGGAAGTTTCACAGGTTTTGACATCTCTTCAGGGCAATGAGCAACCACATGCTAAAATCGACACTGTCAGTGAGCAGGAGACTAAGCTTCACAAAACAGTGGGATGGAATGGGTGGATGATGAGCAGGACTGAAGGGCAGAAACTGGCAATGTCATGGCTAGACAATTACAACAGGGGTGGCTTATGAAGTCACCAAACTTCTGGGAGAATTTACAAGCTTAGGCTGGAAATCAGTAACTAACAGCATTCACAAAACCAGTAACAAAAAGCAACAAAGATTTTGGGGCGTTAGGGGCAGGTTGTGTTTTGTTTTGAGTATTAGTGTTTTGTTTTGTCTTTAATTAACGCTGACCAGCAACTACTGTAGAGCAATAGTAATTCTTTTAATTGCTAGAACTAAAATCCTTGTATCTTTCTGATTACACTGAGAAAAACACAGTCTTTGGTTAAATCAGTTTAAGCAATTCTAAGGTTTGGTTTACTTCAGTTGGTGAGCAAAGTTAAAAGCGAACAACTTTACTAGAACCACGAGCCTGAAATTACACACCAAGTGTAATTTCCTACATGGTCATCACAAGGCATGGTAATTTTGGTAACAGCAGGGGAAGGAATGGGTCCTGATAGCCTCCTGCACCAATGCCTCTGAGTTCATTGTCATATGGGTAGAGCTTAACAACACTGCCTCAGATCACCAAACCACTCACTCCCTCAGCTACATTCCTGCTATTTTCAAGTACTCTGCTTCATTAAACCTTAAAAGGACTCTGATTGCAAGCCACAGTTGGGAAGTCGTTACACTCTTTTTTTTCCCCTCT
Source organism: Ammospiza nelsoni (assembly GCF_027579445.1). Lineage (NCBI taxonomy): Eukaryota > Metazoa > Chordata > Aves > Passeriformes > Passerellidae > Ammospiza > Ammospiza nelsoni. The sequence goes on along the minus strand of NC_080637.1, from coordinate 27,251,743 downwards.
GTAATTAATACAAGTCTGCAGAATCTTACTCTCACGTTTCCAAAGTAGTACCATTTCGATTTACTTTTTTTCTAAGAGGAAGAGCAATTAATGGCTTCTTTAACTTGAGCAGACATTCAGATTGGGTTCCATCTGCCCTTATAAGTGGGAGTGGGAATATTTTTACAGTATTTACTGCACCACTAAATGGCTAGTGCAGCCACAGGTGATTTAGCAGATTACAGAAGGCAATGAGACACTTCTAAACACATTTTCTCACTTTGAATTATAGTTGCTGAAATAAAATCCTGCAGGAACAAACAGTTTTGACAGATAACATATATACAATATCCTACTGCACAAACCTGTTGTTTACACAAGTAACTTCACAATGGATTTTCTGAAAGTTGAAAAATCACATAAAGATATTTACTGTCTTCAAGTTCTTGTAAAATACAGGCTATCAAGCTATATTTAAATACTTAAAGGAAGTAATCACCTCATTTAAAAAAATTATGTATCATTGAAATGGAAATGTCAGACATGTCAGCAATTAATCACTGTTTACACAGGAGCTCACTTGTCAAAGTGACTTGCCAGCTATTATAGACCAAGGTATTACAGACACTTTTCACAATGTGTTCAACTGTGCAAGTGCCAATAACTCTGTCTCTCTTCCAGAAAAGGTACAACCAAGTAAATAGGCACACTGACATCTAAGGCTGAGGAATGATCTCCCTATTCAAGAACAGATTATACCCTGTCCTGCCAATTGTCTCTGTGGAATTACCTATGTGATCCCCAAAGCAAGCATGAAGGTAGGAGTACCAGCACACCAACCCATTCCTACTCTGGATGAGGAAAATATTGAATCCTAACCAACTCTAACCCTTCCCTTTAAAGGAAAAGTGTGAAGTGATATCTCAAAAGAAATCATATCACCTCTCCTTTCTCAATGAGGCTTATTACAATGCTTCTGGCAAAATATTTTTCTTTTTCAATGTAATTCTTTGTTTCTCCAGTTTCACTGCAGTAGGTCTATTTCTTTTTACATACTGGCAACTACCTATATTTTTCCTTTTCATAAAGATGCAATTTACTGAGAACCTACATTCAATTTAGCTTTTTTCTAATTTTGAGGTACAATGAGAATCTGTTAGGTAGAATGGGAAACAAAAGGACACACCAGAAATTAACAGACATCAAAAAATTATTTTGTAATACTGAAAATACTAAAAACTGAATTTTCAACTTAAAATATTTTCAACAGCATGTAAAATTACCAGAATGCACAGAAAAACATAATTAGCAATAATAAAGAGAAAAATTAATGTCTTCTGTTTCGTTAATTATAAAGGGATCGAGAAGAATGAAAATGGGAATTTTGCTTCTATTCTTGAGAAATCAGCTACTCTTAAAAAAACCCAAAAGTCAAACAGCATGAAATTATAGACTCCTTACCTATTGTAAACTTTGGCTACTCAATTCCAAATAGGCAGGTTTCTACTGTTAATGCTACGTATCAAGGACAATTTGCTTCTTCAACAAAAAATCAAACTCAGATGGCATTCTTTCATTGGACAGAGCAAGATAATACAAAATAAGTTACAGTAGTTGGTTTAGCTACCATGGAAATAAATGCTGGAAAAACTTCCACTCATTAAGCCAAGCCAAAACTAAGCCTGTAGTTCTCATTTGAAATCCTAATGACTATAAGAAGAAAAACTGTAAATAACTATCAAACTATAACCTATAGCCTTGTCTTCATATGCGGCTCAAGATTTGAAGTTTAACCAACAATTCATGAATTGTAAAGATTATGGTATAGGGATTTTTTTTTCCTAGGATTTTTACCTTTGTATTCAGAAACTGAAAGGCACCTTGCAAGACAAATTTTGAGAAAAATAAATCTTATCAGTCCTGATGCAGACTTCCATGAAAGGACATAGAGATACTTTTAAATGCTGTCTGTTCCAAAAGAAGACAGTTTTAGACCTCGTGGGGATCTACCTGAAAAATCCATGGGCAAGTAAATGGCAACTGATAAACTTTTGAAACATAATTGAAATACAGCAATATATTATAGCATTTGAAACCACAGACTTGCATGTTATTAATAAGTAGAGGAATTATTTCTTCACTATTACAGTAAGTGTGGTGGATGTTTTATTGCCGTCCAAAAAATATCAAATAAATCATCTTAAAGAAAACCTGTTTTCACCAATGCCTTTAAGAATAAATTTGAATAAAACAAATATAGTCTTCTTCTGCAAAATAACTTCTGTCATCACACCTTTCTATTAGTTAATTGAGTTTCTAAATGTCTTGGCACGAATTTCATAGTATACAGCAGATTCATGAGGCAGCTCTAATAAGATCAGTCATGTATTTGTATATATGAAAAGTTCATTCAAAAGCATCAAAATTCTAAGATAATATCAAGAGACTAATGATTAAGTCAAACATTCAGGCTTACTACTACTTTTTATATTTATCAGATTACCAATTTCACAGTGAATATATTGGTATTGTCCTTGTATGTCACTTGCATACAATACTCAGAGTTAAACTAATTTGGCTAACATCCAGCTACATATTACATAGTTTAAATTATTACTCTCTTGGTGAATATTCAACAGATCAGAAAGGAAATAAAAAATGAAAGATAACTATAAGAAACTTGTTGCTACTTGAGCTTTAACCTAACCTTGGTGTTATCCAAAAATTACTTTTTTTCTATTCATGGGTAATAATCACTGCACTAATAGCAATTAATACATAAACAAAATGAAAATAAACCAAATGAATCATAGATTGCAGGCCATGCTCACTAAAAGCTGTAAGGGAATTTTTAAGATTAAATCAATGAAAAATCATTGAAATAATTTTTAAGACAGTCAAAAAACAAGGTGAAAACACTGTGACCAGGAAGAAGAAAGTCAGAACAAAGAAACAGTCTCTCATAAACTCTGAGGAAAACCAAAAAGGTTCTCAATAAATACTTTGTCAGTTAAATGCATAATATATATAATAGTGACCAAGGAAAACAACAATAAATTCTGTTAGCCAATTCTGTACCTAATTCAAATCTTTGAAATTTATTAATGTGTGAATTTACTAAAAAGAAGAAATATTAGTGATATTCAGACAGAGAAGTAAAGGAAATGTAACTTCTTATTTGTTCCTTGGATACCCTTGAGATTGGGTACATTGCAGGGGCTAGAATTTTGAATACAAGAACGCCAAATACAGTGTCTGTTTCAGATAAAATCATATTAAAGGGTCTGATGGAATACCATCACCACTACTGGTAAGACATTTGATTCCAACAACATATTAAATGTGAGTTGCTTTGGACTCAGGCCTAAGGCCATCTCCTAAAAAACACAACCCAAAGAAAGAGAATGCCATCAATTTTTCCTATATTTAAGCTTCTTAAACAAAGAGTTCAAAAAAAATTTTATCCTGAATATCTCTGGTTACTTTTATATGCAGTGCTCTTCTCGTGAAAGAAATGTAAGGACTGCTACAACTAAGAAACATCACTGGTGTTTTCACCATTTCACCAACTTTAAAATATCACATTTAGCAGATTAAAACTCCACACATATTCCTTTATTTTTTATAGCTAGTATTTGTGCATTGTTCATTGTGTTGATTAATTTTTTTATTATTTTAATAACAGTGTATATTGCTGAAGGATTGAGGAAAACATATGGCTTCTTCAGTTTACTCATCTAATTTATGACAATGAATTTAATGTAAGTCTCTATTAATCACACTGGTGATTAGGGAATAAACACTTAAAGGTTGCAAATAAAGAAAAATAATTCTAATTTTTTTACCACAGTGTATAATATTTCTGGATGCTTTCAAAGGCTTGTATTTATTATAGTAAAAATAAGTGAAAAATCTAAAAGTGGTATCTAGGCACAGAACCAACATCTTTATCAAAACAAGACAGTGATGACTCAAGGATTACCTCCTACACAATTTAAATTAATTTTCTTGAGTAATTACATCTAAGTACTATTCTTCCCTTTCTCAGCATCTTGATCTCTTTGCCTTGTAAAACAAGAGAAAAGGATTAAGTCCTAAATACCAAAACAGCAACATTTTAATCAGAAAACCCACACTTGTGATACTGTGATGTTCAAGGGAACAAATGAGTTGGCCTTTGATGATTCTTGTGAGTCCCTTCTGACTCAGGATATTCTAAGATGTCATAAAAAATTAGTCTGTCATAAACATTTCTAACAAAAATCTGCTTGGCTTGAGACTCAGCATTTATCATTATTATAGGTTTGTAAAGGGAGTATTATTGTATTTTTATCTAATGTGCTTAATTTACTACTTTTTCTTCCACTTGCGATGCTTTAGGAATATTCAGCATTAATACCATATTAGCTATTACAATGCAATTTATTACCTGAACTGCTCATCACATTTAGTAAGTACATCAGTTCACAAGCAGCATTTACCTGTTCCAATTCTGATAGATATCATCTAATACTACATATTTCATATAATAGAACTGTCAAATTAGTGGGCACTCCGAAGTAGAGATCATAGAGTTTATGATCTAGTGATTCTAGTAGTGCTATTTCAAATGTAGCCTTCATAAGAGGAGTCCAAATGTACTAAATATTTCTATTTATAACAATTTCCTGGTTTTAACATTTTCTAAGTATAACTCTGACTGTCATTTATAGATGATTACAGGTTTAAATATATTTTTTGTTAAATTCTCTGATGGTTAATCAAGGAAAGTGAGTTGGCCGCATTTAATTTGGCTTCAATCAGTTTGGCTTCATGTGTTACTGATTCATCAGTCTCTTTATTTACATAGGAACTCCATTTTATTCCGGTGTCTAAAATCCCTTTCTCTCTGTCTTCATTCTGACTTCTGATGTGAATGAAGAGGCATTCTTTGTGGACACAGATAACAACTTTCCTATGTCATTTGCCAGGCTAGGAGATAGACTGGGTGCCCTTTGCAATCTCTCTCAGAGGGGGGGCAGAAGTTAAAATACACTAACCTACAACACACAAGTCCCCACATTTGTGTATGTAGCTCAATGGAAACCCCACATTCTAATGAAACATCTATTTTTCTGTTGATAAAAACTAAAAATTCTGCTTGTCCAGCTAACACAGGGAGAAAAATGTTACATCCTTTTTTCTACCATACCCTGATTGCTACGTATCTCTCAGGATATGTTTTTTTTTTTTAAGGATGAAAATTGAAAGCTGGTAGCATTCATAAATTTTTGACACACAAATATGTTAAAGATCTTGTTCTTGCAGGATTTTGTATGAGTGAATGAATGAATAAACAAATGCAAAAGACGAACACATAATACTGACCAAAGGTAATAATGCAATTATACAATCAGAAATATTGTAATTGGGTTTGCTTAAAATAAAGTAAACAATATGTTTTATTTTCAATTTTGTAAAATTGAACTGACTTCTTAATCAATGCTCCCAGACAAGTTTGAAGTAATTTTTTTTTTTAGCAAAAAACCTACTCTGAGGGCACAAAATAAAGGTAGCATAGGTAGCATATATCAAATTTCACATTTTCATAGGGCAGAAGACTAGGCTGACATTATCAAAACCAATCAATGCATAGTGCTCATTTTATATATTGTTTTATACCTTTCATTATTATTTTAAATCATGCATGCAAATATGATGGAGTATCACTGTTTTCTGGAAACCTCAAAGTATCTACAAGTTTCTTGCTAAACAGAACATATAACCACTCAGCAAAAAGCACAAATCACATGCCTTTACTGAGACTCACTCTATATTCTCCTTTCTACTCCTTTATATTCTCCTTTCTACCCACTGACCTTCTATTTCCCTAAAGTACCCTCACATGTGCATGGTTTCCACCACTTTTCCACCATGACACTGTGATCCATTCTCTAAATCTTCCTTCAGAACACATCTAGATCTCTTGTTCTCCTTCAAGCTCCAGTAATACCTCCTCTAAACATGCCTTTCTTCATCCAACTTATTCCTGATACCATAATACCTCTGAATAACATCTCTGCTGCAGTTGTGCTACCTAACAGCTATCCAGAGCATTTACATTATTTTTTTTCCCAAATCCCTACCAATTATAAAGACAGGGACCTTACAGTGAGATATAACTTCTTTACTTGCCTTACTACTGTCAGAACAGATGGTGAGGAAGACATGTTGATCTTCTCCTTCTCTAAATCGCTTCTTATACCGATTATCTCTTCTTCTGGAATGGCAGAGCAGTAACTTCCTTTCTTTTTCCTGTCTCTTCCATGTACTTACACCCATGTACTTATGTTCAAGTGTTCACTATCAGCTCCCTTTTCAGTTCTGGTTTCTATATACTCTTCTTCTATTGCCTTAGCTATAATTTCTACATTAATTGAATAATCTTCTTCCTAACCTCCTCACATATTTGTCATTTCCTTGCTGACCCACACTGCAGCTCCTCTCCAAATCCACCACTTTCTCAAAAATGTTCAACAGACTTGATCTTCTCAAGACACCTTTGCTTCTCCAGTTATGCTGCTGTGCCCTGTTCGCTTGTTTCAACACAAGATCGTACAGCCCTTGTCTATTACCTCCTTCTCCCTCAAGTGGGGTAACGTTTGGGTATTTTCTTCAAAACTACTTCTCCTTTTGAGATATTCTGTTCTCTACTTCTGTTATCTCTGGAAATTCACACATTTAAAACTCCCAACTGCACACTCAGCATCGCATGTCTCATTTGCTGCAGCATCAGTTTCTCTGCCCTTAGCAAATGCAATCTTGTTCCTCTCATACCCACTCAGAACGTTGCTCCCAAAATGATGTCACAAAGTAGGACAAAGTGATCCTACTTTGTCACTTAGATCATGTCAATACTGTCCTTGCTATATTGCAGCAAGCAGACTACTTCTCTACATTTTATAGCTCCTCAAAATAGATACAAGAATCATCAGGTTAGCATGTTTGTGGTACTGAAGGGGTATAGGCTGAACAGGAGGGGAAAACCTTCTGATTTTTGTGACCTGGGTGGCTGCATGCTGACTCAGTTTGAATTCTCTGAAACTCAAAGATTTTCCCTCCCCAAAAACAACTGATATACAAGGAAGAGAAACTTCTGGAATCCTGAATGGGGTCCTTACTACAGCCACTCTCTCTAACACACAAACCTCAGACATGAACAATAAGAAATGAAACTGTTAAAGATACAGAGGGCACATGCAAGTCACTTATGAAACCTTGGGGCTCAGCTGGGGCAGCAACAGGGGTGCAGGAACTGAGAGGGAGAGGAGTTAGAGCTGCAGGTTACTTTGAGGAGCCTGCACGAGGTGATGGTGAAATGCAAGACTATTTACAATAGACTGAGAGCACAGGCTCAGTCTATTGAAAAGCATCAGCATATTTCAGCATCTGCATGCCATCAGAAAATTGTAAAAGGCTTTCACATTTTTAAAAAGCAGGAAGTTACTGAGCTAACCAATTCTAAGATGAGTCATGAGTTTCAGTCCATGTGCGACATCTAAGTGTTCCGGTTGCAGTCGACAGGGTCCAAGGGAACATTTGAAGTAAAATAGCATTGTTCAGTCAAAGTCAGGCAAACTTCAAAAATAACTTAAGGAAAATCTGTTCTACATACATATAGCACTCTCAATGCAAACTGAAAATTATGTTATTTGTGTGCAAGTCAACAGGCACTGAAGAGATATTAAAAAATAAATTCTGGATTACATTTGTGTACTGTGTTACTGCTTTAAGGCAATACTTATTTTTTAAAAATATTCTTTTATTTTTCTAGAAAATTAAGAAATAAAATCTCTGTGTTATCATGCCCTTTATTAAGCCAACTAGCCATAGACTGACTGGCAATTTATCTCTAATTGGTCAGTTATAGATTTAACCATATTGTCACGGCCCTAGCTTCTGTAGATGAGTATTCAAGACATCTTCCACAGATGTGAATGGCAAAGAGAAAAACTATATGTACTTTTTGAGGAAGGCTAGCTCCAGTACAATATAAAATAATTCATATAAAAACAAGAGCCTACCACAAGTGTTTCTTTCAATAGAGAAAAAAAGGTACACCTGTACCCTTAAGAATTTTTCAATGGAAAAATTACTACTGTTAAAAGTCCACATTGCTAAAATACATGTCCTTAAAAATATTATACAAATTATTAAAATATTTTGGTTTAAAACCTCATCAGTAATCACCAGCTTGTTTGCACTTAAAGATGTACCAGGCTTTTTTATAACAGTTTATAAACTACACATTTGCAGTCTTGTCCTAACAAACACAGCAAAAAATTAAATTCTTTTTTCACACCTATGCAAGATGAACATACATCCCAAAAGAACAAAGCAGCAGAATAAAATGTGGCATAATTGTCTGTCAAGGTGACTACAAGTCATCACCATGTTGCAGCTGTGAAAGACACCTGTGTAATCTATTTGCAGTAAAGAACAGAAACCACTCTGATACCACACACACATCCAGACATCCATTCTGAGGCAATTCAGAACACATGGCAAGGAAAGGTAATAGTGAGACTGAAAGTTACACGCATTTCACGAATAACAGCTGACGGAATTAGGTTTGACTGACAAAGCAAAAACAGAAGACTATATGACATTATATACACTAGGGGGCAGAAATTGAAGCAAAAAGTGGAAAGTGTTTATTGCTTTAGTTTAGCACTGTTAGGATAGAAGATGTCAGAAATTACAGAAAAGATATTTAGCCTAGGATTAAATTAACGTTGCATTAATTTCCAAAGAAGAGTCCTCATATACAACAAGACAAAAACACCCCAAAAACCTAACCTGTTACAGGAGAAAACTTGAGAATTTTTTGAAGTATATGATGTTGATCCTAGACATAGCCAGAGACAGATTTTTGTGAAGCAAAGTGTTTATTTAGCCTCCTTTTCCCACATGTGTGGGGAGCAAACTTTGTACTATTGCCCTAGAAATGCCAGAACATTACTGATCAACACACTTTGTGATAGTACCAAATTGTGTTCATTCTCATCACTTCCTCAGAAATGCAGATAGTGTTATTTGATGAGCACAGTTTCAGCTTCTCTAAATGCTCTATTCAGACAGGAACTTAAGGAAGAATATCTGGTTATTTCATCAAATAGTAGTTCATCTGCTAGATTCTCAGATAAGAGAAAATCAGCTGAAATATTCTCCATTTTGAGAAGTGGAAGTGAGTTTTATACAGCTGGCATCTCATGTAGCAAACACACAAATAATGAACTAGATACAACTGTCACTCCTGAGTCACCACTGTACACGTCCCATGTATTTTTAGACACTTACATACTGCAAGTCACAGAGGTAGCTGTAGTATCTTCCTGTAATCTAATCACATTGGCAAACTGCAAAACCTTTATCATCACTGATGAGCAGTCGTACTTGTCTGCCCAGTGAAATCAATCTCTGCTGAGAATGAGCACTCACCAGTAGTACAAACACTGTACATCTGAACATGGTCCTGCAAAAGCGGCACTGACCTGTCCTGTGCTTTCAAGCAAACAAATAAACAGCAATATAATAATAGCTTTCACTGAACCTCTAATGTTTTTGCCTTTTTTTAAAATTTTAATTACCATCAACTGAATTAAAAATAACATAGTGTGTGACAGCAGGGGTGCTCTTCTGGTCCTGACTTTGAACTTAGACTTGTAGGAAAAAAATAGTATCTACTGAGAAAATAGACTGTTAATCCACTACTTTCATTAGTGACCATTTCCTCTTGCAATCACTCATTTTTAAATCAGTGAGGACATCCCTTTGGAGTTTGTCAAGGAAAGTCATGATTTCTGCTTATTTCTTGACAAGTAAACATTTATGATTATGACTCTTCTAAAGGAAACCATTAACATTATTTAAAATAATGTTTTTAGTGACCTAGCAGAGATAATTTCTAAAATTACTTTGATTTAAGCAGTTTCCTTTTTGATACTATCTTCAGTGTGATTTGACTGGATATTGAAGATTCTAATGTTCAATATTAATGTTGAAATGTCCACATTTCACCATGTGCCATTTCAGTTTTCAATCTGAAGGAAATTGACATGAATTATACAAATGTAATATATGCAGACATTAATCTCACAGGGCACATTGTTTATTCTAATCAACATCACCTATTGATATGCTCACACTTGTCAGTGTAGATATTTTTTACCATCTTTAACCCTACTCCAGCTACCTCTTTATTACATCCCTGTTCTCTTTCTACAGTGCATACTCCAATTAACATACTTTTCTTTCCAGGATTAGGCAAATGTAGCATATGTTTTAAGGAGTCACACATGTGCTACCATGGGTCAGCTATTTTAATTTAATCTATCACAAATTAATGTGACACACAAGACTGACAACCTTTTTATTCCTTGGCCAGCACTACACAAGGGTTAGAAAAGCTTAAATCTCACAATTACAGTGGGATGACACATGGACACACAAACACAACCTCTGCCATTATGTTCTCTTTGGCAAGTTATTAATAACTGACAGATGCCCACTGATTGCATAAGGGAATAAAGTTGTTATTAATGCATATGGTTCCTTATCAAGATCAGGCAATATTTGGGCTCTTTGCTCTATCAGAAAGGCTACTAATACAGCACTTGCAAAAATTAAACCACCCTCAAGGATGCGCCCAATGGATCAAACATACAGACATACACACAATCTAACACTGGTGATGCTGTGAATAAATAAATACAGCCTCCACTGACACCAGTATTCCTTTACAAATATTACATTTACATACACACAGAAATTATGAAAAAAGCATGTATAAATAGTTAAAGGGTAAAATATGAGTTGCAACTTTCAACTAGATTAATACAACAAATTAAAAGCATAGCCAACCTCAACACACAAAAGTGGTTTTCGTTGTCCCACTGTACTCTGCTGTGGTGTGGCTCCCATCTTGAATGCTGCTTGCAGTTTTTGGAGCCACAATATAAGATATTAAGCTATTGAAGAGTCCAAAGGAAGGCTACAAAGACAGTGAAGGGCCTTGAGGGTAAGCTGTAGGAGGAGCAGCTGAGGTCCCTTGGTCTGTTCAGCCTGGAGGAGACTGAGGGGAGACCTCATTGCAGTTACAGCTTCCTCGTGAGAGGAAGAGGAGGGGCAGGCACTGAACCCTTCCCTGTGGTTACCAGCGACAGGACCCAAGGGAATGGCCTGAAGTTGTGTCAGGAAAGGCTCAAGTTGGATATTAAGAAAATTATTTTCACCCAGAGGGTGTTTGGGCACTGGAACAGATTCCCCAGGGAAATGGTTACAGCAGCAGTCTGACACAGTTTAAGAAGAGTTTGGGCAAGGCCCAAGGCACATGTTGTGACTCTTGAGGTGCCTTGTGCAGAACCAGGAGTTGGATTTGATGATACTTGTGGGTCCCTTCCAGCTCAGGATATTCTACACTTCTACAGTTCTAAGTGACTGCAACTATTACAAGACCACTTTGCATCCAAACATAAAAATAACAACCATTCCTACTTATAGACTTAATTTATTTTTACGCTTTATTGGATCCAAGTTTGATCAAAATAGCTGCAAATAAGACTAGTAAATCCATGGTGCATTGGACAGTTATTGAAATGTCATTTTTTTCACTTGCTTAGTTCTATTAATTATATTCCTATACTAAGGAATAAGGAATACTAAGTGCTTTTCCTGAGATAACTTGTTATGTATTTCTAAGTGAATGTCTGTGTAAGATAAAAAAAACTCATTGAAATTTATTTAATTTTTGCTAGATTTTAAATAAAGGGCAATAAAGAACTTGACTCTTCTATCTGCATGTTAACTACCATTCCCAAAGGTTTGGAAAATAAGCATATAGCCTATTACCCCACTGCATCATTATAGCACTACAACAATTTTAGTAGCTTGGAGTACTGAGGTAAATATAACATGTTTCAGTAGTGACAGTACTTGAGTGGTTTCCAGAATCATTCCTCCATTTATAAACAGATCTTATAGATGACTTGCATGACACTTTATTTAACTCGATAGACTCAATACCTATCTATACCTAAATCAATGGCTCTCTGTCACATTCTCCTTTTCTCTAAACATTCAGGAAGTCATGGATTCAACTACCTCACCAAGAGGTCAAGCAATCTGCTTTTATAACCCACAGAGATTTTTAAGTGGGTCTTTAGATTAGCAAAAAAACCCAGCATGTTGGTACTCTCTAGTCAGCTCTTAAGAGACACCCTTTGCTAAGGGAAAGGGAATAATGATATTTTCCTCATCTCTCTAGAAAAGATCCCGACCCAGGCAAAATCTGAGCTGCTTTGTTTGGGCAGCTGTAGGCTGCACTGTGCAAAACCACAGGATGACCTGAGAGATATACCCCATTATTCCTAGAAATGTTCAGCAAATGTATGAATGCCATATCACATTACATATACATATATATGTACACATTACATTAGTTTAATAAATATATAGATATAAAGACAATTGTATTTCAGTTTCTGTTTGAATTCCTTTTGAGATGGCAAACTTGTATAGGAAAGTAGAACCTTCTCAGGATCCTATAAAGCTCCTATTAAATTTTAGGCTAAACTGAATAATTTTCATGTAAAAGAAAATAAGCTTAAAGATGCTTTGTCACCTCATGCGACAAGAAAAGGATAAGGGCAAGGGCAAGGAAGAGAAAAAGGAAACAACGAAAAAAAGGCAAAAAGAAAAATCAGGAATTTGCTGCAGCCATGCAAACAGACTAAAAACCTGATGATTCATGAAGGCCAGCTCATGGAACTGTTCATCTAAACAAATTACAATTCCTTTCAAATCACAAGACCAAAACCGGTTGGCATTTTTCCTCTCATCGTCACTATGAATAAGAGTTAGGTATTAAACTCTTAGTAATGATATATAATAAGAGTCAGATAGTGACTGAATGTTTTGTTCAACTGTAATTGCAGGGTTCCCAAGATATATTAAAGACTTCATAGGACTAAAATAGACAAAATATTATTAACCAAAGAACTTAAAAATAAAGTATTAAGATTTTGTTTCTATCACTTCTGTGGTTTATCACTTTATAATCTTTAAACTACATATATATTTTATCTTCTTTATTATTATTCTAAAGAGAAAATAACTTCACTATTTTTATTCCAACATACCTTTTATACATTTTCTCCATTAAACTGACTTACACCCAGTTAGCCACTTCTGTATTGCCCATGTAAAATTAAATTATCGCAAAAATCCATTTCCTTTTATAATGTACTTAGTTATTCCTTATTTGCAATGTTTGCCAACACTGTATAAACCATTCAACACAGAAAGCAAAGGCTTTTACCTGCTTGAAGGGCTTATAGTCTCTTACTAGAGTGACTTGACTGTGCAGGACACCAAAAGAAAATTGAACAATGATTAGCACCACCACCACACCAACACAGACACACACACATTTCTTGTGAATACTACAAAACCAATTTTTTTTGTGCCAGAAACACAGAAAAAGGCCAAGATGCTTTTTACTTAATGAAACCACTGGGAAAAATACTTTCTGCCTCAAGTAGAGTAGCTATGCCTACTACAACATAGAATTCCAGACAATGCTGGAAGAAGGAATTGAGGGCATGTTTGAATATAATAATCTGCTTTCTTTTTTTCTGAGATCAGGTTGGGAAACAATCTTCTCAGCCTACACTACAGATGTAGATCCATGTGTATCCTATTTCTAGTCAGTATTTGAAGGGTTTATTACTAACTGGTTTATTATCAGACACAGAGATATATTTGGTGTGCTCATTATTCCTTCTTATATTCTGATTAAGACTGACACAACCTGACCACCACATCTAGAACAGAAGAAGTGGCCTCTGCAGCGGTCCTGAAGTTCTGCTCTCCTGACCATCTACAGCTGGAGACATGCAGATGTCTTCTCTGGCACAGGCACCCAGGTTTCATTTCTTGGGCAATTAGGACTAGAATAGAATGGAGATGGGGCTGGAATGTGTCTATGTTCCACACTCTACAGTGGGAGACAGTCCCCATAACTCTAGCCAAAGAACAAGGCTGGACTAGGAGCACAGCGCATGGAAAGTAGGACAGTTTGTGACTACACAAAGAGTGAGCTGTTGAGTCTACAGCAAGAAACTGATTTTGAAATATGATTTTGGCCCTGAGAAAAATTATGCTTACTAGCATTAAGAGTAGAATAGGACAGAAACTGTGGCAAATAAAAGGGCAAAAATATTTCACTAGGAAGAAGAAAATATTTACTTGCAGTAAAGACTTCTAACAATAGTTTTATGGGTTTGCTTACCTTCAAGGCACCAAATGCATTTATTTTAAGGAAGTAATGAAAACATTTATTTCAGTGCACTGAAAGAGCAATCTCATACTATTACTATACTGTAGTGAAGTTTAATCCATACTGACCTCAGCTGTGGCAGTTCTGATAATACATGGAAGTGTATTATCAATGCCCAGAAAGCAGCAGGGAAGCAGCTAGTCAAAATAAACCATGTCAGTTCTGCAGTTTACATACAAATATGATTGAATTTCTTTTCCTGTGTTATTATAACTGCTCTGCTACAGCAATTGCTTGGGTCTGACAATGACAACATGGGCAAGCAAAACGAAAGGAAATGAAATAAAGGCAAGATGACCTAGTAACAAGAAACATTCCTTTCCCCCATAATGAAAAGATTATATTTAATCAGCAACTGTGTGCTTTGAATTTGATTCAAACTACCTCAAAAGACCCTTGACCAAAGACATTTACAGTCAGTGAATAGTAGATATTTTATGCAATTCCGTATTATTGAATTTGAATCACTTTTCTATTCACCCAGAGTCTAACAATTCTCCATTAAAATAAAGTGTTAATAACATCATGCTAAGTAAAGGCTTAAGGACAGAGCAGTTCAAGAGTAAGAAATGTTCCTCTTTTCCTATTTACCTATCACTTAAGTTTAAAGCTCTGCACTGTGAGTGCTATTCAGTTGAGAAAACACATTACAACTGCACACTAAGCTAACAGTTCTGTTCTTATTTTCCATTAAAATTCTCTCCTATGAAGAGGTTCAAAATTCAGCCATGAAAATATATTCCTAGGAGGCATTTGATCTCATGTCAAGAATGGATATTTTGATTTTTTTCACAGCAAGTATCTGAGGACCAATTTTTAAAAAATCTCTTTCTGAAAACACAGAGTGAGCTAAACATCGATTTGAAGAAGGTCAGTCTGACAAAGGAGCCCTGAAGGGGCTGCAGAAGCCTCACTCACTCCAAGCCCCCGCTGGGAGGAGGCTGGAGCCCCTGACAGCAGCAGCAGCCTTGGCTCCTGCCCAGTGCAGTCACAGAGCCCTGATAACACGTCTGCACCAAGTACAGATGGATCCCCTTCAAGCATATGTCCCTAATGTGAAAGGCTCAGTCCTCTAACACTCTACCATAAGCTTTCCACATCCTGTTCCGTTATACAAAGAGGAACCAGATTTATTTTGCTTCCTTCTGCCATATGTGCATCTATAGAGAAAAGAGGATTTGTCCTAGTAAATGAGCACATCATACTAAATGAAAAATATTAGTTCCATTTCTCACTTTCTCTGTCATGCACAGACTTGACAAAAAAAACCAAAGTCATTTAATATCAAGTGTTTAATGCAGAATCCTGGTTCTGATATTTTAAAATACATATTTATTCTTAAACGTCCCAAACATTTAACACAATCAATAGAATTCTGTAAGCTTTGTTTGTCCACTTTCTAGCCATCTTAAGCAACACAGTGAAGGAAAACAAAAGATTTCTGATCTATGATCTTAAGACATGTTCTAGCAGCTTTTTCTTCAAGGTACAATTTGAAACCATGTTGTCATTTCTCTTTAAGGTTTATCAAGCATTGCAAGTCTCTCTTTGGAACTTAAACATCATTGGAGGAGAAATAATTACAGAAAATGCCTCCAATTGCCACTATTATGAACCAAATTTTCCTAGTCAGAATAATGTTTTCAAGTTTGTTTTGGCAAATAGTTGCATGTGAACTGCTGCTATAATGACACATCTTTGAGACAAGTGATTTTGATAGATCCTTATAATAATAATAATACTGCAATAACCTGTATATAAGCTCAGTTTTCATTTAATTTCTTATGGAAAGGGTAAGCTAAAATGTGAGAAAATTGAAATGCAGAAAATTAGCTTTGCATTCTCTTCATCAGCCCATGCAGCTTTAATTTATTTTATACAACAAAAGTATCTGAAGTAGAAAAATAGTGTCAAAGAACATTTTCTACTCTTCTTGATGGCATTACTTTCTTATTAAACAAAAAATAGTGACAATTTCAGGGCAACAGATTTGACTTTATACCACGAGAAAATTACTTCTTGACCTAAAAGAGATCTTTTTGGACTCATTAACTAGCTTTAGGGCCCCGCTGTACAGGAGCTTGGCACAAAACAGTTACTCCACAGGGTCTAGCTAAGGAGGCTTCTGTGGGAAAAAGAACAGAAGGTAATTACCAGATTGATGACAGAAAAGAAAAATTTCCCATGGATGAGTCTAAAGAAATTTTGACTGTGCCTTATTCAGAGTGGAGCATGCATGTTTGTGCATTGCAAACATAAAATATCCTATCCAGCCTCCAGAACTGTCTCCTGTGCAAGTCTCTCTGCCAAATTTTAAACAATTTGTTTCACAAGTATGGGAGCTAGAATGTACAAATTGCCAGAAGAGGAAGATACCTTTGGAAGTAGTTATTAAATATGCATGTATATTCATGAATACTTCACACTTCTCCACTGACCACACTACATGAACATTCACTAAAATATGTAAGAGTTCATGAAAGAGGTCATCAAAATTTCATGAATGACAATGAACATCAGATGAGACATTGTGTATCACTTTTTGATATGTGACATCTAGACCTTCAGAGATCCTATCTCACTGTCAGATTCTTCAATATCTACCTTCGAAGTTCTGAATCACCCTCTGCAGGAAACTCTATTGTGTCTTAACAGGATGTAAAGTCAACATGCAATATCAAAGTTACAAGCTCATAATAGGTTAACCTCAACACAAAATTACATACATGCACTGGTACTGGGTATCATCCTTCTATTTAACCTTCAGGCAATCATTCTTCAAAAACTCCCATTCTCTCACATGCTTCACAAAATACTTCACATTTTCACAGAATACTGAGAATGAGAAGAACATTCTCAGTATTCTGTGAAAAGTTCAACTTTCCCACATTTCAAAATATAACTAAGGCTCCACTATTAGGAATTACATGCTAGTCCCACCCTGTTATAGCATATACATAGAATCACAGAATAGTTAAGGTTGGAAAAGATCTCAAAAATCATCAAGTCCAACCATCAATGTAGTATCACCACCATGTTCAACATTAACCCATGTCCTCAAGTGCCCTATTCACATGATTTCTGAACACTTCCAGGCATGATGGCTCTACCACTTCTCTAAACTGCCTGTTCCAGTGCTTGAAAATTTTTTCAATAAAGAAATTTTCCCAGTATCTAATCTAAAGTTCCCTGATGCAACTTGAGGGCATTTCCTCTTGTCCTGTCACTTACTACCTGGGGAAGAGACTGATCCCCATCTCACTACAGCCTCCCTTCAGGTAGTTGTAGAGAGCAATCAGGTTTCCTCCTTTAACCCAGGCCAAACAATCCCAGTTCACTCAGTCTTCATAAGATTTGTGCTCCCTCCACCTCAGCCTCTAGCTTGCTGCTGATTTTTGCAGACTGCTCTCAGGGCTGTTCCCTCAATCCAGCACTCCCTCCTCTTAGGACATTGAAAAAATCCAAATCCAGTAACACTTCTAAGTGAGAGTTGTTAGACATGACCAATAAGACAACTTGAATTTACCCTCTGAAAATTATTTTTCATGCCTCCTTCATCCTCTTCCTAGAGCAATATAATAGACTTGTCTATCACTTCCTCACTGTACATACAAAACCACATTGTGGTGTCTATAAATAAATGACATTAAATAGGCAAGTGACCACATTGTAAACTTATTTCCTTTAGAACAGTTGCAATAGAGTGAGATGTATACGTGGAGAAACTTGCACCAATAGAATTAAATTTATTTAAATATCAATGTAATTTGAATTTGATCAGTATCTCTTTTTCAGGAAGTCTTAAACAGGCATTTCTTTCCATTCAATATAGGAATTCTCTGGATGGAACATATGACTTTCCTTTTGGTAGCAGCACAGATAACCTTAGGTTTTGTTTAACTCATTCAAAGTAGTTGAAACTGTCCACTGACTCTGAACAGTACTGAATTAATTCCACGGTGGAAGGTATGCCTTTAAGAACTAAATAAAAAATATTACATTCTGAAGTCACTTATCTGTCTAATGTACACTCCCCCGTTCTTGGTCTCTCAGCTCAAATAAATTCCACTTATCTTTCTTTCCACTTCCCATGCCCATTTGAAGAAAACTATTTAAAGCCTCTTTTTTACCTTTGCACTTACTATTTTCTGCTTCTGGTTCAGTTATTGTGGCATGTCTAACACTGTATACTTTTAAAAAATAGCTGTATCTAGTCCTCAAAACAAAGTTTCTTTTCTAATCTATAATTATATAAAAAAGTAATGTGGACAGGTGTATCAAACTGTTCACCCAGAAATGCCATTATGAGTGGATCATGTAAAAAAAAGTTGCAACCTAGACTAGATTACGGAGCTGAAAGCAAATTATTATAGTGGCAATTACAGAAAAGTTACTTACTTGTTTAAAAATAGCCAAGAAGTTTCAAAATAAGATCTACCCTAAGACATAAAATTAGAAGTTCAGTAAAACGAGGCTTAGGGGCAGCTCAGTGCTTAGTAAAGTGATTACCAGAGCCATACATGTAAAAAACAAAAGACAGATAGAAAGTCATTATAAAATGAAGAGAAAGAACGATGGATTTTTTTTAAAAAGTAACTCCTACAACAATCAGAGCTCTACTACCATGAACAACTGACTTTCGATTCAATTGGTTTTTTTTAAAAATTTCAGTTCTAATGTCAGACAATCATTCTTATTGGGAGAACAGTACTGAGAACATAGGTTGAACAACACTGCACCTCCCCTTCTGCCTAGGAGTACTTTAATTATAGCCCAGGGCTCAGTCAGCTGGATACCTGAGTTAAGTCAGCAGTCCCTAACTTTTTGTATATTCTCTTGAGAAAGATGGCAATAATCTGAACCTCACCAGGATCAGCTTATTTCCTTTTTGTTGACCGTTCCTGCAGCTGCCTTGGTTCCTCTTGATCCCAGCACAAGCAGTACTGTGCACAGGGTAGATCCAGCAGTATTTATATATGTGGAATCCACACTGTCCTATGGATTTATTCCATGCCATTAAGATGAACCCACCACCAATTATGAACTACTGAGCTCACAGATACTGTATGTAAATGCTAAATATATTTAACAGTGCTATGTGAGAAAGGGCTAAGAGATGATACCTTGCTTTACATATGAAAAATTACTCAAAGATACTCAATCCAAAATGAGACACTAATGCTGCCATTATGGTATTGCTGTTTGCGTGTTTTCATTTAATTTTATTAAAACTGGACTAATTTTTCAAGACAAATTGTGGATTTTGTTTTGTCTACTGAGTTCTGAGATTTGCAGTTTAAGAAACAATACTTCTTTCCTATAAAAAATAGCCCTGAGACCAGGAAAAACCATTTTGGGTATATGTTCTATGAACAATCAGAATGAACATTTCCCCACAAAGCCAGGAAGAAAAATGTTTTCAAAGTGAATAAATTTTGATTAAAAAAAAATCCATATCCTGTTCTCCAGATTCATACAGTTTCATGCTTTTAGTCAAACAGCATCACTTCATAGTTTTTCTGAAGCCATTGTGGTTGAAATAGGGGAAAAAAGGATCTTGAAACATCCCACTATATCTAGATTCCTTTAACCAATTTTGGAATGCATAAAATAGCAATAATTCTTATGGACATGTTTTTATCAGTGACTTCCTGCTACCAAAGGAAAATAGTCCTACTGGCAATAGTGAATAATGGGATTAAAAATGCTGTCATTTGGCAACAAGAGTTTGATCCACAGCTGACTCTGCCACATGATTCTCTCCCTCACTGATCAAAACCACTGAGCTGTCAGAGACAACCCTAACTTCAGTCATGACCAGATGCCAGCTCATAGCTGTTGTTCAATTACTTTGAACAAGTGTCTCTTAAAGATGCTGAATTCTGTCATTAGGAACAGGGTGACCTCTCTTTGGAAGGCATAAATACAATCATAGTGACTTGATACAACAATCTGAAAGAGAATAACAACAGAAAATGCAAATGAGTGGAATATAAGGAAGAAAAAGAAAGGCTGAGTCTCTTGAAAAGAAAGATTTCTGCACTAAACTGCCTTAAAAAAAAGTCTGAGAAGCAAAAGAAAAAATGGTTTTCTATAAATGTAAAGTATTTTTACTCTTTGTAACAAAACTCTAGGGAGACCTATCAAGATGAACTTCGGAGAGTGTCAGGCTACATATGCTATGCAAAACATTTCTTCTAATCTTGAGCAGCTTCTGTGCTTTTAATAAATCCTGGTTTTAATTAGACCACTTGAGTCTCAGACTTTTTAGGGAAAATTTCATCCAGGTTGTCCCACAGATACAAAACTTTCAATCACAAAAAGGCAATGTAAGAAAAGTGCCTAACGGGGATTCCCAGACAAAGAGGGCAATTTTGCACTTCTTTTACAGAGCTATATTACTACAGCAAGACTAAGGGCATAGGCATTCTTCCACTGACCAAGTACAAGAAGGAAATTCAAAAGAAATAGCAAAGAACAGAACATCTCTGCTCTTTTTCCTTCCCCTAACTTCAAATACCTAGTCAGATAAAAGGATTGGTAAGTACTTGCACTATTACCAAATGAAAAAACTGCAAATACAAGATGGTAATTTCAGAGACCAAAATTGCAAAAAGATTTTAAAATGCAGCTTCTGATTTTATCAGCCTTTTCTTTTGTCCCAATATGAAATGAATTAAATGTATCATCTTTTTTGAAAGCTTTGAGAATGCTTATTTAGATTACATTAAGTGTCAGTTCACATAGCAGACCTGTAACAAATAGAGAAAGTATAGAGAGTTCTTCAGTCAATGGAATGCTTAAAGACATCTTCTTTAATAGCTAATGAAATTTAAATTGAGAAAAAATTCCAAGATCAGGAATTTGAAAACTTTGACAAATCATATGACAAAACCCAAATAGCTACTAGTATGAAATAGCAAATACCTGACAAAGTATTCTGTTCAGCTACTCTCTAATCTCCTATAATCTTCTTTCATTCATGATTGGACAAATACAAAGGGAAAAAATAATGTTGAATATCATTGGATAATAAATTTCTGAATATGACTCTTGAAGTACAATTATACACATTAAAAATGCTTTGCCAGCTAGAATACCTGTGGTATTTCTACTATTATAATAGTTGCTCTCTAGTCACTCCCTACTTTGCATATAGTTCCAATAACAAATACTAGCAGCAAGTTATATTGCAGCAAGCAAACAATATTTTCAGAACATATTTGGTCTGCAAATTTCACAAGCTAGGTGTTGCAATCAGCAGAGAGGCAACGCAGCTGTCACCACCTTTGAATCTGCTCAATAATTATCCTCTAAAGAATACACAAACCAATGCAAGAAATTAACTATAAAATCCACATAGAAAGAGAGCATTGCAATATGAAGCTAGCATGTTCTGCAAGCATGGCTGTAACTACTGACTGAACAGAGGTTCTCCAAAATGAAAACATTAAATAATTATCTCAAATTTCCCACATGCATCTCATTCTCTTAGAAAATTTTCTTCAGTTTTTTTCCCTTTTGAGGGAAAGATTGCAAAATTCTATATATCAGTAATAGAAATCTTTCCTTTTCTCAATTTAGAAATATTTCTTTTTCTTTAGTTTTGAACTGCACCTTTTATATGACACACTGCTGTGGCAAAAGCTGTGAATACAAAGGTTTTAAAAGGAATGTCCAACATGAAAGACAAAGAATGGTCTAAAATGGGATGTCAGTGACAATAGCCTGACTCAGTGAAAACTAATTTTGGGTTGAGGTGGGAAGGAGGGAGAAAAATCAAAGCTTTTCATGCATTTTTCTCTTGACCTGAGAAAGAACATGTGGGACACTTAAAAAAATCTTATGATAGATAATGAAGACCTTCATGAAGACTCCTAGATTCTACTGAAATAGCAACCTGCTCAAAAGGAAGAAACACTTGTTTCCCTTTTTTCCCCATTCTATAGATACTCCATGGATCTAAAGACTGTTTCTGCTGCATATGTTTTACCAGGAAAGAATTATATGTAAATATATTCAACAGGTGATAATGAAACAGCTAAAAATAGAAAGCAGGGTATGATGTTATGGAGATACCATATCACAACTGAGAATTCCATGGTCTAGCCCATTTATTTTTTGTTTTTAATTCTGTAAGATGTGAGACAGAGTCCATGTGCAATGAACGTATGGTTTTAAAAACCACTGATACAGTAAATGTCAATATTCAAACTATAATGTCTTTAGCTACTTGGGCACTACAATTCCAAACTAAAAGTTTTAATCATACTGTGAAAATACCTTCATTCACAGGTGAGACTACTGTTTTGAAGCTATGATTTTGCACCCACATAAACATTATTTATCAAGGAAATAAACCAAATTGCAGTGTCTTTATTTTTAACACTTGAACACCTACAATAGTTGTGGAGTTTTTATATTTATAATGGTTTTGTATTGTTTTCCTTGATACTACAAGGCTTACCATACCATATAATCCCACTGAAAACTTACACTGTATTAAATCAGCTACTTCATTACTTTTTGAGACCAAAACCATTTTATTTTTCTATTTGTACCGCGACATCAGTCATTTAAAGTATATTTTCAATTGTGTTTATATTATGAGATATACAAAGCACATGAGGAAATATATTGTAAATAAATTATTGCTACATTACTAGATAGCAATAAAGGTTGAAAGCAAAGAAGAAAAAAAAAACAACAAAGCACATTACTCTCTGATAGTGAGACTGCAGCAAACTGCAAACTGCTTAATCTATAGAGACAGGACAAATGTCAGAGTAAATTCTTGAGCAGGACTACATAGCTCCAGGGGAAGATAATGGCATACTGTGCTCTTCAGCTTTAGGTCAGAGCCTGGCATGGGCTCAGATCATTCTTCTTTTATGCAATGATCCACTGCTTGCATAGCCAGACATCAGAGCTGCTGGTTAAAGGCTCATGAGGGACGTTGGTGATAAAACTCACCCCTTTCATTTCTCACAGCATCGCCAGGAAATCACAGCGCAGGCCAAATGGTTTCCATCATGTTCGAAAACCAACCACTAGCTAAGGGTACAGGGACCATCTATAAATGTTAGAGCAGGTATGAAACAGCTGCTGAAATGAGTAATGGAGATTCTCCCAGGCCATCTGATGGCTGTCTGGTGCCCCATGTGAAATGAGCGCTTGACTCACTTTTCCCTGGTTCCCGAAGGACCGACAAGAAGCAATACCCAAGGAAATCAGTGACCTTGGTAGTAGAGCCAAAAAGAATGAAAAATTCTGCCTTTCTCACAGCACCTAAGAGTTGAGAGATGTTACTGGAATACAGAATAGACACATGAACTGTCACCAAAGACAACACTGTTGTGATATCTCTGTGTCAATGCCAGTCACTGGATGCGATTACAAACAACCTTCACATTCAAATTACAGGAGAAAGCAACTCATTTCATACATAAGAATTCTCACAAAATTGTCTACTGATCTTGACACTAAAATATGTCCCTGAGAGGTACTAGAAAGACCTCTATAAAATATGTTATAGATACCACAGAAAATAACTTTTCCACTACTATCAAAATTCTTAAAGAGCATTTCTGGTGGTTTCTAAACAAGTTATACTGGCCAGAGTTTCATAAAACAGGATTCATGATCCAGCATCACCTGACAGCTGTTGTTACCACCATTGCTACTAAGACTGTTAACTGCTGTAATGTTCAGTGGCACTACATCCCTCATTAAGAGAATCTTTGACAGGCAAGTGTATTGCCCTGCTCTTAGTACACACCAGAACACTTTTGACAGGTCATGATAATAAACATTTAAAAAATAAATGAATCTTAGCAATGGTGAGATGAAGTTTATGAATATTTTTGCCAGACAGCCGCTAGCCAAACCAAGCAAAGCGCAAGTTTTGGTGGGAAAATGGCATCCTAACTAAAAAGAAAGACGTTGGAAAAGAAATACAGGAAAAGGTATAATGGCCAGCAGTTTTCAAAAATGCTGATCAGTTTTAAAAAATACTGTAATTTTTTTAAAGGTTCACATATATTTTATATTTACAACTGGAGAAGAGCTAGAAATAAAAAATGTAGGAATGGCTGCTCTAGAGGTGGATACTAACCCCAAGGAATGAGCTGGTTGAGAACATCACAGTGGGTGGAAGTCAACTTGGGTGACATTGATGAATAATTTAAAGAGTTCATATTCCTTTAAAAGGGAAGAAATAAACAGCAAAATAGAACAGCTGACTTCAAGAAGGCAAACAAATTCAGATGAATCAGTGAAAAGTTAAAAGAGTAATTTTTTCCAATAGGGACAAAGGCGGGAATTGCATAAAATCAGATATTTCACAGATCTTCAACAAGCATAAAGTATGACGAGCACAAAAAGACACAGTGAAAAATAAGAAAATCCAACACACATTATGGAATATAAATAAGAATGGAACAAGATTAATATGAACACAAACCACTATAAATACACTGGCAGTGAAAGAACAAAAAATAAAATATTTACCTGCCATTCAAAAGAGAGGCAAGGATATGGACAGAGTGCAGAGAAGGGGCCAAAGGATTTAATAACCTTTTCCACCAATTGTCACTAAACCACTCATTTGCAAGCAAATGGCCAACCTGTTTTCTACCAAGCAGAGCTCAATTCTTAGCTCTGATTAAGTTGACCTGAAGATATGGGCTAGAATCATGACTGTCGTGCCAATCTTTGCAATCAATCACCTGCCTAAAAAAGGAAGGTGAGGGACATAAAAGCCATTAGCAAATTTGAATGAAAGCATTGAATGGGCAGTGCAGTCATGATTCAAGGATGAGTACTGGGTAGAAGTATTTTTTTGTTTATGTAGTAATTAATAACAGACTAGTGTCCAAATCAAAAATAGGGCATTGAAGCAGAGTTGAGCTATTCTAAAACTTCAGTGACAAGCAGCAGTTCACCAGAACCACTTTTTTGCCAGTACAGAAACTGTCAATTGAGCTAAACTGGATTCATCTAACTCATAATTGAAATAAAATTATTATGTTTCTTCTCACTAAAAGCCAGCAGATGCTACAATGTAAGAAAAAATATTATTTATCTACCTCAAATAGCATAAGCAGAAAAACTCTGTACAGAACAATTATTTGGTTTCACTATTCAATTTTTACCATGATTTCTTTTTCTTGTTTCTTCCAAGTTCTTTATTGCAGGATGTCCACATATACATTATAACACAACTGACATAGTCTGGACAAAATGAAATCAATCTGAAGATACCTAGGATCATGGGACCCAATGAATAAACCATTCTTGTAAATACTTGTAGCAGTGGTCTAAATCTCCATTCTCTTTACTCTTCAGAGCAAGAAGATATGAGGGAAAAGACTTTAGAGGTAAATACACCCAACTAAACACAAGAGTTAGGTCTGACTCTGAAATCTGACAGAACAATGAAGCATAAATACTCAAACCTCAAGACAAGAGCTCAGTCTCCTCAGGAAAGAGCTGTGAATATGAACATTGCACACACAAGTTTTGCAGGGAATTCTCAAATATAAAAGGATTTTCTGTTACAAGACCACAATCAGAAATGTATCATGTTGGCTACTGCACATGATACTGCAAAGACTTTGTGTTTGTTTAGTGAATGAAATTACACTATAAATATTGCTCTCATTTTTTTTAATTATTAAAAGCAGCAAGTTTTACATTAGGAGAAATAGAACATATTTTCATAAATTTTATAAAGAATAAAGGTCAAAAAGAAGCTCATTATTAATTTACAATATGTATAAACAAACAGTCTGCATTATACATTGGTTACATTTTACTAAGAAATACAAGTGTAGGCTTTGCAGCTAGAAAGAACGACCTATTTTTAAATTTTATTTGCATGACAGTGTTTTGCAGAGGAAAAAGTACACATGTAGATTAGTAAGAGGTACCATTAATGACTACTTACAGA
This sequence comes from Ammospiza nelsoni, assembly GCF_027579445.1. NCBI lineage: Eukaryota > Metazoa > Chordata > Aves > Passeriformes > Passerellidae > Ammospiza > Ammospiza nelsoni. The sequence goes on along the minus strand of NC_080637.1, from coordinate 27,225,437 downwards.
TAGGAAGATATTTAGCTTCCATATATGAACACTGTTGTCAGGTTCATCAGACTCAAAATGCAGGGAGTCAACAGTGGAAAAATTAATATTTTACAATCATTATGCTGTACTGCTGTTGGTTCTCTTGATCAAGCCTTGATCAAGCTGTTAGCTGATTTAAAAGACCAAGATCCCCACAGAACATTAATCATATTCCTGACCTTTTCAAATCTGGGTGTGTCTGTTTTGTTTTGTAAATCTGTGCTGTAGCTAAAGCAGGTGATTCAGACTGACTTAGAATATCATTGAAAAGAGGAGAGGGGAGGGGAGGGGAGGGGAGGGGAGGGGAGGGGAGAGGAGAGGAGAGGAGAGGAGAGGAGAGGAGAGGAGAGGAGAGGAGAGGAGAGGAGAGGAGAAGAGAGGAGAAGAGAGGAGAAGAGAAGAGAAGAGAAGAGAAGAGAAGAGAAGAGAAGAGAAGAGAAGAGAAGAGAAGAGAAGAGAAGAGAAGAGAAGAGAAGAGAAGAGAAGAGAAGAGAAGAGAAGAGAAGAGAAGAGAAGAGAAGAGAAGAGAAGAGAAGAGAAGAGAAGAGAAGAGAGAAGAGAAGAGAAGAGAAGAGAAGAGAAGAGAAGAGAAGAGAAGAGAAGAGAAGAGAAGAGAAGAGAAGAGAGAAAAGAGAGAAGAGAGAAGAGAAGAGAGAAAAGAGAAAAGAGAAAAGAGAAAAGAGAAAAGAGAAGAAATTGGAGAATTATAAGATGAAATCGAGGCAAGAAGCAGAAGCCATTAATTTCACAAGAGAGGTTTGGATGGTATAACAACCCACTTCAGATGCATTAGTTGGATATCATTTTCCGTTTCAGTAAGAGTAAGATCAAATCAAGGCAGCCTTATAGTAAAATCCTACAGTTACACTCTGAAAAGAGGGGTCATTTTAATTTCAGGGTCTTTTATTACACAGCAAGATAACTGATTGAACTGTGAAATAGCATTAACAGCATAAATATATTCTGATGTCCTCTCTTAAATGCATTTAGAAATTACAGAGATATTTTTACTTGCAGGAATTATGATGAATCTTCAATTCCCTTTCATAGCTACAACATATTTATATGAAGACCACACTGTTGGTAAATCTGCTGCCACTGCTAAATTTTGCCCTAATTATGAAATTAACTTTTTTAAGGGCTGTGATGATGTAATAGTTTCAAGGGTTCAAAGCTCTTGACCAAAAGTGAAATTGTTTCCTATAAGCCTATTACATTTTTTCTTATTTTTGGGAGCCTTTTTCTAGAGCAAAATATTGTTGTAATTCAAAGCAAGAAAGTGGAAAATGGTGGGTGTTTCTATTACAGTGCAAATGACTCGAAAAGGAATTTATACTTCTTACAGCCTTCAGAGGACCTACTGTCAACAGAAAAACAGGCTGGTACCTGCAGAAGAGTAGAGTTTCTAAAAATCAGGCAAGTAGCTTCAACTTAACATGTAACTTGCACTAAGTAACTCACAAAGAGGATTTTGGTAAGCATAGATGCTTTAGTGTTTAAAACATGCAATGATCCTAAAGAACTCAAAGATACTAAGTTCAACTAAACCAGCATTCATTCAGAAAAAATCTGAAGTGTGTGTTGATGTTACTCTCATTCTGACTAGATTGTGCATTACACTCAGAGCTTTTTATGAAATTGAGTAGATGATATGATACTTACTCACACTAAAAGGAAAACTAAAGAGTCGCTTCACAGACTCTCAAGTTCCTGCCTGTAAATTTACAATTCACCTGAAGACAATACAAAGGTTTTTGGAAAATCTCACAAGCTTGTCATATTATGATAATGACAGAAATTAGTGTGTACTGTAATGGCTTAGAATCAGTGAGGCTCCAACTCCCTCCAGCTACAACCCCATTAGTCTGACCTAGAATACTGATGCCAGGTATTTCAGACAGATATTTCACTTTATGGAAACTTTGATGAAAATCTCAATGCATAAAACATACTCTATTGTTTTTATTTTAAGGTCTTAGCCAAGTATGTGCAACACCTCTCTCAAAAAATTATCTATTAATGCATGAATATGTGCCGGGACACAACACTTTACACCAGCACCTTCACAGCTCTGAATGTGCTTAGCAAGAAACAACCTAACACTTTTATTTACAAGCTACCAAAAATACCCTCAGGAAAATACATAAACATGAAATGAAATGTAAAGTTGCAGCTGTCAGTTCAAACTTACCCATTGCAACTTTGAGTAACGCGAGTTGGCTGAACTGAATATTCTGAATCCAAGTAACCTCATCTTTACTCATAGATTCGTTCACACCTCACCCTCAGTACCAAACCTCCACTGACTAAGGAATAGATTTGTCTACTGTAAGAATAGCAGATTGTAGCAATGAGGTTAAATACATTTTACTGTTACCATAAGTACTTACAACTAATGGAACAAGGAATACCTTTATTTTACAGTTGAGAGACAGTTACTATCAAGTGAGAAATGTAAAAATAAAGTACTGAGAACACAAGACTTAGTTGATATATTGCTATTAGTATGGTAAAGAAGAACAAAGAGGCAGCTCAAAGTTTTCAGTCTAGGCATAACACTGCAGTATGTAGATCAGCTGTTGCGTTTCAATCACAAGACTAGCAATAATGGTAAATATGTCTAGATTTTAATTAAATTTCCCATAGACTTGAGTATCTGTGACTAACAGTATTTAAATTTCTTCAATCACATAATATTTATACAACTTCACAATTGTTCTTTAAGATATAAAGAACTATACATAATCAGTTTTTCACCCAAGGAAAGAATTCTTATAAACAACTCTGATTATATTCCACATATAATCACCGCCTACACTTCAAGAGTATTGTGGCTAATCCTGATCACATTATTAGCATACTATTGGTCTGAAATCTTTATTCTCTTCAAACATAATACCAAACTTTGAAATAATAATTCTTGTTTCCTGCTTTTCTGCATGTGTCCATAGAGATGCTTATGTCTTCCTTTAAAATAGTCCACGTATATTTTAATGCCACTCTAAAGACTCTTCAACCTTTTTAGTTCTCTTTGTGGTGATTTACTATATCGCTGTCTTGTAATATTTTTCCAATGCTTTCGTGCAGATTTTTAAATGAAATTTCTACTCTAATCCAGTTTTAATTTGTATGTCGAAATAAGCACTCCATCATAAATACCTAAATAATAGAAAGAACTTTTCATAGTTTAAATTATACTTTTAATAGAATTCATCCATTATCTTTAAAAAAATCTCTGTTATCAGGAGCACTAGATTCTCATTTTTTAATGTTTTGATCTCAAGATCACCTTGCTGTGCATGCCTGGAAATTAATCTTGATTTATGCTCTGGAATTCTTTAAGTCATTTCACTTGACTATAGAAAAACACATGCAACTTCCAATAAAGTTTTCCCTACAAGTTTTCCTTGTAAGCCTAGGGAACAAGTCAAAGACAGCACTGGCACGAATAGTCATGTGTGCTAATGTGGAATTGATGCTAATCAAATAAATTTTTGAACCAGGGTAGCTGCATTTACAATTCTTAACATTCAAGGGCTCAGATGTGCTATTCACTTGTTAAAACACTTATGCTTAAGAAAAACATAAGCCCAATGTAAAAGGAAAAGCAACTCATCAGTGACAGAACAGACACTACAGAGAAAAGAACATGCTAATCTCCTCTTTCTTTCTATTTATGTGGAAGAAAGGTGGTAACCTTTGAGTTCCTAGTCTACTGTTGATTACTAATTATGTTAATTCAGCTGTAGTTGTTTTCTGGGTAATATAAAACAATTTTAAAAAACAGATAAATTCTTAAACCCAGAGTTCCACTTTTAACAGTGCCTTTGTCATTTCTCAATGCAGATTTGATTAATTATTGTTGAATTAAGGTGGACCACTTGCCAAACAAACCCAATTTTTACAAGTGTTATTCTACTTGAAACTCTGCAGTAGACACAGAATCAGCTCCATTGATCAGCTTAAAGAAATACCCTCTGAGGTTCAGAAGCTGAATCTAACAGAGTTACTCTCATGGAATTCTATTAGGAGCAACAGAGAGCTAAAATTTCCCAGTGATTCTTATTCCATTTTCCAAGGCAGTTCTCACTGACCAGACATTCTAAAATATATCATGAAATCATTCTCTACAGAGAATGAATTATTGGATCAAATGGCTCAATCAAATTATGTGGCAAGCATAAGTGGTCTATACTTTTTTTTCAAACTACCTGTACTCTGACTTCAAGCTTTATTTTTTCCTCTCACTTAGAATGTACCAGATAGCACAGCTGGGTACTTAAGATCTAACAAGAAAACTGAAAGGCAAAGGTTCAATTGATTTGCCAGGGTAAATGCAACAAAGAGGAATACTACTCCTCTTACAAAGAACTATGAAGACAGTCTTCTGACAAAGGTGAGATGCCTGCTGCAAACACATTTTTGCATCTTTCCCAAATATAAAGAAGGTACCAGTAGCGTGTTGTGATGTTAGGTAAACATCTTACTTGATCTCAACAAAAGCCAGTGGGCCACAATATACCCAATTACTTGCCTTACATCAACAATTTATTGACCTACTGAAGTAATTTTAAATGGTCATGTGCTTAAGGGTAGATTAATTGGTTTAATCCCTTAAAAAATCAAAATTTCAAACATGATATTTTTTATACACCCCCTTTAGTCTCTTTTATTTTCATCTGCAGTCCTGGTGGCTTCCATTAGCTCATATTAAAATAGCTGTATAAAACCTACATGAAAATTCTTCCTAAACATCTCACTCCATTTAAAGCAAAGCAATGTATTCTGTACATAAATCGTTTTCTTCCTATTACCAATTTTATAACCTTTATAACCTCTGCCTCAGTGCAGGGAGGCAGCAGTGTTTTTCATTGTTAGGAAAGTACTAGCATACTGGGTGCATATTTGATTAATGCACATGAAATGAGTGCTGTCTTTTTTCTACACCTCTTGTTTTCCCCAGTATACTCTTTTAGAATAGTGCCTACAGAACAGGCACTTTTGAAAAGAGGTGCTTAAAATGTGAACAGAAAAAATAGAATCATATGTATTACAGATAAAATTGCCTAGGAGGCTACCTAAGCTCTCTCTGCACTAAAGCAAGATTGTTCTCCGTGGTACATTTTCTAGTGTTCCACTGGTGAAATTTTTAATGTGCTAAACAACATGACTTTTATCATTCATCTTGGAGATAATTTCCACTTAATACATATTTCTAAGGACATTTTCTTCAAGATTCTATCCATATTTTCTCTTTTAATTTTACCATACAATATCTGTGTGGGGGCACCCTACATATTCCTTCCTGTCTTTGGTCTTAATACCTACAAAATACTTCACCGATATTTCATCAATCCTCTTCTAATCTGTTCGTTTATATGTAAACATTTTTTTTTAAAACCCAATGAACTATAACTTGGCCACAGGTAAAATCTGAACACAAAATTTGAACTCTATATATGTATATATATGCAATCCATAAACACACATAGAGAAGCATATATATGTATAATATAAATATGTATTTAAAGTTTCCCTCTTAAAGCAAAACTTCCATTATCCTCAATTTTGCTCATCATAGAATCATCTTCAACAACATTTTGGGATATTGATTTATGTATGTTTGGATGGCATTGCATCTACAGTCTGGTAAGGAATGTCTTTTTTTCTACCACACAACAGTGAAAATCTGTGTCTAATAGATCTATATAACAATGAAGCATCTAAAAAATACTAAGTTATAAACTATCTCCCTTATATGGTAGTCTGTAATCATAACAGATTTTGTAAGAAAGTTTTTTCTTTTTTTCTTTAAGTCTTATTGCCAAAAAAGTGCAATCTTAGTCCTAAATGTCAGTAGAAATGAGATTCTGTGGTTAAAAAAAAAAAAGTTAAAAAAATTTCCACAACCTAATGACATTAGACTTTTGCTACTGATTCCTCTGCTATCACAGAAGTTAATTCAGGAAATATGTTCTAGCTTAAACCACTCAGTAACTGAATGCTATTAAGTCTGGGTTAGGCAGAAAACTGTCAGATATAATTTAGATAAAGCTGATTCTTCACTGATGAGAGGTAGCTATATTAGAAGCAACTCAGGCATCAGGCAGTCCTGTTTTCTATGGTTCATTTAATGAAATTATAACAACTGTAGCAATTAATCCTGAATCATTAAAAAGTTGATGACTTAGTTTTGTTATGTATTAGCAAGTATATACATGCTAATTTAAAGAATAAATACAGAATTACTAGACATACAACTGCAGAAATCAAGACCTACCTTTCTCTTCTATACATACAAATGGACATCTGATATTACACAGGAATATTTGCTTTGGAAATAGCACAAGGACAAACCTTTTATACAGTTTCTATGTACTTTTACTACTTATCTAAGGAAACTCAAATTAAGTGAATTCATACAAAATAAGGAGATGAGAATTCTTTGACACAATTAATAATTTAACTACTATTTTTTCCTCCTAAAGGAGAAACTGTTGGACACATAAGGCCAAATTAGCATATCTTTTTCGTTTAAATATTTTATCAATCTTCTTTGTCAACTAAAGTCTTAAAATTGCCATTTCACTGTTCTATGTAATAGTTCAAGCTGCTAAAAGTATCAGAAACATTTCTAATCTTGTGTGGAATTCTAGAGGTTTCTCGTAGCACATAGGAATGAAAAATTGCACAATAGCAATTACCTATGGGCCACACCCTGAACAGCAGATAAATTACAAATTATCTGTTACAAAGCCAGGTCTAAGCAACACAGTCTAGCAGACAGAAAACACATGGTTTACTCAAAAATGACAATTACCACACATTGATTCACTATATGATAGACACCTAGTTAAAGAATTTTGGATTTCAAGCAATAAGAAAAGTGAATAATTACATTATAAAAATCTAAAGACATTTAAAACCCTTAAATTCCACTTTATAATGTCACATTTAATATCCAAAACTTATCTTTACAGCTTCTGATGTAAAGTGATCTAAAGGCATTTCAATTTTAGAGTGAAATGAGATGTCATCTATAGATCTTTAGTATCAGCAAGAATCAATGAAGTGGTAATTTGCAGTAATAGGCAAAACCTAAATATGGCACACCTGGGAAAGGAGCAGCTCCGAGGAGTAGAGCAGACTCATCCTAACTGTCTTTATTCCAACAAAGGCTGCATTAAGCCAAGCTCTCTCACTCCTTTAAAGTTTTAGCATGCAATAAAATTAATGTTCCTCTACATATTGATTTTTCACTTCATAAAAATGTAACACTCTGCGAAAGAAAATTTCATCTCTTTGCAAGTTTTCGTATTTGTTTCTTTCTTTGGCCTAATTTCAACTGGCAACCGAAGTGCTTCACACCCAAGGCTGTCCCAATGTCACTGATCCCTCTGTCCAGAAAAAGAAAGGCATTGCAGCTGCCACGTCACTGTCACAAGAAAATCCCCACATCAAAACTCCTACTTGTAGCAACACAAAGTGAGCCTAAATGTACATTTAACTATAGACAGTGGATAGCTTCACTGGCCTCCAGTAAAACATTTTTAAGTCAGGGGTTCTCCACACCAGTTTAATAGCAATGTTTTTCAGTTCTCAAGGAAAAAATTCTAATTCATCCAGATGGAAAAGTGGGTTTTTGTCTTAAACAACACTGAATTATTCTATCTGTTTTGAAGAATTTTGGAATGTAAAATAAGGTAAGAAAGTAAAAATAGGATATTAAGTCTGAAGTATTTGCAAAGAAACCAAATAACTGCAATAAATTCAGATATCATCTCATGCCTTGAGATGAAAGACATCCCACAACTAAATATCAGTAGTTGACATCATTCTCAGAAAGATTTCTTAAGTGGACAGTACATCTAGGACCAAAATAAGACCTAGTGATCTCTACCTCTATTGTAAGAGACATGGTGAGGCACCGATCTCACTTTGCTATCTTCAAAGACAAGCTGCTTTGCAATGAAATTTAGCCATTAGAAAAACATAAAAAAAATATTTAAGTGGTATGAATTTTATCATACTTTCCCCAAACAATGTGTATTAAAATTATTGCCTCTCTCTCAATCTTTTATATATTTATTTTTATGGTATAAATATTCTGCAAAGAAATCCATAATATAATTTATCTTACTATCTTTGTGAAACTCCATTTTTTTAAGCATTTGCTTGACTTTACTGAGTTTCTGTGGAAAAAACCCTTTTTTCCGTTTGAATCCTAGTACAAGGTGAACCTACCTAGATTTCATATTTTAGATTTCATATTCGATTTCACATCAGATATCATATTTTTCTTCCACTGCTTATGAGAAAGAATTTGGCATTGATATTTATAAAAGCTAGACTAATAATAATATAATTTGGAATGCTTAAAATTATAGGCATCTTAAAACCAATTTGCAGAGCAAACTGGAAGAAATTATAATTTCTTTGTTACAGATTCAAAATTTAAATGTAAAAATTAATTAAGACATGAACAATAGCTGGACCATCACACAATGAGTATAAAGAACTTTGGCTCTAAGTCTGCCAAGCATGGTACCAATAATGTAGGTGGCTACTGAGTTCTTATTCCCCCTGGCTCAGCTTCTGTTACTACCTCCACTACAAATATGAAATCAAAATAGTACGGTAAGACCTTTGTAAAAGTAGACAAGGCTTTTCACCCCTTCCATAAAGCAAAATATGTTTCTTAGTGGCACATTTGTATTTATCAGTGTTATCAAACTTAAGAATTTTGTTCAGTTGCCATAGAACAAAATTTATTTTTTCATGGTCATAAATAATGTGGCACTGTGTTTTGCAATTCAATTACTTAGTAGTACCATCTGAACAGAAATCTCTCATTCTTTGTTTAGTATAAAATTATTTTGTCCAAAGCTTCTTCTCATCGGTCTCTTTTTAATTGCTTTTGTCTTTAACAACCACAGCAATCAGTTTTTTAATTATATGTTTGGGTAGGCCCTAAATCATCACAACAGACATGGACAGGACAACCATTGTTTGCTTCCATGGTAAAGAACTGGCTGTGGCTAAACACTGTCATCTGTAGAATTTACATAAACACATTAATTAGCTTTCCTTTGTTTCTCTTCAAAACCATATTAAAATACCAGACACAGCTGTCTCTACAAAAGATTAAATTCATGTCCTTTCTAATTCATGATGTCACCCCAGTCACAAGCAATTTTCAGTAGCTTTACTTTCAAAGGAAATACAACTAATGAAAACACCACTACAAAATTTTACATGGGGAGGTTGTGCAAACATTCTACAAAAAAATTAGTATTCATTTGAGACCTCTTTCCCATAGCAATGAACACAGATATATAGGCCAGCATTCCTGAAGCCAAATCAAACTTCACTTCCAATAAAATAAGCAGTTATTATGACAGAAGCTGAGAGCTTGTCCTTCTATTAGAATGTTGCTTTCTCAAATACTCTGCTGGTTTTGCCTGGGATAGAGTTAACTTTCTCCACAGTAGCTGGTATGGAGCTGTGTTCTGGATTTATGCTGCAAAGAGTGCTGATAACACGGGGATGCTCCAGCTGTTGCTGAGCAGAGCTTGCCTCTTGGTGAGAGTCAAGGCTTTGTCTGCCTCTCACCCCACCCCACCAGTGAGGAGGCTGGGGGTGCCCATGGTGAGACACAGCCAGGAGAGCTGACTGCAGGTGACCACAGGGATGTCCCAGACCGTGCAGGGCTGTGCTCAGCACATAGTGCTGGGGGGAGAAGAAGGAAAGTGGGAACATTCAGAGTGATGGAGTTTGTCTTCCCCAGTCACTGTCATGCATGTTGGAGCTCTGCTTTCCTGCGGATGCCTGAACACCTGCCCACCAATGAGTAGTGGTGATGTGATCCCTTTGTTTTTTTGCTTGTGTGCATGGTTTTCCCTTTACCTGTAAAACTGCCTTCATCTCATCTCATGAGTTTTCTCACCTTTACCCATCTGATTCTCTCCCTCATCCCACTGCAAGGCAAGTGAGCAAGCAGTTCTGTGGGGCTGGGCTGTCCTCTGGGGTTATAATGACACAAACACATAGCAAAATTAATTTACAGCGTAACACTTAAGGATAAGCCAAATCTCAGGGGCTTTACCTTTTCTGATAGGGATGATCAGTACTAACAGAACACTTTATGGAAGTGTATCATATTCAAAGCATCACATGAATTTATGGAATAAAGTAAATGGGTGGATGTGATGGCCAAAAGGGCCTTTCAGAGACTGAGAATGAAAATTTCTCAATCTGAAGAGCAATATAAATACTAGAAGGGGAAAAATTAGTAAAATTATAAGATCTCATATTAGAAAATAATGGCAAAATTTAATTATTTTATTGCTACAACAACAGTCAATACACCTATGTCTACAGTGTTGCAATAGATGAGGACATAAAGGAAAAGGACAAAGAACATGGCAAGTCCATTGTCAAGAGACTGAACCCACGTGTTCTAATAAAGCCCTATCTCTTCCACTGTATTGAAATCCATATAACTGCCTTTATTTCTTACTTAACATTAATGAAAATACTACAGTTACCATTAATTGCCACTTACACATCATAGAACATTTGTGACCAGACAGAAAGTTTAAAAAAAACATTGTTAACATTCATTTTCTCACCCATTTCAGCATAATACTCTTTAGAAGAGAAAAAAGAGAGAATGTTCACAAGTGAAAAACAGGATTAAAACGAAATGTTAATATCAAAATTTTAATTTCATTTGTGGCATTACACAGTTTTAATCTAATGAACCAAAATTTCTTTAACAATCAATAGTGAGAGGCACAGTACTGACAACACTTACAAAACAAAGCCTCAACACTACACAAACATTATTCAGGTTAAACTTTTACCAAGACCAGACCTCAATTCTCTGTCCACAGAGAGTTATATTATCACTTCTTTGCTTATAAAAAAAACCCTTACAATACCTACAAAGGGTTTATTATACTATACGCAAACATTCAAATCAATATTATTTTTTATCCTCACTATGGAATTGAGAGTTAAGACCTCACTCTAGAATAGACCCACTTCTCTGTCTAACCTCCAGAAGCTCAATATTGGCCAGCATTAATGTTTAATTAAACTATTAGCTCAAAGGTTTTGAATGCTTAACATAAACTAATGCTCATCATAAACTAACTTCACTGTGCTGCCAAGATATATGTTGAATACAGAAAGACAGCTTTACTGAAATACTAGTTTTACAAATTTAAATGCACTAAATTAGCAAGAGGAAAAAAATTAAAACAGCCTTGATCACCCAGTTCCATTATACCTACACACTCTTACTTTGAATTACTACCTAGTAATGGATGGTTATTACTCTGCAACCATGAGGTCCAGAATGAAAACTGGGGCCCCTGAATCAAGAACCTTCCAAGCATGAAAGGCTATGAGATAAAGGATGTGCTTTGCAAAAGTCTCCTAAATGCATCTAGATTTGTAGCAGTAACTGCATTAAGCAAACCCATCAGCTGCAGAGAAAGCAGATGAGTGTGAGAGTCAGCTATTGCCCATGACAGGAAATGTTAGCAAGCTGCTCTAACTGGCCATGCTTCAGCAAAGCATTTAAGGATGGTGCTAAAGGGCTCTCTTGGCTAGAAAACCTTCTTGAATTGAGCTTAAGGGGCTTGAGGAGTTAGGGCCAAATAAAAACAGGCATTATTCCTTTCTTGTGCACAAAACTATTCAATTAGAGAGTGCTCAGAGAACTGATGCATTCAACTCCCTTGATATTTGACAGAAATAAAACAGGATGTGATTATTAGCTATGGAAATATACAATTTTCATGTGTATTGTCAGTCATATCTGAAGTTGACTATAAACCTATTTTATACACTTTTCTCTGCAAAGCTGGAGTGATAAAGACACAATGAAGCTTATTGGAATGAGTGTATGGTTACAAAAATGGGTGTGAGAAGCATATTTTTATTATAAAGAAAACATTAGAGTATGTATGCTTTGGCTGAAATTTTGAAATTTAGAAAAGCATGCAAAGCATCTTTATTTTTAAGGAAATTTTTAGAGGAGTTTATGTATTTCATATATATATATATTCTTTAAGCTGACAATTTCTCTGAAAGTAACAGTCCACATGTCCATGGGAGCAAGCCATTTAGTAAACAATACTATGTCATCTTTCTTCTAAAAGAGAAATGCCAATATCTCTATCACCAAGGGTAAAAAATATTTATGGAAAAATATCTATAGAAAATACTTATTTTTGTGTATAGATATATACCCAAATCAAAAAAGCAGAAGATATCCAAAGGAATATGCTCTCCCATCTATTATTAGTGTAATTCATTACTTAGTGTTATTAATTATTAAAGAAAACACATGTATTGTCTGTGTTATAAGTTGTATAAATGCTATGAACTACTGAACAAATTGAATGCTTTTAGTTTACAGCCCTAAAAGCAAACTGCATTTCCCATTATAGAGATATCCTCTCAGCCTGACTTTTGGGGCTTTGAAAGCTCCAGGAATTACTGCAATACACAACTTGCACTCAGAACATCTGTCTTTTATGTCTTAGGAAATAAACCTCAGCCTCACTAAATATTAGCAATTATATCCTATTTCTTTCCTCCATGAAAGAGGCATGTTCCTAGCTCCTCTCAATTTACTTCTATCCTCTAACATTTCTAGTATAGAGTGGGCAGAGATTAAAATTTTTTTAAGTCAGAAAGGGTCTTTATTTTCTAATTTCCAGCTTTTTTAGAATTGTGTATTTTATATATTCTACATGATAAAAATATCAAGCTGTTTCACAGTACTAGGAGAAAGAAGCCACCCAGCACTTACTGATCAATCTAGAATTTTACTCCCAGATGGTTATTGTCCCTCATTTCTACGAAACAAGGCATCATTGCCAGAAAATACACATTTGCTCTTCTGCTAACATTGTTCTACAGCTTAAACACATTCTTGCTTTGCCAGTGCATTTCTCTTTGAGTAGACTAAAAAGAGTGCATTTTTTCATTCTACAAGGGGACATAATAATTCCTAATAATACCCAAGACAGAATCTCTATTTCCTCAACTCTAGCTACCGATCTTGAACTTCTTACTTTCAGAATTCATTTCGATCATATGTGACCCAAACTACAAACAGAATTTCAGATGAAATCCCACCAGTACCAGGTACATTGCTTTAATATTTTCTTTCCACTTCTAAAAATGCTGTAATACATCCTGATATGTCTTTACACTTATCTCTTTTCATTGCAAAGTCACACTTATGGCTTTAGTCACTCTGAGACCTATAAAGCCAGATTTCTCTTTTCCTCTGACACTTTCAATTATAACTCCCAGCTTACAACAGAAAAATCATATTATTTCCTAATTAGACTTTGTACTACACACTTTTTGTTTCGCTCACCCTTCCTTCTCTCACTTTTTAATCTGATTTACACTTCATTTTCTATCAGCTCATTTTCCAGCCTTAATTTTTGCATTCAGAGAAATATTTCCTATTGTCTCCAAGTTAGGCCTCAGTTCAATATGAATTTCAGTAGCACTTATCTGAATTAAACTAATCTAAGAGTAGAAAAAGTGTGGCTCTATATTGGCTCCCTTATCCAGTTTATCATACAATTTCTGCAAACAGTGAACATGAGGGCGAAAAGAAGCCCAGAAGGGAGGATGTGCTTCTTTCAACACACAGACACATCAGCCTGCTCCAGAGGCATTACCCAGTAGTCCTTCCCTAGCCTCAGCCTGTCTAACAGCTGCCTGCCATAATCTTCTCTTCGCTATTAGCCTTTATCTTCTCCTGGCTGCAGCACTTGTTCGATCCATCACTCATTGCACTGCTTCAGGATGCTGAGAATGTAGATCATCATTCACCTGCTGCCATAATCCTGACAGGGCTAAGCAAAGGGTCAGACAGGAGAGCCTGTGGAGGGGGTGGGAACGCAGCTAACAGTGCCAAAAGGTTGGAAAAAGTGCAACCAGGAAGTTAATCTGCAAAGGTTGTTTTACAGCTCAGTACCAGACTGGTAAGAGCTGGCTGCTTTCAAAGGACTGGATCATTTTCATCACTTTTTCCTTTCTGTATTATTACTGCTCCTCCTCCCTGCTTCCAGCAGTGCACTCCTGCTCTGGGCATTGCTCAGTCCTTTGTGAACTGCCACCTGCACCCACCTCAGAGCCAAGGACTGCCTGAGACACTGGGAGTGACTGCATGCATGTATGCAGTCCGACAGGAACACTCAGCAGGAGAGAGACACAGAGGCAGAACCATGCAGCTCTTTTCCATCTCTTCTCCTTTCAGTTGTTTTATCAATGGATTGTCATACAAACTTAGAATATAAAGTATCAATAATGAACAACTAAGCAACAAATTTGAGTTGCTTTTCATATACCAAGTTACTGCTACTCAGTGTTAAAAACAATATACCAATTTAATTGTCCAAAAGGTATTTAGGAGTTGGGAAGATCTAAATCATTCACTCAGCCAGACTCCACAATATGAGCTTATGGTAATTGTGATTGCCCAGTGGGTCAATTAGGAAAGTTCAGGGAAAAAAATATTTCCTTCCTTAAGCAGAAAGGAAGAAATATACTGCAACATCACTCTGCAGCACTGAAATAGGCATTGACCATCTTGTCGCATTAGAGTGTAGGCATACTTGCTCATATAGAAATATATCATTCAATAAATCTCCTGTCCAAATATTTATGACTTAATTAGTTACTCGTACAAAGAAAAACTTCTGCTTTAAAAAATCATGAAAGTTTAATGAGGACAGAAGGCAATAGAGTGAGACTTGTGAAACAAACTCCACCTCCAAGGTGGCAGCTGAGAAACTGTTCCACCGTTATTACATGACTTGAGAATGGAAAACAGGTTCTGACACAATTAACCTTTTGGCAATACAGAAAAGTTATTAAAAAGACTAAGTGGTGTTTACTTGAAGGCCAAAATTTGTACAACTTGCAAACCCACTCAAACTCAGCACTACTTCAAAACTGATAAACACACAAGGAGCAGTTATAATTAACTTCTCTTTTCAAAAGAAGTAATAGAGGTACCAGAACATGTTCTTACTCTGGATGTCAATTTTCTTTGTTTGGAATAAATTAAAACAACAGGCAATACTGCCAAATACTAACATAGGAAACAAACAAATGAAACAGTAATAAAGGGGAAGGTAAAGGACACAACTTCTAAGCATAACAATGTAACAGTACCCAGCAGATAAATTTATTGTGCTCCTAATCAAGTCTCCTGTTACATGTAAAGTACTGTTGTGAATGTGTGAAATGGATTCCAGGATTAAGACTTAACAAATTTATCTCTTCATGAGCCACCTTATATCCTTATGAAAATATAGTTTTTATTTCTATTTTAATGGCATGCACCCTACTATTGCTGTTGCAGGTAATTTTGGTCAGTAAGACTGCCCTTGATTACTATTTGTACAATTACCTGCAACAGCAATAGTAGGGTGCATGCCATTAAAATAGAAATAAAAACTATATTTTCATAAGGATATAAGGTGGCTCATGAAGAGATAAATTCCATTACAATTTAAAATACAATTTTCAGTGATTTTGCTGATTTAACACTCTAGCTAAGTACTGGGATCATGTCATCTGCAGATACACTTATGGTATCTAAAACAAAGTTCAGTAGAAATTCATATCACACACACACACATGGATGCACACCGACAAAAAATAGCAGGACAGAAACAGGATTACAGTAAATTCCATTCAGTATGATATGCAGAAAATTAAGTGTTAATGATTGTAGTTATCCTATTCCTCTTTCTAAAACACCTTTGTATAAATATTTCTTAAACTTACAGGTGAACTTCTGATCACACTAAAATCAGTAATTCGCAACTTCTCTTCAACAAAACCAACAGTTTGCCTGGCTTTCTACTTGTACTACTTATATATGCCCTTCAGTTTTATATGTACCTCCTTTTTTTTGGGGTTTTTTTTTTTTTTTTTTTTTTGCTTATGGGTAATTTGGTTTCCAAGCAATATAAATTGATTTTACAATAGGCCTAGGAAAAATGACCACAGCATATGCAGAAATTGGTATCCTGAAAGCCTCCATTTCAGATTTTTCATGTAAACCAGTAGTAAACTTTTCTTTCTACATTTTTAATTCTGAACCCAATCATGTAAAACATTTTACTACAACATCTGTCTCATTCCCTACAAGTATGTTTGGGAATGATTTGTCAATGAATATGAGAATGATTCTATGATTCCTTGAGATGTTATCAACAAATAACTGCAAATGAACTTCCAATTAAGCTCCATGATGCTGATGCTAAATGTCTCTTTTCCACAAGCTCTTCAGAGAGCCAGTGCATTATCCCACTGAACTACAGAATTATATAGTATTAAATGTATGTGTTTATAGAGCCTATTGAATGCTTTCCAAAAAAAAAAGACCTATAGTATTTCATTATTTAAAAGCAGTTTCTCTCCTTCTTTAAACCCTTTTAAAAGGCTATGAAAATTTTAATATTCACAGGAACTACACAGAGGTAAAACAATAGAAGTATGGTTCTCAGAACAAAAATATTTTCCACGCATTGTAGAGCTCTGGAATACTAGAGCTCTTCTGAAAGGGTTGATGAATCATACTATTTAAAGGTTGTGACACATTTATGCCCAAACTAATGCAGGCAAAGCTAGTAATTCTCAGTTACATACCTGTGCAAGAGACAGGTTATGTGCTGGGACACTTGGTTTTAAATTCCAGACCTTTTTGGACCCTGCCCATTTCTGGCATTGAACTCACTTAATTGGCATACCTTAACTCTCCTGCATATGAAGAGGGGGAAAAAATATTGTTGGTATTTGATTTGCTTTTAAAATCCTTTGCCACTAAGGCTGACACAGAAGAACAATTAAAACTAAAGAATAGAGATAATAATTCATATTCCTCCTTAGTCAAGATGATAAACTTTAGATTCACTTTTTTAAAAAAGCAAGCTGCAGAACATTTATTTAAAGCACAGAAATAGGTGTTGATCATAAATATACTGAAGATGTCAGACCAGTTTTAAATAAATATTAAAGTAGTTTTTAGTAAATTATGAACATAGGCCTTCAAGCTCTATGGAACAAAAATTCAGTCAAGGCAGAGACTTAGTCAAGGCTTCTCTAGAGTGGCAATGAATATTTGGTGCCATCAGCACCCTAGAACCCTTGGAGTACAGTTGTGCTTATCTTGGACAAAGAAAAAGCCATACTGGTACATACCATGTAAAAGTTCTCCTCATCCAAGCCAGGATACAGACATTTCAATCAATTTGCCTTACAGTCTTCCAAAACATTCACCTGTGAAAAATTTACATACCTTGCTTCAACTATTTTTGACCAAAAAGAAGAAGAATGGACTGCATCCACAATTTTACCTTTCCATGATTTAAACTGAGAAATGGGGGTGTAGCTGCTGACTCCAGGAGAGTGAGGGGCAGCTATTGCTTAGGCAGCACCTATCCATAAGTGCTTCTCAAGTTTGTCCCATGCACATACTTTCCTTCAAAGAGAAATCCACAGAAACAGAGCCCATTAAGCAGGTCTCAGGCTGACAGCAATGTCCTGGGGTCAGACTGGCCATGTGTTGAGCCCTACTAGGTCAGACCACCTCAGACCAGCGTTTAAGCCAAGCTTACAGGAATCTTTCCGCCACAGACAAAGGAAGGAATAGATTACACAAAGGTCTGCCTCTGACATCCTTGAAAGTGTGTGATGCATAAGACACCTTGAAAGAGGAAGTAGAGGATTGAAATCTGCGTCCGTCTGGACTGAAGCTAGCAAAGACAAAGACCAAAAGAGTCAGTAGGGAAGACTTCAGAGAAAAGAAAGGTGAACTGCTTTTTCTAAAAATTAGGGGCAGGGTGTGAGAAAGCAATTGCATGTTCTTTGCACAATCGCAAAGAGGAGGAAAAAACTGGGTACAGGAAAGATGAATCTGTGGAAAGTGAGATTAAAAGCCTAAGGTAGTTTATAATTAGCTCAGTTAGGAATATTCAATTAAAGGCTTTTAAATGCAGTGTAGGCAGCAACGAAGTTTGGCTTCTCTCCAAAAGTAGCTGCACTCATACCCAGAACCAGGATGGTCTCAGGAGAGATTAGTGAAATTAATGGAATTACTAGAATTTCCTCTCCTGGTCAAAAGTTAGTGCTCCTGCCTGATGCACGAAATTATTCCCCATTTAGGCTACTCCTGGGGCACATTTTTAAATAGCAATATTGAGTCTCCTTTATGTTTAGTTCAATATTCTCCATGTGACATAACAGAAGCCACGACAAAAATATGTGTCCTGAGAGTACAGTTAGGAAATATGTATCAGCAGTTTGATTTCTCCCTCTTCGACCCATGCATTTTAACTTCTTGGGTTTCCAGTTTGAATGTTATTACTATTTCATTAAGGCCATAACTATCTGTGTTCTGGTTCCTGAAAGCCTATTTGGCATAACATTCGAATTAGCAATAATGAGAGGAATACGCTCTTCCATCATCAAGTTTGTTACCTTGATGAATTTCTCTCTGTAGAAAAATATGAAATGAGTTAATGCACCTGCCTATTAAAGCCACTTCGGGAGATGGCTGAACGTATGAATGGCCTATTAGCTAAAGAAAAATTCAACCTAAGGCCCAAGGAAGAAATACAGCTGTATCTAAAAAGTGGATTTATTACAGCTATTTCTTACAGTACTCAAAGAAAAAGTAGATGTCAGCAAAATTAGGAGTGCTAAAAGATCACACTAAAAAAAGTTAGACAATTTTGGGGCTGTAGGACTTTGCATACAAAACAGTCAGCCTTATATGAATTTTTTTGTGCATTTAAGGCTTTTTTGCTACTTCTTTCTGGCTGAACTAAGATTATCTGTCACAATAAAAAACCCAAATGAACAAACAAAAAAACAGAGGAAGAAACTTACAAGAGTACTTGACCAGCTGAGGGAGGCTTCTATTTAGTAATCAAAGTGGCAGATTGGAACAAAATTTTGGATAATTTGGATAATTAAAAGCCTGACAATTTGTTTTAGAGAGTATTATCAAAAGGATTATTGTTTCCAGAACTATCTAGAAAAGTGGAAATAAAAGACTCAAATATGGATATTAGTTTCCTTTTTTACTTCTGAACTTTCTGTAGCGCCACTGAACTGTTTTCATGCAGAGACAGGTAACCCACTACTATATAATTGCAAGTAAATGCAAAATACTAAATTCATATTTTCTTTATTTATTCTTACCTGAGTAAATACTGAGAAAAGCTGTTTTTAACACTGAAAAATGAGTATTCCCACCAGTTGAGGAGTCAGAAATTCCCATTGTCACAAAAATCAAAATTATCAAAAAGAGCTTAGAACACACAGGTAAGGACTGGATTTATATAGAAATCTGATAAGTAGGCTTATTCTTTTATAAGCAAAAAAGGACTGGAAAGATCTTCTGAAAATGTTAAATTTAGCTGCTTCTTCTGTAGGCATGAAGTCAGCTACTTGTAAACACACCTCTTTTATAACTATGCCAATCAGTATCTCTGAAGAGGGTTTGGGTTTTTTTCTTTTGCTAGTGATTTATTTCGTGGTTGGTTTGGATTGCTCTTGCTTTGATTTTCTACCCAAACTATTTCCACTGGAAATTTATCCCAGGATGCGATGACTCACAGGGAAAAAAAAAAAAAAAAACCAAAAAAAACAGACTTAAATTTAATCACAGTCACACACAAATTTTGTTCTTTTGCTACCTTTTCCTCATTATGTACCAGCAGGATGTATTTATCAGCAGGAATCTTATTTTCCCCTGACTCTCCTACACTTCACAAGACAAGGTTTTATAAACCCCTCTGTAATGTGGGCTCTGCTGTCACCTGAATAGTATTTAATTGCATGTGTTCCACTTTGAGTTCAAATGATTTTCAAGCACAAAAAAATCATAACTGAATTAATTATTCTAAGTGAAATGTCCAGTTACTTACTGCTCCTGGAACAACTCCGATGCACAATCCTGGTGCATCCTCAGACATATTTGCTTCTTTTCAGAGCTGTGAGCTCTTACCTCTTGGTTAACCAGTAATACAGAGATATGTTCTCCCTCTCAATTATTTCTAATATGCTCACAATTTAAAGCAGAATTCCATTTTATTGGTTCCAATCGACCTTCCATCATCAACTACTTAGAGTGTAATCCCATTTCTATTATTAAAGTCCAAGCAGTCTTTCTGAAATATACTCCTATGTCCCTCTGAGCTGCTTATTGTGGGAAAACCACCCTCCTTCTCCCATTCAACCTGTCCTTTGCCTTCTTGTCCCATGATGTCATCAAAATATTGACTTGGCAATAAGTTATATGATCTACTGCATTTTATATGACACTTTTACAAAATTACCAAATAGTTAAATTTTACCAAAATTTTAGCTCCTCTTCTGTGGTAATTAGAACTTCCAATTAAATTATTAACTCTTAATTATTTCTCAGTATCAAATGGTCCTGCTCCACACCAGGTAACAGTCTTGTAAGAAAGCAGATGCTAACTTTCTCTGAAAGTACCGATCCCTGTTATTTTAAATTTTTTTTATTTCGTCTCTTTTATGATAATACTGATGAGAGTTACAGGCTGAATGCACTCCCTTGGAAACACACCAGTTACACCATGAAGGAAATGATCAGCATTACCAAACGCTGAAGATTTTATTTCTTGCTGCAGACATATACTAAAGGATAATGAATAGCAATGTTTTTAGTGTTCCTTGAGATGTGTTGTGAATTCTTACAATTCAACAGTAGAAAGTAAACATAACCTCTACAGTATTGAAATAACACAAATATTCTGAAATATTAAAAATTGATATTTCTTAGCCAAGGCAAATGAGTCCTTATATCTCTATGTAATCTAATTTATTTTGCTTCATCCAAAAGTATTCACCTAAGTCAAGACAAGGACTTGTGAGCTTTACCACAACTGTCATTTTCCCATGCTTTTAACAGTCAATGAGTTACTGCAAAAAAATCTATAGGGACAGGCTGATTATTAATTGTGCACACAAACACACACATAAATCCCTTTGAGGCATATTAGCTTTAAAAGTAAACTTTTGTCACCCAAAGTGGCTCATGAAATATGCAACATATATTACAAATAATTATTCATCAGACATATCAGATAGTAATAACTGATGACTTAAGTTCCTTAATTTCAAAATATGGCATTAAAACACACACAAAACATAGGGGAAATTAATTTTCTATAGCATGAGTTTTATAGTCACATGATCCTACAGAGTCCAGGGCTCTGTAGCCCTTGAAAATGAGAATTTCCATCTTTGTCTTCAATTTTCTCTACTGTTTTGCAAAAAAATTATATGATTTTACAGAAAAAAATATGATAACCTAATTATTATATGATAACTATATGATAAACTAACCCATATAGCAGAACATGATGAATAAGAACATTTATTAGCCAGAAACTTGACTTCGCTACAGATCTCTGGTAATCTTCTGGATTTCTACATTTCTCTGACACTTTGAACTTCTTTGTGAACAATTCTCAACTTTGAGGATACTTTGAAATCAGTTACAAGTTATTTAAATGCTTATACTTTAAACATATCAAGCCAGATTCATCTGACTGTACTATGACAACATTTTTGATTCTGAGCATATCAACTGAGCATACATAATTGGTAATAGAGGGTAATTAATTCAATTGCTGGTTAAGGGTTTGGTCAGCACAGAATATATGTGCTATTCATGTAGGGAAAACGTGCTGACACAACTCTAACATATGTATAAATATGGTTTGGTGCGTATTTGCAGTCAGGTCTTGCATTTCATCAAGAATTTTGCCAAAACAGACTCATTTTGCAAGCAAAGCTTTGATCAGCTGTTGAATGCAGAGCTATCCTTGCAGCTTTTTTTTATCCAAAACCATGGATAGGAATTTCTTTCTACTTTGATCTCACACCATGTTTTGTTTCAGGAATTTAAAATCAGGACTCATATTTGTGGCTACCGAAATGGTGCACCGGATTTTTCAACTGTCCTTACAAAAGAGGCATACAAAGAACAGGAGTAATAAGATCTGCTTTCCCTGCCTAATTTATTAATATTTTCATGTTGCTTTTTGTAGGATCAAAATAATCAAAATGCATACATATATCGACAGATTTCTCAGATATAGATATCTATACTTTCATAAGCATACATAGATATATACACTTTCATAAGCATGTAATACAATATGCTATATTCCCTAAAGATGGAGTGGTTTTATGCCTCTTTTGTTTCCTTTACCTCTTTCTCAGTGCTACAATGCAATCCTGTGTCTGAGCACCGGACTTCAAATGAGAGATCTATTCAAAACATGCACAGACAAAATAAGTGGTTTCCTTAGTAATGGAAACTATGTGAAAGCCTCTGAAACAACTCCTCCTCCAGAGTAAGTCATGGTGTACATGATCCTTTCTACCCCCAGCTTATTGATTAAAAGATAGCTTTACATTTAAATAAAAATATTTAATGTGTACAGTATTAGGAAGTGAAACTAGAGATGAGAGGGAAAACATTTACTGCATTCCTAGTTACACTGTTTGGGTTTTAATCAGTATGGATGTTCTATGTTACAGTGACCTTTTAATTAATTTTCTAGATCTGCAATTTTAAAAAAATGAAATTGTATAACTGAGGGCTTCACTTAGGTGCTCATTACACTCCCATAGTTTAGTGTACTTTACGCAAATTAACATTAGGTAACCATATTTTGAGCACACATTGCACTTACTCGTGGTCTTTCTTGTCATCACCACAACAAATTCATGCTGTTGATGGCATGGGAAAATAACTGATAACTCTCTCAGTCTCACAGTAACTAAAAGCAAAATGACATTCTAGTTCTAATATTTAGCTTAGTGACTCTAAAGTTTTCTAAGTCACCAATACAGCTCTTGTGCAAATAGTTATGAAAAGTAGATAATTTAGAATTTCTATTGTTATCCACCCATTTTAATATTAAACCACAATAAAATGTAACAAGAATAGTTTTTTTAGTTTCATCAAAAAAGTTAAAAAATTCAAGTCTGAAGATCTGCCCTTGAGAAACACACACTATATATCACATTTATTGCCACAAATGTGGCATTACCAGGGAAGATGGCTAAATTTAAAATAATTTTTTTACTGGGAGAAGGAGGTTCCCTTTCACCGATCACATACTATTTGCCACATCACAGTGTCAACAGAAAAAAGTACAAACCTGTTTCAGACAAAATATCAGTTAATGTTCCATAGAAAGGCAAAAAGATACGAGCAAAGGAAAGGAAAATGGTTTCCCTGTTAAGGAGAGAAATTTCCAGACCTATCACCATCCAATTACAACAAATTGACAGCAGGATGGAAATTCTAGGCCTTACATTCAAATCATTACTGCCACTATTTTCTTCCTCAGCCTTAGATCCAGATTTTCCCCAAGAGCTACGACACTGACTGCTATATTCCATGTACATTCTGGCTCCTACAAACAAGGATCACAAACAAGCAGATACTTAAGAAATCTACAAGGGTATCTCAGTCCTAAAGATCCACCACAGAGAAGATCTCAGTAGGTTATATCCAATTAATGAAGGCTACAAAACCTGAGATGCCACCACAAGACATAAACTTTGTGAGATAAAATCAATTTTTAAACATATACACTGAGCTAGAAAATTGCTTTACAGATATTTCATCAGCCTTATCCAGCTGCATATAAAGATTCTCTAGCTGCTTTTTACTACTGTGTCTTCATTAAGAATCCCATGTGACGCAGCAAGGTTGTGGTTGCTATGTGTGACTCACTTCCAGCCTTCCGCAGATACTGGTATGCCAGGGATTCTCGCCTATTAGAACGGGGTCAAGGATGAAAATTAGAACTCAGATATGCCCCTGTGCTGGACCCAGTAGGGATAAAACTTGTTAAGATTTTTCAGACCTGAAGCCACTCCTGCAGAAGGCTGACTATGGCTCTGGGACCTATAATGAGGAAAGAGACTATAGCTTTTGCCTGGGATCTCATAGTTTTTGTTTCATAGAAAATAGTTACTGCATAAATAGGCAAGTTTTCTGGAAGAGGAAATATTTCCTTGATCACCAAGATCAGCTCCTCACCCCTGCTTTCATTCAACCCCATCACACATGACTGAATTTGCCTGTAGTATAAGGCTCTTTACTATGGAGTTCCAGATTTTGCCAAGTCATATTGCACCTACTACCGACATAGCATTTAAAGAAGTAACTGGGGCTTTGTGCATAAGTGAATTTTTCCTTGTGTGAAATTCTTTCCAGATTTGTTTCCATCCACTTTTGCTCCATTGTATCAACACTAACTCTCTGATCTGATAAAAGAAATTTCATAGCAGGTTAAGTAATCTGATACAGCATTTTTCATTACGAAGTGAAACTCTAGAAATTTGAATTCATTGTTGGCAACAAGCCTTTCATCTCCAAAAAGACAAAGAACAAGAGCCAGAAATGTTTCTTCTGTTTATCACTAAAAAAAAAAGATTCAATTTTGGAAAGATACATATTAATAAAAATTAGTCTTTATGGCAGCATAATCCTTTTAGGAAAACATCAGTAGTCTTGCCATGACAATGCAAGGTTGTCAAATGCACATGACAATGTCAGATTGATAACATTGCACTGAAAATGCTGGCAGAACAGGGTTACATGAAGGGGTGGTCTTCCAGGCAAATCATACAATGACAACCAGCTCTAAATTGTAAGTCAATTAATAAATTAACAGATGATGCCACAACACAGATTTCTTTGAAACTGACCTTCACTCAGAAAAAAATACTCCACAACCCACATGGAAGATATAAAAAGGCGTGCTTTGCAGAACTGGTGAGAATTAATCTGTCAAACAACACCCCACCAGCTCACCTCTTTTTTATTCAATGGGCTACAAGAAGAAAGTGAGAAAAGCCACAACTGAGCCTCTTCCTTGTAGTCATGATGCCTCAGAAACCAGGATAGGAGCACATGTAGTCATAAGTGATAAAGCTGTTCCAAAAGTGTTGTCTCTTTTACACATGGCCATAATCTGTATGACTACATGCTTGAAAAATTATTTCCAATTTCTGATATAAAGTGTGTCATCTTAGATTTTAAATCAAATAGTTGTGGTATTTTTACTGTAACTGCACAGTATTTATTACAGTTTTTAACTACACTTGCTGCATTCTAAACAGAGCTGTGTTCTCACAGACTGAAAACACTAGAAATGGTCATGGGTAATCCTGAACCAGAAAAAAAGGATATGGAAGCCCAAGGATATGCCTTTCTACTTAATGAAAAAGGGGGAAAAGTTTTGAAATCATTTTCCAATTTTGAAAAAAAATGCAGACACAGAATCATTGTATTTAAATAATGAAGGGATTTATGGATTGTGTTTATTGTCCATTAAAAACAAATAATTACTTAGTTTATTTAACGTGAACTCAGTAATCAGATAAAATGCATGCTAAATAAATTGCTGGAGTTAGTCTGCATTAATTTCATTGTCTCTCTATCAGTCTGAGAGAATTTTTTCCTATCCTGTTACCTATTAAGCTATATATATGATTTTCATAAAATTGATTACATTGCTATTTTAAAACCATCAAGCATCACAGTGAAATTAGCAGAAAAATAACTTAATGAACTTTAATAATCATAATTGTTTTGGTTATAAAAGATACTTTTCTCCTGCAGTTAGTTTTAAAAAATATTCTTTAGCATTACCTAAATAATAAAATTCAATTACTTCACTTTTTTTTACAAAACAGAATTTTAGTATGATTTAATAACATTTTAACTAATATGTAAATGTATGCCTATCAAGGAAGTACTTTAATTGCATATATAGTCTATCATAAGAACTCACTTTCTTTATGCAAGTATACTTTAGTTGATTTAATTATCTAGCCCTCTAATTACACAGTCCATACCAATCAACCAAAATGAAGCACTTGTCTAATCTTAATTTCACATGTCAAATCACTGAATATGTTTTTGCATGATTCTCATGTTAATTAGAAAGCCAAATTTTGAATGAATGACAGCGAGTTCATGAAGAGGCTAGGGGCAAAACCCAAGAATGATTTCACATAGGGCAATGCTAGTCCCTATCTATTTACCTTCCTCCAGATCATCTGTTTCTCCACTGGATGAGATATGAAATCTAGGAGTTTTTAGTCATCTTTAAAGGAACATTTTCAACTTTGTCCAAACTTTTTGAAATATTCTTGTCTCTTACTGCCCCCAAAACCCCACCCCTCTAGCACAGGTTACTATCTTTTGTGGGGGCAAGGTAGGAGAGGGCTGAGATGAGGAAGGATTGCCTTTTATTTTTTGTGGGAGCTACCATGGCAAGAGGTCTTTGGGTTGTGCTTACTTAAAACATCCTGAGCATTATCCCATCCAACACAGGACATTATGTTGTGCAGCAGGGAAAGCTTAAAGGCTGACTTGGAAGTTTAAAATGGGTTGAATTTGCAGCTCATGGTGGTGAACATCACATAGATCAGAGGCTCCAAGAGCCACCTCGTGGGGGCAAAGGAAAAACAAGGTTTCACCAGTGAGCCCTGAGGCTACAGAAAAATGATGTGACATCTTTCTGATCTTAATTTTCCCTGACCCAACCTCAGGCAAGAAGACCTGAAAGGTAACCAAAGATGGGTTTGCCCCAACTTTTTCATTATAATGCTTTAGCTAACATTAGAAAAAATTTGAATATCCATAACAAAGAATGAGAGAAAATAAAAAGACCACTTGGTCTTTCCCTGGCCTAGAGTATCTCACCTATTTTCAGCTAATCGGTCGCATAAATGCTATTATTTCATCTATGAAACAGTCCCATTCAGTTGGATGAGTGAAAAATGAACAGCACACATCTTTGAAAAAATTTAAATCTTTGTTCACTGTAGCTAGCTTAAATGCAGCATTCAAAAATTTGAGGCAGAAGGAAAAGACTGCTTTAATATAGCCACAGTGTAAGTGAGTCTAACAGGAGTAGATTTGTAAAATTTGCCCTAACCACTTGTAACAACCTGAAATTTATTTAGAATGGTGTCATTCATTTAATTCAATTTTCATAATAAGTGATTTTATGAATAATAAAATTATTTTCTTACTAAATAAAAACAAAAATAATGCAGTCCAAGATCTGATCCAAAGTGAATTGAGATGAGACTCAGTATTCATAAAATAGCAACCATTTTGTTGTAAAATTCTGGTGCTATTGCTGTAGCAAAAAGTGTACTAATTCACACCATTCTTTCTAATCTTCAGAAAATATTCATACTGTTATTAGACAAGATTGTGAGCCTTTCTTCAAAGCAGATGAGCGTGAAATGAGAACTACATCTCACTTCAGTCCACTAGAGGGTGGCCTGACTTGCTCAGGGCTGTGGGACTGAATTCACGCAAGAGATCCAACATTTTCTTCTTTTTGACCTGTTGCTAACCAATTCTTTGTGCTTCATTATTAATCATATTATATCATAATTTCTTTCATATAAACAGTATCTACGATAAAAAACCTTTTCCTCTCAACAGCTATCTCATTTATTGTTTTATATATTTCGGAGAAGGTGTGATGATAATCGGAAATTATTCTAGTTTTTAAAACCTTCATAGTTTGTATGCCCTTTGGTCATAGACACAGAATAAACAGGGGAAAAATAAATCATTCACCAAAGAGGAGAGCATAAAGGGAGAAAGAAGAAAGAAAGGGGAGGAAAAATCCGGGCATCCTATTGTTTATATAATTGGATGGCCACAAAAGACAGACTCAAGCAGAGAGAGATTGAGAAAAACTGACTTCTTATTTAACCAACCCCTTTCAGAGTTCATTTAGAAATTTTATTTCTCAGGAAGATGTATTACTGCTCTTACCTTCTACTGATAAGCACAGATAGTAAAATGTAATGTTTACAAAATTTGGAAGAGGAAGAATGTGTAAAATCTTTTCCTATCTTAAGCTTAAAAAAATTTTTTTAAAAAAGGCACCAAAACTTGGAGGAAGGCACAGCACATTTTTCTTGAATGGTTTCATCACACAGTATCCTCTGAACTACAGCAGCCTTTGCAGAACTTCAGTGATCTCTAATAAGTTGTTCTGAGTACAGATAACATCCCTTAAAGGGAAAAAAAGATTAAATAAAAGAGGGGGTGGGGGTAGAAACCGCGGCCCTCGCAGCGCGCTGTGCCCAGGCGCACGGCATGCCCGCCGCTGCCGGCGGAGCTCCGGGCGCGCTCCCGGGCAGCGCGGGCTCCGGGGCCGAGCAGCAGCGCTGTGGCGGCCCAGGCCCCTCCCGCGGGCACGCCGCGCGGAGCCGCGGCCCCGCTGGGAACGAGCGCCCAGCAGCAGCGCCGTGCAGTGACAGCCCAGCGCCGCGGCCGGGCGCCGCTAACCGCCATGGAAACAAGGAGAAACAGGAGCAGCTAGCGAGCTGCTCTCTCCCCCGCCTTCCTCTCTCCGCTGGATTGCGAGCCTCAGACAGCCAGGCAGCAACAGCGCCTGGCAAACGCAAGGGATCTCAGCTGGCAGCACCGAGAGTCTCTCATGTTGCAGGATATCAATAGATACATCTCTGTATTATAGACTGTTAGACACACGCATGCACACCGACTCGCACCCACACGTACGTGTGTGCTCGCCTATACAGACTCTGGCTTCAATACAAGTACGTCGCTACCTGAACTAAGGATTCAAAATTACTGAGATGCAAGAACTCCTCCAGCTCTGAAACTACTCTTATTATAGGGTAAGTTCCTCTTTATTTTCAATTTTATCCTGACTTTTATCTAACTTCTAGACTCTTTACCCTTTCTTCTTTTTGTAAAGTTATTTTTTTAGTGTATTTTCACGTATTACTTCCTGAACAGAAATGCAAACGCAATATGCTTTTTATGCCAGAGATAATCTAAACATGCTTGCAATAGCATTAGATCTGTGCATTTGTTAGCTTGAAAGAACATCAAAGGATAAAAAAAATATAAAAGAAGGATGTTTCCACTAATGTTTCAGAGGCAATATTAAATTAAACACTTGCTCTGTGCTTTGAAACCAATAAAACAAAACACAGGACAGCCTCCTTTCCTCTCTCCAGCGCTAGGATTAAGGGAAATGCTGTTTATGTCAAGACCTAAAAACCACTGAGCAATGAGGCTGAATGAGCATATCACAAACAGTTATTGAATTTCTGCCAGGCTACATCTTAAGGATTGTGGCAAATGACTTCGCCTAAAAACATCCCCTTTCCAGTCAGAAGGGACACTGTGAATGTCTGATTACCGATGCAGCTGGAACTGACGTTAGGTAAAAAGGATCACATTAAGCGGAGGAGTTCTAATCTTCTTTGGTAATTAACAGGATCTCAGCAGGGTGTCTCTGTTTACATGGAAGGAGAGTGTTTAAATCCATCACGATAAAAGCTTCGCCTGTTCTAGTATAGCAAGGTTCAGAACTGTTTGCCTTTGCTTTCCATGTCTTTGTTTTCACATGTCTAGCTGGAGTTTTTGCCCAGCACTGCCGATGAGAAAGAGAACCCAACAAGGGGGAAGGAGAAGGCAGCAAATGCAGGGAGCTAGAAAAATATCAGTGATTTTCTATTTAACCAATCTCATCAACTTAAAATTCCAGGCTAGCACTACAGTTGCCTAATGTGCTTGTGCTTATGCATGTGTCTGTCATTTCTTCCATGCAGTATCAGAGTACCTCAGTATCCTTTAGATGAAAACACATTTGGTAAAGTGCATCAGCATGGATCTGTGATTCATGCATCAGTGAAAGAGCTAGATTTTACTTTAAACCATGAAAAAGACAGGTTAGCCCTCTACTGTATGCTTCAAAGTGAAAAAAATGCCATCTGCATCTTCCTGTATGCTTTTGTTTGCTTTTTAGAGTACTACATCTGAATTAAAAACATCTCAGTATTTTGATTATTTCTCCTACCCCTTTTTCTCCCTTCAGCCCCCTCACTCCTGTGAACTCTGGAGAACATCATAAAGATTCTGTTCCTTTGCACCAATGTAATTATTTGTTTGTAATTTTAGAACTACTGTGTTTTGAGAATCAAACTGTGAAAGAACCATCAACAGATAGCCACTGGCTTTAAGACTGTCACCTTTCCAAAAATGTCAGGAAATGGGTAGCTTAACAATACGTATGGTAAGAAGTCAATTAATTCAGGTGACCTTTGTAAATGGTGACAATAAAGCAGCTCTGACAATATGCCACGGCGTTCGACATTCCCTCTGGAAAATGAATGAGCTTAAGAAGAGGTTTTCTTTTCAGAGTACAAAATGAAAGGTACTGAAGCATTAGCTCCAGCTATTGGCAAGCTTGCTTCCTCTATATTAGGTGGTCTGTGAAACCTGTTTCAAGCAAGCTGACTTATTTTATTACATGAAACACAATCTCTGGTCTAATTAATTAAATATCCTGTTTTCATTCACACTGCATGTGCACAACAAGCATTTCCAGCTCTCAGTTTGGATTTTTACAAAATATGCTATAAAATAAGTAGAGAAAACCTGATTCTGATCTCTTCATGCTATCTGCAAAGGACTACTCAGGAAACTTTTTCTACATGCCTCACTATCTTCTCAGCTATTCTGAATGTTAATCCTCATTCATTTTTAATGTAGAAAATAAGTAAATATTAGTAACTTTACAGAAATGCATCTTGGGTTTTGCCACATATACTCTAATGTGCTACTTCAAAATATAATACAGATATGCCAAAGAGCTTCAGAAAAATGTGGCCATTTCAATCATACATGTACAGAAAACATGCTGTAGATGAAGCTTCTCTACACAGCTCAGACATTCTTAACCAGCAAAGCAGGCAAAATGTGTGGTGACTGTATTTTGGTTAATACTCCCTCCAAGCTCCTGCAATAATGTTGTAGTGTCAGCCAACGACTGGCTGATGTTGTTATGGTAACCCCAAAGTGCCGTCTTTTAGGGTGGCAGCTCTGAGCATGACATCAGAGCATGCCTGCTCGGAGTACCCTGAAGTGGGTGAGTACTTCATTTTTGCACCTGAATTAGACCAGATCAACTCAGCAACATTGCTAGCTGGAATGCAGATCCAAAAATATAATGTACAATCTTTTTTAAATATTCAAGACTGAGCAGCTTATGAAAATATTCACATCCTGCTTTTCACTTGTAATCACTTGTCCTTTGTCACTAGAAAACAAAACTAAGTATTTGCAAGAGAGAGCAAACCATTTAGGAGTCTTGGAGCCACTTTCTTTGACTCTCACCTATAACCTTTATTGTATTAACAATTAAAAGCTAGCCAAAAGCTTTGCTGCTTGCTGACAATCACTCTTAATTAAAGTTAGACTGGTATTTAATAGCCAAGTTTTAGAGTATTAATAGAATAAGACAAGCAGTAGAAAACAAAAAGACTTTTTCAAGACCAGCTCTCTCTTCAATTGACAGAAAAGTCACCAGAGAGAAAAAATATACCTTTTTGAACTATATATGGATAGTTTTAGTGTTTCATGGTACATTACTGTTTTAGTTAATTCATATGTCCTTTCTTCAGATAGTACCATTAAAAGCTGAAGGAAAACAAAACTCTTGAGGGAGACATTGTCAGAAACTACCTTAACATACTCTTCCATGTCAAATTCCACAAACTCAGCTTCATATCAAGAAGCAAAAACTGACAATGAAAAACCAATTTCACATGTAGCACTCAAGGAACTATTTTCTGAAGACAAAGGAATGGAGAGTTCCTAAAATTTTTCTGAAGATCAAAAACATCAGATAGTTTCTAATTATTTTTTAACAGAATATGACTTCTACAAGCCTTCATATTACTTTAAAAGAATACTAATTCTCATTTTAACAACACAACAAGCAATTAAAATCCTTTGCTTCACTGGAAGAAAATGCCAGTAGAATTTGAGAAGAAACAGTAGTGACAGATGTCATTAGAAAGGTCATTAAACATATTAGTATTAAGAGAAAAATCAATGCTTCTCATTAAAACTGTAATGTAACTGTAAAAAGGAATTACTGTGCCTTTTACTTATTCAACTGACCAGTCCACAAACTATTAAAAGCCATTATTGTGAAATGGTGTAGTTCATAAAGAACTTATTTAAATCAACAGTATGACCTTCAGTGTTATACAAAAAATCTATAAATGATTTCATCAATTTTTCCTCAGTAAAGTCATATCCTCAACTGAACTGAACTGAAAAATGTTTATTAGCACAGCACATGGAGCTATATTCATCTGCACCAGAGAAAGATCCAATATGGATGTCAGTAAGATTATTTTACATTGGGTTCTTCATGGAGTAGCTCAATATGGCACCTTGTGAAAAAGAGTATTTTCATGAGGGCCAAATACAAACTACATTCACAATTTTCCTTGATCCAATTCTCTGCAACCAGGATTTCATATTCTTTATGCATGGAACATCAATGCTACAGACATGCTCTCACCCCTAGCATTTACCAAACTGCTTACTTTTCTTCAAAGCAAAAACAAATGCAGACATTAAAACAAAGGGGAAGTTTCATTTTATAAACACAAATTTATACAGCATATCCTCAAGACCATTATCCTTCATTTTGAAATACTTCTTTTTCACAAAAGATTTATCTCAAGTCTCTTTCAGCTTGGCCACAAGCAGCAGTGGTCTAATTGAAAGGAAATAAGAAATAAGATCTCTGTATTCACATTATTTCTATTCAGTTGTTGTATTTCTGGAAATCATTAAAATATTTGCCCCAAATTTAATGGTAGTTTAACTCTACTGATCTCTGTATTAAAGTAGAAAAGAATTTTGCCTCTTTTGTGCTTGCAGCTCCCACAGTTTCAGTCAAACTGGGACATGCTTTTTGACAACACTGGCACAAAGGAAATCATTTAGCTTTTCTCTTTCCTGAATAAGCATCTGTACTTAGAGGTAAACACTGCAAAGCAAAATAAAATGCTACAGGGAATATTTTTTCAAAATGTCTGCTGATTATTAATATTACCCCAAGAGTCTTTTAATAGACATTTCTTGTTATGCAAATAGCAACCAGTCTGCCAGGAAATACTTTAAATTCTCTATAACATTTTGCATAAAAAAGGTACAAGTTATAAGTTCAGCTGCACCAAAAATCCCTGGGCATCCAGCTACTAGTATGAAAAAAAACAAGAAAAAAAACTTTTTATACAATTACATGTCTAGGGATCAGACAGCTTAAGAAATTACCTAGCTAATAAATTATGGAATAACAAAAAAAAAAAAAAAAAAAAAAAAAAAACAAAAAAAAAAAAACCCAAAACAAACAAAAACAAACCTGGGCTGTAATAGAACACACAATGAAGAGCAAAGTTGTGCATTGAGACATTTTTTAAAACTGCCATAGTCCTATGCTATTATACCATCATCCTGGATAAGAAAAGATGACTCTCAGATTGTCTCTAAAAAGGCAACATGATGGTCAGACATTACTAGCGCTCTTCTAGTGTGGTGTTGAGAGGTTAAAGGAAACTGGGTTGGTTAGTTTTTTACCGTGGTGCTAAAACAAGAAGTCATTCTTATTTGAAATAGAATGAGCAAAATATGCCAGATTTGGGAGGTATTTAAATAAGTACAATTATGGGACTCATTCCCTGAATAAGGATCAATACAAATGTCTCCTACTTTACAATAGTAGCATATTTCTGCTGAAAACAGATATATATGTGTCGTTATTTATATCATATTTATGTGATTTATTCGGTACCTAAAGGCCTAATAAAATTTTCCATCTTGACAGGAATAATTTTTATGTGAAGACAGAAACTTTTCTCAAAGATTTTAGCTAGTGTCACAGTAGCTATAAATAGAAAGACTATAGAGGCACATTTGTTTCTTCACCCCAAGCTCATTGCTGTTGCCAAGTTCTCTCAAGTCACTGAACTTCCTCTCCCCTCTGGAAAGCCGCTTTCTCTAGAGGTCATGTCAAGCATCAGCAGTTTTTGCAGATGACACTTAGCAGTGAGCTAATTCACCCAGTGCAGTGCAGTGCAGCGCTTCCACCAGAGTGCAGAATTACCTGCTGAGCTGCCCACCCCAGCTGGCTCCGTGTTCCAGGCCATGGAAGGAGCTGAGAGACCACACTGGCCAAGGCTCACATGGGAGCTGAGTCTTCCAGAAAAATCTCTGTTCTCTGCAACAACAGCTCCAAACCCACAACATAATACTAAACCGCTCTGTTTTGTGTGCTCCATACAGAGATCAAGGAGTGCTGTAAAAATTCTTCCTCCCTCTGCACTGCAAAAGGATGTTCTGAAACAATTAATCAATTTATGAAGTATTTTCTCTTGTCAAACTCTAAACAAAAAAAAAGCCTTTCAATATGAAAACTATAATTACAGCCAAGTGGTGCTTCATTACCACTGTAGCTTGAGGGATGTTATCTGCACAACTCCTATTTCATACCATTTTATAACAAAACATAGTTACTTAGTTATCCTCCTAAATATAACACTATAAGATTATCCTAGATATTGTGTGTATTACAACATTTTGAACATATACTTCTTTTTTACACAAGATGCACCATGTTAACTTTCTGAAATGATAGCTGAGACTGTAGAGCCACTATTTCATTTCACTCTCACAATGCAGTAATTTTACTTTTTGATTTTGGCCAGTTACTTGCTGGCAAGCCCAATACAAGGCTAAAACTCAACTGCACTTGCGAGAAATTGAATAATTAACAATGATTATACCAGTTTATAGAGGTATCCTTATGAGGTGAGAGAAGACAAAATGAGGTAATTGCAAATATAATGATCTGTTAAGCTAGAAATGTTTGTCTGAATAGCAATTTCACCCAGCATGTATAATTCACATAACATATTCTTCTGAATGTTGCTTTGATATAGATTATCCAGTCATCAATATTTTGTCAGACAAACACAATTTCAGTCATTTTATTTTTATTGTAAAATAAGAGGCAAAAAGGATATTCAGCATACTATTCCAGGGTTAGACTCCAAACTCTAAGCTCCAGAAAATAAGGAAAAGTACCCTGTCCTCCAACAGCAGCAGCCAAACTGCTGAGCTCTTTCCTGGGCAGAAAGAAGAGCCAATCAGAGGAACTGCCCAGAAATATTTCTGCATTTCTCACTTCCTCCCAAGGATGATATGCATGTTTGAACATGCATTATACAAACCCCACTGATAGGAAGCAATCACCTTGGATATTAGTGCATAGAGTCATTTTAATGAGGCTACTCAAGGCAAGGCAGATGCAAGTGCCTTCATTAGGCATTTAAATACTGCCTTCAGCAGGTATCATTTAACAGTAAACTGTAACTAGAATAGATAACTAAAATTATATACTAAAATATATTAAAATATATAAATGCTGAAATATTAAATTACCTATAAATTGTCAAAATTGTTAAGTACATTTAGGACCTTTGGTCATTTCAGTTCAATTAAAGTATATAGAGTCACATATCTGGAATTTGCATATTGGAGGTCCTGGCCTTCTGCTCCATACTGAAATACCCTTTCCTCTTTTAAGGGTTGGAAAATCCATAAACTTGCTGATTTTCAAATGTTATTCTCATTACTGCTCTGACAGCTTCTGAGGTTTACTAAAAATTCACAAAAAGGAGCAAAAAAATCTCTATCTTAAGTGAATGTGGATTTAGTATTTGTAATCTTTACTTTGTTTTAAATTTGGTTTATATATCAGTTCTTCAAAAAGCATCTTATGTTGGGATGCCATTATGTCAATCCTAGCAACAAGTGTAGAAACCATTAAAAATTATGAAAAAATTATAAAAAGTTTAAATAAACACAATATCTGTGCCTGACACAAATATGTCAGCAAAACTATAACTGTGTGTATAAATAAACACACAATATCTGTGCCTGACACAAATATGTCCACAAAACTATAACCAACTATAATGGTTATGTTGAGATTGTAGACTACCCATTTACAGCTGCTCTAATTGTAGTAAATGGATTTAATGTTACTATAAGCACATTAAAAGTTGTGGTATAAATACACTTTACTACTATTTAATCTCTCGCATAGAGGTTGGCCAAACTTTCAGAAAGTCTGAAAAAATTTTGTTAAAGCCATCTACTCCATCATTAATTACAGTGTAGATATTTATTTTTTCAATAAAGAGTAATCAATGCTCAAGGCTGAGGAAAATGTTCACTTCCATAAAAAATAAATTTGCATTAGCATTGCTTTGAAATAAATCTTGTTTGGTATGTCAAAGTACAATATTGAATCCACCACGATCTGTTTGCAATGGAATGGCCAAAGAACAAGATTTGCAAGAATTAAGAAACTCCAGTTTGATTTTTACCTTCCATGAGTTTGTCTGGCATAAGAGCAGACTTTGCTTTGAGTGGGAGGATGGACTAAAGAGCTCCTGAGGTCCCTTCCACTTGACTCTGCCAAGATGACCCTCTCAATAGAAAGGCTTTCTTCTCTGCCGTCCCTGCCTTGGGAAACCATGCACAGCACCGCTGTCATCGGAGCCTGCTCAGATGTCTTGGTGTGACTGCATCACATGAGGGCAATTTAGATGTTACTAGAGGTGAAGGGCACTGTTCAATCTGTCTCTGAGCTAGTTGTATGGAGCTGAAAATTCTGAAAAGGCAGACAGTCTGCTGGACTGCTGAAGGAAATAAAACCCCATTTGGACATGAGGCAATATTTGCTTTGCTGTTACCTACAAGAGTAGGTAACAGCAAAGAGTACTCCAGTGAAATCCCAGCAGAACACTAAAAATGCTTTAAATGTCCTACTAGGTTGTTTAAAAAATTTAAAATAACACACTATATTTATTCAGTTAACAGAAAGCAACTATTTTCTAGTTGAAGCATGATTCCCTGAAACATTACCATCTTAATTTGTAATCTCTGTATTTCTGCTCAGCCAGGTGTTCAGTGTTTTCCACAGATCTGGGACTGAATACACTACAGCTTTATACACAGCTTCAAAAATACAGCTTTAGCGATCATGAATTAGAGCACTTCATATTAAGTGCTAAACTTTGGCTTTAACTTCCTAGCATGGTATTTTACCTCATGTAGTGAATTTTAAACTCTTTCACTCTTTACATGGTATAAACCTGCAGTGAGTTTCATGAGAAGTGGTTCTACTGAGAAAACCTGTTAGTTTGAAGGTGTTATTTATGCTGAGTTTCCACAGTTATCACCAATATCAAGATTACTTACTCCATTATCAAGATTATCAAGATACTCTACCAGACTAATTTAAAAAACACAAATTGCTCAATTAAATTTGCCTAAAATTTAGAGTACCCTTTTACAGATGATTAAATGGACACCATGTAAGTCCTAATTTTGAAAAAAGCAATGTGGAAAGGACAACAAACTAGAACCACATAATACTAATAGCTGTAACCTCATGGAAGCCATGGAGTGTAAAGCAGGACAGAAATAACCTGCAGCACTAAATTCCAGCCTCTGCTCTGATCTTATCAATAGATAACATTAGACAGTTCTTTCTGTTCTTAGTTCTGCACGTGCATAAAATCACTGTCATGAGATTTACTTAGTACTGTTTAAAGGGAGGGTTAGAAGGCCTTTAAAGCATTTTTCTCATATTAGAACCATCCCATGCAGACAGATTGCATTTCTATTCTTTAAGATGGGTAAAACCTATAATTTGATAATGTTTTTAAAGAAGAATGTTTCTGAAAAAAAGTAAATTTTATTGCTAATATATATCACTGGTATTGTAGCAACTCCCTAAGTAAATATTCTAGCACTGGAATACTCTGAACTCAAAAGTATGAAGAATAAAAAAGTTTTAGAAGAACAATTTCAACAAAATAATAGGCTATATAGTCTATGTTTACCTATGACCATTACATCTTCCAGGCAAAGTCTGCTTGTTGGCATTCACTAGGGTTAAGTATTTGAATGTAACTCAAATCAAAATGTTAATGATTCATTATAAAATAATTTCTTCTTGTAACAAGGATGCATTTCTCATTATGCAGTAATTTGCAGAATTTATTAACAAACATTTTCCAAAACAAGCACAGATAGGTTTGCTTTAAAAGGAATTCCAGTTCAGTCCTAAATGGGACCCTTGTGAGAACAAGAAAATCTTGTCTTTCTAAATGCCTGCTGGCTTTTAACTCAGACTCTCATAGTCAAGATAGATGCTTAATGGAATTTGAATAATTTGAACAATTACAGGAAATCATATTTAAGTGCAAAGGACAACTTTTAAAATTCAATTTAATATCTGTTTACATGCCCTGATAATCACACACGGCAAACATGATCAGCACTTACAGCAACCACAGCTATATCTTATTGACAGTAAATCTAGATAGTTTGACAGGGCAAAAACCAGTTTAAGCTTAGCAGTTGAAAGCTTAAATGCCTTTCATAGCCATGCAAAATACAAGTGTATGGAAGATTCAAAGTAAAAGATGAAGCAGATCTAATTCATTGTTATGTAAATAGTATAGAGGAAAACCATAAAGAAGAAATTGAGATATGAGACTGTATATGATACTGCTTTCCACACTGCCAATTTACATGTGTTTTATTCTTGGACTTTTTCTGCAAAATGCAGAAAACTGGTTACCCTAGCAACTGCCACATGTTACTCAGTTTATTTCTGAGGTACAGAGCAGCCTGCAAAAGAATAATATTGTGCACTTCTATTAGGATCTCTCAGCACCACAGAGAATTCAGAACTTCATGTGCCAGCATGTCCATGTATTTTCTGAAAGTTTTAAGAAAGCATATTAAAGAATGAGTATTGTATGTTTTTTGTAAACTCATTTTCTTTTTGGTTTATGTGTGAATTAAAAACAAAGATTAGGAGCTGTATGGAGAAAAATGTATTCTCTGTCCAACCTGATAGTTGTTTTCTGCATTTTTTAGTACAGTTCTAGTAGAAAATAAGCAAAGACTTCAAAAGTTCTTCAATGATTTATAGTATATCATCTTCCAAAGTGTAATAGGGACCTGAGCAACCTGGTACAGTGGAAGGTGTCTCTTCCCATGGTGGGAGGGGTTGGAAATAAGATGATATTTATTGTCCCTTTCAACCCAAATAATTCTATGATTCTGTAATAATTCTGTGGCAATCATTCTGAAGATCTCAAATTCTCATAATCTGTTAAAGGTTAAGACTTAGTTCAAAGTAAGAATTAAAGGATTTTGCAGTTGCTCATTAATTATATGTCCTCCCTCCCCAAAATGCAGAACTCTTTTTTACATGTCTAGGCCCTATGTAATTTATGAGATGTCATGGAATGTAGTACAAAATAACCAGAATAATAAAAAAGGAGTCAACTGAAGTCAGCCATTAATGAACATATCTTAAGGAAAACTCTGTCACTCTCACTTTTGAAGCCTGGAAATGAGTCTCTGTCCACAGGAGATCCACAGCCCCTGGTCCTAGAGACAGGCCTTTATCCAAGCAGTCTGCTCAGGAACTAAGCCACAGCTCATAATTTATAGTTTATAGGTCAATGTTAAGCATTTTTTCCCATCTTCCAGTGATTTTTTTTCTGGTTTCCACCCAAAAATATTTTTTACTAGAATAGAGGAAAACACTTGGTTATTTCCTCACTTCTCATTCCAAATACACAACTTTGCCCATGAAGACAGTAAAAATATTTCTAAATTTGTACTTGAAACAGAATAATAAAAAATTAAAAAGTCTTTGGATTTACATAAGCATTTGTATGTTTAAATATTCTTCCTGCTAGCTATTTTCACAAGCTCTAACCAGTAAATGCTGCTCTGCCTGTTTTACTTATCTCTGCTGACTTCTATATCATCACATACCTGAAAAGAAGACAAAAGCTAAGGAACATCTTGGCAGAAGAAAATAAGCCCAGATACATTTTTCCTGTGGTTATCAGGGATGAGGATTTTGGCATGTAGCTAAAACTACAAATTATAGCCTTAGATTGACAAGCAAAACAAGAGCACAAGCATAACTCCTGAACAGGTTAGAAGTTTTGAACAGATCTGGCAGCATTATCTTGGATTGGAAGGGTAAACTAATAGAGGCTAATTCTGTATTTAGGCTTTGGGAAGCATTCAAACTAAAAGTGCCTCAGACATTACTGCTATGAGCATATGCTTCCCTTTGGATTCTTGTGATGTTTGGTTTAATCAAACTACAGAAACAATAGCAGGGAACATATAAACAGAGCGTTTTTGTGTTCCCTTGGGACATACTATAGAGTAATCAATTGTAAATTAATTGGAGAAAATTTGTTTTGCATAGCATAGAGAGGCAAAACATTAATTTGGAATCATTTGCTTAATGGCAATTCTAATATGCTATGCATGTATTCAACCTTGTTTTTTATAGTGAGATGCAAAACAATTATCAATGATGTAAATACCAATAAACTGTAATCTATACCTCTATTACAAGTAAAAGTAGAGTCAAAATACTACATAAAATTTAATTTCTACCAAGAAATATTCAGATTAGTTATTTGAGTGCATCAAATCTTCCATCAACTTGTGAGAATTTACAAACACTTCATTACATTTAGGCACACTGGGTAGAGAATTGCAAAGCCACTCAACATCACAGAGGTTTCATATTGTACAATCTATCTGCATGTAAGCATTTGAGTCACTGCTAACTCTCCATCTGTTACTTACTTTACGTCTTATATAAACAATACTGGCTCTAAGGACACTTTCAAGAGAAACAAATACTAAGCTATTATTGGTATAAGTCTAAAAATAATTCTCTTTATTTTTAAACAAAATCCTGCATTTGGTTTGTCTTATATTGGTCTAGGTAGATAAACAGATAAAATAAGTATATTAAATATACTTGATAAAGGGACAGAAATACATTTTTTTAAAGTCACTGTATGGTTAAAGTCGCAAAGCACACCTTCATGTGAAAGCACAAGCACAGAAACTTATAAAAGAAAAATATGTTTAAAAAATAGTATTTTGCAGTTTATTTGCCTTAATAAGTAAGTCACCTTAATTTGAGACTCAGTGAATGTGAGATTCAATAACTGCCATTCTTGCTCTGATTAAATGTCAGGCCACAGGCCTGTTGTTTCAAGACGAGAGAGCAACAATTTTGTGTCTATAATGAACCCTCCTGATGATTTGTCTATGCAATACTTTTCTTATCAATGAAACATCACAGAGTACATGCTGTATTATGATATGCTTTGGTTTAAGGGAAATTCATTTTTATTTTTAACGCTGGAAACAAACTGATGCAAATTTGACCTGGTTGTTGACTAGATCTCTGACAGAAGGCAGAGAGCAAAGAGCAGTCAGAAATCTTATTGTCTATATAGAAAAGAGTGGGTCGTGATGATTTTTGCTTTCCATACCATTAATGATGTTTGAGACCTCCTTTTTGAAGTTCCTGTCCTCATATCCACCATTTCCACAGCCAGAGGCATTGTAGGTCAATGTGGTTATCTCAGAAAGATAAGGTTTTTGTGACTGTACAAGCCTAAGCCCCAGAGGCACTCTATGTCCATGTGGTTATCTCAGAAAATGAAGCTCATCACCACACAATTCTACAATCTCTGCCTAACCAGACACAATTGAGCCCTCAGGAATTAATGGAGTTTCCTAAATGGCATAAAAAACATCCCTCAGCAGAAAGAAAACACTGCACTGGATAATTCTGTTCAAATTCCTTGCATCTAAGAATACAGTAAATAGTTTACAAGTAGTTCTAGAAGTATTCCTGGTATATTTAGAACTTATGTCTATTACATAGAAATAAAAAGTCTAAAAAATTGCTAAGCATTTTTGCAAAAGTTACATTGCATTCAGAATCCAGACATTCTGAATCATATTTGCTTTTTTTCTGCTTTTCAAATTTGTTTGCAGGAATAAATCTGTGTGCACACAAAAAGCTGTGCAAATTGAATTCTGAGTCTATTACTTGAAATTGTTCAGCTGTAAAGCATATTCTGGCTTGGATTCAACAAAGTTCATAAGCAACAGTTGATGAAAAGTGAGTCATTTGCTTTTAAAGCACCTCTAACATAAAGTATTACACAGAGGTAACAGTAAACTCAGCACATCAAATAACAAATATGAATTATTGTGTATTTTTCAGACTGGTTACATGGAAAAAAGAAAAAGCGTTAAACATACAGTTAACTACTGTAACCAAGAAGTGGTAAATAGAATCTAGCACACATGACAGCACAGTGCAGAAAGTAGGAAACATCAGTAACTCAAAGAGACATGGAGCTTGGCTTAGAATTTGAGACTTTTCAGATTATGTGTGGCAAACACTGAGCTCTCGTAACAGGTTGATGGCATTGTGAATGCTGGTTTCATTCATCTCTTTTAGGCCTAAAGGATTGAGAAGTCTAATTCTTACCTCATGGGTCCCCAAACAGCCATTAGGAAGAGAGCCTAAGTCTGAGTGGAAAAAAAGCCCTCAAAGGACAAAGCAACAAATGTTTAAATTTTTTTCTTTTTATGAGAAGGGCTGGAAATCACTGCATGGAGTAGAATTAGAATTAACTTCAATTTGGTTTAACTTCCAACTCCGTTAACTTCCAAAGATGGTGACTAAGAGAATGGAAAGTAGGAAAAAAAACTCAGCCCTTCTCATTGCCCTCATCTTACTCTCCCATTTGCCTCTAGCAGACCAAAACCTGTTTGTACCTAATCCTTTCAGCATAAATCAACAATTAAATGTAATATTTTACAAACATAAGGAGCAGCTGAGATGATCAAATTGAAGAAATATCTATTAAAGAAAATCATAGTCATTCTGAATACTTTGACAATTTTTTTAGCCAAATATATTTCTTTTAAATTCTGAACCTGGCTGGCAGGAAGACTGTGAATATAATAATGGTACATAACAGCATCCCACAAATCAGGATGTGAAAGGCATAGAACTACTTTAAGTTGATTTCCAGTCAATAAGTATTACAAATATTTTGCAGGCACAAAATTAAATGAGACCACAATTAACCTCAGCTGGATTCTGACACATGCCCATACTGCAGAATGCTCTGTCTGTATCCTCCTTTCCTGCAGCCAGACATTGAAATTTTATTTATAACTCTACTGACAATGCTTACTTTATGAAGAAATAGATGCAATTTTGCAGCGAAATGTCAGTACTCCCATGAATATTGTCACATCAGACAGAAGTCACTGAAATCTGATGCTAATAATTTTGAATATTTAAATAAAAAAGATAAATAATAAAGACTATTGGAACTGTTGCATTAGATGTATGTTGCCTGATAGACCCAAAGAATTACCTGTATCTGTCCCCTATGGTTTTGTAACCCTGGGAAGTTCTTTCTCTGACACGCAGAAACCTAACACTTGTAAACATTAAAATATCAAACTAGCACGGGTAGCCTCTGGAACTAAGGATTTTTCTTCCAGTGAAACAAATTCTGTTTCATGCTGCTTAGCTATTATTATTTTTAAAAGAGAAAGCAATTAAAACCATGGTGAAAAATTCACCGAGAGCAACTTTCATAACAAAAGTATTACAGACTCAATAGCAGTAAGATAGGAATGAGCCTGTTCCAAAACAATCTGCCTAAACTAATTACCAAACTAATGA
The DNA here is from genome assembly GCF_027579445.1 of Ammospiza nelsoni. Taxonomy (NCBI): domain Eukaryota; kingdom Metazoa; phylum Chordata; class Aves; order Passeriformes; family Passerellidae; genus Ammospiza; species Ammospiza nelsoni. Next base: position 27,181,791 of record NC_080637.1, on the reverse strand, counting down.
AGGTTAATCATTTCAGACCTTAATAACAGCTTGAAAAATATGCTATTTCACAATTAAGCAAATGAACCAGAAAGATTTTTTTACTAGAATGTGCTGATTTATCTTTCCATTGGATTTCAAGGATGACATTTGTGTATAATGTACTACTTTATAGAGTAAAACAAAATAAATCAAAACAAACCTTCCCATTCATCAAAAAAGTTTGCTGTAAGTTTCTTTTACATTATAATACAAATTCAGTGGAGAGAAATGCTGCCTCCTTCCCCTTAACAGTTCTAGAAATTGAGTTTATATAAGGGAAGCATTTGGGGACATGAATAGCAGCATTTCTGCTTTAACAGAATAGAATTCTTACTTCTCTAACATAGGGGAAGTCTAATAGCAATTCCTGAAAGGATTAAAACCCTGAAAATAGCTTGGAAAACCAGAAAGACAAGAAAGCTTATCAAGACATCTTCATTTTAACATTTCCTTAGTTGTTAGTTTGGTAGCTACAGAGCATTAAAATGAGATTATTCAGCCTAAGCAAAAAACATTTATGAATGCTTATCAATTAAGCATAGCTAATAATTAGCCTTTAATTCACAAACATTGAGCATTAGCTATAACCAGAACGTCCTTGGTACCATCTTATTAGGTTATCATCCTGGACAGTCATGATAAGGAAAAGGATATCTAATCCAGAGAAACATTCAGATGTTTTTCTCACTGTCAACAGAACAAAAATTTACTTCAAAGCACGAGTTCCCTTGATAAAAAAGGGTTTGGTAATAGATCAAGCTACTAAGAACATAACCTGCTAAAAATTTTTGGGCTGGTGCAGATCACTACACAACAGTGTTCAAAGGAATTTCAAGCCTTGCCTTACCTTTGTCAACATGTAACTGTAATTTTCCATTTTTATTTCTTTCAAGCTAATTATAGTGGTTTTTTACTGAGTATCTATGTCTCCACCTGCATTGGAAATGCCATCTTTCATTAAAACATTAGGCTAGTGAATATCAGTTTTCTGTGTCCAGATGATATAAACTACAAGGATATTAAAAAGGATTGAGACATCTTGACTTTGGAGAGAACATATCTCAATAAATCTTAAGTATTTTTGTTCCAATAAAAAAATATTTAAAATGTTTTTAAAATTGAGGCTTGAAAAATAAGTATTTGTACAAAAAAGGCAACCAAGCAGCAAAATTCTTTGTATCTTATCAATTTACATTCAATTCTAATTTTTAACAGCAACCTGGGAATTATAATGAAACTAAAACCTGATTTTCAAGCCAAACATTTTTATGACCTTTAGGGTATTTTCCTTACTGCTTGAAATGCAAGTCCTAAAAGCCTGCTCCTGAAGGGCTGCCAAACAAAGCTATTCTACCTCATAACAGCTCGACTTTCTACTCATTACTTCTGTAAGTTTCAAATGCTATTTCATCTTCCCTGGATGTTGCTCACATTATTGCTCATGAATACCAAGAGACAGAAAAAAACATTCTTCACCTTCAAGGGAATGTTTTCAGGACTTTTCAAGTTCTCAGCCATTCATATATGATGCTTTGTCTATTCATTTAATCATAGGATAATCTCAACCTTTTACCAACTGCAGATTACTGGATTACCAGAGATTCAGAGCTGAAATCTCAGAAATACACCAGGATCATTCTCCTCAACCAGTAATGGAAAGTGAACCTGATTGGTCAAGGTTTGAAAATATAGGAATTAGACAAGTCAGTGTTCTGCATGCCATTTTCCAAATTTGGATTTACTTTCAAAATTTGCATTTCCCACATGCAACAGGATAGGATGATAAGGACAGTTTAAAGCATACTTAAAGAAACCTAAGGACTGCTATGGATTTTGATCTTCAAATCCTTTCCATGTTTTATTTTCTTTGTATTAGGAATGTTAAAGCAACTCGAGGTGACATTTCCTAGCTCATTAACAGAGGACACAAAGTCATTTTCAAGGAGACAGACAGGTGGTTTATATATCATTATAATATCAAACAAGGAGACAACTATTGCCTGAAGGAAGGATAATTATACTGCAAGAGAACTAAACTATATATTTAGTTCACATGTATAAGCACTGGCAGAACAAAGTCACACACCAAAGCTGGATTATCCTCATTTACCTGTTTATATTATGATTAACCATATTAGCCCTCAATTCTTTTTAATTGGTATTGGTTTGTGTACTGCATCAGCTAACTCCATCAAGTGAATTATTTTCAAATTATGTGCACTACCTGTTATGCACTGCTGCAACACAGAAGACCTATTAATATTTTTAGAGAAACACCTCCACATTTTAACCTCTTTTTTCAGATGGTCAATCAAACGCTATAGGATAGGGATGCTGTCTGCCTGGTTTTACCATACGAGCTAAGGAAGGACAACTTAAGTCAATACACCCTTCCAAATATCTATGTTTGCTGCTTTAAAGTCTTCCATGGTGTATGTGTATTTTTCTTCTCAATTATAGCAGCATATATAGTTTTAAATACTGCCCATTACATGTATGCAAAAACAATACCGAAGTCATCACCTTCAGCATGCATCCAGAGATTTCCTATGTATTTTCTATGCCTCCAAAGAATTTACCTAGGACACTAAGTATTCTTCCATTATGTTTGCCCACAATGTTTTCTCTGTATATACTCTCAATTATTTTTCATACGTGGCAGTATGTATTTTCAATTAGTTCCAGTTAGTTTTCATACATACTCCTAGTTAACTGGGGAGAACCATTTATTAATTCAACAAAGACCACCAGCAATTAATCTTCATATGGCCCCTCATAGCTGACATACTTTTCTAGAATTATAATGCACATAGAGGAAGAAAAACTACTCCATGTTTATTCAATAAATATAACTACTCTTCATCTAGCTGTAAATGATTTGTCACTGTACTAAATATTTGTACAAAGAACTAACAACTCTTTCTCCTCTGTTGTCAACAAATCTAAAACTGTTTTACAGAGAAAGCACCTTCATCCTCTTTCAGAATATTTATTATCATTTTCCTCATACCAACTGATTCTGCCCTAATTGCAATTTGTTGTATTGAACCTCTGTGATCGGCACCATATACAGCATTTCACGAGGGTTCTTACCTGTAGCCAAAAAGCTAACATGACTTTTGGCATCTGCTGGGGTCATAGTTTTTTTTTCACAGGCATTCTGGTGCCAGTGGTCCCTCTATGAGTAATCAAGCATACCATGTCTTTCTCCTTACTTCTGATAATCACTCGGATGACTTCCACCTTTGAATCAGAAATTAGAACTAGACTCCAAAAGCATAACTTGTTGAAATATCGTTGAAATATCACACTATTGTAAGATCCATCTTTACTTACTCAAGTTGTTTTACAGCTGAAAAAGACAACCATGCCATTATCTGAAAGCACAAAAGCTGATGTTAGGCTTTAAAAAATGCCTTAGAGTAAAGATGGGGGTTGATTTGGCATAAAATTATGCCTTCTTTGGAATCCAATCCAATCTTTAGGAGGATAGTTTGAAATGGTTTATCTGTCCCACTTTAATACATCTGGTAAAGAAAGCTGTTCCATAATCACCACTAATAGCATCTTTTCAGTATCTTAATTCAAACTTTCCTTTTCTTCGGCCTGAAGAGCAATTTTCCATAGCAAGAGACATTTCATGGCACAAATATATCCGTGCATCTCCATCGTTCTGATCATAATGTGTGAGGTAGTGTTCCTACATGCCTCTATATAAGCACTCTCTACACAGCAGATATGTCTATCCAAAGTTTTGGAATCATAAGCAGGAATCACAAAAAAATGCAAGAAAGAGGATGCATGGAAAATCTAATGCAAACTTTTGATTACAGTGATTGCAATCTGGTTGATTGGTATGAATTCTTGAACAATAAACACTGATCAAAATTCTTTGGAAGATCAGAATCTCAGATTTTGTGTTGATGTCAAATTTGGCATCCAAAATTCAGGATGCAAAGATAGATTCTGAAAAGCTAAGAAAGAAATACAAAATCAAGATAAGTTTCATAGCTGAAGTAATCCTGTTCAATGCTAATGAGCCAAATCATCTGACATTAAGGAATTGAGTCAATCTTTCACTTCAGACAAAATTTAAAAGAATATTTTAAAATAACGGTAAAACACCAGAAGAGTTATACATTGGGAAATAATGGAGTGAGATCAATGGGTTTAAATAAACTTCCAATTCTGAAAGGAAACAAAAACACTTGAAAGAGGATTCAGTTAATGTTCCAGGAACTATAAGATTATTTTGCTGTAGTGACATAAACTAGGAAGGAGAAGGAATATTATTATTAACTGTAAGTATTGCTGTTTATATCTTTCTTCTCGTCTTATTTTTAAAAGAAAATCTTGAGAAGATTATATCATCATTTTTATGTATGTATTTCTGGGGAAATAAAAAGTGAACCATGGTAAACATATAGTTTGGATTAGAGCAAACAAATAGGTTATAAAAGCTAAAAAACCCATAATTTGAGGTCTAAATATAACATTTGTTTTGAGAATCACATGAAAAAAACCCATAACATGTAATATTATTATTTACATGCTCAGTTGAGCAAAAACTGTAATTAAAGCAAAATAAAAACCCTAATACTTTCTGTAATCAAAACAGTACATTACAGTATCTCTGTGAGTTATGAGTATGCCTAAATTACTCCAACTGTTATAAAACACAGCAGAAAAGAGAACTTTTATTTCCTGATCTTTACAATATTATTCTGGTTTATGCATTGTCAGTTCTTGCATCCTGAAGTATTATTTCTTAGCGATCCATTTCTATACACTGCCTCAAGGAAAAAAAAACCAAAAAATTACCAAAAAATTACAAGAAAATGACAAAAAAATTACAAAAGCACTATATAAATTACAAAAAACATCCAAAAAATATCATTTTTTATTGAACAATATATTGTGAACCTCATTCCCCAGGTGGCTCTGAATGAAAGTAATCACCAAATGTAGTCACAATTATAAAAAAGCAAGTCAGCCTAATTTGGTAGGAATATACATAAGAGATCTCTCATCCACTACTGGCTGCTAAAAAATAAGCCATTTTTTGGTTTTTAGTTTTTGTTTACTATAATGATAAGCAATAAATACTTTTCTATCATGTATCTCAAAGCAAAATTCATGCAATCTGTTCTAAACATACATCAATTACTGGATGTGATTGTAGCAGAATGTTGCTGATATAGGCGCATTCATTAAACCCATTTAAATTTTTGGATTATTATAGTTGATATTCAATACAATGCACAGTGGACATTTTTTAATATTATTATTATAAGAGCATTTCCCTTGACGTGACTATGTCCCAGACAAACCATAAATTTACCAATAAACTAAAAGGTAAATTCACTAAATATTCAGAGGCTGCCATTAAAGACTGACAACTTAAAGTAATTTAGGACTTCCAAGCCTAAATTACTGTTATTGACAAATTATAGAATAGAAATTATAACTCCTAAAGTTACCATGTTTATTGTTATGCTAATTTATTACAGTGACCTTTTTCCCCCTGATAAAAAAAGGAAAAAAAGAAAGAAAAAGACAAATCAATTCTCATGGAAAATATCATGTGCTAAGTACAGCCAGTACCTGCTTCTGCCTTTATTATACATATCTGAAAACACCTATTTCTATGGTTTAGGCATTTTTAATATTTACATTTTGAGAGCTCCAGAGGCAAAACACATGCAGATTTTGCCAGTAGCTTTGCTGGATTTTGGCTAGGCTTTTTTACTAGTCAAATGTACTACAGACTTGCAGAATCTGTATGGTAGCTTTCTAGAAAATCAAGCCAAAACTGGTCTGAAATCTTTAGTTCTGGCCATCTGCTAGAAGCATCTGGTAGCTGGGTACATGCACCCACATCCAGAACGTGACTGCTCTCTTGCCAACTATGTGCCTAGGTAACTGCCAATGTGTGCTTCTCCACTGCTAACATGACAACTGTCAAAGGAAGCTGAACATGTACGAATAAATCTAAATTAAACTAACATATTACTTTCTTAAGTTACAGCCATCATTTTTGTACATAATTGCTCAATAATGGCAATGATAATTAAGTCACACAGTGTAATCTGTTGAAGGCTAAGAACTACACCAAGGATACCAAGGTATTTTGAAAAGTTTTTGGTAACATTTTAGTCTGTTTTCTCTGACAACTAGAAAATGTATATGTAATACTCGCAATGTGATACATCTCTATATAAAAACATCAGAATTATACATGAAATATCTGATTGAGGAAGAAGAAATAAAATCAGTTCAGGTTCTTTTTAGTTGTTTTTTCTTGATCCAAGTAAATAAAATTATGCATAGTTTAATGGACAAGCATTGAATATATTGCAAGAGGATTTGTAAAGCCATACTACAAATTAGAACATTTGTAAAGCCATATGAAAAATCTCATGTACATGTAGCTGATCATAATGTTTTTGACCCTATATGTATTTGTAGATTAAAGTCACCTCAAATCACAAATGACAAGTTAAAATACAAATGGTAAAGAAGTGTGTGGCTGTCATTGAAATTCACTCTTGTCATATAAATACAATTTTCTAAAACCTCCACTCACCAAAAAAAATTATTTTGTGCTCTTTAAATTAAGAGAAGCAAAAAAATAGGTGGTAACTGTAATTACTGAAATGATTAATTCCTTTGTGAGATCAAAGTAACTTTTCATCACCTTTTGCTGTGACATTTGTGGAAACGAGAGATGTATTCAATGGCTAGGTAGTGTATGATTAAAAGTTAAAAGCACATGAGAGACAGAACAATAGAAGGAAAATCTAAAATTAAAGACTAGAAAAGTAATGCAGGATCATGATAGTAAACTAGTAGACTACTGCTAAAGGAGAAGAATAAACCCAAGGATATTCAGAAATTGCCACCCTGACTTTTTTCTCTTACCCATCTCTATTATCAGTTGTTTCTTATCTTGCATTTCATTTTTAAGCTCCATGGAGTAAAGATCAGGGTTATGTTTAGCAGCAAGTGAACACACTAGGTGATGGTCCTGATCCACTGCTTTAGCTCCAATGTACAATGGTGCTGACACCATATTAATAATGGTAACAAAAATACAACTTCTATTAAGCTTTTTGAATTTGATTGACAAACATCTTACTGCACACACAGGTACTCCCAAAGCTGTCTGCCATCCCATCGTCAGTGATGGTAATTCCATTTAAAACAGGCTAGTCAACATACTAATATTTTTCTATCCTCCATTTTTTAGAACATATTTTAGTGAAATTTCATTTATATCCATTGAAAAGTTATTCTAGAATGGCATATACAATAAATTAATATATATATACCTATTCCTTTGGATTTCATTTAACCTTTTGCTTTCATTACATCTACTTTGAATACTGTGTTTTCTAAGCTGTAAGATTCAATATATTGCAATATTTTTCAAAATACTGGAATGTAATTTTTGATTGATACAGGAATGAGAACTATAGTAAGATCTGAATGAATTGTGTGTGGTGATAATTCCTCTTATATCTGCTAAACTCCACTAAGAGACTGTAAACAAGAACAAAAGAATAGTAAGCCAATTAGTGAGAGACAAAGGTTAAAGCTCATGTAAATGCAGCTGATCATAATGTTTTTCTGACCCTATCTGTATTTGTAGATTAAAGTCACCTCAAATCACAAAATGTCCATTGATATAAAAAAAATTTCCTTATTTATAAAATCTTGTCATTCTTGCAATGGTCTAAGGTATGAGAACGTGTCATGTTTTACAGGCATATTAAACATTCCAAGATTGTGGCTTTTCCTCAAGCAAATTTATTCCACTTAAGGAGAAAAATTAAAAGGAGTTGTAACAAGTTCACAAAATGAATAAAAATACACATGCTGAAATAGTTATTCAGATAGTTCCAATTGCTTCTAGGGTTGAATACCACCTTTACCATTTCTTTTACATCTTGCATGTAATGCTATTCAGGGCCAGTCTGAAATTCTAAAAATCAAACATTAGAAAAAAAGTAAAGAGAATTTTTAAAATTAGTCAAGGTCCTAGCAGAGCCCTATCCAAATTTTTCACAAATGTCCAGATATTTCAGGTACTCACTTTAGAGATTTTCAACTTAAGACATTTGACACTCTCAAGAACATCTCAGAAACACAAAATTTCTAGAAAATCCTCATTTGTCTTTCAATGTGAGGCTATATCTTAGCTACACGTAGGAATATAAAATATTAAGAGCATATTACAGTGAGCATATTCTCTTCTGTAAAGAGAAACAGAACGAAACACCAGAGAGTGGAATGAAAGCAAGTCTGCATAGGCTAGCAGAAATGCTTTCCATTTTTACACTGCCTATATAATTTTCAGGAATCCTCTCAGATGAGTTATTATAGCTTACTTCTATAAATATTATGTCAAAACCAATTCTGTATGAAAGTCTATTATACCTACAATACTAACTTTTTGTGCCTTAATGAAATATGTCAAATATATAAGATGTTGCATCTTTTTATTAATTGTAGTGTAATAAGAAAATCCCCAAGGAAGCATTTTTTGTTTGTTTTGGCCGCGAAACAAACAAGGAAAAAAAACTTTATAAATAGAAAGATATTAAATGTTCAAACTCCAGTCTATATATATATTAATAATCAACATTCAGAAAACCCAAAAAACCTCTGTGTGCCATAACTAAAACCAAGTAAGTTTTGGAATGTCTCACACCCAATTTTGGTTAGTGACATTTCCAGATTTCTGTCCATGGAACTGCTCAAAGCGGTTATAATGACAAGAACTGAGAAGTGCTCTCTGAGTTGATGTGTTTGAAAGGTAGCTTTGTATGAACAGCTGTGTTTCCAAAATGCTTGCCACCCCTAAATTGGTCCTTGTGAAGTGCACTGTTTGCCTTATTGCCAGCAGGGCACAGTGCACTGTCACTGCTGCATTTTTAGGTTTTATCGCTGTCTCTCTAACTGCTGAAGTGGAAAAGAATGATTGCCAAAATCTGACGTGTTTCTTTTCCTTTCTGCCCACTCTGACTTGGTTCTTAGCTGTCTGTTGCTCCAGTGATGACAAATGTTGCTCAGTTTATTCATTCACAGAATGTCTTTTCCAGCTCAAATAACGGTGATACCCTCTTGTAAATCAAGTCTCCAGCTGTCAATAGTGGTAAATCAGAGAAATCTAATTAAGATATAACAATCATTGTTTCCACAAGAAATAATTAGGCTGCAAAAAGTCACACACATCAGGGTACATTTTTCCAAAAACAAGAGATAATACCTTAAAGGAAGAGACACACCGTGTTTAGTAGGACACCAAGTAGGGGCAGCAACAGGGATTGACCTCCAGAAAAAAACAGATAATCTGTTCACAAGGATTTAAGCATAAGCATCTAGTACATAAATTCTAGTGTACAAAGCAATAACAAAAATCCTGAAGCACTAATAAGGAATACTAATTTGTTAGATATAAAATATTTAGCCTTTTTATTTGCAGACATTAGGAAGCAAACCATACTATTTCATCTGGATGTGGAAATACAAGTACAATCAGAGTACCCACAAAGATCTATAAGTGCAGTTGAGTAAAGAACTACATCAAAGACTCCAAAACTATGATGCACAGTTCTTGCTGCTTGTGTGGAAACATCTATCCTGCACCTCAGCTTACTGGTCGTAATCTGCTCTGGAGCCTTACCTGTACAAGGTTCTCTACTCTCAGAAAGTCAGAGTAGACTTTTAAGAATTGCTTAAAACATCACTTCCATAATCTTGAGAAGTCACCAAAATCCACTAACAAAGAGGTATTGCTGACATACTTGCATTATTTGAAAAAACTTCTTTTTTAAAATAAGGAAGAAAATGAATTCTTGGCACAGAAACTTTTATGTGTAAACCTCAGTTACTTTAAACACTACTCAAAGAAACAGAACAAATAACTTTCAGGTTCTCCGTGCCCTTCTTATAATAGAACCTTTAAAACTAAACATTCAAATTACTAAAATTTCACATAAAACTCTAGATGGTACTAAGCACTCAGCTTTAAAGTACCAGAACACATTAAAAAAAACTCTGAAAATCTGCTAATAAGAGCACTTACATTCAATTTTATTCAGTATTTACTATTACTAGTACATTAATGAAGAAAAGGAATCAATGCGTTCCAGAAGTTGAAAGTAACATGAAGTTAAATTCTTTTTTTCCCAATACAAACACTTATCTCTGTAACACCACATTCTTCAAGGAAACTGAACTTCAGATACAGTTTATGCTGCTGAGTGCAGTTTACATGAGGTTATTTTGTTACAGTGAATGACTGCTCACTTTTCACTCCAAAATGATTTGAAGGCATCTCAAGGTTGGAAATTAGTTACATACATACAGACACACTCACACAATCACTGCAACCAGTTAAGCAGTTATACTGCTTAACTTGATTCTGGGCTTTGATCACTTCAAGTGGGACAGGAGAACTTACACCAGCAATCCATTTTTTCTTAAATTCTTAGTCAAGATGTATATTGGAGTCACAATATAATATTGCTATAAACAAAAAAAAAAGATTTTGCCACTCCAAGCATTATATACAATTTTTGCTGTTGCAATGTATCACTTTTTTATGTACTCTGTCATAAAAGAGTACTACTGTCATAGGATTTAGTTTCAGGCTGTCCTGCCAGAAGCAGGTGATCCTTATGGGTCCCTTCCAACTTGGCACATCCTATTCTATGATTGTATGATGTCATAAGCCACCATGGGTGGTGCCCATTCTATTAGAAACATTATTTTATACCACACCTTGAATGACAGTTAAAAACAAATCATTTTTTTATATAGATATGCTACTATTTAAACAAAAAAATCTTTCTCCATTGAAACAGTGTATTTTGGAATGATGGCTGCAGGCTGGAAGTGTCAAAATTATTCTACAATCTGTTATTCAAGCCACTCAACCTCAGTGAATATTTTACACAAGACAGACGCACTTTAACCAAAGAAATAAGAATGATTTATGCTAGAACACCATATGAGCTTGAGCTGGTGACATATTAGCTAAAGCATTCACCAGAAAGAGAAAGGACATCAGATTAAATCATAACGAAGCCGAATTTCAACCTAGATCTCAGCTCTTCTTTTTTCTGCTGCCTTTTGCAGAAAACCTATCTGATATATATGACATGGAAATATCCACTGATGCCCTTACTTTTGGTTTGAGAATCCCAAAGAAACTAGAATTTAAAATCAGGAGTATAAATGCAAATACAGGAGCGTGTTGGCTCAAAAGTATATGAAAATGTAGTTTATGTACTTTAAATGGTACAGCCTTTCAGGTGTCTGGGACACACATGAAAACTTCATCTTGGTCCTTATTTTATGTTTCACAGTGGCCAATAGCAAATTTTTAGGGAGGGACAGATAATCAGGTCAGCTGCATGGTTTTGCTTCCCCAGATTGCTTTCACAAGTATCTCTACTGAGCAGAAGTCCCTGAGAATCACAGTGGGAACAAAAGGCTGAGATAAGACATTTGCAGTAGTAGTCTGTTGAATCTCAATTAATTTACAATTCAGTTAAGATTTTCAATGATCTTTTAAATTTTGAAACATACATTTTGTATTTTTCATGCTAGAAATACATTTTTCATATACAGTCCAATTGAAAATACAATAGTCAGCACAAAATGTGCTTCAAGAGTATGTATGAAGAACATGACCAGAAGATTCTCCACCACGTGGCCATCCTCTTTTCCCCTTACACAGAAAATTACATCTGTGCATTTGGCATAGAAGGATTTCTACTAAGATCTTTAGTAAATGTGACAGTACTCCACTTAGGGGTATTGCCTTGCCTCCTGGTGGCAAAATTAAGAGCAAGTTGCAGGCATTAACTTTTCAACACAAACCTTTATTTTTCTGCAAGCCTCAAGTTCATCTCATTTCTCGAAAGAAAGGAACAGATTATATTTTTACTATTTCAGTCAGTATGTCTTAGTATTTTAGTATAAACTGGGCAATGTGCATAAAAACATACTATTGATCCTCAAAACAGCAGAATGTTTTCTGTATGTTTATCTCACACATTGTCTGTTCACTCTATTAATAAACTTACATGTTGAAATAAAATATTAAATGTCCTTAAATGCACATAACACAAAGAACCGCCTCAAAGACTTGCCAAATGTACTTCAAATTGTCCCAATGCTCATATTACTTTACACAGTCCAACACCATTCTTCTACACTGCTATGGAATGCCTGGGTGGTCACTGTGCCAAATCCCCCTGGGCCTGGAAAGGACACATAAATCCAAATGCTTGACACCTAACTTTTGCAATTCTGCCTATCTATACCAGCAACCCCTTCAAAGTTATTTATCAATGTCAATTAAGCATTGATCTTAAGGTTTGTAAACAATGTCAATGTGAATTTTAGCACTAAAGGCAAGGGGAGAAAGGGCATAAATGTGTATAGCACAGCAGTCTTCAGAAACAAAGCCTGGGGGAAGTGTAAAGTCTATATTCTGAAGTAAATTTAGCAGTGAATATGTACTACTTTATATAAGAAAACAAAGAAGCTCTTGAATGTGTACTACTTTATATAAGAAAATACAGAAGCTTTTGTTTTACATGGATTGGAACAAAATGTACACTCAAAGTCAAATTTATTTTACTCTTCAAAAAGAAAGTACATACCAGAAATCTGGAAAGCACACAACTGATGCCACAAGTGGCATTGATGCTACAAGGTTTCAGTCTTTACTATAATTTGGGACCTGAAGGCAGTCTACAGACTTCAGATTCTTGCAAAACTACAGAAGCAACTACAGGGAAAAGAAGCAATTGCTAGTGTAATTTTTTCTTCCCTTATCACTCTGAAGACACTTTTTTGCTAATACTCCTTGCAATTGATGTTATTGAAGTCAAAATAAGAAAGTCAGTGATTAGCCTGAATTTGCCAAGATGACAAGCTATTTATTATAGGGTACAAATTTCCTTCTAAATAACACTTTAAGGAAAAGAAAAAAAGTTTTCTTTCTAGACAGCAGCTACAAAAAGAATTAAAAATTATAAAACCTGTGGATTTTCAGTTTCATATATTTCTGTATAAATATCTCACAGGCTTGCCTAAGAATGTCATTAGGAATGTGCATTAATCCAACCATTCCATTTCCCTTTCATTATAGATAAATTACATTCTTTATAGTTACAAACTTTATGTAAAAAAAGTTAAGTATTCATGCTCTGTAGGATTTTTCTCAGTGTTTACATTTTCAAAGCCAACAGAAATTAGTCTGCTTCTAGAGATAACTGAAAGAGAAAAGAAAGTATTTTAAAGGAGGATAAAATATGTAGAAAAATCTCACTGATATATTTTACTTTAAACTCTGTGGATCTTCATCTTTCTGTAGAACAATACTCCCCTGGATGTATGACAAGCTAAAAGTCTAAAGACATATTACTATATTAACTTAATTTATGCTATCTGGATACCACTATAATACTCCAGACACCACAATCATTTTCCTTTCTTACTTGCAATAATTAACAGTAGAGAGCAAAAGATGGCTAAATTAATTTATAACTTTATAGCTTCTTATACTAATTATTTCCTCTTCTTGTATTTTAGGTCATCTTGTCGTTCCTGCAAACACTAATCAATCATGGGATTTGAAGTTAATACTACTAAATAAATGAATTGTTTCATCTCCTATGACCATCTATACATACTTCATCTTCACAAAGCTCATCAATTTTACGTCATCAAGGACAAAGTGACCTTCATTTCCACAAAATGCTTCTTACTACTGGACAAGTTGGCTACAAATTTATCACATCCTCAGGAAGGAAGTCCTTCATGATCATCATTTGATAAATGCAAGACTGTGCTGTATTAATTGACCAGTCATACTGAATTCTAGGACTATAATTGTGGAATACTAAAGGGTCTGTTACTTTCCTGAACATTTGGGCTAAGATGAAGGACCTGCAACTCAAAATTAATTTACTGCTTGGTCTAGTTACCACTGCTCTACTACAAGCCGTAGGAAAAAAAGCAGACTGCCCGGAGTCCTGTATATGTGAAATCAGACCATGGTTCACCCCCAGGTCTGTCTACATGGAAGCTCCAACAGTGGACTGTAATGATTTAGGCCTTTTTCATTTTCCAGCCACACTGCCTGCTGACACACAAGTTCTACTTCTACAAACTAATAATATTGCAAAAATTGAACACTCAGTAGACTTCCCAGTGAATTTAACTGGTCTAGATTTATCTCAGAACAATTTATCCTCAGTGACCAGTATTAATCTTAGAAAGATACCACAGTTACTGTCAATGTACCTTGAAGAAAACAAACTTACTGAGCTGCCTGAAGAATGTCTCTCTGGACTCAACAATTTACAAGAGCTTTATATTAATCATAATCTGCTTTCTGTGATTGCACCAGGAGCTTTCATAGGCCTCAATAATCTTCTCAGACTTCATCTCAATTCAAATGGTCTGCAAGTGATCAACAGAAAGTGGTTTGAAGCTACTCCTAATCTTGAAATTCTCATGATTGGAGAAAATCCAATAATCAGAATTGAAGACATGAACTTCAAGCCTCTTAGCAATCTGCGCAGCCTAGTTTTAGCAGGTATAAATCTCACTGAAATACCAGATAATGCTTTGGCTGGCCTTGACAACTTAGAAAGCATTTCCTTTTATGACAACAGATTTGTTAGAGTGCCCCACATCGCTCTTCAAAAGGCTACAAATCTCAAATTTCTGGATCTAAATAAGAATCCCATTAACAGAATTCGACGAGGAGATTTTAGCAATATGCTGCATCTAAAAGAGTTAGGAATTAATAACATGCCTGAACTGATTTCTATAGATAGTCTTGCTGTTGACAATTTGCCAGATTTAAGAAAAATAGAAGCAACCAATAACCCCAGATTATCATACATTCACCCCAATGCATTCTACAGACTTCCCAAGCTGGAGTCGCTGATGCTCAACAGCAACGCGCTGAGCGCGCTGTACCGCAGTACAGTGGAGTCCCTGCCGAACCTCAAGGAAGTCAGCATCCACAGCAATCCCATCAGGTGTGACTGTGTCATCCGCTGGATTAACATGAACAAAACAAACGTTCGGTTCATGGAGCCGGAGTCCCTGTTTTGTGTAGACCCTCCTGAATTCCAAGGTCAGAATGTGAGACAGGTACACTTTCGGGAAATGATGGAAATCTGTCTTCCTCTGATAGCTCCTGAAAGTTTTCCATCTACATTGGATTTAAAAGCTGGCAGCCATATTTCTTTGCATTGCAGAGCAACAGCAGAACCAGAGCCTGAAATCTACTGGATAACACCATCAGGACACAAACTTTTGCCTAATACTATCTCTGATAAATACTACATTCATTCTGAAGGAACACTAGACATAAGTGATGTAACACAGAGAGAAAGTGGCTTATACACATGTATAGCATCAAATTTAGTTGGGGCAGACCTAAAGTCAGTCATGATTAAAGTGGACGGCTCTTTCCCTCAGGAACACAATGGATCTGTAAATATTAAAGTAAAAGACATAAAATCTAATTCTGTTTTGGTTTCATGGACAGCAAATTCTAAAATTCTGAAGTCCAGTGTCAGATGGACAGCCTTTCCGAAAGCTGAAGACTCCCGGGCTGCACAGAGTGCTCGAATACCGTCTGATATAAAGGTATATAATCTTACACATCTAAATCCATCAACTGAATACAAAATTTGTATAGACATTCCCACTATCTATTCTCAGAATAAGAAACAGTGTGTCAATGTAACCACAAAAGGACTGGACTTGGAAGTGAAAGGCTATGAAAAGAACAACATAATAGGATTCCTTGCCAGCCTTGGTGCTCTTTTGGGAATCATATCTGTGATATATCTCTACAGCTGCATCTCTCAAGATATGAACTATGGCATTGGACACAGCTATCTAAGGAATTACCTGAAGAAACAATCCTTTTCACTCAATGAGCTTTATCCTCCTCTAATCACTCTTTGGGACATGGGCAAAGAAAAAAGCACAGCAATGGAAGTAAAAGCAACTGTAATAGGTGTACCAACAAATATGTCATAAATATGTCAGTATATCACTTACTTTCTGAAATAAAAAGCACATGACTGTATTTGTGCTGAATAAAAAGGCAACAAGAAAAACATATTTCTCTTAGGAACTATATGGCTGGACTTTGTTGCTGCCAACAAATGGAATATATATGATTCAGTATGAGAGAAGAATTTTAATTAACTGGCTTCTAAGGGTATTCTACCAACCAAATAAAATTAACTTCATATTCTAGAACTTTCATGGGACTTTTAAGTCTGGAATACAGTGGAAGTAGCCAAGAACATTTTCTGTATTTTTTTTAAATTATTATATAAAAGTAGTGGAACTGAGCAATACCTCCTCCTGTGCTGTATTACACAAAATAGCCACGAGTTTTTGCAGTGAACAGATATACTAGGATTGACATATGGTGTAATGAAATGGACAAATTCTGTAGAGTAGACACAGTGAGTATGTGAATTTTTTTTAATGAGAAAATACATTTTTGATTAAAATCAAAATACTTTTTGTCTTGTTTGTTTCTAAAGACAACACCTCACCTTTCTGGGAGTTCTTGTCTGACAATAACAAACACAATCCAAAGTCTGATAAAATATCTCTTTACATATTCTCCTCTCTCCTGAAAATGCTAATCTGAGCACAAACGATATTTTTGCTGATTTTCAGCTGTACAACGTTTCTAACAGAAATGTAAGTTTAGTGATAGTTTTTTACCAAATTTTATTTACTCTAAGAGCATTATAAAGCCAAAAGAGGTGTTGGAGATGAGGCCACTTAAACCCACTTGAATTAGATTTCAGCATGGATATTGGTTAATGAATAGTTCTTTGATCCTTTTATTTTATACACTTTTATGTATCTGTGTGAAATACTTCTGTTCTCTTAGCAACATGTGAGCCTGCAGATCTTTATTTCATTATATCTGTATTACATAATTTTATTACTTGACAAAAGTAATCTCTTCTAGAATACATGGCAATGCTTTCCATGGTAGTACTGTGAACCACCATCAGATAAACATAACATCTTTGATCTCTTCACAGAAACTTCTCCATGGTATTAGCCATTTTCCATGACCAAAGACATTCTTTATGTCAAAATCCCCATACAAGCAACAAATAAGCAGTGGAATTCTTGTGCAGCTGTATATAATAATGGACAGCTATTCCTTCTACAGATATCCTACATATCTGTAGGCCTGAAATCCCTAGGAAGTAATAAATCCACCTAGTAGATTTAATAGCATAATGCATATTACCTTGCATTTTTGCACAAACATGCAGGAAAAAAAAAAGTAACAGCAGTTTTTTCAGCAAAGTAAAATCTCTTAAAAGTCATAGAAATAACTCAGTTGAGTTGAATTATGCTTTTTCATAATCTCATTTATAAAAAGGCTGGTTTTTTCTACACAAGGCATAGGGCTAAAATTTTCATATATTTCATTAATTGGGATGTTTACTTTCTTTAATGGAGGAAGAAATTGATAAAGAATTATATTTAATTTCCTCAGAAACAGAAAAGTATTGCTACACACTTTTGTTTCCATTTATTTCATAGTTTTCTCTCAGGAATGCATTAAAATGCTTTAATGCATTAATGCATTAAAAGCAGTACTTACTGGTTATTCAAACCAGAAGAGTAGAAATAGATTAATTTTTCTTTGGCATTTGACAGCAAACCTCATTCTGAGATGTACCACTAATAAAAGAGAGGAAGCAAACATAAGTATTTGAAATATCTGGCTAGGAAATACCCACAATACAATACTAAAAAAAAATTAACTTATATTACTTTTTTCTATCAGTTACTGGACTGAAGGATAATATTTTATTAATAAAAAGATGAAGCATTTACTTTTTGGTAAAAATTTTGCTGCCATTTTAAAAAATAAATTGCAATATTTCATCAGCTAACAAGGTCAAACACTATCTTAAATAGGAACATTTCAGTTTCTAGTTTAGTTAAAATGCTGTGAAATCATAACTCCAAAAAGTACCCATAAAACCAAGATAAGAGATTGGAGAAAAATATCTTGATTTATATCCTAAAAGGAAATTTCCACTTCCAAAATTCTCTAATAATCCTATTCTGCTTGTGTATCCTGAAGTAATGACCTCAAGATAACTTAAAATAGAAATTGGGATTCTTCCCATAATGTTGTGCTGGCCAGTAAGACATAATGGTCAACAATAATCTTATAAGAGATCCTTTTTTATCTGAAGCCAGAAGAGACTCTTCTGTAAAATGTTGCTATATAGCACAGAAAATAAGTTCACATACCAGACAACTCTAGAAGAGTTGCAAGAAAAAAAAAATTGAAAAGCAACACTGTGTCAGACATAAGGAAAAAAATAATTCTTATTATTGAACTGAATAGGGTAGATGTGTGGCACTGACAAAACAAGAAATTTTATATGGAAGAAAGTATACAGTAATTATGAGAAGTTCATTATTAAAACTTCAGAAGACATTTTGAAGGAAATAGCTAAATGGAATAGAGGAGACAGCCATTGAACACAACCTAAAAGAACTAAAAAGACTGAGTTCATCTCATGCTAAAGATAAGAAAACATACTTGACAAAAATAATAACAGTTGCATGTAGCTTTTGTAGAAGTTAGAAAACAGATGACTAGAAATATATCCAGAGCAAAAAGAAAAAAAAACAAAAACCTGGTACTTCCTGCTAGGTAGGGAAAAAACTCCCCCACATCGTTCTGAAATACAGGTTGACCTTCCAAACCTATTGTTTTGGTAGGTCACTTGACTGATGTTCCAAATGGGTAATTTGCATAGCTTTTCATTTAATACCATTGGAAATAATTGGAACCAATTTTCTCAGGAAAAGACTACATAGGTACTCAGGGATAATGCTAAACAGCAACAAAAAAAAAGAGAGAAGGATTATCAAACAAGAGAAGGATAATCTAAACATTAAGTAAACATGAAATCAAGACAGAGAACAAAAGAAGCTACAAAGTTTGTGAAAATTAAAGGAAAAAACACCAAGCTTCATTTCCACATAGGACAACTATATAAGTTAGATATCTAACAAGAGAATTGCAATTACTCATTTATATGGATAAATTCAATATATCACTGAAACTTGGCAAACTTTGCATGATTGGAATGTTAAAATACACAATCATAACCTGTCTAGTCAGAACTGTGCTTTGAAACTGAGACTTGAGCTATTCACTTCACCTTCAATAAAAATTCTAAAGGAGTTATGTCTTCAATGTTTCCATTATAGGGCAGTGTGAAAATGAAGTACCAAACTATATTCTGTCCATATTTAGCTGCACCTCAGTATTCTGAGACAAAATGTCCAAGCAGCCTTTGTAAATAACATAGGCATACAGTAAAACTAGTAATGAGTAATGAAAACACACCCTATGGTGTGCAAATGACTATGGTTATATTATTTTTCAGGCTACTTTAAGTAGTGTTTCATTTCTACAGCTAGGGTGACCAAAAAGAGATAGAAGGCTAAACCAACTGGACATCATGTTTAAAAGACTTGTTCTTTTGAACAATCAGGAAAAACTTTAAATAAATGTGTTGTACATCTACCTACTCAACTACAATATTCTCACAGAGATATAAAGCTGCAGATACATTGAAGTGCCTTCAAAGCAACTGAATCTTCTATTAATTCATTCCTTCTTTCCTTCAGAACAAGCTGAAAGCTACAAATTAAATTCCTCTTTCAGCTAAAAAATGCTTTTTACAAATGTCTCTCACTTATCTTTCTGTCTCTCAGCTTCAATTCTTTTTAGACCCTTTTTCCCAAAGCCCTTTTCTTTGCCTTGATGCAAATTCTCTGTTCCCTTCCATGCTCCCTGTGGGTTCTTTGCTTATTTCCTGCTACTATTGTTGCCAGACTGTCGCATCATTTCCAACACTTCCCAGTAAGGACAGATGCTGTCTGAGTTACTAAAAAAATTATCAATGAAACATAATACTTGGAGGCAAAATATTTGAATAGATAAATACAATTATTAAAAAAGAACTGGCATTTTTAGAGAAAAACCCAGTTGTAAAACTTATCAGGTAATGAGATTAGGCATATCTCAAGGAAACAAAAAGAAATAATATAACAACATTCCAATGACAATAATAATATGGGAGTTAGATAAAGCTGGAAGGGCATGCAATTTGGGCAGATGGCCTATTCCTGATCCTAAAATAGCTGATGTTCTTTTTAACATTACAGTTTAGATAAGTGGAAAACAACCCCATCTGCCTCACCCTTACATAGCCATTGTTTGTTATCCACGTTAATGACAATTTCACACTGTTCTCCAAAAAGCCATAATGCTTTTATCAGAAAAGTACATCAAAATCAGTGCTGGTGTCTTCATCTATACACATTTCTTACAGACCAGACCCAGATTCTATAAAGAAAGCCTTTCAGCATTCATATACTACACTTTACAGGTCAAAGAGTGTACAGTTTTGTCATTTAGCATGTGAGCACAAGTCAGAGTCCGTCAGATGGCTGTTGAGAAGAACTTCTGAGGGCAGAATCTTGTCATACATTCTTATTTTTTTCTATGAAATTTTACTATGTGCTGTTAATGCTTATAACTTTTTTGTTTTTGTCTCTAATGTGAATGTCAGCTAAACTTAAAAACATGTAGCTGAATACATTACAATACCAGAGAAAGTCAGTTACTGTCTGAAGTCTGCTAAAGACAGCTAAAACACACCTCAGGCGTAATGGTAGAAGGATTTCATAGGACACAGAAACCGATTATAAAAATCATCTATTCCTAAATATCCAACACTTAAATGGAATATAAAGGTGCTAAAAATAAAGTCAGAATTATCACTTTCAATTAAATGCAAAGTGCCCAATAACCATGCCAAATAAAAAACCTGAACCATTTAGAGGTAGTCTCACTATAGTAAAGCAAAAAACATAATTAAATTAGAAGTAATCAGTATGTTTTTCTTTATGTTCCAGGTAATAAAAGGATAAATTTAAATTGTTACTATTAATTATAGTCTCTTAGATTAATCTTACCTTAAATTAATATAAAATGGGATGTTAAATTCTTACATAATTTATTTCATAAATGCTCTGAAGGTATTCATGATAAGTGCATGCCCATTTTTAGCAAACTAACTGCTATACTGAATATTCATGTGTTACACCACGTATTTCAAAATATGAAATGATGCTTTCTCCTAAAACACCCGCTTGCACAATTTAAACTATCAGTACCTAAAATATATTGCACTATCCCAATTCCATTTATTCTGCAGGAATGTAAAAGGATTTCTTTACTCAAGCTAGGATGAACTGTATCCCGAGGACTCCCAGACTTTTCGTTTGAGAAGTTCACAATAGTACAGACCAATGTCACAACACTTATAAATCTATCATGTCCAATTCAGCCTTTCAGGCTGTTGAAGTCCAATTTAAAATTACTTCCTTTTCTACCTTCCAAGAAATTCAACCTCTCTTGTACCCTTCACATTTTATTCCTTCACTCAGCAATCATCTACTGTTTGCTTACACAAAATTACACCAGCAGCAGCCCTTCTTTTAAACCATTTTCTTCTTCATTAATACTTCATATTTTTCCCAGCCTCCTACGAACTAGACTACTTACAGAGTATCCTTCCTCCTACAGTACTTTTAGAGTATTCTTCTCTATGACATTTGTAATCATTTTGTAATTATCAATGACATGGGAGGAAAAAAATGCCAAAAAACAGCAATAAGAAAAAAGCTGAATTGCTCTATGGATTTGAAGGCAAATTTCAAGAGCAGCCAGAGGAAAAATGTAACCCTGAAAACTCTGCAGTCTAATCGCCAACCTTCTTCAGCAGCCAGCTCTGCTTTAACAGTATTATGCTAGGTAAAGCTCCCTTTCTTCCCCTTGGTCTTAGGAAAGCTGACTAAAATGGAGGATGTCTACTAGAGGTAGAGTAATTTGAAGTTATTTGTAACTTTTACCATATCTGGATTATTAAAAAAAAACAGAAAGAGAATAATCTGATTATTCATCCAGCCTTTCAAAAGCATACAACAATTTACACGTATATATCAATAAACACATCACACCAAAGCACACAAACCAAGGATTAAACACCTCTGCAATTAACTAAAGGTTTAGAACAAAAGAAATAGAAATGTATTGTCAAAGGGTTGTAAATCTTTTCAATAAAACACCAGCAAGGAAATTCTCTATATGTTCAGATATTATCTAGCTACAAACAAAATAATATGCCATACAGTATATTCTAAATGAATGCATTTTAAGATATCACAAACAATATATAGGTTTACCTCAGATTCTTACTCCTCTTGACCTAAAAGGTTTTCAAGAGTCTGCTCCTGCTATTCATCTCTAACTATAAATTTTATTCCTACAGAATTTCTTAGGCTTCAACTTGTCTTCTTCCTTTTGTCTTTTTCATTTGAAAGTTTTTGGCTTCAATTATCTTACACATGAAAATTGTCTGTTCTTGTATGTTATGCAACATTGTAATCCCACTATTAGCATTTCTTTTTTAACATTCTAGCAAACAACTCTACTTTTCTCTTGCCAAAATTTATATCCCACCACCCTGGTTGTGTATAAATGCTTCTTGCTGGAACACTTTTATTAATATGACAAATTTTATGTATAATGTGATGACTTTAAGGTGTTTACCTTAAACAAGCATGTGAAAACTTTCTCAAAAATGTTTAGAAAATTGACAAAATATAAGAAAGAAAAAAATACTTTTAGAAATGGTAAATCAGAAACCTTTTATGTTGCTAAAAAAATAAAGTTCAGACCATGTAAGTATTACAGTTAAAAGTGAGGAAAAATGAGAAACTTTAGGTACTCAAAGGGAGATAAGTGAATGGTTAAAACCAATTGTAACACAGAATGGAAAAAATACTTTAGAATAAACCAGAAAAGAGCTGTAAAAATGTGGCCAAAGGGGCCAAAACTGCTGAAAGAACAAGTTTGCAACATGATCAAATCAATAAATAAGAGAAAAATAAGCTGAATGAACAAAGAAGCGCTACAAGTAGGTTTAAAGACAGTGAAGGAGAAAAATAGGATGAACAAAAGGTATAAAAAAGGAACAGGTGAAGGCACTGCATCTAACAGCCCATCCTGGAAACACAATAGCAATAGACTGGTCAGTAGTCAAGCAAATTTTAAACAAGAAGAATTATCAGACAATACTATCAGAAGTTAAGAAAAATTAAGAATAAAGACATAAAGAAAGACTCAAGGAAAACAAGTGAGCTTGAAGATACCATGAAATATATATACATATAAAAGGTTCAAATTAAGACAAGACTTAACAAAATGGGGAAGAAAGAGAGGACAGCAGGCCTATGTGCTTTTGATTTGGCCAAAACAATATTTATTACAGCAAAAAGCTGTAAAGAAGATTTACCTTTTTTTAAATTTCATTGTTGTTGTTGCTGTTTTATTTTTAAATAAATTTCAGATAATTCTGAAATAATGCCAAGGAGACAACTATAACTTCCACCCTTTATGATCATGTGCCAAGGGAAAATTTACAATACTAATTCTAAAACAAGAGTAAAAATATTTATTAGAAAGTGAAAAGAAGTGCTTAAGCAATGACACAGAGCGTTTTGGGGAATTCTGGCTCATATGCAGAAGGCAGTGACAGGTAGTCTCATTTGGGAGGTTTCATTCAGAAGACAACTGAAAGCTGATAACCCTGCATTATTAAGCAAAATACTTTCATAAGGAAATCTCAGAGGGAAGGAGACACTACCGCCTCTAATTAAAGAGAGAGCTCAAGGTCCAGGGGCTGCTTAACAGTATCAATTATAATGTCAGTAATAACCAATTAAGGTTTGTGATTTTTCTAAATATTACCAGAGCCAAAGCAATATCAAATATTGCTTTTAAGAAGCCTCAAAGTTATTTAAAAATAATTAATTCTGAAGGATTAACTACAAAATCCATTTAAAGGCATCAATGAAAGACACTAAAAGGTATTTCAGTTTGTTTTAAATGATGTTGAAAGCAAGTGTATTCCAGCAAAAAGAAGCCAATCATAGTTACATAGAATAAAAGCTTGAAGAAAAATAAAAGGGAAAACCAAGAGCAGGGGGAAAACAAAGATAACAAAATCAATTAAATTAAGAGGAGAAAAGAGGGAAGACAAGAATGATCCTGTTTAAAATTAAGCTATAAAAGTCAAGTTAATATATTTAAGTTATATACTAAAATAATGACTGATGCAAAAGAGTCAGTCAGAATGCAGTAACAGAAACCTAGATTTTTAAAAATTATTTTTAAGACTTCTTTTAAAATTCATAGCAAAGTAACTGAAAAATCAGTGAAATTGTGGAAGTAAGAGAGACTGAATAAGCCAACTAGGTGTCTGTATCTAAAACAGAGCTGATCTGCTGAATCTCTGATGATATATCTACAAGTCAATCTGCCTCTCCAGTGCAATGTGGAGAGATCTGAATTATGAAGTCCATACAGTGCTGTGAAGCCCTTCAAGGGTTTTCTAGCTCAGCTCCAAGGGCAGTAGGAATTATTAGTTTGACAGAAAGGCACACTAATATCACTCCCATGTAGACTGTATACACAAAGGTGCTAAAATACACAGTACTAGCCATGGTAGTCTGGACAACACCACTCCACACTCAAGGGGTAGAGGTCAATATTTGTACTGGTTTGAGACCAGTTGGAAGTGATCTTCCTCGGGGTTTTACTCTGGGATTTAACTTGCTTATTAATGACCTGAAGGAGAAGACAAAATCCTTATCAATCTGACAATACTAATTTGGAGAATGCAGCAATACATTTAACCACTGCTGGTGGCAGCCTAGGGCTGCTGTTTAGAGGAATCTAAAATGCTGGAGAATTAGGCCAACAGGCTAATGTGAAATTCAGCAAAGACACGTATAAAGTCCTGCACCTAGAGTGGACTAACACCCCAATGAGCACCAACCTGTCACTGCCCACTGGATAGCAGCTCTCCTAAAAATGACCTGGGGCTCCTAAGCACAGCTGGCTAACAGGATACTGGGTTGTATTAACATGAAACTAATAGAAGACTGAGGAAGAGAATGGCCCTTCATTCAGCACTTGTTAGACTACCTCTGTAATACTGTGTCTAATTTTGGATCCCTAATTGCCCGGCCCCATATGAGACATTGATGAACTGTAGCAAGCTTGGCAGGAGGTTCTCAAAGTGTCAAGAGCCAGAGCTCTACTCCCAAGAAGAAATTCTGAGGCAGCTGGGCTTGTTCAGCCTGGGAAAAAAGAAGGTTTAAGATGAATGAGTAGCCACAGTCCCATATCTAAGAGGTGGCTACTGAGAAGACAGAATCAGGCTCATTACTGAGGTGCACAGCAGGAAAATGAGTGACAACCACCTACAACAGAAGTTAAAGGGAATGGGACTTAACTAGATATAGGAAAAAAAAATTAATTATGAGGAAAAAAAATCCTCATTCCTCAAAAATGGGAATAGGTTGCAGATATACGGTACACAATTATAAGCAAATTTAACTGATTCACAATTGACCCTGTTTTGAGCATAGATGACTTATCTTCCAACCTGAATCATTGTGCAGAGTAACTTTATCCCCAGAGACTATACATGCAATGTAACCTCTTCAGAGAAGCAAAAAAAATTTAGCTCAAATTACTCCAAAGTTTGCACAGGAATATCCTCTCACTCTTTTTTTAAAATTATTCCAAGAGTTCTTAAAGAGATGCAACAATTTCAGTAGGTGTTTAGGATTCTTAAATGTCCAGATTTTAAAATATATTCCTAATGCAGACAGATATTTCCATTTTCTTTCAACATGTGGCCATACTTTATTTCAAATATATTTACTCTAATTTTTTGAACAAAATCCTTAGGAATTTCTTACATACCTTTTCTCATGCTCTACCATTTTCATTATGATGCTCTTTGACATATCTAAATGGCACGATTTTGCATAAATGGTGAGCAGCAGACGGTGAAACCGAATATATAAGTTTTTCCTTCTTTTTTTTACCAACACAGACATGAGTAACCAGCTATAACTAGCATATATTTTTCTGAACTGTAAAAAATTTTGAATAAATCCATGAACATGAGAAAAATATTCAAAGTCACAAAGCCAAAAAATATTCAGAGTTGGATGAGACCCACAAGGATCACCAAGTCCAACTGAAATGAATGTTGCCTGCTGGAATTGAACCCACGACCTTACCATTGCAAGAACCATGCCCTAAACAACGTAATTTCTCTTTCAAAAAAGGATGAACCTCATGAAACAGAAAATCTTTCCTCATGTACTGTCAATTATGAAATTTCATTTCTTTGGGGTATGGTTTTGTTCCATACCATCATATAATTTGTGGCTTTGCAACCACATCAGTCAATTCCTTCAGGACTCTGGGACGCATCTCAGAAGATCCTATAGACTTATGCACATTCAGGTTCTTCAGGGGGACATGGACCTGATATTTACTTACAGAGAGCGACTTTACTCCCCCAGTCCCCATCCCACTGTCCATCCACTCCAGAAGCATGGGAAGAGAGGCTGTTATTGAAGACTGAGGCAAAAAAAGTTGTTCAGTACCTCAGCTTTCTCTTGCTCTGTTGTTACCAGTTTATCAGCATTTTTTATCAGGGGGTTTACACCATCTTGGACATTCCTTTTCTGGTTGACATACCTGTAGGAGCCCTTCCTGTTATTCTTTGTGTACCTTGTTCAGTTCCAGCTTCTCCTTGGCCTTCCTCATCCCATCCTTGCACAAACGACCTTCACCTCTGTGTTCTTCTCGGGTTACCTGTCCTTGTTTCCACTCCCTGTAGATTTGCTTTTTTGCCTTTAGTTTGACAAGCAGGTCTATACTCAGCCATGCCAGTGTTTTGCTCTCCTTGCCTTATTTCATGCTCCTGGGCATTTCTACCTCTTGTGCTCTATGTAAGACTTTCTTAAAGACCTGCCAGCTCTGATCTGCCCCTTTGTCCCAGAGGTCAGTCTACCAGGGGATCCTGTTGACTATCTTCTTGAAGAGCTGGGAGTTCGCTTTCCTAAAGTTCAGAGGCCTAACAGTACTGTATACCTGATCCATATCCCTCAGGACTACAAATTGACTACTACATCAATGCATGATCACTGCCACTCAGGCTGCCTCCAACCTGCATGTCCCACTTAGCTTGTGTACCTTGGTGACCATCAGATCCAGGAACACATTCCCTCTGCTAGGGCTGTCTCTTATCTGGCTCAGAAAGTTATTTGGAACATGTTGCCAGGACAAGTTCTGTATCATCCATCTTTGGAAGCAAATGAGCTGAAGTTGGATACTGCTCTGGGCAGCCTAATCTAGTGAAACCCTGACCACAGGGATTGAAGTAAGAGACCCCTAAACAGCCCTTCTGACTTGAACCACTTTATGATTCTAAGTGAGGAAAACAAAGAGGGGCCACTCACATGTAAGCCAGTGGCTGGTCTGTACACTTGCCTGGCAAAATGTTGTACCTGACTACCTGACCACCACAAATTGTCTGTTTTGCTAAACTCCAGTCTCAACTATTTGCTGTGTAAGTATGCTGTCTAATGTGCGTGTGTGTGTCTGTATGTAAAATCTACTACAGAACACCAGGCTGAACTGAAGCCTCTGTTGGATGAGACATTCCAGAAGGACTGCAGGTCTGGGGGACCAATAGCTCTTATTGCCAGTAACTGTATGACACTGAGACACAGTTCTGTGTAGAATAATTTGTATAAAACCCATATGTTGTGAATGAGTCTGAATGTGAGCAGTAACAAACTCTAGCCCTCATCAGCTGGCTATCCATGCTGTTCATGTTTCTGTGCTCATGCTGGTGCTGCCACAGAAAGTGTTTTCCCTCTGTGTTGTCTGTGTGGTCAGTTAAGTGTGTGTCCTGCATGTGTGCGCTTCTGCCTGTGCAGGATGTATGCTTAGCCTTAACCACTGCTGGGCCCTGGCAGACAGACCCACAGCAACTGCTCATTTATGGCATCAGGACAGGAGCCTCCATGAGCCCAACATGCACCAAAGTTGGTACTAGCAGGCTAAAGAAAGAAATCCTGCCAGCAACATGAAGTCCAGAGGATCCAGCATCTCTAACACAATTTCTAAGGTTATCCTATCAATAAAACCATTATAAGTAGCAATATCTGAGGTGATGACTGGTTTAATCCAACAATCATTATATATGTAAATAAGTGCTTTTTTAGTTAAAAAATAGCTTCTAGTTACAAATATTAATTAGAGAACATTCCCAAACTTAATCACAGTTTTTTCCCCTATACAGCACAAAATAAACTCTCACCACAACATCACCACCACAGGCAATAAGAATTGATCAGGGGTAGGCTTATTGGATCTGATGTATGCTGACAAACACTCTGACTAGTTTTCTCTAGGACTTCAAACACTACACCACTGAAATAATTTGCTTTTTGACCACAGGCAAAAGAACTGCCTATTACTAAAGTGAACAACCTGTGCTTCTACCTTTGAGATCCTAATAATCATTCAAATTGACAGCACCACCCAGGGTCAAAATGTCCTGAGGAACCAATTCAGGAGATCCACACCTTAATTAGCTTTTTTAAAATAGCAGCTATTTTCATTTTACCTTCTGATATTAATATGCTCTTTCATTTGAAATTAATTAAACACATCAACTTCAGTTTGGCATCTTCCTCTCACAAAAAGCCAGTTTAGTAAGTTTGTTTGACTACTTCTGTAGCTTACATATACAGCTGATGCCCATGATCTTGACATCTTTTCCTAAAGCACTTGCCAAATTTTAAACAGTTACAGACAGTCTAAACTCTACCTTCATCTCTATTGCTGGTATTTTCTTAGCTCCCCTCAGAAACTGAATGGAAAATATGAGAGGCAATGACTTAATTATATTTAAAGCATGTGTTCCTTAAAATCTTGAGTCATTTAGGTCTCCATTATTCTTTGTTTCTCAAACTAACAAATGGATCATGCTACAGCAGCAATAATTCCTTCCTTTTATCAAATTGCTAATGATGGAAGAACTTACAACATTTAAGTCCATGTTTATTCAAAATTTTTGACTTGTGTATTTTCCTCCACAGAATCTACTTTTAAATTCCAAAATAAAGCATCAGATAGGTGAGTGACAAGGAAATCTCCACTCTCTTGCAGATTCAGGCTCTTCCTGGTCCATACTAGTCAGACCAGTAATTCAACTTATTTAATGTAATTTCATAGCTCTGAGCAGCCTAATCTAGTTGAAGATGTCCCAGCTCATTGCAGACGGCTTAAACTAAATGTCCTTTAAATCTCCCTTCAAACCAAAATTCTTCTAAAATTCTTCTTTTTTAACTCTATGAAACCTTGAGACTTCGATATTTTGTCAAAATAACTATAAAGAGTATTTATTAAATGCTTCAAATTTTTACTCCAAGAAATATCAATGCTTTTAAAGATTTTTTCATAGTTCTTAACAAATTACTTAAACACAGAAAGTCAAAATATTTGGTAATTTTTAAAAATTATTTTTCTATATAGTTCACTCTTGCACTGATTCCACATTTCAACTGCTTTGTAGATACTGTTAAAAGAACCTCTTCCTCAGTTAAGATGGCCTAGTGCCACTTTGAAAATATTTTCCTAATAAAACAGCCACTTTAAATTGAATGTTACATACAAATCTTAATTGTGTATAATGCAATGAATGCCCAAGTTTCCAACCCAGTTTCTGTAAAATCAATTGTTCACTGAATGACTGTTCATATCCACTCAGCATGAATTACTGCTTTATAAACTAGATAGATATTTTTCCCTTGTGTGCAATGCAATATAGTGTATCTAGTTAAAAACAGGAGAGAGAAATCCATATTTTCTGCTGTTTATTCAAATTTTGTGTACTAGATATGTCATTTCTTTAATTGCCTCAAGATGTTACACTGAACAGTTCTCTCAATTTTTATGAGCTACTAGTTAGCTCATACTTGGTTTTTTCCTTTTATTCAAAGCCAAAGGATTGATTCCTGATCATTTCATAGGAGAATGAGTCATTTCTATTCCCTCTTCCCTACTTATTACGTATGAAAAATTACACATGCATATTTCCTGTAGCATACATTATTGTTACTTAGAATAAAGTAACTACTGCAAACAATAGAACTTAAAACTTTGATTCCCTCATTTAAAACAATAAAATCAACAAAGATCAGCATTTAAATTATGCTTTAAGTTAATATTTGTAAGAACATGTTCACACTTTTTAAATCTAGCAACCACTGACTTTAAGACTAGATACTAGAATAAAGTTTAGCACATACTTAGGCATGTAAATGCCTATAAACTCAGAACTGGAGGGTGTGGTGGCTGCACCATTTGCTCCATCAACTTCTATTCAGAGTAGGAATCAAGCACCACTATATTCAACATGAAATGGTGTAGTGTTCAGAAGATTCTGAGTACATAAATGCACCAGCAGCGTTATCGACGGAAAACCTTACTAAATAAATGTCTTATTCCTAAAAATCAGGAAATGGTAAATTTCACACACACCAAAAAAACTGATGTACTTTGGCTAAAAGTGTCTATGATAGCTCTTAGATTTACAGTCAGTTAAGCTGCCATGCAACACCTTTTTTCCCAAGATATTAATATCATAGCATGTCAGATTTTTCTACAAGCAAGAGAACAAGAGCAGAAAAGGTAAAAATGGCCATATTAGAAATCAAATAACTATAATTACATTGAAGAATAGAGTTGGATTTTTTTGCATTACAGAGTCTGAAAAGGTTAGTAACATGGCTTACAGTAATAATTGCTTTAATTACTAGCCTAAAATTGATGCCTCAGAAAGCCTTACATTCTATACCACCTACAAGGATGCTACAAAAATGAAATTAGCCTAGGAAAACTATTTCACTGAAATTTGACGCCATCAAGGTATGAATTCAGTGGTATCAGTTTAGCTGTCAATATGCAAGCTAAGCAACACAGATACATTAAAAAATGAAGAAGAAATTTCATTAAAATTTTTCAGACTATGAATCAAAATTAACTAATCCAGAGGAAGATATTACTTCAAAAAGAATGAGACTCAAGTCCAGCAGTGTTTTACAAATCTCGCTCAATCTTTTCTCTCTTATTCTGATAAAGTGACATGCTACATAAGACAACAGAGGGAAATTTCAAAAACCCTGGTGTCCC
This sequence comes from Ammospiza nelsoni, assembly GCF_027579445.1. Taxonomy (NCBI): domain Eukaryota; kingdom Metazoa; phylum Chordata; class Aves; order Passeriformes; family Passerellidae; genus Ammospiza; species Ammospiza nelsoni. The sequence goes on along the minus strand of NC_080637.1, from coordinate 27,150,500 downwards.
CTATTATCAAAATGACACAAAAAGATGGTAATACTTGGTTTTTATCTTGGGAATGGGTCTTAATTATCCCACTGCATCTTTAGCTATATTTAATTTATTTCTATTCACAAAATGACTACTTTAGTGCAGAATGACTACATAAACACTACTCTTACTATTCAATCAAATTACTACCTTTTGTACAAGGAAAATTAATTGAATTTCTAGCTAATCCAATCAAAATATTTTATTTTAAATCACTTTTTTAAAAGAAAAATTATTGCTTAGTAGTTATATTAATAAACAGCACGTGCTAAACACCCCCATATTTACCACCTAGTATACATTTTATTTGTTCTTGCTTTCCTCTAAGGAATGGCATTTATGGTGCATTAAATGCATATTTATCAATTCCTCCTATGTATGGTTAAGCACACACAGACTCAGATACAGCTTCAAATTGACCAGGGAGCCACACAGGAACAACATGTCTGCTAAAGGCCACTTATTTACAGCTGCCAGTATATCTGCACTTGACAGAATTTGTCCTGGAACAGAAGGCAGGTAGAATAAGCAAATAATGACAGCATTTTATATCTGAGTAATTCTCCTCAGCATCAGTGGTGCTCTGTATTCCAGAAGTTAAGAACATATTTGAAAAGACAAACTTAATTAATTATGGAGTGTAGAATTTTGTGGCTTTTGAATTGCTCAAAGTTGTCTTTCATCTTGTGTTTCCAGAAGCAGCAACCAGCACAATTCCACTACCTTCTGTGTAACAATCATTATTTTTAACACTTCTCCAGAGAATACTTTTATTCATCTACTGACCAAATGAAATAGTTACAGTTTTTTAATCTCTATTCTCAAGAAAATCTCTCTGTATTCATCATTCTACCTGACTATATGGCAATAATAAATTTAATTAATTCACTTAGGAATTCTTAGAGTAACTCAGCTTACTACTTCTTAATTCATCTGTTACTAATGAATTTTTACATTCCATTAGTCTGCCTATTCAGCTTGGCTGTTTTTCTGGAGTTCTTCCACCTTCCATGACACTTTCTCATTAAAATAATTTTATATCACATATAAATGTTTTCTCTTCTTCAATAGTGTCATTCCTACACAGCCCAAACATTATAATAAGTTATTAATTTATGTACTGAATTTCTATACTAAGTAAAAGATCTCTCACCTTATTCATTCATTTATATGATCTCTCCAGTCTAACCTTAGAATTACTATCCCAGTATATGAGTAACATCTGTACAAAACTAATAGCAATAAGGCAATTTTAATGGAGCCTGTCACATTTCCTTGGGAATAATTAAGGTGTCACTTGATCTTGAGAAAGTTTTACTGTAGCAATGAGTATGGATTTTTTTTCTTAAATAATGTAAAAATTTAGGTCTAGTCTGACTCTTCTGAGATAATAAAATCATTATTTATTTTATCTTTATTTGAACTGTTCTCATAATCTTCAAAATTTCATAATTTTATATATTTGAAATGTTTGTATCCGTACAATTTGTGCCGGTCTCCTAGCTGCATCTAGCAAAAGGCCAAATCTTGTTTTTCTGCTCCAACAACTGCAGTTATTCAAAGAACCTGTCTGTCCTTTTAACAAGGAAGTAGATTTAGAATATCAAAAGAAGAAAAGCTTATGAAAAAGAAACAAGAAGTTATGACAAAAACTATTCTGCAACAGTAACATGAAATTAGTGCTGTAATTATAAACTAAAGCCATCACTATTGTTCTATTCTGTAACTCCTGGGCACAGCAATATACAATACAAAATAAGATGTAGAATTGTCATACACCAGTATCATGATTAGAGCAATAAATTTTAGAATTGTAATTTATTTATATATCTCTTGCAGTATATAGAACAGCTAAATGAGAAAAGGCATCTGATGAAGGAAACATCAGGTGAAATTCTCATGAGAAACAATCTGTTTTCATTAAATATTTTATTTCTAAGCAGACTGACCAACTACAGAAGCAAAAGGCGACCCCAGTTTACAGCTGTCCCATTTTGATTAAGCCAAGATATGCAAAAAAACCTTTCTGTATGCTACTAAATTTCAACTCTTGTAGAAATTTTCTAGCTTAATTTCCTGCAAATTTTTCATGAATGACCTATTTTTCTTATGGGATTATGTATGGGTAAATTAACCTAAATACAAATAAATTCAATCACTAAAATGGATGCTGCATTAGAGAAACAAAATCCATATTTTTTAACATAAATTTACTGGAAATTAATCACAGGATAATTTTGATTTGCTTCTCTTGGCTTTCCCTAGAACAACTCTAAAAAAATTATTAATTTATTGTATTACATGTCTTCTTTGAATTCTTTATGTCCATTTTTAAATTCTTCAGACTACCTTGGACTATCAATCATGGCACTTTTCTTTGTACCAGCCTACCAGTCACTTTCTATTGTACCAGCCTACAAATTGATTCTTTAATATATATATATTGTTCTGAAGAAAACAATTGCAGACACACTAACTGTCAGTCAGTCACAATAATACATTTTTCTGTATATGGATATGAAACCTCTTTCTGTTTGAAAATACCAGAAAATTCAGAATTCAGTGTACATTTTTCCAAAGTATATTGCTAGTTGCCAATATTTATAGAAAACAAAAAAGGATTTTTCTCCATGATGGTGAGAATATAAAAATATTAGAAAGCATGGACTAACTTTTCAAAAGAGCAGAGGAAAAATTTATTAATTTATTTATTTAGGTCATCAAGTGCTGCAAACTAACGTGGGTATTTTTATAATGAATCTCACAACACCACCTTTATCAATCACCTGGACAAAGGGATCAAGTGCACCCTCAGTGAGTTTGCAGCTGACACCAAGCTGGGTGGGAGTGTTGATCAGCTGGAGGGCAGGAAGGCCCTGCAGAGGGATCTGGACAGGCTGGATCAATGGGCCGAGGCCAACTGCATGAGGTTCAACAAGGAGAAGTGCTGGGTCCTGCCCCATAACAACCCCATGCAACCCTACAGGCTGGGGGCAGATGGCTGGAAAGCTGCCCAATGGAAAAGGATCTGGGAATACTGTTTGACAGCCAGCACGTGTGCCCAGGTGGCCAAGAAGGCCAATGGCACCTGGCCTGTATCAGCAATGGTGTGGCCAGCAGGGCCAGGGCAGAGATTGTCCCCCTGTCCTCAGCACTGGTGAGCCACACCTCCAGTGCTGTGTCCAGCTCTGGGCCCCTCACTACAAGAAGGACACTGAGGTGCTGGAGTGTGCCCAGAGAAGAGAAGAAAAATTGTGAAGGGTCTCAAATTCAAGTCTTATGAGAACAGCTGAAGGGTGTTTAGCATGCAAAAATGGAGTCTCAGAGCAGACTTTACAGCTCTGAGAGGACGTTGCAGCAATGTGGGTGTTGGTCTCTTCTACCAAACAACAATAGGACAAGAAGTGATCTCTAGTAGCACCAGGAAAGGTTTAAATTGGGTATTAGGAAAAAAAATTTTTTATTGAAAAGATTGTCAAGCACTGGAACCTAGGATAGTGGTTGAGTCACCATCCCTGAGGGTATGCAGAAGACACATTGCACTTAGAGTCATGGTTTAGTGGTGAACTTGTCAGTGCTGGGTTAATGGCTGGAATCCGTGATCTGAAAGGTCATTTCCTACTTATATGATTGTATGATTCTACTATTTCAGGGAATGTTTTTCGTCTAGAAAGATATTTTAGCTAAATAGATTCAACAATAGGTGTATTCTTAATACTAAATTAGGTAACCCTTCTCAGATAACAGTAATTAAAAAAATAAAACCAACAGAATGTTTATGTGCTCCACTTCAGTTCCACTTGAAGACAAATCAATAGAAACAAACATAGCAAACTTTTGGGGAGAGGCTACAGGGGGGCAAATAAAACAAGCCAAATCTAAGGGATAACTTCCACATTTATGACAGCCAGGATCCAAAACTGCTGGGAATAACTCTTGAAGGACAAACCTTTCTCAGTCATAGTCAGTTCTCAACTATGCATTTAAAAAAACAAAACAAAAAAAAAAAAACAAAAAAAAAAAAAAAAAAACCCAAAAAAATAAAAATTAAAAAAATCAAATTGGATAATCCAACATCTAATCTGGATAATCTGTTCAAATTCCCCAGTTATTCATTCCAGCTTCCTCACAAGAAAATCTAGGCATTAAAAAGGGCAGTGAACAGAACCTGCAGAGAGGACACTAAGATACAAAAGGGGTAGGCATTTTTGCCTTTTGACTCCATGCCTAATGAAAGCATCCCATTTTCAAATCCAAGCCAAACTTTGAAGGACTACATTCATGTGTTTTCAGCACTGCATGTAAAATAATATTGCCCTGTAACTGAGTTTTTTCTGCATGGAATGAGCTTGATGATTATCTTACAACAGTACTAATAGATTTTCAAAGTGATGCTAAGTTACTGCCACAATCTAGTCTCACATCCTACAAATAACACAGCTTCAGTCCCTGAGCTCAAATTACTGTTGAACTATAGCATATAGTTCAAACAGTACAGCATTTTTTAATTAAAAAATAAAATATGGAGAACCTTTTGTTTCAGTGTTCTAATGCAGTGTCAAAAGGTCACAATAAAATAGGTGTTGTATTTTTAGTTTTACTGATTAATATAATTTATAAAAAATACAACAATGAAAGTGACCTCCAAACAACATCTGCCACTGTCAATTGAAACTCTGCAAAACCTCTCATTTAATAAGTTTGAAAAAAAATTAGAGATCATGCCTTTTGAAAAACAAACTGAGATTTGTATCTAGGAGGGAGATTTAGAAAAAAGATTAACTAAAACTTAATTTAGATTTCAGCTGTCTAAAAGGACTACCTCCCCATATAAATAATTGCTTTCCATTTTGATTTGTGTCTAAGACATCACCTAAGACACCACATAAAACATTTTAAGACATTTTCCTTCCTTTTTAATTTAGTGGTCAGGCTCATAGAAAACTTTATTAGATAGCAGTTTTCTTGAAAGACTGACAAACAGAATCAAGGACATCCATTATCAACAGAAATACCCTTGCTTATTTCTGCCAGGCCTTTTTAATCTATTTGTCTCACTCATTTTACTTTCAAATGTTCTTTTCATCCAATATTTCATTAAATTTGAGAGAATAAGGGGGGGATAAAAAGTAAAATATTAGAAAAATAAGATAAAGACTTTAGGATAATAAAATTAAGAGATGCTTACCTTCCTACCTTTATAGTAAAAACATTTTAATACATATCTGGAAACCAAGTGAAAGGAGATGTTTCTGTACAAAATTACTCAGTTTCAGGATTCTGTCAGACAAAATGTTTTCTTTTCTTCTTTTTTCCTATACCTAAACTATTGGTCTTTCTCTTCAGCATTCTACACTCATTTAGCTCTAAGTCTAAATTCCCTACGGGTCCATTAAGTATGTTGCTAGGCAAACAGTCCAGTAGCAACTGTGAAACAGGAGGTTTGGATGGGAGCCAGTTTTATAGGTCACTACACTGTAAACCTTCACATCATTAGAGTGGAAACTAGTCTTGCAAACTGCAGCCATTACTAGTGATATTCTTTCTTTTCTCTGAGAAGGCAGTCATTCATACTACACCTTTTCAATAATGGGTATTTCCAAATCAAAGGCATTGACAAGGATAGTACTTTTCCATATACTAGTAGGGTAAATTCTCCACTTATTCAATGTTTTAATGCTATCTCACCCTGTGTTTAGAAATAATAGTAATAGCCATGTTAGAGATGTACAATTACCATGGGACAAACCTTTATCTTACAAATTCAAAGAGCAGATATATATAAAAGAGGACTTAACCTTAAGGAAGCAGTATTTTTTTTATTTCCTTTCTTTGTTGTAACAACTATAAGAAAAACTAGACTATTCACACAAAACTACCCAGCCATCATATTATCTGATTCAGGAAGATTCCTTTTCTTTGACTAAAGTATTGTATCTTTGCTGTAATGTAGCATTATCTCGAAAATGAGCATATAAGCCCTTCAGTGTGATCTTTACATTAATTCAATCAGAACTCTAGCTGAGAATAGCAAACTGCACAGTCCTGCTGATGTGACCACACTGCATTACCCAGTGGAAGACCTGCTGCTACAGTTAATAAGTTCAGAAATAAATGGAAGTGGAAGGTTCCCTGCCTATGGTGGGGCAGCTGGAACTTGATGATCTTTAAAGACCCTTCCAACCCAAACCATTCTATGAATCTACGATTCTATGAAATAAATATGATCTCAGAAACAAGAACATTTTCATATCATTGTTTTTACAGGCTGGAAACACAGCAGTGAAATCAGCACAATGAAATTGCAAAATGAATGAAGATAGAGAAGAAAAATGCATAGTTTGGGCATGAACATGTTTGGGTTTCTTTAGTTAGTAGTTTGACATCAGTGCACTTCTCAGCTGAAGAAAGTGAAGCAGAGCAAAATAAAAAGATTTCCTCTGTGAATTTTATATACACAGGGATTGTTTTAAAATATATATTGTTGAAATGAATAATAGTGATAAAAATTCATTGAGAAAGCAAAACACTCATTATATCAATTAGCTCTTCAGCTTCTGTGTCCTTATTTGTTCATTATCAGCAAAATTTTAACTTTTATGGTAATAGAACTACATAAATAATCCCTAACCTTTATGCTTCCACGTATGAGAAAATGAAAAATGGATTTAAGTATGAGAAATGGAAATGCACAAGCTGAAAGATCACCACTGCCAAAGGTACAGAGATCTAAGCAGCAACAGTAATGCCAGATTTCTCATCACTATCAGGTGAAAGGAAAAGAGTGACATTTTTCCAATTAAGCCCTAGATAATCTTCTGTACGGCCTAATTTAATGGTCCTTGTACAAATTTTTCAGTCTTAAAACAATCCTTCATATATATTTACTTCTCCACAAGTGCAAAAAATTTGAAGCAAGAAATTGATTGTTATAACATGACGAAAATCTTGAAAGAAGGTTTAGAATCTATCTACTTATCTTGTCAGCTCCTGAACAAAACTGTCATCAGACAAAGCTATCAGCATTATTTAAAATCTCTGGTGTATATCTGTTGTGACTAGAACAAGTAAGATGGTAACGTATGTTTTTAGCTTTACAATTTCTGTGTGTTATTTGGGCTATTTTGGAAACAAAGACCAGCAGAATAGCTCATGACTTCTCTCTGATTCTGCTCAAGCAAATTCTTAAATCCATCTAATCTATGTACATAAACAAAGATGCCAGAAGGGCTCATTAAAGAACCCCCCTTTTACAAAACCCTAAGTGCTTAAAAAAAGCCTTTTGGGAATAACAACCTGTTTTTCCACTGCTTTTAAAAACTTGGCATTATAATTTGTGTTCAGAACACAAAGATTAGGTACCAGATACTACTAAATTCTGTATATATGCCTCAGAATGACTAGCAAATTGTTGAACTGAAGGGCAAAAACTGGTACCTCACATTTGCCAGTTTTATGGGAATTTTGTTAAGAAACCTAATTTACATGTTGAGATAAAAAAGCAAGATGCCATTTGGCTCTAAATGTACACTTAAAAAATACAGCCATCGGACTGTTAGTGGTGCAGTGACGTTTTTTGTAGACAAACGTCTGGGCCCTGAGCGCACACAACAGTCCCCGTTTCCCTGCTTGACTTCCCAAGTTTTCCCTTACTCAGTGCCAGCCCCATTTTACTGCAGTCCCTGCCCCCCATGCCGGGGACTCTTGTCCCAAGCCCTCTCAAAGCACGGGCTATGGACACTCCCACTGTAGCCTGTCTGCACCAGTCTCTGCTCCCATCAGCTTTTGCTGCTGACGGGAGCACTCTGTGATGGGCCCTGGCCCATCCCTCGCTGTGCTGGTGCTGCCAATAGACCATGATACCTGATCTTGGCTCTGCACATCTCAGTGAGGGCACAGGGAGCTGTTAGCTTGTCCCCCTCAAAAATCTGCTCTGTTCTTGCTTCTCTCTGACAGCAGATACAGCAATAGGCTTGTGTTAGTTCATTGTCTTACAGGAATGATGAAGGCTTTGCTCTCAAGCCTAGACATGGAGTAGGTCATCCCTGGACACAGTGGAACCAGAGAAAGTTCATATGCAAACAGCAAACAGGTGCCTGTCTAGAACTGAACCAGATGTCACTTTCCTATTCATACATTTAGGCGCAGAAATATCTTCTTAAACCTGGCCATCAATGTTTTGCTAATTCATATTTTTAACTATCTAAATTATATTAAACAATCAATTTGGCTGTCTTCTTGACAAATTTTTTAAGTTTGCAGAGATACTTTCTTGTTTCATTAATATTCTTGTCTCTACTTTTCCTGAATTAAGAAAACCAGACAAACAAAAACAAAACAAAAATTCATAAACATGAATTCATGAACAGAAGTTTGAAGTTGTACTGAGGCAGTCCATTTAATCAGAACGTGAATAGCCTGAGAAATATATGAATTGTTGAAAACAATAGCAATGAATAAGTAATTAATTCCTTTCTGTAGATACAGTTTACTTTTTTTAGTACATATTTAATATGGATAAACGAAACCTGTAACATTAATTTTCTGCAAGTAATTTTCTTCTGACAGGGCCTAAAATAGTTCTAAATGTGCTCAGTTGCTGAGATAGCATAGTCATGTTAGCACAGGCACTGCAAAATGTACTTCAGACCACTAGCTGTAACATATTTTTGAAGATAGTGGTATATTTAGAAATTATTTTTGATAAGCTATATGAACCTAAAGAAACCTAAAGAAACTAGGCAGTCCCATTTCAGAACCCAAGAAGACAGGAAGGAATATGATTTGGACTCCTATTAAAAAAAAAACAAACAAAAAACCAATATTTTTTTCTAGACAAAAATGTTAGTAAGTAAAACATTATTTAATAAAACATAATACACGAGAATCTTTACATGTTGCAGCACTAACTGGAGTCCACTGCTACTGTCTAGGGTATGCTGCCTAAATCAGTAGAATTTAGAGGAAAAACAGCTTTCTAACAGTCAAACACACCCACCTAATCAATATCAGAAGTAATTGAATTACTATGTAGCTCAGATTCCTAAAATGGTCTTTGTGAAAGTTTAAAATCATTATACACTTTAAATCAAACCACAATTTATTATTTAAAAAAATAGATGGGAAGACTGAAAATGCATTCAAACAAAAACAACACACTAAAAATATTTGAATGAAATACAAGTTTTATGTAACACAATTACATCAATGGCATTTAATGGAAATTTAAAGACTAGGAATCTACACTACACATTCTTTTGTTGGAAAATATGAACTACATTAACATTGTGCTTCATGTTCTAAAGAATATAACAGCCTCTCTTCCTTAATTGCATTTTTTGACATTTCCTCCATCACAATTAAATCAAGAAAAAACAATTATTTGATTACTGTGTCTGCCCAACAAAGTAGCAAACTTGACTACATAAACATCACTCACTGCTGACTGAACAGTTATATTTTATCTTGCTCTTCTTCATAACAGGCCAGATTAAAATCTTAACCTAATAAATGTTGGCCATGCATTCCATGAAAGGATAAACCCACCCCAGAGTGCTTTTGCTTATAGATGCAGCTCTACAAAACAGAGAAATTCAGCTGAGTTAACAGTTGGAGACTTGCAACCATGTTTTATAAGCATAAATTAGATTTTTTAAAAATTATATATGTCACACATTATAAAGATGGCGTATCAGACAGAAGTTATTTTTAATCTGTGGTTGTTTTCATTTCTGGGCATATTTGGTGTTTTAGTTTTTAGAAGACAATTTTTTATGTTTATCAATTCCCGTACTTAGTAAAATGAAAACATAGCAAACATATTTATTCCTAAAGCCTTGAGGTCTTCCTGACTTTGCCAGCTGCAAGAGAAACTCACTCCAGGCAAAAAGCTGAAGTGCTTTTAAATGTAAAATGTGCTCGCTTTCACATGAGCAAGCAGCCTGCAGGTATAAAATGCCTGCCACAGATTCAAAAGATAATGGTGGTACTTCAAGCTCTCTTTACAGAATATTTGTAACTAAATTTGTTGATCAGAGGACCACTGAATATCATAACAAACAGTACTATAATATGCAATAGGCACAGATGTCAAATCTGACAACAGGATGCCATTCTCTTGCTCACATTTTTTTTAAATTAAAAAATGTAACCTTTTCCTCTCATAGCTGAGCCTATGTTGGATAATTTATACTTAGAGGAAATGCAGAAAAAGGGGTGGGGGAAAGAAAGAATAATAATATCACATAGCTTAAAGAACTCTTTTGGCCTGAAAGCATTAGGCTATTTTACAAGAGTTGCCACCCTCACGGAGCACTGCTGGCTTGGACTGAGTGGTTCTGAAAGCTGTTACCATGTAGATTTCAGCCTACATGAAAGCAGACTGAGTGGCACCATCACTGAGGAGACAGAGTAGACAAAAGCCTAAAAGGCTTCTAACTTAGTTAAGAATCTCTAAAAAGCATCTAATCTTTCTAGCAAACAAATGGAAGCAGAGAGGTAGCAGAGAGAATGTACAGCCATTAAATGCTGACAGATGCTCCTGGGTTGCTATGCTCAAGAACTCAACATCACATGATACCTCATTTCCAGTTCTGCATCACTGAAAGACTTTAGTCTATAAAGATGGAAGTTAAACTTCTGTGCCATTAAAAGCTCTTTTAACTTGTCAGTGTAGCACAGACATTTTTAATATACACATCCACTATTTATCTCAAGCTCCAGGAAGAAGGTACTCCAAGGTTTTCTCAGGCATTCATTATTCTTATCCAAACTTCAGACTTCTTCAGTTTTTAAGTTGTATTTTTAACATATATATAGTTAGTTGAAGGAAACAAGAGCCTTTGGTATTTATGGCATCATATTATTTTTTTCACTAATACTGGGAGAGACACCAGGAACTAGTAGCTATGGTTGCAGATCAGAATGTTCCAAGAATCAATTCATTTCATAAGTCCTGTTAAATGCGAATGCTAGAACTATTTCAAATGCTATTTCACCCATAGTTTCCTGTCTTTTTTTATTTAGCAGATATGAAAAAAAAACAAGAAAGCCTACTCACTGCCTGAAAATTACCAAGTAATTAATGATTAATAAATCTAAGAATTTATATAGCTCCTTTAAAACTGTCTGGATAAAGAATGAAAACACACATTCAAAAAGAAAAAGTAGTCCACAAGTAAACTGCTAAAAATATTTAATGAAGTCCTAAATTTAATTAGCATTTTGGAATACATGCCTTCATTTCTGGATACCAAATATTGTCCTACTCATTTTTCAGACCTAATGCTGGGAAACATCAATAAGTAACGACTCTCCCAGGTAGAAATAACTACATGGGTAAGTGTGTGGTTCACTACACTAAAATCAGTGTTACTTACATATGACTGAAGCATGAATTCCAAAGAAGATGAAATGCCTTTCACTATTGATGAGAAGGATAGCATGCAATTTGATTCAGGGTCCTTTCTATGTACTTTTACTATTCAAGCAGTATATTTAATCCTTGCATGGTTCAAGAAGTCCAAGACACACAGCTGGAAACTAACAGCTAGACAGAAACAGTAAAATATCAAAGGTACTCTCAGGTTAGATCATAGCCAACCACAGAAGATCTTTACAATATGTAAGGAAAAAAATTCTACTAGGTCAACGTTTTTCACTGACTTCAGTGGGACAGCATTTCATCCTGAAAAATTAACATTGGAGGAATATACACTTCACTGGTTAGGTAGCCCAAGCTCTATCAAAGACCAATTCCCCTTTGGCTACCATTCCCTGTTAGACATGCCTCCTAGCCAAGCCACCAGTAAAAATGTCTGAAATACTTTACTTAGTTTGCCAAAAAGTACAAACCGTTTCTCTATTTCCAAACCCGGCCAATTCTTCACACTCTCCAGCCTCACTCTTCCAAGCCCTAACTGGCAGCATCTTCCTAAAAGAGCCAATCTATACCACACAAATTAAGTTTAAATTTGTATTTTAAAACTGATCTCACACAAACCTTACATCGTTAAAAAAAAAAAATTAAATACACTGAGTATTTCTTCATTGGAGACCACAAAATTTATTCTGACCTAAATCTAAGTACGAAAGAAGTAAAATAGGAACCTGTCTACTAAGAGTGACATTTGTCTAACTTAAGGTAGCAGTAAATTATCCACCTAGCCATGAAAAAACATTGTCCTGGCAAATGTAAAATTGAGTGATTTAAGTCATTCCAAATAAGTATCCACAGTTGCTATGTTGTCAATAAATTCTAAGGGAATCAGAGTGGAGCTGTATATTTTCCCAGAGTTATTCTTAGCTATCATCAAAGAAGGCCATTACCTGGACTGTCAGGCTAGTAAAGGCAACAAAACGTGGAGGAGGAGAGCATGGAAACATCACCCTCCCTAACAAGAGCAGAGCTGTGTGTAATGAAATGGGCTGGCACATCACGGGGCACAGGCTTTTGGAGCTGTTTTCCTCCAGTCTAGCCACAGTCCATGGAGAGAGATGCTGAGCAGACAGTGAGTTGCCTGGTGATCAGGGACAAAGTGAAGCGCTTCTTGTATTCTTTTCTTATCAATGTCCTTACATTGTGCAAAGGTGTGGGGTACAAACATCTGACATTTGCAGAGGCTGGTATACTGGCAAGCACAGCTGGCTTGTTGCTGGGGCAGTGAGCTCACATGAAAGAGGTCATCGTGCCAGTGGGTAGGGGAGGGAGGACAGGGAACAGCAGCTGTTCTGCTTCAGCAAAATTTTACAATTCATTAGATGAATGCAAAAAAAAAGCATTTTATCTTTGCTCTCAAGGGTGCAAAATTTAATTTTTCCAACACTGCTGAGTAGCTCTAAGATGTGGCACACCTAAACTAATGAAGTCAACAAAACTGTTGCATTTTTTAAAAACCACATTATCTACACTTGGTTAGTGATACTTTGTATCACTGCATAATTACAGACCTATAAAATCACCAATAAATTCACACCAGTAAACATTTCTTTGAACTGAGGGAAATAAGGCTTTTTGATGGATGGTATTTTCAGCGTTCATCACAAATATTAGAAATATATTCAGTAAATTAGATTACAAAAGAGTAGTAATTCCACAAGAATCGAAGAAAGAGGGTGTTTAATTGCCTCAGACCAATAAAGGAAAAATGATGGCAGAATCAATTAAAAATATATTAAACAAATGTATTTTAGGTATTTAGGGCAGCAACCCACCTTCATTTTAGTGTATATTGCCTTGGGCTTTATAAGCTTGCTAGTTTTACATCAGCTACAGCGAGATATAAAGAGAGAAACTACAGTCATTGCTCTACGGATACCAATACAGACTAGAAAATAAATGAAAAGCAAAAAAAACCCTCAAAATTATGGGTTTAGGATAGACCTTTTGGAGGGGATAAATTTTTCTTTAGAATTGCTTTACACCTTTCCTCTAACCACAAAACACTGACTTTAAGAAAGTCTTTTCTAAATAAGCACCAAAATGCCTGTTTCCTAAAGCAATGAATATTTTAAATGTTCCTGGAAGGTCCTGATCAATGACAGGGATCATTTGCAAGTGTCACATCTTTCGCAGTCTCTTCTGCATTACAGACCATGGAACCTTATCTTTTAATTGCTCTATGCTGAAAAAAGGCCTTATGACAAGCACAATGATCCATTTAGAGTGCTGCTAGCTGTAAAATAGTAAGAACAAAGAGGACTGGAGGACTTAGGAGACCTGTCTAAGTTGGTTTTCTCTTTTTTCTTTTTCTTTCTTTTTTTTTTCTTTTTTTTCTTTCTTTCTTTTTTTTTTTCTTTTTTTTTCTTTTTTTTTTCTTTTTTTTTTTTTTTTTTCTTTTTTTTTTTTTTTTTTCTTTTTTTTTTTTTTTTTTTTTTTTTTTTTTGTGATTGGGACACAGCAAACCTTTGGTTTTGTACTTATCTTGAACAGAGAGAGACAGATGTTTTAATTTCCCGGAGGATGTTAAGTCCATGGACTCATCTTCATTGTACCACAGACACAAGATACAGAATTTAAAAATTCTGGCAGATCTTTCTCTGATATGCTGTCTCCCTTAAAATATTCAAGACATACAGGATGGAACATTAAGAGTTAGTGCAAAGGGAATACCTGGAATCAAAAGGCTCCTCCTATACATTTTAATGGTATCAACAACAGATGGCAACATCTAGTTTCCAAATTCTCACTTATATGAAATTTGAGGAGTGATTTTACTTTTTTTTTAAGCAAAATAACATGACATTTAAAAATCAAAGCAAAACCATAGGTAAAGATATTAATTGTAAATGTATCAAGATACGTAATTATTTGCAGAAGCACACATTCAATCAGTAAAGGGCCTGTGACTTTATCCAGTAACAATATATCTGCAAAATCATGATATTAAACACTGAATTTCCTTCACAAGGAAATATTCACAAACAATTTAGTTACGTTGTTTTATGAAATGCATGGAGGGAAAACCAATCAGTTAAACAACTGGTATATTTCACAAGCTGGAAAAGGGGACGTATTTGAGAGAGACAAAAGTATAAATGCAAATATTAGAATTTAAAACAGAAAATTCCAACATGAAAATAAAATAAGAAAGATTTAGGCTAGAGTCAACACAAGACTTTCCAGTTTTCTTGAGAGGGGATATGACCATCTCCAAGGACATAGCTGTCTCCACCCTTCTTTCTGCCCCTTCTCTTACAAGAAAGTAAAGAAACTGTTACTCAAAAAGTCCCAATATATTCTAGTAGTCAATCTTTACAAAAGATAAGGTTACAGCTGAAGTCAGTGTACGTTGTGCCACAGAGCTTTTCAGCAGCCTAAAGAGCTGTGTCTGATGCAGTGGGTGCCAGCCACAGGCTCAGCTGCCAGCCCCAGCTCCCCAGTTCACAAATGGATGCACTGGAAGTCGGTCACAGAACACCGATGCCTCCAGGGTAATGTGTGCCCAAACACTGCTGTACCACTGAGCTGCCCATTTCACAAGGCAACAAAAGTTTCACTTCTAGCACAAGAAAACCGTTTAGCTCTTCCAGCTAAACATCGAGGAGTGCAATTGCAAGACAGAAAGGGGTAGACACTATTAGAGATAACAATCCAGGGCACTATGATATGTACTGAAGAAAGTACCTTCCTTGCCACTTAATGTATACTCATTGAACCACTGAATTGCAGGGTATATCCTGCTTCTTACTGATAGGAGAAGGAAATAAGCCTTTTTTAGTATAAAAATATTTTTCCTTCTTGTTCTAAAAAGGAGTAATTTTTAATTCAAGTAAAATAGTTTAAATTTTAAAAATTGCCCTCAAATACTTCAAAAGAAGTAGTAGAATTAGATTTAATAACTTCACAAGAACATGTATAAAACATGCTATAATTTAAAAAACAATTCTGCAATAAAATATATATATTCATTGCACATATATAATTCAGTTTCCCAAGTGCAAGTATTGCAACAAGATGTTTTATCACTGATTGCTGCTCTAATAATATACCAAATGCCAGCTTGGAAATTAAATATTCACAAGAATACAATTAAAATGAAACCCTCACTCCCAAAATACATCATAAAAAAACACCCCTGTGATAAATAGAAGAAAATAGTATTCCTGCTGCCTTTGTCCAGTTCTTCTTTTTCCCATATGGTATCTCATTTGTCATATGGAGGATGCAAAAATATCCTTTAAGAGAATAAATTAGAAATGAAGCATAAACAATAAAGCCTGCTCAGCAGTCATGTTTTCCAGTGCTCTGTAGGGTAGCTGCAGGAACTTTCCATGCTGTGAGTGTTAATGAGACCCTTCATAGGCAGCATTAATACATAAAAGCAATCACCTATAATTCACCTTTTCAAATCTATACTTCTTGAATTCATTAACTAGAAGCAAAAGAGGTAGAATAATGCAAATACTATCCTCATTTACTGATATACAGCCATTAGCCAGAAAGGGTTGACAACAGAAAACACCACCACACATAAATGCTTCGATAATCATGCCCAGGGTCCAGAAGCACTTGGAGAACACATACAGTTTTCAAGACTACAAAACTGTCCCTAAACATATGGTTTTCCTGATAGAAGAAAACATACTTTAAGGAATTATTAATTAGCAAAAACTGGCTGGATTCAAGATACTTAGGCACATAGAAGAGAATGGGTATCTGACCAAAGTCTGTAATGAAAGCAATCTGGCATGAAGGAAATACACAAATTTTATACAGCTTATTTCCAAGCTGCCACTTATCTTTTATAACATTTATTTAAATCACACTGTGCAAAAATTCAAATTTTCAACATGGATACCTGTAAAGTTGTGGTTAAAAATTGCCAGCAGGAGACAATTGTCACTAACCAGTACCTCACACAAGTTTCCAAGCCAGGCACTGGACTTCAGCCAAGGACCGCTTCACCAAACGGTGAAGGTCTTCAAGGTAGGAAGTCCCTCATCTCCATTTCTGAATAGCCAACCCTTGGGTAAAGACATGAGTAGGATCTGTGAGCCCTTAATACTTGATAAATTATCAAGTGAAAAATATTAATTCATTCTGCCAAATGCACTATTTTCTAAATTTAGTGACAGAAATACAAAGCAATAGCCTATCTGATACCTATCTTGCAGTCTGATCCCAGTTCAAAGTGATTTTTCTGTTCCAGTTACTGGGAAGTTTCTAATGCAATTTAAATAAATACTCAGAAATTAGATTAATTTCTTCAAAAAGGGCCCAATTCTTCCACAAAATGAACACTGATTTCTGGTACAAGCTTGCTGTGGGTCATCCATTCTCAGTTGCATTTCTTCTTCTGATGAGGTAAACTAACTCTTGGGTTTCTCATTACCATCAACTCATTCAGGCAGGTCATGCTTTATCAATGAATTTTTTTTGGACAGTGCTATCCATTGCCAGGTAAAAATATTTCTTGAATAGTACTACCTCCTGGATGAGGCCAAGATCTGCATTTTGGGTGCAGATCTAAACTGAACATAGCAAATACATATCAAAAATAAGCCTCAAAGCCAGCTTTGCTGGAGCTTAGTTATGGCCCTTGCCTACTCTTTTTCTGGTTTTGATGCCCATCATGCCCATTACTGAGAAATTTCAGCATGCTAATTTATCAAAGGCACTTTTATTTCAGTGACCAGGTTAGCTTCTTGATGCCTTAGTGCAAGAGCTCATTCAGCACCTGATGTGAACTGAAGCATTTGAAAGGGAGTAGTAAGTGCAGTGGATAGGGTGAAGGAAGGGAGTGGCCAGCAGTTATAGGGGTTTGACTGCTTCAACACTTATTTAGACAATGAAATGCACTTCCTGAACACATTTCATTCCCACAGAAGTGAAAAATCCCCAGCTTTACATGAAATTTTCATCCTTAAATAAAATTACTTCAGAAACACTTATGCAAACACATAACGTAAAAAAAACAAATACACCTCATTAATAGCTCTTCCTGAAAGCAAAACATGATGATGGAAAAACTTGAGAATGGCAATTTATATGAGAGGAATGATTTATAAATGTGACTTGCTGGAAGGGAGTGGGACTGGGAGGAGCATTGTGGATTTCCATCTAAGACTAGAATTCATTTTGCTTCCAGTTTTATAGTGGAAAATCACGAGGAAGGAATCACATACTGACATTTGGTAGTTTCAGTGAGCAGTTCATACATCTGAAAGATCATTTCCTCTCATCTTAATTCCATCAAATAACTTATGAAAAAAGTAAATTCTATCACTGTTCATGTGCCCAAACAGCAGTAGCTGAGCTGCAGTTTTCAAAGGCAGAAGGCTTTATCCAGTATCCCAGTGGCATGTTACAGCACTGCATCAATTAGTATTGTAATCTATATCATCTACTTCATCTTCCTCACTTACTTTTTTTTTATATCTCTCTCTCCTTCTCTCTATTTTTAATAAAAAAGTGAAATACTGCTAGTGCCTGCCAGACAGGAAATTAGCTCTAAAAACACTAAGGACAAGGAAAATTGCACGAACACTTACTAAAAAGAACATAGCTATTTTCTGAGTTTTGCTTATTGCTTTTCTACTGTGCTGCATAGACATTTGACTAAACCAATAAATAAAATGTAAAAAGACCTGATACAGAGGACAGAAAACACAAATACCCAGCAAAGTCAAGGAAAAAAAAATCTCACAATATTTAAATTTAGACATGTCTGCTACAAACACACTTCAAAACAACTTTGAACTACTGTCAACATCAGTAGTAGAACTGTTATTACCTTGAGAGGCTCATTGCCTCAGGGTGTTTTATAGACCAAAAATCTTAAAAGGTAGTAAAGTGGTCACCAGAATTGTTGGAGGGTGGATAATGAATTATTTGGAGGTATTAAACAAAACAATACAAATGTAACTTGTGACTCAGTCCCTGAAAGCCTATCTCTTGGAAGTGAGATTCTCCAGAGGAAGAAACACACGATGCTTCTTCCATATGCTGCAGTTTGGGCAGATTGATGAGAATTTTTTTTGTTCTTAAATACTGTTTATTTCTTTATTCTGTTAAAAAAATTCTTTATTTCTTAAAATTCATTTACTTGAGGGGGAAAAAAAGAAAACCCCATAAAATGCAACATCTGCAATGCTCTCTGGTTATTTTATGTTGGGTTTTCATTGATTGTTAGTGATATGGTACAAATCATGGAGCATTCTGCTAGCAGTAGACTTTTTTTCCTCGTAACAGATTCAGTAAATAACATTCCACATATTGTGACACCGAAAGCACTGGATCTCGTCATCTGTTGTAACATTGTATCAAAGAATTATACTCAAACATCAAAGGCTATTGCTCTCAACCCATATTTTGCAGAGATATCAACTGCTGTGGTAGATTAATCTCAATATGTCAAGGTATATAGATGAATCATTAGGCCATATAATGGACATTTCTGAATATCAACTTTCAGTGATGTATGTGCTGATAATTTTTTTCCTTGTAATTACCCCTGAATTTATTTTAATTCACTTATTGCTAATATGCCAAAATAAATAATTACACTAGAATCAGCAACTTTATGCTAAACTATATATCTATTTAACGTCTATGGAACTATATTTCTTGTGTTCCAAGAAAACATATTGGGATTAATTTCTCAGGACTTTACTCCTGATCTATAATATAAAGTTTATACTTTTAAATTACTTTTCATTTAAATTATGGCTTCTGTGATGGCCATGACCTAATATATTGTGTGTTCTTAATTGTCTACTTTGTCTCTTCAAGCAGAGTGAGTCAGATAAAATTATATGGAGCTAGGAGAATAGTGTGCCATCATAGTGGCCAAGTGAGCATTAAGGGACAGAAGGTCCCAAGGCAGAGCACAGCATGTCAAGGGAGCAGGGCACATGCAACCAGGCATCAGAGAAAAAAGAAAATTAGTAAGGATCAGAGACATTGATTCAAAATGATCCTAATCCCAGAAAGTCAAGGAGTGTTGAAACCAACCATGAATAAAGGACCTACTTGCTGTACGGGGAAAGAGTAATATTGAATCCTTGTTTACATTGTTTTGCCTAAGCCAGCTATGTGGTGTGTTTGGGTTATTTTTTCCTCTATCAATAAAATATTTACCCAGTATATGCTGGATTTATGAGTTTAAAAACCTTTTGGTCTTTTTCAGGAGCACCTTAGAAAAAGAAGGTCAAGGCAGATCCTCTTCAAAGCTCTTGCCTCTTCAGGGAAGTACAAGAGCTCACTATAATTCTGCATCAAGCCTCATTTCATTAATATTTCAATATTATATTTTTATACCTTTTGTAGATTTACAGTTACTAGATTTACACAATTTATGGAGATGTGCTTTATATAGTGATTTAGAAAAATATATAAAGATAATTTTATAGGTCTGTAAAAGTCCTGAGGTAGATGAGAAAAGACTTTTTAATTTATTTGATACCTAATATTTGTGCCAGCTACTTACCAGGGAGCATGATTTTCAGTTTGTATTAAATTTTCTCTTTGTGCAGAATTTGTCCAGTAGAGATTGTCTCTATCTGGTTGATTGTATCATAGCTGAATTACAAGGAAAGACAACATATATCCATCCAAAGTTCTATTATATTCAAATGAAGTATTATAAAAAGTTATTACTATGAGTAAGATTATGATTACTCTTCCCAGACAAGACTGCATTCAGATAGAGAAGACATAATACAAATGTCACTTGAAAGCTAAAGAGAGTGACAACAGTCACCTACACATATCACTGAAAAGTGTAGAGCAAATGACAGCACCTCCAAATTACTATAAAGTATTCCCGTCTGGTGTTCACTAGATACTAGTGACAACTAGAGCAAAGTAGGAGTACAGGTCAACTTTTTAGCTCTGAAGGAAGAGTTTACTCTAGGAATCTTCAAAGGGAATCTTCAAGGGCATAACCTGAGAAAATAGGTTAAGAACAGGTGGTATTACTATATTTAGGCACAAAGGAAATCTAAGAATATGCACACATGTGAATCACAACAGAGACCAACATCAAAAAATAAAATAAAAGTGAATGAACACACAGAATAAATGGCTTTTGTCAGGTGAAACGACTGAGAACTAGAACGATAAAGCTCTAAAAATTACTTCTCTAACAGAATACTCTACTCCATAAGTTAGAAGGACAAATAATCTTTTTTTTCCCATCATTTCCATTAATAGTAGAAAGTGCTGAAAAAGGGAACAATTTACCTATCACACCAAAGTTTTGTGAACTGTTTATTGTTCACAAAATGCGCAAAATTGAAAAACAGCTGCCTATACATTTACAGTTATTAAAATGCTTTTAACAGACTGAAATGACAAAATAGTTTTGAAGGCTCTCCAGTCAGATGACCAGACCTTCTAGCTTTGTGGTCAGCCTCATGCATTTATCTGTAGATTTTTGTTCTAGTCCTGATTTTTTTCATCCCTCTAATGCTTGTATTTTCCTAATAGTTGTTTAATTCACCTGATTTGGTATCCAGCTCTAACAGAGTAAGTTATCACACAGTTGCATCGTTTTTCCTATCTGTCCACCAGTCCCCTATCCAATTTGTAAGGAAAAAAATTGCCCCACAAAGTCTATTGTAGTTTAGCTTAAGCAAATAAGGATTGTTCACCTAAACTAGGTGAACAATAGCCAAAAATGTTTATTGAAAAGCTGTGTATTCAAACTATCCTCGAAATTTTTTGTACCTTGGGGCAATTTTCAGCCTGAAAAAACCTATGCCAAAAATGACATATCAATAGATAGATAGCATTTGATTATGAAGTAAAAAAGGAATCAACTCTTATATGATTGCATTGCCTACCTTGACAGATCTACGTGTCTGAAAATTTTCTTTTAGTTTGTTTAACAATTTTCACCTAATTTAGCAGAGGAGTATGAAATGTCATTGTATTAAGTTTCACAGCGTAAATCTTTTGCACATGTAGGAAAATCAGCAGCAGGGGAGACACTGAAATAAACAATACTGAAATTAAATATCCTCATGGGAGAAGACTATGGAATAACTAGAACCATTCTATGTTCCACATGAATTTTGCTGGGGCTGGAGGAGCCACATCATAGCTCCTTCCCTTTGGTTGGACCTCCCAGCATGGTGGTGGGTATTATGCAAGGTGTTACATGGAAACTAGAAGTATTATAATGGTTACAAAGCATTGGCAACCAGGGGAAGACATGGAGTTACTGCTGTGGGAGATTGCAGAGAAAAGAATTTAGAATAGCCAAGGAGAAGGATAATGTGGGAAAACAGGGAGGAAGCTGAGATGCCTAGAGGGGTATATTGTAACTTTGCAGGAAACCTGGCTTCTAGCTCTGGGCAACATCTGAGTGCAAAAAACCCCAATGATCTTCCATTTAGTTCAAAGTGGAAAAGTATAAGATATCAGTGTTGAAAGAAGAAGGGAAGGAGAGCAAAATACAATGTAGCAATGGCAAAATGGAAGAGGCAAGTCTATACAGTAGGACAGTTTGAAAGACACATTCCTCTACTATTTGACCAAAAAGTTCACAAATTTAAGTAGAGGCAAAAGTACTTAAAAGGCACATTCTTCAAGTTCAAGTTTTAGCCCTACATGCTGACAATTTTCAGAATAACCAAATATCAAAAGCCTTAAATACCAGCTAATAGAACTATTTTTCCCCTTATGTTGTTCAAGATAGCTTCCTGTCTTCCCCAGCATAAAACACAACCGTAGCCCTAACTGGCTCTTCTTCCCACTCCTGGAAACTGTGTGGCTCTAACATACTGCCAGAAGATACTGGAACATATTTATTACCAGTTTTCAGTACTATAGAGAACCTGGGAAACCCAAGGTTGAAGTGGAAGCAAAAAATGTTGTTCACTCCAAAAGAATTTGGATAGAAACTCCTTGATGGGAATTGCCTTTCAAAGGCATGAGAAGCTTGCAGCTGAAAAAAAGAGAGCACAGACCTCCTGATTTGAAAAACAGAAAGTTATGCATGTCACAGTGCTTCTTCTAGAGCATTCATAAAAACAGGCTAAGAAACGGACAATGAATTACTTGAAAAAGCACCTTGAAGGAAAGGATACTCATCCTGTCTCTTAAGACACAAAGAATCAAACTTTGCTGTCATTACCATAGGAGGTCTTGTCCCTTAGATGTGAACAGAATTCCTGAGAACATACAATATTTTCCAGCTCTACTAATGTCTAAATTTATTCTCATATGCTGCACAACTGTAGGTATTATCCATAGCCCTGTTATTATTGTTGTCATAGCTCCTTAGCCAACAATTGATTCCACACCTTGTAGCCCAAACTGTTCCATATGATTTTTATATTTTGACCATTGTTTTCAGCCTGCTATTTCATTTCATTTCATGCCAACCTGTACTGACCTTTAAACTCATCAAGAAAATACACAAAGTATTAAGCCATAAGAACCTGCACTAGTCTTTTTAATACCAATTTTTTTTAATCACTTTAAACTGTGGTGGGTTTCTACCATTAGCAGCATATATCCAAAAGCCAAGAAAGACAGAATTTTGAGAGTATAATCTGACTCCCCTTAAAGGTGCCTAATTTTCAGAAAATGCTGCTTTCATAGTCAAGCATGCCCATAATCCTTCATATGGATTGGAAATCACAAATTTCTCACTTCATAGATAACATTCTGTACCTAATGAGGTACTTACTTTGCTTTTTACTAGTCATAAGTTATATTTTGACCTATTCATAGTGTTATATCTAGTTTAGTCAAGGACTTTAGTGGCAATCAGAAAGCCATGTGTTCCAATAAAAAGCAACTCAAATTTGAAACATCAGCTAATGAAAATGCTTGTGAATTTTACATAGTAACATTAAATATCACAGATTTCATGATGACACATCTAATGATTCATATTAGGAAATCTGACAGAACACTTTAGCCACAAGTTTTTGAGGTTCAATAGATACAGATGACAAATTCTAGATATCTTTGCTCCCTCTTTAATGAACCATGAGTTTTTAAGTACTGAAATAATTTAAATATAAATGTTCTTTTATCAGAAAGAGGCTATTTTCCTAGACAGTACTTCTTAATACAAAAGAGTATTTAATATTTTTCATGGGTTAAAATATTTTTAAACGCACAGAGTAAATAATGCAAAATTTTAAACTTGCTATGACATGTACATCAAAGGTGCTTTTTTTACAACTGCCTGCTTGAGCTTATTTACTGTGGTTTTAAGTGATACAGACAGGAGGAACTGAAATCTCATTATTACCTATGGAATATCTCCTGCATTTTGGAACTCTGTCTTTGACAGCTCCTACTGCTCAACTTGTACAAACTGGGCTGACAGAAAATCAACTGATTCTAAAGATTAATTTCATGACATCATGTTTTTACATGTTAAAAGACACAGAAGACAGTTTCTAATATCTTCTGATAACACAAAATGAATCCTAATCAATGATAAGAGACTCAATTTACCAGATTTTTGATGAGCTTTTTCTTCATCTTTAGCCAAATAAAAAAGCACCTTTACATAATTCAAGCCATTACTTAGTTGGTTTTAAATGATACCTCTCTTTTGTATGCTTTCTTGTTGTATTAAAAGAAAAGCAATTTTATTCAAAAAACAATATTAATATCATAGACAGTTATTTGCTAGATTTTATAATGAACAGCAAAGAAATTCAATATAGTGCAGAAACTTCCAGTTTCTGGGTAATTGCTGCACATTCAGAACAGTTTTCTTTGAGTTTGTCTTCCTATATTGCTATTTACAGATAATAAGAGTTTTTAAAAGAAGGTGCTTGTATGTTTTACCCTAAGCCAAAGAATAAGGTCCCATTGAAGAAAAACTGGTAATGCAGTTCTGTTCATTAGAAAAATGAACCCTTTCTGCTTTTCATGTTATGTGGTACACAAGCAGATCAAAAAGAATTTTGCGGTTTTCCTTTGGTCATTTTATATACACCAGAATATTTCATAATGTGTAGCTTTCAATGAAATTATTTGAATGCCTGTAAGAGAAGACTTCTAACTTCTCTAACAGTCTTGTTGGGCTGACCCTGGCTGAATTACCAGGTGGCCACAAGAGCCACCCTATCACTCCCCTCCTCAGCTGAACAGGGGAGAGAAAATACAAATACAGGCTCAGGGGTTGAGATAAGGACAGGGAGAGATCACTCACCAAATACCATCACAGGCAAAACAGACTCAACATGGGGAAATTAGTTTAGTTTGTTACCAATCAAATCAAAGTAGAATCATGAGAAGTAAAACCAAATCTTAAAACACCTTTATCCTACATCTCCCATATTACTAGACTTTCACTACCAACTTCCTGGGCCCATATTCTCTATCAACTCCTCTCCAGTGGTGCAGGGGGACAACAAATGGAAGCTGCAGTCAGTTTATCAGACAGACATTGTCTCTGCCACTCCTTCCTCTTCAGGGAGATGACTCCTCACACTCTTCCCCTGCACCAGTGTGTGTCCCTTCCATGGAGTGCAGTCCTTCAGGAACACTGTGGGTCCCCCATGGGGTCACAAGGCCTCCCAGAACACCTGATCCAGCATGGGCTCCTCTCCGTGGATCTAACCAGCAACCTCCTCCAGCACAGGCTTCCCAGAGGGTCATAGACTCCTTCAGGCATCCACCTGTTCCAGTGGGGGCTCCTCCATGGGCTGCAGGTGGATCTCTGCTCCACCATGGCCCTCCGTGGGCTGCAGAGACACAGCCTGACTCACCAGGGTGTGCACCATGAGCTGCAGGGGAACCTCTGCTCTGACACCCTGAGCACCTCCTCCTCCTCCTTCATTTACCGGGGTTTCTGCAGAGTTGTTTCTCTCACACAATCTTGCTACTTTCTCCAGCTTAAGTTTTTTCCCTTCAAACCTGTTATCCCAGAAGCACTACCACCACCATGGATGGACTGAGCCCTGGCCAGCAGCAGGTCCATCTTGGAGTCAGCTGGCATTGACCCTGTGGGATATGGAGGGAGCTTCTTGCACCTTTTCTCGGAAGCTATGCCTGTAGCCCCCCTGCCACCGAAACCTGGTCATGCAAACCTAATTGAGTGGTAGGTGTCTGATCACCGGTGTCAAAAAGAACTCTTACTGGTGACAGATGACACATGCTTTTATTCTTAACTTCCTGTGCTTTTCTCTCTTTCAAACCAAGAGAAACATTTGTCCTCTGGACCTCATTCTCCTTCCTTTCATGCCAATAGTGGGCAGCTTGTACACAATGGTTGACTCTTTTCCATTATCTGTTCCATCTAAGTTAGTGTCCACCTACACATCACTGGCCTGTTTCTTTCCTTGTCTGTCAACACATCTTCATTATAGCGCAGTCAAGGTACATGGGCACTCAAAGAGTTAAAAATATTTAATAGATTAATTCAGCTAGTAGTATTAATGATTATATTAATTTCAGGAGACCTCACTTTAGACATAAACCCCTGCAAGACATAAAATGTCACTAGTCTATCCTTTGAGTAATCCAGCTCCACCAGGAAAGAGGATAGTAGTTTTAATAAAATGGGACTCATAAGTTTTTATTACTTTTACAGTGAATGCTTCCCAATTTTATCGGCTCTTCGAAGGAGTAATTTAGTTTTTCTATTTAAACATGACTTTTTATCCTTCACAACTTGCAGGTTTCAATGTTATGTTTCTAACATTATAAATAATGCAGATACTAAGGTTTTAATACAGATATGAAGTCCTTTTCACTGATATATACAATCTAGGATGGTGAAAATTATAGGAAAAGAAAAAAAAGACAATCACTCTTCTAGGCTGATACAGCTAACAGCATTTTTGAAAATGGATGAATGTAAGCACTATAAAATGGTTATGAGTGATCACATTGAGTTAAGTAATACATACTGCTACACATTGATTTCAGTGCTTCTCTCACTCCTTGAATTTACATGGAAAAAGAATTCAAATATGTTCTCTACATATTAATATCATGGCCCTAACTGACATCAGTGAGAGTGTTATCATCAGATCACAGAACAGAAAGATGGGACATCAACATTTTTCTGTAGGGTGAGCCAAGAGGCTGATACTGATTTCAAGGGGAAGAAAAAAATTAATGTTTTGTTCTATGTTTTATTTTTTCTATAACCGTGGCTTAAATAGTTAAGCATCAGAAATTTAAAAATGTCATTCCTGAAATGCTGTATAATTTTTTTTTCTATAGTTTTAGAGCAGACAGGAAAAACATACTCTGATATCACAAAATTGTGTTTTGATCTTCTCTGATTTTATCTGTGACTGGGAAAATGAGAAAACATAAGTGCTTCTAGAACCATGTAATGACATTCTGGCACCACCAACAAAAACTGAACAAAGTAGATTGGCAACCTAAAATTCTACTTATTAATTTAGATGAGGTAAAGATGACAAAACTGTCCTGGTATAGAAATTATGAAAACTTTTTTCTCTTGCACTTTCCTGATTATCAGAGTGACCTGATATCAGCAAAGTGTTTATAATAAGATGAAGAAACGTTTACAAAGAGCTGAAACTTTAACTGTAAAAAAATAAACAAAAACTTATTTTATTAATTTAGTTATAACTAAAGGGGTGATGTCACAAAGAAACATCAACTTGCAACAACTGCACGCATGCCACTATTTCTGCAGCACTGAGGTGGCAATAGACTGGCTAGCTAAAGACAAAAATAAGAACTGCCCTCACAACCACACAAGTTATAACAGAATTTGTCAATGGAAGCTGATACATCACTCCCTGTCACCTCTGAAATAACAGTGAGCAGCAGCTAGTGCAACTACCATACAACACATCAAAACACTCTGGAAATCACATATGGTACAAGAGCAGATAATCATTAAAAAAATTCACAGTATCTGGTTATGAGCTAAAAAGTACATAAAAAAATTATTAAGATCAAAATTTAGTAAAGTTTCCTTTTGGATGTGACAGAAATCTCAAATTTCATACTTCATTTTTTTTTTTTAACTGTAGCTGGCTGCATCAAATCTGAGCTTGCTTACATGTTAGCATTACTAAAATAATTAAGCTTGGGAGCAATAGAGTTTTTTAAATTAGCTCTCTAAAAGAAAGTACCATTATAATTACCTAATTACCCTTTGATGTAGTTTTATTCATAAATTCTATAAACATTCATTGCCTTATTACTGGGGGCTATGCCTCACTTTATACACTCTGCAAGAAAATAAAGTCACTGTTATGCACTGAAGAACATGTGTGAACAGAAAATGTCAGAATGCTGAATGCTGCAATTTTAAGTCTATGTTTTTCTTCAATACCTTATAGAGCAAGACTTAAAGAAATAAACCAGCTTGTCCATTTAAATTAGATATTTTTAAAATAGCTCTTTTTATGGGTTTATGCAATTTATACTGTCTACACCTGACTCTTAGAGCCTAGCATAACACCACCTCTCAAGTAATGATTAAGCTATAAAACTGTTAATGAGTGGATTTGAATTTTGTGATTTGTCTTATATTTAATAAATCAGTCCTTCAGCAAAACCACTTTTTTAAAAGACTTTTAGCAGTTTTTTAGAATTGTTGGTATATCTCCCCAGGCAAAAGAATGCTGGGCTGCAGTGTGAGACAGCACAGCCATCAAAGGGTATCAGCAGTGAAAACGCAGAACACATTAGCAGCAAGCCTGCTGCAGACTCAGTACCCAGCAAGGATGCTGGCCAAAACCAAAACATGTGCCAGCATGTTTTTATTAATATTGCTACTTTCAGCAGATCCAGGAGAGCCTGAACAAAATCTTTTCATCAGTGCAGCAATCAGACGTTCATAGGATCTCATGTCCTAAGAGGGCAAGTTTTAAATAACCTCATTTGGCTTGATGGAGACCTAACATTTTAGGTACATCCATAGTTTTCCATGGATTAACATGCAGCTGGCATATGTTTCAAACTAAGAAACAAACAAATATATTCAAATAAGTAGCTTAGTAGTCTGTTTCTCTTTCTAAAGAGTACATCAAATAATATTTTTATGATCCTATAATTTTACACAGCATGATAATTTTTCTATATTAAATCTATTTCTGGGGGGCTTTTTCATAAATTTTAAATACTGCTGGAAGTGAGATACCAATAGAGGCTAGAATAATTTAAATATTATGATTTAAGTTTAATAATTAGATTCACTATAACTATTTTTTATTGAAATGCCATCCAAATGAGAATTAGCTTTGGTTTAAGTACTTTCTTCTTAACTGGTAGATAAAACTAGGCAAATGTTCCTAACAGATATTTTAGGACAGACTTTTTTCTTCTTCTCAGACCACTCTCATTATATCAGACTTGAACTTTGCTCAACAAATGTCCTTTTTTTTATTCTTTAATTTTCATCAAAATCCTCCTAATGACCATTACTTCCCCATTCCTAAAATTTTGACAGACTTCATTCCTGATTCTGAAATCCCCATTATTTTTAAATAAAACTGCCTTGTCTGCATTTTATATTTTATATCTGCACCACTCTTGTTAGCCTTGATGCTAACAGTGTATTTTAAGAACTTTAGTGAGAACCAGATAAACCTTAAAACTCCAACATGCTGGTAATCAAAACCAGGTAGGTATTTTTTCTTTACCGGCTGTTCTAGTAGAAGGCCCTCCCCAGAAAATATCTGGTCCAAAAGACATATCCTAAAAATCTCAGTACTATCAGGTTTAGAAGACCGTAAGGAAAAAATTAATGCTTAATAATGTCTTATCCGCTATACTTCTGAAATTTAACTGTGAGGACAGAAGAATAATCCAAGTTTTATTAGCTGATGTGTAACAGCACTAGAAGGAAGAGACAGAATTGTGACTTGCGGACAGCTTATAATGCAGCTGATTTTGAAATTCCACTATAACACATCTTTGCTATAAATGCCTTTTCTACCTAATTCAATTTTACTTATTGTATATATGCTACTTAAAGGAAGGCAAACATTTCACTGTAATCAAATAACATCTGACATTTTAAAAAGGCCTATGAGAAAAAAGTTACTCAGAGGACAAGACAATTCAACTTCAAAAGGCGTAACTGAAATGCCTGGTACCCAAATACTTAAAAAGGAAATCTGAAAATAGGTATGGAGTCCACGAAGTAATATGATTTTCTGTCTTGTTATTTTAATAGAAATATATGTACTTTTACCTTAATAGGGTCCAATCTTCTGTCATTGTTATTT
This sequence comes from Ammospiza nelsoni, assembly GCF_027579445.1. Lineage (NCBI taxonomy): Eukaryota > Metazoa > Chordata > Aves > Passeriformes > Passerellidae > Ammospiza > Ammospiza nelsoni. Next base: position 27,120,836 of record NC_080637.1, on the reverse strand, counting down.
ACATAAAGCTCTTGTAATTTTGGTAAATGGCAACTGAGATCCAAGTAAAGCAAATCAAAATGACAAAGGTATGAAATATGATTCTCGTATGTTACTTATGAAATTTTTAGATTAAGTTAAAGCAATAAGTAGGGCAAACATGCAGAGCATTTCAAAGTATTAGAGCAATCAATAAAAACACTTCCTCGCCAATTTATCCTAACACCTGAAAATCTAATCTGGACCTATTCCATGAACATACGAGTCTTTTCTTGATTTGACAATATCTTCAAAAAGAGGTTGTTTTGATGTAGCAGGAACAAGTTGTTGCCACATTCTGTCTCTGGATTTTCAAACAGAATAACAAAATAAAATCAATAATAAACTACATTTTCTAAAGAGCCCTGGTTGTAGGCAATATCACTAGCAAAAAAAAAAAAAAAAAAAATTTAGTGATATTTACTCCAGATAAGGAAGCAAACCAAAGTTTTGGTCTCCACAGTTTCATCTCTTAATGAAATCAAAAGCAATCAAAAGCAAAAATCTGTCAATGTTCTGCCACTTCTCTATTTTAATAAAGAATTTTAAAGAATCCAATATTCTGTCTTATGTTTTAATTGCCCAGCTGAGACAGAAAAGCTAATATGCACATCCATTTAGATTCAATCTATCTACCTGTCAATGTGGTGCATGAAAATAAATGTATTCCTCATAAGAGGAATGCAGATCTGTTCAGACTGTGTCTGTAAGGCTTATATGCTCTACTGTATTTCCTATGGACCTTCCTATTTTCTGAGAAACAATGAGAGGTGGTTCTTCCATCAACACACCAATAATTATCAGAAGCTGAAAAGCAACTCCCTTTTGAAAACAAAATGGAAAGCTTTTTTCCAAAATCTTACAACAATTGACAAACCACTGTATCTCTATTCAGCTAGACTTCCAATACACATTCCAACCCATGAATGAGGACAAAAACCTAAAATTAAACAATTTCATTTGGAGTTAAAATCTTCTACATATAAATGCCTGAAAACTTTCAAATTTCGCTGGCCAAGGTACATGGAACAGAAAACAAAAGTCCTTTCTTAGCTGTATGAGATGTGAATGCAAGATTAGATGTGTTTATTTTAATTTCCTAAGTTGTGTTCATATAGACAGAAGATTGAAGATTAAGAAGTCTTTTTTAATTCATACTTTTAAATAAGTATTCAAAAGGTATATGAATACAAAAATAAAATTTCCTGAATTATTTTTCTAAATCTCATTGTATGATTCCTATGTAATGCCTAGTGAAGAGTTTACTTTGTTCCTAAAGTTAAACTACAGGTAACTGAAACATCTGGAGAGAATACAAATGCCACAGTTAATCCTGGGTTTGCCTGGACTGATGAGAATCTTGTGACTGAACGCTAGCTCTTTTTACAGCCATGCGTGGTTTTCTTGACAAATTGAACTGGGAAAGGCAGTACATCTCAGGGGCTTTAAAACCAGCTATGCTAACTATCTATTCCAAGATGAGATAAATTGACTTTTGAGTGAGTCCTTCCTCTTTTTAAAGTAAACCAGAATGATTTTCCTAGACTACTTTGGTGACCAAAGTACATATTCAACTGGAAAAGGAATAGAGATGACAGAATTATTTGGTTACTGAGAAATGCAAGCTATTTTTGTTAAAATGTCAGACAAGCAACAAGCAGACTCACAAGTTCTTGCTACTCCTGTCTCCTTCATATGGGTTTGACCTTCCAGAAGCATGTCCATGGACACAGCCAGCTCTGATGGAGTCTGTGTCACCATGGGTCCTGCAGCAGAGGGGGGTCCTCCCTTGTCTGCCCTTGTGCTGGCTGCAGCTCATTCATGGCTACCAGCTTGCCCCACAGGGCTCTCTTTAGATGGCTAAGGTGGCCTACTTTGACCATTAACCAGAAGAATGTATATGCTTTCAGTGGGATGCATGACATGTTTACATTTATGCATCAGTTTGGAGTTATACTGGATATGCACTCCCGCAACTAAGTTCAAGCAATGTTTGAGGTTGCCATTTAACCTACAACTCATTAAACCACAAAACTAATGGTTGGAGGTGTTTAATATTTTTAGCAGTTTTTCTCCCCTATCACTTTCAGTATAAAGTCTTTCATAAAAACTTGCCATTGTAATTCAGTGGTTTGTTCCATTTTCATTAAATCCACACAAAATATCCAATTATCCCACTCCCTCCTATTAGTCAAAGTAGTCATAACTAATTGACAGCTTTTTTCCATACTGTTTGTCCTTCTGTAAACTTTATATTTTATGGAGATAGTCCTTATCTATCTCACTGAAGTTATCTACAAGCTGTGGGCTATTTGTGTCACCTGTGCAAGCAGACAACCACCACAAGCACTCTCCTGATGGATCATCTGGGATTGTCCTGATGGATCATTTGGGACATCCTTGAGAGAGCCAAGGGCAAGATGCTAGATAAAAATCAGCAGCAATTGATTTCCAACAGAATCTTGAAAATCAGAGACATATATCTCACTTGTCTCTCCAGATGCTCAACTACAGATTCTCCTAGTGTGCACTGCAAAAGAAAATACACATGAAGGACTGGTGGTTTCACTCAAAACTTCAAAGAAGCATGAACTGCTATATTTTTTCTTTCAAAACAATAGCATGCTGTGTTACTGTTGTTTCAACACATCAGTATGTACTTTAATTGAAGGTGACAACATATTAAGGGTTTGACCTTTGAAAATTTCAAATTGGGGATGATTCACACCACCTACTTTATATGCTTCATTTGCATACATATCCCTGGCTTCTTATATAGCCACTGAAGCACAGTTCCTTCTGTTTTAAGCAATACAGTCACATTTATTATCAAGCCAAATGCATTTGGCCTTTACATGAAAACAGGAAGAACTCTAAAAGTGAGTTCTAAAAGTGAGCACAATGGTCAAATGGTATTGCCTCAGTGTCCTGGGTTGACTATATGATGCTTTTATCCCCAATCGTCTCATTCTGTTTATGTTGAATAATAATAAGTTTTGTACCTTTAAGAGTGTTCCGGAGAGTGAAGGGGGGGAGAGAAGAAGCGCGCGGTTTGTTTTCAGACTCTGCACTCAATCCTCCACATTCCTGCTCCTGGACTGTGTTGTCTGTGGATGAACAGACAGCGGGACAGAGCTCTTCTTTTGCTTTTAGTTAGTTTAGCTAGCTGAGGCAGAGAAGTTCCCTGGACTGTTTTTCTTTTCCTTTTTCTTTGGACCTCTTGAAACTGCTCTGGACTGAACACCCAGGAGAGCACCGGCAGCTGCAGCTGTGGCCCACCAGGCCGGGCCTGGCCTGCGACAATTCCAGCACCGGAGGGACTGATCAGAGACTGAGTGAGCTGAGCTTCAACCCGGGGTTTTCTCAGCTTGTCATCTTTTCTAGAGTGGCAAGGGGTCTCATTGTTTGATATTGTTTTGGTTTTATTGTTTAATAAACATGTTTTTTCCCCCTTTCTCCAAGGAGGTGTTTTTTCCTCCCGGACCAGTTGGGGGGAGGGGCCGATTGGATCTGCTTTTCCCATCGGAGCTCCTCTGGGGGATTCTTCCCCAAATTTGTTCTAAACCTGGATAAATACATGAATTGGCGCCCAATGTGGGGCTCGAACCCACGACCCTGAGATTAAGAGTCTCATGCTCTCCAATTCATGTATCAAAACAATGAGACCCCTTGCCACTCTAGAAAAGATGACAAGCTGAGAAAACCCCGGGTTGAAGCTCAGCTCACTCAGTCTCTGATCAGTCCCTCCAGTGCTGGAATTGTCGCAGGCCAGGCCCGGCCTGGTGGGCCACAGCTGCAGCTGCCGGTGCTCTCCTGGGTGTTCAGTCCAGAGCAGTTTCAAGAGGTCCAAAGAAAAAGGAAAAGAAAAACAGTCCAGGGAACTTCTCTGCCTCAGCTAGCTAAACTAACTAAAAGCAAAAGAAGAGCTCTGTCCCGCTGTCTGTTCATCCACAGACAACACAGTCCAGGAGCAGGAATGTGGAGGATTGAGTGCAGAGTCTGAAAACAAACCGCGCGCTTCTTCTCTCCCCCCCTTCACTCTCCGGAACACTCTTAAAGGTACAAAACTTATTATTATTCAACATAAACAGAATGAGACGATTGGGGATAAAAGCATCATATAGTCAACCCAGGACACTCGGAGACACTAAAGTAACAGCAGAAGGCAGCAAACTTGCAGCAGCATCTCCACACAATGACAAGCAGCATGGCAAGATAAAGAAATACTCAACAAAAATTAGGTTTTAGAAACTGAAATGCTAGAGAATGTTCCCAAATAAGATATTGCCTGGTACTAAAGTAGAGTAGTCTGAATCTCCATAATTTAGGCATTAAAAACCATACTGTTAATTCTAGCAAAACCAGAAAGACTGAAGACAAATTAATGTTAAGCTCTGCCTATGCAATTGTAACTTTTCTAAGTAATCTAGACATTTTTACCGCTTATTTCATAGCAATGTAGGAGTCTTACAAGCCCTGTTCTGTGGCATTAAAACAACTCTAGTAACTGTTGAGACTGTTAAAAATACTGATAACACCCACACACCAGAGAAGATTCAACCTGCTTGTAAAGCCTAGAAATTAGTTCACTCCTGTTCTTATAAACTAAAAGTGATAATAACACAGAAAAGAAAGAAGTTTCTTGGATTTTATTTTATCTTGAAATATATTCATGTTATGTTTCCTAAAATGCAAAAATGGAAAATAAATTATTAAATAGGAAAAGGTGTATGAAAAGTCAAGACAAAACTTTGAAACTGAAACTCTTAAAGGTTATACTATGTAGAAGTGCTGTTCTTCCAAACTAATATAATATAGATAAAAAATGCTTCAAGATGTAGACATTTCATTATCTTTCTATCTGAAAATGTACTATTTTTGCAAAGACTGTTCCAGCATGTGACATTATTATTTGTTTTAGTTTAAATGCTAAAGATTATAAAAATAAAATCATGAAAATAAATTCAGAAATCCATGCAACTACAGGCACAAGCAAAATATATTCTCTTCTTTTAAGTTGTTTTCTGTTTAACAATGGCTTTAATAATATCATCAAAAGAGATGAATTCAACTAATTGTGCATGTCTGACATTGACATGATATAATACTTTCTATTATAAACAGAAACCACATGTGGTCAACTGTAAGAGCTCTAGATGAAAAAAAGAAAAAGTCAAACTGGTACCCCACATAGGACAGAAATCAGCACTAATTGAAGTTACACACAAGGAGGAACCATATGAGGATGCTCAGACAGAACACGGCACAGAGAGGTTCCTACATATATCACTGTATTATTGGTGCAATATTTAAATATTATAAATATAGGATCCAGGAGATTATATTATCCAGGAAATGTAAGGTATCATGGGAATCAACTGAGACAAGAAATAGTCTTAATAGCTATTAAGAGGTCTCATGGATCAGTTTCTGCTGTGATTATAGAAGTCTAATAATTATGACCCTGAATAAATTTTCACAATAACCAAGGTAATTAAGGATAAGGCTCTTTAAAACATTCAGCACATTTGCATAATGTAACCATGTACCTAATTCAGATATAGGCATGAAAAGTCTTAAATGGCCAAGTGAGAGCCTAAGACGTGCCCGAAGTTCAATCTGCCACCGTGACAGGTCTGTGTTTTACACTTTGGAAGCCTCCAAATGGCTAAAAAGATGAAACATTTTCAGCATGGAGGTTGAGTTTAGCTGATGAGCATCAGTCAGTGTATTGAGAAGTTACTAGGGCAGTGAGAGTCATCAATAATGGTGATGTCTCAGTACAAACTTTCCAGGCCTGACTGGTTTTGTAACTGGGCTTAGAAAATTAGACAGATGATGGAGTTTCCATAATTGTGGCCCCACTGTGATTACCAAACAATTTCAAAAATCTGAGTTTAAATTTGTACTAAAGCAAAGAATACAGATCCCCATGTAAAGAACATAAACATGCCTCAAATAGAATGGAATTATATGGAACATGATGGTACAGTTCAAGAACGTATTTATGACAATAAATATAAGAATGCTATTTGTGTCACCATAAACCCATTCACTAACACAAGTTCTGTGTGAGACAGTCAAAGAATTATTGCTACTATTTCCATATTTCTTTACTGTACTGAGAAGAAAAATCTACCATTAAAATAACATTAATGCTTAAATAACCATGGCTCTCCACTGTTCACATCCTTACAAAATTATTAGAAGACTAAATCTGCTTTAAAAAAATGTATACAATGTGAATTCTTCATCTGTCAATTTATATTAACTCCCTATAGGAGCCTAGCAAAAAAACACGAAAAATTAAAATAATGGGAAAAGAACTGAGAATTTTGCAAATATATTTAAACTTATCTTACATATAGTTTCTAGAGACCTATAGAGCAGAAAGTTAGAGTGGCTGGACAGCATGTAAGTTATATTCCATAGTACAAAGAAAATACAGTCCTAAAAAATTCACTGTCAAAAACTTTGGAACCAAATTTTGCCTTTTCTCACTAATTAAATTGGAGAAATTGACAGAACTGATCCCAGGTATTTTTTTTTTCTGTTGAAAAAATAGATACATATGATAAAAGAGAGCAGTAATCACACCAAAGTTCCATATCACAGCAAGAGAAATGAGTATGCCCCTGTCCTTCATTTCAACATCAGGAAATTTGAAAAAAGTATAATAATATAAACCTGAGAAAAGGTAGTAAACTTTTCCCCTCAACAGATTCAAAGGCCTGTTAAAATCAAGTTGCTCTTACTCAGCTGTCACTATCCATATTGTGCAGTGAAGAAAATGAAGAGAAATATGAGTTGTGTATGGAGTTTCATAATGACATTAAGGAAGAAAAGAAAACATCATTCAGAACTTGCTCATCTCAAACCCCACTCACCCAAATCATCCTACCCATCTCATCTTACCATATAAGAGACAACCACCTTTACTGTATATAAAAACACATTTTAAAATTATGAACATAAGTCTGATACCTAAATATCATGGATATTTAGTATCTATGATATTCAGTAAAAAGTAAATAATTGTTACCTTCAATGAGCACCATGAAAATCACAGACTACATGGATAAAATAGGAGTATATAATATTCAGAATGAATTCCTAGTTTGTTAATATACATAATGATTATTCATAACCACATATAAATATTTTGCAAGGTATTAAAACTAATAAAATTAAAATAATATCCGCAATGTGTAATTTAAATAGGGAAAACTCCTTTTATTATCACATAAATAACAGAGCAATTTCATTTTAAAAGTTCATAGCAGGTTTTTTAAAATCATCCTGCTTCTTTATTCACAATAATAGATTTTTCTCTATGTGACATATTTGCTTAATTAATAAAAAGGATCATGCTGTGAGTCTGTGAAAAATCCATGACACAATTCCTCTGAAATCCTCTACACTGGACTGTGTATTTTCCATTTAAATTTTACATCCCACTGCCAGACAAGCTATGGCTGTTTGCTAATTTCTCTAAAGCACCCTGACTGGATCTCATCATTAAGTCCGCTTTTCAGGAAGGAATAATTCAATAATTTTGCATTTTTTAGAGCTCTGGATCAATTCAAACATCTAATAAGAACAACTTTAAAAGGCATTCTTCCATCAATTAAGAAGAAAGAAACTTAATTTATAACATTTCTTATACTACCACTGAAGAAAGAGATGTGTATGTGGGCTTAGACAAAAGAAATCCCCATCTGTTTTCTCTCATGCTTCAAATCAGAAAACACAAGCTTTAGTAAGGGAGCCATAAATACAGAAAAGTTACTGGTACGCTGTTACAAAAAACATTTTGTCCTCTGATATGATGATGATAAATTAGAGCCCGGTCCCTAAACCTTGCTCTTCTCACTTTGCAGTGACTGCAAACATTTTCCTCCACACAGAACTTATAACGCTATCTACTGATGACTCAAAAACCTACCTGACTGATCTCCCATACCTGGTTAATATCTCTCCTTAGGCATGCCACTGTCACTTTAAACACTTCAAATACTCCCATCTTCACTTTCAAATTTTCTGCCCTTTCCCCCATTACTATTACAACTATTGTTATCTTAATCTTTCAAGACTATAGACTATATTTTTCCCTCTCTCTCCCCTCATTAGTTATCCAAAAGTATCACTTTAGTACCTATCATTTTATTTCCATACACATTTCAGCTAGCACTGACATTCACTAACTCATCAATTCCATTAATAGGGCCTTGTTCTGGCCCTGAGCTATTCTCTCACCAATCCTTTCTGTCTGGGTGAGAATTTTTATGTAAGGACATTGTTGTCAAACCACATGGCTTTGACTCTTTTTGGTGAGACTTTCTCTGCTGCCATTCTAAAATTTAGGTTAAGAACACGGTCATAAAATTTTTGAAAACGCTGTGTTTAGTTTGCTTTCCTGAGCCCAATTCCTCACCATCCAATCCACCATAGGTTGTCCACATATTCTTCAAATCCCTTTTGTTAAGGTCCTCCATCAAAGGCCTCTTTTGTTAACACCTACCTTCATCCTACATGAAACCAGCCAGGTGATTCATTCTGACAATTATATGCATTTACATCCAGCTCTACTTACTCACACCCATGTGCAATCTGACATGGCTGCTGAGGTGCTTTATAGCAGGAATGCAACCTGAGCTACATGAAGTGCAATACAGCAGAAGAAAGAAAATAAACTTATATATATTGCTCTTTTTAGCTCATTTACGGTATACTCATAACTGTTTGTAGTGATTCTAGTATTTGTCCACTCTTGTACCCATGTTCAACATGTTCATATATGATGCATGACAGAATTTCATTGCTTCTGAACTACTGAAATAATGTATTATAAACTAGGTACATCTAACAAGTAATGTCTATGATCACTAGGTAATATGGTTAAAGGACTGCATAGTCTGACTAGATACTACTCTGTCTGCCCCACCTGATACTCATCCTCAGTTTAACAAAATTAATGACTTTCTCGATTATTTTTTCTTAAATGCTGTTCTGCAGTGAATTTGATATTGATATTGTCTGCAGTGAATTCGATATTGTCCCCACACTTGCATCTGTTCACCTGATCAGATTTGAGACAAGAACTGTGTCTCATTTGTTTTCTAAATGAGCCCCATACTCATTATATGCATCAAACATTAGCTCATTCATCAATAGAGGGTTCTGCTATTCCATTTCTCTAGGATTTTATACAAGAATTAGACTGAATACTATTGTTTGCTATCCTTCTATATATTGTTTGGAATTTTTTCCCAATGAAAAATAGATCAAATACAAAGCAACTCAAAATATAAACATGCCATCTATCAAACATGCACAATTCTCTACTTATATGAAAAGATTTAGAGCTTGCTACACTGTGGGAATAATTCAGTTCAATGTTTATCATTGGGACAGTTATATAATCCCATCTAAACAAAGTCTTATTCTGACTGCTCAGTAGGCTTTGCTGTGTACAGAAATGACACAGATTGGAAGTAGGTAGTTCTAGAACAGAGCTACCATACTTTTGCAGATGTTTCTCAACCCATTACACAACCTGCAGAAGGTAGCTTGGGAAAAGGCAGAAATTACATTATCATGCTGTCAGCACCTCAGCAGTCTCCACTACAGAACCACATAGTTTCAATTTGTTTTTCAAAAAACAGTGAAAAACCTACACTGAAATGAAGAGGGAATTACTATAACAAAGCAAAAGAAATAACTGTAAAATTTATAAATGAAAATGAAAAGGACATTTCCTGCAGCTGGTACTGACACCACATTAAATTTTAAAAGGCCTAGTGCTGAATGTGAAATATGAGTATTAGGTGACCGGAGCATGGAAAATGCCCTTAACCAATCTAGGAAATGGCTTTTCTCTCCAGATCATGAAGAAATATACACTGAAAGAGCTGTGTATCATGGAGTAGAATAAGAAAAAAATGGGACAAAGAAAAAAAAAAATGGACTAGTAGTGTCTTTTACCATAAACCTTCCTAAATATGCTTTAGGGAAATAGAGACAGCTACAACACAGGAGAATAAGGACAAGTGTGGGCTCCTCTGTGGGTGTTCAACTGAGCAATAACTCAGTCCCTTTAAGAAGCTATGAGCTTAAAGTACAGCTGAAGCACCTTGGCAAGGAGAGGAATCCAATCTCCTCAGAGATTATTTATGACAAAGTAGACCTAACTAAGGCCCAATTTGTTTGTGGAATTGTAGTCATTCCATTGCAACTAAACATCAAATGAATCTGCCTTGCAGAGGATTCATTCAGGGTATAAAAGAAAACAAAAGAGAGAAACAGATACCACACTTCATTTACACACCGATTTACAGGCTAACTTACAGAAATGATTGATAAAGCAATTTTTGAAAGCAGAGAACTATCTGAGAGAGAAGGCCTTTGAATCACATCTGTAAAGTGAGCACTTTATATAAATTTCAGATTTATAAATGTATACTTGTTGGCTTAGAATCCATACTTCCTCTCATTATATTACTGTTTCCCAATTTACTTCAGATGCTTAAATTGCAAATTTTGTTGAACTCAGAGAACTAACATGATTCTTGTTTTATATAAAAGTGAATCACACTCTAAGATTAAATTTTTTAAAGTACCAGAACACAGTGTGTCCTAGCAGCTTCCTGAGAGCAAGGATACCAGAAGAAGTGGGGGTTTCTAGAGGAAGCCAGGTATCCATCCTGGTAGCCATGGTTCTTCCCACTATCTCTGGCCAGGGAGCATCCAGGGGGCAGCTCAGGCAGCCCTTGTATCAAGGCACTTCCCTGGAAAGGTCCTTTTCTAATTATTCATATTTAACTTTCATTATGTGTGTTATGTTAAAGAAGTCTGTTTGAAAGTGCTTACATTTTAAATTGGATTTACTGTGAAAACATTAAAATCATGTAACCCTGGCTAACATACCAATCAATATTTTATCACTTGGCTTGATTTTACTCAAAATTAACATTAAGTACATTCACTGAAAATTAAAAACTAGAAAGGAATTTTGGTCACTATTTACAATTTTGGGTCAATTTCTGCTACTTGACTAGTCTGTATATAGGGCAAGACTTTTCATTTCTCTATGCAAAGATCATATAAGCATGAACACAGTCAACAAAAAAGAGTGCATATCAAATAGTGAACAAAAATATTCAGGGGCAGACTGGACAAGATTACAAGAGAGGCATTGCTTCAGACCTGGAATTAGAGTAGGAAAAATCTGAAATTGTTCAAGCATAGTAACCAGTGGTTCCAGAAAAATGCCACAGGTCCAAAGAAAATGAGAGAAAATAGCCATTGTCCGCTAATTAAAAGCAAAGGTGTAAATTCCAGTTCTAAATACTAACAAAAATGGCAAAGCAACAATGCTTTTGAAAAGTGGCATTTGCTTTTCAGGTACTGAAAAATTAATTCTTAAATTTAAAAAAACCCAAAACTACTGAGAATATAATTCAATAGATATTTCCAAGCAGAAGAGACAACAGCTATTACAAACATTCAAACAGAAGGAAGGCAAAACGCCAAGACTAGAGAACAAAACAATTTAAAGAACGTGTATTTGCAATAGGATAAATGAGCACCTACTGAAGTGCAGAATTATTTACAAAACAAACTCACCATAAACAAGACATTAAAAGGGAGTAACCAAACTGCTTGTCCAAAAGCTGAAGATAAAAAGAAGAGCCTCCATCAAGCATTAAAAAAAATTTTCTATAAGAGAATTAAAAGAGGTGCATTGTATTTTTAATTGAGAGCTTCAAAACTTTAAAAGACATAAAAAGATAACCGAACTTTGCAAAAGGGAAGGAATTTTCCATACTAATGAAACAACAATGAAAGCGGAAAATTGTGTGGAAAGAACGCAGTTAAATGAAGCCAAAGTAGAGAGATGGAACTCCTAAGACTGGCATAAGTTGCATATGAGAAACATATATCTATGTTTGCAAGTAGCTACCTAATATTTTATTTTGATGCTTTGAAAAATATCTACTTTATATGCTATGCAAATAAAACCAGTAGTACTAACACCACTATACTTAACTAAGGATAAAAGTACGTAAAATGGAGCAGCTAATGTCAGGAAAGGTAAAGAAGAAGAACTTGACAACAAATTTTAGCAACACTACAGAAGATGGTTTAAATTAAGAATTTCTTATTTCATCAATTATGCAAATTTTTTGACTCTGTGATTATTGTAAGAAATTATGTATGAAATGGGATTTCCTAGACACACTATAGACTGATAAGCAATACATATTAGCTGTAATGGAAATGTCAATGAATGTGCCAGGACAGTTTAAATGGAGGAATATATTTGCCAAAACAATGTACATTTGCCTTTGGTTTATGTACACATGTCTAATTAGTAATGTGAGACTCACTGGAGGATTTCAGTAGAAGAATGAAACTTAAAGTTGTCATAAACTACACTACAGTATATAATTTACATGAATACTGAAGAAATGAAACCCTGTTTAGGGTTTAAATTAGCTATAACAGGATACTTTTACAAAAAAGCTCTGTTTTAAAATATGTAGAAACTTAGTGTATATTGTTTTGAATCTTACTACTATACATATTGATTAATTGATTAATATTTGGAAAAACTTGCTTCCTTCTGGAGAAAATGCCCAGTACTCATCTGAATAACTGTGTTACATGATGGGTGAGCAGCTGGTTCATGGGTCAGGCAAAAAGAGTTACAGTGAATGGGGTGACATAAGGCTGGTGACCTGTCACTAGTGGGGCTCCACAGGGCTCCATCCTTGTCCCTGTGCTCTTTCCGAATCTTCATATAAGATTTGTACACAGGACAGGAAGGGATACTGAGCAAGTTTGCAGATGACACAAAACTGGAAGGAGCTGTTGACTCTGAAAGGCAGGGAGGCCCTGCAGAGACCCCAGGAAAGAACAGGGCAATCACAAACCATATGAAATTCAACAGGGGGAAATGCCAGTCTTCTCCTAGAATGGGGAAACCCTGGATGCTTGGACAAATAGAGGAACAAGAAGCTGAAGAGCAGTGCTGTGGAAAGGGACATTGGGTTCTGGTCTATGGCCAGTTGAATGTGAATCAGCAGTGCCCTGGCAGCCAGGAGGCCCAACCCTGTCCTGTCATGCATCAGGCCCAGCATCACCAGCCAGGCAAGGGAGGGGATTGTCCTGCTCTGCTCTGAGCTGGGGCAGCCTCACCTCGAGTGCTGGGGGCAACTTTGGGTGCCACAATACGAGAAAGATATAAAACTGTGAGAGAGTGTTCAGAGGAAGGCAATCGAGATGGTGAAGGGCCTTGAGGGAAACCTCCTTTTGAGGAGTGGCTGAGGTCACTTGGTCTGTTCAGCCTGGAGAAGAGGAGACTGAGGGGGAAACTCATTGTAGGCTACAATTTCCTCAAAGGTAAGTGGGAGCGAGTCAGGTACCAAACTTTTTACTTGCTTTCCCTTTCACTGGTCACTTTTCCTGACCACTGACAGGACCCAAGGAAATAGCATAAAGCTACAATTAAACAATTCTGGTTTTGATCTATGTTCATCTAACAGAAAAGCTTTTTACTTCACTTTACATTACTTTTCACCAGGATTCTTTGCTGTTCAGCAGCATTTTAGACACACCTAATTAACTGTTGTTTTTTTCTTGGTGCATCAAATGTGTTGGTTCTGAGCTATTTCCCAAGAAAGTTCATTTCTAGCCATAATCTGTGCAGATTTGAGTCAGTGTCTGGACTGCTAATCTCAGGATTTATTTTAGCTTTGGTAGCACTCATACAGCTGACATAATATAACAGAAGAATATAAATTATATCACAAATAAAAATTTGTAGTATGTAACATCTTTCAGCAACCCTAACTTAAAAAATAATGCACATAAAAACCCGTATCTTTAACAAAAATCCCACAATTAGCAGTAATTAACAGATCTGGAACAATTTACATGTATGTGACTAAATACATTGGCTCTCAGGTTTTTATCTCCTGCCTCTACCTTTAAAGGTAGAGGTTATATAACGTTATCTTTTTTCTTGTAGAACTGCTATTTCAGATCAACAACAAATATTTTAACCTGCAATAATATTTAACAATACAGGGAGAATGGGGGATTTAATGGTTAGCCTAAATATTTTCTCTTTAGTTCATATTTGCATTCATTACTGCAGACCAAATGCATGTACAGATGAAATGTACTGCAGGACAGCATTGAATAGGGTGTTGTAGAATTAGTGTTTCACTGAACTTTCTGACAGACTGCTTTTAGCATCTTTTCAGGTTAAAACATTTAAACGGCTCACAACATTTAACTGCAGTGTAGAAAATATTCTTTTTGGAAACCACAACTTAAAAGACTGTAATTTTCTTCTTCATGTATATATTCTGCTTATAATAGTCTTATCAATTGTATCCTCTATACAGTTTGAATCAGGAAATATACAGCAAAAACTACATGAAAAAATGACTGCACGACAAAATTCTCAGAAGTAACAGTTATGGAAACAACTTATTGTATCAAAGTAAAACAAATCTGTCTTTATGTCTTTATGGAGGACTGTCAGAATACACAGTAACTTCCTGGCTAAATAAAGGATGAGTCTCACATATTGACACTTTGTTGCAACCACGCAAATCACTCACTATGCTTCTCTAGAAATTGGCTAGTTCTCTATCAATGAGGAGTTCTCTTCTCATCTGGCATTTTCTAAATTTGTTGTGGATTCTTCAAATAAAAAGATATATCTTCCATTCAATGAAAAGCAAAAATAATCTAAGTGACATTTTTTTCCAACAGTTTTGTAAAAGAAATATGCTTCAATTTTATATGAGAGTTCAAAATTAGTCAATATGTCTGTCTTTCCTACTACCAGGTACTTAAAGAGTTCCTCTCTAGACAGCTCATCTTATTTACAAGAACTGACAAAAGTAGTCATAGTGTAGGAAAATGGCCTCATTATGGCCAAAACTGTAGCCCACACACAAAGAAGGCATCAATGAGTGAGGAAAGTTCAGGCTGATGTGAGCGTTCTCACATCAACTGTTGTTGTTCACTGTAAAGCACTTTGATTGCTATGCAGTAACCAGAAAAGTATCCAGAGACTACAGGAGGGTTTAAAAACTCTTCTCATGATTACACAAGCATGACCTAAAAATCAAAGTAATACCCACTGAGATGTGCAGTTTTTCACTGAACAAAATAAAGTGAAAGGAATTTGCTCGCTATAAAAAGCAGTAAATTCTTATCATGCAAAAAAAAAAAAAAAGGACTTGTCATTTTGCAAAATAGACTGATTTAAGTTATGTGTAAATTACACAGTACTCTTTCACAGTGTCTCACTACATGTAATAATGCCAATTTAAATAAGCCAATGCCTTACTGAACAATAGTTCAAGCAGCATGGATTTCAAAGGGTGAAGAAATACTCAATTTTAATATTATCACAATCTTTTGTCCAACAAAAGCTTGTTCATTTGGGGATTTTACTGAAGCAATTCTCAAGTTTTTCTATAAGGCAAATTCTTTCAAGTTTTGTATCTCTTTTTGAGCCCAGTGATTAACTTCATTCTAAATTAAAACCTCTTCATGTCTTTTTATGCAAGTCTGTATTAAATATTTCCACAAAACACTGAATTAATACAGTAAGAAAAAAAAAGAAAAAAGCATGAGTACTTGCTTTTTAAGATCATCTTCCTGTTATTGAAACTGCACCTTCTCTCAATTTTTCTAACATATTAAAAAACTTCAAGTATTTAAAATAATGTGAATAAATGGACTGCTCCAGCTGCAATATAAATCAAATACAAAAAGGACTGAACAGAATATTCCATTAAAAATATGGAACAGAAAATATTTCCCAGTTTTCAGTTTCTTAAAAATTCTTCATTTGCTCATACAGCTTTTCCTAACTTAAAAGGAAAGAAAATGAACAAAGAAGCAAAACAAACAAACAAAAAAATTAAAACCAACAACACAAAATAAAATAAGACCTGAAAAGCAAAATTAACTTATTTGTGTTTCCTGTTAATTTGCATGACTTTTTTCCTCAGTTTTTCTCCTGGCACTTAAGAAGACTTTGAGATCTGCATGGCCTACTTTCACTGCCACTTCAGGAAGGATTCATGTCATCCATTCTGGAAGTGTCTGCATCTCAGCTTGTTCCCTTATGTATTATAGTGAATAGAGAGCAACTGGTCACTTTTAGTATCCAATTTATGTAACTTATTTTAGATGTCTCTTTCAAAATTAGATTGTTTACTCACCTGGGAATGCTCATTTATCTCCACTGACTGAAAGGGAGAGAAGTCTAAACAATGAACCTAAATTTAGACACCTTCATTTGGCCAGATGGAACCCAGGCTTATAGTCCTTCCAGATACAATCTCTATTTCACATGTCCAATGGGCCTTTTGCCTTTAAATCCTGTATAATAAAACCTTGTTTCCTGATAAAGTTCCACTGTGCTACTCCCTGAGCCAGTCACTAGTAATTTTCTTGTAAACTCTGTAAAGGACAGCATTATTCCAACAGTGCCATGGTTTGATTTCTCTTGTCTGTATGTTTTTGATTCCGCTATTGCAGCATCATGTAGCTTAACGTCCACTAAAATTTGGGCAGATCTAGAGCTAGCCATTTTCCCTCATTTTTTCAGTTTCCTAAATTTGTATGGAAGTTGGTGTTCCATTGATTCCATGCCTTGGTCTGGGGTTTTTTTGACACCCTTTTTAAAGGGCAACACATTAGGTTCTATTTCCTTTTTAATTACTTTCATTCTCTGAACTATACTGTGCTTAGGATAATTTTAGTCTTCAATTGTAAGGATGCCATCCTAAACCACATTATCTTCTATACTCACAGCTTTCTTACAGCTCCTCAATTTAAAATTTTTCTTGCAATCTTCTTGATGTTAAGTGTCAACAGTTTGGTTCTAGATGAGATTACTCTCTCTTACATAGGAGCTCTTTTTTTGAAAAAGTCCTCCACATGATATTTCTTCCACAAAAAACCTTTACAGAGGAGCTTCTGAGGTCTAAACACTGAGTTGATGAGCAGAGCTAATAGCCAAAAGCTTTGGATTTGTTTTCATATTTCTAACCTATTTTGGATTTTGGACAGGTTTCTTTTGGACTCATTTACACTAAAACTATTATTAAGTTCCCAGAATGGCATTACCTAATCCCTTTGGAGGACACAGACTATCTACTGTCCCTCAAAGGACTGACAGACTGTTATTAACAAGCATTTTTAATTAAAACTGCTTTTATGCTGCAATTAACAAACAGAAGTAAGTCACTGATACAGCTAAATCTCAGTAACCCAAGATAAGGTTGTTCAAGTACACCACAGCTCTCATTTTCTTAACAGCTCTTCAAAAACACTGGAGTCAAAAAACAGTTTTAAAATAAACAAACATTTAATTTAAGGCCTAGGAACAAAACAGAAAGTTTTTTCTTTCTTGATTCCCAAGAGAAGCACTACAGCCACTTATTGTTTAAAGTATTAGTTCTTCAGAGGCACATTAAAGACCCCATCAATATATAAACCACTTGCACTGTATCATTTGTAGCTTTGCTTGACATTTAGTTTCATACACAAAAACCAAGGGACAAAATTGTTCTTGTGCGTTGATATTCTAAATTTGAGGTACATCAGATGTACCTCAAATTTACTGGCATTCTTCCAGTTTATTTGAATCTGGTCCCACTAGGAAAAATATGCTCTGGTTTCAGCCTCCCAATAATTCTCACAAGAATCAAAGCTATCTCTCCAAATGATTTGTTAGCAATAAAATACACTGTCCAAGGTCAAAAAATATTGCTGACTGCATATGAAAAGTTTTTAAGAAAGCTCATGAGCAAAGACATTGATATTTTTCATTTACATGCTTTGATAAATCCCCTTTGGAAGATCAGACACTTAATATTTACAATTACATTACCTGCACAGATATAATAAGCAAACTGCATTGATTCAGCCATGTTGTATGGAGCAAATCATCTGATAGTTTTTTCCCTACTTAGAGCCTTGTATTTCAAGCCTAATTTATCTACATTAATTCTGCTGCTACCTTTCTTGACTACAAAGTGACAAGTGGAAGGAAGGGACTATATCACTTTCTTGCTGGGTAAGTTCGTATCATGAACTTTATTAGAGACAACACTAAGATTTCCTGGAAAGAAAGCTCAGCTTCTCTGTGGAGACACTCAACATCACAGGTCCAGAAGGTGCATAAACCTTGCATGCAGAAACAAGCCTGACAGAATGACTGTGATAACCTATTCGCACCAGTATAATGTCAGCAGCTTTACCTACCATCATTACCAATCTCTAATTGATATTCAATCAATAATATTGATTTCTATATATAAATTTTCAGGCATATTCCAACGCGAGGTTAGGCACAATTTGGTTATTTATACAATGATAGTTCATCTGTCATACACAATTTTGAAACAAGGTAATTGAAGCCCATAAGTAAGGGTGCTAGGTATGCTGGGATTGCAGGTGGACTTTGAGAGCTGTCTCAAACTTGTCTCTTTTGTAACCTAGGAATATTTTTCCAATCCCATATCTCAGTAACACTTGTGCAATATCACAGCGCTTCCCTGCCTGAAAAAGTTGTTTAGAAAACATTCACAAATTTTAGTGAACTTAAACACATTTTACTTTAATGACATTGGCTTTAAGATGGCAAGCAAGGTGAAAGAGGCACATCCAAAATCAACCATGTTTGCAGGCAGATGACTATGGAAATGAGACAGAAAAAGAGGATGTGAGCCCTACTACATCCATTAGCCAAACCCTTGGTAAATTGAAAATAAAGCAGGCATTGGAAGCTGTAACTGCCCACTTACCCACTGGAAATCATGAGAAAGCACTTCCCATTCTGCAATTCCTTCTTGAGAAACTAATGATGGTGATTTTGCTTCCAAAACTGCCAGGTCTTTCAAAAACTCACAGTATATACAAAAGTATCAATGAGCATCACACTATCTCTTTATTTTCCAAGGAACAGACACTTGCATGTGGCTACACAGTCCTGCTAAATACCTTCTAAAAAGTAAACTTATGGTGCCAGCACTGAGAAGGCAGTACATTCAAAAAGCAGTAAAGCTTACATTTATCTACAAAATGCAACTGTCCTGTGAGCAAAAAATGTAAAAGACTTTTGTTGGAGAACTATCTCTCTTCTAATTTAACACTAAAAAATCTGAAGAACCAGCAGTGCTACATGAACTGATGCCACTTGATCTAAAAATAGCTCATAACTTGTTATGATGGCTGGATATGATTTGGACACACATTTTAAGCTCATCTTCAATACTTAATTTAGAATTCATGAGTTAAAATATGATGTTCTACTCTCTAGTTTTCTAGAGAATTTCTTTACATTTCTTCATAGTTTTGTTACTTCTTATGCTATGGAAAATGCAACAAGATGGAAAAACCATTATGAATATTTCCAGGCTACAGTGCAATGTGCCTAATGTGAAGCATAAATTTAATTTTCTTAAAACCCAACATATGTTGTACTAAAAGTCCTTGTCAGTCTTTAACTATAATTGTACTCTGCTAACTTTATGTGTGTGTCTAATTAGTCATTACTCACTGTGACAGAATCCATCCCCTATCCTTCAGAATCAAATATGACACAGCAAAATATTTTAGGCATGTGTTTTTAATTATGTTTTTTTTTTACAAACTGTATATTCCAGGAATACAGCCATCAGAGACCAAGAAATTCTGGTCTCATTTGAAGTTGTTTGGCAAGATGGAAAAGGTTAGAATGAATCTTTTTATTGCCTCCCAGCAAGATCAACAGATAAAAATCTACAGCAATGTTGAGCTCAGACTATTCACAATTAGAAATAGGATTTCTACCCATTATTTCTTTTCTTTGGAAAGCAAATAGAGTAATGAAGGAATTAGCATGAATGTTTATGTCTGGCATCTAGCAGAGCGGAGTAATTTGTAGAGTGCAGGAAAGTGAAGATTGGCTGATGGGCTTAATTTGGACTTGTTTTTACACTTAGAGTAATTTTAGCTAAATTGTTTGGATACAAAAATCTAAATGTTTCATTTTCCAGTGTTTCATTTTTTCAGAACCTCTTACAGAAGCATTCACACATAGTATCATTTCCTTAAAAGATGCAAGTCTAATGACTAAACTATTTGTCTGTTAGTAAACTTTGTATTGAAGCAATATTATTTACAGCCCAAGACTGTGAAGTTTGGAAAAACTTTTATATGTGACAGAAACTAAGTTTACAATAAAAAGTGGCCAAGAAATTCTCTTCCATGTTATCTAAATCATACTACTGCACTTACAATAGTGTTGCCAGTACTGTCAAGTCTCACCAAGTACCATTGTCACTGTTGGAGCAATTCCAGAGAAGGGCTACAAGGATGACCAGAGGTCTGGAGCAGCTCTCCTATGAAGACAGGCTGAGAGGTTATTCAGTTTGGAGAAGAGAAGACTTGGGGAAGATTCTGTGCTTTCCAGTATCTGAAGGGGGGCTATGGAAAGCTGGGGAGAAACTTTTTTTGGCAGCACATAGAGAGAGGACAAGGGTTAATGGCTTTAAACTGAAAGATCAGAGCAGATATGAGGAGGAAGTCTTTGACTGCGAGGATGTGAGACACTGGAACAAGTTGCCCAGGGAAATTGTGAATGCCTGGAAGTTTCAAGGCCAGGCAGGATGGGGTTTTGAGCAGCATGGTGTCCCTGCTCATTGCAGGGGGATTGGAACTAGAGTTTCCTTAAGGTCCCTTAAAACCCAAACCATTCTATGAGTCTATCTACATTTGGATCTTTCATACAACTGTATTAGGCACAAGAGAGGTAAAAATCTTTGTAAAATATGCAGTCCCTGTAGTTTTTGTCGTCAAAAAAGACTGTCTAACTCCCAAACTTTTCCCTTAATTTTCAACAGATTTCTACTAAAACCCTGTGACAGGCATTTGCAATAAACTTTCACTCCCTTTATACTGCCTGATTGGTACAATTTGCTAACTTCCTAAGCCTGAAGTATTCTTGGCAGATCTTACTCACTTCACATTGCTTAGCACCAAAAAAGTACATATCTAGTTTCCCTAGGTGCTTACACAAAACTGTAAGAAAAAGTGAAACATAATTCATGCCAATATGTTTTTGGCCACTAGTCTAGCCCAATGTAAGCATTTTAGATATTTTACCACATGCTTTCGAATACAGTACCTAAAGCCACCAGCATTTATCAAACTGTAGGAATATGGAGATATATATATATATATGGACATATATATATATGGATATATACAATGTCACATACTCTGATTTATACTTTATTTTCTTGTGAATTCATACCAGCTGCTCTTCTTTTTGTTTGCTAGTTAAAATCTAGTTTTCAAAGAATTGCACGTCATAATCTCATGTTTTCATTACCATATGATAACTGTCAACTGAATGCCATCATTTTAGATGCAGAGCCAGGATTCCTTTTTTCTTCCATGTGCACCACCTTAAATTTAACTATACTGATTTTCATTCTATTTGCCAAACACTCAATTGAATAAAGTCCCCTGGCAAATTCTCATTGTTGGTGCTACCATACCTACCCAGAGTAATTTAGTAAGTCAACACCAAATTGAAACATATCACTGCTTATTGGGTTTTTTCCATACTATTTATTAATATATAAAAGCCTGTGTTCAATAAAGATATTGCAAATTTCACAGTAAACCATTCTCCACTGATCGAAGCAGCATACATTTAAATCAAGTATTTATCCTTGCAAACTTAAATACAATAACTATTTATTTTCTTCTATAACATCTGGTAAAGTACCAGAGTTAATACATTTTATAAATTCTGGCCAAATGTATTAGTTAACAGGATACACATAACAACCAGTTGTCTCTAAGCAGCACCATATATTCAAAATGAAAAATTTCCTTTTACAACAGCCACGTTTGCTTGTCCAAAAGCATATGATATTTACCCATTCATTCATTAATTCTATTATCCACTGAGTAATCAATAATAAAAAGGAAAAATCATGACTTCAAATGTATTCAGATGGTGGTAAGAAGAGGCTTTGTTTTGCAATGATCATTTACACAAAATCACAGTGGCAATTGAATGTTTTCCTTTGAATAACAGAAACAGCACAGTTATATCAAAAAGTGCTTTATTTTTACACACAATTTCTTCTAAAGACTATGTTAGACATTTGTAATAACTGCATAAATGGTCTGCAATAATTAACAGACATTTCAGTCATTTATAAGACTGCTAATATTTTAGCCTATGAAATAATTACATAAATTAAACTAATTTCCACCACAGCCATTCAACTTCAAACAGCTGCACAAACCAGGGTTTTTCCTTTTCTAAAGAAATCTGCATACTATTGTGTTCTGTATCACAGTTATACAGCTCCAGTATTGTCCTTTACTGGCACAAAAGAGACCTTGAAACCATGGTCCATTTTTTAGGTGCTTTCTGTGATGCTCACCTTACCATCTGTTCACATTAATCTCTCAAATGAATCCACTCTAAAGGATGCCAAATATAAACAGATTTATGGTAAAAAATATTTGTAATTAAAGGCAGAAAGGAGCACTGGGTCAGTAGAAGTAGTGAAGTCCTATGTACATCTTTAGTTGTTCACCTTTAAGCTCGCACTACCACAACTGACAGGTTTTCTTCTTTTGAAAACACCCACTTGACAAGATAATCAGGCTACTATATTAGCTCTGTAGCTTTAATGAACAAGTGACTCTACAGGGAAAGAGCATGACTTTGTCTCTCTATTTCCTTCTCCTTATCACCCACTATAGCAGACTAACAAAAACACCTATGTCTTTGGAAAGAGCAATAAAATGTTATTACTTAATGAATACTGCTGAAAACAACACAGGGAATGTCACAGATTCTCAACAGCAAAAAGATCATAGAATCATTGAGTTGTTTGATTTGGAAGGGACCAAAAGCTCTTCTAGTCCTATTGCCCTGCAATGAGCAGGGACATCTTCAACCAGATCAGGTTGCTCAGAACCCCACCCAAACTGACCTTGAATGTTTCCAGGGATTAAGCATTTATCACCCCTCTGGGCAAACTGGGCAAGTGTTTCATCAGCCTCATTGTAAAAAACTTCCTTCTTATATGTAATCTAAATCAACCCTCCTTGAGTTAAAAACTTACATCTTACCCTATTGTAACACACCCTGCTAAAAGGTTTTTTCTCATCTTAAGAGATCCCCTTTAGGCATTGAAAGGCTGCAAAAAGATCTCCCTGGACTGGAGCTTTCTCCAAGCTCTGACCCCAACTCTTTCAGACTGTCTTCATAGGAGAGGTGCTGCAGCCTCTGATCATCTTTGTGGCCCTCCTCAGAACTCACTCCAACAATTACATGTTCATCTTACACTGGGTGCACCACAGATGGATGTGGCACTTCAGCTGAGGTCTCACCAGGGCAGAATAGAGGGACAAAATCACCTCCCTCAACCTGCTGGTCATGCTTCTGATGCAGACCAGGAATGAAGACTGAGCAAGAAAAATTAATTTCAGCAGCAGGAAAGACAGGAAGCCAGAAAAAAATAGGGTTACTCCCAGTCCTTTAGAATATACAGCCTTTCCTGTACCCTGAACCATCTTAAATTAACCTTCCTAGCTCTCTCTCCTGTCCAAAATGCACTTGGTAATGATTACGAAACTGAAATTTCTTTCTCTCAAAAGTCTTGACTCACTTCTAATTATATAAATTCAAAGGTTATAAAAATTGTGGTTACAGAGGCTAAAATTAGAAGAAAGAGAAAATTTAATATATAGAAGTTGGAAGATAAGCAGGAACTGAAAAGCTCAGGGAAAGTAGGTTCATTCTTCATGTAACTTATCAAAGTTTTCATCTATTAGCTGCTAAAAAAAACCACAACAAACTGGTAAAGTGCTTTTTCATTGAAGACTAAGACATATGGTAGAAAAAAATGACTAAGCAGAGACCCACAGAAGGGCACAAACATGTGTTGAACATCAGCTATATTTGGTACAGCCATAAATTTCAGCACCTTGCACCTAGCCAGGTGGGTGAACACAAGCAGGTGCAGATTAGAAAGCAGGGCAATATAAGACCAAAGACACATTTAGAGGTCACACAAACACAAGTATATATCAGTATCTCTCTCGTTTTTTAGTTCAAAAAACGAGTTTCTGTGTTTACTAAAATTGATAGTGAAACTTATTTGGTTCTGATGAATTCTAAAACTTCATATCATGTTAATTTTCTAATTACAAGACAACATGAGTCACAATAGAAAGTAAAGGAATCACAAACACCACATTTACATTCATCTATTTCTCTTCCTCAAACAGCAATACTAGTTTGTACTACAATCAACAGGTTTAAAAATTTTATTTTTTATAAAAGAAAGTCTTGTATTTCATTGCATAGCCATACAGCCATATCAAAAATTATGATCTCACTCCCTGACATATTTGAGGCACCATACTGTCCTGAACAAAACTCTCTAACCCACACTCACGAAATGAATGTTGCATAACATATTTCTAAACTGGGCCTATACCTATTTCACAGACATCAAATAGGTCAAAAAGCAAGGCCACAGTAAAACATCATCTTCCATATCATTTATCTTTATCCATTTGGCCAGCAAATTCAAATGCAATTCCGAAGGATGATGACTTAAAATATTTCATTTAGAGATAGTACTCACTCCAATCCATTTTAGAAAATAATCTATTTAATAAAATAAAGGTCAGATGCCAATTAGTATTTCATAGGATTTATAATGCTACATTTCCAGAGAAGAGAGTAAAGTAGATGTGAAGTATTTGTGATAGCTTTTCTCAATATATCAAATTGCATGAATAGAAGTATAATGATAATGAGCAGGACCAGGCTCCAAATGGTTACTGTGCAAAACTCCAAACAATGGCAGATCTGTGTCTGCCCAGAGAGCTTACAATGCAAATGATAATATTCTTTGCAAATGAAATATAGAAAATAATAGAAACAAAGGAGGTATTTAGATTGATAAGAAGCACTCTCAATTAAAGGGGCTTTAAATATCCTGTGCTATTTTCCTGAAATGCTGAACTCAAATTGATGCAATGTAGCACTTGCCAATGAAAGTATTTCACCCCTGATTCTATTAAGCAGACTAACGTGAATCAAATATTTGTTTGAACTGTGTGCCAAACTCTGTCCAAATGTATGTGTGGTTGATGCTCTTTAAGCCCATCAGGCAGCAGGCATGTGATTAACCACAGTGAATTCAACTTAGAATTGTCACTGTCTCTTTTAAATATCCTGCTCAAAACTAATGAGAGGAGTTATCTGAAGCACTACTACAGTGAAATTTGCTGCTGTGAAAGGACTATAATTAGCTTGTAAATTGTTTTAATTTGTTTGATTAGCCTCTACAAAAAACAAGTCATCTGAAGATATTTCTTCTGTTTTGATACCTAAATTACTTTTTCCTTGGGATCATTACAGACAGCATGTACAGTGACACCTTAGTTGTAAGTCAGTTTTTACAGTGCCTGCTATTCAGACCAGAATTTTCCCTGCTGAGCATCTATTAAAAGCTGTTTTTTTTTCTTTAACTTTCCAATTAAAATTGCTCAACTATTATTGGAATCCAGGTAGAGGTAGAATATATTATTCTACCAATACAATGATTTCACTGAGAAATTTAAATGACCTTTTCTTTTGAACCAGATCTTCAAATCTGTCCAGAGATTAAATTCCTATAAATTTATGTCTTCTGAGCTCACAAGACCCTATTTACATCCTGTAAAGTAGCAAGCCTTTACAGACTGCTTTTTGCTTATACTCTTTTGAGGTCACCTACTTTAGCCTAAGACAACCTTGTTTATATTGAACACATTCAATCCCCATGTAAAGCCAGCATGGTTCATCTACTCCCAAAGGAAAACTGGGCATGTTCACCAGCTTTATTGGCTTTCCAAATTAAACTAATCATGCCAGAAACCAGTCCTTGATTCAATATTTTCTGTAAATAATACACTGAAGACTATGTGCATCATGCTAGGTTATTACTATCATCATGATCTACTTCAGGGCTATCAAGCATTCAGTCTTGTTTGCGCAATTGCTCCCCATGCCTGGCACGTGATGATGCAGAGGTTCACCACGAAAACCAAAATCAAGGAGAACGTCTGTCCTGCCTTTGCTCTACCATGGGCACCTAGGAATGCCAGAGTAACAGTAGCCAGTCTTGTTGGGAGCCAGAAACAGAAGTAGACCAGACAATAACCTGACGCAAACGTGGGGACCCAACAGAAACACAGGATAGAAAGACACAGAAAATTGTCTTGACAAGTACACATACTCCTTTTCAGGACACAATTTTCGTTTGCCATGTATGAAAATTAGTCCTATGGCAGTAATTACTAGCAAAAGCCACTACCAAAGTTAATGCCTCATCTTTCCATACTGCTTTTATCTAGCCCAACACTAGCTTGCAACTACTAAATAGTAGCTCAATATTCTTTCAACATAATAATAGACAGCAACTAAAACACAAGCTTGTATTTGCATGTATCTCTTGTTTTTCTGTATTTGTTTCATAAGCAATAACTTTTCTTGGTGAAAAAAGTCAACTTCTTTAATTTCAATGGTTATTTTGCTCTTCTCAATATTTAACTGGTCTGAAAAGAAAAAAATAAAAAAAACACAGTATCTTCCTATTATTTCAAACACTAATGTCAATTTGATTGGCCTGCTTGTTTAGACAACTATCATATTAGCATAATTCTTTTAGAAGAATGCATTGTTCATGTGAGTCTTAAATAATGAAAGCGTTGTTATTTTGAGTCTCTTTCTTAACCACATTCAGCTCATTTTAATCTTAGCACCCAATTTTGCTGAAATGTCAGTCTCTGGATCAGGATTTCTTTCTTTCTTCCCCAGACCAATTTGAAACTTATGTCTTTTCATAATATCTTATATCTCTCCATCAATTCACAAGTCCTTGGTTACTGAAAAAAGCATTGACCCATAAGTTTCATTTTGATTAACTTTTCCCACATTTCTAACCATTTCCCTTTACATTTGTTCCCAGGCTGTTTTAGGACCTAAACTCTCAGGATATATCTGTATAGGATGACAGCATGTCAAGATTAATCCATGGCCATAAAACTAAGTACACACATCACCTGTAAAGGATTTTACTATCTTGGAAAGATCACACTATCACACTTTCTAGCTTGCAGCTTTGATTGACAGGAAGTTGTTTCCTGATATAAGGAAAACAGTAATCAGATCTCAGAGTAGGAAAAACCACTGCTCGTATCAGAGGCACTTCATTTGGTGGTGTTCCAGAAATTTGTGATGAAAATTAATTTATGTTGGCTAATACTGTGATGGTGGGATTCAATCAGAGCATTCCAGTGCTTCCACTGTTACAAGAACAAATTATTGAAATATATCTACTTTTACAAATACCATATCATATCACAGTCATCAAAAAGAAAACACACTGCTCTGGGAGCCTACAGAGTCTCTATCACTGGAAGCTTTTAAGGATAGGTTAAATCAATCCTGACAGTGTGTTAATTTTACTTGGAGAAATATCTGAGGGGCAGGTGGGCAAGAGGTTATCACTGCAGACAGGAAGCCAAAATCCAGCACACATCCATTAATGTGCACGTGTGGGTGGGTAAGACTAACAGAAGTCCAGAAACACACAGTGGACAAAGAGTTTTGATTCCTCTGTTCATCACACTGGACACAAAGCTGCAGATTGCTTGTCCTCCCTTCTGCAGGCAGCTATCTTGCACTGAGCATGCAATGGACAGTTTCATTGCTCAGAAGAAGTATTCTTTGATCCAAAATGGTGCTTAGAGCACTAGGGTGAACTACACAAAGCCACTTTGGCTAAAGTAGTTTGCCTCCAGGGCAACTATACAAATTAATACCCTGCTATGCTGAAGTAGAAATTAACTAATCCTCCAGCTACATATTATCACAGATTTAATGATCTTTGCAAAATAAAGTTATATCATCCAGTGATAATGATCTCCACATGAAGTAAACTTGCTCAACATTTCAAATAATTCATTAGCTTTCTGTAATTTCCTGCCACTCTCTTTCCAAAGTCTCTGCCTTTCTTATGATAAGTTAATTTTTAATTTAATGTAGTGTGGTAGTTCCAATTTTTTATTTCCTCTAGTGTTCCTCATTGTTCAGTATCAGTTATATCTTACATCTTCTTTAGGTTTTTTGTTTGTTTTTAGAACTGCAGATAGGGTCACAGAAGGGAAAACAACTGCAACAACATGAATTCAGTTATACAACATTGTGTAATTACAGCTACCCAGTTTCATGTATTAGTACTCATTCCTGAGTGTGGACTGATTCCAACATTTTGAGTGGTTGCAACTTTAGGACTTAGAGACAGTTTTTAATAATTGCCGCTGATGTCTTACCCTGCAGCTGTCTGGATGAAATTCTACTGCAATCATGCCATGCAGCTCAACTCACTAAGTCAGTCTGCTAGAGCACTTGACAATCTTCCCCATTTAAGTTGCTGAAATAATGTTGTGTCTTCTACAAAATTTGCTACTTCTCTGTTCATCTTCCATTTGCTGGCTAATAATAGCACATTAAGTGCTAACATGAGTCCTAGCAAAGAACTGAACTACACTGCACTATTAATATAAAACTTGAACATACAAATTGACTACTTTCCTTCTGTCAGACACTCCATTTGAGAAACCTTCCTTCTACCTTCAACATCTTTTGTTTTTCCTAGGCTTTTCTACAGAAAAGCTGGAAAAATACTAAATGAAAGTAACACATATCCTTCAGGTAAATTTCCTCATCTCATAATTTTTCCGCCTACTATAGCAGTAAATGTAAGAAATACTATTGACAGCTTAATTATTACAGAACAGCTTGATTTTTCTTGGATTAGGGGTTAAGTGTTTCTCACTACTTGAACCTGCATACAGCAAAAAATTCTCCTGCTTAGATTGATTCCTACAATACTGAGATAGAGCATGCATGTTTAAAACTGGGAAAAAGTTCAAGAGAAGACCTGAAGATTTGGAATCTGCCTACAGTTCCAGAATTTAAGGAGAGAGTGAATATTTTTAAGAATGCTTTGAAAACTATTGAAATGTAAATGTAACCATCCCCAGGACAAGGACTAATCTCATCATGGATTTACATAAGCAGTATTATTCATTGCTAACATATTCTTTATTAGCACTCTCACGCAGAATCTTAATTTTTCATAGCTGAAAACAGAATTTAATAAATATCCTCACATGTGCTGCTGCCTATATGGTGTTTCTCTGTAGGCCAAATTAATGCCAGTAGGGTCAAAAGCCATAGTGCTGTTATAGCTGTGAGGATTTAAGGAGAAGATTTGGAAGAAGTAGTACAGTCTTTTATTTAATTAAGTCATACAGCTGGACTGCCTGCAATTAATATCTTGTATTGGGTCTGTGTTCCCAAAAGCATGTGGGGTTTTTTTCTGAACTGGTAAAAATCACTACCATTCTCTGTAAATCTTGTCTTACTGATATGGAAAAAAGATCAAAACAAGGGAGCATAGTTCTGAAGAAGAGCTTAGTTTTGGAAGTTTTTACAAACTAGTGGCACACATCTGAACATGTTTCCTGGCTGTTGCTTAGAAGGAATGAAAAGTATTTGTTAAACAAAGATTGAAGATTAGGAAAAAGTGATCCCTTTGTTGCCTTTTTTAGAAATCATGGTGGGTGTAGAAAACCTTTCACCACAAAGAAATAGTGATGAAATAGTTATGAAATAGTTATTTCTTTAAATATCATTGGTATACCTGGAATTTTACTGGCTGAAAAACACCTAAAACCTGCCAGCCTAATAACAGACAGTGTTCATAGTGAAGGAAAGAATACAAAGGCATGTCAACTCAGACACATAAATGGACCTAAAATTTATACCCACATGTTACAATTTAGTAAATTTTTATATGCGTCAGAAAATTTACAGAAAGGATTTGAAAGTACAGAACAAAAATGCTTTGCAGATAGACTGAGAAAGGTATGTACAATTGAGTAGGAGGTAAGATATGGGACATTAGGACTAATAAATAAATGCCAACTCTGAGAATGAATGCCTAGAAAATTATGGCATTCAGGAGAGCAAGCATTGAGGGCTGCTTGGTTTTGCTAAAAAGAAGTTACAAAACAAAATGGAAACTATGCAACTGAATAAAGAAGCTAGTAGGAAGTATTTTCCAGTCAGAGAAGAAAAAAAAAGAAAATCAGTTAAATTTTGTCTGAGGCAGTATGTTTTTCAGATACATTATACTCATGCCACTTTATCACTCAGTATAATTTACTGTTCCAAAAGCTTCATTTATGATATAATGATTTTATAATTTCATATATTTTGAATCCCTGCAGGCTTTCTCATTTATTATAAGAAAGTGTGTATTTAACTATAAAACCATGATGGGTGCCTGGCTCCAGCACCAAGCAAACAGATGAGTAAAATCCAACAGACCTATTTTGCAGACCTGGTTTCTGTAAGCAGTCCTGTCCCTTTATAGCATGTAGAGTAGGAATGGGCTCTAGTGACATACAAAAGAAACCCCTACTTTGATTATGCCAGTATTAATTATACAATACAATAGCTCCTCTGAGATGAATTGAATTGTGGTAGCTTGCAAAATATGTGTCTATCTTTCACTACTGAGAAGCACTGCAAAAGTGTAATAATTAAATTAACAAATTAGAAGGTTTGCCAAGCACATAGCAGGATCTAGGTTTATGGATAAGAGTGAACAAAATGGTAAGATTAAAAAGTAATTTCACTTTTTAAACTGAGACCTTCTGTCATATATGGCCAAAAGCATCCTATTTTTGAGAATTTAATCCCACACTGAGCAAGTCAGGATACTGCAGTGTTTTCTGTTGTTGTAAAAGAGTAAGAAGAACATAATTACTGCTTGCCAACTATCCCTACATTTCTACTGTCTCTATCTTATTGCAGACATATCTTCTTTCATATTATTGTCAAAAGCTAAATCACTTTTTCATAAGTATAAAATCATTCTAACTTCTTTTAAAATAACAAGTGATCCTAGATGACTGTCCTTTAATAATTTTGAAAATAAACTCATTCTTGAAAATAATGTGTTTGACTCAAGTGTTTTCTTGTGTAACTTCTTTTTGTAGTTAAATATTTGGTGTGGTTATTTGTGTGTAGTTTTTAACTTCTTTGTTTCATCTCCTGTTTTCATGAATGATTAAATGCAGCACTGGTGAACCAAATTCAATGTTACATTTCAGACTGCAGTAAATCAATAAATTTAAACTTTTATTCATGTGCTCTAAAATGACAAGATGCAAAGTGGTAACAGTTTTTTGACTTCTGTTCTGGTTGTCATTTTATTGTTTGGTTTTTATCAAAATCAAATCAGAATCAAATTTTTAAAAATCCATAAGAACTAAGAAATATGCTTTTTGGCAACTTGTCTTGTAATATTTCCTAATTCTGGGAAATGTTCTCATCCCCTGTCTATGAATATAGAGCAAATATAGCACTCACAGAGCAAGTAACATCTTTGTTATCTAACAGTGTGACATTTTGAATAAAATTGAAAATATGCATAGCAAGACAAATATGCAGTGGAAACAGCTCACAAAGCAAAAGCAGAATCTATGCACTAGTGAATGGAGTCATGTCTGATGATCAGGCATTTCTAAAAATAACTTGTTGAATCAGATTATAGACTTCACTTAAGATTGTACATGAGAGAAATTAAGCTGATAAAGTAATTTGATAAAGACAACATATTTAGTGTTACCTTTTAGAAGTACATTGTCATAGTTATATTAGTAATATTTTAAATCATTATTTAATTTCATCATTATAAAATATCTTTGCAGAGAGAAAATGGTGGCATCAGCTGTTAAATCAGCTGTAGATATCAGCAGATATCCTTTGCAAGAAAAAAAAAAAATTATTACAAAAGCATAAGGAGCTATTTCTTAAGTAGCACTTATTGAATAAGGAGTTCTACTCACCAGGGAGCCAATGAGTGGACTTTTCCATTTTAATTACAAGTAAAGGAACTTAGCTCTTGATTGTGTATCTAATATGTTGTGTAATTGTTTATTATGCTCAAAAATTATTGTCTTTCAAGAAAAAAAATGTACTACGGCAATCAATTCTCCGAGAAAAAGACATACAGTTTCAAAACCAGAACTTCTGCAGGTCATCCTAGAAAATTCCCTATTGGTTTGTGACTTTAAGAGACAGTATTTCATTTCAAAAATGAAAAGAAATCAACAGCAGCTTTATCTTATTAGGGTATAGAACACCGAAATGATCACAGCTATTTCACAGAATTGTATTTTAAATTAAAAATAAAGATCTGAATAATGTACAGGTTTCAAAATGCTTCCCTATTTCAAACCACTATACCAATTACAAAAGCATCAATAAAAGTAATAAACAAGGAATCATCTAGTCCTGCTTTTTAATAATCTTCAAATATTGACCTAATAGAAAGGCATGAAGTTAAATCTGTGTAAAAACTTTGGTATTTTGAAACCGACAAGATAAAGTGTCATGTTTTTATCTACCTACATGGAGATGAGTGATGTAAATATAGGGAGGCTATTCCAGTTTGCTGCTCATTATCATTCTTGAAAGGACAAAATTTTATTTCAGATATCAAAAAGGAGCAAAGGAAAAGGCTGCCTACCACCCTGGAGGCACCTTCATAGTGTATTGCTTTCTTCTACCAACTTGAATGCATTTGGGCAGTAGTTACTGTAAATTGTATCCTTCTTATCCAAACTACCACAAAGGCAGCTTAAGGTGTTTCCCCTCTTACAAGGGCATGTCTTACTTTGATATCTATGTGATTAGCATGGCCATTTCCGGATTTCAATATCTCTGCAAAACACATGCTGCATATAAAAAGTAATTTGAAATATTTGACAACAACAAGCTCTGATGTTTCAGTCTGAATTATTTTATGAATATGCTTTAAGTAACAGGTACTAAATTTTCTATTAGTATTATTTTGGAAATGTAGACTAAAACTAAATACCATATTGCAGAAAAAGCCTAACAAGTTATTGAATCAGTGGGACCAGATTAACACAGAACCTTCCTGTGGCTTCTTCAGTTTTCCAATAAATGAAAAACCCCACAGTTCATGTGACAAAGCAGCTGGCAAAATGCAGATTTAGCTGTCAGGCAGAAATCTGTGTATGACTGAGCTCAAAGAAAGAAGTGGAAAGTAACTCTAAGAAAGTTTTTCCTTGCAACTATTTCCTTTTAAGAAGTAAAAGCCAGAAATTCTGGGTTATTATAAAGAGCCATACCATTAATTTTCTCCCCATTATTTTTAAAAAGAACGTAAACAAAGTGAGTTTCTTCTTTGTGAGGACATAAAGACGTATTTTATTTTTACAGACTTCAGAGAAATTTGAGATTGGCATTAATCCCCAGAAACTGGAATGATGTTTCTATATTGCTAACAACTGTTCATTGTCCTATGGCTTCTATGGTATTTAGA
The DNA here is from genome assembly GCF_027579445.1 of Ammospiza nelsoni. NCBI lineage: Eukaryota > Metazoa > Chordata > Aves > Passeriformes > Passerellidae > Ammospiza > Ammospiza nelsoni. Next base: position 27,087,276 of record NC_080637.1, on the reverse strand, counting down.
AAAACAAAAGTGCAACAATGCATCACATTGTTAGTCTTATATGTTAATTGTAAGACCTTTGGCCCTCATCAAATGAAGAGCTGGAAGGATTTCACAGCATGTTAAAATGTATTAAGAAGGAATATACAAAGAATTAAGAAGTATTTCAGGTGAAAGACAGTAGTAACAGCAGAACAAATAAACTAAAAAATATAAACACACTCTATGCATGCATGTATAATATTCAACCAATCATCAATAAACTCTGGTGAAAATGTTAGTATCTGATCTGGCAATAAGATCTGCTGAAGCAATCTTCCAATTAAAGCGCTGAGTACACAAACTTATAAAAAATATTATATGGTGTGACAGTCCATAATAACGAAAAGGTATTAGCTGAAGTGTTCTTACTAACTGTATCCTTTCCAGCAGGAAACTAAGAAATAGCTACTTGAATTCTAAATCTCACCAGGATAAGTCAAGAAAAACATGTCATATTTTGAATGAGTAAAAATGAAAAGATTAAAAACACTTTTCAACAAAGTAAACTTTCAAGTAAAAAAAGTTTAAGAAAAAGTTTAAAAATGGCATTGGAAACGTTGACTACAAAATTGCTTACTCTCTAATTTAAGAAATATCAAAGAAAATTCCAAGTGAAATCAGAGACCCAGATTTACTAGAGGGAGAATTTCTTTCCTGGAGGAAACAGGAAAAAAAATAACCTACAGAAGAAGAGAATGTAGAAATAAGCTCTATCTCACTCAGGGAGTCCATATCCATCCTCACACACCAAAGACCCAAAATAAAAACATGTTTTACAATCTTAAAAGTAAATATAAATTCTTACAACTTTAAACATTAGGAAGTATGTAATTCCAAAATGCTTCTTATTTGCTGAACAAAATATTTCCATAACTTTTAAAATTTAAATTGTAAAGTAATATCAAAATTCAACTTCAAGTGCCTCTTCTCTGACAACACCTATTCTGACAATTGACTACAAAAAAATTCTTAAATTATCACAGCATCTTATTCATTCAGTTGGTGTAGGGCAGCATGCAGACTTGACATGTTTCCTAAGATCACCATCTAAACAGGATCATGAAAAAAAAAAAATGCTTCTCACAAAGATCAATTTACACAGAGGTGAATCACTTGTGTATGATGTTTTATAAGACTAATGTAGCACTGCTGGCACTCCAAAACCTCATTTAAAAAAAAAAACAAACTGAAACGTACCTCATAGGAGGGTCAATGTCATCTCTGGAGACAGAAAAATTACTTACCTTTAGGTCCAAAATTCTTGACTGCTGTTTTACATTAATCAGAATGCTCTTCCAAATTTAGACAAAAGGAAAGCCAATGATTTATAGGTCAAAATTTCTGTAAATCTGAATTTAAAGTCCAAATGTCTGAATCTGAATTTCAGCATCCAAATGTCAAACTTTTCTATATTTATACTCTCTTTCAATTTGAAGATATATTTTTCCAGAATCTAATTATGTTTTTGGCAGGAACATGGCCCAGAGCTTTCTGGAGTTCTGCAGATTTTTAACACCAGAACTCCTGGCAAAATCTCTATATAGCAGATAAAATTTTAGTAGAGAAAGCAAAAAAAAAAAAAAACAGTAAAAATCAAAATTCTCATCTCTTACATAAGCGATGTTCTTTGAGCTTACTTTCTCCTATTTGGCCAGAAATGAAAGACTATAACAGGGCTCAAACGTACCATTTCAGAATGGTGCACTTTTCATTGGAAGCAGTTTGAAGTTTCTGCAGCCAATTGTTTCAAATATTTTTTCATACAATAAGATCCTTTGAGATGAAAAATCAATTAAAAAAAAAATTTAGTATTTCATTACTCATGAACATAAATTCTTTGAGAATGAAACTTCAGTTATAACCTCCTTTTCCCCAAACCAAACTCCAACACATAGAATTCTAAAAAACATTATAGAAAATTAAACACTAGAGGCAAAAAAGATAAAATTTTATGTTAAGCTGTAAAGAAAGGCAAAGGATTTGTTAAAGAACATATGAAAAGAGTTTGAAATATTCACTGTCTTGATCATCTCCTCTGTGCAAAAAACTCAATATTATGCATCACCAGTATGGAGAATGAATGAACTACTTCTGATTTCTCCCAACTAATCGTCTTATAACATCATCCCACAAAGAGAGAAAAGTACTCAGTAGTCATGAAAAAAAATTCATTAACACGATACATCATATTATCATTTCATAAAAGAGCTTTACAGAGTCAATACAAGTTCCTCAATAATACCACAAAGTACTCCTAAGAAATATATCCTTAATTTCAGCAAATTGTTTTGTAAAGACTATGGAACATCATTCCAGAGAAAGCCTAATTCTTAAACAGAATCAGAGGTCTCCAAATTTGTCCTTATGCTGCACACCAGGTGCTTTTCAAGTCTCTTCCTATGCACCAACCAAAGTCTGAACATCTGCAACTTCTTTTGGCAATATAAACCAGTGCTTTTACCTTATTATCAAAAGTGGCCGTCTCATGTGTTGTTGTTTTGTCTCCCTAATATCCAACCTAAAAATCCCTCACTCTTCTCTAAATACACATTTGAAAGGCAAGTCAGAAATCCCCAACTGGTATCATTATGCTTGAGTTAACTGATTATAAATGGGTGCATTGTTAATTTTACAGCTGATTCTAGTTCTACTGCAAATCATCCTAGATTGTACTTCAAGGTTATTTATGAGATTCTCTAAATTGAACCCCAAAATATTCAAGGAAAATATTAAAAAATGTTTCCAATTTGTAACATTCCCTGAGTATATATACACATCTAATATATACAAGTCTAATAGAACAGTACCTACCAAAATTACAGAATTAACATCTCCATCACAAAAAGAATAAATGTTAAACTTCAAAAAAAGTAAACAGAAGTTAACCTTTTGAAAGAGGGAAAAATAAAATTCAGAAAATTATTTTCTCTGTGTGTCCAAATCTGGTGTTCTGTAGCTCAAGGGAAAAAAAAAAAAAACCACTAACATTTTAAAATTCAAAAAATCTAAACCACAAAAAATGTTAAATTAGGAGCAAGGAGGAGATTCAAATGGTATAATTATTCCTAGAAGCATCCAATTATTCCATGGACGTTTTGGAGACCAGCACAGGATTTAAAGCAAAGCTTGTGAAGGTCACAGGAGCTCATAAGAAAAAATATAAGAGGATCACTTACAAGGGCAAGGCTGAGATCACTTACAAGGTTGAGAAGCTAAAAAAGAGGTTTAGATGAGGTCAGAAGTAGAACAATTGTTGGTTTGTTATTGTATTTAAAGAATGAAGACTTGGATTACAGCAGTCGGAAATAAACACGATGGTACACAAGACATGCATAACTAATTGGATCAATTTGTCTACCTGGTGACAGGCTTTGGGTACTATCTCACAACTGTAAGAGAACAATATATTCAAAATTTATAAAAGTTTTTATTTAAAAGCTTTGCAATAAACTTTAAAAACCACAAAATACTTTTTAATGAATAGGTCTTCCTGCTGGATTCATTTGGATGAACATTTATTGAAGCACTAATTGTCAGCATTACTTTCAGATCCCCATCAGTTCTCATAAATGTCCATATGTTCTTTGGCTTAGAAGTACAGCTTAATGACACAGGAAAGTGCAAGCCAATTTATCATCCTTCCTTAACCTTTTGAAAAATAAATTTGTTTTTATGAGAAACAATCATGGTAAATAAAGTAAAGAGCATTTCAATTCTATCATACTATGGTGTCATTTTGCATTGTCTTAATGCAATTGCTTAACTTTAAAATTACTCAAATCGATCCATTTTTTTTCCCTGACCTAGAGTTTACCATCTCTAGAAGGGCAAAGACAAGGACCAACTTTCCAAATAGCTTTATATGTTTGAGATGTGACTACCCACCAGGTGTTTGTACATCTCTCTCAGCAGAGCCACAGTACAACCTACAGTACAACCTCTACTTTCAACACATTTATGCCAGTATAAAATTCTTTTTTCTATAAGGATTTATTGTTAATTCAAAAACCTACACTTATGTGAAGGATTTTAACCAGTATAACTGAATCCACACTAGAGGGTGCTGCAATTTTAATTGTAAAAGGTTTTTACAGACACTGCAACTTCAGAGCAGTATATTTTGTAACATTTCAGAAATGTTTTCTTGCTATCTGGGACAGCAAATTACTACCAAATAAGAATTAAACTCATAACCACAGACACCAGATACATCACTGATACATGTCAAGTCTTGTTCCAAATCCAGAAGTTTGTTATTATTTGCTATCATAATTGCACATCAGTGCTTGTATTTAACATATGAATAAATTAGTAAAGAGAACATAGAATTTTCACCATCAGAAAAACAGTTTGTAAAATGAACACTGACCGATTTGAAACTGCACAAAATTGTACTGACTCTTCCAAAAAAAAAAGTATGTACTTTTCCCATGCAACATGGAAAAAGTAATCCTCCTTCCTTAAGATTAAAAAGGAAAATACACTTTACAAAGTACATACAACTTGAAAGCTTCAAATAGAATTTTGCCTCAGGCTGCAGAATAGCCTTTGCATGAGCTTCCATACCAGTAATTCCATCATCCATGATCCATACAAAGTAACATTTATATGCTGGCTCTTATCTGATCTTCCTGCTCATACTTCAAACTTTCTGAGAACATTGGCTTTACAGGGAGTTCTAGTGCATCATGTCAGGGCCCATTTGTCCTGGTCCATATTTCCATTGTTCATGCAGTACCAAAACCACCCCAGAATACAAATTATAGATAAGAATAAACTTGGAAGAAAAAGTTTATCTTCTTACTTGGCTTTTACTTCCCCAGAGACTTCTGTCTCTCAGGCTGTATCCAAAGAATAAGGGGAGAGGAGGATATTTCTACCTCCTCTCTTCTACCTTTTCCACAGGCAAAAGGAAAAGATTCATAAGTACAAGAAAGTGAAGGAAAAGAGTTTTGTCTCTTTGGAAAAATGTTTTGGCAAATAACAAGCCTGATGCCACAGAGGGATCCTATGAGAAAATGTTCTGTAAGCAAAGGGCTACAAATCCAGCTGACCAGTGCTAGACTGAAAGAGAAGGAAGATTTTACTCTAATTCCAGTTCCTATGCAGAATAACAAACACAAAGGAAAAAAAAACTCAGAAAATTATAACAAATGTACTGATCTTAAAACAAAAAAATCTGAAAAGCTCCAGGGGGAAAAAAAAGCTAGAACTGAGAATTTCAAACATTTCTAGGACTTCTTGCTTTCTGATCTCTTGCCCCTACTCTTTTTTCCACTATTTCTTTTGCCCCTTCCCCTCTTCCTCCATTCTCTCCCCCCTTCTGTCTATTTTTGTGGGATAAAAACAGATAATGAAATGCTTCACTTAGTTGTCAAAAAGATATAAGCACTAATTAAATTTTTCAGGTTCATCTCCACTTTGAAAAGCTTAGTTTATCCACCCAAAGAAGAAGCCATGAGGTGAAACTTGCAAGTAACAAATAGCAAATGTTCATATTAGAATAGGTAGCAAAACATTACACTAGAAAGCACTCATTTAAAGGACAAATTAATTTTAAAAAAAACATTTGCATAAATTTAAGTTCTCTGTTTACTGACAATTCTATAAATCTAATCTAATCTTTGTATAAATACATGCTGTGAATCATTTCTACAGCTGCAGGAATACTTCCAGTAGTTAAAACCTCTAATTTTTTCTGAGAATCTCTAATATCTCACATTAGGATCACCAGCATAACTCTGACAATCAAAACAACTATCCACACACTTTACTGATATTAAGGTTCAAAGAATTCTAAACATCCCATAAAACAGCCTGTTTCCGGATTACAACATCTAAGGGAAGACTAACATTACAGATCCCTAAGGTCCAATTTCTTGCCCACTTTTGTTATTGAATGTCAGTTGAATAAACATAGGAATAGACATTATGAAAATTGCTCTGAGACAACTAAAACAATTCTTTCAAAGCATTTTTTAATATTATCTCATAAATGAGTTGCTTAATGTACAAATTGAAAACCTGATTTTTAAGAAAATCTATCACTAAATACAGATTTGTTATTTAACTACTGACAAGATAAGCAAGTAAATTTTACCATTTCACAGTAATTCAAACTATATTCTTAAGAAATGTCTTAGAAACAACAGGTCACTTAGCAATTCTCTGCACCATTTTAGCCAGAAGTCTGTAAAATGTTATCAATTAATATTATTTGATTTACTAGTATGATATTGCTAACATGTACAATCCATACCAGCTGAGGCATTTTCCCTTTGTTGCAAGAGTAATGTTAAATCTCATAAGAGATGCAAAACATATATTTGCATGGAGAAATGCACAGTTCACAGGACCAAAATGATTTGGGTTGGAAGTGACCTCTCATTATTAAAATCTTTTCCTCAGAATCCACTTTCAATGCAGTAGGAAAAAATGTCCTTCAAAACTTGTTCTGTTTATTAGCAAAAGCATTTGTGACTTATTTATTTCCATCAAGTCTGTTTTACTTAAATTTGCCCTTACATTTTCCCCCAAACACTTGAAACTTGTACATGCACAGGGTTCTATCAAGTTTGATTAATTCAGATAGACTTCTGTGGACAAGTAATCTTGCTCAATATATTTATCTGTTTGCACAGCTTCTTGTATACCGATATCATGTGGGAAAAGGAGGGGAAATTTCCAAGTGCCTGATATAGAATCAACCAGTACAGATAAATAATTTTACAGCTGTAAATACATATTTTGGCATAGATTGTGTCTCACCACATAATGTAACTTTTACACAAGAAAATATTCCCTCTCTGTAATAATAGAAAGAGCACAACACAAAGACTACATCATACTTATGAGAAGAGGTTGCTGAGCTAAGCAGACCTTGCTGTGAGCCAGCATCATCATTCCTGTATTCTTAGTTAACGTCGCTTTGGAAAAAGGTCAGTTCTGTATGTACATGAAAAAAATACTGAAATGACAAAGTAAGAAAGCATACTTGGAAAGGAAAAAAAATTAAAATCTAAGCTATGTGTAGTGCAAAGGAAAATACAGAAGTACATACTACAAATTGTATCTTATTTTCCCGAGTCATTATGGCTATTTCAAAGACCATTTCAAATAGCTCTGTACATAACATTTCTTAAATAATCTCTTTTTACAAATGCTGCAATAATTCAAATACTATAATAAGATCACAGCCATATGAGGATGCTACAGTCGTCAGCACACTGCAAATCTAGCATACCCTGAAAACAAGCATGCTGAAGGAAAGGCATTTGTAGGTGTATTGTCACAGGATTTCACTTTCTGTTCCCTTTGCCTCTCTTCCTAGCAGTGAATCACTCTAAGCATTCAGAAGATACTCCAGAAACTTTCCACTCTGGTAAAAATACATGGGAATACATAAAGAGCTTCTGCTCCTTCATTTCCAAAACCAAAGAAATGTAGGCATCAGGATCAGAGTTGTATAGTCATACAGCTCTGATCCTGATGCCTACATTTCTTTGTTACATGTTAATGTAGCAGGACGTTCCCCTGTCACAGAAGGACTTACCTGTTCTGCCTAATAGCTGGTGCAATAGCTCAAGGCATCTTCCCCCTCACATGATTCTGTTAATTGGTAAAATAACTCCATCAGGACAGCTTGCTGGCAGTGAGTTATTTTGGTGCTATGTAGGTGACATTCCCAGCTGACAATAAACACTTTGCCTCAAAAGGGAGGATGTAGGAAGATAAGCTTGAATTTTTGAATGACAGACACTTCACAAACTATAAAACTTACAACAAACTTGCACATAGCAGAAGTCTTCTGCACATTCCCTGGAAATGTGTGGAGTCTTTCCCCAAAGTTGGGATGCCAGCTTTGATGGTTACTCTCTCGAGGGTTGAGTGAAATGACTCTGTGAACTCCATCATTAATTTGGTGGTAAGATTGACTCCTAAGCTGTACTATTTCTTTCCTAGTTATAATATGGGTGCTTTTATGTCATTCACTGTTTTATGCAATCTACTAGTAGTTCTTTTGTTTTATCCTGTGTAGTAAGTAGCTCTGTATAAGGTCGTTTGTTTGCTAATTTCCTGTCTATTCTATAGACTCATTTTGTAATAGACCCGATCTGCTACTCTTGAGAACATACAAGCCAGAGCAACTTAGGTGCATGTCAGCTGTGTAGAGTTGCTGCCAAAAATCTGAGCCTAAGGCAGGGCTTGTCTAAAGCTCTCACTCAATCCATAACAGTTGTACTGAAGATGATGCAGCAGCATTTAGAGATGTACATTATCTGCCATGGGACAGGCCTAAGTGAAAAACATGGCCAGGCAGTGACTGGGATATGAAACTAGGAAAAAAATTCATTATCATTAAATAAAAGTAGCCAGAAAAATTTGGGGAAAGCCATCTTGTTTTATTTTATCTGTGCAGAAAGAAAAAGAAGTCTAACTTGGAAACATTTTGTCACCAAAACTTTGTCTAATTTACATCTGAACGTTCAGGTGGCACTGAACCAAGGTTTTATTTAGCTTGGAAACTGCTAAAAATGCTTAGACATGTAAACAATTGGAGCTAGTGAAAGGCACAACAATCAGCTAACAACCATCCCACTCAAATAAGTATGGAGTGGCACCGCAAACACCTATCTGAAGCTGAGACCGTGAGTCTGCAGAGCCAGCAATTGGTAATACCTGTAAATAATTATCAAAGGTAGTGGCTGGAGTAGACCAGAGCCAGATATCCTTTTTTCATAAAACATGTCCTGAAGCATTGCATTACATAACTTCAGGACACCACTTTGGTTTGTATCAGTATTAGAGCATTATTATAAAGTCCACCTAAGTTTTTCTAACACACTCCCTTGCCTAAAACTTGCAAAATGACTAGTTTTTAATTTACTTTTATTTTGATCTAGATATGAAAATCATCTGATATTTCTTTTTTGAAGTTCTAAAGTCAAAGTCAATGATAAAATAAGGCACAGAATAATTCACATGATACGTAGTAAAAAGAAAAATTAAGTCTTCTGAGATTCCACAGGGAGACACTTATTATCAAAATTAAAAGGAAGAAAAGAAAGAAAAAGAGCATGATAGTTTGTATTCAGGTATAGAGATACAGGCATTGTAGGCTCTTCCTTAAAAATATCGATTCAAAACACATTCTCACTATCCCTACTTATCCTGTCAACTTCAGACATTTCATGCAATGTTTCTCCCACAAAAGCTCACAACTCTATTCAAGCAGGATATTTATTTTCTAGAATCTAGGAATACATTACATTATATCTTTGACTAGTTATGTAATGTCAATAATATAAGGAATGAAAGATTGATTTCAAAGTTCCCTGATATTTAGATACCATTTAAATTAATGTCAAGTGTTAATTTTTCAATCTAGTAAAAGTTTTTGAGATTTTCTAGAGACCTTGTATATGACTTCACCTTCCAGACAGTGAGTGAAGTGCTAGAATTTCCAGAACCAGTATTCCCTTCACCCACTATGTATCCTGCACTATACTCCACTTAATCAGAGGACAGGCTAAGACAATGCACACAAGAAAACCTTGTGATAAGAAAACCTGAGTTCTGGAGGAGGTTACTGCAACTGCGCTGGCACAGGCAGTTTTCTGGAGAGAAGCACCTTGCTAGGACTTTCTCCAACAGCATGTACTTTGCTCACTTTTGTAGGATACAATCAAAAAAAAAAAGAGAAAAAGAAAACATTCAACATCAAATTGGGGATAATGGTATAGGATGAAAACATACAAAAATCCAGTGAAGAACATATTAACATCTCTGTAACCTAAAATATACACACGTACACACAGAACTGTTTCACATTTAGTGCCCAACTCCAGAAAGCTAGCTTTATTTTCTATTTATTAGTATTGTCATAATATGAAAAACAAATACTATTTGTTAGGAAAGCAGCTGATACACAAAATTAACAGACATATTCTGCTTCAGGGCATGAATACAAGAAAATTGTCAGACATTAATAATGTAGACAGAGCATTTTCCTGGGAAAATGAAGATCCAATGGAACAACAGATAAATCATGCCCAACTGCTCACTGTTTGTTGTTTCACAATCTGTTGTATTTTATAGAAAGTGACTAGTACAAGTCTTTTACAGCCATAAAAAATTAGCAGAAATTAATATGTAAATTACTGTAGTACTTGTGTGGGAATCCATTTCATTAATTTGAATTCACTGACATGACTGTGTAATCTAAATTTATGAGGTTTTCAACTGCCACTCCATGGAGAATTCCACATTTATTGAATTTTGCTTTAAAAGTATTTTGTGCATTAAATAATACTTGCAGAGCAGTAATGTACATGAATGGCTTGGAGTTTAATTTATATAATATATACCAGGCATTTTGCCTGTAAGATATATAACCTGCAGTGCCAAAAAAAAAAAGAAAAGGCACTTAATATTTCCTTTTAAAACATTTGTGGACAGCAATGAAAACAAATTACTGGAAGAAGGAACAAAAAGTTTTTGGAGTTCTTAGTGAAATAAATATTGCTCTTAATTATTTTGTTGAAACAAATGCAAATCTTCTTCTTGTTAATATGTGGGCTTTATGATGCGTAGGACTCAAGTTGAAGAAAAAAGGCACAGAATAAATCACATGCAAATCTGAACAAGAAGGTTTGTCAATACATAGGCCAGCTTGAAGGTTAAATCTTCAATACCGAGTTTTGGAAAATAGAAGCAAAAAAAGAAATAATAAAATTCCTTACCATTCAACACTAACTAATATCTGGAGGCAAAGAAAGCAAATGCTTTGCATAACATTGGCCTTAATATCCTCTAGGTTTCTAGATGTAAAACAGGTATCCAAATAACATGATACTATCAAAATGTTCTCAAGAAAATACTGAAAATAACATGTCAACATGCTTTCTGAAGACAAGACGAAATACAACAGAAAAGATAGAACAAAACATTTACTCACTTGTGAAGAACTAATTTTAAAAGGACAAAAATATGAAGGTTAAAAAATATTATTATGATAAAAAGGTTTTATTTTCAATTATTGACAGCATTGTAAAGTGGGGTTTGCCCCCACTGTGATTCTAAATATTTTGATATGACCTACTTGCTGGTGGGATGCACTACCAGGTTCATTATTTTGCAAAATGCAATTTTGTTAAGCAACAGGATTGTTTCATTACTAGGGCTTAAACGTTTTTTACTAAGGCATAAAAACAAAGTATTTATCTAGGAGTGCCTATGGTGCAGTTATACCCCTACACATTTCAGTCTTTTTCACACACAGACATGTATCTATAAACAAAATTACTTTTTAAGTATCATCAATTATTTGAATGAAGAAAACTGCTTTGAAATGGGGATCTAGGGGCAGGGAAAGAGACAATTTGGTATCAGATTTGTTTAAACATGACACAAAGAAGAATATATTCCCAACCAGCAACGAATCTTTCACACTTGTCAGATCCTCCTGTCAGCATCCCCTGCAGCTCTGCTGACTACCAGAACACCTGTCTGCTCCAAGGTCACTGATTCAATGTCACATTGCAGTGAACGTGCTCATGCACCATTAGGATTTCAGTATCATCTTGCAAGAGATTTTGTTGTCCCTGTTATTTTACTTATAACTGATTACTGGGTAATTATACTTTGTGAATTGGCATGATTTTGTAAATCAGAACCTTGAAATTAGTTTATCTGACTAGCAAAGAAGCAAGTAAAGATGTGACCCAAAGAAGCATGTACAGAAATAAGTGTCTCTTAGATGGAATGGCTACAGTTCATTTATTTATATATCACTTACATGAAGAGAGCATTTCCACAGGTTTCTTTGCACAGATCTACTAAAGGAATCCTTTTTCTTTTTATTCTTTTTCAAGAGATACATTTCATAGTTAAAACATCATCTTTTTTTGCCTCCTAAAATGTTTCCAACTACTTGCTATTTAGGAAGCTGGTTCATGCAGAGACTTTAAAAATTGCTGTATTTTTCATAATATTAAATAAACATATAAATTAAGCAACCATTACATACCCATGGACCTGCATTAAGGTGGCAGTTACAAAAAGTAAGAACTACTGCAGGAGGCTCTGTTTTGCCTTAACCTTGGCATTAAAGGAATGTAATACATAACTGTTCTTTTCCCCCAAGTAACTGTAATGTTAGAATCATATCCTCCAGTTGTTCTGAGATTGAATCCTTCTGTTCATATCTGTAACTATAATTTTTCTACCCTAAGTCTTAGAAAATATAGTAAGCAATTGTCAGGAGACACACATTCCTCAACAGCACTCAACCTACATATTGGACACCTCATCCTAAATTCAGGTCTTTGAGAGAAACGTTTCCTTTTTACTATGTCAAGTTAAACTGTCTTTTCCTCCTATCCACAAAGGGAAAAACAGATTTTATAGGTCAGAAAAGAGAAATGATTCAAATTACTCTTCAAATGCTCAAAGTAATGGTGATGGTACTGCTGTCCCTCATAGAAAAATTCCATTCGTCACTGCAAAAGTCTGTGTAAAGTCCCACTCATCGTGGTTCTTGTAAATCTGCCGCCTCTGAAATTCCGTAAGCATTGCATGATTCTGCATAGGCTGAAAAATTGCTTTCTATTGAAAAAGAAATAAACACATGCATCCCCGTCTCAGTCAGAACACAGCTAAAATCATAACTCAAACATAAAAATCTGCTAAACCTTCCCCAGCATTGTGTGAACATTTGCCTGTTCTCACAGCACTGCGAGCAGTTCATTAGCTCTACGCTACTGATAGTCAATAGCAGCCAGAGTTAAGAGCGCAGAATCGGAAGTCATTACAGAGGAGCAATTGTGATGGGTATTGACTGCTGCGACTCTAAGATGCTTTACCTCTGCAAAGTGGCATCTGAAGACTTGCTCCCACAGCTAGCTGTCTTGTCTCCAAAATTGACCTACCAGGGATACCTAGGCACAAGCTTCACAAAGTGGAGTTATTTCACGAAAAAGTAAAAGTATGTTCAATGTCAGCTCTTTCTCAAGAACCCTTATAGTCCTCATTCTGTAGTCACCAGCCAATTTTGCTCTCAATAATCTGTACATACTTTTCATTTAAAGTATCACAGCTTGTAAAAATTCCCTCTATAATTTTCTGAAATGTAATTCAAAAGTTATCCTTCTTCTCAGAAAAGGAAGGGATGAGGAAAAAAAATAAAATCAATCTCATTAATTACTTAGTTTGCTCAGTCTCACACTTTCTTTCCCTCTCAGCTGGAATCTGAGAGGGAAAGATGAGGAGTTATGAGATGAACAACTAATCTTTCAGATACACAAGTCCATCTTCATATTTGATCCCTCTTCTTCTAAGCTTATATTTTCTCTGCTGATTTAAGAAGCACAGCCAAGGACTTTATAGATTTTTTTCAGTCGGAGAAAAGTTGTAGTGATGGCTGGTTTTGCTCATGACTTCATCATTCATTCTTCTGTTAAAATCAAAAGAAATATGTGATATTATACCACAAGCCACAGTAATGATCAATTAACCCTAGCTGGTTCCAGGCCTTAGAGACTCTGCATCCTGCTTCAAAATATTTTCAGTGACAGCAAACCCCATCCTCACCACCTCCTAAAAATAATGTACAATCTGTTCTCTCACTCACAGACCAAGCAAATTAAAGAAAACAAATGGAAGAAAATCCTACCACATGTATACTACAGACTAAAGAATACTCTCTCTGAAGAATCAGTGGAATTTAGAAAAACCATCTAGCCTCCAGCTGTTCAGGAGTTTAATTTTCTGGGAAACACAATAGATTTCTTCCACAACCACCATCACCTTGGCCAGTTCAAAACACAAATCACTGTCTGCCTTCAGTAAGAAGAAGTCTAATACTCAGATTTCCTGCCTAAACACCAACTGATTCCATTCTCACTCACAGCTACCTTGTCTGCCAGTGCTGACTGATCTACAGCATGGCAAGTTACAAATGAAACACTAAATGCAGCACAATTTTACTATTCATGTAAAGTACACAGATAACATACTTATCTTCTGGACTCCCTCAAATTACTACAATAAAATTTCATAATCACCATTTCTACATCAAAACGCATTTCAAATACACTCCCAGCAGTATCCTATTATTAGCCACTCTGCTCAACATAAAACAGAAAGCATACAAACTACTATACATGAAAAGCATGCAAAGTATTACATACATCATTATAAAGCAGATGCTTCTTGAAACACCCCAAGAAAGCTATAATATACAGAAAGCCCTCAGCACCACTAACATCCATTGTGTATCATTCTCTCACAAAGCCCTGCTCAGCAATCTCAGACCCTTAACTAAATAAACACACCACTCTAGAGAAATCCATCAAGTCTTCCCCAAGTCTTCTAAACCTCTCAGTTCTGACTCTGAGGGAAACTCATAAAACCCAGATGATTCTGAGAGCTCAAACATAAACTTCAAAGGATGCTAAGCAACACAACCGAGAACATTAGGATTCTAATGCTCTATAATTCTCACTCATCCCTAACAAAAAGCTCCATATTCATCTCTGACTCAGTGCCTGAAAGGACTTAATGACTCTACTGTGTATTCTCTGGATAACATCCTTTCTCCTTCCTCCGCCCCCACTCCACAGGTGTCCACTATTTTTTTTCTTTCAAATGATGCAGGTAAGTGAATAGGTTAAACTCATAACAATTTACAGTTGTTCTTTGAGATCTCTCCTGCTATTACAGATTTTAAGAGGCTCACATGGTCAAAAGGAGGCACCTTTTCCAATTATTGCAATAATTCTATAATATTACCATCTCCTTACAAAATCTGTAAAGCTTTTATTCTTTAAAAATAAAATCACAATTACAATGCTATGAGTGTATTGAAGTACTTGTTGCTAACATAAAGACTTCCAAGTGCTCATGTTAACAGAGATAAATAAACCAAATCATGTAGAGCTTCAAGAAACCTGATTACAATGTTCTTTTGTCTACAGCAGAAAAATTATTCTATGCTGCACATAAAATTAAGATAATTATCTACTAGTTTAATTTAAGGAAAAGCATGCATGCCTCTTACTGCAGTAACAAAAGCAATTACTTTTGTGGTAAGTTAAATATTAGATTTGGAATGTTTTCAAACTAAGCATAATAATGTTTTAACAGCAGTTTACACTATAAAAAATTCAAGCAGTGTCCTTTTTATGCATCTGCAAATTTAATTTTAAACGTGCTGAAACTTTATGGGTACGGCAGTATAAAAATTATGTTAACCAGCATTTAACAAGCCCAGGAAGTATACTGAGAGTCATGCAATTATTAGCTATAATTTACATATGTATGTAAATTACACCGTATAGAGGTATATAAGCAATTCTTAGAGTGGTTCAGTTACAAGGAGAACTGCATTTTAGAAATGTGATCTGTTACTGGTTTCTATACTTGCTTTCATTAAGTCAGCAAGCCAAGCTCTTAGTAAGCAAGTAAGGTAAAAAACTACTGAGATTAGCTTGTTAATAATGTCTGTAGTTTTGCATAGGGATATTAAACTCACACTATATTTATTGCATTATGCAAGCAAGCAATGTTGTTTATACATTAATAATTTTCATTCGATAGTTTACAAGGACAGAACCAATTAAAAAACAAGCTTACTAAACTGTCTGGTTTTCGCATAAGAGATCTCTACCACATGATTTCCAAGTTGTTTGGGTTACAGAATAGATGCAAGGTAATTTTCTAATTATGTTTAAGCCTGGAGTCCACCAAAGTTAGCACAGAAGAGGCATATGTTATATACTGTCACTTCTGGAAGCATCACATCATTTTGAGCTGCAGCAGAGTCTCACAGCTGAAAAGGGCAGCTCAGGCTCCATCCTTCTCCAACAATTCCCTATTCGTTCTCTTCAAATTACACCCAGCATAGTACCTCACACAGCCTTCACACAGCCCTTTTCTTCTCTGTAAATAATCAGCAGCTGTTTTCATATGTCAAAAGAGTTTCTTGACAGAGATTACAACACCAGGATCTATCCAAGGCTGTGGTAACAATGATCTTGACATTCCAAATATTTTGCAGAAAATAAAAATATTTATCTGAAATTCTGCTTTTAACTATTAGAGGAATGCTGAATAATGCAATCTAGCAACATTTAATACTTAGTCACAATATTCTTACTTAGTAAAAAAGCCAATTTGCTTTTCCAAAAGAAACATTCTTCCAGCAGCAGTATTTAAAGTTGCCATTTAAAAAAGGCTGATTTCCCTAAGACTTTTAAACCATACTTTATACATTATTGAAGACTACTAGTTAGAGTACAGATTTTTTAAAATTTCTACCAGGGACCATACAATTTGAATGTGGCTTGGGCTTTTTTTTTAGGTGGTCTACAAATTAAAGAACAATTTTAATGGATTTGATTAATTATATATGGCATTACCACATTAAGAGATAATGGGGAGTTTCAAACAAAACTCTACAATGCTTTTCTAAATATGTGGATTAAAAAAGTAATTTTTCTCAGGAAATAAAATATTTAAATAGAAAATCCATGCAGTTTTCAACAAGAATCAAAGCAAGATAATATATCAGTCTTAAATGAGTTTTCCTTATCATCTGAATATAGACCAAGTGAAAGGAGTAGCTATTTCAATTACGTTTCAATACACCCAAAGACAAAAACTGTTGGAATTTCTCACTTCTCAGTCACTTTCTTTAGCTATATCAACACAAATGTATCTAAACTGAGTTATACCTAAAATACAATTTCTTATGTTGAAAATACTGTATTTAAAACATTATAAATTATTTTATATTTCTTTCTTCCCTACTATGTTATATTTATTAGGAAAATATTCCTATTTCCAACAGGGAAACTAAGCAAAAACAAGTTTTGAAGAAATTATAGGACAACTTAAAGTGTTAGTAATACATAATTTTTTCATATTATTTAACATTATCACCTCTTTCTGGTAACTCCTGGATAAAGCAAGAGAAAGCAAATTAAGAAGTTATCATTTTCAAGAAACTATCATATCATGAAAGGTTCTTGAGACAGAACTTAGTTTTCTTGAACCAAGAGGACAAAAGGATCTCTTTTGCTCTAATCAGTAGCAGCACTAACCTTTTCTAGCTAGTGGGGATCTTAACAGTGTGTGTAACTTAAAATATTTTGTCTGTGAATTTCTGACTTTAAATGTGATTTAAAGAAAACATTCAGCAAATTAAAAAGGAAATACATATTCAGGAATATAGTTCAAAGAACACTACCTAGCGCATCAGCAATTTGGACAAGAGGAAGTGAGCATTTGTGAACACAATTTACAATACCCTTGATATACCTAGAAGCAATAAACCAAATCTACAGTTTGTATGAATCAGTACAGCTCCATTAATTTCAGTGATAATAGGCTGATTTGCATAACCTGACAGCTGACACAAATCTATTAAGGTTTTCAAGCTTTAGTTTTTGACATATAACCAGTTCTCAGAACAGATGACATGGGACTTGACTCCAACAAGGCATTTGTAATGGTAGATGTTCACTATAAGCATGCAGATCTGAAAAACTAGTTCAAGTACTAAGGTTCTAAAATCTACAGATTAAAGGCAATACATGAATTACTTCTAAGAAAATACAAACGGAACAATATAAAAAATGCAATTGTTTTTAATCTAACAGCAATTTATATGCATGTAATTTCATGTTTCCTTGTGTACTTAGAGGGGGAAAAATTTCAAGTAAGAACACAGAAGACCAGGCACCTGAATAATTTAAAATACAATATTTAAACATTTTTGAGGTTCTCAAAGCCCAGCAGCCCATCTCAGTTGACTCAGTGCTAAAAATTCCACTGCTAAAGTTTGCTGAAGAGAAGAAACCTTCACCTCAGCATACCCTATGGCAGCACAGTCATGGTGTGGTCCTGGGCAACAAATTTCCTCTGGCAGGGGAAAGGTGAGCCCCAGGGCAGGGGCCACTGCTGAAAAAGAAAAGATGTACTACTTTGCTCCCTCTTCACTCATCCTGCTTCCATTTTTGAAAGACGGACTTTAAAAAAAATCTAAGGCTGAATTTTAGGATTTTGAGAAGACACAGATACTGCCTTGTTGTTTTAGACTAGATACCTGAACTCCTAGGAATTAAAGGCTTACACCACTACTGACCCATTTAAATTCATGCCCTAAGTACCCTGCCAGAACTTCACATCTCAATCGTGGCCCTTCTTCACATGCACCGTATATGAAAGAGGCAAGGCTAATTTCACTTAACAAAGGATATCTAAAGATTGCAATTTAAATGCACATTATAATGCTTCAGTCATTGTCTGAATCTAAGTCATGCAAAGGTCTCAATACAGACTTGAACATTACGGAATATATTCTATTATCTTTTTTTTGTTGACATGCTCCCCTGGCCTTTTAAAAAATATATCTGAAATATTCTGATATTTCTGATACTGAAACGAAGTTTAATCACAATGCACATTTTTACGCCTTACACTGCTGACTAGATAATTAGCCTAAAATACTAATCAGAAAGCAATACCTCATGGTTTTTCTGACATGTTGAAGTCCCAGACTGAGCTTCCTATCTCAAGCAGCAAAATTGCTAAAGTATTTACATGTCTCAAAAGTAATTCAAAACTCAAGGCTTCGAGAACAAGACAAAGTCTTCCCAACCCCCAGTCATCCCTAAATTGCTAAGCAAACAAAAAACCCAAATAAAACTACAAGCAGTACTGCATGTATCCATGACCTGTGACTTGAATCGATACCGATAAATTAGAAATACATTGCTTCTTGGATCAGGTAATATTTCGATTTTGGACAGAATTAATGTCTGGGGGGGGTGACTTGTATACAATACCGAATGGCCAGAACAAGATATATAGCTTGGGAAGTGATGTGTGTAACTGCTTATCATTAAACAGTGGAGAAATTACTGCAACAAATTCCCACATCTGTCTCATATGCAACTTCAACATACCTTTCCAACTTGTTTTACTTCTAGATTTATCCAAGATGAACTCTCCACAATGAAATACAATGGTGAGCAAAAATATAGCCACTGATTCTGCCTGACAGATTCAGAGGTGTTCCAAGTGGTAGGGCAGGCTATATCTCAACTAGATAGCAGAAAGAAGTTCAGAAATTACCCAATGTGTTACAAACATTGAAATAGAGATTATTATGAAAGGAAGTCAGAAGGTACAAAATTCCTTAATTACCTATGGCAATACAGCACATTATATTTTCAGCCTCTTTTTCAAATAAAAGAAATCCATATTTTTTTCCTACTAATTTGACATGCACAATGTGTTTCATGTCCTGCTTATGAGGCAGCACAAATCTAGTCAAAATTATAACCCAGGTGACATTTTAAACAGAACCACAGGAAGGATGTGGTATGCTGGCCAGAAATAAAACTCTAAAACATACTGATTCACATCTTGGCTCTAGTAAATGTTTAGCTATGACTTATTTAATTTTCTCTGATTTCCATTTCATTATGCTCCTAAGATAATGAGGAGAGTGCATTTACAAAAGGACTAATGTAATAGTTCTATCTGCAATCTTTTATCCTCACACTTTTCAAGATATGCAGTAAGAACTTAAAACAGCCTTCATTATCACTCCTTACCGGCAAGCAAAGCAGCTAAAGATAAAAGACATCATGGTAGGAGCAATAGTAAATAAGTATCACCTCCTCATAAGTTCCCTTGAGTACAAGTTCCTGTTTCTCTCTCCTTCCTCATTATGTGTAAGTTCTCTAGAATGAACATGCATTGGCTGCAGAATTAGCCTGACTATCTGAAATTTTCTTTTATGAAGCTGACAGCTGTTTTAATTGTTAGAAACATATCTGAAGAACAGTTATTTCAAATCCATCATAATAACTTGTTTAACACAATGAATTTCTGAAAAAAATAGTATCAGCTAATGCAAGTCTAAAACTGGATATAATATTATTCTTTAGTTGTGGAGAATTTTGTGAACAAATACTCAAAACATTCATGGTCAGAATGTTTCCCAAGTATGCAGAGATGATACTGAAATTATCCGCAAACATACAAAAATGCATATTCTTTGGAAGTTAACTTTTTAATGGTATCAGTAAAAAAAATATTTAGAGAATCTCTTTGCATTTAACATTACTATATATATATGAATGCATAGTCTCTCTTACAAAAATATTAATATAAACTTCATCACAATATAAACGTTTATACTATAGTTACTCTGGCTTCATGGATGTGTTGTAGACAACTATTTCTAAACTACATGGGGATTGACATCAAGTGACCTTAAGCATTTGAAGTTGACACATGGTTTATGCTAGAGATCTAAATCTTCTCTTCAGTCAGTGAAGAAAATTAGAAATACCTTTGAAATTATTCATGAAGTTTTACTTAATGTTACAGGGTAGTGAACTAAGCCATGAAGATAGTGTTCTCTGCCTGTTGAGCATTACAGGAGCCACAATAACGTCTACTTGTCTAGAGCAAGCCACAATTGATCTCATCTTTTATGATCAGAATATCATTGCCTCTAATACATCAACTAAGACAAACATTATTTTAATATTGACTGTCTCTGGCAAGATTTGCTAAATAAGATAACAGAATGATTTAACTTGTGCTCCTGATAATGCCTGGAAACACACAATTTACATTGTAAGAAATATGTTAATGTCTTTGTTTCCTTCAGACCATCCTTTCTGAAAGTATCATACTTACTTTGATATCTGTATCTCTTCTTCATTATGTTATTGCACATATGTGAAATTCCATTTATAAAGGAGTGGGTGCCTACCATCAGAGATTATAATTGCCACCTTCCATTTGGATAGAGATATTTTTCCTCTCTGCAATGGGGAAAAGGTATTTGTGGCAAAGAGGTCTATGAACTGAACATAAGTCAGCACTGCAACGTTGTTTTTAAAAAGAAGTATGTTTGATCTCTTAATAGGGATATTTTGAGACACGCTGGGGAAAAACAAGATCCTGGGATCTAACTGCCTACAGAAGTGACAGACATCCTAAATAAAGGGGTAAACTATGTGAAATATCAAGGAAGATAGTGACAATCAAAGAAAGAAGTGAAGAAACCTCTCCAGAATATACTGTGCTGTAACAGTCTTGTTAGACATTGTCATGCTTGTTAGAATGAAGGTACCGCTCTCATTTAAACTCTGGAAAGTAGTTTATCTTTCATATCCCTTCCAACTGCCAAATCATTCAATAATTCTATAACGCATTAAGCAATTTTTGTATTGCATTCAGCACTAGCAAGTACTATTCTTAGGTAAAATATTCTGTCCCATTTAGAATGCTAATATTGTGGGAAAATTTTACAAACTGCAGAGGATCCAGAAGACAGAGAAGAGCAGAAAGTACAAACAGCAGTCTAAAAACACAGGAAAAATGTAAAGGTCTACAGGAAAAATACAGTCAGCTGGTTTTGTACAATAAAACAAGATGATTGAAGACTTAAACACCTGAAGTCTTCAAATAAACACAAAGGAACTGTAAAGAGGAAGGCAATAAACAGTTCTTTGTGTCTACTGTAGGCAGGATTAAAGGCAATGGGCTGAAATGGCATCAGTGTACAATAGACAAGAAAATAAGAAAAAAACCCATATTTGTAGCAAGAAGTAAGATTTGAAACAGCATGCCTAGGTAACTAAGGGATCATCAAAACAGTGAATTTTCATTTAAAACAGTAGTATAATTTAGTTGTTTAATTTAGTCGTTTAATTTAAAACAGTACTTTACAAACCAGCATAAACACTGTCCAGGTCAGATCAACCTGCATAGTTCCATCTCATCACTTCACATCATGACCTTATATCATTTGCTGCTCCCTACACCATCCAGTGAGAAATTACTAGTTCTACCTCTCCAGTTTCATTCCAGATCCTTTCTCAAATATTGTGTCAGGCACCACATCTTCTAGAGTGATCTCTGTCCATAGATGCTTATTTTTTCTTCTACCTCTCTTTCAAAAAGAATTAGTGCCCTTTATGTCTCATCAGTGTACACAGCTCAATATATAAGTAGTCCTTTGGACTCACAATTTCAGTAAAGCTTAATTACATGTTCTCTCTCCCCAGTTATATTTTGCTAAAAATCTATTAATACAATTCTACCAATGGGGTAGACTTTCTTCACAAAGCCTCCATGTGGCTGGAAGTTGAAGGAAAAATATTTTCTTCAAACATGCATCAATATATTTGATTGATAGCAGATGATCTGCTGAATTGTATATCCAAACCTTCTGTAAAAAATCTGAAAGCATCTGTAATGTCATACAAAATTTCAGGCCTCTTGAGGCCATCCATATACAAAAGTCTGCTCAGATTTACAAGCCTTTTAATAACTGCCAGAGCTTCCTATATTTGGGTTAATTAAATTAATTATTTCATATTAGGATTGGGAAGCCTTCAAAGCCATTCTTTATCTTCATTATGTGCTTGTCTTCACTGATGCATATCCTTAATTGTGAACCAATCGATTATATGAAGCAAATACCTAACTCCAGAAGCATCTAAATAGCCATATTTTTAATTCATTTTATTACCAGAAAGGACATATTGATAAGATATGCAAAAAAATTCTAGAAATGCTGGTATTTTCTGCAAACTGAGCATATAGAAAGAAGAATTTTACAAATCAACAAATAATTACTAAGATGTAATTGCAAAAGCTTTGTATTATTTTTTTACAGCAAATATGAATTGCAAGAAATATACACACTCACTTCACATTATCTATTCAATATTTTCTAAAATATAACAGTGAATTTTTGAGATATATTAACACTAACATATTAAAAAAAAAAAACTCTGTGGTATAAATTTGTGAGATTAATACAAGGAATCTTATAGTTTCCAAGCTGAAAGACATCTTCTGGAATCGGCCAAGTAAAAGCTTTGAAGTTATGAAGATTTGCCACCCTTATCCATTCTTAGCAGGCAATGACCATGATGAAAAAACAAACAAAAAACTCTTTAAAAATGCTTCTTTCCTCGCAGCTGAATAATTATGTGCTATATATTCACAAATATATATACAATACTTCTTATTGCATATTGAGATTTACATAATGCTACACATGAGTCAATTATGAAAGAAAACAACAGTACTGCTTCAATTAACTGATTCAGAGGTTCTATCATGGCCTCTCAATTCTGTACTTTATAGGGATGATATTGGGCAATTTTTTTCTTGGATATACTTTGAAGTTAAAAAGTGGTAGCAGCTCATGCAGTAATCGCTCCTCAAATTCAAAACTTCCTGCACTCAGAATCACCAATTCAGGAGTTTCCCTTAAACAGATCTACTTTGTTGCAGTTCAGTAACAAAGAATTGCTTATGCTCCCTGTACCCATGCAACTGTTTTCAAGGTTATCAGTTTACAGTGTGTTAAGTGGTTATAGGTAGGTCAGAATCCAGGATATGATGATAGCTAATTGAAGATTAGAAGCTGAACAAGAACAACAAAAAATGTTGCTCTTTGTGGATACAATTCAACTAGTGGAGTGGAAATTGGGGGAAAACATGATCCCTCTGCTGAAGTTCAAGTCACAGAATGCACTTTTTAATTCTGACTTTTCCTCAGGCAGTCTGCTCAATCCAGTTGAAAACATCATTGTAATTTTCTACTACTTCTTGCCTCTATTTAAAATTAAGAAATATAATGACAAGTATGTAATACGCTTACTATTAAAATAGATCTGCTAATGCAGAGAAGTTTGATACTTTCAGTAGTCTATGGTATCTTTTACAAAAGAGAATAATAAGTCAATCAGAGTATTATCAAAGAAAAAAATAAGCAGCAATTGCTGCTCCAAATTGAAACCACCTTAGTTTTGTCTCAAAAATAAAAATATAACTGAAAAGGCATATTCCTCCTTTCCACATCCCATCTGTCAGGCTAAAAAGCTTTTACACTGATTAAGCACATGCCTGTGTTTGCACCTTCAAACAGAAAAGCCAAAGACCTTCAAGTAAAGAACACCTGCCTTGCCCTCTATCCTAACCAGTTGTTCCTGTATTGCCAGCAACACAGCCAGCTGTATGAGATTATGATGAATCAGTGCTTCAAAGCACAGCTATTCCTGCAAGGACATATTCAACACCCACCAAGGGAGGGACATGGGTTTGAGATCCATTCCACTCAGGAATCTCTGGATGAGTCTATCAGCTCCTGGAGCAATTCATAACCCAACAAATTTTCTCTTTTCAACAGTCTTCTGTATCATGGAGGACTAGTTTCACACACTGGTAGAAGTGGGGGAAAAAGCAAAAAACAAAGAACATTCAGAGATTCAGTATATCTTTCCATCCTAATCAAGACCCAAAGATTCATCAAGGATCAAAAGGAAGTTTGTTACAGATAAAAAATTAGGACTGTTCTAGCATCATTCTAAAATTGATATGCCATTATATTACACACCTTTTTAGGAGATGGGAATCTTTTATCTTTTTTCCCTCAAAATTTCATTGATTTTACAGGTACCGATGACCCAAATATTTGCCTTAGAGAAAATATCACATTGATTGACCCACTATGGGAGCATTTCACTTATGTTAACAGCTGAGTCATTCACCACCAACTGCAACATCATTTCCTAAATTTTAGTATCCTGGTTGATCTACAGGTACAGTGATATAAAAAGAGTTAAAGTAAACACCTAGGAAAACACAGAGCAGCAGAGATTTGTAATAGAAATGTTAATACTGATATGACTGCAGAATAAATGGGAATACAGGGGAGGGGAAGGAAATAACAAAAAGGAATTACAAAAGGGCTATATAAATGGATATACTAGTGAAAATTACATTAATCAGCCTTAAAGGCCCTCCACACACACCTTCATAGCACATACCAATTAGTAAAACAAGCTAAAAGAACAAGCTAAAAGGGGGACCAGTGTACTGCAGATAAACCAAAAATCTACAGAAAAGTAAAGAACAGGGTTGAATGACCCAGGTAAGGAGACAAGAGATAGTGAGTACATCCTAAGGAATCAGAGAAGGGGCATAGGATGGAAAGATAAAAGATCATAATCACTGTCAGCTCCTTGAAAGACAAATCCCAAATCAATACATGGTCACCAACCTAAGAAGAAGGAGTGAGGATGATAAGAACTTGTAGTCAGAAATTTTAGTCCGTGTTATTATAAATATGACTACAGTACAGGTGTACCATAGCACAATTGAAAGATATTAAATCATGAAATTATATTTATAGATTACAATATCTTTTCACTGTTTCTATCAGAGTGACTAATGGCTCATGTATGCACATTCACGATATTCATCTTTATTTTCTTGTGCCTTTATGGCTGACCTTTTAAAACAGCATGTAGTGTATACTCCTTTCAAAGAAGTATACAGACATTGCTGCTGGTGTACAGATTACATATAAATCATATAACTTGATACAAAACCTTCAGGTTGAATTCTGCTGTGCTGAACATCTTCTATGTTACTGCATTGTATTAATATATAATATATTATAATTTTATATATATATAAAATATATATAATTTTAAAGAGCTATTAGAATATCTCTGGACAACTCCCCTATTAATTTTAAAACCTGTAAGGTTAAGGTATCTTTGCAGTAAAAGATCAAAGTTGTCATATTCTATTTCATCTAAAATTTTAGTTTGAAAGTTGGTAGATGGCTGGTTGAAAGAAAAGAAAGAAACAATGCACAGTCAGTTTTGGGGTTTGCTTATGGGTTGGCATTTTTCACAGTTCCAAAGCAACCCACACTGCCCATTCTCCTTTCAGGCTTTCCATGGGAACTATTTTGCTCTATCCCTCTTTGCAGGGAGTCTGCACTCCCAGATGGTAATATCCCTATTCACTGAATTAGCTATTTTCCAATTTCTCCAACTCCATTCCAGGAGATGGAGAATGCTTTCAAATGTCTGTGACAGAGAACAGGTGTGGATTTAAAAGAAACCTTTATTTCTTTTGTATTTCTAATACAGCAAAAAGAAAAAATGATTAAGATAACAGATGATATTTAACCTTAACTTTTGCACTTCTTTACAAGTTTGTAGATTCCTTTTCAGCTGACTCACCGTGCCATACAGTTCCAGAGAAGACAAACTGCATTTGCCTGTTGCTCTCAAACAGCATTTCCAGTGTACAAATCAGTCTCTCAAAAGATACTTTGTGTTGTTAGCCTGCACTTCATAAAGCTGTTTGATTCCTGTCTCCAGTGGTAGATTTTCAGCAGTACATTTACATTTCAAATCAGGAAGTGAATACAAACCATTTTCTGACCCTTTTCATTTGCATTTCCTCTGACAGGAATTACCCACTGGAACAAGGGCACCCCATTGAACCCCTTGCCTTGCCATGCTGTAATGAAGTGAATAGTGGCAATAATACTTGTTTCTTCCCCCCAATACCTGATTAGAAGTAAAAACCCCACTCTGCAGACAAGTTGTACAAGCATACACCGCCTAAACACAAGAGTAGATAAGAGATTTTCCTGCCTGGAATGTAAGTGTTTTAGTGCATCTGTTGTCCAGCATCTTTAAAATACTCAAAATAAGATTTTTTTTTTTTGCAAATAAGTAAAACAAGGAAGGTATCATTCTTCAAACATTCTTTTTTCTCCTAAATACTTTAAAACCTAAGGACAGTCATGCTGAACTTGATCAAAGATCTCATCTGTCTTCACATCTCATCTCTGACACCAGTGAGAAAAAGACCTGCCTTTAAAAGTGTTTAAGAAGGAAGAGCCTGTATCATGCTTCCTTCTCCCTTGACCCCATATTTCCCCAGCCTCCAACTATTTTTTATCTCAATGAAATTTGTAGCCTGGTGTTGTTTTCCTAGAATTCCATTTAGTGTAAAATATAAACCAAGTCTAGTGCTTCATCACACTGATGTTTTGTCACACTTGACTTCATCTTCAATCTCAGAGGATGGAATACTTTCTCTGTCTTAAATCTAACAACCAGTGAAACGAGAAAAGTTATTTACTGATGGTGTTTCTGTATATTCTCAACAGCAATTTTCATGTAATGAGTGAGGATTTTAATTGCAAGAATTAACAGCTTTATTTAGCATTAACTTGACATAAAATTAGCAGTTTCCATTGGAAAATAAAATCTGAAGCAGTTCTATTTTTCAATAGTTGATCAAAATAAATGCAAAAATTAAGGAATACTCAGGATTTAATCACCTCCTTGGCACAGCTGACAGTAATTGTAACCATAACATAAATAATTTGTGTACACAGGCATAAAAAGAAAGCACTGATGAGACTGACTATAAAAGTATTTTGGTTGCAGTTCATTTAAAGTCAAGTTCAGACTGAAGCATGTTTCAGCCTAGTGAGGATCATTTTACATTTGGACATCAGAAGCATATTCTGTGGTCCACTGCTCTGCAATAAACAGATGTTTGAATACACCCTATGCTATGGATAACATTAAATTTGCCTCCTGGGATTTACAGGACATTGGTTCTTAATGAGCAAATTTAATACAGTGGCAAGATACAGAATGTGTGAGATAACACACAGAAAATAATGCAAAAGTCTATTTTTATCCATGCATCTTTAACTATACTTAATATTTGCTACAGACTGAAACAATACCAAGAAGGAGGTATTACACTGTGTGTCTTACTGTTATGCATTGTAGACCACTAGATATGTATAAAGCAAAACAATATACGCTGGCTATTCTAAAATTTTTATTTTCTTTAGAGAAAAAAAAGTAAATTAAGCATGAAATTCATTTTATGGCTATAAAGTTACATTTAGATATAGGTAAGAGGATCATAAATAAGAAAATTAAGTCTTGCAGCAGGAATAGATGAGAACAAGGTCCTGCTAAGACTGTGTTTCGTAAGAAAGTAAGTGAATCTCTGATCTTGGAGTAATGTTCACAGCCCTTCTGAGTCACTGGCAAGAGACAGGAGAGTCCTGCCTTGTTCGAGGCCAGATAACTTCCTTTAAATGTGGCAGACTGAAAACTTTTGAAAACATATACAAATATATCAGCATGACTATAGTAAACAGACGAAGGATAACTCATAGTAGCTGAGGATGGAAATATTCTTTTTGTAGGCATATTAACTGAGTTTGTAGATAACAAAACGTTTTGTTAGATAAAATGGCAGTTCTGACAGGTGTTTGCCTGCTTTACTCCTCTTGTCAATTGTAGATGTCAGTCCGTAAAAAGCTATCTCCTGGCTCTCTCCTAAGCATTCAGTACAAAATTGTTTTAACTATTTCCATGGAACAAGACAACTGAAATTCAGATATGGACCACTTCACCCACTCACTCTCTTTGTCACCCAAGATTGTGTTTTAGAGCCACAAAGAATTTACAGCTTGTTTACAGACTAAAGAACACACATTAAAATGCTGTTTAGTTATTTTCTGACTAAAGGTGAGCTATTGCTTCAAGCTGATGGTTAAGTCTGCCCTTCTGAACTGCTTTTAGCCAACCCTCTAAGGCTTTTTTGAGATTTTGGTTCAACCAGAATTGTCATATCAAATGAGACCTTTAACTTTCATCTGAGGAGAAATGTCAATCGTGGGTAGTTTCTGACTTGTTAACAAATCTCCAGAGTATTCAAAATGCTGCTAACATTTCAGGATATTAAGCAGGACCAGAGAAGACCAAAATTTATATAAAAGGATTAATTGCACATACTAGAATGGAATGTAATTCTATGGACCTTCTATAATAGAATGAGTGACTCCATCACTCATCTGTCCTGTTTCTTGTTTCTGTACTTTCAGGTCAGCATATCCCACATCACTTCTTTTGATAAAAGCTACTTCTCTTAATTCTAATGAATCTCTCATACCCTTAATAAATATTCCATTCCTGGAGCTATCCCTCAGTCACGTGTATAAATGAATCTCCAAATTCTGCAGCAGATTATTATCCTGGGAGAGCCTCTAAGTAAGGACTTTGTTCTGCCTCCTATTACCCTGAGGTAATACAGTATCTATGCACTCTGAGCTTTGCCTAAAGCTCCTGTTAGTTCTTTGCATTTGCTATTGATTTACTTCTCAAACACTTCATAGTTTTTTGATAAAGAATCAATTAACAATTCTGCAGTAATAAGAAACAAATCAACAAACAAAAATCCACCAAAAAAAACCAACCAGCCAACAACCAACCAACCCACAACAGAAAACTGTCACAACAGTAATTATCATTACTGCAAAAAAAATTTTTAGAGTATGTTTAGAGAGTAATTAATAATTCTGTACATTCTGATACATTCTATAATTGAGCTATGACAAGTTTAAATGGAGAGGACTAGAAACATAATGTATTCTCTAAAGTTCAGGTTTGAATTGCTACTGCAAACTGTAGCTAACATGTATTGTCAAGCACACTAATGTGAATAGATACGTTTTGAAGAAGAGGGCTAAATTAACTGAATCCTGGCATAGAAGCTGGAGATAATACAATACACATTTGAGAAACCTATTTTCAAGTTTTCTGCATTAAAGTAAGTGATCAAATAACAGGCCTTAAAGGGCAAGATGTCTGCCTAGAAAATAACAGAAATGGAAAACAAAACAAAGTATAGCACATCCTCCATTTCTTTAAATAATGCAAAAAGACATTAGAAAATGAATACATTCTAAGACTTAGCATTTATTACCTTGATATCTCACTGAAAATTACTAAAAAGTGTTTAAACTCTGAAAAACTGATTTCTGGCAAAACAGACTGGTTTTTAACTCTGTCCTGCACAGAACACTTGGGAAATGTCCTTTGAAAAAGCTCTGCCATTTGTTTATAGTATTTTTAGGGAATTCTTCATTTATTTCAGTGAAAGCTGACACAGCATGAAGCATAAATTCCCAGTAAACAACAATACAGAACTATCTGTCCATAATTGACAGTAAAATTCAGTCATCCATATTGAACTGTGGTGACCATAAGAGCCATTAAAACTTGGTCATTTGTGTAGTTTCTAACCATGTTTAATTGAAACACTGGAACAGTAAAATGCCTTCCCTTCAGATAGAACA
This sequence comes from Ammospiza nelsoni, assembly GCF_027579445.1. Taxonomy (NCBI): domain Eukaryota; kingdom Metazoa; phylum Chordata; class Aves; order Passeriformes; family Passerellidae; genus Ammospiza; species Ammospiza nelsoni. The sequence goes on along the minus strand of NC_080637.1, from coordinate 27,057,233 downwards.
ACACAAAACACCAACTTATCTATTTAAGCCCATTTTCTCAAAACATGTTTTTAAAACACATTTTATCTGTGAGAGACTTAAATAGTTTAGTACCAGAGGCTCATTTGTACACTGGCACTACAAAATTTAAATCAATTTGCATAATCAAGTCCTACCAAGTGTTTGCCACCAAGATGAATTATGTCTTTTCTTTTAGCTTACCCTTGAGCTATTGTGAGGAGCAAAACAAATACAGTGCAAAATAAAATTTAGAGTTCTGACTACTCCACTGAATTAGGAATGACCATAAATACAGCTTACAAAGTCACATTTCTGAACAAGCAACGGTTCTGTTAAAATTTATTTAGTGTAAATATGTACCTTAAATGCACAAAGACTTGTACTTTTCATGTGAAGAGCATCTTGTAGCCAGCATTTAAGTAGCTGTGCCAGGCCTAGCCCTAATCCCTTCTCACAGGGTGATTAGTACCAGGCATTCCAGGAAAAAAGCATGAGAAATCTCAGATGAATTCCATTTGATTATTACTGTAGACACTTTCATCACTTTGTCCTATTTTGAACCTTAATAAACTCTTAGTTTTATTTCAGTACTGATTGCTTAAATGTTTTGATATCTGTCTCAAAAATATGTATCGGGATAAAGTTGTATAGCCTATCCAAAGTTTTCATAAAAAATAAAAGAAATGAAAGTTTAAGTTAGTATTGTTATGCTCATCATCAACAGTCTCATTCAGGGAATTCTAACCAAACATTTTTTGAGCGAGATTAAACTCATGAAATTTTTGGCCCTTCTTGCACACACAGATTATACAAGTAAGCTACCCTGTCTCCTTTTTTTCACCAGATAACTTTATTCTTCAATTCCTATTATTCCATATGTCTATAAGCAAGATAATAACCTCACCTTTTCCTTTCCTGCAATGGTGACACAGAGAGCAGAAATATTCATAGCAAAAATTAGTACTACCCACTGTCGGTTTCTCGGCTGTTTAGGTGTTCTGGAAAGGCCCAGGGATGGCCTTGAAGAGCCGACGCTTCAAAGGACGAGGAGAGACTTCTGATCTTTTCTCGGTCTCGGTGTTTATTAGTTGTTTATCTAAAAGATTTTCTTTCAGCCCGACAGAGGTCTGCGCAGCAAGTCAGCCATGGGCACACTCCCCAAGCCCCCGGGCGGTCACTTATCTTTATACCCTAAGTTACATGTACAATATTTATCATTTTTCCCCAATACCTTCTACCCTTATTAACCAGTGCACTTTTAGTAATAACCAATCCCAAAGTGCCACCACCACCACAGAAGATGGAGGCCAAGAAGAAGAAGAAGAAGGACAGGACACGCCCCAATTCCTCCATCTTACTTCTTTAGACCCCCCTGTACAGAAATCCTAAACCCTGTGTTTTACACTCTAATTAACTTATCCCTTCACCATTCACCCAGTGAAATCCTCCCATCCTCATACAGGTGTCGTCTCCCGTGCAGGATCAAAGTCCAGCCACCAGACACTTCTGGCAACATTCCAGGACTCCCGAGCCCCCCAAGGGTGGTCTCGGCCACTCTGCACCTCCGTCCTGAGGTGCTGAGATCCCACAACCCACAACAGTAAAAACCATGTGAAATATCATCTCTTTCCCAATGAATCACCATGGGCACTAGGAAATTATAATTATTGTTACTGGCCATGAGAGAGAGTGATTAGTCATGAACCAAGAAGAAGAAAGTTAAGTGTATCAGCTCTTGAGTTCATGAATGTAAAAAAATTTTAAAAATTAAAAAAAATTTTAAAATAATTTGTCTTCAAAAAAGACCAAAAGAAAGACCAAAAAAACTAATGCAAAAAAAAAAAGCATGTTTTCTGACAAGAGAAGTTTCAAAAAACTGAATGCAACATGATACAAAAGTTGAAATCAAATTCAGTAAGTCTAAAGAAAAAAGTACAGTGAGAGCAGAAACCTTGGCATTACATTGCAAGTAATACTTTGCAAAAGATCAATTTTTTTCTTATAAATTGATGATGACACAGCAAAATAAATACATCAGCTGGGAAAAAATCTATAAGATAGTAAGATTCAAAATATCAGAGAGTTTCTAACCTTCCTGAAATTAATACTTTACTAAAAACATTAACAATTCTGTATGTATTTTGTTAGTGTACTTCTCATTTCTCTGTTAGCAGTAGGGGAACACGAAATTTTACAGATTATAATTTGTTATTTAAACCCTGTAAATTATAAAAACTCCAAGAGGAAAGAGTTTCTAATTAGGAAATACAGTAAGCTGATGCTTTTAAAGGAAAAACTTTCAAAAACTTTACTGGCGACATAAATCAAGGTGGAAATTTTTGGCTACTGAGTCACATGAACCATATCTAAACTGCAGGATGTATTCTCCAGAAGAAAGATTAGCTACTAATCCAAGTTAATCACAGAGAGAAAATGAACAATATTTTCTCAAAGATAATCCATTGCATTTCTTGTAATTAATATCAAAAAGTCTCAAGCAAGAAATCCAACTATATCAAATCAACTATACCAAAACATTTTGCTAGTAGACTTATACAGGTATGGGATGGCAGTGGATCATATGCTAGCAGTTCCTGCTTCACTCACCACTTTCTACATAAATATAAGTTCTTGAAACAGGAAAAAAAATTATTCTGAATAAAGATTATTTGAAGGCAAGTGGATGAATTTTAGGGGATTTTAACTGAAAAAAAAAGATGCTTAGATAGTTTTGGATTAAAACATTATACCCATATTTATACACAAAAATACTTGGAACAGTGCAAAGAAAGCTGGTTTTATTGATGTTGTAAACACATAACTTTCAAAAATGGCATGGAGGTCTTGCAGATAAAGTGAGAAAACTGAAGGCTATGTAACTTTCTCAACTCTCAACATGTGAAAGCAAAAATAAAAAAAGTCAAGAATTTACTATGAGCTCTCTCACTGAAATTAAAATCCTGGTCAACCCTGGAACCATGTTTAGTACACAAAGATATATAAAATATTAGAAATACATATTTTCCCCATCACTCAACAGTTCTTACATTTCATATAATTCCCATTCCTTTGCACTTCACATTCTGAAGTAATATTGCTTTTGTTGCTCTTGAGCTCTATTGATATAAATGAAAGTTATTTGATTAAGTAACCAGAGATGTTCCCTCTTCAACTTGTTGTCCGGTCATTTTGGATTACAGCTGCATAAATGAGAAGTGCTATAGAAAACTCAAACAATCCCTCTTGAAACAAAGCTGTCAGAATACATTTAAGTTAGCTACTTTGGCAGTACTCTAATACAAGTAGAAGGTTCAACATCCTCTCTCAAAGACAAATTCAATTACATACTACATAACTTTTCAACAAAAGAATCATCATATTTGGCACAGGCATTTTTTGAGAGAAGGAGTAGGACACTTAAGCTGAGCTCAGAAAGTAATCTTCAGCTGTTAACAGGTAAGCATCCATTTGCCTTCTAGCCTCTACTGATGGTTTTAACTAGACCTCTGCTGTACATTACAGGACTTTAAACACCTGACATCCTAGATATCCCCAAGTGGACACTTAAATGTAACCATCAATCTCTCAATAGAATTCTAATCTTTAATTACAGAACAAAACCAGGTTTTGCTTAAACTACAAATGATTGCCAGCACCAGTAGTAACTCTGAGATAAAATTCTTAAAAGAAAGATACTTGATGGTTTCTTTGAAGTTAGTCTAGGAATTTTCTATGATGTAAAAGATGGATTGCTACCACACAAGTCTGATTTTCCTCACTTTAATAAGTTCTCTTGACTCTCATTGTCATTGTCACAGTATAACAGCTACTTCAGTGAATTCATCTGAATTACTAAATCAAGTCACCATGGAAATTAGAGAAGCCTAGAGACCAGCTCCAGAAGCAACATGCCTAACAATTTTATTTTACCAGCAGATACAATTAACAATATTGCAGGAACAAGCACTCTGAATGTAAAGAAACAAACGTGCAATTATAAAAGCTGACATTCGTCTCATAGTGCAGCAGATGACTATGTTAAAAAAAATAAAACAACCCACATTTGAGGAAAGCCTTATATGAAGGTAAGCCACTTCTACCTATATGTACTCTACTTTGCCTAAGTAGGCTTTTTTATAATCCGTCTTCCAAAAACCTACCTGCATTTCTTCCCCACACTCCTGTACCATTAATTCAATTATCACCTTAAACTTGTGCCACATTATAATGACATTGCCAATGTAAGAGTGTGAAATAACTGTAATCTATCTTGTAGTATCTTTGTCATATATTCAGCTCAGAAAGCTCCTGCATCATTTCACTTAAGCCCATTTTTGCTTTCTCATGAAGAAATTATGTTCTAAAAATATCTTCCAAGATATCTTGCTGTATTAATGTTTACTACTTAAAAGAATAAGCAAACTGTTTTGCTAACTCCTAGCCATATTTTTGCTAACTCTGTCTTACTTCAGACTTATTTCCTCTCAGACCAAGGAAACTATTTTTAGGCTTTTCACCCAATCTGAAAGTTTAATATTGACAATATTCAAAGTGCTGGGTCAACTGCCAAGAAGGCTGTATGAAATTTCTCTTAATAGAAGAAAACAGAAAGTTTAAACAGCTTTTACAATTAGGGTCAAAATTAATGCAGATATTAATGCTTATAGCATTCTGACAGACAAGCCAACAGCCAAACTATTTAACTAATAAGGAAGTGAAAAAAATCTGAGCAAGACCAAGAACTCATCCCCAAGCCCCTCTTAAATGAAGCATAGATACAGGTATTTATACATTCCTGAAAGAAAGGGAGGAGGAAACTCACAAAGGCAAGCATCACCTTTGAAAACACCAAAATGTTTGGAAGCTGCAGTCTGATAATAATAGAATAATCCTGAGTTGGAAAGGAGCCACAAGGATCATCAAAGTTCAACTCCTAGCCCTGCACAGGACAGACACAACAATCTCACCATGTACCTGAGGGCATTGTCCAAATGCTGCTTGAACCCTGTCAGGCTAGTGCTGCCACCACTTCCCTGGGGAGCCTGTTCCAGTGCCCAAACACTCTCTGCATTTCCTATATATCTAAACCAAACCTCCCCTGACACTATATGAATAAATGAGCTAGAGAAATACAGATCTTAGGCAACAAAGCACATGAAATTGAGAGGTGAGTGAAAAAGTTTCATAAATTTAAACTCAAGAAACAAGATTACAGACCACGAAAACAAACCACAAACACAGCTGTAGACAACTTTCAAGTTTTAAGACTCTAAATAGAGTCAAAGACTGAAAATTAATGTCACCTGCAGAGTATTCTGTTCTTTATGCTATTTTTTTCTTAAACAGTCTGAAAAAATGAAGCAGGAAGCAGTCAAAACATGCAGGATATCTGACCCTAAATCTGTGTCTCACCCCACTGTGTACAGTGGGACAACATAAGAAAAGAGTAGTGAAACACAAAATAAGACAGCACAATTAGTAAAACATAATGAAAGATATGACAGGTCTCATCTGCTCAAATTTCAAGTCCACATAAGATGTGTCACTGAAATTTTTTCTAAATGTGGGACACTGCAGAAAAAAATTACTATTCCATGAAATAATTTGAGGTGTCCTATACCTGATGAGTAAGTGAAAGTAGAAATATGTGTAGATACCTGAAAGGGTAAGCTAAGAATTTCCAGAGCATAAACTTTTATTAACCTATTTTCACATTTCTCATTCAAATAAGGTTTTTGAAAAGCATATGTGTATCACAAATCTAGAGACTCATGTATTCTTTCCTCCTACCTGTTTAATATTCCTTTGTATACAGCCAAGGCATAGCCTTATGAACTACTTATCAAGTCTTCTCTACATACACCTTAAAAAATCATTACAGTAAGCAATGAAAACCTTAATAGAAACTCTGCATGTGGCTTACTCACAATTTATAACTAAGAAACAATATGTGTAAAGGGAAGGGTTTAGTCAATGCCTTTACCATCAATACAGGTTCTATTCTCACACAGTTTCATTATTCTATTTTCCCCTTTTCATTATGCTTTCTCACCTTCCATTTTTATTGTCCATCTGCTTCTCCTTTCCCTTGCATAACTTCCCATCTTACTCATTTGCAGTAACACAAGGCAGAAACCTATCTTCTTATAGACCTCTACAAAGATATTAAGCCACTCCAGCAGGCAAAAGAAATCAAAACTGCAAGAGAAGTAGAATGCTTAAAACACAAATATGAATGAAAACAGAAATATTGACAGAAACTAGGAGTCAGCACAACAATGAACCTCTGCAGTCCTGTTCATTTTTCCTATTTTTATTATTATATTATTTGGATTTATTTGGCTTATAAAGTCTACAGATAGTAAAGAACTGACTACTAAAAATGCTGCAAAATTATTAATAGATCAACTTTTACAGAAATGCATGCATTCTATGATTTCTTTATCTTCTTACATAAGGAAGTAAAATATCAATAGCTATAAAAAAATATCCCTGGGAGTGTTCAAGGTCATGTTGAATGGAGCATTGAGCAACCTGGTCTAGGGGAAGGTGGTCTTGCCTGTTGTAGTGGGGCTTGAACTAGGTAATCTTTCAAGTCCCCTCCAGTCAAAAAATTTCTATGATTTTAGGATGATAATATAAGCTTGAAATAAAGCAAGAAAAAAAAAATCTCACTCTGCTCCTTTACCTCATTTATCTGTTCTATATATGTTCCACCAATTGAACAGATCTAACCCATTGCGTGAAACTCAAACCAATGTATCAACAAAACCAACTGGAGATTGTTCTGAAACAGAAATTTTTGCCAACCTGTTAACCCAATCACCTTGTACTAAGCAGACTAAATACTTAATCATTAAAAGGTAACACAAAACCAGATAAACTGTACACTATTACAGTTGTTTGTAAACTGGTATATAGCTCAAATCTGCGCAAATATAATGCACAATAAAATTTATCACAACAGACTAAAAGGTCATGTTGTAGTAATACTGCCAGATGCGGTCATCTACTCTCTAAAATTTTCATCCCTTCTCTTTAAAATTAAATGAGGGCTTAAAGCCTTTTTGATTCTATTCTCCCACTAATAAGCCCTCATTCGATTTAATTACTTACATTCTACATAGTTACATTATTCCTACAAACAGTGAAGCCTACTTAAAGTTACTGTTCAAAAAATGACTCGAAGCTATGATCCAGGAGAGATGCTTGTTTTTTCTTTACTACACACCAGCAATTCAAATGTTCCTTCCTTGTGTACCTTATTATGAAATAAATCAACAAGTCCTTTCAAGTTAATATGTCATTCTTACACTTTGATGATTTTTTCTGAAATGCCTAATCTATTTTCCATATAACTGTCTATGTGGAATTTGCATACAACTGCCTACATACAGCTCACTCCTATTTTCTAACTAATAACTAAATTCATTACTTTGTCTTAAAAAATTTATTCCTGGTGCAATTATTATCCATCAGAATGACTCACATTTATTCACTGTAAGTTTGCCTGCTTGTATGGCATTCTACATGTCAAACTCATCATGCTTAACTTCACCAATCCAAAACATAGGTTTGTCTAGTCTAATCACCCAGATCCTCCATCCAATTCATCCAAACAGACAAGCATGAAAAGAAGACAATTCATTCCATTTATATCAGATGTCCTTTAAAAAGGGATATACTGCTCTCTTGGGGTGCCTGCTTGCACAGTTAATTATAGAGGAAGTCTAACTATCTATGCTCTATTAAAAATCTCATTTTGAGACAGATATATTTAAACAAGACATAATCCAGCCATGACATGGCCACAGGATTATTTCTGATAGTATAGTTACATCACCTCTGCAGAATGATACAGACTAAGCCATAAAAGGGTATTTGCTGTCAGCAGAGAAGAATTCAGACTAAAAGTGTCTGCACAGCACCTTTAGCTGGTGTGCTGCTCCTCTACAATGACCCAGCACTGCTACGCTGGCAAAATTCCATCATTATAAGGTTTGCCTAGAATGCAACTATGAGAAAGCTGAAAAATTATTTAATAAACATATTAGTTGAATATTTAGAAACTTCATAGCTAAGTATGGTTGCTGAAATGCAAAAGAATTCTGCTGGATATTAGTGCTTATTCTATGCATTCATGGCTTATAATCTTATTTAAATGAGAATCAGAAGTGCAGTTCACAGCAAATGCTAAGGAGTATTCCAAGAAATATATACAGAGCAGTATGTGCTGGAAAAAACCCACATTTCTAAACCTGCACACAAATATCATCCCTTGGGTTTGGATTGTGTGGTGGCCCAGTACCAGCACAGTAAATTTTCTTGGGAACTGAAACAGCTCAGATTGTAAAAACCCAAAACTTTGATTCTGAAGTAAACACAAGGAAAACAGATTTCAGTGTTGGTTTAACCACCTGTTTGTGTTTCCATACATTAGAAGCTTTGTCCTTATTAAACGTAGAATAAAGATCATAATAAGTATATTCAGGCCTTTTAAAAGGAAACTAATCTGTTGAAACCAAAATAGCAAATACAAAAGTTTTATTTAAACCTGATATATGCAGACATAGCAAGAAAAGATAGTAATAAACTTATGTTCTGCTATGCCTACTGAACTCACAAGTATGCTTTTTCTTGCCTCCTCTCAAATCTGTGATCAAAAGATAGAAACTTTTGGCAAAAATAAATTTAAGTCTAAAGACAGAAAACAAAAGAAAACTGCAATGAAACAAAACTGTTGCTGTGTAATTAGCATCACTATTTTTATTAAATCATTAAATCATGTTTTTTAAGCAATATATGTTTCTGTCTGGAAAATAAAGATTGAGCGGGAAGTAGAATGTTTTGGAGGATTCAGTGAGAAAATACAGCTACAATGGCTTTGAGACACCCTGCTCCATATTAGTAGTGACAGTGCTAAGAGACTACATATCATATAAGTAGCACAGAAATAGAGAACAGATATACTGATACTAGATATCAGCAGTGACAGAAACCCATAATGCAGTGACCAACATGCACTTGTGTCCTGTTGCTAATCTCCACATTAACTTAGGGGAACTATTATCATTATTAACAAGAGCAAGATTTAAGGCTCTATTGTCAGAAAACAGTTTTGATCTTAACAATAAGGCAGTTCTTTTGTATAGAAGAGCAAGGCAAGGAGTTAAAATCAGGTCTGAAAAAGAGGGAGATTATATAGTTGAGTCTTTTTGCATTGAGGTGCAATCAATAATATTTGATTTATCCCTGGCAGAACTTTGTCTAATTTACTCTTTACATCAAGAATTCTACATTTTTTCCCCATCTTCTTTATTTCTTTGACACTTAAACTCAGGGTTTCGGTCTTGCTTCAAACAGCTTTTTTTTCAAAACAAACAAACTGTTTTTCCTTTTGTTCCTCCAAAATCTCTTCAGTCTAGCAATGTTACATAGTATGAGTTTCCCACATCCTTACTAAAACATGTGCAAGGATGATAAAGTAAATCAATTCTCCATTTGTAATGATAGGAGGCACCTTGGTTTAGTCTACATTTTATTTTCACAGAATCAGAATGTTTGTAAGCGACATCTGAAGGCCATCTGCCACAACAACCCTACTCAAGCAGGGCAACCTACACCCAGTTGTCCTGCACCATGCCCACATGGCTTTGTGGAATTCCAAATTATCTTCTTCATTACTTCAACTGGTTTTTACATTCACATATTTTTTCAACTTCAATGTAAATAAATCAATTCTTTCTAAATGACCACAATGACATCCTGGATCTGATTTTTATGACACTTATGTGCAAAACTACAGAATTGATTTCTTCATTGCTGCAGCAAAGATAAGTTCAATATATGCAGGCTAGATGGTTGATAGACCTGAGATCTTAAAAAACCCATCAATACAATGGTGTGGATTTTTATTTTTATTTTCCAGGTTTTGCTATTGACAGATTTATGTCTACCTCCTACTGTAGAAAGAATATGATCACATTGCCATGATAATGCAGTAATATTATGACTCAATTTCACTTTAATGTACACTATTGCTTACAAAATGGCTAATAAAGCAGTTTTCAATATGGGGACTAAACTAGAACAATATACATTACACAATAATAGATAGCAAATTACCCCTAGGAGAAAAAAAAAACATAGTAAATGATACAACTCCAATTTATTAAATGCTTAAAACTGGCAGAATGATTTATACAAAGCTTGTATGAACACAAACTCCCCAGTCAGCTCAGATGGCATACAATACTGGCTGCAAAAGAGTTGCAGATTTTGAAGATAAACTCATTTTAAGTCTTTAACAAGTTTAGCAGCTCTCCTTCTTTGAGTCACTTTTTTATAGTATCATCAGCTATATGCCCAACATCACTGAAAACAGAATAAACCTTAGAATACCATTAACAGACAGCATTTACTGAACAATAAATATGTTATGTAAAACATTGCCTAATGCCCACAAAATAGACCTTCAATTTTTAGGCAAGTAAACATTAGTATTATCACCATCCAGTCAAGACACAGAGTCTTAAGTGTTATCATTCACATTGTAAAGGGCCGTCTTTCACTGGTTTGTGGAAACAATCCATTTTTGATTTTAGGTTTGTATGATTTTTCATGCTGCTGTTTTCTAACTGGTATTATTGCTTATTTCCATCTCAACAACAAAACCCACATCTCCTATTTTGCCCTCCTTAGCTTGCTTCATTCTACTCTGTAGACATTATCTCAGTTTTATTAATATAGAAGTCTCCTCAGAAATCTAAGCCATGGTTACACCATATCAAGAATGAGGTATGGTTCCTTAATCATGGCTGAATACAGAGGGAGACAGAAAGTGGAGAAAGCAATTTGCTATAACTCTCACTTTCTCCTCATGCAAGATATTTATCTGTAACCATTCTTCTGTTTCTTTTAAAGTAAAATGGGAGCAAATTTTGGATGCGCTGCCAAGGATTCCACTCCAAATGTTCAGCACCCAGAAGAAATGTTTCACAGAGAGAACCTGAAACAGTCACACTGCAAAACCCTATCTGCTTAAAAATCTGAATGAAAGCAGGTATCAATAAAGCTCAGCAAGCCTAACACTTCATCTTTCATGCAGAAACCAAGGGATTGAAGTGATTTAAGGATGCATATTGATATAAAATGCAGACTTTAAATGTGTTCCCCACTGACAAAATTACATAACAAATCCCAAAAAGTAATTTCAGGCTAAAATGTATAAACATCAAAGAATTGGACAAATCAGAGAAAATATTAAAATCTTCTGAAAAGTCAGCTAAATTTACTCGTCAGACAAAATGCTAGTTAAAATTACTTTAAACTGTTAAAGGGTTTGTTGTTCATGCAATGAATACAATGCTTAATAAATACATCATAAGAATGATGCAAACTATTAGGAAAGTTAGTCCCTTTCTTTCTGATGTATCTTTGCAGCTAAGGAGTAACTGAGTGTCAGGCTGCAACCAGAGTATTTTTGTGAGCTCCCACTGAATGATGTACAAACCTTGTGAGACTCAAAGGCAAGTGCAAGGTCCTGCACTGGGTTGGGGAAATCCCAAACGTGAATAGAGGTTGGGCAATGACTGGACAGCAAAAAGCAAGACAGAGAAGGACTTGAAGATGGTGGTGCATGTAAAACTGAATTATAGCTAGGATATGGCACTGGCAGCCCAGAAAGCTGACTGTATCCTGGGCTGCATCAAAAGCATCATGGCCAGCAGGACAGGGGAGGTGACTCTACCCCTCTACTCCACTCTGGTGAGACCCCACCTGAAGCATTGCATCCATCTCCGGGGCTCCCAGCACAAGAGAGACATGGACCTGCTCAGGAGGGTTGGGAAAACAATCAGAAGGCTGAAGCATCTCTCTGACAAACACAAGCTGAGAGAGCTGTAGCTGTTGTACCTGGAGAAGAGAAGACTCTGGGGAGACCTTTGAGCAAACTTCAAGTAACTGAAGGGAGCCTGCAAAAAAGGTGGGGAGGTAATTTTTAGAGGGGACAAGAGAAAGTGGTTTTATGCTGAAAGAGGGGAGGTTTAGATTGGATTTTAAGAAGAAATTCTTTACTGTGAGGGTGGTGTAGCATTTGAACAGGTTTTCCAGAAATGCAGTTGCTCCATCTCTGTTCAAGGTCAGGTTGGATGGAGGTCTGAGCAACCTGGTCTAGTGGAAGGTTCCCAGCTTATGACAGGGGAGGGTGGAGTAAATTATCTTCAGGGTCTCTTATATAACACCCAAAGCATTATATGACTCTATGACAGGATTAGATGTCAAAGAATTAAATAAGAATCCTGTTACAAAAATAAGAGTGAAACATTCTTCAGATAAACTTTCCCCCCCTTTTCTAACTTTGAGTTTACCGAAATGTAATTTAACTGTTCTTCAACATATTGAAGAAGACAGAAGAGTTGCCACTATTATCATTGCAAACAGATGTTTGCCTGTGTTTTTTAAACATAAGTATGGAAAGACAATAAAAGGAATTAAGCCTGTTATAATGAGTAGAATAGTGACTACTTTTAAGATGCCTTGGTCAGACAACAGAATCCAAAGAGCAAAGGCAGAAATGCAAAGCCCAGCAAAGAAATTACTTTTATTATAATTTTCATAAACAAAAAGCAGGTGGTTCAAAAGGCATGTCAAAATGTTACATTTCTTGTTCGTTACAAAGCAAAAATGGAAAATACCCAATTTATTGCCTCAGTAGGTGATCTTCTGTAACAATTTATCTTCAATAGCGACTGAATATTTCAACAATATATATGTCAGCGTTAAGGAGCATAAGAGAGAAGGATTATGGTTTTAATGATCATAATAAAATCTGGAAGTCAGATCTCCCTTTAGACTGTGATAAACCATTATTTTAATAATTTCTAGAAGAAGTAAAGAAGGAAGCAGAGGAGGAAAGAAAGTGAACTCAACCACTGACAAGTTCGCAAAACTGAGACACCATAGCCTTGAACCCAATCTGTCAGGTATGACATCCTTCAAAGAAGGACAAAACTTTGTACTGATGAGACTCCTTATAATACACCTGTGGTGGGTTGACCCTGGCTGAACACCAGCTGCCCACCAAAGCCACTCTGTCATTCCCCTCCTCGGCTGGACAAGGAAGACAAAATAGAATGAAAGGCTTGTGGGTTGGGATAAGGACAGGGAGAGAACTCGCCACTTACCGCCACAAGTAAAATAAACTGAACTTGTGGAAAAATAAATTCCATTTACTACTAATAAGATCTGAGCAGGATAATGAGAAATAAACGCAAAACTTAAAAACACATTTTTATCCCACTCCTCCTTTCTTCCTGTGTTTAACTTCACTACTGATTTTCTCTACCACCTCCTCCCCAGGGCACAAAGACACAGGGAGAGGGGTTGTGGTCAGTTCATCACATGTCTCTGCCACTGGGAGAGGACTCCTCCCACTTCTCCCCTGATCCAGCATGGGGACCCTTCCATGGGAGATAGTTCTCTTTGTATATGATATACACAATCAAAAGTTACTTCAAGACTCAAATCCTCAGGTTATCTTCTAGGCACATGATAACACATGCTAACTACACCCTAATTTATTATTTAGAATTTTCTTTTTCATGTTCTTGCCCAGAACAGTCATTCTGGTGTCATTCTGACACCCTTCTAGTGTCACTTCTATAACAAAAAAGAGAGACAAAATGTACCAAGTTGCAACTCATATAATTTTCCAAAACAGAGAGCAGCCCTAGGTCATCCTCATGATGCTGAAACCTCAAGAAAGAAAACACCAGCCTCTTTTGCATAATAAAGATGCAATATCCCAATACTTGTCACTACTCCGCCCTAGCCTGAGAACTCCAAGTACCATGTAATAGTGCAAGAGCTATCTGACACTCCACTGCCTTCAAGTAATAGCAATTTTTCACTTAGATTGGCAAACCATGATTTTGTTTTTTGTGAAGCACTAGGTAATGCATAAAATTCCAGGCTGCATCCAGCAGAATCACTATTTTCTAGATTCTGATCAACCTCATACCTTAAAATGTCAGGCTTCAGATTTCATAACATTATACAAGATCATTTCTACACCTCCTAATGTAGTCCTCAGCATTTCCTCCAAAAAGAACAAAATGAATCAAGCCATGAAACCATGCTACCTCCTACAGCAGTTCCATCTGAAGGGGAAAAGAAAAGAAGAAATCCACAAAATTAAAAAACTCACAAGAAAAAGACCCAACACACATCAAAAAAAGCCTTCTAAGAACCATGCAATTGCATCCTAATGCAATCATTTGATTCTTTCTGACATGCTGGGAAAAAACCCCATGCCACTAATTAGTCAAAGTTATGTTGAGAGTCTCATGTTCTACTCACATCAAAAACAGCAGAGATCCATATAGATACTGATTAATGGCTTTTAAGTAGAACAGATAATTGTTCTCAATTTAGAAAAACAAATGACACCACACTATTGCATTATGCACCCATTACCAGTCTTTCAAGTCTTCTTTCTTGATTTCATTTTAAATAAACATATATTTCAGTTTGGTTTTTTACCAGATCATCTGCAAGCATCAATTTTGTAAAAAATTCCTTTTACAAATCTTCTGCTAAGAGTTGAAAATTTAAGCAAAGATCTATAAAGGAAAAAAAAATTAACAAACACAAGTATCTGAGTCAAAGCAGCAGTTTATCTGACTTCACTGAGTTCACGTTAATAACTTGGAACTTAGTAATCTACGCAGGAGAGCTAAATAAATTGCACTACAAAATATGTTCAGCTATTGTACTATACCTGCAAGTCTTACTATAATAATATTAACTGATTTTTTTTCCAACTTTGAAAAAGAAAATGAAAGTTGATCATGACCATGCAATTTTTTTTGATTCTCACAAGGAACACAGTCTTTCACAATATTCTTGTACCTGTGTCAGGACATTGCAGGGCACGGATTGAAAACAAAAGATGAAAAATAAAAAGTCTGTATTATCAGGCTCAAAGGGTAGTGGTTCATGGATGGCTCACTGCCTGAGCGCCAGCAATAAGTGGAGTACTGCACAGAGCTGCCCAGAGAGGTTATACAGTCTCTGTGTCTGAAAGCCTTCAAGACTCAACTGCATAAAGCCTAGCAGAATCTGGCCTGACATCATAGCTGCCTCTGCTTGAATAAGAGATTGAACCCCCTGAGGTCACAACTTCAATTACCCTATGATTAGGGATGTGATCCTATGATCTAGGTCTCCCTGTTTAGTGAAGATATAAAGACACGCACACTTGTCTTTAAAAAGTGTCCAGTTTTTTTACATTTCTTATACACAGGCAGACAAGCTCAGAAGATTTTGAGTAATTTCCACTAACTGTAGTAAAAATGATGGCCAAAGAAGTGGCTGCCCTCCCTAATTCTTTGCTTTGACCTCACCCCTGGTACAAGTCAAACCTATTTGCAAAATGGCTCTTTACTTCCAACAACTAGATAGGCTGTCTGAAATATATGGCAAGTAAGTCTCAAGGCTTCATTCTCTGGACATAAAAGGCAGATACATCCTTTTAAGCTAGTATCTCAAAAGAAGAAAGATAGAATAAAGAAGCCAGTCCAAAAAAAACGCATCTGTGGGGAATTAATTCAGAGTAGGCATATCACTAAGAATGCTGATAAAATTGTCATGTAAATTCACTGTTCTCTCTTAATACAAAGAAAGCATTTTCCTCCTGCCTCTTCTTCCTTCCACTGGTGTTACTTTTTAACTCTTCATTAGCCATGTAACCCAAAAAAAGAATCTAAAATATTTGCTAAAGATCAGCATAAAGTAGTTTATAGTATCTTGGCATGCTGTGGTGCCATTAAAAACTTTGCATGAAAATGAAAGCTATGAAGCCAAATAATTCTTAAAAAATATTGAATTCTCTTTTACACAATGTAAAATTCAAATCAAAGGCACATTAATACATCTGTTAATATACCTGTTAATATATCTGTTCCTGCTCAGTAGACAATACCAAAAAGAATTATACTTATTCAAGGACACAATTATGCAAGAGACATGAAGTGGAAAATTACCCATCAAGCCTTTCTTCCCATTGCCAAAAATCATATTCTATACCATGTACTACCCAGCATTTTATTCTAGCCAGTTCAAAGTACATTAAATGTTTTCTTAGTGGTTTTCCTATGATTAAGGTGAGAATTCCCAATTCAAAAGTCATGGCTCAAAATCATCACTGACAAATTTCAGAAGTTCACAATTACTGTTATTTCAAGGGGGAAAAAAGTCCTACTGAAAACAGAAAAGCAAATTTAAAAGAAAAATTACTTCATATTGAAAAGATGAGAAATATATGCTGGCATACAATTGTGCTTGTAGAAATTTACAGCATTTTTATAGAGGTGATTTGGAAGTTCTGGTCAATCTGTACTAGTCCCAAACAGTTTTTAATTTTCACATTGACAAGATTGTGTTAGGGAGTTTATGTAATGGAAGATGGGCCAAAGGTAGCAACCCTGCTTTCACTGGCATATGCTGAATATCACATTCCAGAATTCTACAAATTCAAAATTACCATGTTTATAAATTTCAGTGCACAAGGGAAACACCAAACTCCCTGGCAAGCCATTAAGTGTAGCACTGCTACTGAGCAATGTTATATTTAAGTGAACAGACTTCTTACTGGTTCATTACCATCTCTCATCTACAGCATTTTATTTTCGACCATTTGACAAAACCAGAACACACATACATCAGCAAGATATAACAAATACTAGTGCCACCTCTAAGATCTTTTTCAATCAAAAATCACTCAGTCAAATAGCTCTGGCTTGCTTATCATTCTTTGGTTATTTCACTTCCAGCATCTGGTATCACTATGGACTGAACCCAGCTGTAACCATTATTTGCACTTGTAACTCCTATTTCTGGTTATAGACAAAATACAGTGAGGTTGTGAAGTTTGGTGCCAGAAGAAAGGACACCAATCTCAATATTTTCTGGAAAGCTAAACATGCAATGACAAGGAAAAATCTCTAGTAAGTCTGTCTATTTCCATTTATTAGAATTTAAACGTTAGAAAAGCACTACCTGATTCATGCTAAGCTGTTTCTGTACTACAAAAACTTCCCTTCTAAAACTCTGAATTTCCACATTTGTGTGGGAACATAATATATAGCAGCAACTTACTAGTCCCTAAGGGAATCATGTCAATTGGCATTTTAAAAATTAATTCAGTGACCTACAATAATATGAGTTTCTTATGCATAATATTTGTCAGTAGGCAATGTGAGAAGTTCTGAATTCATTTAGAGAGCCAAAGCTTTATAAAGGCAAACAAAAATATTCTTGAATTGCTTCTTCTAACTTGGTGTCTTCTGGTGAATGTTTGTAATGTAAGAGCAAGGAAAAACTGAATATATGACAGGGATCTACATGCAGTGTGGTTAATATTTAAAACAGAAAAGAAAAAGGAACTAAAACTTTTGTCAATATATGCCCAGCCAGCTACAGTATGGACCTGGTGAGACATTCAGAGCTTGTGGAAATTTTGCAAATCTTCTGAAAACTACAGCATGATGCTATATACAGCTTATATGTGCTTGCACAGATCATTTTTAGTCACTATAAAGAAAATTTGCAACCATAAGCAGGACTTTGGGGCAGAAGACCCCATCTAAAAAGGCTTAATATCTAATTATATCAGCACTCCTCCTTCTGATCTTACATGTCAGTGAAATGTCAGAGCAGCAGTTCACTGAATGGTTTGTGTAAATGAACCCTGCACAGGGCTGCATATCATTTTCCACAGTTTGCTCTAGTAAGTACAAGATGTCTTTAGAAACAGCTTTTTTCAATTTATTCCCATTGTTTCAGGAAGTATGTTACACTGTGCACATGAGTTTGGTTTATCAATAACAGAAATTGGGATGGAGTTGCCAGAATTAGGGTTTAGGTGTCACTGTACATGAAAACAGAGAGTATTCTAAGCAAGGATGAGACACCCATACTATTACAATACACTCAAATAAATAGACTATTCAATATATTAAACATATACAAAGAAAACAAAATATAGTCACATGAAGATAGAAGCAGAGTAGTCACTACTTAAGGAAAAAGTTTCAACTTTTAACTTCAAAATCCTGCTTATGAAGCTGCTCTCAAAATTTAAATGACACAGACAAGAACCAGAGAGTTTTGTTACAAAAGCATAATAGTTTACATCTGAACTATCTATTTAAAATGAAGTACCTATAGAAGAAAACTGCAAGAAGTGATTATGATTCATTAAATGATACTACAGTATATATCGTCAAATTTCCTAAGTTTTCATGGAATCTGAGACAGCAAACAGTTCAGAAAATGCATGTGATTAATTGCCATCTGTCCTTCAAGGATAGTTTCCATTTCCACGTAGTAGTAAAAATATTCGATATAGTGAACAAGAATTATTCTCAATTTCTACAGAGCATTTATTAACTCTCCATACTTAGCCCTGGATAAATATTACATTTTCTTCCTCAAGCAGGTAACTACAAAACTTCCTCACTCAAGTACGATTGTCCATGTTTTTCTGGACTACAATAAACTTTGAAACTAGAAGCCTTTGCCACAGCACAACATATCTCTGCATAACAGCAATATTCTTTTAGTCAAATACATAACATCTGACTGATAATCTGAAAAATAACATTCTCAGTAACATGGAAGTATTTTAATATATGATCAAACAGCACAATGGCCACTGTCACAGAATAAAGAAATTAAACAGAAATCTAATAACATAGTAAGACAAAAATCATACAAACAGATTACGTTCCTGCACAGGATTAGTTTGTGGGGAGTTTGGTGGGGTTTTTGATTTGGTTTGCTTTGGTTTTCACTTTTTGGGGTTTTTAAATATGTTCTTTACTTAATGGTTAGGTTCTGGTTGTAGAGTTTGTTTCACTCATCAGCCACAGTCACAGTTCCATCAGAACTACTGTCATGTTCTCTGAACTGACATCAGTGTAAGCATCTTCAGAAATAAGTACTAAAATTTCTTATGCAAATGGGCAAGAAAATTAGGATCTCCCTACATGGCTGACTCTCAAATCTAGTGCTTGAACTTCAGTAACACTTGCTCTTTTAATACATTTTTGTCCTCCTCAGTGCCGCATAACACAAAAGTGGAAGTCACACAAGACTTCAGTACTGGAGATACTCAAAATGCCTGTTTAAGTGCCTTCACAACCTGATCCAACATTAGCTCTACTTTAGGCATGTGTTTGGACTCCAAAGTTGTAAGTCTATATATTCACAGTTAGGAACTAAACTACTTTATGATTATCAGACAGATTAGGAAGACAGATACCTAAGAATAAGGGAATAACAGCAGTGCAGGAACTAACAGCCACTAACAAGCTGAAACTAGTCTTACACTGATGGATGGTAAGAAGTCAGTCAAGTAAGTATCTGACATCTGTAGAAGTAAAGCTGGAATCCACATTAAGTGAAACAGATTTCACTAATAGCTACATTTTTATTTTTGCTGAATTTGCACCTACTGATGAAAACCAGTTTAGAGAGCAAGACCGAAAGTGCAAGCTCTGAACTGAAATTGCAAAAATGCTGAAAAAAAAGGAGACACTTGTGAAAAATTGCAAATGCAACTCAAGAAAAAGTGAAATAATTCCTTGAAGAAACTTTTAATAATTTTAAACCAATGAGTCAGACCTATAATTAAGGCAGCTGGCAGATCTCATTATAGTAGATAGATACTAACGCAGTTCAGTTAGCCAAAGCTGGAGGGTGGAGGGCAAGACACAAGTAACTAACAAAAGCTCTGACTTCACACTTGGAGAAGAGTTGTATGTGATGTAGAAGGCTGCAGAAATCCCTCAGGACAAAAATAAAATGCCCAAAAGAAAGGAAGGGGGAAAAGCAAACAAACAAAAAAACAAATATACTTATTTTAGGGACAGAATAAAATAAAAAGAAATTAAAGAATACAAAGTAAAAACTTAGGGAAACTTTCACAAAGGGAATACTGCTAGACAGAGCATAAGACAAGCATATGGGATGTAGGGCCATACACAGTATTTGCTAAACAACATACAGCTGCAGGCAATGCAGCCAAGACCTGCCAACTCACATCCAGCAAGCAGATGGATGTACAGTGTGCTTAAAAAGCAACAGACATAGCACTGCAAGCCTGCTTAGAGGTCCCACTTACAAGATCCAACCTGGAAAGCAGTACCTCTTCAAAACAAGCAAGCTTTGTGAATTCAGAGTGGAATTCAGACAATCTTAGATAAATGTCATTTCTGGTAAATGCTTTAAAAAATTACTAGACTCAAAGCTTGATATAGAAGACAACTAAAATTGAGAGCTTAGAGTAAACAAGTAATTTTCAGTCTTAGATGACTCCGAACTAAGGCAGCAAAACCTAAACTAGACAAGCTTTTTCTTTTCTTTTTTAGCTGTCATGATCAACAGCAGTAATACAATCTTTTAAAAATCTGAAAGTTTTACATCTCGTTTAATAAAAATACAGAAAAATATAGAAGTAGAAACCTATATTGAAATATCAAGAGTATAGTGACACTTTATTTCTAAAATATGTTTTCTCAAAAATGGTATTATACCCTCTACTACTTCCAGCTCAAGAAAAAAAAGGGTAAATTGGATTGAAGTATATCAAGATGAGTTGAATGCTAAGAAAAGAGCTTCAGAAAAAATGTCTTCTCTTTCCAGAGGAGTAAAGTTGTAAGTATTTTAATCAATGTATATAATGCAAGTATGAGTAGAAATTACAACCTCTTCTTCCATTGTCCATCCCATTTAACCCAGGCTGGGCTGCTCCTGATGCCTTAAATTTTAGATTTTATATTTTTCAGTTTCTGCTGTGCTTTAGTGTGTAGTTCTGAGCTTCATAGCTTCATATTAAGTGCTGGTAAGCTCTCTTCACAGAGTAGCTACACAAAACAATTCCTTCTCTAGCTGGGGTCCAAGGACAACTGATCCAAATTTCAGGCCCAAGAGCATAAACAAGGGTGAATTGAAGAGAAAAAGACAAGGAGGATGGAACTTCATAACCTGAAGCTATAATTGGATAATTAACTCCAATATGCAAACGGACCAGAACTTATAAACGTGAGAGACCCCATGACCAGTCATCCATTTTGCCACCATTTTGGGTTCATCTGGGGTGTGGCCCTGGCTGGGCTCTTGTATTGCCCAAGGTGTATCCATTGAGGCCTTTTAATAAATACCTACTTTATTCTTTAACTCTACCTAGCCTCTGCTCCAGGTCAGCCTTCTCAAGGCATCATCCCCAATGCACAGTCTTGCTCTGGGAAATATGAGAGCTGAGAAAGCCCTGAGCAATGAGTCACCAGAGCTGCACAGACACAGCCCCTCCTTCTTGCAGATCAAGCCCAGGTTAGCACAAGGAGCAGCCAGGGTACCAGGATCAAGGCTTTAGAAAAGAAACCGGTAGAGACAAGAGGAAGATTCTTCTTCCTAAACTTCAAGTGCCAAAGACAAAACTATTTATGTGCCCATAGGAATAAAACACTGGCTAGGAAAAATGGGAGACCTGGAATAATTTTAAAAGCTATAATGAAGGAAATTCTTCCTCAAAAAGACCAAATTATGGAACAAGTTTTTTAGCATTTGCTAGAAAAACAATGGGCATTTATCTTTAACCAAGTAGCCAAAACACTGTAATAAGGACACTGCTTCTTTTGCTTCAGATTTAATACGTAATTTCAGCCATATGTGTATACAATAACAAACTAATTAAAGAACTCACCTGGAAAATAAACTAGATCGATGAGGTTTTTCTTTTAGATAGCAAAACAGCTTCAACCCAAAATCATGTTCCAACAGGCAAATAATATTTAAAGAAAAACTTCCTTTATCCTCACAAAGGATACATATTACTTCATGTCAATTGAAAAAGTTGATAGTAAAGGGAAAATGTGGGCTGAAACCCTCCAGGATAAATGTCTCTCTGATGAGAAACAATCCAAATTGGTTCAACTTTACACACCACATTCTTCACTGCAAAAACAAGGCAGAGAAAGTAAAGAGAAAAGAGAGAAAAAGAGTACACAGAGAGAGAGAAGGCAGAAAGGGAGACTGATGTTTTTTACATTCTGAAGCAGTATGTAATTTCAAATATAAATTAAGTTGAAATAACACAACAAAGTTTTACTTATTAAGTCAACGGAGGTAATTTCTTTCCTCCCTTACTTGTTATATCAGTATCATGAAAACAGCAGCTGATTTTCACAGGATGGAAGTAAAATTAAGCAGACTTACTTGGCAGCTTAATTGCTGATCAGAAAGAGACAGCTTCAGTTAATAAAAGATTTTCCTCTGCATCTCAGTGAATTAGCCTCATTCTAAATTTCGCAATGCTGATACACAGCTGATAAGCAATCACTGCTTAATTTTTTTTTTCTATAAAGCAGTTTTTGTTATGGTACATATGAGCAGATGAAACCCCTAACTCATGCAATATTCACCTTGATATACTTAACACAAGCTAAAATGCATTCTGTTGGTATGGTATATTGTTAGAACAATGATGTAGCCACAGCAGCAAAATATTTCTTGGCAGAAAATTTTTTGTCAATCAAAATTCAAATAGTAAAAAAATTATAGATACTGCTTTCCATTCAGAAGGTATCTCTACAGATCTATACGCAGATTTATAATTATAAAAAGGTTTTCATATCTACAAATAACATTTAGAATATGTATTTGTTTCATACAGAGACTATAGTTCTCATTTTTTATGTTTTAACCTGATATGAGTCTTATTTAGCAGGAAATCAATTACTGCCCTTAATTCCATCTGAGTATGACTGGTCTGCCCACAAAGCAATAGATCAACTATAAATTTATGGCTCAATATGGATACCAGCCCACAGCTAAAAATTTGCTGCTCTGTATAAGCAAGCACATTAAGCAGTCCTCCAGGGTAACATATAAGCAGAAGTAACTCACATAATTCAGCACACACTACAGGAAGAAGCCTTTCAACCACGTCTGTTCACCTATTTTTGGTCCAATCCATTTTGAAAAGAAGCTGCGCATATTGTCAATATAATGAATGAAATCTCAAGACTCCTCATAAATTTTACATGTCCTACGGGTTCTTTTCTTCACCATCATGTGAAATCTGAGTACTTAATCTGAGTATGTTTAAACTGAGCTGAGGAGTGAGGGGGTGAAGGGGGGTGTGGGATGTTTAAATTAAATTAAGTACTTTGATGAATGTGCCCTTTTATTGTCTACATCAACATTCTGTAAAATGTATGAAAGGAAAAACATTCAGCAATATTAGAGCTGTGTTTTCTTAAATTAGCCTTGTTTTACTGTATAATCCCCTCAAACTTCACTGGCTTTCATTGCTGTAGCAGTTCTTCCCATACACCTTCCATTATGCCGTAGAGATTCCATTACTTATTTTACTATGAAGAACATTATAAAAAGAAAGCATTTCTAAAATGTACCATGACATTCCTTAAGGAATAGGTTTTTATATCACTCTAAGAAAATAATCTCTGAATCCTAGTAATAAAGAAAGAACATCACTTCATAGTAAATACAGGATAAGAATTGTGCATGTCTTCTGTCAAATGTAGTAAAACCAAGTATATTTTATTCTTTGTAAAGCAAATGTTCCCTAGAATAATCCTTTAAAAGAAGGAAGTTGGGTTATTTTTACAACTGAAGTAGAAAGCAATGAAGTGAGTACATCAGTGTTGGCCAGCTGGGTATATTTAGCAAAACAAAATTTTTGTTCCTCTTGTTCAGCAGCCTTAACTATTACCATGACAATTTTTTCAGTAAAAGGAAAATATTTGAGAGGCTGAGAATTTCTAAAGTTAAACCAGTATCTGTAAAAAGAGAAATCCACTGTGCAATAAAAAATACAAAACCAGGTTTACTTAACTTTAAAAACCACCATTTTCTTCAATACACCTTGGTCTCCTCCCAGAATCATTACTGCTTCCACTAAATTTAATAGACATCAGAAAGGTATCAAAGCAGCATTTTTCTCAACAACAAATAAAAGTATTAGCATGACAAATTTAAAAAATTAAACAAAAAAAGCACAGGTGTGGGGTTTTTTATTTTTGTTCTGTCATTTGGGAAAAAATATTTTGTGAGAATTTCATAGTAACCTTAGATGTTTCACAGCAGAATTTGAAATTATGAAAAAAACCTACATATAGCCAATGCATTTGTCTACAGGCATATTTCTCACTATTATATAGAAGTGAAGTTTAATTTTGGAGTTATGTGAATCTTCCCCCTGCTTTCTTTTATTGCCTCAAGTTTCACAATCCAAGTGAAGTTCATAGATACAAGTTAGCAATATGAAAAACATGGCAAAAGAAAAATAACTAAAAGTTAAATAAACATATGTCATTTTAAGATTATCATCACTACATAGTCAAGGATATACAGAAAAATTGTGATGGCATTCATTTTCCTGTTCCAGAAATATTTCTTCATATGCATGTTGACATCACTAACATACAAACTTAGTAATAGCTTTGAGGTAATATTAATAATGGAAGACACAATGTCAGGACTCATGGATACCTTCCTACAGTACATAAAGTACTGAAACAGAGATCATCTTTGAGGATTTTTCTTTTTTTTTTTACAATATTGATGCAAAGGAAGGTGAAATATGAGAAAGAAACACACAGTTTTCACATAAATTGCTATTTCTTATTTTTGAGAAATACAATCTGAAGAGATTCTTCATTTATAAACAATGTTCTGAAGACTGTGTTGAGACTCCCATCCAAGCCATCCTGAATTTTACAGAAAGAGCTACTGAGAGTTGTAACACTGGCGCAATTTTCAGCTAAATCTGAAATTATTAGTTAAAATTACTAATCAGATGTATGGATTTGTGACATTCCCTGGATGAAGAACAAAAGAAGAGCAAAAAATACCTGATAATTTTTGCTGTTTGTTGCCACAGGAAGTTGTAGAGGAAGTAATATTTAGCTTTTTATAGATCAACAGTCCTTGAATTTGTTTAAAAAGATGCTGTAGACATTCAGGTACTATTTAATGGAAAGAAACATATCCAATGCCTCTCAATGCTGTTGAACTACAAAGGGAAGGGCACACAGGTAGGGAATCCAACTGACAACTCACCTTCTTTTGCCAGTTTTGAAAAGAGATTGTGAAGTAAATGTTTCCTTTGTCAGACAGTTACAGTAAGCAGCCTTATATTTACAGAATATTCTGAGTTGGAAAGGACCCACAAGGACATTTAAGTGAGTGGCCCACACCATGCTGATGTTATCAGCATCATGCTCTATCCATCTGAGCCAATCTCAGCACAGTAAATCATTAGCTTAAGATGAATTTTCAGGCTGGACAGTGGCTGAAGCCCATATACAAAACACTGTCTACTGTTTCAAAGTGCAAGAGTGTAATTAAGTAATTAGCTAAACATGTATGTATTTAAATGAAAATATTGCTTTTAATTCTTCACTTCTGTGAGAGTTTCAGCACTCTCTTCCAAACCATCATCATAAAATACTGCCTGAAAATCCTCTTAGATCAATGCAGTGAGAAACTAATTAAATCAAGTTACTGAACTGTGTCCATAAACAGTGGTTTTAATTCTGTCAACTTAGTATCACTAATGCCATCCATAAATTTTGTCACATTTACAAAGAAACCATGAAAAAGTCACAGTTTCACTACATAATAAGTTATGCTCTCTTGTGTGACTTTAATGGGCTCTGTTAGGATAACAGCAGCTAGCCAATTTAAAATGTTCAGGCTTCATTTTGTCAGCATCTGTGATCCAAGGGGTCATTCATTAAATTATGACCTTATTTCTTCTGTGTGGTTTAAGAGACAGAGGAAGGAAGAGAAAAAAAGAAAATAACATTGTAAACACAAGAACAGTATGGAAGCTCCCCAATATTATTTAGTTATCTGCACCTACAGCTCATTTAATAGATGCTTGATCTCAAGAGGATGAAAAACCATTGACTGTTCAGTTTGACAGTAAAACTGAAGCCCCTTGTTGGTCAGATACCACAGTCTCCCAATAGGAGAGTCCAAATAGGTACAGTGAAAAGTAGGAAATGTCACCCTGGAATTTAAGATATAACATGGAAAATACTTTTTTCTGGGCAGTAGTAAATTGCACATAAATAATCCTTAAAACTATATGGTGAAACATACTAAAATAATTTCATTATTATTTAATCACCTAGATTAGGGACAAAAGTGGAAAATTTATATAAAAATGTGTTTTTATTCTAATTAGATTACATATCATTTATTTGGCCCATCATGTAACATAAAATGTCTAAGGACAATTGATAAAAACTCATTTCTGTAAGTGCTCGTTTTTCTTCACTGACTAGAGAGAAATTCTGGTGAGTAGGCTTGATTTATGATATCTGACTATTATAACAATAGAGATAATTGGAGTAGGTTTAATGCAGAAACCCCCCTTGAGGCGACAAAGAAATCTATGTAGAGTTTCTTGAATAATGATGCTTTTGTCCAAAATCAGCATCCTAGGCATGACAGAATATAAATAAGAGTAAAATAATGTTAGAGGCTTCATCCTTAAGCCTTCATTAGAGACTTCTGAAACACAAACAAGACATAAGATGCTCTGAAGGATGGAAACAGGCTTGCTCACTGGCCAAACTTTAACAGGTGAACTAGTCTGTTGTAATCTGTTTAAGGAAGTCTGCAATGATAAAGCAAAACAAACAAGAAGTAAAATAAAGTTGTCACAATTAACTCTCTACAATTGCTACTGAATAGACACTCCACCGAAGGGCAGCAAGGATCAACAGAAGAACAGTCAATAATATAACTTCACCCTCATCAAGGCCTGTTCTCATCTTCCTTGTTTACTCTCTGATGTCTCTGAATGTATTTATCACAACTGGTTGAAAGAGGCATGACTGACATCCCAAATGAAGTGGGGGATGCAAAACAGTTCATTTTTCAGTAGCACATTATCTATGGCTTGGGCCTGACCTTGGATACAGATAACAATCTAAGCATCAAAACCCCTAAAGACAAACCTAAATGTGTTTCTTAAGCATGTAACTTCCATATAAATACCAGTTACATTAGCTAAAGTGGTAAAAATTCCTTTCACCTTATTAGTATGAACCTGAATATAACAACCCAAAACCAGCAAGAAAACTTCAGGAAGGGATCTTATTGCCATGCAATGGGTTGGGTTGAAGGAGACCTTGAAAGGTCACACAGTCCAACGTGACCATCCATTCTGCCATGGGCAAGAATACACAGGTCAGAATTATTTTTTTGGGGTTTTTTTTAATGGATCCTAAATAGAACAAATCCCTACATGGATTCATCATATACATGACTAAAATAGTGAATTATCCTCATATCCAACTAGAGGATTACCATTCTAGAGAGAGGACCTTCAACTGCTGCATGCACACTCCACACACAAACTGATGAACATGGATTTTATTTTCAAAAAAAATAGTGTCACTCTAGGATCTAAAACATTTATATAGACCATAAACACATCCATAAATTAATATATTAGAAGAACGTAAATACAATATTATATATTTGGTTTTTTAATAAGGTGTAAAATACATCCATTTAAAATTTTCCCTCTTGCTCTAAGCTTCGGATTTTCTGAACTGTTTTAAAATATATATTGGATTTGGATCCTAAGGAGAAAAAGTTATCAATATATTCTGGACTTGCAAGAGCAAAATGGGGATTACATTCTCTCTTCTCACAGGCAATGCAAACATCATTCACCCTAAGGAATTACAAATCCTTTCAGATTCTGGGCTCCCAGCAGCACCAACCATTGCTTTTGTTCCAGGTCACTGGGGGAAAGGAAAAATTACTGATTTTAATAAAGAACATACGCATATAAGAACTTTTGCGGGGTGTATGAGTAATATGCTGCAGTCATTCCGCTACTGCATGCCAGCTGGTTCAAAATCTGACCTCTTGTGTGTCAGGATACTTCCCAAATGAATCATGTAATATGAGATTGTTCTACTAGTATTACATACACATAATAATTATTGAATTATTATGCAAGATGCTTATTTGCCAGTTTGTCCATCAGAGATACTTTTTAAAAATATAATCTCACCAATTCATATTTGTTGACATTTTTGCTATAATAGTTCTCAAATTCTGAGTGTGATTTATTTTCTTCCTAAGTCAAAGATCATTTTGAATATCAGCTAGTCATATGAGTCCATGTTAGCGTGCCTTTTGTAATTGGATCAAATTTCCATAACAATCTCCAAATCGGTTTATTCTTAGACAACACATGGGAGACCAATCAGCAATATATGAATACAGCCATCATAACCCTGTTGTGTTCAAAAGGGTTCTTCATGAGATATCATTAAATACTGTACAACTTCTAGCTTCCTGCAGATGAAGCTCATGATAAAAGCAGTATTGATGTGTTTTATTTGTTCACTTTATCAACTGCAAGTATGAGACAAAGAAAAAACAGCAAAATAATAAAACCTTTACTCAGCCCATTCCAGTAGCAGTCATATTACTATTAATATATTATGAAGCAGGAGTATAACTGGTAGATTAGATATACCAAGATTGATTTCTTCTAGCCTGAAGTAATTCTCTGTGCTAAAAAGAGCAAATGCTCTGTTCATGTTCTCTGTATACCAGGAGCTAACCCGTTTGCCAGCCCTGCTGCAGCCACCTAGAGAATGCACTTGTTGCTGCCATGTCACACCTCGTGAGCTTCAGCAAATAGTACATACAGCTACACGCAGGAATTGAAACAAGCCGCACAGAAGAACTAAATGCAGTTGCTAGCAGAAATTTCTAGAATAGTCCAGGAGGGCTTTTACAAATCAGGACTTGAAGAGTCCCTTCAAATGTAAATTTCCCTTGGTGGTTAACTGATGCTGTATTAGCAAATCTTGTGAACTGGAAAACCTTGCTGAGCTGTCTCATCTCACATATAGTTACACCGTTGAAATGTGAAATACAAGTGCTAAGAGTCTTTGCAATCTTTTCAAAGTATTTTCAAATCTATCAATTCAATCATAGATCTATTAGAGTTACAGTATGTTATACCTGTTCACAAACCTCAGGTAACAGCTGGTTAAAACATACATAGCAAACACGCACAAAAAAACTTTCACATATTTTAAAGGAGAAAAGTGTAATTTAGAATTAGCTGAAAAAACAGCAGCAGACTTTAGAAGAGTGAGAGACAACAGCTCCAAAGCTGCAGTCTCACAGACTTAATGTAAATACTTATATAAATCCCAACCTACTTTATACACTTACAAACCCTGTAGACTTTTTAATACCAAAAATGGCCACAGGATTACAAAAGAGATCTGAAAAAAAGGAAAATTGGAAGGCCAGCTACTCAAAACTCTCTCAAAGATAATCACTGTTATAATGTCTCAAAAAAGGACAGGCAAAGAGGGAAATAAGGAGTAGAAAATATTCTATATGAACATGCTTACCTGTTTTAATTATAAAAACTAAGGAAGCGTCTAGAAACAGTTTCAGAAATTAAGATTCACTTTTTTCTGCTAAATTTGGGTTCAGATACATTAAGACCTTGGTTTTGCTATGTCAGGCTTAACTTAATGTTAGTTAACACATACTCACATTAGCAATTTCTCCCAGTAAGGAATCACTCCAATATTGCACTTTCCCATCACTGTCAGTTTTAAAACCTGTCTCTAGATATCATGCAATAACATAAGGGTCTTAGAAGGCCCAAGAAAGAATGTTCTTAAAATTTCCTGGCATCTCAAGGTATTTAAAAGATGTTGCAATAAACATATGTCAACTACATCAACATTCTCCTTCACTTATCAAAGGTGTGCATGCTGTTCCTATCAAGTAGTAGTAGTATGGGCCTGGAACAATTCATATTCTTCACAAGTTTTGCAATGACATCACCATTCACAGTGAAGAAAACGTAGTTAACAAGAGAGTCTATGGAAGCTATTTCTATTTTAATCAGAAATGTGACACCACCTCATCATAAGCTGCATGGAACAATGAATTTAAATCTCCAATTCTGTCTATGGATTCAGGTAAGCTATATCAATTAAGGATACAGGAAATAATTTGTAATCAGGCTTTCCCTGGTAATGTTAAACAGGTAAGCCTTTGAACTCAAGTAAAGTAGAAACTAAAACAAGTTTTTTGTGAAAAAAATACTATCATCAGCGTCCTAGATGACTGAGGGACACGCTGTGCATGAACACGCATTTAGAAATGTTACAACAGTATTTCTTCACTAAGGTCAAACTCAGCACCAGTTTAAAAATAGCCTGTTCTGAGGGCGAAGGGGATCTTATGCAGACGCAAACATCACAGCAGGCCTTCTGGGTGTACAGGATGCTATTATCCTTTGCTTGCTGACAACATACTTCCTTTATATGGCAAGACCACACTTCTGTCACTACACTTGCCCTAGTTCTGGAAACATCAAAGTTATTGTTCTGAGAATGCCACTAATTTATCCCTTAAAGCAAACATATAAAACAACACATAACACAAGAAATGTGCTCACTAGCTGTCTCTTTTTTGCCTTAAGATATACACTTTTAATTACTGAAACTCTAAATGACATAATGGATGATGAGTTTATGAGAGCAATAATTTTAAGTTTTTACTCATGCCTTTTCCCTTCCCTAGTCCAAAATTTTCTTTATATACTAATTTTTTACATTTCACAAAGGTAGCAGCAAAAAAGACACCTAAAATAGCAGGGAAAAATCAGAGCTGAGTGGCAAGAGAATAGGCTGGCTAGAGTGTTCTTCTCCATATTGGCAGAAGACACAGGTCAAGTTCAAATCAATTTAAGGTCTATTTATGAAATAAATGACAAAGATATTTGTCAATTCTTCCTACATAAAGTCATTAAATTACAGACATGACATGAAAATTTGTAGGTAACCCCTGTCTTCGCTTCCAGTGTTCTATCAAATCAACTTTTTTGCCTTCATTTTAGTTGCCTTTTATACTTTATTACTGACACATTTTTCTCTGATTTTCAGTCCTTTATGAATGAATCCAGTCAGACTTCATTGAAAATTTAACAAGTGAGCAAACAACTGCTTGTGTACTTTAGCAAGGCTCCACTTCTCACTTGGGAACCATGCCCTCATATATTGTCAAACCATTTCCCTTTACTATAGTACATCAAACACATCCCAGTTTTCAGATGTCTGCTTGCAGCCTTCCCACCCCACTGATTGTTGCACCACACACATCTGCCTAAACCTACTCATTGTTTCTCCTTCAGAGGATTTACAATCTAGTTATAAAACCTAAATGCAATCTGACCATTCTCTGTATGGTTCAGCTATTAACAAAACAGGTTTTCAATGCATGGCTGGGTCTTGTAGAAGCAGTTTTAAGACAAATATCACAACCACATACACAGAAAAAGAGGTTTTTAGAAACTCCACTTCCATGCTATAAAACAAATTTAAAATATCATAATGCTTATTGTAAACATGAATTTATTAGTAATGTAAACCGTGATAGTGTATAGCTATTATGGCTCACATTTTAAAACTTCCATTACTGAAATTCCATTTGATGTAAACAAAACAGAATCATTCAGCTTGGAAAGGACCTCTGGAAGTTATCTACTTCAGCTTATAAGCAAAACAGATGCAACTGGAAAGGAAGATGAGGATGTTTGGGTTTTGCCAGTCCAGTTTCAATTAAGGCTGGAGGCTTCATAGCCTCTCTGGCTATGAGGTGATTCTAATCCTTCTTTTTTTCTTCCCCATATGTATAGTCAGAATGCCCCTTTCTGCAATTGCAGCCCCTGTCACATCCTTCTACTGTGCATCTCTGAGGACTTTTCTCTGTAGCTAATCATCATATAGACGGTTGGCAATAATGATAAGTCCCAAATACAAATACACATGCTTATTTTTAAAGCTAAATGCTGTTCAATTCTGCTTTTCAGGAACAGCTGATTGCCCATAAAAAACTCATGTTACTTTCATCAATATAAGGTCCCTAGAAAATACAGTGATTATAAGGTTAATTATCATTTTAAACCTGATAATTTGCCATTCCCTTGCCTTTACCTTTGCTAACAGGTTGAAAAAACCAAAAACAAGGCCAAGACTGCTTATTACATGCAAAAATATTCATGTCCACAATATACTCAGCACAGGTCAAGACCCATGTTTTTTCTTCTAACTTCACCAATTAGATAGGAAATAAATATTTTTCATGTGTAAGCAAAATTCACTTTTTCAGCATATGTGTAGTTAATTGAAAGATTCCTAGAAGAAATATTCTGTAGTTAATATTTATGGCTGCTTATAATACAACTGACTAAACTGGCTTAAGGGAAGTTATTACTGAAATATACCAAGTCAGCTGTGGCAATAATTTGTCCAAGAACACAAAGTCTGAAATATCCTGTAAAACAAAATATCACCTCAGTATTTCCTAAATTGTACACAAAATGAAAACAGGCTAACTGCCAAAACAAAAAAAAAAAAAGAGGATAAAATGCATTTAGGTATCTTTTTGCATAAGAAGAACCAATTTAATTTAGTTAATTGCTTACATCCAGAATGTATAATATAAATAATCAGGCTTTATATCTTAAGAAAAATTATTGTATTCTAGGACTCAAGAACTGCTGAATCATACTGTAACATCCTACACATATTTCTCTGTTATAGCTTTTATACTACTGCAGATAGCAGAACTTAGCATTGGAATATAAAAGCCTTGATGCCAAGGAACTGGATCTCTTTGAAAGATAATGGTTTCACATGGAAAAGAGAGAGTAAGCTGATTTCCAGAGTTATTCTAGGAAAAAATAAGATCTATTACTCCATCTCCTCATAGGTATACAACAATTTCTTCATAATTGATGATATAGCATCTTTAGGTCCAAAATTTGTACTGTTCACAATTCAAGTAAAAAATTATGAAAGGCAAACACTTAAAATAGTGAGTTCATCTTAAACAGAATCTAGCATCTCACAAATTCAACACTTCATAAGTGCAGTGAAACATAACATTTGTTATCTTCTCTAAGTACCAGTTGAAATGTTGTCTTCACTTTCAAGGGAAGGAAATTACTTTCAAAGTACCATTTTAACACTCCTCTATAGTGGAGTGTCAAGGTATCTGATCATCAAATTAAACAGAATATGTATTCAGAGCATATATTTTAAAATTATGGTCCATCTATATTTATCATAATCAAAAACAGAACAGACTTGAGCTAAAGTGCAAGAAAAACCATGTGAATAGCCATTATTTTTTTTATCCTATATCATGACAGATTTTCAGCCGGAATTTACATAAGGAGGTGGTGTCTAATCTGAATACCCTGCAGAGAATAAGCACTGGAATTTCACATTAGTTGCTGAACAATCTTATTGCCTGCCACTTCCAGCAATGAGATTGTGTAGCTTATTTCACTGACTTGTAAAACCTTTCCTAGTTCCAAGTACCTACAAGCAATGCCAGTCATAAATAACCAGCAATTACTTTGCAGCAGTTGGAAATGTACAGAGAAAAAAAGGTATCAAATATTTTCCTACAAGAGTTGTCAAAGTTTCTTCAGATTCAAGGAAAAAATATTTAGGAAACATACACCTTTCTGTACATACATGACAGCAGATTCTGCTACAGGAAATCATATTCCTAGCATCTAAATTATAGCTATTTCAAAAGGTATAAGTGACATTTTTCTAAACCATTTTTATATATATATATTAAAATGACATTTTTCCTTTTGCTCAACACGACCGTCACAGAACAGTCAGCCATCCGATTGTAAGGCAGAGTTACAGGATCAGACAGCTTTCCAACCAACCAAATCACCATTGCAATTACTGCAACATTCCAAGCAGCTGTCCACTTAGACCCAGGACCTCCAACATACTGTGACTGCTCATCATCTTAAAGAGTATAAAAATCTATTCTACTTTTCCACCTTTTAAAATTTTTATTGAAAAGGTAAAAATTATGTCATTTGATAAAATAGTTTTTTTCTCTTCATTTGCCTGATCACTAAAAGGTGAAGTAAAATTAATTAAATTGAATTAGTCAGTTAATTTTGAGATTAACAATTACTGTTAAGACTCCTCCAACAGCAGAACATAAGCCCTCCTTATGTAACAATTAGCTATTAACACCTGATCATCCTAGAATTTGAAGATCACAACAATTTTTTTTCACATCTTTCTCACTTGCCAAAGAATCAGACATATATTTGTGTGTAACTACAAATTAACCTGTTTTTCTTATTTATATCCCAATCTAGCTGAGTTGCAATACTACCTCAACTCACAGTTCTTCCAGTATAAACCCAATCCAGTAGCATCAAAATTAAAGCTGTTCTACACAGGATAATCTACAGATCTGTATTTTTAAGTATTTTGCCTTTGAGGTGGGCAAGACTCTAATATCCCTTCACTTTCACTACAATGGGTCTTAAAGAAATTTTATGACATTTACCTCAGAAGTAAATTCAACCAAATACCTGTCTTAATATGTCAGGTTGGATATGGGTGTGTGTATTCTATTCCTATCTGATGGGGCAGTTATCTTCTGTTAAGAGGGCAGCTTTCTTTATCTCTTCCACAACCAATCCTCTGCCTGGGGAAATACCTTCTGCTAATGAGCCATTGACTGTCACTGCATGACTGATAAAATTACATTATCCCATTGTGAGATGCTCCACCCAGAGGGAGAAACCAAGCATTCCTAATTGGATATAATCAGAGGTTTGAAAGACCACAGCCAGCCTTTTCCAGTGGATTCCCAGAGGAGCAGCTATCTTAGCCACTGGATTCCCAGGGAAAGACCAGGTCCATCTACACCTCCACTGGATATTCAGAGGAAGACTACACTCTTCTACAGGATCACTGCTTCAGAACCACACCTGCCGCTCCAGGAAGACTGCAGCCCCCATTTAATCAGACTGCTACCAATATTCCCAACAGACCCACAGGGTGTTAGGTCTTATTCTGACTTGACAGTGTTGTTTTATATTACTGCATTGTTTTGTTGTGATGTTTTAATTTTCTTCCCTAATAAAGAGCTGTTATTCCTGCTCTCATATCTTTGCCTGAAATCCCCTTAATTTCAAATTTATAACAATTCAGAGAAAGAAGGTTTACATTTTCCATTTCAGGGGAGGCTCCTGCCTTCCTTAGCAGACAACTGTCCTTTTCAAACTGAGACAATACCACAGACTGTGCATCTGACTTTAATTATTTTTGTCAAGTCTCTGAATGCTGCATTTTACATTAAACACAAAGACCAAATTATATGCAAGAAAATGTAAAACTAACAAACAAACCTAGCCCAAAACCTAAAGTAACTTGGTAATCAGTGAAGTGGATTCAGTAAACTTGCAATGTAGTATTCTAATAGATACTCTAATAAATGTTCAGCAAGCAATTTGTTTCTTAATTCAATAGCAAGGTACTTAATTCGATATAAAGGCCAATAAAATCAAAATCAACCAGAATACAAAGTTTACACAGCACCACTTACAATACTACAGTGGTCTTCTCAATCAATCAACTGACGCCTCTTCCACAAACAGCAAAGGCCATCTGACTTCCTCTTTTTAAAAATGGATATTGTTATTTTTAAATCCCCAACTTTCAATTTAATCACTGTAAGCTATAACATAATTAATTTATGTGACTTTTTGGCCTAAAGAGTCTAGCCAGGCTCTTTCCAGCAGTGATTCTTGCAGTCAAGTCTTGTCAACTTCCTATCATATTCATAGACTTTAAGTATAACAACCCTAACTTCAACTGCAACAACTTCTTTCCTCCTCAACTGCTCATTTTCCACAGTAATGCAATCACTGCCTATTAAACTCCTCCTGAGCACTTCATAATACAACCAAGAATCATGTACAGTATCTGAAAAGTCTCCTTAGAAAAAGGATTTTGCTTTATAAATAGAACACACAAGGCTTTCTTCCACCAACAGCATTAACACACTTATATATATAGTATGATACGCACACTAGGAATAGATCGTAACACGGATAATAAAGTAAAACTACATATTTGATTTTTATCAAGAAAAGACATGAGAGGTTTTGTTTGGTTTTTTCCCAGCTAAAAGAACAGAATAGGAAAAGATTTTCTGAGGTCATTGAGGCACAGAAACTAAAGTGATTATTTAGCGTCTGTGTCAGCACAACCTCTTTTGCAGTGTCCTACCTGCCAGAAGACAGATGACTTGATACAGAGACCTAAGTACAAACAAAAATAGAACAGAAATTGGAAGACTTAAGAAGGCCAAGCAGAGGTATTTGTAAAAGTTCGTCCAGTATTTCAGTCAGAAAGAAGCTTTTTTAAACATAATGCAAGAACCATTAGATATCCATTCACATTATATCTACCAGAATTTAGTAGAAAATCATTTCATAATTACAACTAATTCAAATTCAAGGGAGTTCCTTCAGTAAGTACCTTCTTACTGATATTTATTTTACTAAGCTAGTCGCAATAATGAAATTCCAATTAGTGATCTTCTATGAATAGCATATATTCAGTTTGCACAATTTGAGAACTCTCTTGTTTTCATCAACTAAACAAGATTATATTCCTTCAAAAATTGCATTATTCAGATTTGCATGTGTAGGCTGAAACTTGTTGAACCATCACATAAAATCAACTGCAATTATCTTTTCCAGTTCTCATTTCTGAACAGACACCAGTGAGGGACACAGCAGCAGAAACAACCTTAAGTGCAGTACTTTGATTCTTCCTCCAGAATGGTTATCTGCACTGGATTTTTCAAAGATCAAGCTCAAATAAATGCTTAGCAGTTTGCCCAAAATAAAGGAGTTTATGGAAAGGTCCAAGTAATCTTAGGCTCAGATGAAGAAGTGACGGAAGCCACTTAATATCCCTCACAAGGATACGAAGGATAGAAGACAAAAAGCATGATTTGGCTTTTTTTTTTTTTTATGTCAAGGAATTTTCTATGTAGAAAGTTGGGTTTGTATTTAAGTTATGCTCCTGTATGAGAACTCAAAAGGAGCTGACAAAATATACAACACTTATTTCCTTATTTTTGTAGCTGACCTTTAAAAACATGTTTTTAAACATACTGCCCATTTAGCTATTATAGTTCATAATTTTAAAAGCATGTTACCATTCAGGATATACAGAACAAACAGCATGGTTCCCTTTTCTTCTCCCTCAGATTAATTTAGCATAGCTATTTTTATTTGACACATAAGAACACATTCTAAATTAGCAATGGAGGGACACCTGGCAACCTATTCAGCAAGTAAGCTCCTGCTCTCAGTCAAACATTGCAGAAGGTGTTCTCTCTATTACAGACATAGCACAACCTCCAAATTAACCTCTAATTTTTGACCTCAAGGTTAAAATTAATGTCTGTGAATATTTACAACTTTAAGATTTCATCATTTGAAAATTTAAGCACGAACGTTTCCTACATTAAGACAGGAATTTTGGAATAAAAAGATGGTATGATTGTACAATCAGGACGGGAGGGTTTCCATATAGGCAACCAAAATGAATTCTAGACCTAAAAATCACTCTTTGGGAACACCTTTTTATAGCAATGCCTGCATTTGCACACAGTAAAAAACAAATTACATACAGGTAACATTGGCAAAAATATCCCTTAATCCGCAGTAGAAGAGCAGTATCTCTAAGTGCTGGGAAGTGCAGCTGCAGCATGTATTCCCAGGGAAATGCATGAGCTGTACACCCCGCACTGTGATACAAACAGCTCCAGCTACAATGCTGCTGGCACTCAAACGTTACAGAGTGAGACCAGCTGAGAGAACACTACGTGTCTTATAACTCATTCTGCAATAGCTAATAAAGTTCTACACAACTGTTGAGATCTACCTCAACTGAGCTCTTACAAAGTAGATGCTTGTTTCAACACAAAACTTACTGAAAAATCAAGGTCTGCCTGGCAAAAGCAAGCATTTGTCTTTGAAAGATGACGTCATGTGCTACATGACTATTTTTCCTCTTCAAAGACAAATAAATGCATTTTCCAAACTAAAAATATAACACATTTTTTAATTTTTTTTAAATCCATTTAAGAGATGGAAAGGCAGTAATCTGAAACACAGAATACCTGAAATTACTTCATTTATTTAAAAATTATTCCTGTTTTGATTTTCAATGTATTAAGTCCCAGTAATACAGCACTACCTAAATTAGGCATGTAGCAAGTGATCAAGTTAAGGATGATAACATTTTCCTCAGTTCTGAATGAACTTAAAATTGTGAGTTCAAAAGTTACAGCATGTTGCATTGAGCTCTCCTAATTCTGGTATCAATAAAAATGAGTTCAAACTAAAGGGAAAAAATATTCTAAAGGCTGAAGTAAGATATAACTATCTGTAAAATAATATACTGCAATTAAAGAAATAATTTTTTGCTACCAACTTATTATCTCCATTGGTTTTACCTGACTCTAATTTAATATTTTTAAAGACTAACGTTGTTGTAAATATTTTGTCTAAAACATGTGCGCATACAGTGGTTAAGCTATGACAGCTATGATTGAAATGAGTGGTTCACCTACATCAGATAAAGAGACCAAGATGACAGAGAGACATGCAGTCTTCATTCAGTACCTTTACTAGGTATAAACATCACCACATACTTGAGTACTTGGGTGCTCATTTGCAATCAAAGTAATAAAATAAATGTGTATATATATATATATATATATATATATACACGTGTGTTTATCAAGAACTAGATCGGACAATAGAGGAAAAGCTTTCGGATCT
Source organism: Ammospiza nelsoni (assembly GCF_027579445.1). Lineage (NCBI taxonomy): Eukaryota > Metazoa > Chordata > Aves > Passeriformes > Passerellidae > Ammospiza > Ammospiza nelsoni. Next base: position 27,018,436 of record NC_080637.1, on the reverse strand, counting down.
ACAAGCAGTATCAGAATCATGACCACAGGCTCACTGATTCTCTTCTGGGGCATCCAGGACCACTCTTTGCTCTCTTCATACCAGAGATACCATGTCATTCTGGATGGCTGCTGTTTCTACCACAATTCCTAAAGAGATTGTTGAGATCCCAGCTAGCAAAAGTCCACTGTAAGTAGAAGGTCAACAGGCAAAACTTGGAGCAAAGAGAGGAGTTTGAATGGCCCTGGTCATGCTGCCATGAAATCATATTTTACCTCAGCTCCTGTTCTACAAATGACCACCCTTGCAGAACCTCTAAAATATCTTCTACTACAACTTGGGCAAAGAGGAGACAGTGGACAAATGTCAAGCAGCCAACAAAGAGGCAAATGAATATGTAAGCCTTTGTTTTGCATATCTCAGTCAAAACAATATTTTCTCAACTGAATTTCTGAGAGGATCAGTAAAGGAGAACCTGATAGGACATCTGCCTTCCCTGTTCATGCCTTACCTAAATCAGGATCTGATGACCAGCAAGTAAAATCCATGGATATATGTGAGTTATAGAAACAATAAGTAAAAAACCAAAATGAAAAATATTAAAAGTATTAACTCATTTACACAACAGAAGCACTGTACAGCAAAATTCTCTAAAACTGACAGGTACAAAATCACATCCAGATACTATATCCTGCAAGACTTTACCACACAATTAAAAACTTAACAATACAATAAGGAAGCAGGCCAAAACTTCTAACAAACCCATATCATGAGGTACTTAAAAGTTGTTATTGAAAATGTAAACATTTAATGATATTTTATACTAAAACTATCCAATAAATTATTTTTACATTGTTTAACTTCCTTTGTATTGATCTTAAAATGCTTTGGGAATGCTCTCATCTGATTATCCACAGGACTTCCCAAAGACTAAGAAAAGCTTCCATAAAGTGCATAAATACAACTTCTTCTATGTGGGTCTACATAAACTCTACCAAGATTAGGGAAAAGCTTCCAAACATAGAAAAATCTCCACTGCATCTAAAATACTAGTTATCCTGCTCAAACATACAGCAAAATGAAAATAACCAATGCAGATGGCTCAGACAAAATTACAAACGTTCAAGGAGTATAATAAGGATGAAACTATTAATTTTGTTTTCTGATCAGACAATGTGCTCATTTTCTGTTTAGTCTATTAATTACTAATCAGTTATCCTGATTCTTTTAAACAATCACCAGAGCATGACTTGGGCAGAGGGATGCACACACAGGCAGAATCACATCATTTTACAGCATCCATTGAGTGACCTGAAATTGAAGCCCTTTTGCAATATTATCTCCAGCAAATATGAATAAATTCATATTTGCAGCTAGACTATTTACAGAAAATTTTACATGACAGAAAATGAGACAGATCACAGTGCAAATTTTAAATATCTAGCAAAAGAAGAAAATTGTCTTACAAATTACCACTACAGCGAAGAGGAAAGCAAAAAAATGGGACAATTAGAAAAGATATATGACAAAAAGGCAGTTAGATAATATGGCTTCCAAAGACATTTTTGTTACAATTTCCATGTTGTGCATTTCACTTACAAAACTAAAACCTTAAGCTTAAACTCTCCAAGCATATAATATGAGTATGTATTATATCCCTGCACCAGTTATGAGCACTTTGACATTCTATTTCTATATTATATTAAGGCTGAAATGGAGTTTCTGTCCTGTTAGTCTTGAGTATTTTGAACAGTGAAACACTGCCACCTTTTGTCTTGATACATAGACCTCCCAATTTTAAATGTAGAATTCTGTCTTTTGCTCCATTTGTCCTTATGGAGCTGGGTGAATCCTTGAGGTCTTATCTAAAATTTTATTCAGTAGACATATTCACCAGGAAGAAAAACATCCAGTACTAGTCAATAAGGCATTTTTTTTCTCATAAGTATATAGCCAAGCAACTCAAACTATACTCCTTTAGGCCACATAATGTTTTATCTATTTTCCATCTCACAACTCTTTGGTCTTGGCAGTTTTGGTACACATACATGCTGTATCACATGATACCTTGCATTGCATTCCTTTCAAGTAAAAACCTGGTAATGCATTCTTTGAACATCTGAGTTTTGAAAACAGACAATAAAAGTAACAATAATGCATTATTTAAAATGTTAGGTTCCTTGCTCATGTATATACCTACGTTATTGTAGACAAAACACTGATAGTTCAACATCTACATAAGCATATATTGAAATGTATGCAAAATTACTTACACCAGTGACACAATGTCCCCACGTTGTACATCATAATTTCTAATGCTCCAGTGGTTCAAGAGTACTACATCAGATGCTTGTCTTCCCCCAGGATTCAAAGAAGGCTGAGAGAAGGGAAGAAAAACAGACCTACATTTAGATATACATTTTCTTTTTCAATCTTCCCCCTAATTACCTTTCCATCAACAGGTAAAACACATTAAAATTGGTAAAAAAACATACCAATACTCACCATAAGAGGCCAAGAACATGTTCTATTACAGGAAATACATTTGAAATACACTTCTTTATTAAGTGACACGTTAAAGATAATTAATTTATGACAAACTCTAGTTCACATCTTTTAATGCACTACTGCATGCAAATCAGATTACATAGGATACATACTTATGTTGTCATTATATTGCAAAGGTTCCATATTGTTGTTCTCCTTATTGCAAGAGTTTCATACCTCCTTGATGCTTCTCATAGGCAGCTCCTCTAAGCATGGACTCTTCCTTCTTCTTACACCAGCCAACTGACTCCAGCTCCCCTCAACCAACCCATCCACTCTTTTATAACACTCTTCTTTTTATTGGTGACAACTGTGGCCTGTGAAAGTCAGGCCTGCTCCTAATCTTTAATAATTAGCCCAGCTGCAACTCCTTAGGGGTAAGATTACTTTCTATACTACCTTTATTTTCTTATATTCTATCCCCCTACATACTTCCAGCAAACCTGATGAAAAGAAGGGATTGCTGTTGCTCCTTATCATTTAAGATTAAAATCAAAGGAGAACCAAGTACACTAATTCCCAGGGGAAAAAAAAGCAAAAAAAAAAAAAAAAAAAAAAAAAAAACAACAAAAAACACCCAAGCTTTTTGCAGGTATGTTACTATTTATAAAAGCATAATGCACTAAAAATGAAAAATGGACTTGTAGCAATAGTAATCTCAGCATCCTTTGCAAAGGGGAAAAACAAGCCCTGTATCTACAGCGCACACTGACGCTGGCAACAAATGTGGGCCTTCCATAACAGGACACAAAAGGGCATGAATCAAAATAGCCAAGTAATTAATGCATAATTAGGAGGCACATCAAATCCCCCAAAATTATTTTGTGTGATATGATACAAAACCGGTGTACCTGATCAATGCTGCCTCTGAGTTAACTCTTGGGAAAGGGCCGAGGAAGAAGCCCATCACAATACTGTCTTCATTTATTTTTGCAAGGTTTACTTTAAAACAGAGACTCATTTTACTAGACAGAAATTATTTAAGAGTATTCCAGACTGAAGTTTTATTTATTTCTCAGAAAGCTTTTTCAGGGTCTTCAAACAAAATTACAGTATCTCTCAAGTTGGCCAAGAGATAATCACTAATTAGAGTTAGGTGATATATGCAATAAAGCACATAGTGTTGCAACTAAGCTACCCCTCCTTTGTATGGTAATTGCAATATTAGCTAAAAATTTTGTTATTGTTGCTGTTGCTGTAGAAAAGGCACTTGAACTATAACTTGCACCACCACATAAACCACTGGACTTTCGCTGCTGATATTCTCCTCTCCAAACTGATGGTACCTTTGATGAGTAAACCAACAGAAGGACTGAAATTAACTCTTCTCAACCCTAGTAATTACACAGAGTCAAATTTCATTCCGTCACTATTCAGAAAACTGCTCTCAAATGAAAAGGTTATTTAGTATTTATTTTTAACTTCAAAAGCAATTTCTCTTTATTACAGTTTCTTCATTCCTTATTGGTTGAATGATTAGTTCACAAAGACATGCTTCAAAGGGGATTTGTGAAAAATTAGTTTTTCAAGGTGAAAGAGGAAGGGTCCTCAGTAGGACCCCCAGGTGTAATTCACATGAACAGTATGCAATAAGCTAGATCAAAAGAATAAACATGGTAGAGAGAGGGGGAGGGATATAACATCATATGTTTAGTTAAAGAGCAAACAAGGCTAGTTACATTTTGGGGTACAGGCAAATTTCCAGTAAGGTAAATCAGGGGATCAAAGCAGATCACTTTAATATCCATAGAGATATGGTCTGAGTCTAAGCTATAAATATATTAGTACTCATTGCTGTTTTATTTACTAGACTCAATGCACTGCAAGGACCAGAGAAATAAAAAACAGGAGCTAATTAGCAGTTATTTTATTAGTAGTTTTTAATTAAGAGTTTCAGAATTATTTATCACCGTTACAGCATTTTCCACCAAAGGATCAAATATTTACATACAAGTGACTTACATACAAACTCAGAAACAATTCAGTCATACTCACTTTGCCAAATGCAGGTACATAGGGGCCAGAATCTTTCAACACTACTTAGTATAAGGCAGAGGCCAAACTTACAAAGCAGGAGTCATACATAAGACATAGTCTCACAAAGTAAACTCCTTAGTACTCAAAGGTATCCACCTTAAAAGGCTAAAAGAGGAGGATGAAACCTTTAATAGAAACCTTGAAACCATTGTTCCAAAAGATAACGTATCTAACAGCTGATATTTAGAATATATCTAAATAAGTGCTTACACACTTTTTGTATCACATAAACTTACATCAACTACATCTTACAGAGAAATACACCAGGTAGTTACAGTATTGCCCTAGTTGCACTATCCCAGTTGACTCCTATTTTTTATGCATTTAAACAAAGGCAATACCTTAGAATTCAAATACATTTGGATATTGCATAAGCTTTTTTAACTTAAAGCACTCTAAATGCATTTTTAACAATACCTGACCTCATTTTGACATACAGAGTAGATATTCAACTCATACATTAGAATGGTGTTTGAGAAAAATACAACAGTATAGGCTTTTTTCTTCTCTCTCACAAAAAAAACCACCTGACAAACGTGCAGACAATAATACTATTTTATTAAAAGAAAGTGAAGGAAAACAAGGGGACAACTATTCATTTACATCATCACTATTGTCTATTAAAAAAACAAAGGATAAATCCTTCAGCAAGCCTCTCTATTGTAAATAACTATTGTATATTATTTTCTATTGTAACTAACTGAGATTCCCCAACAAGTATAGAAACAATACTACTTATTCCTCATGATATTTTAACTACTAGTAAGGTTTCAGGTCTAGGAAAATCAAAATACAGCTTCTGCAAAAGGAGTCAACAAATAGGGACACAAGGACTTTTCATAAGAAACAAAATGACACAGAGGTTTCTTCCTTCTAGTCTGAAGTATTATAACTTCTTTGCTCAAGTTTTTGGCATAAAAGCCTGCTACAAATAAGGCACACAGGTCTTAATTTAAACTGTGGTGCAGAAGCCACAAAACATTACTCTTTCCAATTACTAACTAATCTAATGCTAAAAGCATGCAAATTGAGATCCCCAGCCATATGATGAAGCCTCATAGGACATGAGGTTCCATAAGTAGGAGGGTAAAAACATGCCCTTTTGCTATAAATAATGATTAACTTGATAGTTGTTATGCTGCTAGTGAAGGTCACAACTTATTTGCTTGAAGCTTGGGGAACACAAAGAATATTCACATGAGCTTACAGCTTAGGTACAGTAATCCTAATAATAAAGTTAGGAGAAACTGCCACAGAATAATTACAACTGCTATTATGCATAATGGAATAGAACATTCAATAATGTTTGCTGCAGAAACATGAGTGCTTCATCAGAGATCACTGCTCACCACTTCCTATAATCCTTGGTGTTGAACTGTTTGCAATAGAACTTGCATATAAAGCTGCACATACGCTGTCATTCTCTATCCCACTTTAAAACAGTCAATTTGATTTAGTGAATTTACAAATTTATATATCCATGAGGGGTTCCTTTTCCACATCTTTATGTATGAAGAGTCTGTAATACTGGACAAGCAATGAAACTCAATAAAAAAATAAATCAATATCAAGCTGTCCATATGACAACAAACATTTTAAAGACACTACAAGAAGTCACACAAAAAAATTCGCAACAGTCAATTAAGAAATCTTACTACCAGTTATTTTTTTCACTTACATTTAATATTGTAAACAGATTGCAACTCACTAGAAACACACTATTAATAGAATGCTAGATGAGCATATCAATCTAAGCAACAAAACTACCTCATGTGATGATTAAAAAACTCAGTAAATTTGGAAATAAAAGAGAAGGTAATGAAACTATTAAACTGTTAAAATTATAAACTGCAATAGCTCACACTTATTCTCTATAGGTTAGAGTTAATACACATATACACTGAAGTCAGCACAAGTGAAATTATGACAGGTGGCTGAAAGCACTGAAAAATACAAAATCAGCTGGAGACAATGGAATGCATGAAGTCTTTCTTAATTGGCTGGGTCAGAAAAATTTAATTTTCATTAGAAGCTTTATTCATATGCTTGCCAGGGTGTCAAAAAGTGTTCCCATTATCAGTACTGTGAAGCAGCAGTAAGGCTGGTCCAGAACAAAAGGAGAAAGTGTAGGGGGAGAGAAAGCACACAGCAGAGAACAGGAGTAGGTGAGCAAGCATGACACATAGAAATTTATTTCTTTCTTCTTATCAAAACTTTTAATTTCAAGCTCATCAGGAGCCAGAATTATGAGTATACAAAGGCAGCTAGACAATTTAGAGGTCTATTACAAACAGATTCTTTAGAATCTTACCATGGTATCAAATTGAGACAATAAGGTATCACTGGAAGCATGTGATTGAAGGATACAATCTGACTTCAAACCAACTGAACCTCAGTCTTCCTCATACCTATGGCTTTAAGATATGTTTGACATACATCACTCTCCAAAGAACACAGTTAACAGACAGAATTGCAATATGACCAGTGCTCCCTCAAGCTACTATTAAAGAGAGAGATACATTCCTTATAATTGTGTCCCTGTCAGACTTGTTTAGATGGCTAATAAATCTTGGCAAGGAGATTAGTATCTTATTAAAAAAGCTAGGATTTTTTTTTTCAATCTGAAAAATAGCCATATCGATAGAAGTTTAAAACAAACCTCTATTTCAGTTCTGTTTCAGAATACAACCAGAGATTTTTACAGACACTGAAGTGTCAGTAAAATTATAAATGTCAGCTTTCAAGCTATCCATTTTTCAGTCAACAGAGGGAATGTTTAGTTAACAGATACAGCAAGGGAAAAGCTTCAATTTTAATAATCCAGTGAATATATATTGCTTTCCCTTTGTCAGATTGAATAAATCTAAGCAAATGACTGTAGTGTTCTTCAAATCTTCCATGGATAAACCACAGTCAACTATGTGCTCTTCAAGTGAGTAGCAAAGCAGCACTCCAAAACAATACCAGAGCACTCTCAAACACTTGGGACTGACTTCAGAGAAAACATTAAACTGAGGTACTAACCAGAAGCACAACAGACTTATGAAGAGGGAAATGTAAGAAATTTCTTTCCAGCTACTGAAGCAAAACTATTGCACAATAATGGATGTCAAACAGAACACTACATCAGAGGCAGAAAAAGATGAAACAATAAATGGCAAAGTGGTGTGCTTAAAAAAGCATTTAAACATTTAAATGCTCAGGTCCCACCCACTATTACCAAAAAAAAGCCAAAAAACAGAAACAACCAAAGGCAGAAAGCTAAAACAAAAAATCCAACATGATCTGAATCTTAAAACATTCCATGTGGCTCTAGACCTGCAACAGAGGAGAAAATGGGAAGATGGAAAACAGAGGAGTTGTACTCATCTGGCTAATTTTGTACTTCTCCAGATGCTGTGCTATATATTTAAAGTCCTCCTGCCTGAAGATAGCAAAAAGATAACAGAACAGTTTTTTTCACAGTTTTCCCTTCCTCTCCTTTTTAGTGTGAATTTCTGGCTCTTCAACTGCAAGCCCTCAGATTGTCGTCACTTTCACTTGTCATCAATGATATTCAGAAAAACATCTGTGAAAAGGGCAATAATAACTTAGGCTACACCTAGCTTTTGGCCTTGGATTGTAGAATTACTGGAGTAACACAATTTTATTTCCATCCCTGTTCTTGATGTGAGAGCTGCCTGCTGAGGTTTCTGGACAGAGTTTAAACATCAGATTACAGACTGCCACAAAAGACACAATGCCACCTTGCCATTCCCTCCTCCCCTCCACATACTTTTTAGAACATTAAACATAAATCAGCCAAGTGCAGGATCAATCCTAAGTTTTCTAGCCCATGCATAAATTCTGCATAATTCAAACACCAGCAGCTGGTCTTGATTGCTGTGAAATCTCTCTTCAAGGTTCTGAGCTTATTAAGACAATCAGAAAAGAGAGCTTGACATCCAAAAATCAAATCCTTACTCTCTGCTAATTGGAATGTTGTAACATTGGAACAAAATACATCATTGTTATCAGTGGTGATGCATACCAAAGTGCAGTGCATATGATTTAAAATGCAAAGTAATAACATGGAAATTTTCTATCTATGTTAACATATAGCTTTTTCAAGATCAAATAAACGGTGAAAAAAATAGTATTCATGAGTATTTATCATCTAAATGTTACACATTATATTTACTTGCTTATGCTGTATAAGCATTCAATATAACCAGAGTAAAAACAGTGAACTGCTGCCTATTTCATGATAAACATAAGCAATGACAGTAGGTTCATGCCACTTTCAGTATTCTCCCCTGCAATCGTACCATGTGTTCAATAGTAAGAACAAGTACAGCAAGAAACAGTTTTACCACACAGTTACTATAATGTAGCTACTAAAAATTAATAAAGCCTCTTTGTGAGTCATCAATTCAATCCCAAGTAACAAAATATATTGCTCCAAATATTTCTAAATGTCTAGGAAGATATCACTATTTCTCCATACATTTTCTTTTTACTGACACAGAATTTTGGGAAGTTTTGTTCTCAAAATCTTTTTTTTTCACATCATAAAATATTTAACAAAGTAGAAATTAAACTATTCAATACCAGAACGTCATTTAATAACAATTGAGAAAAAGATTTTTTTCACCTTGCTATTATAAGTGGAGAGCAACCTTTTAATCTCCTGAAAGACAAAAGATATTTCCAGCAATACCTGCATTGATGCTCCTTCCACCCTTGCGACACAGGCAACTCTATCCAGAAAAGTCACAGTTACAGGAACGGCAACAAAGAAACCTTTAAAAAAGGCTTTAATGTATCTCCTCCCCAACCTCTGAGCCTGTGCCATACTCTGAAAAACATGAAGGAAAGAAAAAAGTCGTTATAGAAAAAATTTGAAGTAACATCAACATGTTGCAATTTAACACAGAATTATTAATAATAAATTTATTATCTGTTAGAGGTTCACAATATTCAAGAGTGAAAAAAAGAGAGTGTGTACATGACAATGGAAAAAACCCCAAACCAACAAACCAGAAATCTTAATCAGATTTTAAATGTCTATTCTACAGAACAGAGCTTGATACTTCACATTTACTCTTTAGCTAATCTGAACATTTTTGGTGATCCTGTGCCAGCAGAAGTACTTGATAAAAATTATTCAAGGTGGCAGGTAAGCAAGAAGCAAAGTGATGCAAGCAGACAAAATTTAATAATGCATTTTGGAAGAAAGAAGCATTGCAAATAATTTTCTCTCCACACACTGGTATTTATTCATTTTTCACCCCCACAGGTGGATTGTGTTAAGCAAAGGAAAGCTATTTGCAACACATCACCTTTTCTTTATTAAATATTTTCACAAATGAAAATGCACAAATGCATCATTTCCACACTGGTGGTACTGCAAACATAAAATCAATTCAAATTGTCACACATATCATAGGGACACACCATAACATGATGACTCCTTGTTCACCACTCCATCATAAGGTTAAAAGCATGCTGGCAGACTAGGCAGCTACGTAATGACACATGGGATGATTCCACTCCAACTCCATGTATTATACTACCTCTCAACTCTTTTATTTAGCCCTGAACATGCTTGGAAAATACCTACAAAGTGTACTGAAACACCAGCTGTTTGTTTGCATTAGTCATACCTCTGAAAAGCAAGCTGAATATCCAGGTACCGCTGCATAGACCCAAGCCTAATTTACATAACTGCAGTTGGAGTATGAGAAATGCTGTCTTTCACCTATTGGCAACTCCCTTTTAAACTGCTGCTTGTGTTTATATCCAAGAATATACAGTTATTTTTCAATTAAAGTAATGAAAAGTATAAACATATACTGTTTCATTCAATCCCCTTACAAAGTACTTAAAATTTCACAATATAATCCTTTTTTCTTTGTTGCATTTTCAGAAACATGGAAGTGATTAACTATTTGTATGCAGAATATAAACTGATATCACTCTGATGAAATAGTACTGAAGGTAGTATTTCTGTCACAGATAGAGCTTAATTCCAAACAACCATAAAACTCAGAAAACTCGGTTCTACAAAATAAGCCACCTGCATATTCATCACTAGAATTCTTTATAGACATTAACAGCTTTGCAATAAGATCTGTCTTCTGAGACTATTACTTGTGACATTCACCTTCAAAAGGTTTTAATTTTTTTTAAGTGGAAATATTTCATCATCTGTAACTTGCTCACAAGTTTAAATTTTCACACTGCTTATAATTCAGTAATTTTCTTTCTGAACATTTCATGAAAACATTTTCAATTGACATCAACCACTTATACAAGTAATTTGTAATAGGTTGTGAAACAGAACAAAACATTTCAAGACAAAAGCTATAAGGATTTACTCTCAGCTTATCATTTAAAATCTGATTATTAGACTCAATCCACCAAAAGAGACTATTGCCTCAATCAGTAAAGCTTTACCTTTGGAAAATATGCCTCTTTAAATACAATCTCTAAAAATCAGATTTTTACTACATTATCAATGTATCAAAAAATCTTTTGACTACATTATTGTCTACACCTTAATACTCTTCTCTCAACCTATTTATTTTGAACTATGCATCTTGAGTTTTGTGGCTGGAACTCTACTTCTCTGCTATGAGGTTTGGCATCTCAGACCTCCTCTGCTCTAATTGCAATGCCAGCCACAAAACCCCACTTTGAGACCTTACACAAATATATTCACCATGTTCTCTAGAGTAACTTGAGCAGGAAAACATTGTCTGACACATGTATCACAATATGGCTGATTTAAGAATAGTTTTTAAACATTCAGAAATCAAACAACTTCTCTTAAAATTCCTCAAACATCTTTTTCATTAATAATGAAACATGAATATTCATCCCATCCTGTCTACTGAATCCATGGACAGATATTGTTAGAAACTTCCTGCAGAAGCCCCATGCTAGTATCTACAGAAAAATCCAGAATCTGAAGAGAAGTAATTGGCCAGACAATCCACAGGAGACCCACCATATGCTTCCTAGAACTACAAGCTAATTAATAGTGACAGAGAATCTAGCAGTCAAGTTGAAACTGCTAAGGCAAAATGCTTCATTCTCAGTACACCACTTGGACAAGGCAACACCAGCAGTATTAAGCAGCTGTGGACAACACTGGGAATTAAAGTCTTACTTTTGTGGGTTTGAACACATGTAGCATTACATGGCACAATATAAAAAAACATAGGGGAAAAGCACCCCTACAAGCAATCAATTTGCAAAGCCACCAAAACCAACAACTTATGTGCTCAAGGACTTCTCTACTTGTCCCAATTTTTTTCCTCTCCTCCCCTCTCCTCTTGGTAAGAGATCAAATCATTGGTTTCATCTTCCCTCTACACCAAAATGATGAGTCCTTCATTTATAATGATGAGCTACATTCTGAACTTTTCCTGGTTCCCCACCTCCCACAGCAAAGGACAGCTTTTCCCCATAACACAAACTGAGCTGCTCAGCAGAAGCCTTTCTTCCCAAAAGACAGCAAACATTTGCACACACATTCTAAACAATTTGAGAAGAACTATTTAAAAACAATCCATCTACAACCTTAAGTCCTTTCATACAGCAAAACATTTTCAATACATAGCTAAATTACTACATGTCAGTATCTGACTTAACAGTGCCCACATTTTTGCCAGGTCTGCTTCATAAACTTTCCCCTCTAAAAAGCACAAATGAGTAAATAATACACATGCAGAGCTCCCATGCAACTGTTGACAAAATAGTTCACCATCCAACTGCCAGTAAATGGGAGGTTTCCCCTCACTCTTTCCATACAAGGAGCTTCAAGTTGTCCTGCACTGCCACAGGGGAAAGGCAGCAGAAAGGCAATTTGCAGCATTACCTTCTACCAGTAACTGGACATGTGAATGGATAATCCTCAACTGATAAATACTGCTGGATTAAAATGTTCAGTGTTATTTTTTCTTAAACTTTGATGGTCGTAGGAGAAAAGAAGGGGAAAAAGTAATGATAAGCATTTACTGCAGTCACAAAAGAGAATTTAGAGCAGTAAAGGCTGGACACAAAAACAACCCTTAAAAGAAAAAAATTCTGGTTGGAGTTTTTTTTTATAAAGAAAACATAAGATAGTCATCATTATTGAAGATAATATTCTGCTCTTAGAGATTTCTAAAACATCTGTAGATTTTAAAAGCATCATATTTCTGGAGTGAAATTCTGAAATACAGTGCAGTGTCAGATTTACTATGACAGGTTTAAATGCATGTCAGTGAGTTAAGCCAAGTATTGTTTTCTGAAAAAAATAATTTCCCTACCACATATTTTTGGATCTCTGACCAATTTGACACCTTGAATAAGATCAACAAACCACAACACTTAAAAGACGTGAGGGAAAAAAAAGAAGAAACATAACCAAATACAAAAAAACCCAATAAAATACTTTAGAGATGCATACACTTTTCAGCACCTCTACGTTACACTTGGTTTAGAGAAAGAAAAAACCCCACAGAATAACTCAGTAGAACTGACAAACTTCAAACCAACAACCTTGAAGACTTGTTTGAAATGGAAACACGGACAAGAAAAATCCAAGATCAAAAATGCTAGCATACAGCAGGTCAAAGCATTAAGAATTTCACATTGTGCAGCTCAGAGATTAAGGCAGATGGAGCACAGCATTATCCGGACTGAAGTATTTGGTGCACAAAAGGTCCAGGGATTATAATGAGCCCCTCATGGGTACTACAACATATGGAGCAGAGATGCTATTTAGATAGCTCTCTATGTATAAAATGTTTATTTTTTCTTACACTTGCCTGCACATTAGAAGACACTGTTTATCACATAGCCTGCAGAAAATCATCAAGTAATTCAGAAAGCCCCAGGTTACAATATATTTGCAAACCTAGGTACTTAAAAATTACCCACAGAAGTATGATAGGAAAAATAGCTGTAAAAACAAGGCATTAGCAGTCATCCGCAAATGAAACAGAATGGCCCCTGATGTGCTTCTACAAGAAGACGTGAGGGAACCGGAAGGAGGGAATTACAACCTATATGCAAAGCAACTACCCCACCAAGACTGCTACATTCGTGTGAAATTATCTATTTGATCTTGTTCAGGAATTAGTAACTATATGATATATAGTTCAAGAATCCATTGAAACAACCAACTTCTCTGCCAATCAAAATATGTGTCTTTAAATAAATCAATTGCACCACACTAGAATTCAGGAGATATGGTTTGAAAATAAAAAAGACTTTCAAAACAAAAAACTTCACAACACATGAATAAGCCCAATTTTATTGTGTCCTATAAAACATAAAACTGAGGACAAAAGCTTTTGTTTTAAGACTGGTCTAATTTGAAGATGAGGTTATACCTGGCTTAACAACCATGATTAACAGGATACCGAAAATCTTCTTCTTCTTCAGTAGAAGAATTTGTGTGATCTTTTTAACACACTCTTTTTCTACAATCTTTCATGATACAAGGCCAGAGCTAAATATTGCCATGCAGTGCAGCCTGAGCCTAATTTCCCATTTTAGTTTTCAATTTCTATAATTTTTATATTACAGTGATTACTGTACAAGTATGCAGAGTTTTTAGTAGGCTTATTTAACTCATATATATTTATCCAAGTACAGGCTTGGACACGATGCTGATGAATGCCACAGAAGAATCAAAATAGACTAGCCCATAAGTTTCCAGTTAGAATAATCAATATAGATCAGTGCATTTAAGTTTTCATATAAAAATCCTATCTAATTCCAGAAGAAGCTCTCATTTATCCTTCAATAAAGCCAACTCTATCCTGGTATTATTCCACTATAGAGGTAACATGTCTATTCAATTAATGTATTTATATTCTGCACAGCTTTTACTCATCCTATTCCTCCATCATATTACTCTCTGTCTATCCCCTAGCTCACAGACATGAAAGAACATCCCTCTATTTTGAGTTTGGAAATATCTCAGGTCATGGAAACAACTGCTGTGTTACTGAAGAAGAAAATCATAACCTAATCTGCAGTTTCAGCAACTGCACACGTATGCTCTGCTGTTCTCTTTTCTCTAAATTACTCTTTTTGTTCTGACACCCAGATGCTTTGCTTGTTCCAAATATAAAGCAGCAGATTTTGTTAGTTTCAACTCCATTTTGTACCATTTTCTTATGCCTTTGCTTGAATTTAAGCAATTACAATTTCCATGTAATAGCTCCCAGCCCTATGAAATATGTAGAATTTTTTCCAGTATACCACACTAAAGAAAAACAATAATAAAAATCCATTTTTCTAATCTTTTCAGTGCTGTAACATACAGAGAAGTTCCCAGAAGCAGACAAAACCAGATCAACCATAATGAGCTTTCAGCTCACAAACCAAATAGAAAAGCTTAAAACACAACAATCATGAACATAATCAGCCATAGATTTATTGCTGGGGGAAAAAAAGTCAGTCTAATGTGAAACTGATTTTTCTTTTAACACAATATTACTATATCCCATCACTGGGATCTATGCCATGTCAAAGGCTTAGTTGATGTGTTGGTTGTAACTGGAAAGAAATTCATATTGCTTATTCTTAGAAATTAATTTTGTGTTTCAAGTACACAGATTTTACCGTAATGGACAATCTTGTACTTCCAAACAGAACATTTTATTGTTCAAATATAAGCAAAACTAGAAGAAAACACAACTGTAGATCAAAGTTACTCTCAGCAATCAAATCAACAACTAGCTTAGGATGGCAAGTAATCAGCCATCCCTTAGCTCTGACAAGTTATTCAGGATTCCATTTTATACACACAAGCATCAAGGATAGGAATTACAATTAAAAACATTAGTAATTGTTACAAATCAGATTTTTTCCCAGCACTTCAGATGTAATGAAATATCTTCCAAGTGCTAGCACGCAGGTGACTGGCAGAGCACCAGTCCTTCTAACATATAAGTTACAATATTTGGGTTTATTCATGTTCCTGCACCTTCAAAGAAACTAAAGATCATCAATATATACTGTAGATAAAGAAAAGTACTAAATGCCATTAATTTTTGGAACTCACTTAAGAGAGCAACAGAACACGTGTTCAGTTTCCTACAACTGAAAGTTCTGTGCTGCTTTCAGCCTAAGGATTCAATGCCTGCAACCAAAGTAAACTGTTTAAATTAGTGTCCTTTGCAAATAACTACCAGCTGCTGCTATGTTTTACTCTCAAGTAGAGTGCATAAATGAGGAGTTGCTTTGAAACTTACCAAATTTGTAAATTATATTTACAGTAAACAATAGTATAACCTTTGAATTTCAATGAATTTGTGCATTCATCTAGACAACTCTATGGATTCTTTCAAGCACCATTGAACTGTGATGTTAATTGTGGTTATCCAGAACCAAATTTAGGCAAAAACAAAGACAACAAAAAAGAGGAAATATTCATTTTTCACCAAAATATATAACTTCAAGTATTCAGATAACATTCAATGAACAGCCTAAAAGTAAGAATAACAGCACTCAGCTTCAAGCATTAACATCATCAGAAACAAATTCTTCTAAATCATTTTGCTTTTGGATTAAGAAGAAGTTTCATATGGAACAGGGAAGGTTCTTCTAGCCTAATAGAAAGTCAAATGCATACAAAAACAAATTAATAGAAGAAAGAAGAGTCTCAGCTATGAATCTTTAAAGCATGCCAGTATACACTGAGTACACAAGGACAGAATAATGACTGAAAATAATATTTATTATGGTATGAAAAAATGATGCCAAGAGAAAGAATAGAAAATTATTTTACTATTTGAAAGGTATTTTCCATTTTCAGCATACTTCACAAAAATAACAAGTTCTCCCACAACTACTGTAAAAGCAGCTTTGTGTATCCTTGTTCAAAGCAGGGAAACTGGGACTGACTCCTCGACAGAACATTCCCATGAAAGCCAGCAGTAAAACCCAATGAACCATCTACTTACCACCTACTGTCTGGGGAATAGTAATAAACTACATGTATAAACTAACACAGAAAATTATGCCTTCAAAAATAATTGCCTTTATTTTAACAACTCATGTTTTATCCTTGAACTCTAGAGGTCACTGTGGGAGTTGTTAAGAGCAGACCTTGTGTACTCCATCCTTCCCCACCATAATGATTTTGAGTCTGGGATTCTGGATAACTTAAACTGCTGTGTAAGTTTCTCAGGTCCCAAGAATAAGCAAAACAGCTTAACAAGCATGAGGATATGAATTTCCAGAAACAGATTAAATCTCTGGCACCCTAGTCATCTTATAAAGATCTCACCACAAAATTACAACTGTGACTGTGAAACCATTTGAATCTTCAAATTATTGATAGCATGCTTAAAATACTATTTTCAGGGATCTGGATATCACCCCTACTATATCATGTATATAGTTATTTACCACTGGTTCCAGGAGAAAATTTATTTCGGTAACATCATACAAGTTAAATAAAAGAGCCTGTAATTTTAAAAGTAAATTAAATTAAAGACTCCTGAAAATCTTCCAAATACTGTAATTAAAAATGTTAAGTTTTTTACAAAATGCATATGTATTCAGTTACAAAGCCGCATATTGGAAAAAGAAAGTCAAATTCTGAAGTTTTCTAGAGGAATTATTTCACTTAACCTGAAAATCCTCAAGAAGTTCTGTCTTCCTAATATATTTTGTTGACAATTTTGATTTTCTTCCTAGATGAACAGTGAACAAGTATGTGGGGCATCTGCTTTTAGGGGAGAAAAAGAAAATAAAAACGTAGTGGTACAAGAAAATTGTTTAATTATTTAGAGGGATATGTAAAGCAGCTTTGCCTATTCTGGTCTCTTGGTGTGCTCAGTGAATTCCAGTTCCACAGAACCAGAATGGTAATTAAAAAAAAAAAAAAAAAAAAAAAAAAAAAAAAAAAAAAAAAAAAAAAAAGTAAAACTTCTGCAATGGAATACTGGCTAATTAAAAGATTTTACAAAGTTAGAGTCTACTTGTTTAACTGCACTTTTTCTATCTAAGGTTTTTGGCAACTTTAAAAAAGTAGGAACACCAGAGAGACATGTCTAGGAACTGGCTGAATCTCTCCAGCTTCAAGCATTGCAGTCTTTATACACAGAAGCATTTAACTAAGAACTGATTGCAGGACAAGCGCCAGACGCGGAAAAGCAGCCACTTTAGGAAAAGTTCTACATTATATGCAAACAAACAAAAAAAAAACAAAAAAATTCTCTCTCAGATGTCCGGGTTGTAGGGTAGCAGTAAAGCCACTCCATCGGATGCCGGAGAACAGCCATTAACAGAAGTCCTCATAGGACAAATACAAGATGTGATAAAGTTTAATAAAGCAGAAAAATACGGTAAGTAAGAGCTGCATTGAGTCCAGGGCCAAGCGCCGTGCACAGCACAAGTCCCAGCTGCAGACACGATGCCCAGGAAGGGCAGCAGCACCCCGGAATCGCTTCCAAGCCCATTCCCCCGCCCAAGCTCGCCGCCTCCCACCGGCAGCAGGGCACGCACCGCCTCTGCCAGGCGGAGGGCGCACAGAGCAGCGGTGCTTCTCGCTATTGACTCGGCCGGTTCTGTTCAATCCAGCCCCTCCCCACGGGAAATGGCTATCCGGTAATCTGAGCGGCGAAGAACGGAGGGATCGCACACGCGACTGGAGGCGGGCAGGGAGCAGCCGCCATCGGCGAGCGGCGCTTCCGCCGGCCCCACAGGGCCCGCCCCGGGGGAGGCGCCGGCCGGGGGCGGGGGCGGGGGCGGGGCAGGGGCGGCACCGGCTGCGGGCGCGAGCTCGCGGCCGGGCCCGCCGCGCGGCGCCTGCCTGTACCCGCAACCGCGCCTGGAGCCCCCTCTGCTCACGCCCGTCCCCGCTCCCTCCTCCACCAGCGGGCTCCCCGGCCCCTTCCCCGCCCCGGCCCTCCGAGCCCGCCCGGCTCCCGTGGCTCCGCCCGGCTCCCGGCCGCTCCCGCCGCTTACCCTTTGCTCCGTTCCGCGGGGGGCGGGCCGCAGCCGGCCGCGTCACGTGACGCGCGGGCGCGGGGCCCGCGGTGCTCCCGGAACGGCCGCCCCGGGCGGGCCGCCTGAGGGGCCGCGGCTGCACCGCGCGGCCTGACGGGCTCGCCCTGTGCCGTACACGGGGCCAGGCGGGCCCTGCGCTGTGTAACGTACTCGGCCTGGTCCTTTTTCAGCACCGTAGTTACAGTTTGAGTCCCCAAAACATTGAGGATGCTGCATTGCAGTGGCTGTTTTCCTTCAGGGAGGATAGATATTCATATACATAAGGATATACTCTTGTGGCCATTTTTTGGCAATTGGACAGCAATAAATCGCTTTGGATATTCATATGTGTGAAAAGTGCATATTATATGGCTCTACGCAGATATTTACTATATGTATTTTGATGTATTGATTAGTAGTGCTATATTAACATTTTAATAATATAAATGTAGTCTTGTAGTTAAAAGGTAACTTTTGTAGTTAAAATAAGAGCTATGTAAGTGGGTATTTTTTGAAGAAAGGAATGAGGCACTCACACCAGATGGCAGCCACAAGACACCTAAATCGTTCAGAGAAAAGGAATTTATTGTTCTCTTATCAGAAGAAACTAAATTCTTCCTGCCTAGCTAAAGATCGAAGGCGCCTTAGGATTAGGAGGAAGTTGACGATGACCAGACTGAATCCTTTGATTGAATGGAATTTATGCATCATGTAAGGAGCATATGGATATGCAACAGGCTATAGCTCTTAAGGGTTAATCTTTTGTCAACGTGTGTCCTTTTTTGGGCTCGTGCTGCCCAGAAAAAGCTACCCGAACATCTGTAACTCTTTGTCTCTATTGTCTCATATTGTCCTAATTCAAATTGTCCAAATTATTATTACTCTAATTGTATTGCTATTTTTATAACCATTTTATTACTATTAAACTTTTAAAATTTAAAAAAAACCCAAGTGATTGGTGTTTTTCACAAAATGTAATATTGGGAGTTCTTAATATTTCTGTACAAAACTGTTCTGATCTTGCATACAGTGTAACCCGCAGAAAAGTGCAGGATTTTTGTCCAGCCGATGACTTCCCCTAGAGCACCCCAGGTGTGATGGGCACCGATGTCAGCCACATCTGGTGCATTTAGAGCTGGCTGCATTGTACTGGCTTCATGGAGGGTGGCTGTGTTTTCCTGGCTGGTGCCCATGAATACACTTGGGCTTGTGCTTTCATTCAGTGATTAGTTGTTTTTATCAGTTGCTGTAACAAGTGTGGGTGCCAGTATAGTCTGAAGAAGGTTTTTCCACCTAGCTCATGTACCTTCAAGAGTCAGTGAGCAAGTTCCTGGGGGGGAAATCCATTACAGATTATCACTCACATAGACCACTACCTCTGGCCCAGGGCGTTCCTAACTAGATGCTGGAAGACACTTCTACTAGTCAGGCCATTGTTGGAAACCAATGTAAGATGACACCTCTGCCTGTGTCTGTGAAGTCAGATATTTGCAATTTATTGCTAAAATGTTATTTTTAAGCTCAAATATAAAATTGTCCATAATTGAACTGATCTTGACTTTAAGGCTGAGCTATCAAAGTATGAATGCATAGTTGTCTGTAATCTGACCATGTCTTTTCTATATATTTCCACAGTTGTTGAGATAGGAGTTAACTATCTTAAAAGACACTGCAGTAGAGTACTTATTAATAAATTGAATTGGAAGGCACACTTGAAGACCAATTCAGTACAAGATATATGAATTATGTACACATAGTCTATAAAATTTCTTGTTTCATACTTGTTCCAAACACAACATGCCCAGCATCTTGTAAAATGTGAACCTTTCAGCAATGCTTACTGCTTTTAATGCTCTGTTTCGTGGGGCTGGCACAGAGGGTGGCTCATGGTGATGGGGTTATCCCACAGTCATTTTGTGCCCAGAATTGTCACTGCCCTAACCGGCCTTTCTCCTCACCTCCTCGTCCCCTTCTCTGCCACGGCTCGGGGGATACCATGGTGGGTGAAGGGGGGCCTGGGATCCTGCAGGGGTTGGAGCTGGAACTGGTCCTTCCTTCCAGTGAGGCATAGGGGCAGCATCCACGCAGCATAGCGAGTGGATTTGATCTGAGATCCTATTGCTCTGTAGGGCTTTTTTCTTGGTTTTCTTTTTTTCCTTCAGCACTGCAACCACGGTCTGCCGGTTTGCTCGCCTGTTTCCCTGCCACTCGGGAGCTCAGAGCCGGCGGTGTGGTGCCAAAACCCAGGACCGGGAGTGCCTCCGGCCGGCCCCCTGTGCGTTCGGCTCCGAGACTCCTGTTCGCCGCCGACTCTACACACACGCCTGCTGGCCTTCTCCGTTTCCCGGCCATTTGAGGGTCCAGGGCCAATGTGTGGGGTGCCATAGGGATTGGGAGACAGTCATGTTTTCCATTCCAGGGAGGTTCCTGCCTTCCTTTGCAGACACCTGTCTTTTAAACCAGAACATGCTTAAAACATTTTTATGAAAGAAACATAATTGGCTTTGGTGTGATTTTGTTTTCTGAAATACGTTATCTGATATATATCACTTGATGCCAACATATATGCTACTCAGGGAAAACAAATGATTGTTACCCTATTTCAGTTTTTGTTTTCCTTTGACACACTTTTAAATAAGCATTACCTTTACAATCAAATAAGTCTTACTAACTTTGTTGTTGGTTAACCTTTATTTAATGCATTCTTTAACACATTTGAATATTGTGCTGTCGTTAAGATTCTACAGGTAGGTTATCGGTGCACTGTGTAGAAATCAATAGAGTATTTGGCCACTGCTGTCCACCATCTCCATTTCATGTAAATATTTTACTGTGAAACCTTCACTAATTGTTTACAAATATTGCTGCAAAACACAATAATGTCTTTGTAACATAAGAGAAACACCTTACAGGAATGTGCCTCAATGTTTCCATGCACTTGAAGCTGACGGTATGAAGTAATTTACTCTAAAACTCCTGATCTGAAGCTCTTTTCATGTGAAAGATTTTTGCTATAAACCTCTCAAAATCAAATAATGGTTTATCAGTTCTCTTCATTTTGAAATCAGCTGTGTGCTAAGCAACTAGCAGGAAATGTCCATTCTTCCTCTTTATTTAGTTGTGGATAAAGTGAAATTTATCAAAGCTGATACTAAAACTATGAGCTGCAAATGATGAATTACCAATGTTTGCACCATTTTTTTTTTTTTAATAAGTATTCTATGACAACTGCATTGGTACCCAGAAGTAAATGGCATGGTTTTTTGCTTTCAACTCTTAACAAGGAGGTACTGAAAATGTTTTGCTGCGTCTATGCTTTGGTGCATCTGTGACTGAAATAAAGAAAAAACGAGCCCTTTTTACCCATCTCTTCAATTACTTTTCAGTTGAGAGTACCGCTAAAACATTCTTGGCAATACACAAAACTTTTGCACTACAATATCCTTTTAAAAGACTCTCAACAGACTCTCAAACAGCAAGCTTTAAGCTAAAAACAAATTTACTTTTGTTTCCTCCAGGTTAATTTCATTTTACATTTTAAGAGTACAGAAAATGCATGGGAAATATTCAAGACCCGCTTTGAGTTAAAGTCCTTACATTTGCAAATACAACTATGTGCAGGGTAATTAAGGCATTTTTGTCTTCCTCCAAAGGATGGAATGTTTGAGTGGTGTTGAGTGTATTGCTCTGAGGGAGTGCATTTTGGAGGAAAATACTGGGCCAGATCCAGCTGCCTCAGAGCACAGGAAAGGTGCAGTGAAAAAAGGGCACAGGATCAAAAAGTCTGATTGCTTAATGGATATTGCAGATGAACACTTCATATAGTCCAGCTGCAGCTTGAAGAACTGATGGCCTAAGGGCAGCAATCAATGGTGTGGCACAAAAGAGGGCAATAAATCTTAAACTTGCTATTGTACTGAAAAAATATGATTGCAGCATCTTCAGTATCGTATTATTGCACATCTCCATTTCATTACATGACTGGGAACCTAACTCCTGCTACCTTTGACAATCACATATTATTCATGTTATGCCTCATACACACTGAAACACAGTCTGGTCAGAATAAAGTAGATTTTGCTTACAGTTAGTCAGGCAAGACACAGAGCACTAAAGAGGTCTCTAGTGATCTCTACGTTAGGGAAAAAGAGAAGAATTAAAATGCAAGAAATTTATTCCTGAAATGCTATCACAGGTCAGTGAAAATAGCATAATCTTTGAAGGCCAGAAAATATATCAATAGCTTATGATAGTCAAGCTAATCGTCTTGTGTTCCTCAAGGAACAGTTATTACACTCATATTTTTGCTTAGGAAAGAAGGAAACAAACATGATTTGCAAAGTCAAGAGTCTGTTGTCAACATAGGTAAATTCTTGACAGGCTCATTAAAGATTTTTCAGGCCAGATTTAATAATTACAAAAACAAAAAAAAAAAAAAAGAAAACAATGCCATTACAAGGAAAAAAACCCACGTCTATTATAGACAGCCAAAGTTCTTATAACGATTCCTAACGTTCACCTCCCTGGTGTTTTGCTCACCCTTTGGTGTTTTCCAGAGATCTTTAGATGGTTTGGTTCGCTGTGATGGGAGTTGTTTGTTTGCTTTGTTACCCCTGCAACTGGTTTTCCCAACCTCCCAGGTCAGTGTATTTTTAGCTGACCAACACTGACTTGTTTACAACCCTGAAGTTTCCAGTGTCATCTTGCAACTCTCCCCACTCCTGTCATTTCAGCACTGTAGTCCCCTGCATTGCATTATATCCCAAAATTATATAAAATTACCAAAAAGAAAAACACAGAAGCATAGAATATCTCCATTTGAAAGGGTTCCATAAAAATCTTTGAGTCCAGCTCCCCAGTCCCCAAGGACTACCTAATCTAAAGCATGTGGCTAAGTTGTTTAGATGCCCTTGAACATTGGCAGGTTTGTGGCTGTGACCACTTCCCTGGAGAGCCTGTTCCAGTGACTGACCAGCCTTTCTGTGAAGAACCTTTTCCTTATGTCCAATCTGAACTTCCCCTTATCCAGATTCATTCAATTTCCTCACGTCCTTCTGCCTAGCACTGGTCACAGTGTGGAAATCAGTACATTAGAGAAGTCCCTCCTGATCATTTTAAGATTGTTGTTATAGGTAAGCAAAGTAAAACAGTTTGTTGCAGGAATACTAAAGCAAGCTCAACAAAGCC
The DNA here is from genome assembly GCF_027579445.1 of Ammospiza nelsoni. Taxonomy (NCBI): domain Eukaryota; kingdom Metazoa; phylum Chordata; class Aves; order Passeriformes; family Passerellidae; genus Ammospiza; species Ammospiza nelsoni. The sequence goes on along the minus strand of NC_080637.1, from coordinate 26,994,706 downwards.
TGACAAGTCCATAAAATTTGCAAAATCTGAATAAAATCCATGTTCTGCTGCTAGCCATAGCAATAATGTATTTACTGAGCCTAAGCTACTTGCCTACATGGGTCCTAAGTATTTAGAAATGTGAAAGTAACTCATCCTAATATTACTCATTGCTTAATATTCTTCAACATATTTAACCACTTTAGCATTCAATTCTCCTATGTAATGTGTAAATCCTTATCTTGCTTTTAAGCGCGGAGGTCACAAAGGTCAGTAGCAAAATCCAAATGTAGAGCAATCATTGTAGATTAATGATTATTAAATGCTTAGCATAAAGCAGACAACATTTAGCTTACTATTACTTGCAGTACATTCTTTCAGTGTTGTCAGATTTAAAGGCTTACATTCACCTGTATTGGGTCTGTATTGAGTCAGTATTTCTGTGCTGTCTTTTCTCATTACAGAAGCTTTTTTTTCCTTCTCCTGAACGTGCACTTTAAAGGTATGTAATTAACTGGTTGCAAGTCATTAGGCAGTTGATGAAGGGTGAATGAGGTGCTGATTTGTTTTCTTTATTTACATGTTTCCCATAATACTCTGATGAGAGCAGGATGTGAAAGCATTTTTACCCTTTGTATTATTCTTTGTTTCATCAAGTAAGAAGTGGTATGTGAAACCATTTGGAATTCCTCAAATTCCATTAAACATTAGTGTCCAGGTAAGCCTAAATCAAAAACACAGTAAGTGCCGTATGAACAAGCATTGCTGTCCCTGACACAAATAACCAGGTTAAGGAAGTACTTTTTTTCTAACTATAGCAGTGTATCTGACCACTCTGAGCTTGTTGTTTAATAATATGCTGGTTTTGAAGACCTAGACAATTCAGGACCTGTACCTTGTTTATTACTCAGTCCTCCCCTACCTTTTAGCATTTAACCAGAGAGAATAATAATTGTGTGGGGCAACCCACCTTTCAACCATGCAGTAGGGAGGGACACATTTTAAGACAGTTTCATTGCTGGGGTCTCACAAAGGCCCCTATTGTCTACTCTTTGTCAAAGGTGTCTATCGTGGAGTGTTTATAGCCACTTTTATTTTAACATTGTGTCTAACAAGCATAATAAATAGGTTGCACCATGAAAAGTCCATCCCCTTATGCAGGTACCTCTGAAAACGTCTCTGGAAACCTCTCTGAAAAACCCCACCCTTAATTATAGTGTACTAAGTAAAAATCAGCATGAGAGGTTTTCAGTGAGTGGGAGCTGAATTAGAAGTAGGGGAGCAGGCTGAGAGCTACCAAGACAGAAACAACTGAAAGAGCAGAGGCATGAAAAAATTAAACCGAGGCGTGTATGGTGGAGTGTATTGAAATGGCAAATAATAGTCTGGAGGAATTGGTAGGAGACAAGCGGGGGACAAGCAAGCAGAAATATAATACAAAGTGTGGATGAATATGAAAGACAAATGGCAAAAACAAAGAGCCCTTTATAATAGGCAGAAACAATTAAGCTGTGTAATCACAAAATCCTGCTGCGACCGAACTCCTGTGCAATTACTGAATGGACACATACCCCAAGCACAGCACTTTGAAGAGTATGGCAACACTTTGTGTGTCTTGTTTCCAACTCACCCCCTTCCCCGACATCCGTCAGCAGCAGCTTGTGTGGTATCTGTTTTCTGCACGAGAACCCAGTAGGCAGAACCTCCCTGTGAGCAAACTCGAGGCCGGAGGGGCAGCTGTAATTAGTTCCTAGTCAGCACCATTAGTTCCTAGGGGCACCATCAAATCGTTCTCAAAAGGTTTTCTTCAGTAATGCTACACATAATTTTGTTCAATTTTCCCCCATCTATTGTTACTTTAGAAAGTATAATACATTCTTTTCTAATATATTTAACACAAGTATGTGACACAATGTTACAGGAGAATAGTGGGCGTCACTGCTAGGGGCAATTGGCATCTCTATTTCCCTCTATTCAGTATGTATTTTGAGGACCTTATTACAGGTTGTTAGGCCACCATGTTCTGAGCACATCTTGTTTGCTAAAACAATTTTTACTTCTAATAGTATAGCCTGGGCTGAGTTAAAATGTTTTCTAAATTACATAAGCACCATCTGAATCCAGAATCTCCAAAGAACAACTAGCTGCAGTCCTTTTGAAATTTCCCATGGGAAAAATTCCTTCCAAACATGAAATTAGAGCCAATAAACGACTAAGGCATCAGATGCAGAATTGAGACACTTAAATCCAGAGTTATTGTCCAAACACTGCTGCTTAGCTGTTGTATAACCTTGTGGATAATTCCTCATTTGACCTGCAAGTTCTTTGTGAAATCCTCCTTTTCTGCAAGCTACACTTGCACACACCTAAATCAGAGCACTGAACGGACAAGGCTTTTAAATCTGATATGAATTACCAGAGCATGACTTACATTTATCCCTAAGAATCAAAATTGTCAAAACATCTAAGTTGCTTTAAAATAGCAGCATTTAGTATACAAACACCAGTGTAGTTAGTGAAGTCTGCAGGGAAAGGGATTTTGATCCCAGTTTCCTCGCTCAAATCTTTGGTTTCTTTCTGAAGCTCAGGAGTTTTTAGGGTTAATCCATACATCCCAGATTGACTCCGTGCACAAGAAAGATATTGACTGCTATTGCTAAAAGGTAAAAGAAAATGGTAACTTAATACTGTAATTTAAACAGATCCTTATTCTTTCAGAGTGCTCAATGCCAATTCTAAAATTTCCTGCTGGACCTCAAGGGTTGAAGACAAAATGAGTAATTTCCAAAACCTGATCAGGTTGGCATAAAGTTTAGCTGTGGTACTTTGTAGGAGACAATTCTCAGCTGTATAGCTTAATTTCATATCTCTGAGTCATATTCAAGTTGTTTGGATAGAAATTTTGAGTTATTAAGGACCTCCTTTGTAAAACACTCAGTCTGAAGGTTAATGAGTTTATATAAGGACACCTGAAATAACAACAATTATATGACTGAGTGGAGCTGGGTTGCTTCTTGCCACCTATTCTTTCAGTATCTCTGTACATACACACACACACACACACATTTTTGCCAGTAAAATTTCTGGGTGTAATTTACCCAGCTATTCATCTGCCTGCCCACTTCTATCCACACAACACATCTCAGTTTGTCCGTTCTGCTGGGATTCTGTACCCTGGACAGACAAACTCCTTTGTGCCAGACCCACCTAAGCTACAGGACAGCAACAGGCAAAGAAGACATGACAGAGTTATGGCTCTGGCTCACTTGTCACTATTTGTCTGTTGGTCACACCAGTAAAACACACTGCAGTTTTCAGGAGCACATAAATTAGTAAAATCTAATGTAGCCATTTTTTACTATAGTGTATTTCAGTTCCCATCAGTTGGCCTTGGAGCCACTTACTTGAGACCTGATGTAAGATTTTTCTTTCAATGAGAAAAGGTCTCTTGTTAATTGCATACTTGATCATTTTAAAACATTTTAGAGACTCAATTTTTCAGGCCACAACCTTGACATTCCCACATGAACCACAAAAGCTGAAACTCACAAAAAACAGCCTCATCAGGAGCTAAAAATACGAAATTTCATGGTAGTAATTAGGGAAAGCAATGGAAATTATTCTGAAGCTTTTCCCTGACTTCAGTTACATGCCTGCATGTATCCTCTTACCTGAAGGCATTGCAGCATAGGTATTTGGGTCTCTCATTAAAAGGAATCTCAGTGATAGAATCCCCTTAAAAACAGTCATGTTTTTAATTTGTTTATATTTGTACATTCACAAGTAAGCTTACAGGGCCCATTTTCTTTTGCAAAACTCATCGCAGATATCCATTAAAGTTCATACACATTGAAACTTTTAGGCTAGGCAAAAAATAATTTGGAACTTCAAGATCAAAAGATCATCATCTGAATATAGTGTCTACTGGTTAGCATCCTAGAAAACTGGTAAAATATGTTCCTCTGTGGCCAGGTGAATTCTCAGCAAAGCTGCCAATAAAAGGATGTAAATCCCTTGCAGGGAAACAAATGTTGTAATATACTCTGGGTTTATGTACTTAGGGCTAGCTCTAGTACCAACTACAAGTACCTAGCCTTTATGTTTCTGCCTTATCTCCTTCCCAGCCACAGGAATGCCTTGGCCTGATGGATGCACCAAGGGGCAGCTGGTCCTCAGAGTTGGCACTCGGAGCTGCTCAGTTTCCTCAGCCAATACTAAAGCTGCTGTGGTTGGAGCAGCACCATTGCTAAGGCTTGTGTGCCTCAGTGCACTCAGGTGAAAGGGTCCCAAGTGCTGTGCTAAATCCGGCACCGAGGACAGGCACCTCCTGCATGAGCTCTTTTAATGAGCTGTGTGCTGTGGTACTTTACTGCTGGGGGTGATACAGACGATGTCTAATTCACCGAAATGTTCACCCAGGGAGATAAACCAGTTGTGAGAGCTGCTCTCTGACTCTGCTTCAGCAGGCAACTTTTAAATGAAGAATGAAATTATCTAGGCAGAATGCAGGCAGGTATGTAATCACAGTGTCCTGCTCCCCCCAGAAACACACGAATTGAATTATGCTGTGTTTGACAATATGGCAAACTGCTGATTGTGTCACCTCAATGGAGAGAGCTGTACAAGGGGTGCTTCACCCTGTGCTGGGAACCTGTTAAGGAGAGCATTTTCATGTGCTGGGGAAGCTGTAGATGACAGAGTGCAGCAGAGTTTTTTCCAATGAGAGCAATTAGCATACCACACATAGAACGACTGAGATGAAACAAGATGTGACAAGGAAGAACAAATGCACATCATTCATTTGGGTTTGATATTCATATGGGTTTAACTGGAAATGTGTCCCAGGCTCATTAACTAATATTTGCCACATTTAAAGTATATAGCATATAACATTAATACATGTTTACTAACCTCAACATAATTAAGTGTAATAATAAATAAATAATATTTGACATAAAATTTGGGAAGGGACTACTACTGCAGGTTTGCCCCAAGTAGTCATATGGTCTCCACAACCTTAACGACATTATGATAGTGTCAACAACGTTCAAAGATTTTCCTGGAAACTGCATGTGGATGGACCCCTGACCAGCTGAGTGCTTTAACCATGGGACTACTGTGTGAAAGAGGAGGTACTGTCTCTCCTGGTGACATTTGGTTGGTGTCTCCATTCTAGGAGGAATGCCATGGGAGCTATTAGGTTGAGCACTGCAGACCTGCACGTGAGCTAGCATGCTAAGCTACTTGCATAGTGCTGACACAAACATGCCTTGGCCACAGAAGTTTGAAAACTTAGAGAATGCAAAGTGTAAAGGTGCACGTTCATACAGACTTTTAAGTATCAACAAAGAAGGGTGAGGTCAGGCCTTGTACTTTTGGATTTCGTGTTTGAAAACTTTCAATGACTACATATACCAGGAGCTAGTAGAATGCATATATCCCTTCAAATGTATTGCCTTCAATATAGTGCGTATAATAGGGTAAATTCAATAGCTCTCTCCAGGTTAGACTGTTCTGTTCCAAATTGCAGTGCAGTTACTGTAAATACAAGTAACTGCACTGAATCTGCTTGTCAAACCTCTTCTTAAAAATCAGATCGCGATAACTGACCCCAGTTTTGTATCTAAGCCACAGCATGGACTATTTCTTCTAAAGAGGTAGTTTGCATAAGGAATGCATAATTTTACAGATATTCCAGGTGCCTGAGATCTAGGTTTTAAGAAGAAAGGGGGAAATACCTACCTGTGAAACATTAAATCTGAACTTTCAAGCTTATAACATACAATAAAATATTTATTCTTAAAAAAGAATAGCGCATGTATTGTGGCCTAAAATAATTTGCAAATACTAAAAAGTCAAAAGCCTAGAAAAACATATCTTCCATAAATATCACTACAGATTATCAAAATACCATGAATATTTTGTGCAGTTAGTATGATGATGGTAAAGCATCTTTATGCATCTTGGTTGAAAAGTGAGACAACATATCCACTTGTTTTGTGTCAGGTATGAAACACTTTTTCATAAGATTCACAGAGATCATAGCATGAACTAAGATTAAATATCAGAATAAAATTCCTGTATTTTCTGGATAACACTGTAAATCATATGCACTGAGCCCCATTACAACTTCAGTTGGGAGACTCTAAAATAGAAGGGAGCAGCTCTGCTAGGGAAAATTCTGTGTGTGAGGACAAAATATGTAATTAAAATGTATCATTAAAGGTAATAATTCTAAAAGGTTGGTCTTTTAGGCATTAGAATATATAGGTTTGAAAATTTAGGGGTGTGTTTTTGTGTTGGGCTTTTTCTCCTCTTTCTTTGTAGATTGGTGTTGCATTGCATGGGAATGTAAGTTTTCTCAGTTTGGGATTGAAGAGGTAAAAGACTATTTGGTTCTTCCAAACTGGAAGTAAGTACTCTGAAATCTGTGCAACAGAATACAGATTATTCCAAATTTTTGCTTTCACAAAGCTACTGTGATAATCATTCAGTGACGTAAAACATGTTTTTCCAGTAATTTTGTGTAATATTCAGTTGTAATTTATTGAATTTGATGAATTTAGTAAACTAATTGTGCTTTTAAATTTATCAATTTACTTAAGATTTTATATTTGATGGGCTTTTTCCAAACACGTGAGAAATGTGTAGATTATTACATGCCACATTGATCTCGTTTATTTCTGACAGCTTAGAAAGAATGTGAATTCCTTTATTTTGCTTTTTTTTCCTAATTGTATGATGTATATTAGCACGTGTTTTTGAAATTCTAATATGTAGCATCACTTGATTTCAAAACACATTATAGAAGTACAACACAGCTATGTAGTAATTGCAATTTTATGCTTCAATTCTCTACCACATCCAAGCATTTCAAGATTGGTCTATTGAAGATGATTGCCTCTGAACTATCTGATTGTAGATGGTTTACAGAGCTTTCACTTTCACCGCAAGTATTTACCTGATCTTATACACTTTTTTCATACACTTGTTAGATACATTAATCTTGCAGGAAGGAGCTTAAATAAAATTATGTTGGTTGTAATCTGTCTAAAGCAAAAATATTTTAGTCTTGAAGTTAAAATACTTTTGCTACCATTCTATGAAGAATTTTAATTATACACAGAACTTAGGGGGTATGCCAAATTGCATAACACATAAGCCTACCCAAAACCCCTCTTATCAATAAACCACTATCTTTAAATTAGCCTTTAGTCTGAAGAGATAAACCAAAGCAAAAGGTGAGAACATAAGATCTGGAAAACAAAGCTTCAAATTTATTTTTGATTAAATAATTTTATAAGGTCATTAAATTCATCATCATCTATTCTTTGACACATCCTCTTAATACCTTCATTATCTACCACCAGTCTTCTATTTATTCTGAACATATTTAGAAAAAAATTAGAAAAGAGTTCCTTTACAATTCATTTGTGCAAAAACATATCCCTTTTGAAGAACTCAACATCTTTTTGACCTGAATATTACCTGCAATATTTTTATTTGGGTGCTGAGAACTCACACAGCAGTGTACTCAATAACCTGTTTGCCCAAGAGCAGCCTCTGCTGTGGAGTCAATATTTCTGATATGTTGTTTATTCACCTATTTTCTGACTCTACTATGCCATGATTTCCAGCTGGAAATATGCTTAAGGGTAGGAACCTGCCCTTTTCCTTGCATTGTGATGTCCTGAAGCATCATTTAATAGGCATGTAGGGAAATGCAGGCAAAGCAGGCAGAATGTTCAGTCTTCCCTTGCCTGCTGTTTGACCTCATCAATACAGGCAGAAAGTACAAGACACGTACAGAACACCCAAGAAGGAGCCACAGCAGTTTGTCTGCTCCAGATAAAAATAAAAACAACCGCAGCAATACCCTTTGTGAAGTGCTATTGACTGATTTGGAGCCAGGCTGAGGATTCAGCAGCGAGATTAAATAACTGTCATTTTCTGCCATTGTTAAGTAAATTACTTTTAGTGCTGCTAAACACATTATACAAGGACAGCACGGCATCATGCTTTCTTGCCCATAAGATCCTGCCTGAACTAAAAACACATTTCAAGGCACCACTTCTAAACTGGCTCCTCAAAAAAAAGATGGGGAGGTAGGCAAAATGAGCCTGCTGGGGAGTGCGGTGCCCAGAGGCACCCTCTGGGCATTCTCTGAGGACAGAACCCAGGGTGGTGAGGCGGGAGCTGCCCGAGAGAGCCGCACAAGCCGCGGGCCGCCTCCTTCCCGGGCGCCCGTGCTTGGGCCGTGCCGTGCCAGTGCCTGTCGCAGCATGTACTGAGAGTTGAGATGGCCACGATACACAGAATATCACCGTACAATATCAGAAAGCTGTAAGCATCCCCATACAGAGCAACACCATACCTCACCAGAAGGCTTCGAGTGTCTATTCTTTATTACTCTTCAGTCCAACCTTTTATACCCTTCGTCTTACATGCCTTACACCTGTGTGCCCTCTGTATCCTTTGGTGATTGGTCAGTGCACCTCGGCACTCCATGTGCCATTACTAACAATGCTGTTCACCTGTCCTGCATAGCTGTAGCCCACTGGGGACAAGGCTTGGCTGCAGCCCCACTCCCAATCACCACAAACTGTGTGCCTACATGTGCCTGTGCCTGTGCTTGTGCCTGTGCCGTGCGTGCCGCCGGCCCTTACGGCGCCGCAGGTTCTGTGGGCGCCCGGAGCCGGCGCTCAGAGCTGCCCAAGCCGCTGGGGAGCCGCAGCGCATCCCACGCTGGCAGCACTGCCCGTCCCTGCCGCCCTCTGGGGGGATCCGGACCGCCGCCACTGCGCGGGGCGACCTTGTCTGCCGTGTGCCGAGCGCCTGTCCTCATTGTTTCCCTTGCCCAGGTCCTTGCCCTCACGCTCATCCACAGCCGGGGCCCGGAGCCCGCCGGGCGCTTCCTGCTGCTGCCCGCGCCCAGCAGGCCGTGTCAGGGCACACGCTGCAGCCGGGAGCGGCGGCAGCGGCCAGGCGGCAGCAGCTCTTCAGGGCAGCCCCATACTGCCTCCGCCGGTGCTTTCAGGGCAGCCCCGTACTGCCTCCGCCGGTGCTTTCAGGGCAGCCCCGTACTGCCTCCGCCGGTGCTTTCAGGGCAGCCCCGTACTGCCTCTGCCGGTGCTTTCAGGGCAGCCCCGTACTGCCTCCGCCGGTGCCTTCAGGGCAGCCCCGTACTGCCACCGCCGGTGCTTTCAGGGCAGCCCCGTACTGCCACCGCCGGTGCCTTCAGGGCAGCCCCGTACTGCCACCGCCGGTGCCTTCAGGGCAGCCCCGTACTGCCTCCGCCGGTGCTTTCAGGGCAGCCCCGTACTGCCTCCGCCGGTGCTTTCAGGGCAGCCCCGTACTGCCTCCGCCGGTGCTTTCAGGGCAGCCCCGTACTGCCTCCGCCGGCTCCTCGGAGCTCAGTGAGAAGGTCCAGGGCAGGCTGCACCGCGGCGAGCAGGCCTGGCTGAGGCCGTAGTGCTGGCACCTGAAGAGACTGGGACAAAGTGGACGAGACGTGTTTTAAAGCATGTTCACACTGTGCTGTGTGTTGCCGGTTGACTGGTGGAGCAGCAGAACAGAAAGTCCATTTTGGCATCTGGGACAGTAGCAGGTGCCAACAGTTCTGATGGCATAGGGGGGTGAGTTGGCTGCTTTTCCAAAGGGACAAGGTGGAGTAGCTGGGGAATTGCCCTGGAAGTCCAGCACAGCATTCTTGGAGTGATCATCAGACTTCCAGTGGGCCCCACCTGCTCGGGTTGGGACCTGGCCCCACCCTGAGCCTCCCTTCAGGAGTGCTGCATGGATAGCTACATAAAAGGTTAAGTTATAGTTTGAAACTTGTCAGCATTAAGTCAACAATAAATTCATAATACAGTTTAAATGAAGTTTTTTCTCTAGTTCAGGTAGATTCCTGTCTCTTGACTTTTTTTTTTTTTTTTTTTTTTTTTAATAAAAACCAAGGTAGAAATCAGGAATAAACCTGTGGTTTACAGGGCAAATTTGTGTTAATATAGCTGCAATATTTATTCATTTATGTATAATCAGGGTTTCTAGAACAAAGTGTTACAGTCCTGTGTCTCACAACACACAGAGCTAGACCGAAACAGCAGACTCACCAGATGTTTTGTCAGCCCAGCATACCTTCACAGAACAGCTTTCCATTTTGCCAGCAGCCACAGCTTTTGGTTCCTTTTGTCACCCAACCAAAGCAACTCACCTCAGCAATTATCATTTGCTGATTAGTTTCAGTTATGCAATCATAGCTGAGATTTTGGCAGCCTGTTCTGGTACAGATTTATTAACAATGATCAATTATGACCAGGTGGAATTTCTGACTTTTTTTTTTTTTTGTTATTGTTGCTTGATAATATATGGGAAGTCTCTGATTAGATAAATGCAGTTAATGAGCTGACCCTGCCATCTGCTGTCATTTCTGCTGCTGCTTCCATGGTTTAGTGCCTGCTCAGAGTCTCCCAGGTCACTCCCTCTCCTTCAGCTCAGCATGGAATACAAGTCTTTCTAATGAGCCCACACAGTGTTGAGGATTTGTCATTCATGCTGTGCCTGGTTTCATGTAGCACAACTGCTGAAAGCTTCACTTGCAAGATGGGCTGGTGTTATCTTCAGTAAAAATAGCACTGAACCAGAAAAGGCTCACTGAGAGAATTTGCAAAATCCACCAAGTTTCCCAGTTATCAAGATAAATAAGTGTAGAGTTGGTGAGAATGACAAACAGCAATTTGTCTTTCAATTTGACATTTTGATTGTTTTTGTGTACTTTACACAGCTGCAGCTGTTGCAGGTAAGACAATTGTGTGCCATACTGTGACAGCTAGTTAGGATACTCAATGCACCACAAGTACATCACTGCTGCAGCAATATGGACACCAAAGAGAGGGCAGCATTCCATGGTGCCCATCCATGCCCATTTCTCACCAAGCCTGAGGCACATACAGAAGCACACTTTCCACAACAAGATGGAACTCACCCATTTTTTGACCTTGTGCATAGGTGTGAGGGGCCCACAGTGAACTGAATTTTGGCCTTTGAAGGTATGAGTTAAAGAACTACCCAGAGAATATAGATGTTCTTCTCTGAACATGGAACACAGAATGGCCTGGGTTGGAAGGGACTGTAATTGCCTTGTTACAACCTCCCATGCTGTGGGCACGCACACCTTCCACTAGATCACGTTTCTCTAAGCCCCGTCCAACCTGGCCTTGAACACTTCCAGGGATGGGGCATCCACAAATTCTCAGAGCAACCTACTCCAGTGCCTCACCACCCTCACAGTAAAGAATTTCTTCCTGACATGTAATCTAAACCTACTCTTTTTCAGTTGGAAGCCATCGCCCCTTGTCCATGACCACCTCTGGTGGTACACTGACCAGTCTTGTCTTATTTCTGCTGTCCTACCCTGTCACAGGACTGAAGAAAAACAAAGAAAACCCTGAAAACCATTTTCTTTGAGTACAAGACAAATATCGTAATTCAAATCTACACAAACTCCAGAGAAAACCATTTCCCAGCATTATCTCACACAGAGGGGAAAACCCAGTAAAGCATGTGGTGAAAATACAGTACTTCTCAAAATGCAGCAAAGATTCCAGAAGTCAAAATTGATCTTTATGGTCTGAAAACCAATTTTCTCTCTTTTTTTCTCCCTGCTTGCTCCCCTGTAGCCCCTGTCTGCATGTTCAAAGTAGCGGGTTATGACTTGCTTTGATTTTGCTTGCTTATCATCATGCAGCTCAGGTTTTACAGCTATAAAAAGTCCACTGAATTATAGCTTCAGGGGGATTGACAAGATGTGCTTTAGTTCTGAGACAGAGCTTGGAGGGGGAACTGTAGATGCAGGAAAACTCTCCTTGGCAACATAAAAAGCCTCTGTCCAGTGTGCACAATCTTTTCTTGCTGAACTTAATGGCCTGAGAAGAGCACAGCACAGTAATATTTTGTTGCTTCAACTCCTAATACACTAGCTCAAAAAAAAAATGAGTTTATTGATATGTTTTGTTCCTTGTAAAGTATTTTGTGCTCATGTTGGAAAGTTTTATTTTTTTCAGATGGGACCAAATTCATTAGGTTCCAGCTGCTTTCACCCAACTCCTCTTGGACACATGCCATTTCTAAAACCTTGGTATGAATCTTCAGATTAATTCTACTGGGTGTTGTATCACATCCTTGGATTTACCACAGCACTGTACTTACAAAGGTGAACTGAATATCTCAAAAAGAAGCACAGAGATCAGGCTGTATCACACTCTGCTCCAGCACACCTGCAGCAAGACCTCCTCTCACAATACAAGGCAAAAAGAGACTGGCATGGGAGTTCAGATGGACAGCTGCCTCTCCAGGGCACATTCAGAGTAAGGGCAAATCATTGCACACATTACATCCCTTGAATGTAATGTGGACCAAAGACCAGAGGAATGGTCTCTCAATTAACTTAGGCTTAAAGTGTAGATTCAGCATTTCTTCCCTGCCCCTACCCATGCTCAGCAATCCTAAAATAAAACTTACACCCTCCCACCACCCTGTCTGTCTACCTGGCATTACTTTCTCCGTGAAAAGATCAGGAACCAAGGCAAAGGATTCCCTTTTATAGGACATGCTAGGACTGAGCATCCCCCTTTAGCAGAGCCTTCAGACATTGCCTACATCCCACCTCCTGATTTTAGTAAATTAGTTTAGTCCCTGTCCTTGAGCTATTGCTCTATCTGTGAACACAAACTCCTACGGGAATAGCTCTATGGGTAAACTTCCCCCTCAGCTTTTGTTCCCAAAGCTCTTGCTTATAAGTCCCCCCTGGGAACAGTTGCTGTGCTGCATCCCATTCAGGCTGTGCTTTTGAAATATTCCCCACAGGAAAGTCAGAAGTAGCTCCTTGCTGATGGTCTTTCTTTTGAAAAGCAAGAGGAAACACTTCAAGGGAAGTCAGTGAGGTCAACAAAAACCAGCAGGAATAGTAGTGTCTCACAAATAATCAAGAATGCAATGCAGAGAGTTCTTCAGCAGAATTTTCCAGAAGTAAAATAAATTGGAATACAGAAGTGGATGTAGTTCCCATAGCAAATCAATGATGTGAACCATTTAAATATTTAACCAAAATTTCAGCAGCTTATGAACTATCAAAGAAGCTATTTACTATGAAATTTTGACATTAATTTGCTCGTTAAAATACTGAGATGTTAATTGCAAAATGCACTGCATCAGTTACACATCATGAGTTAAGAAAGTAACTGTTTGGCAGAGAAACATTTGAATATTTTGTAGGTCTTTGCTATTTAGAAACTCTGCCTTTGCAACTCATGACAGTCAGTCTTCTCTATCCTCTGGTAAGCCACAGCAAAAGAGAAAAACCCCCACTGCAAGAACCTTTGTAAAATAAAAACACCCTCTGTTTTGTCAGGACTTCTAGCTTCCCTTCCACTCCCTTCAGCTCAACCAGTAGTTAAGCTGGTATAGCATCACACTACAAAATAGCCTAAAGAAATGTATTTGGTGCTTCAGTTTCAGGTAGCATTTCAGTTTCTCCCATCACGTCTCATGGCTGAGTCAAAACACACTTGGATAATTGTCAGGCCATCAAAGATTTTGCCTAGGTTTTATTTGCACTTTTTTTTTTCCCCCCTCAACTCTTGACCTTCTTTTCCCTTCTTCTAACAATCCTCCTGGCATGAATATCAGTAGACTAAAGAGATCTGAACTGTGTCCATAGCACAAGTTCTATCCTAGGTAGGTTTGCCCAGCTCTGCCTGGAAGGCTGCATCCCCACTGAAGTCTGACAGCCCTCAGCCTGTAAAAATAGACACACCAAGTTCCTTACTGAGCAATCATTTAAAAAAAAAAAAAAATTAATGTTATTTCTTCAGCAGCCTTATTTTACCACCCAGGAAGAGTCCCTAACCTGGTGCTTATTGCACATGAGATATGCAGCTCTAAAACTTTGCTATTCCTGAGATTTGAATAGTTTAGCTATTTAATTGTTAATGTTATCTAAACTAATCATTCTAGTTTCTTCTATGAAGTATATGTAAAAAGCTGAATTAAAATGCCAAAGAGAAGGTAAAGACAAATTAATATGAAAAGGGCTTTCTCCTACAATAATCTAGTTCAAGGTGAGAATCTCAAGGGATCCAGTGGCAACCATCCTTCCACAATATCCCACCAGATAGGACTTTGCCCTTTGGCCAGCATATGTCAGGGCTCTGTGTGCATCATCAGAAATGCCAGCAACCAGCAGAGTTCTGGAGCAAAGATCTGAATCTGTCAGCTCCTGGGTTTACTGAGACAATGCTGCTACATGCCTCACTGACCACAGTTACATTCAAAACAAGAAGCTTTTCATCATTTATACCTCAGGCACTGACTCCTGCCAATTGGTATGTTTTTGCTCTGTCACTGTTCTTTTTGCAGGTGCTGTTGGACAATCAATGAACAGGAAGGATGGTCAGGCAGGTGGGCAAGGTGCTACTTTCGTATAGAAGATTTTCACTATACCCTGTTCTACATGAGCAGGGCCATAACTGCACTGCCCTGAAACCTTTACTAAGAGGGGTAATTTCAGCTTTTGTGCTTCTTTCAGGGCACAGCAATTGGCCTGGGACATCATAACTGAGTTCACTCACACCACAGAGCTATTATGCCATCATGAGAACCAATCTGAACTGCATCATTTTGAAGCCAGCCAGCCGAGTTAGAGGAGGTTTCTCTGGCATCCCACAGACTCCAGCATCTCAAATATGGTATCTGAATACAAGATTATGTCACCTATTACAGACACATTGGCTAACGTTCAAGCTGTTGAGAAGTAAGAGCAACTTGTTCCCATTGGTCTTCCTGTATGAGCTTCTGAATTACTCACCATCATCCAGAAAGTGGTAAAATTATATTTATGACTACTACGTAAAATTCAAACAAGACCTTTATTTACATTAGGTTTTCAAGCAGTGGGTGTTGCAACATACATAACAAAATTTCATACTACATTTTTTATAGGTATTCAGGTTGAAAAACTGATCTACAGAATCAATTTGTCAAAACTGGCTAAGCAAAAAATGTGTTAACTCGGCTTAAGAGTACTCTGTCAATTTTACATAATTTTCTATCGTTCAGAGTATTTCTGATGTCCTGGTTATAAAAACAGAATGCTCATGCAGGTTAATTTACAGTGAACTCTCTATAAATTTTACGTTCTTCACTTGTTCAGAAGAGCATACCAATACTCTCCCCGCCTTGTCTCACAAAGCAAGTATGAGTCCAAATAGGGAGAAAACTCAGGATATTTTTAACAAAAGAAAAAAAAAAACAAAACAAAACAAAAAAAGATTTAGCAAGACAAGGAGTCAGAACTTTCATTCTGTGACTAAGTGAATTAGAATCTTTCATTCTGTAGAAAAAAGTTGTACTGTAAAGATTAAGCAAGTTCTTTTATTTCATACTAGCATTACGCAGCAACCAATATGAGTGTCTAGGTAAACAGAGACTTTGTGAAATGTTTTGCTGCAAAGCTGACCAGTAATGCACACAAATGATAAAGTCATCAACTCTGCTTATTGCCAGAAATAAAAAAAAAAGGCTTCAGGAGCAAATAACACTGATTCATACTGTACTGTGCTCAAGCACTAGTAAACAAAATCTATTAAATTACATGGGTGGAAAAAAAATCCAGAGCAGCTTTGTTATCTTAGTTGTGACACCTTATTTAAATTTCAGGCATTACTTCTTTATATCAGCATAAATATGTAGCCTTTTACAGGTTTTATGATGTGGTTACAGACATAAAAATGTTATAGTAGAAAGCAAGAGCTACTTCAAGGAATTCCAGACTTTGAAATCAGCAAGATACAAAGCTAAAATTCATATGTTCCTTTTCAAGTTATGAATACTTTCACTAAAACATAAATATTTTAACATATATTATTTTTTCTGACATTCAAAATTGTAAAGTCAATATGGCAGAATTATTGTTAAAAGCACATATTTACAAATATTCTTTTTTCCATACATAAAGTATTTGGCATAATTATAACAATCTTACTGCATACACAACTGTTTGCTTCTTTTTCACATAATGGTACACTCCTTATTAAAATTTACCAATTATGTACAAAAATACTTGAACATTTATTATAGAAAACTTCTATAACTACTGTCAACAGCTTGTAACTGCTGAAGGTTTAATTGAGAGAATATAAAAAAGTGGTCACTTTCTTCCAGTTAAGCTATCAACAAATCAAACACAGCTAAGATCAACATGAGCTTCCCAACAAAAGAGGGAGAATATTTTTAACAATGTGATTTAAAATGCAGTTCACACATCTGTTCCCAAGCACATTTAAACAGTCAATAAAAGAAAGAGGATACAAAACATACATACAGAAGGTGCTTTTTTTTTCTTTTCACTCCACATTCCTATGTCTTGGCATTAGCTTTCCAGAGCTCTTCAGATGCCAGTCACTAAAATACAACCTAAGGCCAAACACCATTTTCAACAATAAAGATGATGGTGATGAACTCGAGCTAAAAAGCAAATCAAAAGCTTGGCTCCAATGGCTCATACACATCCAAGAAACTGTTCAAAATTTTTGCAAAATTATTAATGACTTTTGCAATTAGCTTTTGAAATATATGGATTGTAAACCAGCCATTTGTATTTTTAAAAATTGGCTCATTTAGTGAATTGCCTTGATAATAGTCAGTACTGACTCTTGTAACAAGTTAAAGGAGCAATTGAGTTGTACCTATTTCATACACAGATTGTATTTTAGGGTGAACTTTCAAGAACAGCAGAGAGCATTCACTAGAAAACTCCTAGCTTTAAAAAAAAAAACCCTAAAACTAAAACAACAACAACAAAAAATACATTAAGTGGAAGAATAAAAGTAAATTGCACCTCAAAAAGAAAAGGGATGTGTCACATACATGAATGGCACAAAACTTTTTCAGGATTCACCAGAATGGTGCTGTACGCTGAATGAGATACAGGTATTTTTCCATCTTAAAAGTAACATAAGCCAAGTGTGTGTTTCAAAATTTCCAAACCACATTCTTAGAACAGTCCTCTGCTGTATAACTTGCATTTTATCTCAGTTTTGCCACATACATTTGAAATGACCAACCTGTTCATCAGGTAAGAGAAACAACTTTCAGCCTACTTGCAGAAACATCCTAGTCTACAGACTACTTTGTTAGAAAGCGTGCATTTATCTCTAGTAGTAAAGATCCAGTCAGTATATTCTGCATTTTGTAAGAAGCATTCAGCTAACTCCGATGAGAGTTGTAGGGTTTTAGATTTTTCAAATAAAAATAAAGTACAAATAAAAGCATTTATCAGTATTCACCACCATGAAATTTAAAAAAAAAAATCCTCTCATTCATGCTTCCTGTAATATCTGGCAACCTAAATTAGTAATTTCATTTCAAATGTGCAACATAATATTAATAAGCATTTTGAAATTACTCAAAAGAAAAGGTGGACAAAATATTAAAGTGCCTAACTAAATGACTTTTACCATTTTTAAAAAATATTATTTCTTAAACAGTAACGAATGTGTAGCAATTAAATATAAAAGTGGCTTCTCATAGCTGAGAGACTTTGCGGGGCAGAGGCCTGGGCCGGGGAACCTGCTCAGTCCTCCTGCTGCTGTTTTCCAGGTTGTTTGGCCGAACCAGCTGTGGCTTGGGCGGCAGTGCCGGGGGGTCTGCGGTGGGCGGGATGGAGAGGCTGTGAGGTAGAGGAACAGGGCGTTTCAAAGTCCGCTCATACACGCTGTAAGGTGGTGGGGTTTTGCTTTCTTTTCTCACAGGTTCCTCAGAAATGCTGTAGCTTGGGACAGTCACTGCTGGTTCGCTGCCTTGGCTTTCAAAGCCTGATATTTCTGATGTGCTACATCGGCTGAGTGAAGAGATGCCGCTGCTGTAACTCCCTGACAGCGCTGGGGAGTTGGATATGAGCCCCGAGGAATGATACTCCACTGGAGACGGTGTGAATGATTGCACAGACCCCTGCTCAAAAGAAAGGGCAGAAGAAGAATTTACCTGGCACCCAGGAGGGAGAGTATTTCTCTGCTCAGACTGAAAATATACACAAACACAGTGCACATAACTCTGAGCTTTGATAAACAGAAATGGTTGTGCCCCTGTTTAATCAAGACCTGGTAAGAAACTGATAAAAAGCTCATTTCAGTAGTGCCTGGGTACACCTTAGATAGTGGACATGCCAGTAATTCTTATAAGTGGAAATAAAAGTGCTTTTAAATGTTATCTTACTATCATAATACCCTGGAAAAATCTGGAAGTCTTTAGAATACAGCCTTAGTTTTCCCAGCTGGAAGTGGAACGCATCACTGGGCACAGGGCATACCTGGGGGTATCCTGCCCCCTAACGCCAAAGCTCAGCCACTGCTGCTACCGCAGGCTCTCATATCCCAAATTCAGTTTCCAAAGCTTTTCCTCACATCTTTTAGTGCATTGCCATGCAGTGAAAAGTGCACTTACATCATGGCATCGTTTCTGAGGGTACTGTAAAACCAGTGTTGGGGGAGTAGCACAAAGCAGGTATCAAGGTAAGAGCCACTACTGGGTGCCAGCCCCCTTGTCTGCTGTTCCTGCTCCCATTTGGGGCAGCAGCAGAATGGCAGGAGATGACAGTATCACCACCCTTCCTCTCCCCCATCTCCCAGGTGTTCCTTTGACATACAAACACAACACATCACGTGTGCCTCAGGGAACAGGGCCATATGGAGGGCACAGGTGGCCAGAGGCTGCACCAGCAGCCTCACAGGTCAGTGAGGGAAGGTGAGGGACCAGGAGCTGAGGGCCCAAGCAGCAACAACAGTGCTGATGACAAATAAAAGGCATGGACAATAAAGGCATTCCTAAAACCACTGAGCAGTTCAGTCCACTGAAGCAACTTCAACTGAAAACTGTCAAAGGTTAGCTCATGCTTTCCAAGTTAAAATTTTTTTGCAACATATTTAATTATGACTGGAGTAATCTGAGACAATCCCAACTTATTGGCCTCAAGCCTCAGGCTAAAAAAGGGATGGAGAAATAAAAATAAAGACAAATTTCTCACTCCCGTTCTTGTTAGACTGGTTGATGCTCAGTTGCTCAGCTTGAGGTGAGAGTGGGAGCCATGCAACAAGGGATGGGAGTGGAGGAAGAGAGGGGCAGGGGTGTACAGAGCTGGCTGCACTGACTTTATGCTGTTGAGATAATTTTAGTTATCCATCTAGGACTGGATCCACAGAGCACTGAAATCAATGGAGAAAAAAAACTTCATTTATATCAGTGGATTTTGTTCTACGATGGTTTTCTCTGGTAGCTCGCTGTTAGAAGAAAGGCTAAAATCTGAGCCCTGTGTATGACTGGAAAAGCAAAGCAAGTTTTATTTAAAGCTCAACACCTGGTGAAGACATTTCAGACTTTCTCTGGAGCCTGTTTAACTACTCATTTCATGTTCCATTCCTCTGTATGCGAGGAAGCTCCAACTGCACTCCTACTCCCACAAACACCCACCGTCAAGGCTTTCAAATAAATCATGTATTTGGCTCCAGTTCCAAGAACACTGGACACTTGGAGTAAGTGATGATATATAATATTTAGGACTTTTGCTTTTGTCTTTCACAACAATGGCAAATATGTAAAGCCTGCATGGGTAACCACTTAGTTCTGGTATAGCAGCATAGACCACTTTTACCAGTAGCAAGTAACAGTCTAGACACTAAAACAGTCTCAAAGTGAGATCCAGCAGTTCTCAGAAGTATTTTGGGGCAGCATTGCTCTTCCAAGCAGCAAACCAGACCTTGTAAAATGCTTACATTCTGTCCAGACCTATAGAAGAAGAATGTTAGGACAAGCTTCAAACATCCCTAAGAATCATCAGTGGTCACAGCAGTATGTGTTCATTAAGATGAAAAGGAAGGGTCACTCCTCTTTGGACAAGATCCGAATGTTCTAAAGAGCTTCCTAGGAAGCAATTAGGGTGAAACTTGGGATCGGTACTCACTTCAGCAGAATGGTAATAGGACTATGGGGCACTCTGATGGTCAGCAGAATTGCTTTGTTATGAATTTGGACCACTGTGCAGACACAAGTTGTAATGTTACAGGCTTATGGGAAGGCAATCAGGACAATGAGTGTAGACTTGCAATTAGGGACCTCAAGGGGAAGGGAGATACTTTGGGGTGCTGGTTTCCTCCTCAGGCAGCGTGTATCTCTGCAGTATTAGTTAGGCATTGGGTTGCTGAGGAGTTACTTTGGCAGGGCTGCTTCCCTCTCTCCTTGCACCTGAGTGCCTGAAACACCAGTCATGCTCCTTTCTATTTGCTCTCCTTCCATATTGTTGACTCTTATATTTCTACCTGCAGAATCATCTCTGCTTCAATGGGGTGGCAAAGGCTATCTCCAAGACCAATGACATGTACTCTGCCAGCACTAGGGTTTGCCTGGAAGAAGCAGGCTGCATGTTTGTATGCTCCAATGCTGCGGAAAACACAGATTTCCCAGTCAAGTTTTCCAGAAAAAAGCTGGTACCAATATGTGGGTACCAACATATGCAAACATCTTGAAATAGAAATGAAATCTGCTCAGTTTAGCCTGGATCTTAAATTACTTTGGATGTTTAACTACCAGAGAGGAACCAGTGTTTAGTCACAGCCTATGCTTAATGTGTCCTACTGGCAGATGTCAAACTACTTGCATCTTCTTCTAACTGCTCTGGATCATCCTGCAGAGGAAAATGGGTATTAAAATGATTGAAGCAGGAAATACTGTCTAATGAGCCTCTAATCTTACAGCTCTGAATGCTGGAAGAATAAAACCAATGGGTTGCACAACAGGTTTTCCTGGCACCTCCCCCTCTTCCATGCTGGAGACAGAATGCTGGTTTTTGTACAGTATTTGATAAGAAAAAGAAAACATAATATAATCCCAAATAATGCACATTAAATATACACCATCTACCCCACCACACATGAGACCTGTCTCACAAAGGCAATTCACTGCAGTAAGACAGTACCTTCATTGGTGATCTTCCAGCAGGAGAAGGGGAAACGGAGGCTATGTGTCTTGCTGGTGATGCTGTAAAGGTAGAAAGATTTCAGTGCACTTGTGGCATTACAATTTTCACTAAGAAATCTTTTTAAGTGGATAGTCGATCATTTGATACATAAACATAATCTAGTTCTCTTGGTTGACGGCTGTAAACAGTTTTAGAGATTTTGTTTATTTTGATTTGTTCTCTGGGTTATCTTGCAGTGCAACCAAGTACAAAAAATTTCTGCATCTGCCTTTTCTGACAAATTTTATATCACTTTAAATTGATTTATAATCTACTAAATGATAAAAAGTTAAAAAAAGAGTCAGTATAACAACTTTTCCCTTTTTGTTCTTAAGAAATATCTTATGTATTTGTAAGTCAAATAAGGAAAATAGAAAATACATAATATACTTATATCAAACATTTACCTCCAAATCTACTAGAAACATGACTGGACAAACTCAGAGGCTTAAGTATAATACAAAAAATGTTTACTCACTTCTTTTAAAACAATTATATTTATAGTATCACTTGAGCAGCCTTTCCTTTAAAAGGAAATTAATCTTTTGAAAGCCAAAATGATTATAGTAACTGATGTACTTTCATGAATGCTGTGCATTTTCTGGCCAGTAAGATTCTTTGTGGTTAACGATCATTTCTGATTGCTAACCTCCAATTATCATAAAATCAAAAGACTAAATTTGATCATCCTTCCTCATACTAACATGAACTGTCTGAAACTGCTCATTCATTAGTGAAGGGGCAGAGTATTGGAAACTGCAGAGAACATTAATGAGATGAAAATACCCACAGAGGCAGTTCTACAGCCTTTCATGTAAGAAATCAAATAATAAGTTAACCTGCCCAAGAAGTTAAACATCAAACAGAGTGGAAAGAATCTAAGCCCTCAAGTACTGGAGCTTTACCTGAGATGTCCATGAACTCACCAGTCTGTGCAGGTCTTGGTGGTACAGGAGGAGATATAAGCTTTCCACTTTCTGATGTGTTTCTGGCTTCCTTCCCACTGTCCAGGCTCCAGCTGCTGGGGGTGGTGTTCACAGCTGGAAGAGAATGAACAAACTGTCATAGGCATCAACACTTCCAGTTCTCTGACTTGCTTTTATCCATGGCTGTAAAAACAGTCAGAATACAAGCGCCTAACAACATCTGCACTTACAAAGCTCTTGAAGAGCAGCCATCAATGCCATGGATGCCTGATGGATGCACCTGGCCCTCAGGTCAGTTTGTGACCAGCAGTGGCAGCCATCAACAGCAGCAGAGATTGCACTCTGTGCGCTGCAAATCCAGCCACAAAGGGAGATAAGCTTGAAGCCTTTTAATATAATCAGTTTATCTTTGCACCAGACTCCTATTTAGAGGTTTCCAGGCAGGAGGGAATAGACTATTCATAAACTGTTCCCATTAACTCATTTTATATACAAAAGGGACTAGAGAAAGAAACTCTCCAAATTCATATCGACCTCCTTCATAAAGCTTTCTGTGCTAACATTCCTGTGTTACCTGCATAGACTACCAATCCAGAATTGAGAGAAGATGGAAAGAAGGGTGCAAAATGTAGGGAGTAAAAATTGGAAGAAATTAAAAGTGTCTGACTGCAAAAAAAATCAAATTAAGAAATTATTATGGACTGAGAAAATTTCTGTACACTTTATATCTGTGGTCAAGGATCTCTGCTTGATTATGTAAATTGACTACCACCTTGACATGCATAAAAGTGGCTGTTTTCTTTATCTGTTACCCTGATCAAATTCTATGATTTTAACTAAATGATCCCATAAGGTCTGGAACATCTTCCTTGATAGAACTGGATTATCTCATGTCATCAAGATGTCACCAATATTGGAAAGAAGTCAGACAGAAGGAGAGGGCATTTAACATGGGCAGGACAAAAGCTAATTTGAAAAATACAACTCTCATTACACTTCTTAAAAACAAAAAAAAGGAGTTGAAAATAACCACTTCAACCTTCCATTTTTTTCCTAAATACTCCACCAAAAAAATCCCCCACCTTAAAACCTCAAACCTCTTGCTTTGTCATGACACTTTCCTTCTTGTTTACTTATTTCAATTGTGAGTAGAGAATCACATGCAAGGACCCTGTGTTTATTTACAAAGATGAAATGAAAAAGCAAAGTATTGCTGCTAACTGATGGCATCAATTATCACTATTGTAGCAACTCTGAAAGCTCTCAGACTGCAACCCCACTACACACCAGACTTAATACAATAAGTACAGTAAAAATAACACTAATCTCATATCTGAAACAATATTGTTACAGTATAATTACACTTTAGTTGACCCTGTGACCAATGAACAGAATAATCTATTTTCCAGAGGATCATTTTGCTTTGTTATTGCCAAAATATGCAATACAGTATTTGCTTTTCAATGCAAGCTGTCACCCAGCATGGCTTTGCCCTCATCCTAAAAATCACCTGGCACCAGACCTAGGTACTTCAAATGCCTGAATCTCTTGACAAGCCAATTTTTTTTCTTTTAAGTCATCCAAGCAGTCCATTTTTTGGACTGCTAAAGCCTTCAGGAGAGAATACTTCATTTTAACAATTCTGTGATGTACTTGGCTGCACGGGCCAGTGGAAAAGTTTTGCTATTTCCATGTTAAATTATTTCATATGTTTTTCTGCCATGTGAAAAAATTCCACCTGTGTTTTCATAACAATGTAAACCCAAAATTAACTACAAACCCCAGCTTTTATTAAAGCAAATCTGATTCCTGGTCAGTACTTATTACAGTATATTATTAAAAGTTACTTTCTATACATTTATTTTACTGTATCCTTTATTCAGCATACCACAAAGGTACCAATATGAAATGATGGAGCATATTATTGATGTAAGGCACAAAATGAAATCATGGCAAAAAATTACTATGCTAGCAATATTTGATTTCCCCATGTTCAAAATTATAAGAGGCAATCTTTTTTCTATGGAAATACATATATTTCCCATTTACGCTAATTAAAAACAAAAACCCCATAATGCAAGAAGCAGCAAATTGGTGTTTTCAATCCAAGTGTAATCAGAAGCACACTGAGTTCTATTTGATAAACAGGACTTGCAGGAACCAAACTTCAGGATTCTGTCCATCTCTTTACCTTCCCTTTGCTCCATTCTCCAGATCTGGCTTTTCCCCACATACGTCTCTCTTGAGAAGCAGAAAGAACAGGTCTCACAGGCAGCCCGATGAAACCTGCTGCTCCATCACTCCCTCCTGCAAACTTCTGGGCCTAATTTGAGTGCAAAATACAGTCCTCTCCTCTTTGGCAAAGTGTTTTGACGCTTAGATCTATTAGCATAATTTATTTATTTCCTTAGAATGTTTTGACACTTGGAGATGACAGTATGCACTCAAAAGAACAGGCACTCTACAGGAACATGACGGAGTAATTAAGTTTTCATTCTTCAAAGATTGGCATGTTGTAGCACGTCTGCTTACCTTTGTCAGAGCCAGGCAGATTGGAATCACTTCGTGGCAAAGCACCATCTCCAATATGATTAAAGAGCATTCTCTGTAAATTGAGAACAGCATGGTTTACACATAGCTCCTGCTATATTTCAGTAGCCTTTCAGAAAACAAATATATTTTTTTATTATCCCCTCTCATGCCCAGGTCTGCTTAGGAGGCAGAGTGATAAACATCACATAAGAACATAAACAGTTTAATTAAAGTATGTGTATACAGATAGGGAGTAGACTAGTTTTCTGAAGATTGCACACGCAGAAATTGGAGGGAGGATTATTATGTACTGAGTTCTGACAGTTTCCAGCACCTTAAAAAACATAAAAAGCTAATTCCTAAAGAGATATCTTAATAGATTAATTAAAATAATTGCAATAAATTCATTACAGAATTAGGATCTGAACAAGATAATATTCAAGTTATGGCTGTTACCTAAGAAAAGCAATATGTATTGTTTTCCAACCCTGACTTTTTTTTGGTAGCAACCTTCTTACTTCTCTTGTGGATAAGAGCTGACCCATAAAGCACGTTTGTCTTTAATTTTCTTAATATCCATTTTGTTTACAAATCACAGTAAATGTATGGAAAAGAAATTCTACCATTGATTTAATTTGGAGCATTCAAATAATCCATGGATCACTAGTTTGTCTTGAAAACATATATAAACAGCATACAGTTAATCCTACAAGTAATTCAGACATACTTTCCAGAGGAAATGGCAACAGATAAACATGCGGGGGTTTTCTTACTTTTTTTTTTCTTTAAAAGCAAGATCAGATTATCAGTGAAATCCAAATAAAATCCTATTCTTGTGTCTCTTTCCAGGGCTCACAGAGCACTGTGCCAAGCTGGTGAGGCACTATGCTGGGGTTCCACAAGATGGCAAACCCAGCTGCAAAGCAATCATCATTGATCTAATATGTTGCAGCTTTGTGTCAAAAAGTGAGGAACAAATACTTAGACTCAATTCAACTTCACTTTAAACATCTCAGAGACAGAATGCTTTTGGCACACTTTGAGCTACTGTAGGTGTGCTGTATATCATATGAGAATCATTCTAGGTCAGGCAATATCTATTTTCCTGGAGTTACCATTAAACTGAGGTGTTAAACCTACATATGTACTCTGATGTGACAGAGAGCGTGACCATATGTTCCTGCTTGGTCTGGATTGAGTGACCACTGCCTAGTGAGCCTGCAGTGCACGAGGATGTGATGGACAAGTGTTGAAGTCCATTTTCTGTTGCAAGGGTAAAGAGCAATGGCTGAAATAGCAACTGAAATTGGAGGAGATAAAGAGACAAAAGCTGAATGAAATATAAAGAAACAAAGACATACTAAAAAGAATGAGATAAAAAAACCATATGGAAGAACAAGAACAATCACAGGATGTTTAATGACACACAAATAAAAACCCCAAAAATGTGAAATTCAAAAAGCTTCAGTAGGAAGAATAATTGCGCAAAAAACTAAGGAGGCTTGTTGACCAGTCAATAACAGCAGCCATTCCTCTTCAGAGTACAGGAAGAGCTGGAGAGACACTGTACAACCATTCAGCCAGAGATCACAAAGCAAGCACAAATGGATGTTGACTGAAAACAGCTGTACATAACCTTGAGCATCAATTTCAATGAGGAAGCGGATGAAATACTGCTGTGGTCTTGTTCTGTGAAATCCATCAAACTTCCTTAAATAAGGGAGCTATGGCTTGAAAGACTTGAAGTTCAGGACTTTGCCCATGAATCTCACATCTCCTGGCTGAAACACTAATGTGAAAATTGCCTTCATCAAGATGTATGTAACAAAGTAATTCATAAACGGGTGGTCCTTTCCTCTCAGTGTGAAGCTCCAACCAACGCTGTTGAAGTGGTGTTAGAATGAAAGGAGGAAGGACAAGGAACAGTTTGAGCAGCTAAATTTAAATGAGAGTTGCAGATAGATAAGATAGCTCCTTACAATTGTCCTGAGGAATTCTTTTCCCCTTCTTTATCAGAAGGCAGAGAATCAGGATTTTGTTTCTGATCACAGTCCATTTTTACTGCTGAGGGAACAGCAGAGAAAGAAATTTCACCTTTCCCTGGAAAGATATATCCTTATTTACAGTTATAAGGGCAGAAAGAAACCGTCAGACTTTCTCATCTTTGAAATGTACTTCACTGTATGAGCAAGGAGATTTTCTACTTACCCTCTCATGGGACACTGAGGGTAGAGACAGATTGGGAGACTTTCCTGCTGGGCGAGTCTCAGAGAGAGCGGAGACTGGGACTACGAGCTCCTCAGCCTCCCTTATGCAATCTCGGATAGAGTGGGGGACAGAAGTCGCATTCCACTTGGCAAAGCAAGAGTTTGTAGTCTGGGAGCAAAAACGGGATAATTTTTCTTTGCGGCAAACTGTAAAACCGCTTTATATAAAAAGAGCATCTCCTGATCTTTCCTGTCTGTTGTTTTGGCTCCACTACCACTGACAAAGTGCCCAGTAGATCTATCTGCTCTAAGTAGTTCCTGAGAAGTGTCCTTAAGTCTGGCTAAGCCTCAGTATTACTTCTTAAGCTCTCAGGTAATAGCATGAGGACTTAAACAGAAAAGAGATTAAAAAGTAAATCAAGAGCCAATTCAACAACCAAAGAAACAAGGGACAAGAAAAGAGCTAGTTAGAAACCCATAAATAATTTCTAAAATAAAGACTCCTGGAGCTGGTTTTTGTCAGTGGTAAAACTTCTGAAAGACATGAGAGTGTTGAAAGGACAGCTTTTAACACTGTATGTATGTTCTCATCTTTTTCAGCTTCAGCAAAAGGTGCATTGTGTGATGGCAGGGATTAAAACAGCAGCTGTGTTAAAGAAAAGCACTTTGGGAAAATAGGTCCATTAAGAAGAAAAGATGAAATAAGGACTCAGTATTGGCCAGCTTACCAAGTTCATGTTGAATTTCAGAATACTCAAAACCCACACATTTCATACATACAGACCTGTCTAACAATATTTTAAGGCAAGAACACAATACATTGTTTTCTCTGGTGTAACAAAATGTCTATCATTTTTTTCTGAAACTACATTGGAAAATAGGAATTGCCACATGGAATGGGTTATTATCTCACAGTGGCTACGATTAGATTTCTCAGAAGGAAAGAAAGGGGAGCTCAACAAGGACAATTGACATGATAAGAGCTTTTCGTTCTTTGTCTTCTTCCCTAGATTGAACAAATGCTTGTTGTTCCAACAAGCAGGCTGTGTCATCTGGTAAGTCTCTGCATCTCTCTCTCACTTCAGTAAGTAAATGTAAAGAAACAGACCTACACTTAAAAAAATCAAGCAGAAATATGACCAAGCACTATGTACTCTTCACATCTCTTACATCTAAAATATTTTAGAGTATTTGCTTATAAAGTTATTAAAAAAATCCCTTGAGAAGTTACAACAGTGAACAGGCACTGAATCTGCTCGAAGTTCAGTATGCACCTTTATTGTCTTCCTAGCTATCTGTGCTCCAAGGATTCCCAACAAACTTCTTACCTGAGAAGTTTCCAAAGGAGTCGGGTAGATGGCACTGCAGGGCCTCTCTCTGGGAGACAGGCAAGAGTTTTCTCGGGAATGCTTATGTTTGTCAGACAGCAGAGGAGAAGCTAGAATATAAATGTGTCTAGTGATTAAATTCATGCAGTGAAACTCAAGACATTTCAATTCTATGCTTATGACAAAAAAATGCTCTGTCTCTAATAATTCAGATTCCCCAAGTAATTGGCTAAATACCATGTCTGACCAGTAACATCATGCAGAAATTCAGCTGTGTAACATATCAAGAGTCTTTTAATACAGTTTACCGCAGCAGAGAAGCACTGACCTCTGGCACTGGATGGAGCAGAACTGGTCACATTAGGTGAAGCAGAATGAGTAGAACTCAGGCTTGAGGTAGATGGACTAGGCTGTGCATAGAAGAGATGTCATTGTTACCAGATCACTTTTACTGGTTTGGAAAACAAAAATTTATAGCATACTTTTCACTAGAACAAAAACCTTTAACTTCTTATCAGTAATTCAAAATAGCAAATCAGTATAAAAACCCTTAATCTAACTACACAAAGATGTAACCAAATACTAAATAAATAGAAATGTAATTAATGCAGTAAAATAATTACATCACAATGTAGCAACTGTACAGAAAAGTCTATGCACTGTCAGATCACTTTGTATCATAGTCCATTGCTACTTACTACATTTGTAAAAAAACTAATGCTCTAATTTAAACGAGAGAAAACAGTTACATAAAAAAATATTTCTAAGTGAATGAGTTTAACACCTCACTTAAAGATTTGGTTTTTAAAAGAAACATCAGCAATAGTTATGAGATTTCTGAATGAAATAATAGAAGAATTAATTTAGTAAATAGCCTTTTGAGAAAGATTCTGTACAGTTTGAAGAATGACAATAAATTATACCTGCATGTTAAAAACTTCATCTGAGCTTTCTGACTGCCCAGTGATGTTGCTGACTTCAGCAGAAGCTTGGGATGACAGCGATGAGGAAGAATAGCGATTGACAGCTGGGTAACTCAGGGGGCTATGATAAGAATAGTGAAATATAAAATGGTTAACTCTAATTGTCAGTCATAATTTTTCATGTGAGAACAGCACATGTTTATTAATCTTTACTTGGGGGTGGGAAAACAAAGAAAGAAGGAGAAAGAATACATCTACCAGCTATTCAAGGCTGAACACACTTCAGCCAGACCATACAAGAAAGCATGCACATAACAGAAGTATTTATGGGTCATCTTCCATGAGTAGCAAAAATATGTGATTACTAATATTTAACTTGCCTGCGTCGTGGTATTACCCTGGCAGCATCAGGGCTCATAGAAACAGGTATGGAATTCCGGCATACACGAGGACTTCCATTTGGGAAATGAACAGGGCTAGCTTGTACACAGGCAGAAAAGTCCTGGTGAGCCAATAAAAGAAGATTAATTAAAATTAACATAATATTTTAAGCATTTCATAAAATAGAGATATGTAGATAACTACATATAAATGTAGTTACATGGTATTTTGGATCAGCTTAATCATTAATAAGAAGAATATTTTAAATTTTCAATAATGATAGTTAAACATTACTATTAGTAAAACATGACTACTTTTCTCTGCATAGTATGGGAAGTTTATGTTTCTCTTTGCAGTACTGCAAAAAGGCTACAAGCTGTAATAGGGACAAACAACCAAAAGATGTCACTGTTTATTGCTTGGGAAAATGTACCAGCCCTTAATGCAGCTGAACAGCCTTCTGTTCTATCCTTGCACCTGCTCATGTGAGTACCTGTATTCCCAAACTTGACTTCATCACAAAGAACTGATCCACCAGCTTTTTGTGCAACGGCCTCATGTCCTGTGGCACCACCTTCTCGTGCACTGCCAAGCCAAATTCTAGAATCTGGGCCTGCAGAAAGGAAAAAAATATTTTTGATCCATTTTCTTTAAGCTCTCATCATCAATTAGGATACCAAAAAAAAAAAAAATATCCAAAACCTACCTAAATCTCTGAAAGACCAGTAACCAAAAAAAGGCTAGGACCAAAAGCAAGCCTCTTCCCGTTCAACTTTCTCAAAGGTTTCACTTATGCAAATTCAACTGTAATACTAAAAAACACTATGGATAACATAGTGAAAAATCTGACTTAATGGGAACTTTACAAAGGAGTAGTTCTAAACCCTAAATAAAAGCCATTTTCTACAAGAACAGCTATAAAAAGCATGAAACAACAGCAATTTTCAAATCCTCTGTAATATATTGGCAATGAAGTCCATGGTCCCCTATCTTATTTCAACTCCCCAGAGACCTCCATAAGTGGTGGCCTGATGTATATCCTTGACACAAGGTATGACATGCTTCAGAATTAGTGCTAAAACCTTAATCTTGCTCAAATTTGGTCACGTGCATTCAAAATATTGAACTGGTTACATGAGGAGTCAGAGAAACTCAGATTTAAAAACAAAATAGCTAGGGAGTGCTGTAATATCTTTGGATGAGAGCTCCTGGCTGATGTTTTCAGGCAGCCTGTGATCAGGCACGCAGCTGTACAGCATCCCTGACCTGGGGTCAGGACTGCAGCACATCCATCCACACACAGAGCCATGCCAGCCCTTCCAAATGCTCTGTGCTAAATCAGCTCTGGGTGCCAGAGAGGGTTGAGCTGCTGTTGCTTGGAACCCACATTTTTCTTACAGGAAGTTACTAACTCCAGTTTTATATTGTAAACTTAGTGAGATTAACCATAGCTTGAAAAAGTTAGATTATAATGTCAATTACTATACATTCTCTCAGTGAAACTAAAGCAAGGTCAGTGAATCTGTTGTGATTTATACTGTCTGAGGACCTGTCACTTGGCTGATCTGACCAAAAGATCCGACAATGCTGATGAAAAATGGAATTTCCATCTTGCCAAAGTCTAAGCTGGCAATAAAATTTGAAACTTCAACATGCTGCATAGAACAAAAATAGATAAATGCCAGTTAAAAAAACTGAAGTATTAGTAAGATCTTTGATTTTAAAATATTCAGCATTTTCAAATGGAAAAACTTCACCTTTGAGGCTGGTAGGTGATTGGCTTATAAATGAATGGAGAAATAATGCAAAAAACATATAACACATAGAATACTCATACATTTAATTTGATCAATTTGTGTTTATCTTACTGCCTACCCACTTTTCCAATTAGTACTATTTATCTTTCATTGCAATAAGATTTTGAATGCTTTTTTGCTCTTAAAGCAAACCTTGTAGTGAAAATACTTTCTGTAATATTGGTAAAATAAAAATATATGCCAAAGCATCAAATTTTTCAATGAAATAATGTTTATTCTGTCATAGTGATAAAATATTTTGTGCAAATATTTGTATACGAGCATGACAAGACAGGCCTCTCACTCAACCTTTATTTTACACAAACCAGTTTGAAATTATTAAGTTGATAATGGAAAGGACTAGGGAAAATATATTAGCATGGCCCAGAAACCTGCTTGTATAGAAAGTTACTCTGTTCTTGGAATCTAACTCAGAAAACATTGAAGACAACAGGGCAATTAATAACCTCTGATATTTTTTATTTTATCTGGGGACATTTTTTGGTAGAACAGCTGAACAGGCCATCACGTCAGTCTTTTCCCCACTTTACCTGCTCAAGTGTAAGTTCCCTTAAGCGTGTGATCTTATCTCCATCTTCTGGATGGTTCAAGATGTATTCTTTGACAAAGAACGCCTAAGCACAATAAAATGACAAAGTAAAACAAAGTGAGTAAAAACACACCACTTTTATTTCTTTTTTTTTGAAATCAAGTTTCTTGATAACATTTTCAAATGTTTTCTAAGTTCCTTTGAACTGCAATAATTGATAATGCATGTTAAATAAGTAATTAATCATATAGTCATTGGTGGAGACCATTGGCAAAAAAATGTAGCCACTAGTGAATGGATAGGTTCAACATTTGAAATATGAAGGTGCTGAAATATGAAGCTTCTTCCTCATCAGAAAATAAAAAAAAAATACAGGAACTCATTTAAAGAGGAAAAAGAGGGAAGAAGGAAGACAGAATCAAGAAGGCAGCAGATAGTCAAAGGACACTTTTTAAAAGTTGGAAGTTGCCTTAAGGGAAGGAAGATAATGGTAAAGACATGGTCACTCTTTCCTTGAGAGCAAATGCTCCCAGTGACTGAACTTTGAGCTTTGTACAGGGCAGAAGGGAAAAGCAGGTGAAATGGAAAAGCATTTACAGAAAACAGGACAGCAAGAAAGGTAGAAGATAGAACTGGCAAAACAACAGGTAGACATATAAAGACTGAAAAATGGACATGCAATGAGAAGAATTGGAGAGAAATGGAAGAGAAAAAAAGCCTCACAATTATTGCTAACAGTTTTGATGTTTACAAAACAAACTGCTAAAAAGTCCTATTTCAATACAGTGAGAGACAGAGGGCAGAAGGGAATCGAAACATGAACATTGTCTAAGAGATCAAGAATTACAGCCAAGGACAATAATGAGGAGCAAGCTAGAACCTTTGATATGCTTGTGAGGAATGGAAGCTGTGCAGTCACTGAGCTAGCTCTGACACTGCTAATTCAAACCAGACATAGTTCTGACATGACTGTATTTCTCCAGGGACTCCCTTCATCGTGCTTCACTATGCTAAACAGTTTTGTTGTTGTTTAAAGGCAGTTTGGAAACATAAAAAATGTTACTGCTTTGCTTCGGTCTCACAATTTTCATAACACTGCAGTTTTGATGACAGATTCTAACACTTTGCTGGACTCAATTTCTTGTAGTTTAATTAAGATGCAGTTTTACCAAATTTAACACTGTTGAGTGAACACTGAATCCCTCAGCCTTTGAGACAAGTGGACAGAATGCTATTCAAATTGACATTTTCAAGGGAAAAACCAGCAGACCCAAATATCTCATAACACTATTTGGAGAAAGAGAAATATCAAGTTGGGCTGCAAAAAAACAGTAACTCTTTTTTTTACTGAAGTTTCATAATTCCACTGAATTTTGTATAAATACAGCATCCCAAACATTTAAGGCTTTCCTATTGGGATTCAGAAATTATAATAATGAGGAACAACTGTTAGAAACAAATCCAGTGCTAGACATTTCTAAATTGTATTTATTTTTTTAAATGCCTTTCCCCCCTCCCCCCAAAATAGCTTTTCTTAAAACTTGGAAAAGAGATACAAGAAAGATCAAGAAAATTATGATTCTTTAAGATAATGAACTACTTGTTGAGAATTTATGTGTATGTGTGTGTGTGTGTATATATAAAATAAAATATATATACATATATATATACATGCATATAAAAACTAGAAGGTTAGCACAAAAAATAAAATTTGTTAGTTGGCCAGAAGTAACTCCTAAGCCAGAAAAGCAGTGTATTATAATAATTTACCTACAATTGACTGGTTAATTGAAAATTTCAAAAAAAATCACTGAAGAATGCAGGGTTAATTGTGAATTGAGTCATCTTTGGAGTAAGTTTATGGTACTACCTAATGCAAAATGGTTATTTCAATAAACCACGTCACTTAACATTACCTAACCCAAAAGTGCAATATAGGTATAATTACAACAATTATTCATACAGCACTTTCTGTCCTTAATTCATACAGAGGAGCTGCATCTGTACAGGGAAAGAAATAGGATTTTTAATAAACAGAAAGTAAATTGCTTACCTCTTGGTATCTAGCAACTCCACCATTAACTGCTGCATCAATGACCCCATTTAGACACATTGTGAGAGGGTTAATGTTCTGCATCTGTCGAGTTTGACACTGACTAATCAGTGTTCTTAACTGCTGGTTTTTATTTTCTAAAACTTCAATAGCATTCTCAAGGGGGCTCATTTCCACCTGAAACATGAGTGAGAAGCATTGCAAACAACTTAATCTTCAGTTGAAAGATGAAATATATTGCAGGTAATTTTTGATTTCTTAACATAAAACAATATTATTCCATGTCGTAGAGTAGTTTCAGAGACAAAGTACTTCTCAGCTGGGGGAAAGATTTGATTTTATCATGCAATTAATGATCAAAATAATCAACTGTCACTCTTTTGTAGATTCATTATCTGTCCTTGAGAGATGACCCAGCCCTTGTTGCCAAACATTAACATACTTTCAGCCAGTGGTAGAACTCTTAGAATTCATGATTAAACCTTCCTTGGTAATTACCTAAAAGAGGCTTGGGGTCAGGGAGCTTAATCACTTTAAAGGTAGAGAGCAGAGCTGAAGTATTGGTGAGTTAGTTTCCTCATCCAAAGTGAAGTTACCAATGAGACTTTATGGATCAGGAATTTGAATGCAAGCTTTGAGCTAAAATAATGATCAAGTTACAGTCAAAGGCAGCCTTGAGCAGGATGTGCCCCTCAACTCTCAAGGGTGGGGAAGTTCTTTCAACAGGTAATGTGAACTGCCAGAAAAAACAAATGCTGAGTGTTGGGAAGAGTACAGGCTTGCAGCTGCCTATAATTTACCAAAATACACAAATGTAAATCTGAGTCATGACCTCATACATGCCCAGGAAAAGTTCTTGCAGTTTACTTTTGTAAATGGTGACTGTAAGGGTAAAATGCTAGTAAACTGAAGGTCTTCATATCAGTGGTCATATTAACCTAGTAAAGACTGAGCAGGAGTCAACTAACAAAATTTTTCATGTGACATACATTTTGATTTTACTAAACTCCACCTTTGGTTTTCTATAGGAGAATATCAAGATGGTGACATTTTCCTGCTACGATAAAAGTAAAACACAGCAGAGTTTTAGAGAAAATCGATGGTACTATGGTATCCTTATATTTAATGGGATTATTCTAAGACTAGCTTTGACAAGAAGGAAGAAAGTTACAGATGCTATGTATACTCCAGGGCTCAGCAATTGACCAGTTATTTAGAGATCTTTATAGGAGGAGCCCTCCTCCAAATATATCTAGAATCTATTTGAGGATTTTTTAAGTAATAGAACAAGGAAGGAAGAGGAAATTCCAGTGTGTCAATAACAGACCGGTACATTTGCTGAGTTTTAAGTAATTTACTGACATTAAATGTTGCCTTTGGGTGTCCATTATTGTTCTCAACTTCTTTTTCCTCAGCTGTTTAAATGAATCCTAAGGGTAGTTCTTAAAAATACTTTTCAAGACAAGAGAAAGCAGACAACTCAATACACTTTGTAAATAATTTTGTTGTAGCCACCTTGAGAACTTGGTCAAAGAAATTACATATGTGTAATAAATCTTAAAGCAGTTCATTCACCAACATATGATTAAGGAAGTAAACCAAGCCACAATATGTATTGACATGAGTCTCATACTCACCACTTCACGTTTTTCTACTTCAAACCAACGAGATATTCCAGGTAAACTCTGCACCAAGATCAGTGTGGTTCTCTCTACCCATAGACTCTGAAATATACAAAAGCAATTTATTTCCCTATTTGACTTTGTATCTTCCTTAATTATTACCAGTTTCCTTTATGAACACCTTCACTAAAGTAACAGTATACATTAAAAAAAATACTAACATCCAAATTCTACTGAAATGTAGAATAAGTCAATGACACTTGCTTTTTTCTTACTTTCTAGGTCCTACTACTAAGCAATAATTTCTGCTCATTCTTCACTCTTAAACTTTATTATATATTGTCCACAAATCCCCAAAAGTCACCCACAACTGCATTGGTATTTTAATATTTCTTTTCTGATCTAACATCTGAGAAGAACAAGAGTTCTGAAGCAGAATAACTTACAGATCAGAGAGCATGATTAGGTTTCCTTTGAGAAGCCCTATTCAAGATTCCAGAATGCATAGCTGATGGGAGACTCAAATATCATAGTGGTAAACATTTTGTGCCAGAGGTTTGTCAAATGACAAATCAACACAGAGGATAGTGCTTACAGAAAAAATATATGTAAGCTGTACAGTTAAAACAAAGCTCAAACATATATCAGAAGACAACAGTGACTCAATTTAGCTAATTTATTATCTTTACAGTTTTTTCTTCTAAATTTATAACAAAATTATTATGGGATAACTCTTTTTGTCAGACTGAATACCAGAACATATTCAGCATCAGGATGTTCTTCTAGTGGGTAAGAATTAACATTACACCAAAAGATGAATTTTCACTGTGACATTTTTAGTAGAAGGAACAGAAGTGATTTACCTATTAGGGAAGGTACTATTGCATTTCCCTGAGACATTGCATTTCCTCTAAGTTCAGAGGTAGTTTTTAGTCTTGATATCACAGGAAGAGGTCATGATGCTGCAGTTCAGTCTAAACTGTCTCTCCCTTGCTCTAGAGAGAGATAGCTTTAGGCAATCCTATCCATACCCCAGACTACATCCTTAATGTTTTCCCATCTGCCTGAGAAACTTTTCTGAGACTGCTCTGTCCAGTTCTGCCTTCTATACAAAACAACGCAAAAAAAAGAGGTAATTTTTTCAATTTTAGTCACATTTACAGCAAAACCTCTGCATCTCCCATATATTTTTGATACTATTTTATTAAAAATACGAAGTGAAATACTCAAACCTGAGATACCATCTCCTCTAGAGAATTTGATGTACCACACTCAGCTGAATAATGCAAATGCAGATGATTTTTAAATAAGGCACTTTTGTTGATGTTACAAACAAATCCATAGGTCCACTAGATCAGGAAAGGGCATGATACTTTACCTTGAATTCGTTTTCCTTGTCCTTGGTCCCTTTGTGAAATGGTCTGTCATATCGGAATCGCCAGATGTGATTTACTTTGTAAAAGCTCTTGATATTATCAGGAATGCCATCTCTCTGCAAAACTTCCTGGTTTTCTGGAATTGGTGTCACTGCATAAATCTGCAAATCTATGTGTAAGGAGTTAAGGCTATCCCACTTTATTCAAATTAGCAAAGCATATTGACTCCTGAAGCATTACAGAAGAAAAATTCTTTAAAAAGTGTGCCTCATAAAATGCTTTTATACTGTTAATGGTTTGGGAAAGGAACCAGAGAGATTTTTTGATTGAGATTTCTTTGTACTGTTTTGTTGAAATTTTCATCTTTATTTTTGAAATAGAGCTACTTACAAGGAATAGTACATAAAGGGATTTAGTTAAATATATTCTTATATAATATGTCATGCTATGCTAAAATAATGTTGTATTGTAAGAAGTTAAATTACTGTACCTTGAACTGCTACACCATTATCACAGTGGTGATAGCTCTGTAGGTATTTTTAGCTAAACAAATAATGTCAATAACATGTCAAGGAATTCTTAAATAGAACCAAAATTACAGAAGGAACTTCTCAACATAATAGAGTGAACTGGGACAAAATGCAGGGAAATTCTCACCTGCCATTTATTTCAGTGGAGGCACCGTGTGATCGAAATTGGCTATAGGTGTACCGACATTTTTTACAAGCATAGAAAATGTAAGTGCAGAGTATGGCTTTGTGATTATGTGGATACACTGTGCTTCTGCCTGAAAGATGGTCTCATCTGGCTGATTAGCATGTTGCATAGCAATGGCATGTGGGAACTCATTCAACATTCGCTGCTGGAAGGCCTCCAGCCTTTCATAGTCATGTCCTCGGCAAACAAATTCCTTATTCTGAGAGGAATAAGAAAACAAAAAGCAAGAGCAAGTTGCATGAAAATAAGTGGGATCCAACACGCACTTAAATATTGATTTTCCAGACAACTTTTGCATCATTGAAAGAAGGGAAAAAGAAAAGAAACAAAAGGCAAAAAATAAGGAATACAGAAAGAACAGGTTACTTAGAAGAAGGACGTTTTATCACATAAGTTATGTTTTATTCAAAAGTCTGGAAAAATGTAATAATTACACTTCAAAATTTAATAAAAATCTAAAGGGAGAAATTTTTCTTAGTGGATCAAAGAATGCAATTAACGTGATATATCAGACTGCATAAAATATGTAACAGAAATATAACCCAACAAACATTTAAGACAATGAAATGGGTTCGAAGTCAATTCCATGAGGAGCTAAGAAACTTTGTTCTGATGTTGTATAATTCTGAAGAAAAATATTGCATAAGAAAATTATAAAGGCATTCAACTTGCCTTACCCTGTAAATGTTGATTAATTATCAGCTTGGAAAATTAAAATGATCTAGTTTTTACAACACAAAGTAAAAGGATGCTCCTGGCATTGAATTCTCAGAACTGAGACTTTCATGGGAATTGCTACAAAAAAACCCCTGTAACCATATTATTGTTCAACTACGAATTAAAATGCGAAAGCTTTATTACGAAGTTTAGTCTTTATTTCTTCTACAGCAAACACAGTCAGATTTACAAGCTGCTTTGCCATAAAAAATTTAAATCAAATGTATTATGCCTGTCCTTGTTGGTGTTGCAAGCATAAATACGTGCTGTGTATGTTTAACTTCAAAAATTCATAAGAGGATGCATAAGCAGTGAAAGACTTAAGGTTTGAAAGTACTGCACTGTTGTGCAACTCTTTCCATTACTTTTACTCTATCAGTTAAAGTCTTTCGGATTAGTATTTTCAAACTGGTTTATATAGAAGTTATATTCAGATGAATATTAGGTAATCTCAAGAAGTATCTTTCCATCAGACTCTTTTTGAGCATTATTTTAAAAGGCAGAGCTTCATGCTATACTTGCCAGTTAGAAATAGTCATTTTCCCCACCACTAAGGTAAAGACTAATCAGGCTTTTTAGGCCTCCACCACATGGGAGGCTCCTTCATCATTTATTTTAATTACCACAGGAAGAGGAACTTGGATTATGATTGCAGCTGCTCCATGAATAAGACAAATTCTGTTCTCTTCCCAAGCTGACAGTCAATGCAGCTAAACTACTGCAGACTGTGGAAGAGGGGACAGTGTAAACACCACTGACATTTTCAAGGGCACTTCAGTAACTTGAGATTCCGGATTAATGATCAAGATTATTAACCTTTTTATTTGTCAGTTTTAGTACATTAATAATCAATTAAATTCAGCATATAGAATTTCTAAGTCATTTTTACAAAAAGGAACTTGGTAATTGCTTAAATTGCTAATTGCTTAAATGCTAAATTGCTGATTATCCCACCACCAATGGATACTACTTCTGACAGACTTTGCCTGAGTACCTTCCAGCAGGAACAGAACAGGAGAAAGGGAACAAACTACCATGAACCACTGGTCTGTGGAACAGTGTAGGTGCATGGTTTCCAATAGAAATGTGAATATTGTGTTTCTGTGTGACTAGAAGCCTAGAATTTGGCTTTTCATTAGTCAGGAACTTTTCTTAGCCATGAAACATGAAGGTAAAGAATTTCTCACAGGATAAGTACTTGCACATGGTATGAACAAATTTTAACACAGTGAAAGTGATTGTGAATGACAGCATTACTCCATTCTGTTTATTTTCATTTCACTTACCCTCAAGAAGAATGGGAACTTTTTCCCATAGAAACCAACTCTGAAAAATTCTGGCTCCAAGCGCTGTTGATCCATAATTTTGTCATACAGAGATGCTTCCATCATCTGTGTGAGATTGGGAAGAAATGCAATTAGTCTTTTTTGAAAGTGTGTTTTTACCATAAATTATCACAAAAGGGAATGTCTTTCACCTCTGGAGTAATGGAATTGCAATATATCTCTGAGCAACAACTAGGACACCCAGAAGTTTCTGAATGCATCAGATTAAGTAATTATACCTCTTAGGGATCTGAAGGTTTCCAAGAATTAAAAACTAAATCCTTTAAAATATGAAGTACTAATATTAAAGGGGTAAAATAGAAAGACAGTTTGAAACATATGACCCAGTAATCTGCTAATCACCCAAACACATGGCACTAATGTGGTCAGTTAAATCAGCAAAGTCTAATTTACATATTCAAGGCAATTGTGTCCAAATCACACCAGATTCCAATGATTTAAGCATCAAATATGAGCTCCTTTAAAATGTCCCAATAGCAATTAGCATAACGTTTGATCAATACATCTGTTTTTTATTTCACTCATAACACTGACACAAGGGGAACTTAATACCCAAGTTCCCTTTCTCTGATGATATTTTCAGCAAAGTTTTCAATACTGTGGAAAAAGCCAAACAGTCTTAGCCCTATTTCAGGTATCACAGACAGCTATTTAGTATGCATATGATATCAATAGCTGCCTAATTATAATGCTATGAGAAATCCCCACACCTCCATTTTTGGATTAACATTGGTGGCACAGATACAGCAAAAGAATATTTCAAACACAAAACACATTCAGTACAATTAATTAAACATGCATAAACTAATCATTTTATTCACATGACAATAGTCAATTTGCTTTTGCTTACAGGATTCTGCCATTGACATATCAAATTATATATGGAATAAGCAGATAACAGAGAGTCCTGCCACTTGCATAATTTTGCATAATGTTGTTAAGCAGCTCTGAATTAAAGGGACTTCAGTCAGTCCTAGCAGCAAGTATCCTATATGTATAGGGAGTTTATAAGGCATGTTGTAATACAAAATTGAATCCATCAGAAGGAGGTAAGAAAAGAAGACTCAATAATTTTTAAAAAATACTATCTGAATAAATGAGAAACAATGTTTAGAGTTCTAAAATGAAAGATACAAGAAGACTGTACCAAGAAACACAAGAAACATTCATTTTTACTATTTATTATTAAACAGATCATATTTTTAAACAGTAAATTAAAAAAAAAATGTGTGCATTGCCTGTGGCTTTGCTTGCAATTACAACTGCAAAGTCATGCTGCTACTCCTAGTGAAGGACTGCACACAGCACATTTCATGGATAAACTGTAGGAAACTAATGAAACTTAGTTTGTATTGTTATTTTTCTGCATAAGCATGCATACAAAAAGGATGCTGTACAGGTACAAATATTTTAAGAACATTAATTTATAATTAAGAACAATAATAAAATAAAGCAACCTGGTCTGGTGGAAGGTGTCAAGCAGGGGGGCTGGAGCTAGATCATCTTTAAGGCTTCCAACCCAAACTGCTCTATGAAGATAGGATTTTCTCATTTTTCTTCAAAAAGCTCACACTCCTTTTTTATAATCCTTATTGTAGAAAAGATGCCTCAGGGTAAAAAATAAGAGTGCAAACCAAACCTAAGAACCATTCTGCGGTAAATTTAATTTCCTCAGTAATATTTTATAACCTAAATTAAAAAGCATTTGGATTCATGATTGATGAAAAGTGTTCAAGTACATTACCCTCATCTTGCTGAGGTTTCTGTAGTCATAGTAGCTCTCATATTGTTCTGCAATTTTCCTGCATAAGATAATGCCATTTTCCCAACACTGCAAGCAAATAAAAGGTGCTCAGTAATTCAAAGCAACTGTTTGACAATTTGTGATTTATTAGTGGTCCGTTCTATATATACTAAGCCTTGTTGCTACTGAAAATATTTGAACCCACTGTCTCCTAAACATGCTGATAGCTTCTGAGTAATACTCATGAATTCTTTGAAGAATTAAAAATATATTTAGAGACTTATTTAATTAATTATTCTTTCTGCACTATGCACAAAACGTAAGTCATTGCAAGAGTGATGGATGACTATTTTGACGCTACATGAGATGGATTCAACACAGTATGATTTTTACATTTTAAAATTGTACTTTTAATACATCTACCCTAATTTTTTTAGGTTGTACAGTACTTCATTGCACCATGTAAGTTAAACTATATAATTACAGCGTTGTTTGAAAAACATGATGATCAACATCCATTTGATTACTTGTTTTAGGCTTACATGAATTTTACACTAGCTACACAAAATTGTAATGCATTGCATGTTTGTCAGTAAGATGAATCAGAGCACTATGTGGATATAAAATTTTAGACTACAGGATAATTACACTTGCTTAATTCAGAATAGGCATTTGCAGTAATGACAACGAACTGTGATTCCCTCAAACAAATTCATTTTTAGTTTTTAAGAGATACAACATGGCATTGTAAGGTGTAAACATAGCCTTTACAATCCTCACTTGGTCACTTAGTGAATTTCATTAGCTTTATAAGGCTCACTTTCACCACCTTTTAAATGGGGGAAAATGATACCACCTTTTATAAAGTGATTTGACAGTTACAAAGCCAACTGCTATGCACATGAAAATTATTCTTATATGTAAGTGGGGGATTTCTAGGATGCAAACACAGAATTAAACGAAATGTACTGCATCGGTAAGTAACTGCTTAATCAAGCAAGAACAAACACTTCGCCTCAATACAAGAAAAGAGTGCAACCCTGGAACTAACATCCTAAAATGAATAAACTACCCTTCCCAGATCCACTCAGTAAAAGAGGACTATTTTACCTTTCCCCTATCGAAGTTTTGAATGATGGTCAGATGGAGACACTCCTTGCGCTGCCACTCTGTTTGCATGGGGTAGTTGAGAAATTCCCTGAGCGGCCGGTCTGACCACTCCAGCAGCTCGTCGTACAGCAGGAGAGTGTAGGCAGCCTCTGCAAGACAAACCACAGCACGGCACTCACCAACTCCAAACACATTACACACACAAACAAAGTACACAGAGATGTGAATGCTTTTCTTGAGAGCCACCTTTCTAATGGGTAATTGATTTATTTTGAGTATTAGCCAGATGGTATTGGTATTTTTTGG
The DNA here is from genome assembly GCF_027579445.1 of Ammospiza nelsoni. Classification (NCBI taxonomy): domain Eukaryota; kingdom Metazoa; phylum Chordata; class Aves; order Passeriformes; family Passerellidae; genus Ammospiza; species Ammospiza nelsoni. Next base: position 26,952,029 of record NC_080637.1, on the reverse strand, counting down.
ACAGAGTTACTATTACAGCTATAATAAAAATAGCTTAAAATTTTCATACACTATTTAGAGTCACTGGGGCACTTCTTCTGGAGTCTTAAAATACAAAGGAGACAGAAATTAAGTAAGCATTTCCTGCATAGCCCCAGTCTTCCCTAATGCTAAGGAGAAACCCTCAATAACTCTGCTGTCTGAAAAAAGGAACAAGGACTGGAGGATGAGGAACATCAGTAGTGAAAGAGGAAAGACAACAAGACTGTGGACACAGTCCAAAAGAGAGGGCTGGGAGGAAAACAGGGAGGCAGATGTGTGCTTAATAGAATCCACTCCTTCCACAGAGAAATAAATTCCTGATAGCTGAGCCTTACCAGCTGGCCATAACAAGAAATTTAGAAGTGTAATATTTTTCTCTTTTTAATTTTTAAAATTTTATTTAGTTTTTGGTTCGGCAGGAATCAAACTGGTTGTCAGTCTCTACTCAGAGAAGTGTGTAGTAATCTTTATATTAATCAGTATAAATTATCTGGAATATAAAAATTATTATTTTTTTTACATTGATTTCAGAGATTCCTCAGAAACAGTACACTAATATAATATAAAATTAATATTTTTATTGGAAAGTCAGACTTCAGCAAATTACAAAACACCAGAATTACTACTGGCTACAACAATTCAATTTGGCTAACTGAGTATATGTATTATTGATTTCCAAGCTAATATTCACAGTTTATGTTGCCACTCACAGGACCACTTTGCATGAGTGAGTCAGCACAAAGATGGGCCATGTTCTGGAGATGACTTCATTGGAGAAAGAAGTTCCCTACTGACTTATTTTATTGCAGATTTTATAGGTTGTACATAAAGCAAAAAAAATAACAATAAAGTACTAAAGTTCTTTTTGTGCTAAGCTAAGTTTGCCCCAGACAGCCACATCCTACTTCTGCCTCTGCCATATGAGCTCCCATAAGACAGGCGATTTAAGCCAAATTTTACGGGATTTTTTCTAGCAGTAGTGTTCCTCTACACGTCCAACTGAGAACCTGTGGAGGAAAAAACATCACTGCAGCAGACAATTGTGTGAGAGAGTGCCTTGAACCCCAGTATTGCAAAATGCTAAGTGTGGTGCAAAGTGGTGCTGTGCTGTGGTACACCCATGCAAGGAAAACCAGCTCGAGTTCCACAGACAACCTTAATTCTGCATCACACTCAGCAGCTCTCAGGCTGCTTGACTGGTAACCACCTTTGTCATAGCTTCAAGCTACATTTTTCTACTCAAGAAATGAAGCACATCTATATGACAATTTAAAAAATCCATGAAGCTGATAATAAATTATTCAAAATCATAAGGAAGCAAAAGATAGCAGAACACAAGGAGCTGCTCAGGATAGCTCACTGTGACCTTTCCTTTCTAAACTTGGCATCTAAGTCCTTAACAAAATTTTGTCTGCTCTAACAATGTAGTTTTCTTAAATTATAATAAATTTATACAGAAGGTTTCTAAAATAAGAATGACCATACTGGATTACAAGTCTGAAGGTTTCCTCCACCCAGCATGTCTTGCAGTGGCCAACACAACAAATAAAATACTGATACCTCAGGGAGAGGACTGTAACTACTGACTTGCATCAAAGCACTAAGGAGAGATAAATAGGGTTGACTCATGATGTGGAAAATTCAATTTATACAGGAAATATTGAAAACACTAGATTTTTCTAAGGTGGATAGGTAAAAAGTCTCATTATAGTTCTCAGGAGGAATCAGTGCATTTATGTGATTCAGCCTCAAGAGTGGTATATTTATAGCCCCAACTGAGTGCTGTGTAAAGAAAGATTTGAAATAATGTTTTGTGTAAAAATTACTTTTTTTTAACAGAGCATTTTTAGAAAAAGTCCAGTAAATCATACTATGGAAATGAGAGAAAAACCATTTCATCCCTAGGATGAAACAATGCCATTAGCAAACTAGTGCTGCAACATGTAGGAATGCTGCTGAAGTATCAAGCTTATTTTCCTAATTCCAAATTCTCTAGACCAGCTGATTTACAAAAATCTGTATTGTCTCTCATAGGGCAAGGCAATGAACTACAAAAGTCTGTTTTCTAATTATGGGAGTGAGACAAGTCTTATTAAGGCTCTTAAAAAAATTAAAAATAATAATAAATTTTAAAAAAAGGAAGCAGTAAAATCTACCACAGCAAAGAATGCAAAAATCACACAGATGAATAACAACCACATGGGAAATATAACAAAGTCCTGGAAAAAAATTTTGAGGAAAATACTGTTTAAAATCAGAATGGATGGCAAAACAATTGCCATCCAATTGCCTAAAAAAATTAGGTTCATATCACAGTTGAAGGTAAACTGGACACATAATAGTACCCAGTGCAAAAAAGAAACTCAATACTCCTCAAAGAGTTACTAAGATCTACTATGCAAAATAATAGCTTTATACAAAAGCCAGCTGTGGCAAAGAGACTTCTTAATAATCAAAATTCTCTCGTGACTCACTATTGCCAGGTCACATGAGGAAACTAAAGTCTCTTCTTAACAGATCCTGCTATCTAGTCCACATTTAAATGCATGAACTGCAAAGGGAGTGTGGAAATTCCAAGTGAACAATGTTTCTTATGGACAGCAGAAAAGCATAAGGAAAGTTGCTGTGATACCAGGTACCTGTAAGCTGTTTACTGGAGACTCCCAGCCAACTAACCTGCTTGTAAGAAAATTCAAAATCTAGAAATTTTGAACATATGCAATTGCAAAGACTGGGGAAAAGCTGGAGGTATTACAAGGTCAGTAAAATATTATGACAAAGACAGTGTGATTTAAAAGGGTACTGATTTTATCTCCTCCAGCACTCACTGATGGCAAATAGTTCCCCAAATGAAATGTGTGTTTAGCTGTATAAACAACAGCCATGCACAATATTTTCTTATTTCTTCATGTAAAAAATAACATCCTTGGCACAAAATTAGAGAAATCTTGGACAATAGTACTGCAAATGTGGTATGTGAAGATTTAGAAAGACATCATGAAATTGCAGTACTTGTCATAGGTTTTAGGATATCTACCTCATTATGAGTAAGTTATATGGGTCTTCCTTTCTTTTATTTCTTTTTTTAAACCAAAAATGAGGTTCTGAAACACAGCTGTGTTGAAACACTTCACCAAACAGATAGCGAGGAGCATGACAAAAAAATGTATAGGCTCAGATACCACTGAATGAACTCATAAAAACTTCTTCCAAACTTCAGTCCTTTTGGGTGAAAAATGACCGTATCACACATTTATTGCTAGTGGGTATCAACAGAAGTAATTTACATTCACCATGGCTCAGCAAATAATAGTGCCGTGGGGCTGAAAAAAGCAGTATTTTGAGACATCAATTAGGCAAGGAAACTCAGCTGTTGCCTGGGTTGCTATGTTCTGCACTGAGGATACAGCTTACAGGCTTGCAAAAGACTGCAAACCACAGACCAGTCCTAAATATCTTTTTCTAGTTTGTATTCAGTTACCTGTGAAGTTTTGTGCTTTCAGATGTAGGTCATAGAGCTTGTGAATATAGCGAATATACATCTCTTCCTTGTTCAGTTCAGTCTTGTAAAAATTCTGAAATAAAATTGAGTTTTGTAATAAAATGTAGTAGCTAATAAATTTATGATAATGGTTGTAAATAAAAGACTTCAAACATAATCTTCTAGAAATATATGCACAGATTACATTTCTGAACATAAACCTGCTATTTGTTGTTACATGGATAAAATATGGACTACAATATCATAAATCTTAGTTCAAAACCTTCTTTATCTGTTTACAAGCCCTAAAGCAAGGTATGAAAAAGTTACAGGAAGAGGAGTGCAAGCCTATAGTGCTGTTCACAAGTACTGCCACATTCACAATGGTCATGCAGCTTAAGTCCTCCTGCTAGACATACTCCATGTTCAGGATAATCTGCTTTGGTTAATAAAAATTTATAGGCTAGAAAAGTCTAAGCACTGGTTCTCATTAGCAATTAACAATTTCTGTTTTATTATTTAAATCACTATTTTAAACGATGCAGTTTTTCTTCTAGTGTACAGTATTCATATTCTGTGCCACTGTTTCCTAAATTGAGTTATTATCAAGGAAAAAGGTGGGAGAAACACTATGAAAACAAAAAAATAAAAACTTTATAGAGAAAATATTTTTAAACTGATTTGAGAAAATTTAGCATTCATTGTCTCTCTGTTGTGCAAGAGTATTAAAAATTTCTTTGAAAATGATTAGGGTATGAAATCCACCTTAGCCCATATGAGTCATTGAAAATCGTCTTAAAAAGTAATATGGTGTTTTTAGATTTTAAAATATTTTCATTTTCTTTTCATACAAATCTTGGACACTTTGCTAATAATAGATTAAAACCTCCTTAGGGATGAAAATAATCCAGGTACTTTAAAGAATTCAGATCATGCAAGATATTTTGACAGCAAGCCAGCTGCTTTATAGCTTCATAGTAAATATCATCCTTATTTAGAGCACTATTTTTCTACTGAAGAAATCCTTTGTTCTCTTATGTATGACTGCTACTTAGAAGTGATCCCAAATTGTTTCACTGACGTCAAAAACGCAGAATTACAAGTCAGCTTATTTTGTTTTTTTCCCCTCTGGCTAAAAATACAGCTTTTCAAAAAATTCACCATGAAAATGGAAACTTTCCAAGGTTAACAGAAGTCAACAAACTTGTCAGTGGAAACTGGCCTAGAATCAAAATGCGTCTTGTAAACAAAAATGACATCTTTTTCATACTATGGTTTAGCACTGTTGGTTTGTGGCAATAAAGATAGCACGACAACAGGAGGTCTTGAGCAGCATTTCTGTCTCTTTTACTAGGGAGAGAATAGTCAGCCTGCAGTTTTCACAAGATATCCCATACTATATGCTATATTAACAAACTTGCATCAGTTATTGGAAGAAAAGGAACAAGAGAAATCATGTAGGGTTTGTTTGGTTTGGGAGAGGAGGAAAGGCGTGTTTGTTTCTACAAACTCAGAGACTAATTAAACTTGGAAAGTACTTTGGTAAAGTTTATCCAGTAGGAAGAGACTTAAAACTGAATAATGCAGTTTTGGAGACCTTTCAGAACCAAGCTAGGAAATGCCAAGGAAGACTATCTCCCTACTGCACCAATCTCAGCCTGGAAAAAATAATCAGTGATCATAAGTGTAGTGTTACTCTGTCAAATTCTACTCAAATTGCAACAAGAAGCAAAGTATATCCTATTCCAATGTGCATTTGTTCAACTGAAATCGAAAAGGGAAAGAGAAAGTATCATACAAACCAAAAGGCTAACGGTGCAGCCAATCTTTTTGCCATCCACTTCTCCCATTTTCATGCAGTCCCTAAAGCAGAAAGTAATGAAAGTCAAAAGTTTATCCTCTTACAGTGAAGGACACCTCAGAAAACAGATACATTTCACTTAGCAAGCTGACTGAAAGGATTGCATTTAGCTGAAGAGCTGACCCAAGTAGCTAAGAGATTTCGTGCCTCCTTTTATAGTACATTGAATACCTCAATTGTCAAGAAAGTCAATGTTTTCTTTTTGGCTCTGTCATTATTATGTGACCTTTTTTTATCACATAGGGAAAAAAAGTAGCCAGTATAACCATGCTGAAGTAAAAGAATAACAGGCAGGCATCACCACATAATCAGTAAAAGAAATTTAACATGACTTTAAAACATTCTTGCATACATGAGCCAAACAATTTTCCCAAATACTCTCATAACTAACAGCACACCACTGCTTTGAAAGACTGGGAGTCCTAGAGGTTGTAATCCAGCTGGTCCCTGAAGAGAAATAGCAGTGCCATACTTCTAGAAATTAAGAGCTCGGTCTCTTTGTTGATGAAATAGCTTTCTTTCCAAGCTATCAGTGATGACAGCAAGTGCAGTACTAGGTCTCACCATGTGTCCCTACGGAATGAGGGAGAAAACCTTACAATTAAGCTCTGGACAGTGCTATAGTTGGTGGCAATAAGGAGGACTGAGCTGAAACGTGAAGCCTCTACACAGGCTCATAATTGACTGGGAAAATTGCTTTTAGTCTCGCACTCCTGAAAGAGAGAGTACCTGCCTCTCATTTCCCTCTCCTTTGATCACATGGTAGAGTCAGATGCGAGGTGTTCATCCAGAGATCATGTCTTTGTATACACACTTACTGTGCCAGCTGACACCACAACTAAGCATGATTGACACAGTAATAAGAATTTTACATATTGTGTAAAACAACTGTCAGGTGATTAGTACTGAGCTCTGTGTCTTCAGACAGACTTGAGTCACCAACCTGCTGCCAAAAGTTACTACATTGCCTGACAGCAAACTCAAGCCCACCACTGGATTTTTTGCACCATGGGGAGCCTCCTTGGTTGTTTTCATCCTGCCAGTTGCATTTTCCTGTTGGCTAAGCAGCTGCTGTCAGAGATCCTGAGCACTTACAGCTGCTCTATCCACATATCCATGTGCAGTCAGCATTGAGCAAGATAACTGTATTTGTTTCCTAATATTTCAAAGACGACAACCCTACCTCTAAACTGCGATAACCACTCACCTGTAGTCCAGGAGCCTCTCCATGAGGCGAGTCACAGTGGCAATTAATGAAACACCACTTTCCCTCCATGTTTCCCGCTCAATTTTCTTCAGCAGACTGGAAAAAAACAAGCCAGAAAAATGTCACTGTTTATTTTTAACTGTCACTATGACAACCTCTCTGCTTTTACCACTACCTTAATACCTTAGCAACATCTCTGATAGTTAGATTTTTTTTTTTTCACAAACACCCTCCCAAGAAGTGCAATTTGCAAACAATGTCTTACCTAGGATAAGGACCAAAAAGTGGAATTCTAGTCCAGGAAGCATTGACAAAACAAATGATTTTTATATTAGCTGCATAAGGTTAAAAATATGTCAAATACCTAATTTTCAGAACATATTCATATCCCAAAGACTAAAACACAATTCTTCCATAAAATTTTTATATTCACTTCATGCTGATATGTCAGAAAATGAGGAATTTAAAAGTGTTCTTAGAAAAGAATATTCATCAGCTTAATATACCTTCTAAATTTTTTAAAAAGATTTTTCTTTCTCTCCTCTCTTCTCTAATATTTCAGTAAGCATGATATTTAAGAATAGAGTAGGGATTTGAACAAGATGATTCCCCCACTTCACTTAATGTTTCTTTCTGAGAACACACTATACTGTACATGTAAAATTCCAGTACCTTAAAGTGTCATAAGATTATTTTGTTAAAAACTGTTGTGCGATGTAAATGCATACCATGCATTGAAGTGGAAAGATTTCAAAATGTCAGTAAAACTGTACAATATAATTCTCTTTATTATTATTGTTCTTTATATCATTCTGCTACAGGCCTCTGTTTTTCATTGCTTAAGTTTATCAAATATTTGTCATTTAGGCATGAATTTCCACATTTTCTCTATAAGAGTGAGCAAGGAAATATTTATCTACAGAGCTGTGTTGCTTTTATACTTTGGTACAGGAGCTCGGGTGGATGACATGTCCATGGAGATATTTCAGCAGACTCCCTGAAAATGTACTCAGTTATGGTTTATTTAGAAGGATCTGAAAATTCCCACAATCATATCCTTAAGAGCTTTTAGAGCACCTCTGAACCTTCTGTCTGTCAGCTCCACTGACCTTCATCCACCCTGAGCATGCTCAGTCCCAAAAACCTCCTACATCCCAACCTCAAACCTGTAACAGCGCTCAGGAACTCCTACCTGCCAACTGCACTAGCTGTACACTCCAGCTCTGCTCCTCACAGCCTCAGGGATGGCACAGATGCAATTCTCCAAGCAAATTTGACCTAAATGAAGCTGTGCTCTGCTGGAACCGAGGAGCAAATACTGATCTTCATTCTGCACTCTTATATGAATCTTAAACTCACTTCTTCTCTTAAGGAGGCAGTCAGATGTCTTTCCCTCACAATCAGAGGCTGACTCTTTTTCATTGCTAGCAGGCAGATGATAAGGCCATCCTTAATCAGGAAATGCTGAAGCATTAAGCTGGCACCTCTGTTTTCCATACAGAATACCTTAATTAATTTTTGAACCCCTTATGTTCCTTCTAATAGAAGCTTTTGTGTCTAGTAAGAAATAAGAGTAGATCCTGTCATGTTATTGAATCTTGATTACCACAGGGATTTTTCATTTCTACTGTGTTTTAACCCTATGTTAAAAAGGAACATTTCAACTTAGATTCAACAAAATAATTACTGATAGCTCCTCTAGATCCTCTAGAAAAACAACAGAAGCATGACTTCTCTTTCAAAACAGATTGTTCTTATCTGCCTTCGACTTATACATTTTCTTTAAAATTGCATTGGCACGTTCCTTATAAACACACAATTTGTAATAATGAGTTGAGTTGGTACATTCAGAGTACTTATACAAACTGACATCAATGTGGTCAGTTGAAAAAATTAAAGACTTGCCTTCTGATGCATTCCTCCCTCCCCCCCCCCCCCCCCCCCCCCCAGATTTCCAGCACAATGCACAGAACAAACTCAGAATGAAAAAGCTACTCACATCCATTCTGCCTAAATCTAGATAGACCTGAATCCCTGTTCTTACAGATCCCAAAGCATAGCCGAGATGCTTGGCTATTTGTACAAAGCACTAAGGGGGTTAAACAACAAAGGGAAACTATAAAAATGTTTCTGTCTATGCATGCTAATATAGCCTAACACCTGAACTCACCTGAACAATTATGGTTTGCTTTGTTTTGTTTGGTGGAGGGAAAAGGAGGTATATTTAATTATTTTTAATCTTGGGTACCCCAGGAGTAAAAGAATAGTGATCCAGAGGACCAGAGTTCTCCAGGGACAAACAGCAGGCTTAGAACAATGTTCAGGCTAACTCAATCATGTAGTAAATGGATTTTGTATGCATTATTCAGACTTTTAGCACACAGGCAGCTAATCCTAGAGGTGCTTTAAAACATCTGGATGCTTCTTTTAGAGTTCAAAGACTTCACTATAGCCAGAGGTTCCCTGAACGAGTCATAAAGGCTCTCAAAAGGCTCACTCCAGACAGATTCTAATGGACTGGGCAGTGATGAATTCAGTCATGCATTTGGAGAAGAAATTAAGATGACTGAAGACAGCAGAAGAAAGGTAGCAGCCATCACTTTTTATATAATAGATTCATGGTTCAAAAATTCATCCAGAAACTGGCAGAACTCAGTTATAAGTCCCTGCTCAGCTGAATGTCAGCTACAATCTCTTCAAAGAGAAGCCTCACTGCCAGGCCCCCAAGCAGAACCCATTAGCCCAGGTTTTGTGCTTCAATGGGGCCACCTAACTTCCAAATCTGAAATGCCCTGTCTTAGGCCAAACTGAAATACAGCTGCAGAAGTAATAAACTGCCAGCATCCATCTGATTCAGAAGAAAGACCTACTTCTGAGGATTTTATTTTAACCACCAAAAATAAAGCAAAATCATTCTTTTCCCTGTACTAATAAATTCAGGAATTCAATTGCAGTATTACAGTGTAAATGTAGATCAGAACAGCTTTCATACCATATTTACAATGGATAGCAATTGCAACATCTAGTTTCTCATTATAACAAAATGTTCACTACTTCATGCTTTGCATTTCCTTCAAATGACATCAGGAGCTAATCAGTGAATGGTCACATTCAAGTCCCTAGAAAGACATTGATTCAAAACAAACAGCAGTCACCTTCCCCCTACTTTCTCTTTTTATTTGATATAGATAATTCCATTGTAGGCAACAAATTCTAAGCACATATCTTATCTATCTCCAGAGATGCTTATAATTTATCCTTGAAAATAGATGTTCAAAGGAAAGAAGCAGTGATTGTCTCTGGGGAAAAAAAAAGCAGTTAATGGGGGAGTTAAGAGATTTAAATTCATTTTCCAAATCAGGCAAAATAAACAGCATGACAAAACCTGAAAGTCTCCCACCCACTGCAGTTCCCAGGCTGTAGGTGTGTGCATCCCCTTGGTTCCCAGTGATACCTATCAAAAGTAACCACGCCTAATCTTCAGAAAGATCAGGTAACATTGTAGTATTTTCTGTCATTGAAGACCATGAAACCACAGCCTGCTGCAAAACTGTATTACTATTCCAGCTTTTGGGTACCTGCTACATCTCTGCCACTTCAGCCTAAACAAGTCTGTTTTCGTGCACTTTGTAAAGACACCCTAATATTGCTTAGCTTAAATTGCCCATGGAAGAAATAAAGAAACCCCAGAATCTCAGGCTAACCAACCAACCCTGTCTCTTGCAGTCAACTCCCCAAACTGTCCATCTGATTTTCATAATTTGTCTTCACATGCCCTAGAACAATATGACATTCTCCATTTCAGATCATTAGTATCTTCTACAGGCTCTCCTCTTGAGAGCTGGTAATGCATACAGACAATCAAAGTAAAAAAAAAAGAACAAACTAATAATAAATACTACCTTTTTCATTAGCTGGGAGTGAACTTGAGCACTTTGAAATTTCACAGAGTTTAGTTTTAACTTCTGTTATACCATGATAGAAACCACAAGTATAATGATGCTGTGAGACATTTTGCAATTTAAATTACCATGACTATGTTTTCAGCATTTAGATTTATAAAAAGCTGTCAGCATTTTTCACTGTATCATGTTTAACATTCTCCAGTTGAAATCTAACTCAAAATCATAAAAAATTAGGAATTGTATTTGATACCAGTAAGCTTTCTTATAGAATTTTAAGTTATTTCAGGGATAGGCACACTGATGTATTTTACATAAGCTTCATTTTATAATTAGAGCTTTTCCTTAAATGACTTAATTTTACAGTTAGAATACTGTATTACTAAAACATTGAAAATATCTTACCCTTTATTTTCTTTACTCAGATTGGGAAAATGTCATGAATAATTACAGGAAAGTTCTGCTTAAGCATACTGTACTGCTGTTCACTATTATTCATTCAATTCCATACTATTCTGCCTAATTTTCACCTTTGCTTCCGTACATGATAAATATTTAAAAACTCTTTTTTAAACTCGGTACAATTACAGATTATGAAGTGTTTGCTATTTTCAGACACCAAGACCTGACTCTTGTTCTTTAACCAAAGACAAGAGAGCCAAAAACAATACTTAAGGAAGAAAGAATTATTAAGAAACAATACAAACAGGGAAAAAAAAGTCATGTTTTTAGTATTACTGAAGAAAACACAGCAGCCTGGAATCCTGAAGATGAACAATACATCTCCTACTGAAATAAACACATCAGAAATATGTGAAATCTTTCACTTTCGTGGAATTGAGCTCTGAGGAACGAGAGAGACGGAGCCCTGTTAGTTATTTTGCATCTGTACTCTGTGACAGTCATTTATTTCAGTCAGTGAAACAATTTATGCACAACTTTAGGGACTTCAGCATTATCATTAGCTGTTCCTATTAAATTTAAGTGACATGTCATTTATTAAAAAGCACTAAAAGCTTAGCCAGTAATTTATCAAAAAAATTAGAAAGAAATAATCTTATCAGAATAAATACAATTGTTTACATCAAACAAGAAATCAACAAGTGACATTACTCAGAGGACTACAAGTAGCAATAGAAAATCACTTATTAAATGCTTTGTTGAATTGTCATGCCTTGTTTTCAAATGCTCCATCTGAGCTCTACCTGCACCCTATGCAATTATGAAGCATTTCTTGCTTTTCTGATTTTAAAATTAGTAGGTAGAGAAAGAGAATGCTCTGTGATATAACAGATTTAGCCTTTCCCAATTATAGCTGTATGCAAGTACTGCCAGACTTTACAGATGCTATGCAACACCATGAAACATTTTATTCTTCAGATTTTAAGGAAATAAAAAAAGAAAAAGAAAAAATGAGCATCCCAACTGGTTTAAGCATTACATTTCTACAATGACATTAGCCTGTGATACAACCAACTGAACTCAAGGAATGGTAAGATAAACATATTACTCACATACTGTTGAAGAGCTCTCGGTATGTTTCATCACCTTTACCTTCTGACATTAGGCTGTCCAGTTTGTCAATCAGCTTTGCTTCCACCTGCAACATATAAGTGTGGTGTAAACAGCTTCTTTTTCCTTTAATGAGATTAGAGAAAACGGAGGGAAGATCTGGTTTTATGTAAGAGACTTTGCTAAATGCATATTTTAGAATTATTGGTCAATCATGTGATAAGCCACTTCATCTCTTTGAAGCTGTTATAATTCCCGAGGTTTGTAGGGCTTTCTTTTTTTTTTTTTTTGTGGTGGTGGTTTTTTGAGTTTTTTTTTGGAGGGAGGGAGCTAATTTAAATTGAGCAACGTGACTTTAAAACTACAGGCTGAGTAGCATTTGCTGCTGCTAAGGCAGCTATCTATTTATGGAGTCGGAGGAAAAGCACACAGCCCAAATAAATTGCCTGAATTCTCATTGCAAGGCTGTAAGCACAAGATATTTTCTTAGGCTGAAGTAAGAATATAATCTTTTCCTACCTGCACCTCATTCATTATAATTTAATATACATAAATGTCTGCACTGTTCAGAATACTTGGGAGCTCAGACTCTCCCAACATTCTTACCTGCCCGTATTTCATTAGAAAGCAAATTTCCTGGACTTACATATTAGCTATCAAGGAAACTTGGTGGTTAAGAATATCCAGTGCTAATGATTCCTTCAATGCATGTTTTTAAGTGCATTGATTATAAAAAATATAGAGCTGATGGTACACTGTGTATTTATATTTCAAACCTCCTTCTTATCAGTAATATATTAACAATCACAAGTCTAGGGGAGAAACCAAGCTATTATAATTATTTTATTACAGAATAAATCTATTACAACTTACACTTGAAACCAAACTTAAAAGACAGAGTAGCAGAACAAGTGGATTTTCTTCCTTCTCATTACTTGTTAACATTTCTGTGGTGATTTTTAACAATAAACTTATATATTGACATTGAAAAGCTACCTACTCACATCACCTGCACTACTCTTGTTTTCAATAGTTTGGTTTGTGCTTTAGATGCAACTCCCACCCTAAGCGTTATGATTGCCTGGGAGTAATTAAAATACTTCTACTTTCCTTCAATTTGAAGCAGCAGGAAGGAGGGCACTGAGAATGGTTTGAGGCAGTCTTAAATAACTGAGTGGGAGCTGAGGGAGCAGATGGCATTCTTGGTAGTTCCTTCCTAGCCCATTAAGAATGTGTTTGAGCAACAAGCATTCTTGGATCTTTACTGAAGAACATCTGGTCTTTTTCCATAGTAACCAAGAGGGAAGCTGGTTGAATCTATCTAACCAGCAGTCTGTACCACTGTAAAGCAGAGGTGAAAATCCACCACAGCAATCTTGTTAAAAACAGCTCCAGTTTTGTTCTTCACTTCATGAGGCCATGGATTTTTTCCTCATCTCACATAAGTAACATGATAGTATTAACATCTCACATAACTAACATGATAGTATTAACAGGTGAATCTTACCAGCCCTGCAAAAAGAAAAAAGGGAAAGCCCTTGTGGGTACCTTCTCCACCCTGAACCACCAATGGAACTCCAGGTTCAAGTCTGCTAGGACTCTATGAAGTGCTTTATATTCAGTGCTGTTCTATAAAGAGCTTCACACAAAGTACCTGTTTGAAGTTGCCGCTTCGCCTTTGCTCCCAGTCCATCATGTCATGGAAAATAGGAATCATTACATTCCTCAGGTCTGGCTGAGGGATCAAGGTCACTTCCAGGAAAGGGCCAATCAATGCTGGAATAAAGTGAAGCTTGTGTTCCCCTAAAATGAAAATGAACATAAACCTGAATGTGAATTGGGTGTCCTGTGAGTTATCAAGCAATCCAAATGCTGTCTGAAGAATGAAAAAATAGCATTTTAAATGCCTATAGTTTTTTTATTAATCACACATATATCATAGCATGGGCTATTTCTTAAGCCCAAAAAGTGAAAGCTATAGACAAATGAAGAATATAAGGCAAACATAATTTATGAGATTTTATTATGCACTACTGAGTTCAGAAGTGTCAGTGGGTTAGCCATATCTGAAATTAATCCTCCAGCAAGTTAACAAAGACAGACAAAGTACTGTCTCTGCATTTCACAGAATCACAGAAATTCAAGGCTGGAAGAGACCTATAAGATCATCAAGTCCAACGCATGTTCTAACAATTCAACTAGATCATGGCAGCAAGTGCCACATCCAGTCTTTTTTTGAACTCTTCGAGGGATGATGACTCCACCACCTCACTGGGTAGATGATTCCAGTATCTGACCACTCTTTCTGTAAAATACTTCCTCCTTAATTCTAGCCTGCATCTCCCTTGACGCAGCTTGAGACTGTGTCCTCTTGTTCTATCTGTTGTCGCCCGGAGAAAGAGACCGACCCCCAGCTCACCACAGCCACCCTTCAGGAAGTTGTAGAGAGCGATGAGGTCACCCCTGAGTCTCCTTTTCTCCAGGCTGAACAACCCCAGCTCCCTCAGTCGCTCTTCATATGGCTTGTGCTCCAAGCCCCTTACCAGCCTCGTTGCTCTCCTCTGGACACGCTTAAGCAACTCAACGTCCCTCCTAAATATTATTATATTATTATAATATTATAAATATTATATTTCACGAGAATAATTTGGTTTCTAATCTCTACATCCTTGTGTTTACAAAATGGTTAACTGTCTGGTATTCTGTGCTCATCAGAAAGAGGTAAGTACTTTGTTTTTTACCCATCTTTAGTTTTGCAAGTATAGAAATGGAAATATGTGTTTCAATAGCAGGAGAATAAAAATATGACACAGCTGTTCTCAAAACAACTTGCTTTAAAACCAGTTCTAAATCTTACCACATTCCACTTAAAGGAAAATTAAGTTCTTGCCAGAAAAGCTAGAAATGGCAGAAATGGCATACAGTAAACACTGACCATTCAGTTTCAGTTTTCCACAAGTGAGACTTCTGACATCCTCAAAATTAAGAGATTATGAATCAGGATGCATTGATTTTTCCAAGCTAGGAATTCATTTACATCCAGCCTACCTCTGGATATTCCAGTGGGCATTTACCCCTGGTTGCTGTGTGTTCAGTGTTTGAGTTTGCGCAAAGGAAAACAACAACTCCCTTTTCTGGAAACATCCTAGGATGCTTATCCCTATGAAAGCAAGGTGACTGTACAAGGATCAAGGCTTTGGTTACCATGACTCTTACTGCTACAAGAACTGTAAAATATTGACCAGCACAACACCAATTGAAATAAATATCCTAGCATTTAGTTGGACATATTACCAGATGAGTTCCTTATTACAGGGGTGAGTTTTGTGGAGATGAGCTCCACAAAACTCACCCCTACTGAAAGGCGTCATTTGCCTGCATCCCAAGCTTCTATTGAGCAGAGAACAATATGAGTGGGGAGGTGATGCACACTAAGATGTATGAGCAGGAGAATATCCTTGGGAAAATATCCTTGATACACCAGTTCTGAAATACCCACCACGTATCCATGTAATATAGAGGGATGTCTCAGCAAGTCAGCAATACTAAATATTGTAAATAAGTAAAATATTTTTTTCCCAAACAATGTTCAACTGCATTTCTCTGACACTCATAATTTCAAACAGTTTGTACAATTATTGCCTAAAAATATAAATGTGTTCCTAAGTTTATATTCAAGCAGGCATTTCTCCCATGTTGTCCAAATTCTCATTTATACATTAGTCACTGACTTGTTTATGCCTTTATATTTTAGTGCAACTAAGACTTCAGAGAAGACTTGATGCAAATCCAGGATCTCAGGAGACCTTCAGAATTAAGACATGTCTTGTCCTTAAACAACAATTTGACAACAGGACTAAAAATAAGAACCTAAGTATATTTCAAGGCATAATAATTCTTCCCAAAAAGAGTAGTACTTTCTTTCTCAATTTTCTCTGATGGTATTTTCTCAGTTGTCAGGGAAGAAAAGAGGATGGGTCAGCTACAGTATCAAGGCACAGAAAGCTGAGTTTAGCTATAAAGAAGGGAATTATAAATGGCAAACGTTTTGCTAAACTTGAATCAAGACTTCATGTCTTGAATGTAATTATCAACAACTCATCTATCACTGGGAAGTAAAAATAATAGGCAAAGAACTAATAATTTGTTTTCATTTTAAGAGTTACTGATGATGTATTTAATCACTTACCTAAATTTTGCCACATACTGAAGATTTCACATCCCATTGTTACCCGCATGTCACCATATCTGCAGTGTATTAAAAAATAAAGCAAGAAAGCAAAAGATAATTTAAGAAAATCAAGTTTATATGCCATTCTGTGACATTAATAAATGAAATGTCTCATTTGTCATCTCCAAAAAAAAATCCTTTGCTGCCTTCTCCCAAGTGTTTTGCTCTTTTGATTGTACCCCGTTAAAACTGGATTTTTGAACCCAGGTTTATTTGAAATATTGTCAAAATGCTACACATCAGTAACACAGCTGCAAAGCAAAACCTATTTTTGCCACAACATGCTCCAGTTCTCTCTCTGAGAGCAAATGGTTTTGCTGTAGCTTCAAGACATACAATTAACTCATACATACAATAGCATGGCAGAAGCACCTGAACAAGTCTGAGTGACTAATGCTTTCACTGGCAATGAGTGGCTCTTTTCCTCCCAGTGTCTGAAACTCCCAGTTTAGGCACTTATGAAGGTTACTGGCTCAAAGACCTGTACAAAGGGCCAGAACCAACTCTTGTTCTAGTCAGTGGACATACCATTACGTTTTTCTTTTGGTGGGTCCTTTTGCAACCTCCAATGTCTTGCATTTTGAGAAATTTTAAATCTATTACAGTTTTCTACAAGCTGATAGCAATACTTACTTTTCTAAAACCTTTTTCTTCTTGGAAGGTGTGAACATCTCCAGTTGCAGACATAACTGGTTTATAAAAATGACAGCAAGGAAAAAGTAGGAATCCCATATCTACAATAAGCACATGGCATGTGGTCATTTCATTTTCTCAGTACGATCTATGATCACCCAAGAAGCAAAATTTCCAATCACAGCCCTTGTTTCAGTTTCAACTGCTAAATTAGTCCACCTGCTTTAGACTAAATTTCTTTGACTCGAAATATACTTTTCACCAGCCCCAAGATGTTCAGCAGAAATGCATCTTTTACATATTCTACATCTCAAAATGCAAAAGTTTCAAAGTTACAGATTGGACTTTTTCATCCCTCCAAATCAAGAAGCCTTACTTTTGAAAGTTTCTGTTGGTTTTATTCAAATATAAAACTATAAGAGTTATGTCCATAAGTCCAAAACCCAAAAAATTCTGACACCTCAGAAGTTATCACATAACAGGACTGACATTCTCTGTCCATCAGATTTTATAATACTATTTGCAAGTCTCACTTGCTGCAAGCTTCACTGGACAAAACTAAAGCCAAGTTTTCTTAAGATGTTGCAAATATACAGATTTTTTTGTGCTCATGCTTTATGAAATAGATGTTGAATATTCTACTTAGAAAACTTAGCGATAAAATTAAAGATAAAATGAAATACTAATTACTATGACCCAATTATAGATGCTCCATGACTGGAAGTGTAAAGGGAGCCCTATTCCAGGCCCTGCAGTTCAGCAGGACAGCAAATAACATTGCTAATCAAGTCTAAGCAATATAGAGGCCTTGTCTAAAGGAAATTCTTTCAGCAGTTTTAGCTCTGAATTTACATAAATTCATAAAGAATAGGCTTCCTCATGTTCAGTTAAGCAGATAAATCTGCATTTCCGCCTATCTATCTAACAGGAGTCTGGATTTTCAGAGAAGCATCCACAACCCTGCTGGAAGTCAACAGGAGCTCAGGGTCTTCTCTAGGAAGGACATTTTGCACTTTTCATGATGCAGCAGTTGGACTAACATCTCTTGGTTGGGCAGAATATTCATTCAGGTTTGTTCCCATGGAAATGTGTCTTTCCAGACACATTCCTAGATCTTCTCATCTGAATCCTAAAAGCATAATCTGTAATTCACAATTTATTATAAATGCAGTATCTCACTGTATGAGGTATGCACTAACATCTTTAACTACATTCACTGTGAAGTGTCATAATTTTCTAATTTTAATTATGCAGCATGTTAATTGGTCTGAGAGAAACTACAAAAATATAAATCTGCATTTTATATAATCTGCATTGATTAAAAATCTGAAATACTTTCCCCTCTGCAATAACTCAAAAACCCAGCTAAATAACTTCATTAGTTTTTAAGAACCAAAAAATTGCTACACAAAAATCCTAAGTAAGCAGTCTAACAAAGAGGCTCAAATAACAAAATGAAAAATTAGATGAAATTAAAAAAAAAACCTCGCAGCACTCATTTATAAGATAGTCCTGTATTTAGGAAAAAACATCCCTGAGCAGTTGAAATTGCTGATTTTGTACATATTCTAGCTATTTAGACGCTGGAGCTAAGTGTAATAACCACCAAGCCCCAGGATGATATAGCAGCTATTGCATCTATTGTTTACCTTGTAATCAAAGTTTTCATTCAAGAAGTTTTTACGAAGTGCATCTGAAAGGTACAGGACTGTAGTAATGATCACGCTGGGAAGAAAAGAATGAAAAATACAGGAATTTTCATTATATGGAAATTCATATTTAATGCTCAAAGCAGGACAATTTTCCAGTGAAGAAATAGATGTAGCGTGTCTGGTGGCATTAAATAATACATTTTCAACATATCATATAAATACCTAACAACATCTATTAACAGAAAACATGCTCATTAAGATAATGAGCGCTGAAAGAAGGTGCACCAAAACCAGACATTCTATATAGAACATAATTTATCAAGACTGATCATAAACTTTGTTCTGAAAATAATTATGATTTCAGATTTATTATACACCTTAATAGTATTAATACCCACAGTTGTACAATTTGTTTTCAGCTTTCTTGGTATTGAAAATGTGTGCATACAGATTATAAATATAAAATATTTAGTAAATGCTAATATTCAACACTGACACCCTTATGGACAAAAAGTGTCTTTAATGACAACAGATAAATGCAGAACTGTGTGAGCTCTGAGAGAAGGATCTGCTTCTAAAGATCTCTATGCTGTAAATGTATGTTGCAAAAAGTCATATATTACCCTACATTTACACCTGCATGAATTATGATTATCTTAAATAAATATATATGACCAAGATCCTCTCACAGTGGTTGTCACCAGAGATCAATGATGGCTTTCTTTATTGTAGCAACCAACTTTGGTAATCTACGGAAACAGAACATTCTTTGAGATTATTTAAATACACCTAATTCAGTGGTTCAAACTTTAAGCTAACCTCTTGTCTTCCAACATATTTAGTCAAGCTAGAAATCCATGTAAAGCATTACATTACTTTTGAAAATAGTCAGAAGTGAATACTTATGGAGAGAAAAAAAGATAAACACAGAGAGACAATATTTTTGCTGTTATGTATTTTACAACAATCAACTGTTTAAAGATCTTCTGAGAAAAAGGGTTATATCTACACATTTCATTTAATTACCATCTGTCTATTATTAATACATTTAGTTCTTCTTTGAACAGAGATCTTGACCAGCATGTTGTTACAATGCTAAAATGTGTTTCCATTTCTATATTTTGGACTTAATCTGTTCTACTATTTTTTTGCAATGCTTTCAAGACAAAAAGACTTAAAAATAACAACAGCAGTATATATATTTCAAGGTTACAATATTTTTCATTTTACAACACTGGAGAATTAAATGTAAGCCAATCCACCTAGAATATAGACTATATTTTTCTTCTAGAACTTTGGACAGTTTTCGCATTTATAAATAAAAACTGGCTATCTGTAATTTCACATATTAGTAGTTTAAATGTTTACTTCCATCCTCCTATTTTTAAAATTACTGTCCCTGCCAAACTTTACCTTTGCATTTGATATGCCTGAACACCTGCACCAGCCAGTTCTGAGACTGTTTTTAGAACAGGTCTTGAGTCTCAAGTTTTATTTATTCCTATTCCACTGCTCAAGTGTATTTTCATAGATATTATTTTCTCAAGGATTACTCTGTAACTTTTCTATCCAAGTAGTGTTCCATGCTTAGCATTCATCAGTAAGTTAGCCCCACTTTTTCACCAATGGAGAGTTACAGCCTGTGTACAGCACTTGCTCTTGCAGCATGGAACACAAAGTGAAATGTTAGTAAAATGCAGTATAAGCAAAGTTAATAATGGAGGCATGGATAAGAACAGAGCCCTGTCATTCTTGTTGTTGTGCATGATTTAATTCAAGGTCCATATGCTTCACAGAATGGAAATAGTTGGTATATTTCAGGACGACATTCTGGTAGAAAAAGTCAGTTCATCTGAATTTTTGCTATATGAAATTTCCATCTAAGTCCAAAGTAATAAATCCCTGAAAACAGTGCTCAAGAGAAAATTCCACAAGATCCATAACCATACTGCCAAGTTTACATGACATAGTTCTATTTATGTCTGAGACAATTCCTTTCTTGCTACATTCCTTCCATGGCAGGTGAAATTGAAGAGAAAGATCTGCTTCGAGTCTTATGAAGTGAATAAAGTAGACAAATGCAGCTTTCAGAATATTTTTTGAAGAATGTTCCTGAGATAACAGAATAATTGCAATGCAAGTATTTCTTCCTGCAGGGAACTTAGCTCAGGTTTCATTTATTTGGTAAGTCAAAGTTATGGTATGGATTAGTTGATAAAATGTGGATGTCTAACATGAGGGGATACGTTGTAGATTAAAAAAACCTCAAAACACCAGATGCAACACACAAGGTTGAAGACATTGTTTTCGACCTACCATCTGTTATTCTGAATCTACAGCAGTCTAAAATCAGGTAGAACAGAAAGCAAGCTAGCGCTAGGGATGCTCATAGACAAAAAAAGCAGAAATGCACAAAGCAGAGGCAGCAGCCAGAGGACAGCTGCCTGGTTCGGTACAGTACTCACATTCCAAGTTGATTCCCGGCCAGTGATTGCCAAACAACAACAACATTCATTTGAAATCCATCTGAGTATCAAACTATAAACTACTGAGCTTGTGACAAAACTTGCTTTTCTTCCTCTTACCACCTGCCACATATTTGTTCAGAATACCTGTTTTACAGGAGAAAACCCTCTACTTTTAGCGACTAAGTTATTCTGGACTCATACACAGGATGCTAACCCAATGTCTGGTAAGGCCATTGTTGATGGAATGGCTTTTCCATCAAATTTTCAGGGCAAACCTTTCTGCAATAAGCTCTTTGAAAAACCCAGAAGTTCAACAACTGCTTACTGCCTGGGCTATGCTCTGGCAACTTGGCTTTTGCCTGGGCAGCCAGTGGCAGAAAATGAAAATTTCCTTTTCCATGGTGATATAGGACAAATGTGTAGCATTAGCTTCTCATTCCATTCTTTTCTATCAGAGTGAAATAATCCCAAACACAAAGGTATTCAAACAGAAATTTCTTTCATATTTCATAAAGAAATGAAATAAATCTTGAATCACATAAATGTGTATTTATCTATTGTTATAGGTTTATGAGCTTATTTATATATGCATGCCTATGCATATATGTTTTTTTGTGAAGGACAGAATGCCAGGTTCAGTTGCTAGCAACATTTTGCATTACATAAAAGCAAAAATTTGTTAGCAACACTATGTATTACATAAAAGCAAGAATTTTTGTTCATTGTAGGAGTCTCAGACTCCCACACCATGGGAGCTAACAGGATTCTTTAGAGCAGCCATTATGATGACACTAATGCTGATTTGATACCTTCCCTTACTGTGTATTCCATTTGAGTTACTTTTATAATAATAATAATAATAATAATAATAATAATAATAATAATAATAATAATAATAATAATAATAATAATAATAATAATAATAACAATGTATTTTAGCCATTACTGATTTTTATAACCAAAAGGATCCTCTGCTTAAAGTACTTATGCCCAACTGTCAGTAGATAGATTTGAAATTTCAGTGTAAGCAACATATCATGTAAACCTTACTTTACAGATAAATTATTTTACTATAAGTAATACTATCTGTACATCTATTTGCATGCTTATAATATTCAAATTGAGGATTCGATGACCTAGCATCTCTACCATTACGCAGAACGCTGATAGGCTATACATTTTTAAGTAATTAAGTAATAATAATTTAAGTAATTAAGTAATAATAATTAAGTAATTACACAGAGATCTTGAAAATTAAAGCCTCTTGTATACCAAGAAGCAGAAAAATAGTTCTTTGTGCATTTGCCTATGATACATAGGCATAGTATATTCTGAATACCAAAGATTTGCTCAGCAAGTAGTTGAAGCTCCTTTGCTCTCCAAGTCCCTCCTCAGCTGTTAATAATACAACATATCTGAAAAGCTCAGCTGTGTGTGTTAACTGCTCTCAAAAGAAGCCAGGCATTAGGATTAGACAGGTCATTCTTCTCCTAACTTTAAGGTAACTGAAGCCAGTGACCATTACACAGAGATTTCCAGGTGAAACTGTGAAGATCTTCTCCAGAAGTTTCATTTTTAGTCAGGCATATTTTGCTATAAAATTTGGTATTTCTCTCTGGCACTAGGCAACTGATTCTGACGTCTTCCTATATTATGTGGTGCTCCTCTGCAGTTACAAATAGAAGCTAGATACTACCTAGCTGATGTAGAAAGTCTACTTCTAGAACTTAGAAAGAAATTAAAATCATCATTTTAATCGTAAACATAAAGTCATATTTTTCACTTAGTAGTAACATTCATGTTAGAAATATTAAATGACCATAAGTAATTATTTTGCTTTCCTGCATGTGGGCTGATTATCTCAGATATTACACAGTTATGAAACTTTTAACAGTTATTTCTTTCTCTTTGCTCAACTGTTAGGAGCTAAGGATGTTTTTGCATGTTCTCTTTCCATTACAAAATACAACTCAAAAATGTATTTCTCTGCTTTAGTGCTAAATTTGCCTTTTTAAATGTTACTTTATTTCCCAAATTTTAGAAGTCAATTGGCAGTTTATAATGCTAGCCATTAATACTTTCACACATTGGGCATCAGAACATCCAGAACTATAGATCATGTATGTGTCATCTTGAAACATCTTAATTTCTGAACAGTTACAGATTTGACTTCTTGAGCTCATAGTATCTTCTGGTTTTGGTGGGTTTTTTAAAAATTTCCCAGACAGCATCCAAGTATCAGATGCTACATAATTACTGAAAATATTGCAACTAGAAAGAAGAAAAGCCCTTAGGAACCAGGGGGCAGTGAGATTTTTATATGTAAATACTGTATAGTGTACAAATTATGGCATTTTAAGACTTAAAAATATTTCATGTAAATCTAGTTCTGCATACATAAGAGAAAAAAAAAAAGTAATTTCTCTCTCAGGAAAAGCTTACTCCTTGATTATAGCCTTGCTAAGACTTATTTCTTCCCTAGGCTCAGACAGGCTAAATCTTTCTTCCTGTAAATATCAGACAGTGTGAATTCGTATATCACTCTAGGGACAGGGAGGAAAGCAGTGCAGCTGTTGATGTGATGGCAGTGATGGGTGATGTGACCACACACACACTGCCTTCAGGTGAGCTACAGTGAGTGAGAGGCCAGACAGATAGAAGGCAGCCATGGGATATAGGAAATACAGCACCTGCTTTATTCCTGGGAAGCAGAAGTTTGAAAAGACCTAGACTGTTATTGGATCACTCAATTCTGCTCTTAAAAAGATGGGCTAGAACTTCTAGCTTTTTCTTTTAGACATGAATGGAGCAGAGAGTTCAAGAAGTTCTGCTTTCAGTCCTGAAGAGTCTCAGATCCCTGGAAGTGCTCTGGCTGATGAAGTCTACTTCAAGCCAACTAGGACTAATAATAGCCACAATCAGACTAAACCTCCCCAAACTAGCCTTCCTCTGCATCTCAACCCATGCATTCTTCAAAGCCATGCTCTTCCTATGCTCAGGCAGAGCAGCTCACTTCTCTCCGTGGGGCAAGCAGTGCCTGATTTCACATCCTGCCTTTAGGCTATTTCCTTTGCACTTAAATGTTTTGGGCTGGAACAATTCTAGCAAAGCTACTACTCTGTGCTTTTGAACACTTTGAGGAAGCTGAAGGAAGGCAGTCACTGCCATTGCAGTGAGGAACACGAGGTAAAGGAAGAAGCTCCCATTCAGAAACAGCTCTGGAAAAACTCTCTGCAGCTGACGAGAGAACAGAAGCAGATTTTCCTTTCTGCTGCCTCAAAAAGGAGCAGAATAGGAACATAGGAATAACGAGGCTTCAGCCTTCACCACACATTTAAATACACCTGGTCAACCCTCTTTTTCACAGCAAACTAGCTCTTCCTCCACATAGGAACAAATTCCTAGCCAAGCAATTATTCAAAGCTGAATTGGTAAAGATGTGCTCATAGCCCACTTGCTATAGTGGGCAGAAGTGCTTATGGAATTGTGTTATCAGGATCAGTTAGCTGGTCTGATGAGCTCCTCGTGGCCAATTCCCACCAGCAGTTACTGTCAGCTTCTGCCTATCTTCTTGGCCTGACAGAACTGGGCAGAGACTCCTAGATGCTCAGAAACAACATGACATGCATTAATAAAGGGAGATGTGTTATGGTTACTGAAACACTGGAAAAGAAAAGTGCTCCTTTTGCAGAACTTGGTATCATCTGAGTATCACCAGCTATGTAGCTCATGCCAAGGTCATTCCTAAACCTTAGTTCTGTACATGTCAGCTGTTGCAAAGCCATCTGCCAAGCCAGCTGTTACTGGAATACATAAAAATTTCTAAGATTATTCATTTTGTCTGAAAGTTCCTATCTTTTTTTTTCCTTCCTTCTTTCTTGTGTTTCACTGTTTATTTCTTAAACATAATTACTAAATGTAGACTGGTATCAGTCATACCTTATTTAATATCATACACAGAAACAAACGATCATATCCATTCTTTAATTAATAACTTTTTTTTTCTGGAATTCAAACTTTAAAAGATTAGCAGCACTGAGGTAATAAAAATTAACAAAAAATTGTTTCAAGTCATGACAAAGTTTGAATGAGTACTGTTATGCTTAAATACCCATACACACACATAACAAATAAAGATCATAAACCCAAGTGTTGTTAAATTTAATTGTATCAATTATATTGCTACTAGTAGTATGTATAGCACCACAAATTTAAATTGGCCTTGAAGCTAGCAGGCACAATGCAGACTAAAACTGAATTTTAATCAGGCATTGCAATATGTGTCACGAAAGTTTAATGATCCTTCATTCTGGATTCCTAGGTCTCCCAACACAGCATCCTTCCTCTGCTGACACTCTTTGCATAACTGTGCTGACTGCTCAGCTGGGTTATCTGATCTAAAGCTAAGACTGCAAAAAAAGGATAGGTGGTAATAGACATTAAATAAAACTTAATATATTGTTTCAGACCTGTTGTAGTTACTTCTTAAAAATGCTGGGAACTCGTTTCTTTAAAAATAAGGCCTGAGCAGAGAAAGAATGGCTGATGGGCAGGATTCCTCTGAAAATCTCACTCAGCAGTGCTTAGAGCCTTACATGACTGTTGCCTTGTGCTGTACCGCATTTCCTGATTTGTGATTTTTCTGACAAATACTAAATGAAAAAACATGCAAAAGCATCTTTAACAATATTACAGTTAATAATTTCTTCTTGAGAGCAAACAGATCTTTACCAACTCAGAGTTTCAAGAAGCAGATTTGAAAAGAAGTTCCTTAGAGACTTGTCATTTGTTACTTGGAAAACAAAGCTGTTGATGCTTTGCAGCTTTATTCTGTAAAAGTGTTTCTGACTTTCCAGTTATATGTGCTTACTAAAATTCAGAACAGAAAGAGGTATAGATTATATCATAAATTTGTGGTATAAAAGAAGTGCAGAGATTTGAAATCTTAAATTAAAAGAAGAAAAATTGCAGCCAGCATTTAAAAACACATTAAATTTTTATTACAAACACCATATAACTTTATTTTTATCATGATCTGGGAATACTATTCATACTTTTTAGTAACATTAAAAATGCCTTACTTGTTTGCAACCAAACGCATGACTGTCCAGTCTTTTGGAAACATCTCTGGTCGTATTAGTATCCGAAACACTGTGAAAATCTGCAGCAGGAAATCCTTTGGAAGGAAAAGAAGTAGTCATATGTCTTTGCTGCTTTAAAAAGAGCAGTGAGCTTTAAAAGTATTTTAATCAGAGAGAAAAAAAATCATTATAGAAATAGCAGAATTCCACTTATTTTCACCATAGATAAACCTCTGAAAGCCTTTTTTTTATTACTTCCCAAGAATTTTCAAATAGTGATTTAATCCTTTCTTCTTAAAGTGATGAAAATAATATAATGTTCCATTTGATTGACAGCAATGCATAAAAGAAATGTCAAAGATGCATTTGGTTTCCACCCATACACTTCCACAAATGCGATGTTGAGAACAATTTGCAAATCAAAAAAGCACTTTACAAACACCAGAGAGTTCAGAATATCTCCTTAATCATGCCAGGTTTTCATCACTTTCAAGATTCATTCTAAAAGCAGCAGAGAGAGTGTAAGGACAATTTTGTCATTGACTTGACAAAGACCAGTGAC
Organism: Ammospiza nelsoni; assembly: GCF_027579445.1. Taxonomy (NCBI): domain Eukaryota; kingdom Metazoa; phylum Chordata; class Aves; order Passeriformes; family Passerellidae; genus Ammospiza; species Ammospiza nelsoni. Next base: position 26,925,418 of record NC_080637.1, on the reverse strand, counting down.
TCCAGTCGAGATGCCCAGGCCCCATAAGTGGTAGTGCAGCTGGCTGGCTGTGTGCAGGTCACTTAACCTTTCTGCTTCATTTGCTGGATTTAAATAAAACAATCAACACCTGTGAGCTACTTTGAATGGAGAAAGCACTGCCTGAAAGCTTTTAACATTATCATTTCCTTTGTCATGTAACTCACTAATAAGTAACTAAACTATTCCTCTCAGCACATGGGTTTATTCAGTTTTTCTTTTCACAAATAAAACTAACAACAAGGAACCATCTTGATTATGTATGGTACTGGCAGTATTCTTTTAGTATGAAAATCGAGCTGTTGACAACATGAAGAGCATGAGGCAAGTGATATAAACACATCTAACAGAACCAGTGCAGTACCTGACCTTGAAATGTTTGGTATTCATTCTGCCCACATCATTTGTAGAGAGTTACCTCAAAACACAGATGAGATGAAGATACAAATAATTTTGAACACCAAAATATATTCTGGAGTGCATTTACCAAAGTGTAGATGACAGGCACTGCACAACAGATGCCTTTCATTAGAGAATCACTGTAAAGGGGGATGAACACAGGCACTGGGTAAGGCAGATGAGATCCCCACACCCACCCACCACAGAAGATTACATAAAAGAGACAACCTGTTTTCTGAGCAAAATGCCAAAAAATTATCTGTATTAAGGAGTATAAATAATACTCACTGCAGATAACGTACTGTTTGAAGGCAGGTGACCAGCTTTACAGATAAACAAGTACCTACCTCTACAAACAACACAGCTATGCCAGGCCATTTTTTTATAGGTTTGCACTTTGTATTTAAGTGCCTTTTTATTTTGCAGAGGTTACCTCCCTCCCCTGTGAGTAATCCCACAGCTCTGTGCCATAATCCCAACAATGAGGCAATAGCTTGAACATTGCTGCATATCATCTCCCAATAACATCCCAGATTCTTTCATATTCCCTTTTTATCTCCTGTCCAGGCACAATACATGTTTCTGCCATTAGGGATCTCACCAATGGACTGCTGAACTGAAGAGGCCAAATGGATGTTATTGGGAAACCATAAAACCATGCAGTGGTGTGAAGATTTAAAACCCAAGGTCTGTGTGAGGTGGAAACATAGCACCTTTGAGATAGCTTGTTGAAAAGTCATTAAGAATAACAGTTAGAAAGATCATATGAACTTCAATCCTTTGGGTAACTAGGCTAGAATCAGAATACATCTTTTATTCCAAGCAAACTTTAAAAACAAAGTAAATGTAGACACTGGCATTACATTTTGAATCATTAATACCAGGCTAATTATTTCTAATTTTCACTGAAAAAATAGAAAATTGTGTCATCAATGTAGCAATATTAGCTGCAAAACATAGATTTAGTAACAGATTTTAACATTTAAAAAACATTTCTGCCGGCAGTTTAAGTCAGCTAACATTTGGTTGGTTGAGTACAGATAGAATTAATGTCTCATATGTCTTCTATCTTAAAAGACACAAAGGAAGTAATTTTGTCTTTTACATACTCTAAATACCATCTCTTAATATTTCTACTTAGCGTTCATAAGGTCGAGTTCTATTTGTAAGATAATACTATATATTATCTTATTAGTAGTACTAAATTGGTAATAAACTATAAGGTTTACTACTAATTCCTGCCATTTAAACAACTTCACACCTGAAGGATGGGATGTCATCCAGAGGGACCTGGACAAGCTCAAGAAGTGGGCCCATGGGAATGCCATGAGTTTTAACAGGACCAAGGGCAAGGTGCTGCAGCTTGGTCAGGGCAACCCCTGTATCACCACAGGCTGGGGGATGAACAGATGCAGAGCAGCCCTGCCAAGAAGGACTTGGGGTGCATGAGAGGCTGCACTGAGCAGGCAAAGTGCCCTCCCAGCCCAGAAAGCCAATTGCAGCCTGGGCTGCACCAAGAGAGCGTGGCCAGCTGGGCAAGGGAGGGGATTCTGCCCCTTCTCCACTCTGGTGAGACCCACCTGGAGTGCTGCATCCAGCTCTGAGGCTTCATTGATCTCTTGGGGTACACCTATAAAGCATTTTCATTTGGGTCAAGAGTCCACTTTGAAGCTAATTGCATCATGTTCCACTGCTTTGGTTCATGCTGTAGGATTACCGGGCTACATGATATCAAGGCTTTGTAGAGCGTCCTGAGTGCCAAAAGCCAGTAAGAAAGAGGGTGGTTCCACAGTGAGCTGGCTGGTCCTGGGCAACTCATCCATCCCTTGGCCAGTTCCTTTTCAAGATCTTCTCTGCTTCATTGCTTTCTTAATCTACATCAGAAGCCACCTAAATGAGTGGCTTTAGACCCACCTCTCTGCCCCAAAACTCATCCTTTCAGAAGTCCCACATGTGAGTGGATGTCCCTGCAGAGCAGGGGAAGGATGGTGGCTGGAACTGTGCTTCTCCACCAGAGACACTCCCCATGCCCAGGGATCTCACACAGCCTGTGTCCCAGGGGCCATTAGAGAGCAGGGGAATAAATCCACTTGGTGTTAGGGGATGGCACCCACCTTACCCTGCTCAGGCCCTGGAGCTGGAAGACAGGGATGACAGAACTAGTAAGATTTACACCCATCCCTATCAAATATTATCTTTTCCTTCATCAAATCTCTATTCTGTCACACTATGTCGGTACACTGCCAATGAATAAAAACTAGGCCTTCTGGTAGGTGCTTACTTGTTTTGTCTTCTTCTAATCTATTAATTAAAAACCCCAAACATATTGATCAATGCCACCATGCTTTGGTCAAAGCTGCATTGTGCTAACATAAGTTTTTACATTCACTTTCCCTCTGATCTCTTGCTATTCATAGCTTCCACTGTTACCTTATGTCATAAATTATATTTGAGATTTTCCACAGCAGCAAATAATCTGCCTAGAAGGTTGCCTCTGGTTCTATAAATTACTGTAAAATATATATACTAGGAGTAGAAAGCATTTTGTGGTAAGAAAAAAGATCATAACTTTAAAATAATATTGAAAGATAAAGGGAAGCATTTAAAATTGCTGTCTTGTTAAAGTCAGGGTTTCAAAAAAGAGAGTGAAGTATAGCATCTGGTTCTACCACTCAGTCATGAAACCCCTGTCAGTTCTTTTATACTTTATTTGCATCTTTTCAAATATAATATTTTCCCTATCTTCTGCTTTTACTGGAAAAAAACTCTCTTAAGAAGCTCATAAAACCAGTCACCATGTCAATTACTTTAGATAAATATATTTACAAGAAAAAAAGAGAATATTTGTATAAGCAACTGCTCATTTAAGGCATCACTCAGATGCATGTCATATAAATATGTGTACGTGTCATTCCTTTAAACTCTCCATTTTGCTTCTCTTTGTTTAGCAAGATGGAAACAGCCTTTAGTAAGTTTGATATACACTGCTAAACAACAAAAGAGAACTGCAAAACTTTCTTTCCTTCTTTGCAAGTACCTTCATGAGTGAGTATTTGTTTGGAGAAGTCATTTGCTGGGGGTATTTTTATCAACAGTATCACAAATGCTGTGCAAACATACATTCATGCAAGTACTGACATGGTCACCCTGAGAATTAGTCTGGAAGAAAGATGAAATGCCATGTGGTACCAGTGTCCAATTCTTTAGTATAGATGGTTATTATAACCAGAGGTAGCTAAAGCCAAAAAGCAGAGCACAAAGTAATTCAAAAGCCTAGGTTATACTCCCTTGTAAATAAGATAAGGTTTCCCTTGGACATATCCTATCAGATCTGTAACTCATAATGTGGCTTCAGGAAGACCCAGCTCACTTTGATACTACTGACTAGGGACAAAATGAGTAGTCAGAAATCCAGCTAGCTGATGGTAGTTATCACTGAAGCTTAAATCCCAACTAGCCACTAGATTAACTGAGGCTACCATTTTAGCTTCTAAAGCATCTCAGGGAAAAAAAATGCCTTATCTCTGATATTAACAGCTTTTGAATTTTCATTTATCCATACTGATATAGTTTCCTAAGATATCTCAAAGCAAAGAAAATTCCACACTTAGCAATCAAAGCTGAAAAGTAAAAAGGGAAGTAGCAAGATGGTTTTGATAGCCCAGTCATACATAATCACCTCATGATTAACAGCAGTGGTGGTCTCGCACACTAACTCTCATCTTTCCCTCTTGCTCTCAGTGATATTTGATATTTCCAAGTGAGGGGAAAAAACAATATATTATTTAAGATGCAGAAGAGAAGGAATGCTGCAATGATGATGATCAGACTCCTACCACTGAATCACAGGTTGAGCTGATGCTGATTCGATGAGATCTGAATGGAAATAAGAAATTCTGGACTTGAGTTCTTAAGACCTCTGTTGTGATAGCTGATGGCACCAGCTACAGCTGCTTTCCATATGTCTCTGTGTAATAGCAGAGTATGTGCGTGGGGGGAATTTCAATGTGTCAAATCAAACACCATTCAAGCATTAATTCCAAAGATTTTTATGAAAAATTCTAGAAGGAAGAAAAGTCTGAATAAACTCAACACTGTATTTCACAGATATATCAAACAGAAATAAAGCCTGAAACCTCTAGGAATACCTAGAGGTTCAGAACTCACACAAAAGGTAAAATATTTCAACTAAAAATGCCTAGGTTTCATAATATTTACTAAAAATTGCCTAAGGATAGCAACTATGCTAGGTGAAAATAGATGCTGTATTGCTTATATAACAATAATTCACCCCATACACCTCCTAGGTAGTGCTCTTGATTTCTTATAACCTCTTAGCAGCATTTTCTATCTGCCAAGCTCTATATGACCACCTCACTCAAAGAAAAGGCACTCATAAATGATATGCTCTCTTCAGCTCTAAGCAGCTATCAGGAATTTAAGTAAATCTGAAATTGCACCATGACAAGACTCCCCTTTCTGGCAGCACTCGAGTATATCAAATGGTAATTAAGGAGTGACACCTAAAATATATTATCACATTAGGACATGATTACTGGCTAAATAATGTGCATAAATGATTACTCAAGATTTTTTGTGTGGATCAAATTTGGTATTATGTAACTTTCCAGGGTCCAGTAGAATGGAAATCTTAGTGGTTACGTTTATGCAGGAAATCTTAACTTCAATAAATTTTTTTTAATCCCACCCCTCCTCCATAAAGGAATTAAAACTGTTTTATGTCCACAAACCCAGTAACTCAATTCCTGAAACTGGTAGAAGTTGTCTTAAGAGACCTCTGCAGCTACTCTTTTCTATGATTGAAATGAGCAGACAGACATTAGAAGTCTGACACATCCTCCTGCCAATGGACATGCTGCACAGCTAAGAAAAATGAAGAGTTAGTTGATTATGCATTTCTCAAGCTGCATGTTTGCTATTGCCATACATAATTAATTGAATGAAAAAAATAAGCAAGTATAATAAGCCAAACATAAAATCCCCCAATTGCCTGACAGTAAGAATCTAACAAGAGCAGTGTAACCTTAGACTGACACAATCTTTAGGAGAGGTTTAGAGGCTAAGTTCATGGCTTTAAAGAAAATTTACAGTTTCCTCCATCCAAATTCTCTCTGCTATCATTGCAGAAGCAATAACAGCCTTGCCCCCTGTGAGAGTGGACACAAGTTCCCAATAAAAGCTGTGCAATAGTCAGCTAATCTGTAAAATACATTGCATTTAAATACTGAAGTGATTTGTCAAAGCACAGGGACATCTTAAAGGGAGATAAATCAAAAAGAGAAATAAAAAGGCCTAAGCAAGTGGAAACACAATTCTGTTACTCACCCTCAGATCTTCCTTTGTGCTGAAGCTATCCAGAAGCTGCTGATAATGTCTATCAGTCATTTGTCGCAAGAGTGACAATAAGCAGGAGACAAATTCCCCCTGTTCAGATAAGCCAAGAGGAGAAATTTTAGAATGTTTTCTGCACTTGAGCTTAAACTCTTATATTATAAGCACTTGAAAATAATTAACAAATGCAAGGGAAATTATTCTACAATTAGGCTTCAACTCCATATTTTGTGAAAATACATTGATTGCACTTCCTTCCCATTTAAGGAAATATTTTTTCCTAAATGGAGTTTATTTGCTGGGAAAAATCTATTTTAATTAGTTCCAGCAGGGTTAAACCAGTAAAATTTTTATTTGTTATTTATTTGTTTTCCTTGTATCTGTTTTTAAACAAATTACTTAGATTTCTAGAATTACAACCTCTTTAGTCAACTCAGCTTTGAAACAAACATAAACAAATATATTTTGCAAGAATTCTGGGAAGAATGCAATTGTTTTCCTTTAGGGAAGAATTAGCTGGGAATTATTAAAAACATTCTGTCATTTCAAACCCCCAAGATTTGTCAAAAAGAAAACTCATTCGTAGGACTGAACAAACTTCAAAAAAGTTTTGATCAGAAATTTCTTTGGGCTTACAGTAGAATTTCTCATTGAAAGAGCAGAGTACTGCACGGGGTATCTCCAGTGAGCAGACAAACCACTAAGATATTATAGGAAGGAAGAGGCTCTTCCCTTCACCCTTTCCTGTCTGCTTATTCAGTTTTGGACTGGGAAGAAACACTGAATGGTTTCAGTCAGGTCTGCCTGCAGAATTGATGAGGACAGGGAAGAGTCAAAGGTTTGGTTTGCATCCCAATGCTTAGAAAGAACAATTCTGAAGTCTCACAAGCTTGCTAAAGAATGGGAAATATATTTTTGCCTGTACCAGGATTGGAGAATGAGACTGAGAGAACAGACAGGTGATAACGGTACTTTAAAATTGTGCCTTTCATTAGCTCACCAAGTGAAATTTTGGGAATATTTCCCTCTATCCTTCATTAAAAACAGAAGATGATATTCAAAAGAAGCAATGTGTTTTCACAGGAATGACTGTTCTAGAGTTTACATTGGAAGGCCTAATTCATTTGTGATTATACCTGGTAATCATGTGTGAGGTGATGGCTTTCACTGGCAACATGGTGATATTTCTACACTGAAGTAATGATTCTAAATTTCTCACTTCCCTTTGTTTTACAGTAAACACAGCATTCATAGAAACATAGAATCACAATCTCAAAACAATACCCTAAGGCTACAACATCTCTCAATATTCATGCTCCGGGCATAAACATAAAGGTTACAGCTGCTGTCTTGTAAATATCTGTATATCCAATTGCTAGCTTGAGTTACAAAACTCCTTCCCTGCCTAGGCATTTTAAGCAGTCCTTTTTAGTCACCTTTTTTCTGTGTTCCTACATTTGTTTCAACTTATATAGTAGTATATTAAAAATCACAACCTATTATAGAGAGCTGTACTATTATAGTTGACAGACAGATTAGTGTTATAAAAGTATAAACTTAAGCTTATTGTTAACTGACTTCTAAATTTGAGCTTTTAATTTGAATGTAGGTAGCTATAAAGGCTGATTTTTAAAATAGCAATGCACATTCAGCCTCACTTGTTGAGCTCAACATAAATGCACGTTGTAGGATTTCTGTCAGTGTTGGCCACAGATTAACTTTCAAATCATGCACAAAAGCAAATTCCACACACATAACAACTTTGCTAAAAAAAATTTAGGGTTCAATTCCAGTGTCAAAAGTCAAGCCAAGCAGTATATTAAAACCACTTAGGTAGATTCCTTAAGTAATTTTTTGTGTCTTATTTCAGGAGCACAATTATTAAAAGCCATGGAGCTTTCAATTAAATTGCAGCTCATTTAGGCTCTGAGGGACTGAACTTTCAAGATGTAAAATCAATTAAAGTTCACTTTAATTGGAGTGCTTTCTGCTAATTCTTTATATGCAAATGCATTTTTTCTGAAGGAAGTTCAGAGGTCTAATTCAGTGACAAAACAAAGCAGAAATTTCCCTTTCACCATTGCATTAAATTCCACGTTTGCCAACGCAACATCCGCAACACTGTCACCCTGAAGCCGCGTCTGCTTCGTGCTCAGTTTAAAGCATCACACCCACCTTGCAGGTTACCACTGAACAAGGCTGCTGACTGAAAATTAAATGGTATCCAGCTACCACAGCTGCTTGAAACAAGTGGTGGAGTCACAGCAGCACAAAGCCCAGAGCTGCCTGATCTGATGCTGTTTCTTGGTGAAGAAAAACAGTGACACATGGGACTACTTCCACAAGGAAGACTATGTCTCATTCAAACCTAGGGTATTTTATTAAGCGTGCTCCCATGGCACGTCACACAAGGAATTTTTTATGACACATGCAGTTTGAAATAATAGCAATATACTGGAACAGACTCTACTTCTGTACTCACATTGAGTACTTTATCATACATGCTCTACAAATAGTTCCAAGAATCTGGCTCCATGTGCTGCCAGAAGCCCATACTGCATGATATTTCTACATAAATGTATATAATTGCCTTATGCTGTGCTGTGAGTCACTTCCATCTTAAGTATTCTTTGAGAGCTTGCAGTGACAATAACATGACTTTTCTCATGCATAAAAGAAAATTTTGCAACTTGAAAGCACTTTCAGAGCCTAATTTTTTGATGGTGTAAAAGAATTACCCAGTCATGTTGTTTAATGAAAACTTAATCTGCAAGCAAGGGGATATCTCATAACAAGCCAATAAAATCAGAGCTTTGCTACACTAACAGTCTAACATTATCACCCTTTCTTTAGCTTAGATTTCCTTGTGGTGGCCTGATATGCCACATGGCATACATTTGCAATTTTTGTAATTTAAAGAAAAAACCTCCCAAACTCTTATATGCTTATTACTGTTGAACCACAGTGATTAAGCATTACAGAGCTTGGTCAGCTCCATAAAATACTCCATGTACATTTTGTTCTCTGTGGGTCTAAAGTAAAAGAGAAAACAAGCAAAAAAAAACCCAAAACAACGTGGCAACACTTTTTTTTTCTGCAGTTATTAAATGCTTTTGAAATGTTTGATCTCAGAGGAAATTCTGGTTTGAAAAGCAACCCTCTATTCATTAACAAAAACTATTACAGTGTAAACACTGAGCAACTAATTAATAAATGTATGAGATGATAAATCACTCAGCATAGTATGTTTTCTGCACTAAATGCTAACCCCTCACATTTTCTTGGGGTCACATCCCTGGCTATATTAGAACCAATTTTCCTTTAAAAAGCAAAGTGAAAACCTTGCTGCAAACAAAGCAAAATAACATTTCATTTTATTTGATCAACGCTCATCACAAAACTTTCTGTAAATGCCTGTATTTCAATCTTCTAATTTCCATGAGTTGTTATAGCAGGTTCACCAAAACATCATTTGCTAATCTTCTAAATCTATCCTGTATGCTCAGCTTCATGTGACAAAAACAAAGCTCAAATGCTCAGCCCAGAGAAAAACAAAATGCCTCTCAAGTAATAAATTTAGATTAGTACAAGTTATCACAGATTCTGCAGGCATCTTTAGAGTTGTTTCATCATGAAAAAATGTATGCATTTTAGGAACTATTATTGATTGGTACTCTTCTATTTTCAGGAATTCAAACTTAAGGAGAGTTTCAGAAAGTTATTATATTGCAAACAAAAGGAACATACTGAAATCATTATCAACCTGAAAGTTTCAGAAGAAGTGTTATCTTTTGGGCTTGTTTTTTTGCTTTGCTTTGGTTTTTTTTTGGTCACAATCTATAAATAAACAATGAAAAAATTACTATATTCACTAAAAAGTAATAGAATGCAAGAAAGGTTTTCATTGTTCTCCTCATTCTCTCTTTTATACACAAATCTAACACTGAGAATTGCAACATAAAGACAATATATTCACAAGTCTAGTAATCCAACCAGTGACAATTGTGAGCTCTTTCATTGCAAGAAACTTACAGTCACATCTTGAAACTGGAGGCGCATAGCAGAGCCTGATGGTTGTGGTCGGCTGGTGATCTCTAGTATGGTCCTTAACAGAATATCTAGCAGACTGTTTACAATCACATCAATTTCTTCCAGGACTGATTTTTCCTTAAATAAGAAATAAAACATTTAAGATTTTAAAACAGAAATATGACCACAATTACAATTCCTCTGATGGAGTCGTAGAAACCAATTACACTTTCACTATGAATGCTACATTCAAGAAACAAGGACTATTGTCTAATTGTTGTTAGATATTGTTTAATTCTATTCTTTTTTTTCCTAACAGTTTTCCATTAATTGCATCACAGTTACAGGGATGATTTTGAATATGTAAATATTCATTAAATTACCATAGCTCTATTTTCTTCACTTGACATTTAGAAGAAAGCAGTAAATAATATACAAAAACTTTTCGGGCAAGATTTTTATAGGTAACGCTTATATATCTTCTGGGGAAATTGCCAAGAAAGGCTTGAAATCCAAAAAAGCAAAATCCTGTTTTACACTTTGAAACTATCAGCAGAAATAAGCAGATGGTGCTCAACCTTCAGGACATGCTTCATCAGTAAGGCCCAGCTATGCTGCTCCCCAGCAGCTGAGCAGCACAAACAAATCAGTTCGTGAATACCTCAGTTACCAGCATGAAAACACTAGATAAAGCCAAGTTGTAGTTACATCTCCTTTTTAATTCAGATGGAAATATGCTTTCCCTCCTTCAATGTTTAAAGTCTCCACTGCAGCAGAAACCAACATCTTAATCTGAGCAATTTTATCCATTGTTTACCATGACCCTTCTTCACAGAAAGAAACACTAAATAATCAAATGCACACAACCAAGCTAAAACTCAACTGACAAACAAATAGATCAGCTTTACTGACATTGAGGTGTAGGAGTGATTTGGGGTTTTCTTTTGTTTAGTTTTGCTTCCTAGACACCCTAAAGCATATGATTTGTAACAACACTCAAAATTCCTTTTTAGACTTAAGTTGAATCTAGTATCAAGCCATGTTCTCTATCCCTTCATCTAGCATCAAAGAACTGTTAAACTGGCTTCTTATGACAACAGACAGTACACAGTATATTTAGGAACTGCATCCACCATGGGGACCCTTCTCTTTACTACTACAAACTACTTTTGGAATGAGCAACAGCCTTAATTTTCAAAGCTGCCTTACTGCAAATTCACTTGTTCCCTCAATCTCAAAATCATCTTAATTATAATGGAAGGACTGAAATTCTGTACTGATGTACCAAGAAAACATGCCGAAGTCACCAAGTTCTTAACAATTTCAATTACTCAAAGAATACTAAAAATAGTATCTGTATATCCTGAATATTTGGGAGAGTCTTATGTAGATATCCACTTGTAATTGTGTACATCTCTGGTTTGGTGACTCCAAATGGAAGATCTCGTGAAATGCAGACAAGTTATGTAAAGTTTTGTCCCAGGCCAAAACCACAACTCTGCTTTAGTATCTATCACTTTGTCTTGTGATGAGATTTTATACTTATCCAGGAGCAACTGGAAGGAAGATGTTGTTGCAATGCCAAAGGTGCAAGCCACATCCTTATGAAATCCCTGGCAGAGCAACTTTAATTGCTGAAAGAGGTATGAAATGAAGAAGCACATAAAGGAGCTCGCACTAAGCATTACAAGGTAATGTATGCTGCCCTTGACATGCAAGTAATGCACTCATTACAGGAAATACTTGGTTTTAATTGCCTTATATCCTGCTGTATGTCAGAACATATCATCACCTTCCCATTTGCAATACACCTGTCTGAGCGAGCTCTCATATGCAGCTTTCACACATTAATTCACAAACTTCAGAAACTGGCCATGAAGTTTATCAACCTAGCACCAAGTGCAATCTCCCTTGCAATGCTCATATCAATCTCTTTATCTGGATCAGCCCAGTGTCCCCTAAGAATACACCGCCCACAATAAAAAATGCCCCTAAAGAAAGCAGACATTTCTTTCTTTCCAACACAACGCTCAAGAAGCGCAAAAGCTTGTCAGAACACTATGTGATAAAATTAAAATACTCGTGCATGGAATGAAAAGGGTCATGAAAAAGTCAAAATGGCAGGTTTATGTAGATTCATTACACAGAGAATCCCTTAAAATGCTCTTGGGTAAGGTCCAGCTTGTGTCATTAAATGTCACTGAGCCATATAAAGAAGTTCAAGTGGATGTGACACGGTGTTTACTCACTGAGCTGTTCTTCTTGATGAGGCAAAATATGTTGCTGAGGATACGGGCACACATTATAAGGTCCTTCTGCTCTTGTAAATGCATGTGGAGATGATGTAAAACTACTGGAAGAAGAATGCATCGAGAATCTGGAAAAAATGAAAAATTTCATGAATAGGAGCTTCTCATAGAGTAATTTAATTTTAATACATCTATCAAATATGTCTTCAGTCTTATTTCTGATAAGCAGAAGCTTTTGCTAGCTTTAACAAAAAGGTTTGAGAAGCAGAAGCTTTTACTTCACAATCATGAGCAAATGTTTGAAGAGTAAACAATATGCTCAAAGTCACTCTGTTATATCATGGATGAAGAAGAACACCACTGTGTGGAATATACTACATATAAAATAAATTTCAAGTATTTCTTGAACTGTCATCCAAACTTAATTTAAAAAACAAAAAGTAGAACAGTAATGTCTCTAATCATAACAATGAGAAATTATGCTCTAGTGTTCCTGCCATGTGACAGGATCCATTTGCACGCCAAGGTTCTGACAGACTTCAGCAGGAACTTATGTTACTCTACAAAAAAGTTCTACTTTACAGCCAGCAGCAGGATTTTCAGATTTCTTTCAGAATTTTTACTTTTACAGATTCCTCACTCCTACTGAGTATGAGCAACTTAGACTATTGATTTTTACATAAAATAATTTGCTTTTCCACTCTTTCATTTTCTAAACATAGCTCTTTGGTGTTATTTGCTGTCCTGATTTTGCTGAAAATTATGCAAGAACATAATTAACATGCTACTTATTTCTGCCTCTTTTTATTATGATTAAAGAAAATATTAAATGGGAAGAACCCTAATACTTATACTTGTGATAACACTTTAACACCTATTCACAACTTGATAAATAGGAAGGATATTACCTGTTTTCATTTTGTTGTTGTTTTAAAATATTTTCCATAATTAAGAAATTCTATTCCCATAGAAATGTACTTGAATAATTTCCTCTATTAAAATTTTAATGATTATAAGCTGCATTATAGATATATATTCATCTACTCTCTTTGTTCATTAATGCAATTATATGCTAAAAATTGATTTCTCTAGCTGGAAAATTACTCTTTTAAAACAATTTTGCCATGCAGTTATTGTTTGTGGATTACACTTTCTATAAACACTTTCCACCCCCTCAATTATTTCCTCTACTTTTTCGATGAGGAAGAAGAAGATATGTTTATTCTGAGATTTTATTTCTTTAATGTTTCTCTTGCTTACTGAAACACAGCACTAATCTTGTTATGCCTGACTATCCCCTTCTTTTCATTGTCTAGTCATCTTTATAATAAAAGACAAATCACATGGACAAGCCCATTTGTACACACTATTTAAGTATACCTGTATTTTTGAAATAAAAGCTTGTTTGCTCTTTCTAAATGGGTGTTTCATGCTTATTATTTATTCAGATATCCCTCTGTATCTTCCTGCTAAAGAAAATAATGATCAAAGGCTGTAAGGCAGTAAGTAAATGACCATCAAACAGTTGAAAACCAGTGGTAGAGAAGCCCAACACTTGGCAATAAATAGCCTTTCTCCAGTGACAGCTTATTTCTGCAAGTGCCTCAGCAGGTTTTCATCAGGACTGCCCTGAGAGTTCCCATCTACCTGCAGCACCACAAATGGGGGAAGTTTCTCAGAGAAACCAAGGCAGCATATTCTTTTTCTCTTCCTCGGAACGTGGCTTAGCCAAGGGTTGTTCCTGGTGTTCTGAGATGTCAAATGTGCACAGCTGCCACTGACCGATCCGCTGCAAGACTTCTAGGGTTCAAAGGGTAACTGGGCAGGGAAATTGCCAATGTGCAGACCTGCGGTTGTAAAAGTGCCACCTTCTGATCCCCACTGCTAAATCTGCTTATTGATTCCTATTGGATGAAAAAAGAGAGCTAATGCCTTCAGCTGAAGCAGGATTTTCATATTTGTATAAAAAAGACTGAGCCCCTGGATTAGAGGGGATGGCTCCTTTTCCCTGCATTCTCTTAGGCCTTACACATATGGAATTCTTGACTATCTGGCAATCCATCATCAAGGGTTCACTGTAAACCAGTCTGTGACTCTGTGGCTGGGGTACTGTGCTGGCAAGCAGGTGACAGAAAGCTCAATCCAATCACTACTCAACTCCACATCTCTCACAGAGCAGTAGTAGTGGCTCTTTCACACATTTCGTGTTATGAGCATTATGGTTTGGGCCACAGATCCTCTCTTCCAGCTACAACTCAAATCCCTCAGTCCAGAAGGTCAGAAGAAACCAGGAGTAGCCCTGTGCCAAGGTTTTTCTTCTTGGTTAACTAGATAGTTTCCTGATGAGCCCACACAGCATTTGGTACCTCACCTGAGGTGCCATCTACTCTGTGAACTGCTTACACATAAGTGCAGCATCATGAACTACATTTTGAAAAGGTCCCAAAAGTCTACATGTAGCAACACTTGACTTGTAAATAAGCAGCTTTTATACACAACATGACCTGAGGCATCTCAGGCAAAACTGAGCATCCTCATTCAACTGTTTCAAGTATCTCATTTTTGAAAAGCTTTATAAAATGATCAGAAACTCTGGTTAACCAGACCAAATGGACTAGCAAAAAGCATCTTACAATGACTTGCAACTATATAAGGGAGGCAATAGTGCCAGTTATTCAAACAACCACCACATATATCACAGCTTTAGATATATTCCTTGCAAGCCCAGAATCTAAATACCCCACTGTCGTGATCTGTTTAGCTGGAGAGATGTAGTGGTATTACAGAAAAGGAGAGCTGGCTCATTCACCTCTGGATTCACCAAGGACTGGGTGAGAAAGTTTGAAGAATATTTGTCTGAGTTACTCTTTTTCCTGCTAATTGTCAGCTGCAGTGTTCGCCACTGGATATAGAAAAAATAACGAGTGCAAGGAATGGTGCAATAATCAGAACTCTGAGCCATCACTCACTGTCCTAATTTTTGTTCTATGCAGGAAGTCAAATTAGCTGACTGTTTTAAATGCTAATATTTGCCCTTTACAAATACTATACAGAAAGACAAGGAAAAAATCATGACACAGAGCTTTTCAAGTATGTGCTTGGCATAATTAGAAAGAGGGCAATCTTAGACTCTGGGCAATCCTTGTGACTTCCCTATGCAACATTAACATTTAATACACAACACATCTTTCCTCCCTAATTTCCATATAGTGGTAATGCCTCTGCAGAGAAATACTTTCTTCAGTCTTGTATATTTTAAAGATTACTTTCAGAAGGATGATATTAATTTCAATTACTGTACCTAAAGAGATGGTCAAAGCTTCAGCCTGCTTGGAAACATTTCCCTACACTATTTCCCTCAGCACCTGCTGGCCCAGGTACAAAGCACACAGTGTGAGCTCCTCCTCTGCAGGCAGCCCAGATAACCTCACCTGGGTTAGTGTACAGGTGACTCTCCACAGTTTTCCCAATGCTCTGCAGTTTAACAGTTTGAAGGGACTCATCCCCATGCATGACTGTTGGCAGGCTGCCCAAGGCATCGTGAACCAAATTTGCCACTTCTCTCACATCAAAGAGCTTCAGAAGTTCTGAGTACACTGATGGGAATGAGCTGAGAAACACAGCCTAGGGTGAAAATGGACAGTCAGAACAGTTTTGACATTTATAGAATTTAATAAACTATAGAAATTTAAGTAACTCTAGAGAAATGCCTGGCTTCCAGGGTAGGTAATAGCTTTAAAATTGTTTTATTTTCAGAATTAATAGGCTCACATTCATTAACAGACTTACACTTGTGACTACTTCCTTTAAGTAATATTTAATGATTGTTAATTCCTCCCAGGACAAAGTGCAAGTTCAACTCAGAGCAAAAATATTTATTCTTTAAATACACTTTTGCCTCTATGAGAGAAAATTTTTAAAAGAATGGCAGAATATAGCTGATGTGATACAAAAAATATTTGTGTCGGTTGGTTTACTTTGTTTTAAGGTAAGTAGTATAGCAGCCTCTGTATCTTCCATTTTTCAAATACTGAACATTTTTAATTTGGAGTGAGGCAGCACTGGTAGTCCTGGTTCCCTTCAACAATCTTTAAAATGGGTCAGAAAGTCATTGATGAATTTAAAAACAAAACATTGTAAAAATAAGGAGAACAATGCCAGAGGAAAGAAGCTAAAACTGACATTCCCTTCTACTACTCTAAATCCTCCTGTTTGTGAAAAGTTACACACTCACACTGGTGGCAGAACAGGCTAACATGAGTTAAAAACAATTCTAAATGTGGTTATTTGTATTCTTTTGTTGTCTTTTGACTCCAGCTGCTTACATGATATGACGTGGAAGAACTACCTTTCTAAGTCTGTTCTCTCTGATTTGTCATTTTCTTGGTGGAAGAGTTTTCTACAGAAATTTGGAAAACATTAATTCTTAACAGGATCTTAACCATCTCTGTTTACAGAAACGTGGGAAGAGGATGGTATATTTATATATTTATATATTTAATATACAGCGCTGTCTCCTGTGTTTTGCCTCTACACTGCAGCAGGAGCCCATTTTTGTAGTCACAAGTGAAATAAAAATATCATGTGAGTATTAAACCATATGGTTCATCAAGAATTAAAAACTTTCTGTAAAGCATGACAACTCTGATAGTAGTCTTTGGTATGGCTCAAATTCTTTGGTAAAAACCAAAACAGATAAAATGTTTTATTTGTATCCATCAATATAATTATAATAAAATTCAGTATAAATGTCAGCTTTAGGATTATCTATTCCAAGCATATTTAGAAGGTGCTGGTATGAAAATTTCACACTGTAGGATGGAAAGTTGAAAATGTCACTTTGTTCTAGCAAAAATGCATTTTCTTTCTGAGCAGGCACACATTTTTCACACTGGATGTGGAAAATGCCAAGAAGCCATAACACTTACTTGTAGCTGGGATAAAGCACTGGTTCCTTTGCTCTCCTGGGACAGGAAGAAGCGCACTGACATAAGGAGCTCTTGAATACAGCAGCGAAATTCCTCCTCATTTTGTCCACCAGTAGCAATAGAGAATAATCTTCTTGATTGAACTATGTATTTAAAGATATATTCCTGTGCCTATAAATGCCAAAATCAGAGGTAACTCACAAAAATTAACATGCTTATCTCCAAACAGAGTACATGTAATGATTATATCATTCAAATAAAGAAAAGAATCTGAAACAGGAGGCCATTAGTTAATTGTGATAAATCTCTCTATTGGAACACCAACAAAATTTTAATTTAAAAAACCAAACCAAAACAAACAAGTAAAAACTCAACACCACTTTCTCCTCCCACCCTGCCCCCCCTCCAAAAAAAGCTTAAATTAAGTTGCAAAACTGTTGGAATGCAAATTCAAAACACTGCCCTCTCTTAGTGGCAAGACACCAAAGTTCACAGCAGCATAGAAAAACACAGAAGGGTACCACATTGATACTTTATTTCCAAATTGTAGTACGTGTCCCACATGGGATTATTGTGTTGTATAACTCAGCCTGATGGCACGTTATGCTCTTCTGATAGCACAAACCAAGGCAACAAGAACAACCACAACCACCACAATCAGCAGAATTCCCTGGGGTCAGGACTGAACCACTAAGTCAGCATTTAGATTCATGCCATGGGTTACCAGTGTAACCTATATTTGATTCCTCTGCCTCATTCAGTAAGGAACATAGAGCTCCACAGACTAATGGTAGTGAGCCTCAATGGTCAGCTTGCTGACATAAACTGAAAATCTGCAGCTCCATAGAATTAGTACTACTCTTCCATCATTTATATATATTCCGCTTCATTCCCTAAGTTAAACCCACATGTACTGTATGAATACACCATTCAAATATATAATTCAATAATATTTATTACCTTTAGTACTTGCTGTATGTGATCATGAAGCTCCACCTCAGTGACTCGATCAATATGCCACTTCAGTACTTTTATAAGATCTCTATAATAGCACATCAGAAAGCATTACAACACAGAGGTGGGAGAAGGGTTAACTTTGCACATAAAATGCAAACCAAAAGCTGTCATATGAGAAACACTGGCAAAATAAAAAATAGATCACTAGATTTCACTGATCACCACAGACTCAATAGTACACTTAGTTTTAAGTCTGCTGAAGAGCAGCACCTAATAGATCTCTGATGAATGGCCAATACCAGCACTAAGTAAACAGTAGAATGATTTTAACAAGGATACACTATTTGCTTAACCTAATGATTGATTCTTTTAGTATAGTAAAACTGTCAGTATTAAATCAGATAGAAAAAGTACAGACTTCACCTGTATGCAAGTGCTCCTGCAAAATGACTTTCAATGTAAGTGTCCATTACTGGCTTAAAGTGGTGAAACTTGCTGTCCTGCAGCAAATTTATTATATGAACCTAAATGTGAGAGAAAAAGGAAAAAAAAAAAACCACCTTTTTTTTTTGTTTTACTTGGCTTTTAGCTAGTGCTAAGCATGATCACAAAATGAAACTTACCAAGCAATCAAATACTTTTGATCCATATTTTTGAGAATTTTCATCTAAAATACCAAATAAAGTGTCTAGCGTATCTTGAAGAAACTTTATGGAGAGAATAAGAGTGTTATTAACAAGATGCTTCTGTGACATAGAAATACATTATTTCCTTCGTATCATCTAAAAGGATGAAAACATATATACCTTCACTATTTCTGAACCATCAATTTCTTTTAATTTTGAGAGGCAACCTGCAATTTTGTCTGGGTGGGTTCTCCACTTCAGAAGGTCAAGCATATCTCCTGCAAAAACAAAATGCAAGATTAAAGTTGGAAGCAAAGCAGTTTTTCCTATTTTAAATTTTACTATTACAGTTCACTCAGCAAAATCTGGCATCATTAAAACAAAACACCTTCAAATTTGCTATAATATGATCTTTCCAAGAACACATTTTCATTCCATTCTGTAATTGCTCCACCAATACAAACATAAGAACATGTTACTGGGTCACTAAAATCACTCTCCTGTGGCCACTCTATCATGCAATCTCATCCAGATACTATCTTAAATAAAGCAGTTATTTGCCCTCTCTCATCCCATTGAAGGCTGCCTTCCAGAGGTACTCTGGAAGCCAGAAACAATCTCCTAATTGCTACCTTGACTGTATTTGAAGCACTCATGTTTCTATGGCCTTGTAGAGCTCAAACATGATGCCTCTAAGATCCCACTTGATTAACAAGAAAAAAATCTCTTCTGGAAAATGAACTCTTCTGAGCTAAAAAATACCTGAGTATGTCCAAACTTCCTCCAGTTTTAATTCCTTAACCTTCAGCTTCCTTAACCAAAATGATAACTACATTATAGATAAGATTACATCATTTTCTACATCATTAGCAAGCTCATACATCTCTTGTAAACACCTGACATGTACATTCTAGAACTTGAGTGTCTTTTAGATAGACATATTCATGTCACCAATATGATGCTTCTCCTGTTTAGCACTATTCAGCTCCCTGGATAAAGAAGAATCCCCAGGAGTCTCCACTAGGATATCCTGCCTTTTCCACCATTAGAGTCAATCTAATTTCTACTCTTTCTTATTATTTAAATCAAAGTTACAATATTTTGCTGTATCATAGTCCCTCTCAACTGATGAGACCTTTCAACAACATATTAGCAGAAAATTGTCTCATATTTTAGTGAAGTCACTCTCATCTCCACATCCTTCCAGTGCTTTAAAACAGATAAATCCCAGAGATTTCTTCATATCTAGTAGTAATTTCCATCTGCTCAGGAAGGAAATTCCTTTCACTATAGTGCAACTTTCTGCTTCCATTTTAACTTTTACTTGCTTGTTTGAAAATTCTTATTTCTAATCTATATGTTTTCTTATGTGCTGCATTGCTGAACTGCTGCATTTCCTCCTGACAGTAAATAAAAAAATTGGAAAAGCAAGATTAAGAAGTTCATTCTGGCATTATTTGTGTTTGATAAACTCATCTTACAGCACATCTGAATTAGTTACACATTGATTTTTTCATCCACGGTTTCTTGTAAATACTACCAGAAAATTCATCATGGACAGATGGCCCAATGACTATATCTGCCCTTCCACATATCTTAAATGTAAGTTCTACATTTAGTAGTCTTTGAACACATGTTATTGCTTCACAGAGGTACTAAAAAGCCCACCTTGCTATAAGATTGAGAATTTCTTGTTCCATACCATTCAATATCCTAAAATAGTTTTGCAAACTTGGCTTGGTTTTTCAGCAGTTTTTCCTTGCTGAACTCAAACACATCTGCAGAGCTCCTTTCAAGCTGTATTCAGTAAAAGCTACACATATTTTTGACTGTTAAATTAAATAAATTCCAAATCTCTTTTATATTCAAGTTTACTACTGCCACACTTCACTGACCAGCTTTTCAGAAATTCTCAGTGCCTAGTGGTTTGAAGCAGAAAACCTTAATCACCATCCAACCCTTCCACCAGTTTAAGCTACAGTCCAGCTGATCACTGCCCTGCACTGTGTCAGAAGGAGCCAGGGTTTCTGAAGAGTTCTCAGTAGCTATTAAAGTAAGAAGTTAATAGCAAGTTTTCCTTTTGGTTCAGCACCTTTTTGGCTGCTTTCTACCACAGACTGTTTTCAACACCCATGTTTGTGTCATCTCTTTCCTGGTTTGCTCCAGGGAAGTTCCTCTATACCACAAAAAAATGAAGTAATAATTTTTACTTTATTAACACTAAAAAATCTCCACTTACATTCAGATTTTGCCATAGATGTTAATGGCAAACAACCAACATAAAATTCCACAAATATTTTGCTGCCTTAATTGCTTTTGATGGACACAGACTGTTTTGATGCATTTATGTGTTATATTTTTGCTTTACTTCAAGCTGTGTTGCATGGAAAAAAGACATCCTTGAATTGCACTGAATGTTGAAGAGTCCCACACATGTATCAGAGACACATCCCAAAGATCAAGGACAAATTATAGCTCTTATTATTCTTTCTGGCAGGAATTTTTAAGGAACAAGATTTACAAATCCAGCGAATTACGTTTGTCTTTCAGATAATTAAATGTCCTTCCACACTTTAAGCCTCAGCCCAAGCTGACGAGTAGCAAGCTATAAGTTCAGAGCAGGAAAAACACTTCTTTACAGGTTTGCTGGAGTAACTTGGTAGAAAATGGTTAACACTCAATATTAGGGATTTGTTGGGGGATTTAAAAAGAAAAAGAAAGCAAATGTAAGACACTCACTTCAAAGAATTTATTTCAAGGGAAGTGCTAAGGAGGAAAGACATTCTAAGATAACATTAGCAAATAGCCTAAGCATAAATGACATGAATAGAAAATCTGACGTGAGTCACAAGGGAATGGATAGCAGTGTGTAACGTAGTAAGAGACATGAAAATATAAAACTGTTCCCAGAATAGGCCCACTAGGAAATCATAGTTTTGGAAAAGGGAAAAAGTCACTGGTGATGAGTAATTTTGCTGAAGAATAAAAATATTTCCAATGCATTATCTTCAAAATAATCAAGGCCTGTATGTTTAAAACAGACTACACCTGACCTGTTATCCCTACCAAATAAAACATGTCCTCTCTCAAAGCATGCAATTTAAATCCAAAGAGCTACATTTAATTGAAAGTTTAGAATCATGAGTTTAAGGAAGTGGTTTGGGATGATTTTCCATCTCTCTCACATAAGTCCTGAGACATCAGAAATTGACTTGTTATGACACTACTACACTTCAGGAGGAAAAGACTGAATTTCAGAACTGGCAGTCAGCATGTCTCTTCCAACAGGCTGCTTCTGTGGTCACCAACACTTCCTCCATAACTAGAGTTATTTGGAAAGCTGCCCAGTGCTATTTGTGTTTTATTGATTCACTGGTTTTTTTGGTTTTTTTTTTTTTTTTTTAATGCAGCTAGAAGTATTTCACCTCCGCCATGCTGTATGGTGTGTTTGTTGCTCTGCTGCTGAACAGCTGCTGACCAGGGATGTCCCAATCAGTGCTGACAAACAAGTGGATGCCAACAGCTAAAATGTTCAGACTTACTGGAAGGATCCCGACTCTCTTGCAGCCAACAATCCCTGCTATATGTCAAACACAAAGACTGTTTTGGTAACTACTCAGTAGAAAAATACTGTGCTCTCAATCACTCTTTTGGGGTTTTATAGAGTAATGAAAAATAACTACCCATCTAAGAATATAATAGAAAAAAGCTAGTATACTTTTTGCTAATATTAACTGATTAGCTATCCAGGATCAAAAGGAAAAGAGAAGGAAAAACTAAATAGCAGAAAGATTAGATAAGGACGCGTTCTCAGCCATGATGAACGCACAGACTTCCCTGGTTAGAAGGTCTCTAAAAATGGTTTGGAAATAATCCTAACAACCCCTCCAAAGTGCCCAGGGTAAGGAAGTTATGGATCCCAACAACTAGGAGTCAGCCTCCATCCCCCAGTCCCCATAATTTTAATATGCATGAGAGCTGATGGCATGTGGGAACAATCAATGAGAGAATGACAGCTGAGTAAAATTTCCCAGCAAGTGAGTAAAGCTGCAGCCTAATTCAGTCACACCCTTTACAAGTCTGGGTTTGGGGTCCTTCCCCACCCCATAGCCAGACAACAGAATAATTTTTAATTCATTTTCAGACTGAACATTGTTGTTTGTAAACAACAGGTGAATCTCTGAGACATTCAGAAAAAATCTCCAAACTTAAAAACAAATTAAAAAATAACCAGCAATTTTCAAAAATACCAATACAAATGCTTACCAAAAAAAATTAAATACACAGATCTTTTTAATCCTGTGGTTTTTAATACATAAGCTACATTCTCTCAGGGATAACTGAAGTAATGCTCACATGACCAAATATCCACATGCTTTGCTCTATGTTCATTTTCTGAGCATGCAATAGATTTTGGCAAATTTTTGTTTAAAAGAATGGGGATTTGGAAACTCACCAAGATGAACTTCCCAAAGAAGATCCTTGGAGAAAATATGAGCCTGTCTATTGAAAATATTTCCACCCTCTGAAGTACTGCTGAAATAATTGTTAACTCTTTCAGAGCTGAAAAGGGGATCAATATTATTCAGATATTCTACACCCTCTTACTCAGAATATGGTTAAAAATAGGAGGAAATTTTGTGCCCTATGCCACACATCTACTTAAAATAAGTACAAAATAACTTCTGTACTGTAAATAAAAATTATTACTAGAACCACAGACAGCAGGGAACTATTTATCAGTGAGACACTTCTAAGTTCCAGGCAGCACTTTTATGCATGTCTAAGTACCAGTACATTAATGTAATTTCCTAAATCAAGGCCTTTAACTGAAGCAAATTTAGTCTCTGATTCCCTATTAGCTACCTTTGGGAAAATCTTTCATTGAGTAACTTCATTACTATGGTAATTGCTATGAAAATACAAAATGGGTGTGTGCAAGGAAACAAGCCACTTACTGGTTGCACACAGTTCTATTTTGGACACTTGGTATTAAAGGGTGAAAATTAAGAGCGCTATTTCAACTTTAAAAGCTGCTCTGTTTTTGCTAAACATCTTTAACCAATTTGCAGGCAGTTAGCAATTCTACCATCATACACACAAGATGAATAAAGTCACAGATATTCACACACCAGAGAGATCAAAGAATCAATATATAATTGTAGGTCTATCAAAGAATGGTCAGAAACACATTACCAAGCAAATACACAATATTTAGAAATTTTTGGAAAACTGTTCCACAGTTTTTTTGTTTTAGTTACAGGTAGATCAGTTATGGCAGGTAAACAAGAACCTCAAGAACTTTATACATAACACTAGTTAAAAACTTTACACAGAGCACTGGTAGAGTGTGTAAACACATGTATTTAAATCTGCTGCTCCTTATAGCCAGTGTATAAACTGTTTTAAGTAGTAATAAATGTTTGTTGGCTTGAAGAGAAACAAAAAAGCAATATATGCCTAACTAGAAACAAACTGCTACAGCCGAAAGCTGACGATAAGTATTTCATAAAAAATCTACAACAAACAGATTAAGAGGTTTTATAAAGCAGCTGGGTTTTGATAACTGATTCCAGAAGTGCTGCATTTGATTCCAATATCATGATCATCTAAAAAGCATTCTTGAACTACTTAAAAACAGTGGTTCATCATGATCCATTTGTTTCCATCTGGATATAAAAAAATTATGAAGAAAACCAGTTCACAAAATAGAACATAAGCTATTTTTGAGTACATCCATGCTTGCTTGGCATGGAAAAGACTGACTATGACACTCATTTCAGCTCATCATGTTTTAAATAATCAACATATCCTACCATTTTGTGTGAGTTTGGTGGAGCAGAGAAAGGATGTAATCCAGAAGGACTCCTTAGTGGATTTTACTGCTTGGCTGTTGTTTCCTAGGGATATTCCCTTTGAAAAGGGGAGTTTGAGGTAGCGACCAGAATCCTGAAGGTTTGCATTTTCTTCACACTGCGGAAACAAACCAGTTAAAATAACTGTACTGCACAAAACAATTGACCAAATCTCTAAATTATATGAATCATTGTTTCTCTGTCAGAAACTGAAGAATTTCCAATTTGCCTGTTGCAGCTTTGGTTTTAGAACATAGCATTCAAATTTAACAAATTTGCACAGGTTACATTAAATTAATAGCTACAAATTTTCATGTTGAAATCTAAACTTTATCTGGGAGCAC
Organism: Ammospiza nelsoni; assembly: GCF_027579445.1. NCBI lineage: Eukaryota > Metazoa > Chordata > Aves > Passeriformes > Passerellidae > Ammospiza > Ammospiza nelsoni. The sequence continues at coordinate 26,900,661 of NC_080637.1, read as the reverse complement.
ATAAAATCTGCTGAACAAAGTGACAGTTCTCATATGTGGAAAGAGAATTCCACAAAATTAAAATAACTTACCGTTGTGAAATTCATTGTAACACAATGTGATATAATAGTAAGACTTAGGAAAACCAATGCACTGAAACACATACCTAGATTCAATTGCAGTTTATATCAGGAAGGTGAATATTAAACAATCAGCAATGGATATTTTAATGGTGACAAGATTATCATTTATTTGATAATCAATACAGACTTTCTCAATTTAATGTCTCTGGACATTCAAAGTAGGTTCCAGTGGAATCATTACTGCTAATGACTGCTAATTCAAATTACCTTGTGTACAATTAGTTCATGGGTGCCATCTGGCAGAGTCCTCCCATTTTCCTGCATCAGGGGCACGAAAGAAAAGCCAAACAACTTCTTCTCACCCTTTTCTTTTGCTGAAATGCATGTATAAATAGCAGCAGTTAATATTATACTTTTTAGACAAAATAAATGTATAAATGCAACATAGGAAAGTACACTGGAGCTGCAGCTAGTCAGATGAAGATTATCTTGAATTGCTGTTCCAATTTGCACATCATCTCCTTTTTTATCTTTAAATCAGAAGGGAGTATTCTGAAATAATTTAGTATATATTAATAACAAATAATGTAAGCCACCAAGTATGCAAGCTTAGCAACATATAGAAGTTTATCCTCCTCTGTGGAACCTTTCTTTCATGCCTTGGAATGCAGAATGTGGAACCAGTCAGCAGTTTTTACCTCAAAATCATCTCTAAAATGTTTCATAATGTTTTAAAGTTTTTAGAATTTTGTAAGCAAAAAAAGCATTACAGAGAAAGCTCATGCAGCTGTCTTTTCCCTGAGGTGTTATGGAAACTCATGTGCTGACTGCAGCCCTAATGGGGAGGGCCAGCAGAAGTCATGAGCAGCACTCACTGGAGCAGTGCCGGAATTCACAGCGGATGTGAGCGCCTCGGAACTTATCCACAGGGATGGGAAGCTTCAGCAGCTCAGCCCACCTGGGGCCATTGTTGTGATAAAGCACAAAAGAATGGTACTCGCTGGCTGGTGGCTCTCCAGAGCCAAATGAGATAAAATCCTAGTGAAGGAAAAACACGATTAAGGATAGATCAATTCACTGGTAAAATGACATCAAGGACTGCTCTTCCAAGGAAGACTATTTAATGTTTACATTCATAACATAAATGCCAAATGTGGTACAATGTTCAGTATCTTATAACCCTCAAAAAAGGCAGCACTGTTTTTTATACTTGCAATTAGAAAATTAGAAACAGCAAGAATCATTCACATAATTCAGAGCAGAAGTGTTTATCAGGGTGTACTGGGTGATCAGGGAGGTTTAAGCAACACACGTGTTGTGGATTCCCATGACACAACGCAATCCTGCCAATGTTATGCCCCAGCAACAAAGAATGGAACTGAGACCAGGATAGCCCAGCTCAAGATCTTCAATCATCTGAAATAAGCCTGTAACCCCGGCACTATCAGTGGTATGTCCCAGGATTAGAAAATAAATGTGGATTCTGTGATCAAGAGGAAGCAAAGTGTTGGCTGCCTTTACACCACCCATGATGGACTCCCCATAGCAAGGCAGACAAATGGATTTGTCTAAAGTCCTGACTTGGGGATATCTATTAATTCTCTGTGGGAAAGGTAAGGTGCAGCTTTTACAATTATAATCTCAATATCATGTTTATGTTTAACATACACACACACTTATGTTTATATATATAAAATGGGTCTACACTGGATGCCACGGATCAATAAGCACAATTTCACTTCAGATACAAAAGCACACAATTTGAGCCAGGCTTTCTTCATTTTGTTACCCCACAAACCATGAAATCATGCAGAATATATGAAAATACTACTTCCAAATTTAAAACAAAACAAAAACCATATAGAAATATGTGAGGAAAAGTTTGAATGCGAACAGAAATCTTTCTGGTATAGTAAAATGTTGAGAAACAGTCATCTATTAATAATTAAAATTTAAACCATTGCCTGTTTGTAAGCCATCACCAGCCTCATAAAATAAAATTTGAAGATGAAAAGGAATATTAATTTCTTTTTTTTACTGATACATGGTGCTGACTTCTGCAGCAAGAATCTCTAATTTATTAAAATCAGACACAAAATTCACAATTATCAAGAAGTTATTCTGTGTAACATAAAAAAATTGCATATTTCTAAGAATAATTTTTAGGAAATACAAAGTTTCCCAAACTTGATCTTCCTTCAACATTTTCCAACATTTTAATGGAATCATCAGTTATTTAGTTGGCAATTTTACAGGTTTATCCCAATCATGTAATTCATCACAGAAATAAAACAAACATATAATAAGGTTTAATAATATAGACATTTTATAAATCTTTTAAGCAAAGTGGAAACACTTTGAATACCTAAAGACAGCAAAAGATAAATATGTCCTTTCCAAAGCATTTTTGTATTCTTCAATCAGTGCCACAAAAGAGGATTTACACGTGAAAAAGTGTATCAAAATTAACTACAGAAAGGAAAAACATAAAACAAGGATACCTTTAAAATTTGACCACTGCTGTCCACCACATGCATTGTCACTTCCACATTTCTGGCCACACTTTTCCCTCCTTTCTCAAATTCTCCTCTTTCTACAGTGATATATAAATCATTCCTCATTTCACCTATTAAAAAAGCAAAAACAGAACAATGTGTCCAAAATTCAGTCCAACTTGCTAAATTTTGCTTTCAGTACTTCAGTAGATTTTCATGATATCTTACAAAGGACAGTGCTGCACCCACAATTTATCCGCATTTTTGGATTTTAAACAATAATTGTGCTCATAAACCAAGAAAAGCAAAAGATCTTCATCCCTCTCAAAAATCAAAGATTATTTGCCATACAAAAGCAGTTCTAGGGGCTTCTACTCATCTGTTGAGTCTGTTTGGTCTTTTCATTGGCTCCTCGAGGTATACTGCAGCCAGTGTCTAGCTCCACCTCACTTAATTCTTCTTCTAATCTAAGGCAATATTAATGTATTTCCTTTCATCTGTAACTGTTACAGATCTCTGTTTAATTGATTACGACTTTTCTTCTGCTTAATCTTAACAGGAAATGTATTATTTTGCAAAAGGGAAAACCAAGAACTGGTGCTCTTTCCATTAGAAGGGCAGTCTTCCCGGATTATGAGTATTACAATTTGTAATCTAAAAAAATCTCAATATATTTTACATTAATAGGGTGTTCCAAAGCTTTTGAGGGAAAAGTTTGCTTAGTTAGCTTATTTTTTGCTTGTTGGAAAGGCTTCTCAGAAATTAGACTCTTCATCAGGACATTTAAACTACAAATCCAATACAGACACCACCTAAGTACCATATGGTATGCACAAGGACTGCTAGCACATCTAAATTTAAATTCTTTTCACGTTCATGCAGTATCACACTAAGTAGTCTGTCAGAACACAAACAGATCATATGGACTAGATCAATAGTAATTTTATTTTAGCTTCAGTTGACACAAATTGCAAAGTTTGATGAAAAGAGGAAAGAGTGGTTGCAGTGGGGACCTGGCAGGGGTAAAAGCAGTACTGGTAGTGACTCAAGTGCCATAGTAGGGAAACCCCTGTTCTGTTTAAAGATGCTGAACCTATTTGTGAAGAGTGCAAACAAATCCAACTCTTGAACAAAGTTACCAGAACTACTTTGAAGCAAATGGACATTCCTTGTGAAAGGCAGAACAATGAAGGATGAACAGCATCATAATTAGAAGAATTTTCTAAAATTCTTATTTCTGGACTTTGTTGAAACAGAAATTGAGATTATATGTTTTCATCTAGAGAAATGCAAGTTTAGTGAAAAGGGAATTTCATCTTTTAATAAGGCAGATTTTCACTCAGCACTGCTGAAAGTGTGATAGTTTGGTATATTTATAGGTGTGCCACTTGGAAGGCAACCATGGGATGTGTACTTGTATTGTGGGTAAAATTAATTATAATATATGTAACATAAATAATTAATGCATGTTCAATTTCTAGCTGCATTTTAATTTGCAAGTAGAATTTGACATGCTTGAACTTTCCATAATACTCTCATGTTTCACATTCCTTACATTTTAATGCAACTCTCTAGTAATTTTTAAGTAACAGAAACAATGATCTTGCTATAGTTAATCTAATATTTTTATAATATTATTACATCACTGGATGCAAAATAATTAAATGATTCCTCCAAAGCACAATCTAAATGATAAAAAGATTTAAAGAAGAAATTGCCATATCACAGATGCCTCAAGACCCATGCCCACAAACAAGGGGGGAAATCTGCCATTGTATTACCTTATTATCAGTAACCTGCTGAAACAATCATGGGCAGAGGCTAGAATACAGCTAGACAGAATCAACAGAACAAATACAAATAGTATTCACTTAAGAGTGTCTGAAGTCAAGGATGAAAGAGCTGAATTACTAATAAGTGAGAGCAACCACCAGATCAGGCTCTGGTTCCTGGTGGGAAACAGGATTAAAATAAGCAAAAGGTGATGGTTATTCAGGTGATGGCCTTGTAAGAAAAAAAACCAAAAAACCCAACACCAAACACAAAAGCAATCTCAAAACAAAACCCAAACACAAACTCAAAGCTTTCCAAAGGATGTTATGAATGTAAGTAACGTAAAATGATGAAAGGAAAAGATGGAGAAATTGTGAAAAAAAAATCAGCTACAGGATATGAAAATGGCAATCATAAGGACTCAGGAAATCCCTTGAGTTGAAAATAGCTGGAGGCTGGGAGACCATCCGGGGGTAATTACCATACTCTTAGGTGCATACTCAGCTTTTACAAAAATGCCATTTTTCCACCTTCCTTAACAAAAATTCTCACTCCAAAAATTGAAATTGTCTGTTTAAATTAAGTTAGGGCATTAGTTTGTGGTTCCACTTCCCATAAAAAACATTCAAAATCCTCTATAAAGCATTCAAACATCAGCACATTGCTGAATATATCTATATTCCTTTAACTGATCTTTCTTATTTAGGGTAACTATAATTACACATTTGATTATAAGAATATGCATCATTTTTCTATGGGATCTTTGCCTTCACCAGTCAACCAGACAGATTAAATAAACTTGTCACTAAGGTAGTCAATTACCACCATAAGTAGCACTGAAAGGCCAAGTCCAGCTGAATATCAGAGTTCTGAGGTAGACTTTGGTGAGTACAAAAGGTATCTTCAGCTGAACTTATCTGCATGACTGAAATAAATCTTACAGGTGTATGTGTACTGAGACTTTACAGTGTTACACTTCACCAAATGTGAGGAATCAACACAGAAATAGGAAGGGCACATTTCAAACAGCACAGTACATCAGATTTTAATTACTGGTTGAAACATACCTACAGAATTAAATCTCTATCAGACAGAGGCTTTAGATGAGATTTAACAAGCAACACACTAATTCCAGCCCATTTCTGTGTTGAGAAATACAGTGTCTCCTTCTCCAAGCTTGTCTCAGAGAAAACATCCAATGGCTGTTTTCAGCATGAAGTTTGGTACAGGAATAAGCAACTGAAAACAATATTAAAAAACGTGCTCAGCTTTTGAAGTGACAAACCTACCTCCGCCTATAATGATACTGAGTGGTACGCAAGATCTAGAGCACTTGAAAGTATTTGTTTCAAAACAAAGGGCAGCTCATTTCTCCCTGCTCTGATGGAGCATTTCCATTCCCTGGCCCCTGTTATTACAGGTCACTTTCACCTGTCTGAATTTAGGGCATCCAGACTGTGAAATGAACACGCGGCGAGCAATACTCGGTTAGTAACATTCTTAGCCAGAGTCAAATCCCACATCAAATCAGCTTTGTCTAGGACTGTCAGCTTTCTGGGTAAGAAATGACTATCAAATAATGAATCACACACGTTTAAAATCAATAAACATTTTCTGTGAAGCTAAACTACCTAAGTCTCCTTAGAAGTCAAAGATACTTCATGTAGGTTATGAACTGAGTCAGCAGATGCTGGAGAAAAGCAAATTAAAGAAGCCTTTTGTAGCATTTCTGTGTTATTTGAATGATTTCACTGCTTAAAAAGCTGTTTATCTTGGTAAAGCTACTTTCTAGACATTATTTCAAGAAAAAAAATGAGGTTAACATGTTACAACCAGCATAGGTAAGACAGAGGATTGTTGTACATTGGGTGTGAGATGGTAAACAACAAAGAAGACATAAAAAAGTTGGTGTTGGTCCCTATGAGAGGGGGAAGTAATAAGCTGTTTTTGGAAAAATCAGAACTGTGAGGACCAAGGAGTGTATCTAGGGAAGTTGGTTGTCCATCTGACAATCATGCAACTGAATGTGTTGAAAAGGGTTATATTCTGTCCTAATTACAGAAGTGACCCAATAAGCCCAACACTTTGGGACTTAGTTAGCACCCTATGATTTCACCTTTTCACCAAAAGCAGGCTGACAAATTCCTACAAGAGCTTCTAGTATTAAGTGAGGGTTAAAGCCATATGGAAACTGAATTTTCACAGAATTTAACAACGACAACAAAGTCAAGCTGCAGTGGTGTGAATACAGACATAACATGCACAAGCTTTCAGTGCACATTCTGCATGGACAGCCACTCCGGCATGTGAATTTAATTGTAAATGAAATGTGTTGAATTGAAATGTCTGAGTTGCTAAATAGAAATGTGTACAGCACAGCACTGGCAGTACCTGCCTCATCATATGGTCCTGCCAATACATCGCAGGTTTAATCTGGCAAAATTATCTTGAAAGGACTCTCCATGGGCTAAGAGAGGAAGAGCTCCAAACCCCTCCTGTCCCAGCTGTAGGGGCTTACCAGGTACATTATAGCTCAAAAATTCTGACCTATGAAGCAAAAGCTTCATGACTTCAATCCAACTAGCAATGAATTGTACCAGGGCAGAATGGGGGCGAGGGACAGACACCTGATCAGCATCAATTACATGCAAAATCTAATATTAGGAACAGGAGGAAAGGCCAATTAAAGTCAAAAACAACCACAAGAGGACTGATGGAGGATGCAGTGAATAGGGTCAGCCTTTCTTAACCTGCAAACTACAAACTACAAATATTAAATAAGCAGTAAAGAGAAAAGAGCCAGGAGTAATTTCCAGGCTGGAGATGACAATGTGTGTTCAGGGACCTATTATGGCCACTGCAGAGTTTTATTATGGGATGCCTCTGCAGGCTCCCTTTCCTTCATAGGTTGGAGGCTCCATCATCACTATCAAGGACCTGTGTACAAGCTCTGGTCTCCTGCTGCTCCCAAGTTGGACCTGCATGTAAACTGCCCCCAGCTCAGAGAGGCTTAACTGCACCCACAGAATCTCAGGTGACAGGAACAACACAGGTAATCACTAGTCAGGACAAAGTCAGATCAGTACAAGCCTCAGGAGAGCCTTTGTATGAATCCATCATTTGCACTGCTATTTTTATAGAAACATTTGCACCTAACCTAAGCATCAAAGCAATGATTTTTCATCACAAAATTGCTTTTAAACTTACACTGACAAACCTGTGAGATGCAGCTGCAACACAGATATTATAACAAGACTTTTCTTGTATTTCAAACCTATTTAGAACTGCAAAATCTCTTGTAGCATATTAATATGAAACAAGGTTTTCAAGCAGAAGATAGCTGTCAAAGATCAAAGGTAGTGTCTTCGTTAGAAACAGGAGTTTAGTTTGCCAGTTATCCTCAAAAAGCTTTCTAGTGAAATAAATTTCAATTTTATTATTTAGTAGGGTAACAAAACACAGCATGAGTGTATTTGAACAAGCATCTCTGATAGTTACTGCTGTACTGACAACAGCCAATAATTTAAAAATAAGTATACAGACCTCACTAGGAGCTTTTGTTTGGAACTGCTTTTTTGAAAGCTTTGCTCAGAACTGTAGGACCTTTAGAACCATTAATTGCAGAAGAGCAAAAAAACCTAATTTCATTTAAAGGAAGTTCCTGTTCATCTGTGTAAAATAGGGGCTAACGAGATGCTTTATACTCTAAATATATCTTGAACAGCTCTTACAATTTTTCAGTTGTAGGGACTGAAGATCTCTGGCTGTGGCACAGACAAAATGGTACTAACCCAGAAGGTAAACCTTGTGGATGAAAACATTCTAGAAAAAAGATCCTTAGAATACTTTGTAGAATGGGAAAAGAGTTGTGTAGCAACTGCCAGTGGGAGGATATAAAAAAAAAAAAAAGCAGCAGAAGGTGATTTAAACTTTTAACTTGAGGAGAGTGCTAAGGAAGCTTAGCTAATCCCCTTCTGGCAGTTGAATGGTGATGATTTCATAGTCCAACTTCCATGCAATGAGCTGGGACATCTTCAACTAGAGCAGGTTGCTCAGAGCCCTCTCCAATTTTTCTTAAATCTTGCCAGGGATAGGACAGCTACACTCTCTCTGGGCACCCTGTGTTGGCATTCCTACCTTTAAAAAAAGTAAAATGATGCAACGTTTCCTTTTTTACAGTCACTGGATACTCCATATGACTGCCATGACTTTTCAAATATCAAGGAGAGTGGCTTGGCAGCTACATCAGCCAATTCCCTTGGGACCCTGAGATGCATCTTGCCAGGTCACACAGACTTAATTATGTTCAGATTCCTCAGGTGTTACTGTTTTCCTACAGAGGGAGGAACTTTGCTCCCTTCAGTCCCTGCCTTGAGATCCACAGATTTGAGAGGTTGAGAAGAGAGACTTACGGTGAAGACTGAGGCAAAAATATTGCTGAGTACCTCAGCCTTTTCTTCTCATCTGCTGAGACCAGTTTAGCAGTCATGCTGATCACAAGGAGTATGCTTTTATTTTCTTTTCTGGCTGAAATACCTACAGAAGTTCTTATTTTTCTTTGCATTCCCTTGCTGATTTCAGCTCCAACTTTGCCTTTGCCTGACCCCATCACTACACAACTGGGCAATATTTCAATATTTTTTCCAGCACACCTATTAGTACTTTCACTGCTTCTGCATTTCCTTGTTGTCCTTTAGTTTGACCAGCAGGTCTTCACTCAACTATTCTTTTTTCTTCCCTTCCTGATTTCTTACACATTTAATTTAAAAACAAAAATTAATTTTAAAAAAATCAAGTTAAGCAATCTAGGATCATTTATGAAAATTGTAATACAGAAGAATGTTATCTGAGAGAAGGGCATTCTTAAGGACAGCAGCTTAGTAGGACACACAGGCATGCTGCATTTCACAAAGAATTTCATCACTGTAGGAAATGAAATCCCATTACTGAAACAATTTCCTTTTTGTTTTGCCTTTTAGAAGATACTGAAAGACTGACTGGCTGCTTATCAGGGAATATATTCAGCACTTTCAAAAAGGGGGGCAAATCTCATTGACATGCTTGAAGCTGCCAGTGAACACGTTTGAGTTTTAAAGACTGTGACAGCCACCAGTCAGCTGTCTGTTCAGCGCTTTTTCCCCACTGAGCAGATCTTCACTTCTCCATCACTGAGGCAAAGAACAACCAAGCAAGTTTTGCACACATTCAAAATATTTATAAGTAATATACACACGTGACTCAAGAATGAGAAAAGCTTTTATTTAGTGCTTAAATACATACATACAAAGAAAAACTCAGACTGAGACCTTCTGGGTGACATTTGACAAAGAATTATTTGGGGCAGGTTGTATGTCTGTATTTAAGTATATTATAGGGAAGAGGCAGAAAAAATTAAGGCAATTTCTACTATTTATATACTAGCAGCTACTTTATATATTATGACTAGTATTCTTGTTTATGTATGGGAAACTTAATTAAAACAACTCTGCATATGTTAGGATTTTAGGAGCATTGGTCACTTTGGTAACATCACTGCCTTTTTATTATTGGATTAAGTAGACTTGGACATTTAAATCAGAGATGAATAAACTGATTTTTTTAGTACTTCCCTCAGTTACTTTACTTTTATTTTTTAATAAAACATTATCTGCATTTTCAGCTTTACTACAGAAACACTCAACAAACTCTAAGACACACTCACCAGAAAACATCTGATTAAGCAAACGAAATGCCCTTTACAAGGAATTCTCTAATACTTTCATATCTCAAATGGATTGTACATTTACCACATAATACCCAATTGTTCCGTGACTTTTTCTCTTCCTTCTATCAATGAAATGAAAAACAAGCTGCTTTAAACAAGAGAGGAATAAAAAAATTGCAAGCTTTTTTCAACAGAAAACTTTGACTTGTTGACTTTGTCAAACTTCAAAATGAAGAAAATATTTCCAACACAATTGTGAAAGACTGTTTGCTTTAACAGAGCTAAAACATTCATTTGTTAGTTTGCCAGTGTTCCTTACCCAGTTTATAAAAAAAAAAAACTTCCAAGCCATAACTGTCCTTGCATACACCTCCCATGCATCACTGCTACTTATTCTATACTCAGTAGAAAGCCAGCTTATTCTTCAAATACCATAAACTGCAGAAGACTCTTTTCCCTATTCTTCATTTCCAGCAATTTTAAATCAAGGGAAGTACAATTAAATTCTGGCTTGTCTTCCCTTTCCAGAGTTCTCTTCTATTTTTTCCCTCAGTTTCTAATGAACCAAAAAAAATAAGATAGAGGAGTAGAAAGGAGAAGAAAAACAATATACAAGTTCCTTACACTTGTCTAATGAAATGCATCATACCCTTCTTTTCTCCAGTGACTTGTATAAATGTTAATTCCTTCAACAGATAGGATTAAAGTTTTTAAATAGTATTAAAATAGGATTTGAAAAGCAGAGGATATTCCTCCTACAGTACTACAGTTTTGTGAAAGGTCAAAATGCAGGGTTTGTCTTTACTCCACCATATTGCTCAAACATATTTTGTGTAACTAATATATCCAGTGGCAGAAGTTAAATTTTAATTGTTTGTACTTCATATAGTATAAAGAAAAGTTTGGGAAAATTCACTCCATTGCTAAAGGAAGAAAAATGTTGAAGTGTGTCAGATATAGATTTCTTCTCCTAGAATCTACAGCTCTTTACTAACTCCAAGCTCACTGGCAGATACAGACATTTACCATGATGAAGACAACATATTCTATAGCTTTCTTTATGTGGAGGCCTGAATATATGTATTGTTATAACAGCAATAAGAATACAACAACTGGTGACCCCGACGTGATGAAGAACACACAGCCAAACATCGAGAGAAGGTATGGAATTCCCTGGACAGCCGAGAGCTGTGGCAACCAGAGAGCTGACACTGTATAGGGGTATGTGTATATTCTATGTATATATCTAAGACAGCTGAGAGCTGTGGCAGCCTGAGAGCTGGGACTGTATGTGTATTGTAATTGTGTAATTGCTAAAAGAAAAGGGGGGAAATGTGGAGCCCTGAATATATGTATTGTTGTAACAGAAATAAGAATACAACAACTGAAATGTAGTGAGAGTCCTATGTATTAGATAAGCAGATCCTAGCTATTCTAAATGAGTCACAGCTGCGAAGTCCTTAGTTGGCCAGCAGCTGTGGCTTGTAAAGATAGCTGGGATAAAAGGGGTGGGTCAAGAGCCCAGGAGGAGCCCCTGAGAAGAGACACAAAGGACTGTGCTGCAGAGAAGAACAGCTTGGTACAGTATGGGACTTGAGAAATATGAAGACAACATGAATACAACACCTTTACATTTTTGCAGAATCTTTTTCTATGCTTTGAAAGAATGACTGTCTCTAGTCAAAAATCACATAATTGATAATGAATGTTATCACAAAGATAGCATTTTTTGAGACCATTTGTATAAAAAGACAAAGATTCTATTTCTAGCTTTATTTTAAAAAGCTTCTGAAAATAGTAAGAAAGGTTGGTGTGTACTTGGACATGAAAAGGCCTTTTAATAATCCAGATGAAAGCACGATTAGTACATTCAGTAGCTTTGAAGGACAGGATCTGATGAGATTTAACTGGACAGCAAAAGGACATCTAATGAAGTTAAAAGGTGACAAACATAAAGCAATGCAGAGTGATAGGAAAAAAATTCAGTTACTTTTCTTGAATTAAGCATATGAAAGCTTAACATAGGAAACTTAAAAGCACAGCAATATCCCAGGCACCTCATTTTATCTGCTAAATTGCAAAAAAGAAAAAGACCATGTTGAAACAAAATGCAGTTTTTAATCTTGGACAAATAAGTTCGAAAGAATGAAAGTTCCTCTACAAAGCTTAATAGTACAGCTGCATGTAGAGTTTTTAGCAATGACATTTGTCAAAATTTATCACAGAAATAAAAAAGGACCAAAAAATTCCAGGTTAATTATTACAAGCCAAGACTTCTCCAGTCAGGATTGACTAGCCCAGCTCTAGATACCAGTACAGATACCACACTAAGCTTGTGTACAAGGTAAACACTGGTCAATGTAGAACCATTGTAGGGATGCACCAATTCTTTAACCTCTTACAACAGCATATGATTTTAATAATTTGGATGGAAAGGAAGAAATATTAACTCTTATCCTTAAATCAAAGCATGTCATGATCAGCAGCAGCAGTAATGGCACCAGTTCAGATCATAAGCTGAAGAAAAGGATAGCTAACTGATATCTACCTGAGAAATTCTTTTGAGATGTCAGCCAACAGGCCAATGGTTTACACACCAAAGTACATTTTATGGATAAAGACATTTTGAGCTGCAGTCTCTAAGTCACTGAGCCTTTCAAAATCAAATCCCTAGCTGTTTTAAGTCAGAATTATCTTGTCATATTACTATAGACAAAGCTGTATAGAGGAAGTTTGTAGGTAAAATTCCAGGAAGGAAGGCTTGGACTTCACTGAATTGCTTAGTGAAAAAAGTATTCTACAGGAAGATGATGAGATTATTTTAAATGCTTTTGTATCACACTGAATGGATTTTGTCTTTGAATGTACCAAGCAGTTAAGACAACAACTACCAGTAAGAGACTTAGCACAGTTAAGATCAGTGTAGCTTAAATGAAGCAAAGCAGATGCAGTTCTGATCTGGAATGCACAACTAAAGGAGACATGCACCTGTATGTATGCTTACCACACAAAAGTTTAGTCTATTTACAACTGGGAGGCAGTGGGCATCTAGCAAAGCCAGTTAAGTCCTCATTTAGACAAACAGCTGTGCTAGGGTTTATTCCAATTCTAAAAACTCCAGGCAACACATATTAGTGATCAGCCTTATTTAGAGAATTAGATATTTTCCACACTGGGACCAAAGAATGTGTACATGCACGTGTATAACACATGAGCATGAACAGCACTGAAGGCATGCACTGATACAGGTGCTCTAAGTCAAATTTGAAAAGAGATTCCATAACACTGAACTACATAAAATAGCAAAAAACGCTGGTAAAAGTATGCATAGGAAAAGGACTTTCATATTTCATTACCTATTTTGTATGTAAATTTAACTTAGAGTGCTCCTCAAAAGTATACTAGATTTGTAAATACCAAATGTTTAATTTTATATATTAATAATGATGTAGTTGTCAGGAAGTGGTGAACACAGAAACTCAGTGTGCAAGCACAGGTATCCTTCAATGTTGTACAAAGCTTCCTGCGAATATTGGCTGTATATCTGCAGACAACCACACTAGAATGCTGGAAGAGAATTTACCAATGCTTGCATGGAGTCTGCCCTGAAATCCTGGTCAAACCTACAAAAAGCATATTGATTATCCTCACAAGTTGACACTTTCACTGCCTGCCCTTCTTTTGTTGGCTAGAATAAAATAAGTTATCTATTTCACAGACTTTTAAAATCATAGCCCTATACTTTTTTCCATCCATCTACTTCATTTCCTAAAATACTTGGAGTTCTTCATTAAGAAATTCCAACTGTCCTGGACAGTGTATTTGTGGCTTCAGTCTGTCAAAGCTGCAGTGACACAAAACACATTACTCTATAAAAACATGCACTATTTTGTCAGTTCTGCTTTGGCATGTAAGCTGACCCCAGTTACTTTTCACAGCAAAACCTCCACAGAGAAAAGGATTGGTATGACAAAAAAGGAAGGTCAGAGAGAGTTTAAATATACCAGAATAGGAGAGAGACTTAAAATATGGCATTTCTAAGAGAGATACTGCAGTTTAGCAGCATGAAGCATTTCTTATTGAATAATTCAAGAGTCTTATTCACAACACTAACCTAAGTGTTAATTAGCCACAGCAACACCGTTTCAACAAAAATATAAAATAAGATCTAATTAATGACCATTTCTAGTGGCAAAAGATGAAGTTCTCTAATTTATCTGTGAGAAAAAAAAACCCACCAGAAGATAAATAGAATGAAAGAGGAGCTTTAAATTAAAAAAGCATTTCAAAGGCTAGGTTGCTGAGGGCATTTCAGGGCCTAGGGCATACTACTCTGCTTAGTCCTTGAAACTCATCATTGCAAGACTGAGATGATTATTTCTCTTTAGGAGAAATCCCTTCTATGCCAGCACACAAAGAAACTGTACATTATTTAAACTCATGCATGCATACAATTGGACTGAGACAGCAGTATACCAGAACCCATTATTTTTTAAATTTAAACAGTGACAAAGTGAACCTGCATAATTCTTTGAAACTGAGTCAAGAAACTCCTCCAGCAGCTGATTACACTACCCTGCTATAACATGTTTCTTGCAGTTTAGTACATTGTGTTATTTCTCAAGTGGAAAATGAAGGGATAAGAGATCTATTCATAGAACTTAGCAAATTTGATAACACAGAGCAGCAGGTCACTAAATCATAGATAACTGGGGAAATTATTCCTAATAGGAGTTACAGTGTGCTCAGTAAAACTGCTTCCACTGCTATCTAACAGACTATCTACAACACCCATTTTATTCAAATTTCAAATCCAACAGTAAGACAACAAATAAAGCCTAGCTAATAAGCCATAAAATGTCAATTGAATTGCTTGCATTAGGCATATATATAGAAACTAACTTCAATTTAAATGGCACCTGACTTATGCATTTCATTATTCTAAATACTGCAGTTACACCATTTTCATTGTAGTGCTGAAACTGTTTTATTAACTTGTGCTATTGTGCATGTTTTAAGTGACCAGTAGTGCTGATCAAGGATGCAGAAGGACAGATGTTTAATTGGCAGTAAGCACACAAGAGTGAATTCTCAGTTGTCAAGTTTCAGGCAGAAGTTCAAGAGAAAGACATGCCCACAGCTAAAGCTGAGCCTCATTACTGAGTTTCAAATGCCTGTTTAAGACCTCCTCGATCAGTGAAGTATGAAAGTTTATTTATTCTTGCCTCAGAACCCTAGTTTACTTCTGATTTAGGTCCACAGGAATGCAAAGACAGATCTTTATATGGAGAAGATAGTCCCTATTAAAAATCTGAAAGTCATGGGGATGATTTACATTTGAGAAAGTCAAGACTTTTCTTTATGCGTGGACTCAGCTGAAACTAAGATATGAGCTCCTCCCTGCAACATTTCTCAGCAACAACATAACAGCATAATCATGCCAAACTGATCTGCTTGAAAGTATGCTTTGCCTTTAAAGAGACATTTGCTTCCTAATTTTCAGCAACCCACTGAACGTTTACAAAATTTCATTTCAGGGATGTAGTTATAAATTGTTCTATGATCTTCTTCCGCTATTTGCTTCTTCACAATCACACTGACACAATCTTTCCACACTCTTTAGCATTGGTTAAAGTATTTGCCTATTTTGTCATATAATATACACAAAATGAAGCCTCTACATCTATATTATTGTCCATTTCCAGTCATCTCTATTTTGGAGAAACAAACCTCATGAAAGCAGAAGCTGTACAGTATCAGTGAAATTCTGTGAGTCTTTATTTAAAAAGCTACCAGCTCCTATGAATTGGTTCTGCTGGTTATCTTTTTACCTGCATAGAGCTCAGCAGTTGCAGCTTGCATTCACTCATCTTCACCTCTGTAAAGGGGGGTTCCATCTCTCAAAAAAGGCTCCTATAGCCATAGTTGTTTTGACACTGGCATGACAACTATACAATATAATGTAATGGCGCCACTGGGACACGGTTTCTTCTATTTTTATGAAAAAATGGTAATATAAAAATCTCAGGAACTGTTTAAGATGTTTCAGAATGCAGTATTCATTTGAAAATCAAGTAATTTCTCATAAGTTCTTTCTTTTACTGCTTAGCAGGATAGTTTTCTCTTTAACTTACCAGGCATTATAATATTGGAAAAACCTAGTTTCCTTGTTATGGATACTCCATGCGTAAATCTGGATGTATACTCCCTCCTAATTTGTTCTATGTCTCCATGAAGCAACTGAAGAGAAACTGCAAGACCTGAAAATGAAGAGAAAAGCAATGAAAACTTAGACATTCAAACAGTTTATCAGTACTACTTAAAAATTTTATGTATTTGCAAGTATATATGCATTCTTGAGAACAGGAAATTCAGGGGAAGCCAACCTACTTCAATTCTAAAGTGTATTTGTGAAGGGTATCAACATCAAAAAATCAGTAAAGACTTGAAAACAACTACCTATGAAAACATTAGCAAATTATTACTGATGTGTAATTGAACCACAATGACATGAACGAAAATTATATCAGTAGGGACAGACAAAATTTTAACTAAAAAGAGAACTAGAAAGAGAACTAGAAAGAGGTCAATTTGGAGAAATTTTGCTATCAGGGCATTTGGTATCATTTTAATTTTTCACTTCCTTCAACACAACCCTGCCTTTATTGACATGCAAGAAAAAGTGCACATACAATTTTTGCCCTGAGCTATGGGTGAAACACAGAAGTCTCATCACAGTGTATCACTTTGTATCAACTCATACAGAGTTATATAATTTATTCATCTAAAATTTGAAGAAAAAATTCTAGTAAGCTAATAAAATTACTGTCTTAGGAACAGTAATTTCATAAGGACTAAAATTACAATTTTTGTTCAACATTTACCAGATTTAATCAATCATACTCATTATGTTCGCTAGAAGACACGCCAAATGCAAGGGTGGCCATATAATAATTTTCCAATTTTTATTCCTCTAGAACCAAGGAAGCATAACTCCTTCTACTACATCTGCAGTACACAAATAAATTGCAAAGAGCATACTTCATTACAGTTGAGATTAACAAAAGCAACAGGCATGCCTTTTGGTTATTGCAAATATAATCACTGAGGCAAGTGTCAGAATGACACAGCTTGTAAAGATTAATCTTGCCTGACCTTCAGCATTACTACGGCATATCCTGTGTCAACACACAGATCAAGGAGAAGATAAAAGCTTTGTATGCACTCAACAACTGGAGATAAACAGACCACTCAGAAGAAGAGTCATAATGAACTTGAGATTAAGCTGAAGCAAATAACATGTACAACACAGACTGAACAACAAGGTCATCAGTCCTTTTGGCTTTGAAAGAAATTTTCCCTACAACCATATTACTGTTCAACTGAATAAATTTACTTGAAGTCTGGCAGTTGCTAAAATCAGGGCTCAAAACTCCGCACTATGTACTGCCAGTCCAGGCTCCAGCAGATCATATTTATAATCACCATGACAACTTTTATATTTTTCCCCTTACCTATGTTTACATTTTCTTATTTTGGCAACTCCAGAGAAAGTGATACTCTGACCAAACCTTCCTTCTCATAAAAACAGCTCGCCTACGCATCTCCAACTGGGTGCATAAAGAAATCTTACAAGAAAAAGCATTCAGTAAAGTCTTTTCTATTTTAAGGACTGTATTTAATGCCATGGATATTAATTATCTTTATAGGGGAATTTGTTCTATGGTTATACAGTGAACGACCTTTAGGAAGAAGTGACAATCATTATTTGGGCAGGTGAGAAAACAAACCACACCATGGCTAGCTGACAGTACAGAAGCTTGGTACAAAGCAAAATTCAGGCTCTGTTAGAGCAGGTGAAAGGTTTTTCATTGCTGTATGGGAAGAGCTCGGCTGGGTATAGCTCCCTGATAAATATGGATATTTAGACCACCCCAAATCTTGCTGCTTTTATATTTTAAGAAATTGTCATACATACACATGTATAATCATGCCCTCATATGCCCCCATTGCACTGTTTCCTTGGAAACCTGAAAAACCCATTTACTATTGTTACAGATCACATCAACCACAACAGCATTGATCAGATATTGCACACCACCTGGTGTAAAGTTATTGTGTTTTCTAAACAAAGGTTGAAGACTCCAAATTCAATTTTCTTTCAATATAAATTTCATGGCATTCCCTTGAAGAATTTTATTTAACTTTAAAATCAGATGTCAAAAACACCTCATCAATGGCTAAACACTTTTAACTTGAGAAAAAAAACTATCTGTCAAGGATTTTAAGCACTTGCTCATGCAAGGAAAGAAAGATATAGAGCTCTGCATTTCATGGCATTCATTGTTGGAGAATGAAGAGTCATCTTTATACATCCAAAAGTATCAAGAAATCTCTCGGTGAACACACCTGAAACACAGGTTAGTAATTTTACTTATAGTTTAAATACATCTTTGGAATATAAATGGCATGCATTCCCCAGCTCTTCAGAAAAATGAAGAACACTGGATTACAGATGGCAAAGTTACTTAAAAAAATTTGGTTATATGGTGTAAAGAGGCTAGTAAATAAGAAAGAGTGAAAGTCAGCCAGAACGGAAACAAAGCAAGGATGCACAGAGAAGGAAATCTGAACAACCTCCAAAAATCAAGTCTTCAAGTGAACAGTTTTACCACTGAGGACCCAGCTGTCAAAAAAAGGGAATTGACAAGAAGTAGAACTGATAATTTCGGTAAAATGCTTAAGTTGGGAGCACACGTATTCTACCTAATCAATGAAAAGAACGTAATTCCCAGGTAAGCATTCAGATTGCTCTGTCAAAGCTCCACAAATTTTGGAAGACACCCAGGCTACCCTCCATTAAGGGCCTAAAATCATAAGAGGCATAGTGTTACTGAGGTGTGATGCCCACATTACAGAACAGGTTGCCTGAATTCCCCACAATATATTACTTTCAGGATGTTGAGAGGGGCAATAGGAGCATACTGTATATCAAAGGGTTGCCCCCAGAACTGCTTTCACTCTGCTCTCAAACCCACACTATTTGATGACCAATAATTGGCCACTGGTGAGCTGTCCACAGGCCTCTAGTACCATCCTGTGCCAGTACTTCCAAGGTGTGTTATGGTCACATGTCTTTATTCTTCTGTGTTCCATGTTAGTCTAGGGTTAGAGCTGGTTAACTCTACACTAAGTACATGTCATAGGTATTTGTTACATACAAAGCATACATCCACCACACAACTGCACAAAACTAAGCAAGAGCTATAATAGGGCAGATAAAATTGATTATTTTGTAATTTGATATATGCTTTTACAAGTCAGAACAAATCTCCTGTCAGAACAACACAGGGTAAGACAAGTCCAGGCAGTCAAAGCCAGATAGCTAAAGAGGACCTTGCTGTCAGCCAAACACAAAGCCTTTGGCCAGTTGCAAGCCACAGCAATCCCATATTCATGGGTTTATAAAATTGCAATTCACTTCCAGAAGAAAGTAGACACCCATCATGACTGAGGAACCATGCAAATGTAATAAAAATCATGGGGAAGAGGTACTTTAAAAAAGATGGAATAACTCACAGAGTCTAGAGTTTGTATGCTTATTATAAACTGAGCTACCGGAATCAATAAGCATTAGCTAACATAATTCAAAACATACTGAAACATCACATTCCGATTTTCAGAAGGGTGCAGATTCAGCCTAAGAGGGACTCCCTCAGGCACATTGCAAAACAAAGGAGATTGAAGAGGAACTCACAAGCTGAAACACATCACCCTTAAACTAAAAGAGAGGAGCTTCAGATCAAATGTGAGGAAGAAATTCCTTATGGTGAAGGTGGCGAGTCACTGAAAAAAGATGCCTAGAGAAATTGTGGATGTCCCATTCCTGGAAGTGTTCTAGGCCAGGTTAAACACAGCAAAATTATTAGTTTTAGAAAAACATAGAGCATTTTGATGGGACAGCTGTTCACAGACAAAGCAAAATAGAAATGTGCAGCATGTCACCATACACTCTATCTGACTGTGGCTGATAGGACCACTACACCATTTATTACACCTGGGAGCCATCAAAAACTTCCTAACTATACATTTTCCACTTCTAGAATATTAGGAGCTAAAACATAACAAAAATTATTATCCAGTCTCTGAAGGACTGGCACATTTTTTTAATAATGTCTGTAGCCTAGCTTTGTCCCCTCAGAAAAAAGCTTCAATTACCTCCCCAGTGATAATTAAAACATCTTGTGTTAGCTATTACTCTTTATTTACCCCAGTTTTGAAACCACTACAACAATACTCTGTAAGGCACTGCAAATAGATATGCTTTTATTTCTTTTGCAAGCACATGAAATTTCTTACTATTAACTTGTACTAAATTTGAACCCAAGACAGATTTTTATTATTTAGATGAAAGGCAATGCAGAAAATTGTCAATCTGCTGAATAAGAATACCAGATTTTTGTTAGATTTGTCATTTTACCTTCAAACAGCTTTTGTGCTGCATTATTTATTTCTGCACTTAGTTATGACAAAAGGCATCTGTTCATTATGCTTATAGACCAACTTTATTTGCATTTGGGCTTCTGGGGGCAGGGGAAATAATTTACAGTCAGCTTCTATCTACTGGCAGCAGAGAGTCCTTGATCATATTAAGAAGAAAATGCCTAGCAGCTGCTCAGAAAACTGATAGAAGAAAAAAAAAACCAACCTCGGACAGAATGTTATTCAGCACTGTTTGTATTTTAAGAAAAGTAATAAAATAAGGCATCTGTCCAAACAAAACTGCCGAAAGATGATAAAGCTTTTTGAGGGCTTACAGGTGTTCCAATTTCCAGTAGTGTTTTAAGTAACAAGGTAAAAAGGTAAAGGTAAAACCAGCAGATTTGCACAAACAAATGGTTTACTGATTTAATGTGATCTGGGACCAACAGTTGTATAAATCTTGGCCACAGAAAACTCTGAGTAGAAAATCCCACAAATTACAGTCTGGGAATAGAGAGGTAAAGAAGGAGAGCTAGATTCAGTCCTTGATGGCCTTTTTGAAGATTTCATTCTGATTAATTGGAATTATCAAATTAAACTTCAAACTCCTCTTTTCCTCAGTTTTAAATTCTGAGGTTTAGCTCACTAAAAAAAGAACGCATCAATGCCATTGCAACACTTTGACAGCTTTCTTGGAGCTCTTTTGTCAGGATTTTTGTCAGAAATGCCCTCAAGGGTATAAAGTAGGGATGTTTTTCTTCCTCAAAGGGAAGAGAGACACTTAAATGCAAATGAGATTTAGTTGTCATTCAAAACTGGCTTGGAATTTCTTTACAAGGTAGGTGAGAGAACCTCAAGTATTTCTTGCCAGACTTACCACAGGATGAAGGACCAAAAGGCTAAGTTACTATTATAAGCATCTAGCCTAACTACCCTATAAAGACAATAAAAATTTCAGAAATATTGTCTCCAGTTCTTGCCTTAACAACGTCACTGCTGCCCTTTTCTATTAACAAGTCACTGGGCATGGCAGCACCCATTTGCACACTACAGTGTTACACTGCAAAGGTGAACCATCTTGCACAAAGATTTTTTAAATTACATTTATACAAACTAGATGGTTAGCTAGAATATTATGGAGTGTGCAAAATACACAATTCTGCAATTATAAGTGGTTTATATTGCTTCTAGTGCAAATAAAAGGTTCCAAGGAAACACTTGTTATTTTCTCCTTCATGAAGTGCAGTTCTTCATGGAAACAGAATTGTATTAGAAATTTAGCTATTTGTATTCCAGTTATGAGTCTTATTTCAAAGGAAACAGATGTTTAATAGGTATCTGAACAAAATGTTAAAAATCTAATCCCCACCAACATAAGAACCTAGGTAACAATTGTAAACAACTTATAAATATATTCTTTGAAGAAGTTAAAATCTTGTGTATGTGCTATATTAATAATTTGAAAAATTTTGTTTTGAAAAATTTTTATTTTGAAAAATAAAGATTTTGTATTCTTTTAGTATATTAAATGAAGGAAGTCAACACTATATCCAGCAAGTAGAAGAAATTTTTGGAAAAGGCTTATAAAAACATAATGCAACTCCAAGATAGAAATATGAACCAGCTATTGTTACTATGCAGCCTTACCTAGGAATTTCTGGGTTTAAATTGAGAGCCACTTGAACCACAGGCAGCAAGAGTGTGTCCAGCAGGACCAGGGGAGGGTTTGTTCCCCTGTCCTCACCTCAAATCCTGTGTTCAGTTTTGAGGTCTTCACCACAGGAAGGAAGCTGAGGTGCTGAAGCATGTCCAGAGTAGGGCAGTAGGGCTGGCGAGGGGTCTTGGAGCACAGTTTTTATGAGAAGCAGCTGGGGAGCTGGGGTTGCTTAATGTGGAGGAAAGGAAGCTAAGGGGAGACCTTATCCCTCTCTACAACCACCAGAAAGGAGGCTGCAGTGAGCTGGGGGTCCATCCCTACTCTCAAGTTACAAGTTGCATTGGAAAAGGCTGCCCAGAGAAGTGCTTGGCTCACTGTCCCTGGAGATATTTAAAAGACCCACTTGGCAGCCCTGGGTTAATGGTTGGACTCCAGGATCTAAAAGGCCTTTCTCAGCCTAAACAATTCTATGATTCTATTATTGAACAACAAATCATAGTTTCTACTGAATAGATAATCTCCCTGGCAGTACCACAATGGCACATTTTTCATTCTTCCCTGAAAACAACATGAATTTGACTCTATTACACCCTTATCTCTTCAGGGCCAAATGATCTTGGAACAACACTTCATGTGCAAAATTCTCTATATGAGTAATCTTTTGGCTTTAGCATTTTTTGAGAACAAAAAAGAATGCCTTAATTCATTGTATACATAGTGAAGCACATAAGAGTAGTATTCTTATTTTAAATGTATTTCAAACAGCTGCCTGCAGTGACAACTAATTCTTAAAGACATCAAACTGGAATACACAATCTCCTTGTCACAAAACAAAGATTAAAAATGACAGATTTATAACTTTTCCTAGAACTAGAGTAACTAAGCAAATGCACTTGCTGTTTAAATGTTAGTGATGTGAAATAAAAAATACATTTCAAAGCAATGCTGACACCTGAGAACCTTGTTGATAAAACGCAAACATCAGAAATCTTTTCTGTGATTAATTATATGCCCAGGAGTTGCCTAAAAGCTATGTACTTCATTCTGTTTTACCTCCTCAGTGAAGTTCATGCTATCATTCTCCGGCTATCATTCCTCCTCATTGCTCCCCAGTCATTGCTCCAGTCAATTCTTCACTGTAAGCCTATGCTTTCTTTTTGGCTAAAACCCATAGCTCTCCCTAGCAGGGAATGCACATTTAGTTTCCCATCTGAGATTTCTTGTGGTGGTTCACAGGAAAAAGCTCTCCTTGCAACAACTCTGAGTGTGGTAATGCTGTGAGCTGCTGGGGTAGTGTCACGTAAACACAGATTACTTCTGGTAGCTAGAAAATACTTAAAGTCACCACAGCTCTACTCCTTTTTTTAAAATTTATTCATTATATTTTATATGTATTTTATTTTAATTATATACAAATTTTAAAACATATATAAATATATATTATTTTATATGCATTGTATTTATTTTTTAATTTATTTATTGTAGACATATACTGAGCAAGCAATTCCCTGCTGCATTTGATCTCTTGTAGCTCTTCATTTCACAAGTGTGAAAAAATGATGCTCCCTGATTAAGGGGACTCTGTAGTTTCTCCCCTGCAAGGTAAATAATGACACTTAGAGGCTTCCTGCCCCAAACCAAGGAATTTGTAAGCCAAAGCTTACTTTTTGTGAAAGAGGAAATGAAACAAAGTACTTGTTCCCTTAAATTTCTCAGTGTTTGACAGTAACCATGGAGAAATTATATCATCAGAGTGCCAAGGGGCTGCTGAATGCAGGTGAACAGGCATGAGAAAGCCCCAAAGCACATATCACTGTTTCTAACCAACTGTGTCCATTGTCATCCCTGCCCCAGAACTTATATCTTGTCAGATGAGCTCATGCAGTGGGCTGGTCTACCTCGTGTCTTTTCTGACCAAGCCTTATATGACCACTGAGACAGAGACTCAGTGACAGGTATATGGTGGAAAAAAAGTCCCACATATGAGGTAAAAATAGTGCTGTACACTGAAGGATGTTCTATGAAGCTTACTTTAGGTTGGTTGAAATAAAGTTAAAATTATTTGCCTTTGAATGAGCATCCTCACTGAACTTCAAAAACGTTTGATCTCACTCTGAGGTCGGTTCCTGTTTCTGCTGGTGTTGGACCACATAACTTGCTGAGGACCCTTCCAGCCCAGCTTACTGTGTGATCTGATGAATAACATTCCTCCTTGAGATGACAGATTGTCCTTCTTCATGGTGGTAGTGTTGGCAAACATCTGTCAACACATGGGCTTCAAGACCTCCTTGCTTCAACCAAGGAATTCTAGTTTCAAGCACTCACAGCAATTAATGTATAATTAACAGTGTTCCCAGTGGAGCTGCAAAGTAAGTTTGGCATTGGTACCACAGAATAAACCACACTGTCCTCAGTACAAATGCAATTAGGTTACATCAGTCTTGTCTAGTTCATCAGAAAACTCCAAGATAATGGCACAAGGAAATACTTTCCCACTACATAAGTTATTTCCATGGACTTCACACGAGTTCAAAGCTACAGAGCAGCCACAGGTATTTATAATTTCTTACATCAGTAATTTAATCTCTATAGGACTAAAAAGGATTTTTACCTCCTTTGCTGTCACAACTGAAAATCACATGTATCCCTTCCTCAGCTTCCAAGAATTACTGCATGAGGCAAGACTTTTCAAAACTTGTTATAAGGAAATCCCAATCAGCATTTACAGAAAAGCTTACACTTGAAACTATTAGGAGCCTAAAGGGAAAAGCAGAGTAAACCAGAATGTCTTGCTTCCCCTTAAAAGTAAGTCATTCAGTCTTTCTTTTCATAGGAGTGTGAAGAAAAAGAAATTCATAGTGCATTTCATGGACATTTAAATATGATTTTTATCAGGTAACTCAATGGGGAGAACATTCATATATGTCATGAGATCCAGGCTTAAATCTTTCCTCTGAGAGACTGGTAAGAGGACATGAATATAGATCACACTTAAGAAAATTATGTGCTACTCAGAAAGCTTTAGAGCCACTTCCACTTTCCCCATGGTATCATGAATATTTTCAGATCATATACAAAGTTGAACAGTTGCTGCAGGGAAGTTGGAGAAGCCAAGCAATTAGTGTGCTCATCTGGGACATGCAAGACTGGCTGAAAATCCTTTTCCAAATCAGATCTCTGATTCCACAGATACAAAAATAGAAATGTGCTATTTTCCTCATAAAACTGATGCAATTAGGTGTGATGTCTATGCAGGAATATTAGGTTTTCCACTGTTTTTGAATTTAATATTTAAAACAAAGTAACCAGCTTCTAATTCTAAGAAAAAATATTTTACAGAAAATAGATTTTACAGCCAACTCTGCTCCAGATGTTACTGAAATCTGGTTTGTGTAATAATGACATTCCACAAATACCAGAAACTCTATGTAAGAAATAACAAAGCTACTAATTGCAGCAAAGCTTGTACAATTTGGCCTTTGCAATATTCATTTCATCCCTTACACCAGGCACCCAGGTGTTTTCCAGCAACATGATACCTTACACCAGCTGCAAAGACCAGTGGTGAATGGGAATTGCATCCACTACCTGCTGCTCCACTCTGTTAGATTGGAAATTCTTACAGAAAACACATTCCTGTTCCCACTCCAGCAAAGGATACTAAATTATCCATGAGAATGCACCCTTCCTTCCATTCCTGCACCACTGAGAAGAGGAATGGGGATGAACGTCTGTGCCCTGCTCCTTTTTGAACTTTATAAAAAAAATGACATTCATTTGACTTTATTTGATCATTTTTAGACACAAGCTGAGAGTAAGATGCGAGAGGATTCTGTACTTAAGAACTGCCATGAGTTCAAGCAGAAAAGGTAAGTTTTTGGCACTGGGGGATTGAGTGGCAAACACAAATGCTATAGTATGTCACTATGCATTTTACATGCAAGACACTCAAAGTACATTTTGAGTTCCTTTTCAGATTGCCACAAAAAATGGAAGATTTTTTTTTTCCTGAAGAATATTATGAACTATCTGATAAACTATTTTAGCAGGGGGACACAACAATTTGTGGGAACTAAAACATGTAAAATCTCCTGACTTGAAAGAAACTGTACAGGAGTATGAAGAGGGAACAAGCTTGGAGAACAGACAATAGTCTGAAGCATCTTTGCTGTTGTTTTTACCATGCTTCCTTTTTAAGTATTTTCTAAGTATTTAAGGTGATTTGAAAAGGGCAAGTGTAATATAAACCCAAAAACATCAAGTTTTCCTACATCTGGCACATACCTACAACAGTTCCTAAGGGAGAGAAAAGACATCTCTCTCCTGTAATGCAAGGTGTTATCTTTTTTTGACAACAACAAGGTGGCAGCCAAAGCTAATGAGGCTTCAGAACCAGCCACAGAACACTACCACAGAAAAAGACAGCAAATAAAAAATAAAAAGTAGTGTAACAACAATATTTTCCATGAGGTGTCAGCAGAAGTATCTGAACATATTGCTAAAACCTTGCAAGTGCTTTTTCAGGCTGCTAAGGAGTCACAGGAGAAAGAATTTCATGTGTGTGCTATAAATAACCTTCCATAGTTTATCTTTCACTTGCTCAGTGCTGGAAGTGGCATTACTGCTCACTTCCTCCTTCTCTCTCCAGCCTTCACATCCACTGCTGGAGTTCTGTGCTGCTCTTCCCTCTTTGCCTCCCTTACCCTGAAAATTCTTTTCAAAATGCAGCTAATCTTCCATTTGCTACCTTTAGTTTCCAGCCTCCTGCAACATGTAAAAACATTCACATGCCACATCTTTCATGCTGAATATTCACATAATTTAGAATATTCAAATGTATCCAATGTCTCCTAAGAACTGCACGTTTAACTGTGAACTTTAATTTCATGAGAGAAGAATAGGATTAGCAATGTATCACAGAGTAAGCACACATTATATGGACAGTCAGAACAATGAAGAATAAATTTTTCTTGATGAATATGATTAACACACATTTAAGAAGCCAAACATTAAACTTACTCAGTAATGTGTCTATTTTCAGTACATGATTTTCATACTTATTGTCCAATAAGATCCATGATATTCTAAACCTTAAATATATGCATATATTGGGCTAGATTCTATTATGAGAAAATAATCAAATTAGAAATGGCTAAATATATAACTTCAGTCTTGATAAATGAGCTTTTATGTGCTTCTTGGTTATGCTCTAAAGATAGCTTAACATACATTTTCAAGACAAACATTGTGCTTGAAATCAAGTTAAAGAAGCCTGCAATGCACAATACAGTTAAAGAAGCCTGAAGTCTGCTACAGGAAAGGCATTACAAATACAATATACTGAAACCTTGAAAATGAGATTTCTCTATGGGCATATTTCAACTAATTGACATTTCACAGGGAAAACCAACATTTGAATACAGGGACAATAGACTCATAAGCCTACATTTCAGGTTTCATTTCAAGTTTGACGGCCCCTTTGAATGACAGAATTCAGAAAAAGTTAGCAAGTTGATATTGAAAAAAGAAAACAAAAAACACAAATTCATCATCTCCTGTGAGTCAAACCACCATCTCCTAATAGCAAAGGTCAGTCGTGTCCCATTCCTTAAGTCTCACACCCCAACTTATCTCAGACAGTTCCAGTAACATACAGCTGACCATGGGGACTATTGGTAAATTCTGAAATTACGACTCTTTGCATTTGCTCAGGTGGAATGCAAAGCTACCAGCAGGAATGCAAATTGCACTTCCATTTTCTTCTGAAGTGTAATAGATGATTGTTCTGGTTTTGGCCATGAGGGGTGAGGTCTGGAGCCTTGTGGGCTTGTCTGGGTTGCTGTTCTAGAGCAGCTACATCATGGATGGTGTGGAAGTAAGGAACTCTGGCTTCCAGGAAGGAGAGGTCAAGAGAGAACCTGGAGGGAGGGGAAACTCATCCACCATTGCTGATTGTTGTCCTTGGTGAGCATTTGCATGTGAATCACCCTCTTTTGTACACTTTTGTTACTAATATTGCTGCTGATTCTGTTTCTTTCTCTTATCTCATTGCTCTTTCCAGTGAATTGTTTTTATGCCACCTCAGGATCTCTGCCTTTCGTATATCCCACCAGAAGGGGCAGGAGAGTGGTTTGCTTTTTAGTGTGAATACTAAACTGGGGAATACCATTCCTAAAACACGACAGCAATGTCCATGGCAAATTTTATACTCCTGGTGAAAATGTGAAGAAGAAATGTCAAGCAATATGGATCAATAATTTGATCAGCTCCAGAACTAAACAGAACTCCAGCAAGCTGTAGGTCTTCAGCACAGAATAAAAGTTTATATTATATAGCTCCTTGAAAAAAATTAACTTATTTTTGTTATTTTTAAATGCACACATGAACAGCAGTATTTTACATTTTCATCTGACTATTTTTCTCTATGTGCAAAAATGTTTCTTTCATAGATGTTAGTGATGTTAGTCTTTCTACAATAGAGCTATTTAATTTGCAAACTAAAAAACCCCTAAGAATGCAAACAGAAAGGCAGCAAATGACTCACCTGCATTGGAGCCTGTCAAGTTGTAACGTGCATTCAGCTTTTTAATGATATTTTCATGGATCTGATACCAGTCACTCTCTGTGTTGCACCTAGAAAAATTATAACTTTTTAAATTCTGAAATGGGAACACAAGTTCATCAGACCGACTTTCCAACATATCCCTAAATAAATCCTCTTTAGCTCATGAATCAACTAACACAGTGGGAGCTAACAAAGCCCCATGGAACCGCCTGTCTCAATGGAAACAGTGCCCTTGCCATTTGAGAGAGGCACCATGAAACACCTGCTTCCTGTGGCAAAGGATAGGAGAAAGATTGGAACAGCTATGCTGAGGAGCTCAGCCATGACCAAATTAATTTCTGTATAGATCTATCCTTCAGGGCTAACCCACACAGAAATCTGTCTTGTGACACTCCAAAGGAGACACAGGACTCAGAGATGGTCTTAGTAAACAGAAAAATCTGTGCCTCAAAGTTACTTAAAAAGGTTGTTATCTTCAGGAGGTAGTGAATGAAAGAGCAAATTACATTTCAGTATACATTTAGAAAATAGCTGGTTTTCCATAAGGAAAACCTGACTGTGATGAAAACCTGACTCTAA
The DNA here is from genome assembly GCF_027579445.1 of Ammospiza nelsoni. Lineage (NCBI taxonomy): Eukaryota > Metazoa > Chordata > Aves > Passeriformes > Passerellidae > Ammospiza > Ammospiza nelsoni. The sequence goes on along the minus strand of NC_080637.1, from coordinate 26,871,344 downwards.
TGATCTGATTTCTAGTGATAATTCTTCTTCCACTGTTTTTGTTATCTTAAATCTAACAGGCAAATTTTGTGAAAAACCCAAAATATATTTGGTAGACAAAACTAACAATCTGTTAACCAAGAGTGAACATTTATCTGACTTTAATGTTCTGGGAGTCTAAATAAGAGCCAGCCCACCTGCCCAGTGTTGCACTAAGCTGCTTTTCTGCAGCACGGATTCCAGCAGTTCTAATTCACTACAGATGTAGACAGAGGAAAGACACCCATGCCTTCAAGATTTCAGTGCTACCCCTGGGAAGGGCAGAGCTTTATCACACACATGACAATACGTGTCCCAGACCACTCTACAAAACAGTTCTTACTCTAAAGTCCAAGATCAGCAGGAAGTTGCATGCAATAAGTTACTACTAGAAAACTGAACTTTCTGCCAATTGCTATCAGCCAAAATCCATTACCTAATCAAGCACTCAATTCTAAATCTACTTTTGATTTTTCATTCTCCAGCACTGTCTTCTGGAGAATTTTTGTTATTCCTATTATATAGTTGCTTCATTTCATAAAAAGATACTCTGCTGTTTTGTTTTTCTTTTCTGTAGCTACAAAGTACTTCCACTAGATCCCTTGGCAGCACAAGGCATTAAAATTAGTCCAAAAAGCACTTTATGTTGCCATAATAAGAGAGCTCCAGAATAATGTGAAAAATGCTGATATATACACAAATACCTCAAAGCATGTGACCTTTACCTTTACTATTATCCCACTTTATAAGCATACCTCTAGAACTAGCCAAAAATTCCACACTGTGATAGAAAAAAAGCCAAAAAACCTAGCAACTGTGCATTTTTGGAAAAGAAAGGAGATAGAGCTGTCCAGTCACACTGCATTTAACACCACTGATTCTGATGCAAATGACTCGAAGGTACTTTCAAAAATTAAGGAAAAAACATCTCTTACATGTATACTTTTAAGACAAGGTCATCCTTTGAATCTCCTGCCAGCAAATCTGCAATACTGAGGACTGCACAGCCAAAGGGCCGCCTGTATTGGACATTGCAGGCGTTTTTCTTTTCTCCAGCTCCCATTCGTCCTGCCAAACAAAACAGACATTTGGTGCATCACCCATGGAACTGTGTCTCTCCAAACCACAGGAGGGAGGCAGCAAGCAGTCCAGCTCAGACAACGCCAAGTGTGCTCCCATTGGGAAAATACCTGGTCCATCTCTGTGCTAGATTCAGACAGCAAATGGTACAGCAAGTCCACTAAGCATGTGGTGACCCTGAAAGGTCTCAGACCAGAGGTTCTGCTCATCCTCTCATGACCCTCACTCAGCAAACACCACTTTGTAACACCCAGTCATAGAATCCTCATGACACTATCAAATTAAATTTAGAGCTCAAACATGACAGAGTGTTCAACATTCACTGTCTGGTAAGAATTATTTTACTGCGGTTGTTGCTACCTATCCTTTATGTCAGAAGTGTGATTGAACCATTACCATTTGGTAATCAAACGCTCTTTCCTTACAGGCAACTGGAAAGCATGGGGATAATTGACCAGTTGCAGAAAAATAAAGAGATGAAACACAGAGAGAAAAGATGAAAAAGGGCAGAACAACAATTCATGGCAAGGAAAGAAAGAAGGCAGTCAAAGAAAAGAGATGCAAAACAAAATTTTTTTTCTAGCCTTTTTTATTTGATTTGAATACAATTTATCAATCTTCTCACTGTGTTCTGGCATTTGAAGCTGCCCTCTTTCTATCAATTCTATTCAATTGTGCACTAGCAGTTATTTATCTTTCCCACCAAGTCCTTATTTCTGTCAAAAACACCTATGGCTGCAGTTGCTGCAGGACAATGCCTCCTCCAAATATCCCTATGCGTCACAGCAGCTTGAAGAGTAATTGTTCATTTTCCCACCGCAAAGCAGATAAATGTTGCTTCAACTTTTTCATATTTCAGTGGTTCACATATGAACTTCACTGTGAATATATCTGAAACTTATACAACTGGAAAAATCCTACTCTTTAATATTTTTAAAACATTTATTCTTCTAACTGTACTTACATCAGAATTTACCATATATATTCTAAAATCTTGTCAAAAAACCAAAACACTGTATTTTGATGAAATACCAAATTAGCATAAAAATGCATGGAAAGTTATTTCTCACGGCTGTAAAATAAAGAAACAATTCAGTAACAATTTGTTACTTTATATCAAATTGTTTCTGAACTCAGCATAAGTTACAGTGACTACACCTCAAACCAAAATGCCTTTCAAAAATAGGAAGAAAAGTTATATTTAGTACAGCACCGAAGCAACTAGAGGCAGTTTACAAAGAAAACATATCTAAGAGGTCAGAAGCAGACCCAAAGATTATTGCTTCACATCAGTACAGCCCAGAGGACTTCTTAAAATAAGTACACAAGCATACACTTTTCTTCTTCTCCACTTTTTCTCTAGAGGACTTGATATCTGTCTATAGCATTAGAGATTAAAATGTTTATGAAATATTGTCCATTTTTCCCCTCTCCTCCTTTTTCAAGGAGTCAGGGAGAAGACAAAATTCATCTGAACAGTATCAGATATACATCAGATATTAGATACAATGAGGTACACTAAATGCCCAGACAAGCTTTTCTATGTTCAAAGGATGCTTGAAATTACACTTCAGAATAAGAATGGACTCCCCAATGACAACTCCATCATCCTAACACAGTTCATCTTTGACCCTTTCATTTTGTTTTGTGATAGCGACAAAGTACACTGCATCTACATTCAGTTAGCAATATACCTGATAAATAATGTAAAACAAGGCTGAGAATTCCAAGCAATTTTTCCAACAAACAACAGGCATTTTCTTTTCCAAAAGTTTATTCAAAAATCGAGCTATTATAGCAAATCCAAAAGCTAGCCCCAAGCAGTTTTCTTTTATCTACTGCCAAATGTCTAACAAATAAAACATGATACCTACCTATTCGGATAATGTGCACAGTGATATAGATGTCCTTCCTGAGTTCACTGCTACCCAAATCCTGCACAAGATCAGAACCTCATTATTTATGACTCCTAATTAAAATGCAACATTTAAAGAGACCTGTACACGCTGCTTTCACTGTCAGTGAGTTCATTTATACAATATTAACAAATCACTTCAACACTTTAAATTGGCAGCCATGTGTTTAAAATGAGTGTCCTAAAATATCCTGGTTAGGATTTGCTGTAATGTAGCAAAATCAGTGGGAGGGCACACAGACTTGCTGTGTGCCTTGAAGAGCAGTGATGCATTTGTGCAATTCCAAATATTCTGGAAGTACAGAGAGTGCTGCACAAGCAATTGTTTGGGTGTAAAAAGTACAAGGAGGAAACATAGCTGGTCTTTGTTGCAGAGAGAATGACTGGTACATATGCCTACATGGAAGTTCAATGAGTGTCCACACACTGCCATAAAACATCCAAACTGGGGGTTCACCCATGCCCTTCAGCCCCTCAAACCAGCCTTTAGATTTGATGTTCATAGCAAGGTACAAGCTTAGGGAGCAGCCCTGAGTCAACCACACAATAACAATTTAATCCAACTTCTATTCTCAACATCCAGCACAAAAAAAAAAAAGATTGAGATGAGGAAGAACTCACCACAAAGAGAGAACAGTGTCTTTCAGGCTTTTCTGGACATTTTGGCAAACCATTTCTATTCAGTCTTAAAAAAAATCTTTCACTGTAAGAAAACAAATATGACAGATATGTTGAACAACACTACAGCAAAAGTAGATCTCATTTTGATCTTATTTCCAGATTCAACCTTTCTCAAGATAAAAACAAATGAAATAATTTCTTTCTGAAAGTCTCAGATGTATGAATGAAAAAAAAGGGAGATGCTAGTGAAGGGTGGTGATTAACTTAATCACCTAAGAAAATTACTAAAAACTCAATACAAAATAGAAGACTGATTGTCATTTGGAAGAATGATATTGTACATCCTAGTACACAGAGAAACACAAGCAATAAAATCCATTTATCCTAGAACTAAAATTAGATGTGAAGTAAGTTGGTATTGATTCTTGTTAAACAAATGTCAACATCGCCATGTTTGTATTCAACCAACATTCTTTTTCATATGTAGGATGATGATTGTAGGACACATTTTACTTACACAGCTCTGTTAAAACCTCTTACTACAGAACACTGATTTTCACAGTTTTATAAGAGTCTTAAAGTTCCAGCAGGGCAAATTTCATTTTTGAAATCCTGTTTTGCAATCAACACCCCACCCTGTGGGCTGTTAAATGCTACAGCTGATACAAGTATTAATACTGCTAGTAGGGAGATGCAGAGAATTCTTATTTCCAAATAGAAGAGGGCCCTAGAGCACACTGGAAGAGAAATTATTTTTTAAAATATTTCCATTAGATAGTAGGATTTAGGGATAAACTCTAAACTCTATGCAAACCTGGCAATTCTTGCATGGTAATATTATGAAAAAGGCAACCTTCCATGCTTTGGAAAATTTTCTCTAAGAAAATTAGCCTCACAAGAAATGTAACAATCATATTTCTGTAGTGAAAGATGTGGAAGATGGAAAAGGCAAGTAAGTGTTACAGACATTTCCTTTCAGCCTCTCACCCCCAGCAGGCCAGACACATGAGTCTGGATGTCCTGTAATGCTCAATCAGAAATAACATTTCATAAGTCCACATATATTTTTTTCTCAGCTGTATCCACATCTTCTCCTTATTCCAGAAGCTAAACATGGTTTACCACTGCTCTATATGAAGCATAGCTTTTCAAAACGCAGCTGGAAAATCACTAGGAATATGTTGGATAAGATCCATCTCAATAGACTAATTAAATCTTTATTTCACCAGCATTTGCCTTGTAGAAAATCTGCATTGATCACTCACAGAATCAGTCATTCACATTAAAAGGGACCTCAAAGGGCTTCTAGGTCCAAACTCCTGCTCAGCCTGGGGTCAGCTATCAGGACAGGTTAGCTTATCAGAGCTTTAGCTGGGCCATGGAAACCTTCAGCTATGGAAACCACAAAGACTCTCTGAAAAAAACCCATCCCAGTGCCTGACTGTCCTCAGCTTTCTCTTTACATCCAGATGCACACCTTGTTCAGTCTGTATCCCTTGTCTCTCACTGTCCCACCATTGAAATAGTCAGGTTGGATGGAGTGCTGACCAGCAGGACTCCAAGGCTCAATGATCCTGGAGGACTTTCCCAACCTTAATGATCCTGTGATGATGTCTCCACTTGTTGCAGAGGGGCTGAATTAGATGACCTTTAAAGGCCCTTTCTGACCCAAAACATTCTATGCATCTGAGATTATTATGTGATTTAGCTCCCCTCTAAACTGTTTCTTCTCCAGTCTGAACAAGCTCCACTGCCTCAACCTGGCCTCCCAGTGCAGGAGCTCCTGCCCACAAACAACATGAGGCTTTCTGCTGAATTCACATCAGCTCATCAATATTGGTCTTGCAGGACCCAGAACTGGCATGGTCTGACCAACACTGAGCAGGGAATGATCAATTCCCATGAGCAACTGGCTGTGCTCTTGTTGACACAACCCAAGATGCTGTAACACTCTAGAGCACACTTCTTGAGAGCTATTTCTGGAGAACTCCCCATGCTTTTATGTGCCAGCTATCCAGGCTGATCAACTACATATTTAAAACTTTCCTAATCAGATTCTTTGAAAACTTTTATGCAATCCATCAGTACAGCTTTTTTATCAAACACAATAAAAGGCAGAACCTAAGTAACAGTAGAGTGGAGCTCACATACCAAAGTACACGAAAATGGTATTTTATCAACAAAATGCTATTTTTCTCATTCCCTTTTTATGATACAGCAAACTTCTGCAGCTTAGGTCTCCATCAGAACAATAAAATTGAGTTTTAAAGTCTGTTCATGTAAGTGTATTTTTACAGAAAAACAAGCTGGTATTTTGCTGTTGATTTACAACTGGTTTCAAAATAATTATGCCTTTTCATTTAGAATTGAGTTAATTTGCAATATTGAAAAATACAGTAAAAAAAAGTGTAGAGCTTTGTTTATAGGGCTCACACAAAATTAGTGTACACTGAACAAGAATTATTAATTATATTGTCAAAGTAGCTAAAGTTTTAGGACCACATTATGTGTGGCACCACTCCAGACTGGATAGAAATGAAAAAGTCTGTTCCAGAAGTAACAGAGCTTCTGTGCACTTGGTATGTGTCAATAAAAATTTGGCTAGTAAAGGTGACTCCGATTTTCACCACTTTATCTTCAGGCTATATAGCAATTTGAAAGCAATTTGCACATACATACACATCACATCTCACTATGTTTTTGTCTTTAAAACAAATGTTAGATATGTTAGTTCAAAGAGAAATACCATTCATAAGCCATCTTCATAGTTTACCTGTTAACTGGAAAATACAGAACGCACTCCCAATTAAATGTATTTAAGTTTATATTCCACACAAACAAAGGCATATCTTTTGAAGGTTTCATATTCACTATCTACTACAATACAAAATTTTCAAGCTCTGCTTATACTCACAGATCATGAGATTATGATTCACAACACAACTAAAAGCCAAAGACTTGTGTCATGCCACAAAGAAATACACTGATTGCAACAGATATGTAATGGCTATGCAGATCTACTTTCCTCATTTGCAATTGAAATTTTCTTTCACTGAAGCAGAGTGAAGCAATGAAAAAAGCAAACCAAAAACAACAACAAATCTTAATCCCTGCTTGGTGCTTTATCATAGCTTTTTTTTTCCACTAGAAACATATGACAGAACCAGTTACACCTCAGGTTAAAATGGTTATCTTTGAACATTTCCAGGGAGCAAATGCAAGCAGTTAGACTTGCGAGATTACAAGACGAAAATGGCAGTGTTATATCTACGTACATAGAGCATGGGCATTTATATACCATTTCAAGGGATTTCTGTAGAGACCAGCAGGCTGGAAAAAGTGCTAAAGAAAGCAAACAGCCTTCATCAAACAAAATGAAGACAGACTTCCCAGGATCTGAAAGCTTGGCATCAAACAGCAGTAAAAATCTCAGAGGGTTAAACCTAGAGCTAGTATGTTACTGCACAGCAGTTTTCTCAGTCACACATACATAGATACAGCAAATATACACAGCAGTACCACACAACAGAAATACCTCTTCTTTGTATTAAGACAACTTGATTTCAATTTAGACTACAACAAGCTTTTCAAGAGCACCAATCTCGCCACTTAAACATGCCGTACACATTTAAACTCAGCTGTCTTCCTACTGAAAATAAGGAAATAACTAATGCTGGAGAGATTAATTTAAGAAGGTCAGCAAGGGATTTTTGTACTGTAACTTCTCATGCATTAGCAGAGTAACAACATGTTCCAAATCTGCAAGCTTAACAGATGCATTTTAAAGGAACATGGCTGAAAACTGTTCTATTTTCATATGTGACCCCTATTTCCTTAGTATTAGCAGGAAAATATTACCAGTCACATGGTACCAGTCTAGACAGATTGCTTGCTCTATGATTTATAAACACACTATCAAAAATAAAAAATCTGGCCAGATTTATACCACATGGCATATTCTTGTGGCAAAACTATGACATCAAATAGTCATAATTCTCAGTACAGCTCCACTTTCAGACATCTTTATAAATGCTCTCTACTTGAAAATAGGTTACAGTGATTTCCAAAGTAAACAATGAGGAACAATAAGAGAATTCTGCCACATAATTCACCACCTCAAGTTTATTACATTCCAGAACACTGTCAATGGATGTTCAATAGGAACTTGAATCTGAATTGACTTCATTTACAGCTAAAAGCTCAGTGGTTTCGTAAAACCCAGATCAGACACAAAACGTTACCCTCACATTTAGTGGTGAAATACAGAAGAATGTTGTACAACATATCTTAAGTTACTGAAAGATCATAAAGTCTTCAAGTATATCCTTAACCAGAGAATAACTGAATGATAAACGTGCCAACATGACTTAGCAGTACCAGCTGATTCACAGTAAGTCAGGTCCTGTATTGCATCTGTTATGTACTTAAAAAAACATTCTCAAATTTCTCACTGTAAAATACAAGGCAATGAGCAAAGGGGGACAGAAAAGGAAGAATGACTACTATAAAAATGTCAGCCAATTTCAGATAAAGATCAAAGCAAAAATACCAACAAAAAAACCACAAAAAAATCTTACTATGGTACGTCGAAGCTTATCTTTCTGTACCCTAGCCATGCTGACAACACGAGGGAAGAAAAAAGCATTCAAAGAATGTTTATAGATTTATGCAGCGAAGCCTAATTTCCCTTGGCTAGCTGTACAGTTAACAAGGAAAAAAGAAAGCAGAAAAGGGGATTGGAGGAAAAGCAAAACAGATTTACATAGTTAAATCAAGCTCATGCTCTCATCCTCTTTTACCTCTTTATTAACTGAAAATAGCCTAGAGAAATTAGTTTTTTTACAGATTTTATGAACATAACCTATATTATTTTAGATATTTGCACCTGTATTTTAAATGAAAGATGGCATCATACATTTCTTAGAAGAGCTAGACAGCAGTAACTTTAGATTACTTTTCATGACATACCAGGAGCCAGAGGAAGATGACAGTTTTAAAACAGAAAAGTGTTTTTAGGAATTTATCAGCATGTATTTACAACTAAAGAAAAAACATATACCAGAAGCTGAAGCCTTCACTGATCTTAGTCTGCCACCAGGGATAAACATTTTGCATCACAGCATTACCAGCACACAGACCTACAGATCCTTTAAGCTGAATTACAGTCTTGATTATTATCCTAGTCAATGACTGAGCTAACAGCATGGATACAAGCAGATTTGCAGTATCTTTCCCCAAAGATTAAGCCTGAAGGGAGCAGGAGAAGTTGGTAAAGTGAAGGGAAAAAACAACATTTAGGAAAATTCCCCTTCCTCCAACACCTTCTGGCTTCCTATGTATTCAACACCATTTGGAGGTTTACAAAGAGCAAGCCTGTATTTTGTGTCAATCCTAACATGCTTTTTGCTGGTAGCCAGTGCGACTGCAATATGTTCCTCATGAGATGATCTTTAAACCAACTATACACACACACATATATACACATACACACACACCACTGGGGCTCAAAATAGCTCACAGTTACTGAAATCTAGATCTTTAAATCTAGTGCACACATGTCATGGCTGGTTCACATGTTCCTACTCCAACACCACATTATTTCTGAATGTAGCTAATTGTTTAAGCTCCACCAGACACATGACAGGTCACCTCTTCCAGGGTTTTCATCATCACATTTAAAAAAGAGTTATTTCTCCTGACAGCTTTCAATTTTTACAACAGAATCTGTAAGAGGGTTATTTGTTAACGCATTTGAGCAGCATAATTGATACCACGGGTTCCTCTTTGTGTTTATCTACTTTAAATATGTGTCTATCTATATACAAGCTCAGATCAAAGATCTATATCAGCTAGCATCCTTAGTCCAACTACAGCAAGTAGAAGATATTTGAGAAAGAATCTTTAAACAGTGGATAAGAGGGTGGATTTGTTTCACTGAAAATGGCTCTTTGTGAGAGGAACTGAACTACATCATGAAATACAATTAATTTATAACACACCCTCACTCCTGGGAAGGCTTATGGAAGGTGTAATTAAATGGGGCTCTGTCTACCCATAAAATGCAAAACCAAACCTTCTCAGAAGCATTTTCTTGCTAGACAAGACTTGTAGGGTTTTTTTAGGAGCTTATTCATACCACATCTACCTCATTTTATTTATTCACAAATGCAATTTGTTGTAAAATCACATGCAGCAGCTCCCATACACAGGCTGAATAGGACAGTTTAGGCCATCAGGCCAAAGAAACACACTTGCTGAAACATCAGTTCCTCAAAAAATACTTGAATTAGCCTGAATAAAAATGTTAATTCTCTTGCAATTCAAGAATGGCCAGTATTTAAAGGGCAATTTATCAAAACTGTCTCATTAATGACAACAAATTATACAGCACTGCAAAAAGTCAGATAAAATGAATGGTTCATAGAAGTGCTGTGGTTTAACCCCAGCCAGCAGCTCGATCACCAGCTCACTCCCCCACAGTGGGGTGGGGGACAGGATCGGAAGGGTAAAAGTCACAAAAGTTGTGGGTTAATGTAAAGGCAGCCTAACACATAAAGCAGAAGCCACACATACAAGTAAACAAAGCAGGGATTCATTCACCACTTCCCGTGGGCAGGCAGGTGTCCAGCCTTTCCCAGAAAAACAGGGCTCCATGACAGGTAACAGTGAGTAAGGAGGATGAATACCATTACTCCACTGCCTTTCTTCTCTTCTTCCCCCAGCTTTCTACGCTGAAATGGTGTGTCCATGTCATATGCTGTGAGATATCCACCCCTGTGTCTGGGTCAGCTGGGATCAGCTGTCCTGGTTGTAACCCTTCCCATCTCCTTGTGCACCCCCAGCCTCCTCACTGGCAGGGTGAGGAGCAGAAAAGGACTCAACCTTGTATAAGTTCTGCTCAGAATAGCTAAAACATCCCTGTGCTACCAGCACTGTCCTCAGAACCAATCCGAAACACAGCCCCACACCAGCTACTGTAAAGAAAATGAATGTTACTTCAGCCAAACCAGCACAAAACATAAGTATTACTGAAACTATTAGAACCTCTTACAAAGCAGGTTTGATCTCCTGGTGTTGTGGGTAACCCAAACCATCATTGCATTCCTGGGGTGGGCACCATTTGGAAAGCCTCAGATGCCATTTTCCCTTTGTGTCCCTACACGGACAGCAGTGGGGGCCACCATCTCAGGAGACGGTGGTACCCCACCAGTTTGGGTTCATTCCCCCTTTATTCCCCCTTCTGTGATTTAGCAATTTTGTATCTAGTGATTATTTACTGAGGGTTTTTTTTGTTGCTGTTCCACTTGTTAGTAAACTGTTACTTCATCACTGATACCAACTCACACTTCCTCCTTATTGGTGGAAAGGGATTGGTTAAAACTCAGGGGAGGTAAACTCATTTTAGAGTGGACACCTTAGATTGTCTTAAACCAAGATACCCAGCAATGAAGGTTAATTTTAATCTGTAGAAAATATCTTTTTACAGAAACTACCATAAAGCCAAATATTTAGCAGGAGGATACAATAAACATTCCTTTCAGGCATCTCCTTCACACTAGATGAATCCTATCTACTTATACTATTGCTGTTAATGAATATGTAAAACTGAGCTATGAGTAGAATTAGTCAATTGTGAGGGAGAAAAAAAACATATATTTGCTACTGATACTGGTATCCCTGCCCATGGCAGAGAGGATGGAACTATGTGATCTTTTGGATACCCTTCCATGACTGTATGGTATCTGAAAACTAAAAAATTAAAATACCAATAAGTACAAAGGAGAAACAGGACAGACCTGTAGAAATATTTGTAACATACCAACCCATTGATTTTGAAATTTCTCATTGGTCCTGGTAGCTCCTGTCAGGAGTTTCTAAATCCAAAACAGATTTCAGGTCAAAACCTGGAATCAGACTTAGGGAAAGAAAAGACAAGCAAGCTTGAATACCCATGGGATACGTAAGAGCTCAATTCCTATGTTTGATTATGGAATGCTGATTACATTACAGGTCAGTATAATAGCTACAGTAACTGTTTTGCCATGTAAAACAACAAATGACAACGTGCTACACAGGGCACACAGACTGACTGGGCCAGTGCTTCCATGCTCCTGCCTGTGGAGGAATTCCACAGCAGGCACAGACAGTTCTCTCAAGCAAAGAAGCAGAATTCAATTGAGGCACATCCTTCACTTTTCTAGTTTGACTGGGACCAAGAAGCAATCTTTTTGCCAATCTCCACTGGTAATTCCCACTCCAAAATATCACCACATCTAGGATCCATGCAGAAAGACTTTTACTACTACACTACTCCTCCCAAGAAATGGTTAACAGCTTCTATATGACCTGACTATATTTCCTGCTCACAATGAGTAACTGGAAAAAATAAGTATATTTTCTGAGGGGAAACTTTTTAACTTTCTGGAACTTCAGCTTCTTTTTAAAGGTGCTTTTTGTAAGCCAAATTATAGCTGTACTAATATATTCTTGTCCACAAGAATGTGCATATTACCATATATCTTAAAGCTAGTAACAAAATAATTAAGCCTACTTAAATACTGTGTATATATAAGCATATATCAATATATAGGATATCATTTTAAAAAATAGTAACCACATTCAGCAATGTATACACCAAGTAAGCCATCTAAAGGGGTATTTTTATTCCAAACGCATAAAAGATTGGTACAAGAGTAGCGGCTGCTCTCTTGTCAAAGTGAGCTTTACGTATTCTTGAGGTGTTTTAACCTTCCTGCTAAAATTCGGACTAACTCTTGAATTCGCAGGACACAAATAAAGCTGGGCTGGTTTTGTTCAATTTTTCCTTCTAAGGAGCAGCAACGTGACAAGAGCAGTAAGTGACTAAACTACAATGGAGGACTCCTTTAAGCATCTGCTAGCCAGAAAAACCAAGATGCTTCATCTCTCCTGCATCTATGAGGCATATATACATATATATAAATACGCACATGCATTGATTTTCTGTAATTCCCTGTAGCGCAGTTTTAATACTGTGCAAGATTAGATATTTTTGTGAACACAGCACAGGAAATTGAAAACAACACTGAACTACCCTAAGCTGTGACCCACTAGGAGTGCAATCATGCTTTTGTGGAAATACTGTAACAGAAAAGTAGCTCTGAGCTAATTCATGGGGTGTTCCCTTTATCAGAAAGGCTGCTAGTTCCTTTATCTTAAATCCCTGCACTGCTTAGCAGGCACACCTGCATGGAAAAAGTAAGGATCCAAGAGTACCTCAAGGCAAAAAGCATCCGTGGATAATGTGGAAGTATCTGAGGAATAATTTCTAAGGAACAGTATGAATGAAGGTTAAACACACTAAAAATAGTATTTTATGGGAAATAAGTGGAGTAGATTATCACCTAATGATAGATTAAAAATTCTAGGGAGCACCGGGATTGTGCTCCTAATATAACGAATTCATATTGCTGAAAAAGTACAACAAAGTCCAGCGTGAGCTCTGCCTTTAGTCATTGTTCACACCTCCCAGAAATTCTGTGCTATTGGTACCAGTTAATTATGTCTGAGGCACATTTAAAACACATTCTTAAACAACTCAAAAATACCACATACACTTTTTTTTCCCCCCCCAGAATGATACTAATTCTCATAGATAATGCTAGAAACAAACCCCTGTCTTTATGCAGGGTTATTTATTAAAATAGAGCCCCTGAATTTCCATGACATTCAGAGACGCAATGTGGTGCTGCGTCAACCTTAAATATCAAACAATCAAATATAGAAAAAGAAACCATATGCAGAAGCAGAAAATCTTAATACCAACTAATGTGTATGCATGTATGCTCATATATTAAAATTTTTTCACCATCTCTCTCCAGCTTTTGTACTTGAGATACATTGCACCATTTGAAATTATTTCCAAGTCTGGACTTAAAGTGTCCTCACAATTATTTTCCATACAATTTGCTTTCATCTCTGATGTCAGAATGAAATAAAGAAACAAGAGCAGTAAAAGAAGATGGAAAGTGATAACAGACTCACACATTGTAGACCTGGGCATCTTGATAGACACCAAGTCAAACGTAAACCAGAAATGTGCCCTTGCAGTAGAGGAGGCCAGTTATATCCCAGGGATGCATTAGACAGAGTATTGCAGCAGGATGAGGGAAGCGATCCTTTTCCTCTCTACTCAGCACTGGTTATACCCCACTTGGACTTGATTAAGGACGGGATAGAATGCTCTGACAGCTGGGTCTGTTCAGTTTGGAGAAGAGAAAGCTCAGAGGGGATCTTATGAATAAATTGGAATATATCTAAAGAGAGGGTGCAAAGAGGACAGTCAAGCAAACTTCAGTGGTTCTAAGTGAGGCAATGGACATAAACTGAAGCATAGGAGGTCCCCATTAAGCATCAGGGAACAAATTCTTCCCTGACAGAGGTGTCTGAGCACTGGCACAGGTTGCCCAGGGATGTTGTGAAATCTCTGTCCTTGGAGATACTCAAGAGCCATCCAGACATGACTCTGGGAAATCAGCTCTAGAGTAGTTAGACCAGATGACTTCTGGACTTTCCTATGAGCTCAACCATTCGATGATTTTGTGATTATGTGCAAGTACCACATACAGGCAGCCCAGACAGCCAGCTAGGTCATTTGGGTCTTTATGGAAATATGTTTTTCTACAGTCTTTTCCATCTTGCACCTCTGAAAGTTAGCAACTGCCATGATGCAACATTCTGCCACTTGTGCGCTTCCCCAGAAGTTCCAAATAACTACAATTAATGAACTATCCCTCACAACAACATGTGACATGTTTTTTGTGAGCCAGAGGGTCAAACTTGAAGGTACTGTACCTTTTTATCAACTTCTGTAGTCTTGCACTGAAGTTGCAAGGCTACAGCTTCACAAATACGATCTCCATCTCCTTTGTGGTCTAGAGTTCAACACTATTTAGAAGCAACAAAGAATTTATTTGAGCCTCCTGCATTTAGAGTGCTGATGTCTGGAGTACTGATTCTAAGTAAACGAGGTACTGAAAGTCAAGTGTAACCCATTTCTGTGCTTAAAATAATATTGAATCATTGAGCTCCTTTAGAAGAGAGATCATAGGGATATATTAAGACATCTTGGGCTGTTAGTAGTGAACCTTCAGGCTAGAGAAAATGCATTATTAGCTTGACTCTAGAGGTATCCAAGCCCTGTCTTTGCTGTTGCGAATGGTAATAGTGAGTTGAGTAAACTTTACTCAGTGATGGCTAAAAGAACAGTTCTTTGAGATGAGCAGCTCTCAGGTCTGAAGATGCTGATGGACATTGCAAAATATGTCTTTAAACATTCTCTTACTATACCAAAATCTTTTTAACATTGTTGTGGAATGAGGGGGAACAATGACAGTATGCTTTTTCAAAAACCGTTGAATAAACAGTTGTGTTATGTTGTTTTATAAACAGTTGTGTTATGCTGTTTTAAAAACTAGAACACCGAGTAGTGAATATTTTGACTAATTAATGTGGATTTTAGCTTTTGGCAAGTGATTTCACTGAATTAAATGAATAAAAAATCTGAAATAGGAAAGGGCTAAAAAGATTGATGATGTGGGTGTCGCTAAAAGGGTGACATTGAGAGTACAACAAAGGAAGGGTAATCTTATCCTTTGGTATGGTCTGGAGTTTACACAATCATTAAGGATATAATCAAAAGCTCACAAAAAAAAAACCAAACAGTTTGCTTTCACTGGCCTTGGATAAACAGCCTATTCTGTGGTGTTTAAGAATCTCTTCTCATTTGAGGGCAATATGATAGTTACAAACAAGGTTGTTCAAGGTGATAGCAAAAGGAGGATTAGCATGCCAACTTATCTCTGCTCCCCACACAGATGGGGCCAGAGGCATCAATCATTTCTGATAAGATGTTCATATCATATTGACACAGACACAAAATGTATATCAATGAAAGAAAATCTCAACAGGCTCCATCTAACTGAAGTGCTGCCTTGAAATTTTCCCACTAATAGTACTGCTATTTGGAAAAAAAGAAAATGTTTTAGAATGCTATCTAAGAACTATGGGTCATATTACAGATTTAAGAATTTCTGCAGCAGTATGTTGGCATAAGACAGAGGCACAAACTCTACATAAATGTAAAGGTCAGCAAAGCAAGCAGGACTCTGAGCAGGAGATGATGCAGCATTTTTATGCATTCTCTTCAATGCCAGGAACAGGGGCCACAGCCTGAACTGAACAAATGTAGGCAGCAGCCTTAACACCTTCCATTCCCTTTTTGTAATACACTACCCAGTTTTGCTGGTGTTTTCAAAATTCTCCTGAAAAAAAACCCCGGCAAGATCTCTAGATGGTAATGTGCTACATATATTAATACAGCCCTATGGCATCGGCACTGGAAAGGTGGGAATTTCAGAGGACATGGGGATAACTTGATTTTCTGAACACAGTCATCTGGTAAATATTATCCTTGGGCTTTTTGGCTTTGTTTTTTTATAGCAGCAGAATATTCTTATAGCAACAAATAAAGTTAACACTGCCTTGGTGAATAATGTACATTGTCTAGAAAACAGCTAAGCTCTTATTTTGTCCCTTGCCACTTGTTAAACTGATTCTATTAAAAGCTAATAAGTGAGATATTTCCAGGATCTGATAAGAAAAAAAAAATCTATATTTTTGATTAAATGATTGGTGTTCTTAGAGCTCCAGTGTAAATGGGCCCCCTGGCTATACTAAGGTCATCATTGCTGAAAAAAAATGCTGTATTGAGTAGCTGACAGTACATCTGTACAGAAAGCACAGACTGCCATCATAATCTTTAATTTCTTTGAAAAAGTACCGCTACAAAATTTGTAACTGTGTAACCGCTTGAAGTATTTATCACTGGCTTTTTAAGTGTGATCTTACTGCTGAAAGAAAAGTTTGTTTCACTAACTTCTGTTTGGGTAAGAGAAAAAGATATCCCCAAAGCCAACAATCATCACCACACCCACTCTTCAGTACTCTTAAAGCTGGGACTCTGTATATTCACCTTCATATTCCAAGGAATAGAAAAACTTCTAAAACTTCACAAGTGACCACACACACTACAAGGGATGCTAATAAAAAACATCAGAACACAGGATTGTTGCAGTGTGCTGAAATGTTGCAATCAGATTTCCAGTTTTTTTGAGCTGTAACAATGGCCTACCTCTTACCTAAAGTTATTGTTTCTCATTGCTTGCACTCAGAGTTCCCTAATCCCTTTGAACTCTAAATTGTTTTTGCAATGTGATTGTAAACAATTATGTCCCAAAGCACAGCTGAGTTACTCTCTTTTACAGAACTTTCCCCCATCCAAACTATGATCCTGCAATATCCATCTTACAAGCACTATTTTATGATCTACATGATCAAGTTGAATTAGGTGCTTTTGAAGACAATCTTCTGATCATCTCCACATTTTGATTCACAAGCCAGAGCTATGAGTCCAAACTAGAACATATGCTGCTGCCACTCAGTCCACACAACCACAGATTTAGTCCACAGTAAACATTTACACATTAACATTGAGTCTAGCATGAAGTTCTGCTCTACAAATCCACTCCTACAGGATGGCACTACTTGCATAAGTAAACAGCAGTCTTGGACTTGCAAATTGTTGATTTGCTGACAACAAAATTAGATTCTATAAAAGCAAATCATCAAGGCTCTTTACCACATTGGTAAGTCCTTCTGATTTTGCTTTTCTCAAACATTTGTGCAACATACATGATTCCAGAACAGATTTTATAAAAGCATTTCTTTACCAGCGTGAAGCACCAGTACAGACCCCCACAGAGTATGTTTGAGCTCATATACTTTAGGAACCACTTCAAGTAGACAGCAAAAGCTCAGCAGTGGCCAGAAAAATAGGATTGAACTAAAAGACAAATCTCATGAGATGTGACCATGGATCTCTTTCATTTTCCAACTACAGTAACAGCACCTCTCTACAACTGCACATGCCAAAATGCTTCCTTTAGGATTCTACACTAGTGAAATTACTTATAAAATTTAGGTGTCATCATTAGAGTATTTTACTTTCTTAAAGTAAAAGTGTTTTGGTTCTTAAAGAACCAAAAATACCCAAGGAACACAAAAACTGGGCTTCTGAACTTAACAGAAATAAAAGAGGAACAGAAACACATGATTAGAAGATAAAACAGCACATAAGCCAAAGAATTTTACTGGAAAAAGCCAAACGGTTGTATCATGTTAAAGCAGTGCCACTCACACTTGCTCTACCCCACTCAGGGGCAATTACTGTTCTAGCAAAGCAGCAGGAAGGGGAGAAAAATAGAACATGATACAAAAACACACCAGGGAAAACTCTAGGAACCATCAGGGGCTGACTTCAGCTGTTTATTGCTAATTTAAGCAATAGCAAAAATTATTCCTAGCAGCTAGTTTAGCCAGAAAATATGGATATATACATATGCATACAGATCAAGTGAAATTAGCATGCACCAATTAAGTAGAAAATGAATGACTTACAACTGTAGCCTTAACAAGCATAAGCATGTCATGAGTCAGATTTAACTACTTGACTTAAATACTGACAGTTTTTGTGCTTCCATAGAAGTAAATAGTCAAATTCAAACAAAGTCTTTTAAAGTGGGAAGGCCCATATTAGACAATTATTTTAATATAGGAACAGTCTGGAAAACAATATTATTATTGTTTATTAACAGGAAGAATAAAGTCACAGATAAATCTGAATTTTATTATTACCCCTAACAATACAATCCATTATTTTGGATGCCAACATATTTAGAAATAGTTATTTTTAACAGCTATTTCCAGCAACAAAAGAACAGTCTGGAGAAAAGTACAGTCTCATCCTGTCCCAAACAAATGGAAAATTATCCAAAAAGAGTATTTACCTCTAGATTAGTAAAATGTATAGAAAACCATTCCTATGGCCCAAAGTGGGTGCTGATCTCACTAAGTTAGGTGTAAGCAAGGCATAACAACTCATATGAATCCAGAGAAATCTTTAGACACAAAGTCTGAAAATAAAAAAACCTTGAAGCATCTCTGATTTTTTTCTGTCACTATCTGATACCAGATATCTGCTCTGGGGAAGTTACTAATGCCTTTCAAAATCAGTTTTTCACATCTCATGAAAAGCCTATTATCTAATTCTCAGTACATGTTACAAAAATTATGAGCATTTATACATGCTGTTAAAGATGAAAAATATTTAATAGAGAGTTATCTAGCTATAAATATACTTAATTTATTTTTTTTATTCATAGAATCACAAAATGGTTTGGGTTACAGCACACCTTAAAGATCATCTAACAATGATCTATTCAAAACACTAAAGGAATACTAAGAAGCATTATCAAAACCAGAATAACTAGGAAATGATTTTATGGCTTTAGTTTCCATCTCTTTACATATTTTAAGAGCTGGTATCCCAAAGATGCACTGGTAGGTCCCACAATGAGAGCACTAATGCTTATGTTTAATTAGGAGAATATTCCTTAACCATATACATTGCCTACCACAACATATCTGCTCTACTTAAACTAAAAAAAGAAACCACCACATACTGAAAACAGTAATTTTGTATACATATATATATTTTATCAGGTTTTTTTGATCTGACTATCCTAAATCCTTTGCATATATTTAAGAGCAAATTCAGGGTGTTTTTTCCTATAGATTACACTCTAGAGGGCTGATGTCAAAAACTCAGATAACTAATACTGAGAATTTATATCCTGTATGATTTCAATATCAACTTCTTCTGAACTTGAAGCCTCAAACTTTACTGAGATCTAAAGTAGTGATACAGAAAACAAAAAGTAGTAGACTAGATTCAGATCAAAATTACTTCAGGACACACTGAGCAGCTCCTTAATCACTACCATCTATGGATCCTAAGGAGCTTTCCAAAATGTCCTAAAGAAGGTGCAGACATTTCACCAGCTGAATTGCTTTCTAGGCTTTGCTGACTCTAACTAGCAACTAGTTACTGGAGATGCAATTCACACAAAGATCTTAAGTTTAGACGTCTTTGGGGCTGGATTCCAATCCTAAAGTCCACTGATTCATCATTCTGAAATCAGACAAAAAGGAAAGCATTGGTTCTATGTCTTAATCTTGACATTTACTTGTGACTGCAGAAAGATACATCCATCTACACAGATTCCAGAGGTGATGCTGGTGGTCTGCTCCTCCCCCTGCCATCCACCTGAAGACATACTTGTACTTCATTTCAGGACTAATTCATGTCTAGCGATGCACAACTACTCAGGGGAACAAAAGATGATGAAGAAGAGCAAATTCTGAATTTAATTATAAAGCACTTCGGGGATTTTCCTTTTTTGTTTTTTTAATAAAGAGGAACAAAAGTGCAGTGTAGGTGAAGAATAGATTTATATTAGTAGGTGTGGTTCTTTCTTTAAGAGAAAAAAGACGCATGCCCGATTTCTCACTCTGCCTTTGAATATTCAAACTTACACCTCCTATCTGCCAAAGAATCTGAACTCTTAAGCCACAGTAATCTATATTATTATATTTTACAAGCCATAAAAGGAATTAAAATTACTACTGTTCTCCTTTTCCTGATCTGCTTGTCTCTACAATGACAAACAGTACCTACATTGCTTCATGTTAGATTACACTTCTGCCAAGAATAATTACTAAATGTAGCTCCTGTGGCAAAACATATGGGTCACAAGAATTAGAGAGAAGTTTTGTGCTGACATTCAGGCGCATAGCTTTCAATTTGATATCTAGTTTTTTTCCACTTTATACATCTGTATTCTTTTAATCTGTTTTTAGCAAGTAATGATACAATATTTCCTTATTAGACACTCAATTCTGGTCCCACTAAGCCAACACAAGAACTGTTAACACACTGTGCTTTCTCCTCATACCTTGGTTTGCCTCAGTTGTTACAGAATGCTTTTTTTCAGAGAGAATCTATAACTGTACAAGAAAAGATTTAACTATCTTTCATTGCTCAGTGGATATTTTCTAAGTCTGATAATTTCTTAATATTGCACAAGAAAATAGTTTTAAATTGCTTATTATATTTATTATCGTTTAAAATGGGCTAAGTAAAATCCTATTCTTGTGCTATAATACAAAGCTCAGCTATCAAACCATGCATTCCCTACGTTATGAAGTACCTTCCTTTCACCTGACTTTCCAAAGCATTGACTTTTCCACAGGGCTTTTTCTGGCACTAGTCTGGACTGGAAATATTATTCCTTTTTGGAGAGACTTTCCTCATCTCAGTATCCACAATTGCTATTCTGTTTACTGTGATACTTGAACAAATATTGCTGTTCGAACAGTTGAATATATGATACTGATAACATAAAACCAACAAAAAGCTGTGGAAAAAGATATCCAATCAATGGAAGAAGTAAACAGACAATGTTTTTTTAGTCTTCCAACCATCTTTTAAAGCTGCTATTTTCAGTGCATATACCTGAGGATAGAAAAAATAAGATAGATTTATTAGAGATAGATATATTGATGTACAGAGAGCTTACAATTGCAGGTCCACCTGAGAAGAAGCTAAGTTAGTTTTAAAAAATTGTATTATTAAATTTGAATTCTGTACTCTCTCCAACAGAACTCTTTAAGAGGCTACAAAGCTGACTTATGTCAACTTATATGAGGTAGACCATGAACACTCTATTATGCATTCAAACAGTCTCATTAAAATAAACAGGATTACCCACCTGAGGAAAGCTTGGTACACATACAGTTGTTGCAAAATTTAACATATAAAGTAGCAAAGTCCAAAGAAATAAAGTCCAAACAATTCTAATAATATAAGCAATGATTTGGAGAAATAAATTTTAAGTCATTTATATTCATATATCTTTACCTGGGCTAGTAAAAAAGTTTCATCTGTTCTTTTCATTACATTATTCCACAGGACCAAAAACAATGACTTGGGAAACCAATGGACAAATGACACAGCTAGGTTCTGACAGATCCTAAGGTGTAAGGATCTGTACTACAGTACACCCAGCTTTTGACCAGCCCTTTTGCTAGAAATGATCAGAAGAGTCGAGTGTCCATCCTCCTCAGCTCCACTGCTGCCCGTAGGCTTTGGCATCACTGCAGGGTGTGAACTGTGGGGGCTGAGGACACTGACTCCTCTCATGCATCAGCATCCTTCTGAGGAGATTGTTCATGTCAAACATGCATCAGCAAGGGCCTAAAGATCTCCCGCCCATTTCTACTGAATAAAAAATACACATTGTACCATACTGTTGTGCACCACAATCAACCAGCTTTGGTTTAAGTCTGTAATAAACCAGTTAAGTCACTTCCACATCTAGTCCAGACAGATCATATAAGGACCAATCTTGGACAACTCTGCAATCCAGAGTTCTTTCTGTGATACAGATATACCTTGCATTTAATTTGTTCTTGTGAAAGCTCTCTTAAGTTTAGCTTTTCCAGTACGTGAAGAAGTTTTTGTTTGTTTCTTGGGAGGGTTTTTTTGTTATGCTTGTTGGGGTTTTTTTGTTAGAGTTTGGTATGTTTGTTTGAATTGCAGATGGTGCAAACTACCTTCACAAAGCTTATCCTGTCATTCCCCCCATACCCTAGAGAAGGCAGTTTGGATTTGTAACAACACATTTCTTCAAGGTTTGCCAGTAATGGGATGAGGAAGTTTACAGCAGCTGAAAACAGATGCTGGAGTCAGGAATCAATAGCTAAAGGTCAGATCACAGCAGGCACGTGAGAAACAGCTCTAGAATTTGTGCTTTCATGTAACAGGAAATCAAATCCATTTGCTTTCACCACCACCACTGCCTTAACCTTGTTTTCAGCAATCCATATCACCCCAAATTGTTTTCTATCAAAGTCTGCAGCTCTCTTGTAAATCTATCACCTGCTGTGGCATTCATTGGAGTGAACACAAACAACATGTCCTGATGCACTTTTAATTCTCAGAAACAACAGGAAACTGAATTTTCGTGATGACTGTCTGAAATGCCGACCAGAATGAAATGTCAGTATTTAACAGCTAACACTGTAACACTAGCTGAGTATACATGATCTCACTAACCATAAAAATTAATGTACTGAATATACTCTTCCTTCTAAGTACTGGTTACTTATTTTGCCTGCACTGCAAAGCACAGACATAATTTTGTCAAATTCAGCCCAACTTCCACACAGTTCCCCAAACTCCTATTGCCATATTTAAGACAACAGCTGTGGAAAGGATTCAGACTGGAGAAGCTCATGGAAAACAGCCTCCTGTGGGAGGGCCCCCAGGCTGGAGCAGAGGAAGAGTGTGAGGAGTCCTCCCCTGGAGGAGGAAGGAGTGGCAGAGTCAATGTGTGACCAACTGACCACAGCTCCAGTTTCCAGTCCCCCGTACTGCCAGGGTGGACAAAGGAGAGAAAATCAGGAATGAAGTTGAGCACAGGAAGAAGGGAGAAGTGGGAAGGAAGATGTTTGAAGGTTTGGGTTTATTTCTCATTATCCTACTATGATATGATTGGTAATAAATTCATTTTCCCCATGTCAGGTCTGTTCTATCTGTGATGTTAATTGGTGAGTGATCTCTCCCTGTCCTTATCTTGACCCGTGAGCCTTTTGTTCTATTTTCTGTCCCCTGTCCAGATGAGGAGGGGAGTGACAGGGTGGCTGTGGCTGGCTGCAGGCCAGGGTCAACCCACCACACCCATCACCACTGCACAGCCACTCAATGGTTCAGACGTCCTGGCCTATTCCTCAAAGGGAACTCGCTGAGCTCTTGCACTAACTGTACTCTCCTCCTGTGCTCATATTTCTTAAATGCACAGTGGCTTCACTACTAATCACTCCCATGTTCTCTCTCTTAGCCAGAATTCTGAAAATAGAAGTAGCTATTGAATATTTTAAAAATCAAAGGTTATCAGGTCTCTCACAGAATTTAAACTCCAGGACAGATTGATTTTGACAGTTTCACTGAAGAACCAGCACCTTCTCATAGAAGCAAAGTCCCCTTTTACAAAAAATATGCATAAGTCACTGACTAAGCATTTATTGGAGCCCTCCAATCTTACGCACCGAGGAGAATTTCTCTTATAAATATTACACAGAAAGCAAAAGTTCAAAGTTTTGAATGTGCACTGATTAGGAGAGATGAAAATAGGGATACTTAAAAATTACCATTCTCTATATGTATATAAACTTCTCTACAAAGAAAAAAAACAACTGGAAAGTGAAATAAGTAAACAAGACAGATACATACATTTTTGAATACCTTAAATAACACTACAAACCATTAGACATAGCAACTGAATTTCAGAAGGAGGCAAAATATTCTCATGAAAGAAACCCACCTTGCCTTTGTTTCTAAATGTGGAATTTGTTACCTGTATCAAAATATACAGGTTTTATTGTAAAACTTATGTAAAATCAGTATTTAAATAGAAATCATATGGTACCTGATGGGTCGATTTTCTTTACTATCAAAGAGTGAAAAGATTACTTCCAGTTCCTCTCCCAGATTGGAGCACATTAAACTCTTCATCTGAACAAAAAGATGGTGGCTGCTAGCTGGTACTGGTGTGTCTTTTTTCCGATGGCGATGTTCCATCTAAAAACACCAGAAAAACAGTGACCAGTTTGAGTCAATTACAAAATTCTCAAAACAAAAAGCGGTAAAATATGTAACGTAGAACTACTTACTTATTCCAAATTAGTATTTTTTTAAATTAATACTAACTTGTATTTTCTCCTTTCTCTTTTTTTTTTTCTTTTGCATCTGAGAAGGAAAACACAGGGAATTTACTTTCCCAGTGTTACATTTCATCATAGTTATCTCTAGGTGAAAAACAGTAATCTCTAGAAGTTTGGTTTTTTTCTTTTTCCTCTGAAAGTGTGGAGCCACTTTAAAGCTTTGTGCTATAACAACATAGTATTTCTTAGCTGGTTTAAGCAGTTAATGATCTGATATTCCACTATTCAAACACATTAAAAAAATGCTTTTGCAGAACACTAAATACCAGTATTTTAAACTGGGGAAAAGCAATCATACCTGCATTCTATGATCTCTGGCAAACTGCTTTGTACAAGCTAATAAATTGTCTTGATTTGATGTCACAGTTTATACCTTCTGCATTTTAGTTACCCATTAAATGAAGGACAATATTAAGTTGTACTATCCCTCTCTTCCAGTATAACAAAAATAATTTTAAACAGCAATCTTTCTAAGTTACATAGTCTTCATACTGAGGTTATCTTTTTCCCAAGTACACTCCATGAGTGCCATTACTAGTTTTCTGGGTCATTTTTCCTCTGTATGTTTCCTCTTGTGATTAATGGTTCCTCACCATATTTCATCTAGTGCTTCAACAGGATTCCATAATATCACAAATCCCTTTGAAATTACTCAAAGGTATACTGATTCCAGCACAAAGAATTTACTATTTGTCTTGACCCTACAAGTCAACAATACAAGTAAAATACAAATTAAAAATTATTACAAAAATACGTCGTTATTTCAGATCCACAAAAGTTGTAGCAATTGATGGTTTTGGGGGGTTTGAACTTAAATACAAAAGTTGTAATAAATAAAATTCAGCTTAAATACAAATTTAGTCTTAAGCACATAAAGCTCAGAACTCTGTATCTGTAGCAGCTGCAGTACTTAAATATGAGCCAAAGCCAACATAAATGAATTGGCAAGTTTTCTTAGACCTTGCTGGAGATTTAATCAGAATGAGAAATATCAGTGCTGATTTTAGTAGATCAAGATGGGCTTTTAGACCCAAAGGAAAGCTTTCTTATGCAATTTAACTGCTATTTACATTAATATATTAGAAAGTACCAAGAGCCCAGTATGATTAATTGTGACAATATTATACCATTATTATATTTCCACAAAGCTTATCTAGACAGGGTCATAAGCCAGGTAAAGCTCTAATGATAAAGAGTCCCATAAGCTTTTATTGATGATTAAATTCATATTAACATATTAGCATAATTTTAAAGGTATATGAGAAACCAAAACTTTTAACAAATAATATTTAAGCATGTATGCAAAGACAAATTTAATATCAAATCAAAGAATTTCATACATATTTAGGGATGACATAGCTGTTAAAAAAATTTCTTTCCTTATAGTAAAACTCATTGCATTATGAAATGCCAATATATTGGATCAAAAAAGGTAGTTTCAGTTAAATAGAAGAGTGGACTTTCAATACGTAATTTGAGAGCAGAAGCATCAAACATTACATTCACCTACCAGCCTGTAGAGCTCTGTAATGCTGATCTCTTCAGGATCCACCATAGCATATTCTTTTCTTGGAACTAAGTCAAGTCCCAGTTGTCTGTATGAGAAATGGAATAACAGTAAGTAGCTTCTACTTTCAAAAGAAACAAATTAGCTCTGCATGCATTTGTTGTTTATTTGAATAAACAATGCACACGTTAATTTGTACTCTAGAATTAGTTGACTTTGGTTTTATTTTGATGCATTTTGGCTGTAACCACCATTCACATTTGACTCATTCCCTTTCTCCACTTTGCAACATTAATACAATGTTTTCCCACATTTTTAAAATCTGTTTCACAGAGTGGACAATGTGCAATCAACATTGTCCTTTGTACTATTGTGAGCATTTCAGTGTGAATGCACTAGTACCGTCAACTTGAATAACAACCACGGAAAGGAAGATAAAAAGAAAATCCATCAAATACTAAAACATCAGCTTATTTTCAGTTTGGAGTGGATGGTATCAAAAATGCTAGACTGTATCCCCTGAACAAAATAGGGAAATGAGCTTGAATCAACAGCAACACAATTTATTTCCAGCAGAGCAGGCAAGCAATAATGTTTAAGAATGCATAAGGACACGGAGGCAGTCATTTTAGGAATTTAGGAATTTAGTCAATTTAGGAAAATTCAAAAGATTATAAAGTTTTTCAAACATATGTTTTAAGGAGCAGGAACTCTCCATGTAAAAAACCTTAACAATTAATTTCTTTCAGTTACTGCAAAATTCTAAGTAGACAGGTAATCATACACATTTACTCACAACCCTTTCACTCTGTTAGATATTTATGCTGTCAGACAGCTGTAGAAACTCTGGAAATTGAGGTAATCCTACTACTGAATATTGCTTCCTTTAGTTAGCATTTATCTGTACAAACATATGCTAAAGAAGAGACTTTGGAAACAGCACCTAAATACCAGAGGGCATTTTAACCATTTTCTTGCTTAAAAAAAAAGTAAGACAATAAAACTTGTGTAAGCTCATTTTAGTTATTCAGACTAAAGGAAGATGCAGAGCGCAGTAGCTGAATGTATGTTAGAGATGCCCAAGTAGGAACTAAATTGTGTGACCAAGTTAGAAAAGAAGCAATGTCAACCAACATAGTTTCAGTTAGAACACAAAGCTCTGCTGAATGCATCATCCAGGCATCATGTGTATTAGAAAGATGTAAAATGCTGCTTCAGATTGGAATAAGTACTGGAATTGGAATAAGTACTATCTTATAGATAGTACTACTGCTACATAACTTACACAGATGTAAAAAAAGCAGAACAAAATAATCCACTTTTCGCTGTTAAAACACAGTGGACAGAAAAACAATGAAGGAGAAAGTCCATTGGAAAAAAAAGTAACACTTGTTAGAAATTTGTTCTTTATTTCACCATTTGGCAACCAGCCTAAAGAGCTGGCTTTGCAGTTTGACCACATTTGATGTCTGTACATTGACTCACTCGTTGCCCCAGTCCAGCCGAGCCGTGATGTGGCGCTTGACGTCCTTCATGCGGTCGTGGGTGAGGTGGCCAACGAGGACCTGCCTCCGCAGGTCCAGGATCTCGTTCATTATGTGCCACAGCCGGTGGAAGAGATCCCCCTCATTCCTCTGTGAGACACAAACATGATTGCCTCTGCATGACCTGATAATCAGGATACCAGCTTATAGACTGATAATCCTAATAAATATATACATGAGGAAACAAGGAAAACCCCCTTTTCCCCTTACTTAGTCTTTTATTCCCCATCACACTGTGACCATTTTACCTGCATGTGAGCGTGTGCATATAAAATAATTTCAGACCTGCCACAGACCTTGTCTATGCACCACACCCATCCCAATATTCCAGTCCAACTCCTTGTGTCTCCCTTACATTTAACCTAATCTAATGTACATGACAGGTATGACAAAAATTCAACAAAAAACGTTCACGTGTTGCATGACACAGCATTGTTTTATTCCAAGAGTATGTTCACTCTGTGCTGCTGTCTCATCCAAACTGAAAACATCATCTATATTTCAAGACTACTTGAACTCATACGCATAAGGGATAGAAAAAGCAATAGCTCTGAGCATTCAAACACTGAACCACAGAGTTAATTTATTTTAACTTTCCCTTGCATTGGTATAACTTTACATACTACCAC
Source organism: Ammospiza nelsoni (assembly GCF_027579445.1). Classification (NCBI taxonomy): domain Eukaryota; kingdom Metazoa; phylum Chordata; class Aves; order Passeriformes; family Passerellidae; genus Ammospiza; species Ammospiza nelsoni. Next base: position 26,843,309 of record NC_080637.1, on the reverse strand, counting down.
CTTATCATAAATAAATAGTATCACACAGACAGAATCTTGTCCACACAGTTCTTCTTTATCTAACTGTGAAGTAGGAGAAATTACGTGAATATGATTGCTTTGAAACCACATCCTCCTACTCTAATTATATACCAGCTATGGGCATAACAATTTCCCATAAATGCACCTCTGTTCTGGAAAAATCTATTAACTCTTCCTTCACTAATTCTAAGTAATTTTACATTTTTTTTTTAGAACCTTTAGGTTGAGAAATTACTACAACCTTCATCTAAGTGATTCATCACACAAAATTGAAGAAACACTCCTGTTAAGATTTGTTCTGTTAATTCTCGCCAAAAACCATAAGTCTATTTCCCTTTGCTTTCTTCCTATGAATAAAAGGCATAAAAATAAAGTTCAGCTAGTTCTGCTGCATAAGTTAAACCTAAAATTCATTCAGAAGCACCATTACTCTCCATCAACAACTTTTATATTCCAAGCACTCTGAAAAATCACAATTTGATAGATCTGCTCTTTTTACTTCACATTCTTTCACTTCATAAGCTTACTAAAAGGGCATTAATTTATTATTTGTCTTGGCTTTCTGTCTGGAAAGGAAGAAAAGCAGGGTAATTTTGAACATGCAATAACAACAGCAGTGAAGAAAATTTTTGCCAAAAAGAGCTGTGCAACTGCTGCAACAAAAACAGGGAAATATGAATGTTCTAAGTAAAAGAAAACCAAGGGAAAAAAGGTCATAGCATTAGTAACAGGAGACAAAAAGGACTTTGTAGGAACATTATAGAGAGCTATACTGACAGTATGTTTTCACAATTTTCCATCAGACACTATAGAGCTTTAAAGCTATAGAGCTTTCATTTCTGCAGTCAAAAAACCAAACTGGATAAACAGTAATTCAGGTGCATCTTTGGTCCTGGTATCTGATAAGTTCTACTTAAGTATATTATTATTATTCATATGAATACAAGAGACACACTAATAACAATAAAATAAGATTTCAAGGCATTAGTAAAACAATTTAAAAAAAACCTGAATGTTTTGGATTTTTTCTGAAATATATACCTCAACTAAACCAGACCATCTAAAAACAGTACACCTTTTGAGATCACATTTATTAAGTCAAAGCAATAGTATTCAGGATACTTACCACATAGAGTTGTTTCCACATTGTTCCCCAGTCTCTTAGAGTGGATGTCATTTCTGTAATAACAGAATCTTCTGTTGGAATAACCATTTCAAATTGTCTGTAACATGCAGAAGAACACATGATATTGCACAAGCATTACTAATCCCATTGCAGTTACTAATATGTAGACTTCCTACTGCCAACAGTGATATCTGTCAACCTACATGAGTGCTCCCTTCAGACCATGACACTTTTTATTTGTACATTTATTGAATCCCCATGGAAAAACTTTGGGTGAAAATAGCTTAATCCCCATGCAAAGTCTTGGCCCCAGAGAAGTCAAGGTGAGTTTTTTCTACTATGAGATAAGCATATAAAAACCAACTTTCATAGCAGAATAAATCCCATAGTTTCCAGAGGGATCTTGACACTTCAGCTTTTCATGCCTGGATTACTTTTTTCATGATATCTTGTCTCTCTTGCTAAAGTAACGTAACAATGTGACAGCTCTTGGCCATGATGTGCAGCAGGGAACATGGCCTGAATGGGAAACTAACTAACAAAGGAAATAGATGCAATAAAGATTGAAATCCATGCAAACATTCTCATGGTGTCCACTAACAAAAAGTATTCTGCCTTTAAATTTTATTTTATTGTGATGGCTTACAATTTTGTTTCACCGAGCCTTCAGTTTTAGTTACAACTTGAAAAGGAAAAAGGGATCCTAGGGCATGACAAATCACATGGGGCTGTAACTTCATAGTGGACAACAGGGAGCTTAACAGTAACATGGGGACATTTTCACCCGTGAGAATGAAACTTGTTTTAATATTATTACAGTCTTCATTATTATTTCTGCCCATTATGAATAATGGATCTGCAACACACTCATTTATGCTCCTAAAAAAAAGGGTCACTTCATGTTCAGGCATCCACCTATTATGAGAAATGTCCTTACCTAAACAGTTTTCAAACTGTTTTGTATCAGTTCTCTACTAATAAATCCAAATGAAGGATACAATATGAACAATTACAAATTAAGTAAATCTGTGAAAAAACTGTTAAATTCACTGACAATTTTTAAGTTTTAAATTTTTTAAAGTGATACCACCAAGGCATCAAGTTTTATACATTAAAAAAAAAATCACTGTTTCTTTAAGTCAGACAACTTGTATTCCAAAACAAAATTTAAAGCCTAATATTAACCAATGACTCGGGTTTTTATCTGGTTTTTATTCTTCTAAATGTGAAAAAACATCAACTGCTGTCAAAAATAAATACTGGCTCTCCATCACCTGAAAAAAAGGAAAACCTTTCTCTAATCATTTATAGGTTTAGCAAAATTTTTTGCCATTAAACTGATACATTTTTTACGCTTTTTTTTTGTAAAATGGCAACTGGTAGAGCTACAGCCCTCAAAGAAAAGAGCTAATCTTAAACAGCAGGTTGAAAGACAGCTTATGTACAGAACAATTTCTTCAAAATAAGGCAATGCCGTTTTCAAGCCAAACGTAACATAATTGTTTCCCCTTTTCTCTAAGCAATACAGAGTGATATTCCCAATTGCATTCAGTGCCTCTTCTGGATACAGCATTCCAATTTTATGACTATGCAGGAGTATCAGGTTAGGTAAAGACAACCATTTCAAGTCCTCTGGCAGTAGGCTGGAGCCATCATAACATAACTAAATTATTTACTTTATAAGCAAAAGACATTTGGTACAAGTAACTGGCCGTGTTTAAATATTTGAAATCAGAACATTTCACACATACCCTTTGTTCTTAACACATGCATTCTTCAAGTGAATGTAGTTAGATGGAAATATGCCCTGAAAAATAAAAAGAGTTTAGGTAAAAAGTCCGCTTACATGAGTTTGGCATTCCATTTAGTATAATTCAATAAGCAAATACATGCTGAATTCAAAGTCCTCCAAATAATTAACAAAAAACACAAGGAAAGAATGCAACAAATACTCAGTAGAGCTCTAACAGAAACTAAAATGCCATATTTAGTAGAGTTTAAAATCTTCAACACTTCAGACAATTAGAAGATAAACTCATGTAGAACAAGGAGATTGTTTGAGAGCTTCCTTATGGCAGACTGTTTTATTCATTATTTCCACCTTGATAAGAAACAGACCAGCTGTTGGGGGATAATGTCTTATCAACTGCATCTTAAAAATAAGCATTTTCAGAAAGGGATTTTTTAAATTAAGCAGAATAAACGAAGTTAACAATGTTCAATGAAAATAAAGTCAAGTAGACAGAGGAAATAAAAACAGAGTCTAATTTGGTGGCTGCTCTGCCTGCAGTGCAAGGAAAGTTGTGGCAGATGCCTATGACAGCGCCTGTGCCTGCCAGGAGCAGCCCCTTCCCAGCTGTTTAGGCTCCCCACCATCCTGGCGAGCACCCAGCATTGCTGCAACAGTGCCACTGCTCCCACAGCACACTGGCCTGCACAAATCACAATGAGCAAAATGAAGCAAGCTCCAAGCCTCTGGCTGGGAAGATAATACACTACAGCTCATGCAGTGAGAGAAAATACATATATGGTGTCTTCATAATAAGCACAGCTGCATACAGCTTTCCTTTGTGATGATGGTGTCCCATTTTCTTTTCACACAACCATTAGACCTTCAAAACCAAATCTACAGTGTAGAGACAGCTACCCTTTTAAATGCTCCTGCTCCTCTGTAATGCAAAGCAGTAGAGGGGAGCATCTCCCAAGGACAGTAGGGCACAGAGCCCTGCAGGTGCAACAGGGATGTGTCAGGGATGCAGATGCACCCTTACTGCACACCAGCTGCCACACATTACTGCTTCCAGTGTCAAAGCTGGCACAATAACAAGGCAAGAATATTTACAGAGCACTACCAATAATAAGAGGAGGTACAAGGTGCTCTTCTGATTTTACTTTTGGAGAGACTCCCTTCAAAAATCCAAGTCAGAAAAACTGTTTGCATTCACGCTAGGAAAACAGAGAATATATATCTCATCTCTTCACACATCAAGTCATGTTTAGAAAACCTATTCATAACTTCCATCACACATCTGACAGACCACAAAGCAAGACTGACAGCAAGCATGTGGTGAGAATTGCAACAAAAGACACAGAAGATGCAATAACAAACCACAACTGCTCATGTCTTATAAATCAAACTGTAAAATACATCAATGAGGTCAAAGTAGTAAACATCAAATTAGACTCTGTGGCTAAATTTATTGTTTGAATCGACCTTCTGTATAAAGAAAGGAAATTTATGTGATTAGAGACCACAGGCCTTGGCACAAAAGGCCAATAATTGGATATAAGGCCCTTGAAACTTTTCAAAATTATTGTGTATGTGCCTTTTTTGCAGCTGAATCATCTTGGAAATGAGGACAGAAAAAAGAGCACAGCTTATAATGCAGGTTAAAGGATGAACAGTAATTTAGGATCTTTCTTTCTCATGAAAAAAATATCAGTACAATCCCAGAGGCAAGACAACAAGAGAGGTTAAGAAAATAGAAAGACAAAAAAGACAACTAAAGCTTAAACACACAACATGAACAGACACTGAAATATAAATTTCCATAAGTTTTCATGTCTGAATGCAGAAGAAATAAATCAGTGAAGTCTGGTTTAGAATACTATGCTGCTATGGAAACCAAAGACTACACATCCAAGAAAACCCAAATGGAGCATCTATTTTACATGGCAGCACATATGTTTTATTCAATTGATACCCGGCATGGGGCTCCTATAAACTGGCTGTCTCCACTGGCTGCTCTAAATTCATTCGTAGCTTCAAGAAAAACAGGCACAGTTTAACCAACTTTTCCAACAGTTTTTACATTTTTTATTCTCAATAGTCTTTTCCCTTCAACTCAGCTTCCTCTGAGTGGAAAATCTAAAGTTTGGAAATGAAAGAAAATTCACCACAGACCTGGGTTTGTGAAGTGTATTATCCTAATACACAGAAGCATTTCAAAAGGGTAATCCATGTCCAAATCTAATTAAAGTAGTACCAATAATATACTTAACATTAAGCTATGGTTTTCTTTTAAGAGTAAATATCATACACTTACAAGCAGATTATCAACTTTTAAAAAGTAAATATATATTTTTGCCCAAGAATGCAAAATTGCAATTGACCTTTACCTTAAGATTGGGGTTTTTTAAGGCAAATCCTCTGTACCACCCTGTGAAGAAAGCACATTTTGGTTTTTAAAGAGTGCAAATCATTTACATATGTAATACAGATTTCATCTTTCCATTTTGGACAGATATGACAATTTCACAGTGCTGTCAGACTATATTAATTTAAAAGATTTTCCATACAGTGAAAGGTATTTCATTTAAACTAGTTCATATTTGGATGACTTCATTCACACAATTTCAGGAATTACTCTAAACCCTAAATGTTTCTAACAATATAACCTAGGTAAATTCTGCCTTGGACACCACAGCGGTCAAAACAGAAATAGTTTCTTACTAACTCAAAACATTTACAAATCACTTCTGGACTTGAGGTTCTACATCTATCAACTAGAATGCTATATAAAACTAATAATATACCTGATTCAACAGAATAGATCCTATGCCTTCTAAAAGAACATTTCTTACAAGGTTAACCATATATAATCCTGCTACGATATTACAAAAAAAAAAAAGTCACCAACAAAAAAATCCCCAAACCCTATATGATCCCAAATGATAAAAAAAAAAAATCAATGTGTTGATTTTTAGATGTTAGGGAGGCAGATTATAAAAAGAAAATGCAACTTTATTTCTCTAACCTGAGCAACAGACATTTGTTAAAATTATATTTGCATTCTCTAATGCAAAGCAGATGACAATGCTTACACTGCTTTAAGATTTTAAGTTGTGACTTTGAATGAATTTGAAAATGTCTTGATGGCAGCCAGGTTTCCCTCACAAATACCAAGAAAGCAAAAGAATCATGAGAGACTTTCTTTCTGTTACAATTCTTATCCTCTGTAAATGTTTATTAAAGAGAGATTAAATAAAAATTAATGTACTGCAAATTTATTATAGAGATTAGAGCTCACTGGAACTGTGGAAAAAAATTAAGAGGCCAAAATATATTATATTATTGATTTCAAAAATGTGTTACTTTAAGAAAATAAATTAATATTAATGGGGTTCAAACCATCAATACACAAATTCTCACTGGAATCACCTGTGAACTCACCATCGCATTTCTCTAATATTTGAACTGTGTCTCCAATCTCCAGTGATAGGCCATGTGGGACTGTCCCTCGAAAACCAGCAATTACTGAAAAATATAATATGCCTCAATTATTCACAACATTAAAATATAAACTATTCCTATTGTTAACGAAATAGTATATTATCATGAGAAGTTACATGTTAGAACAAACAGGCTTACTCAAATTTAATAAAGTGTGAAAAAAGTAAAAAAAAAAGAATAATTAAGCCACTTTTATGAGCAGAAAATTCAAAACACAGGACTCAGAAATAAACCTAAACACAGCCTTATGATACATGAATGGAAAGCTTGTACTGGAGAACACTATTAGCTAGTATAAGTACCCCGAAGGACAGAAAGTGTTTTATTCCAAATGCTTACACTAACACGCATCAGACCTCAGAATTTTGTGAGCTGAAAGTGCCAATATTTTTGTTGTCATCCATACCACTCACACACCATGAAAAGAAAACCTTATTTCACATTTGCTTAATGGATGCTATAGACCCAGCACTCCACAAAATCCCAAATGTGAGGAAATGGTTAGGGGGTGGAGGCCACTAAAGCATGTTGTTCACTCCAATACATCCAGGGCACACTAAGCTTCCCCTGCAGCTTCACCAAAGCCATTGAAGGGAGGTCATGAGCTCAGGCTGGGACAAGAGCTACAGAAATGGAGCTGGAGATAAAACAAAACATCCACCAGAGCAGTGATGGTCCCAAATATTTACAATGGCCAAATAGTAAGTCTTAAATTGTTAGTTCTAAAACAATAAGTCAGCTATTATTTCACTCTGAATTAAAACAGAATACCCAAAAGCCACTCAAAGAGCTCACTCCTAAAAGTGCTAAAAATCCATTAATATGTTAGATAGCAATTCAGCTATTCAATCCTGTTCTTTCTGTACTTGAAATGCTCAATTAAAATATTGCCTAATTCAAGCCACGAGACCAAGCAATAGTGCTTTTGGTTTTTTATATTGTAATCCTCTTTCAGAGCTGAATTTTAAAGGGGAAGAGGAAAACAGCCTATCCACCAGGGCATGATGCACAAAAAGACTTTGCAGCCTAACAGCAGTCTTACTGCTGCCAAATATCTACCCATCCAGACAGGAAACCTCAAATGTAATAGCAAAAAAGGAAACCCCACTAAGTGAGAGGCATGACAAGAAAATTTCAAAATAATATGCAAAAGGAATTGCATATATGCAAGGACATATATACGCTCTTGCCTTCTGTTGGAGGTGTCCCCTGCCACAAGCAGACACAACGCTCAAACACAACATAACCTGTCATCCACCATCTGTGCCTGCCACATTGTTCATCAAAGGCAGCAGGAGAGGTTAGCTGGCAGCAACCACAGAAACCGAAAATTTATTTGTGAATCTTCAGAAGAAAGTTTGGGATTTTAAGAGTAAACCTACAGGATATGGTTTATGCTATACGACAGCACATTTAAAAATGCACAAAAAGTACTTTTTTGCCAAATCCTTCTCCAGAATTTGAAGACTTCAAAAACTCATTGTATTCCCTCATCATTTCACTCAAGAGAAAATCATCACTGTGATTAACCCACAGTCTTTATCCCTAAAAAAACCCTGTGAGATTATATCCCTGGACAGTCCCTAAAAGTTTGACACAACATGAGACAAGTATTTATAGTATTGATCCTCCTCAAGAATGTGTATTGAATCAACCTCTATTTGTTTTGGGGCTATCCCCACTCTTCAAGCTTTTTACACTGAACTGAATACTGTGAGATTTGCAGCAAGAAATAAAAAGCTGCTTTGGTTCCACACCATGATCAAGTGCACCATGATCATTTGCAGCAGCTCAGTAACAAGACAGCATTAGTACAGTGAGAAAATTTGTCTAAGAGTTAAAAAAAACCCAAAACAATAACAAGAATTCTTTAATTAATTATTTTACAAAGAGCTGAAAATTAAAACAGTTTATTACCTATGTAGAAATAAAAATAAGAAGCAAACTCCCTGAATATCAATGCAAAGTGCATCTATATTCTAGTGTGGCACTGGAATGACAGAAGTCACTCTGGTCACCTTTCTAGTTTGAAAGACTCAAAATTTAAATATGAAGCCTGCCAAAACAGCATGCACAGCAACCAAAATAAAATTAAGGAATTAACTGAAGAAGTATGCAAAACAAACCAAACCCTCATTTGTTATTACAGTTATGAGATGTCTTATTTTTAAACTCCATGAAATAAAAAAGGGACAGTAATTTTGTCCTTATGAGACAATATATCCTGTCACATTGTTATGATTTGACTTTTCTGTGACATTCAGTTTTTATTACTTAGTTACTAGAGATGTTAAAGATCTTTTTCTCTTCTCTTTTTTAGGTGTTTTATTTTTTTTAACTTTCAGGATAAAACGAGATTGAAATCTGACACAGTGTAGAAAATAGCTAGAAATCATTTTAGAGCACGTATAGAACAAAATTATACCCTGAAATATCTCCTAGAAAGATGGCCTGCAGAGTACCAGAAAAAGACAAAAAGAAATGAGGGCACCATCTTTACCTCTAAGCACATTCACCTCATACGCTTGAAAAACACTCCCTGGATTCTTGTGGTGTAAGGTCAGGCTCAAAACAGGGAGCCTGTGGTGTTCAGCAGTGTCAATCAAAGCAAAATAAAGAGCATTGCAGAGCAGCAGAGGATTTAATGAAAAGCACAGGAACCCACAGATACATTTACCTTACAAATGTTGACTCAGATAACTTTGTAATAAATCAAATCATGCAACTGAACTGGGACCAAGACAGAAAGTGGCCAACACAACAACTGTTACAGCAACTGGCAACAACAGATGAGGGATGAAGTACCCAACAACTTTTTCGCCTTGGTCTTAAAGGGCAACCAACAAGATACTTGAAATTATTATCTCACATGAGATACAAGAGCATGTAGCCATAGGACAACGGGGAATGACTTTAAACTGAAGGAGGGTAAGTTTAGTCTACAACAGAAAAAATTCTTTACTGAGGGTGGTGAAGCACTGGAACAGGCTGTCCAGAGAGATTGTGGATGTGGATTCCTGTGAACACTTAAGGTTTTGGATGGAGCTCTGAGCAACTTGGTCTAGTGAAAGTGTCCCTGCCCACAGCAGGGAAGTTGAAACAAGATGATTTTTAAGGTCCCTTCCATTCCTCCTATGATTTTGTAGATTCTATAGAACTGTACAGAATCCATAGATTAATCTGTTCTATGATTCATGTCTTTTTAGTTTTTCTGGGCTATAGATACATAAGTAGAATACAGGCAGGATAAAAATTAAGGCATGGAAGGAGGTAGTTGCTGTTCCACCAGAGAAGATCCCAGGGTTCAGCAAGGACATAGAGCTCTTAAGCAAGCCATAGCACAAATTTCATGTCCTAAACATCTCACCTTTTTCTCCAATGACCACATCATTCTGCAAAAGCAGATGCTCCTTAATTCTTTCTTCTAGTAACAGTAATTATATAATTAATCACTCTGCAGTGACCATGGCTTAAGATGTGGCTCAATCTAACTTAGGAGCAGTACATATTTATCATACTCACAGAACCAGACTTTTTTTATATAGAGCATTCACTGTCACATTTGCATTATATATGTCCCAATTTAATTCTTCTAACAACAACAGCTGTTGTGACTATCACTTTCTCTATCTTCATTGCAAGTGTATGCCAGACACCTTGAGAAGGAAGATGGACAGGAGAAGAAAAAGCTGCTCTGAGTACAGATCATTTACCAATACCTGCAGTCTTCACAGATGGACAGTCACATGCATGTCCCCAGGAAGCTATGTATCAAAATCACATCTAGATATATTTTTGTCATTGTAGTAGCTTAAGGTCATATAAATGTCCTTTTCAAGCACACAGTGATTGATGTCCTCTTCAATCACCTCTTGGCCACAGGAGAAATTTGTAACTCCACAATAAAAGTTTGTAGCAGGATATGTCCTCAAATATTTTAGACACTGTGTTCAAATACTGCAGCCAGCTGGCATTATTAAATATTTTTTGGCTGCAAAGGGTGCTCAGAGAATAAGAAAACAAGACAACAACACAAGATACAAAAACCTAATCTATACAGAAGGTGAAATCATACAGTGAGAACTATACTGTGAGAACTATAGCCACATGCAACATTAAAGCAACTTCAGTTTTGGTCTGCTCTGAAGTTCAGCTTCTCAAAACAAAATTCATCTTTGTGCTCTCATTCAAAATTTCTGGTTGGACGTGCTCACTGCTGGACAGTTTTACGTATGGAAGTGCCTGGTGTGTGAGAAGATCTGTCCAAGCCCAAGGTCCTAACTAAAGCCTAAACTAAGTGGGGGGTTTGGGTGCAGCTTCTGCTCATGTAGAGTGCTGATAGCACTGCTGCTCTAAAAACTCAAGATAATTTTCTGCTTGCAATTAGTAGATACAAGCCTTACCTACAAGTTAGCATTATAAAGAGGATTTGAGACAACCAGAGCAAGCTGTTTCCAAGGCTGGCTTAACTTTATGTTTACAAGATGAAAACGTCTCCCCACAAAGGGTACAGACTTGACATGGTGCTCAAGATGACCTCGTCACAAGTTAGAATTAAGGCCAACACCACAAAAGGAGACACATTACATTCAGTTCTGGGCTGTGTGGCAGGACATACACCCCCATATAAAAGGGGATGAAAAGAAGTGATATCTACAGTAACTGCTTGATGCTCAAAAATTAGCACTTGTATGAAAAAAGCATATTTGGGTTTCACATAATAAAAAACAGTCTTTCAACTGAAGAGTGGGGAAAAGATGTGAGGTATAAGACCAAAAATTACTTTAATTATTGCTTGGCCATATCCACATGCAAAATACTTGAGTAAAAAATAGACTCTAGTTCAATGCCCTAAGTCATGATGCCCCAATTAAGAGAGGCACACAAATCACACAGAAATGTGGTAAGTACACACTAGATGATCAGATTTGGAGGATGGGAACACCGTGTCAGAGGGACTGGCTTTGACAGGGAACAAGATGCTCTGATAGAAAAGGAATTGATTAGCTGGCAACAGGGGTGGTTGGCCCACATCAAAGTTTTGCTTGGGGTTATATTCTTAAAATTTTTATGCCTGAAATAACTGGAGATCTGCATATAAGAACTAATGAGGCAGACACTGTTGTTCTTTTCCTCCTAACAGATGGCCAGAAGCTATTATTGATTCCAGATATTATCTGCTATAATTGAAATCTGGTCCTCTTGGTAGCAAAAGCAATTTTTAAAGTTTTTATTCTGGACTTCCAAGTGCCATTCTCTTAAGAGATTGAGACTTTCAGGAACAACTGTTTCAAGGGGCTTTGCTTCTGTTCAGCAGTTGAAAAAAAAAAAATCTATAACAAATGAAATTGGCATGTTTCTAACATTACGAAGTCATTATATTGGTTAAAACAGTCAATATAGCATTTTGACTTGATGACGGAAAACTGACCTTGCTTTTATGCAAGTTTTTAGTTTTTTAATGAGTAATGATATGTATATGTTACCTTTGAGGAAGGTTCAAATTCAGTGGTCTTTTTGCAGAAATATAAAAACTATCCTTTGATATGGCCTTATGCATAGTAAATACAACAGACATCTGGCACTGTGAGCAGCTGCAGAAAGTGCAACATCATCTTCACTACAGCCATTATTCAAAAAGAATAATAATCTGTCAACAACACTCCCGAGCATACTGTTTGTAAGTTCATGCCTGAAGCTGCTGGCCACAGGCAAGCAATGCAAGAATCCAGCAGTACAACTGTCAGCATTTTGTGGCACGGGGTTCTCCTGAGCCAGACATGGTATTTCTGTGTTTAACAACCATGGATGTCTTTTTCTTCTATGAATTTTCCTAACTAGAATTTACATGCATCATAATATCAGTGTCCACAAACTCACAGTAAGCTTTCCAGCTGAAGCATGCTCATGCAACAAAAAGTCTTCCTTTAATTTCACAGTGCAATTTATTGCGCCCTTGTTCTTGTGGGAGAGTTTGAATACAAAATCTCTTGGCACCCTCTCTGCTGTACTTTTTTCAGGATGAAGCCTTTTCCTCCTCAAAAGAAGCTGAAGAACCTTTCCAGGTTTCAAAATAGGTAGGATTTCCAGCAGCAGAAACACATGGAGGCATGCAGCTTTCCTAATGCCAAATGGGCAGAGCTGACTGTAAAAGGCCATCACGTGCACTGAGCTTTGCCGACACATGAATTGATCTGGATGGAGCAGGACCACAGCACAGCTACACACTCGTGCTTCTCACACACGAGTTAATTCGGGCATCTGTTCATAATGCATTGTGCTGCCTACAGCCACCCCAGGAGGCTGCTGCAGACCAGCAACAAGCTAATGAAGACAGAGACAGAAAAGAGAGAGGGAGCGGGGTGGGGAATCAATTTAATCTCCTTTCAATAAACACAATATATACAAATGTTAGCTTCAATAACAGAAGCGATCCTTAAATCTCTTGCAGATTCCCGAGGATAAACACTTTCAAATTTGTACTGAGGATAAACATTTTTAAATTCGTACTGAAAAGAATGTGAGTTCTCTTGTTTGTGTACACCACAATTAAAAGGATCAAATGCATAGTTCAGATAATGACAGCTCAGTGTGACTTTTGAATATCTCAAGTGCTGCTCACATGAAGCAGTCAGGACTAAATGTGAATTTTCTTAAGAGATGAGGGCTTGCACAGAATTTTCCTAACATGGATATCTATTGAACAGCTATTCATGAATATATGTCTAGGCACATGAAAAATAATCAAAAAACTTCGCATCAATGTCCAAGCTCTATATAATACTGAAAATACTATATAAAGTAGAATAGATATAGAAAACTAATCTTCAGATGGCTGTGAAACAAAAATTTGGAATTCCTACTGCTAATATCACCGACTACCTGTACAGATAAGGTAAATACCAAGTCTGAAATACACAAAGGACATGAAGCTGCAGCAGATTGTATTCCCTCCTGTGCCTGGCTCAACATTTGAATTCAGCAAGGTAATCACTTTCAAATCCCTGATTACAGTGCTGCCAAAAACCATAGGACAATTCTAACACAGATAATCAGTTTAGTGTGAATGTCTGAACGCGTGTCAAGCTCTCCTCATCCTGCATCTCAGCTACAGGCAGGCACGTTATAATCTCTTTGATGACAGCTTGATTGGTTCTCTCAATACCTGCAAACTATTTTGTTCACTCTTTGCTTTAGGTATTAGGACTATATATAAAACCAGAGCACTAAAAGTAACAAGGGCTGGTGATACCTATTTGCTCTTGAGAATAGCTGTCCATCTGGAACACCAGAATTTTTTGCAATATTTCAGCATGCACCACCAGTGTCCCTGTCCTTGCAGGTATGAGATGCCATTAATTGTTTTCTTTCTTCTATCAAACATCTAGTTAAGCCCTTTATATTCCTTGAAATCCTGATTGATATATTTTTATGTCTATGTCTTGTCTCTGCTAAGAGCATTTTCTTGTTATCCATTAGTTCTGGAACAAGAAATTTAAAAGTAAAAAGAAAATAAAACAAAAAACTCTTTACAAGTCAAGAAAATCTAGTACAACTTAAGAGTTTATGAATAAATGGCCCAACTCTTCCCACGAACTTGGTCAGGAATGTCCTTTACAGAGAAGGAATGTCAATGTAAAACCCACCAGAGACATGGAAGAAGGCAAGGTGGACTCCATACAAACAGGTGTAGTCTTCATGCATTTAATCAAATTCTGATAAACGAACTAGTCTGCAGCCAGTTCAACCAGCTGCTCTCACTTTAATTCTTTTCTGTAGAGCTAGAGATGCATTAAGACTGCCATGTTAAATAGGAAGGATTAAATGCGGATTTTCTTTTATTACTTGGAAATAGCAACAACTTAAAAATCCAGCTAGTAGAAAGGAGTAGGTGAAAAAAGTAGGCTATGTTCAAATGACATTATCTGTAAGAACAACCTCTTTTAGCTTAAAATAACAATGTCTTTTATTAAGACTAAGTACTTCCAAAGTTTTAATAATTTTTAAACTTTCTCAAGGAATTGCTTTAATTTTTAATATCATGACCAAGGAAAAGAATTACAACTATTTACTTGGAAAAGTATTTATGCTTCATTCATAGCCTCTGAGGAAACAGTTTCTGAGCAAAATCAAATAAACCAGCAAGGGGTTTTCTAACTTCATGTAAGTGTCAGGTACGATAAAGAAGGGATGATGAGAGAACATAGCCACAAGCTGCATCAGGGGAGGTTCAGGCTGCAATTCAAGAGGAATGTCTTCACAGAAAGGGCTGTTAAACACTGAAAAAGACTGCCCAGGGAGATGGTAGAGTCACCATACCTAGAGGTATTCAAGAGACTACAGGACATGGCACTTACTGCTCTGATCTAGTTGAGAGGAGAGTGATTGAACAAAGGTTGGACTTGATAATCTCAGATCTTTTCCAACTGAAATGATTCTGTGATGTATCCACAGCACACGTGCATCATCTGAGGCCTACCACAGCCAACAAAGCTGCATATGCCAGAGCTCACAGCAACTCCTCAGTACATTTTGTTCCTCATTAAAGCCCACCAAAACCTCCAAAAACTTCAGACACAAAGTTGTACAATGTTTAAAATACAGATCTATAGTGTAATTTTGTATCTGCCAGAGGGTTTGCTGGCTACATGTCATATCCCTACAAAGCCAGCAGAAATAAGCAGAAAATTAAAAGCCTCACATGATTATAAACACAGGTGTTATCTTCCAGGAAACAATTAAATTTTCCAGAATAATAGGATAACAATTATTTCAAAGAAGGCTTCGAATACAAGAGTATGTGCTTACAATTGAATGCTGAATAATAATGACAGAGCAGTTGGTATGGTCCAAAGTCTAATAACCACACATTTCTCTGTTCTCCTCTTTCCTCCCCAAAAACATTATAACACAACGTGCTTCTCTGAACTCAGGGGACATAATTTCAGAGCCCTGAACAAACTTTGGGTAACACCATGCAAACTCAGGCTCAGAAGGGCTGTAGTCTTATGGACTGGAAAAAAAAGGACAACCACTGTGCAAGAATTACTCTTCACCAGCTGAGAGGCACCCAAGAGGAACACGGGTAGACAACAGTGCAGTAGCTCAAACTCCACATGCTTGCTATCAAAGACTTTGGTAAATGAGACTGGCTTCCTCTTAAAATTGCACTGTTTGCTCCCATTCAATTAATAAATAGCATTCCAGGAATGCCAAGAAAAGCAGAGCTTAATTTTCTTCACTAATACAAGAGACAGGACACCCTTCCTCCACAACCAAGTCAGGTCTGTCAATTGAGATGAAACACTTTCCATGTATTGTATGCGGTCTTGTATTTCCTTTGGAAGAGCAGGGTTTAATTCTATATTTGACCTGCCATCAGTGGAAGACAAATAAAACCAAAACCAAACACACTAGAAACCTCACATACACACAAAACCAAACACAAAACATACAAAAAAATCAACACAGCCTGCAATTTTCAATGGCATTGTTTTTCAGCTTGTCTGGTATTGTATTTCAGATGAGTTTTAGCCTTCTGCTAAGCTGCATTTCTCTGATATTCAACCATATAATTATAAATGTATTTCAAGTACTTTCTTTTTAACAATAAGACTTCTGTTTACTTTGTCTTTAGCCTTCATGCCATGTTCTCTATGGCATTTTATAACTAAATAAATTGTCCTGCTTTTCTAAGCTATGAGCCTTAACCACATTGCTACTTACAAAGAACACTTATTAAATAGAATTTTTTGCTGCACTTTAAAAATTATTGCGATATTGTATTTTTCAGAAACGAAAGAAAAACCTTACCAATTTATTCAACATGCAAATTGTGCAATTTAGCTAACACAAAAAATAAACTGGAATTGTGAGCTTCTCTAGCCTGTCCCACAGATCAGCCAATTCTCTGATGATAAAAATATCAGAAAATCTCCTTAAAGAAAAGAAAATTTTACAAGGTGTGGAATTAAGTGCAACTAAGGAAGATGATTACAAATCACTTACAAGTACCTTGGCATATGCTTTTTTATCTTAAATGAGGCAGAACTTTCTTAATCCAGTGTAATTGAGAGGCATTTCAAACACACTGGAACACAGCTATCAGGACTAGTAAAGCAAAACTACTTCCTCCTGTGAAAATCCTCAGAGACAGCTGAATGCAAGTTTAAACATCCCACTCTGGCTTTAAGCTGGTTTATTAGGTTTAATGGTTGGAAATAACCACTGCCTGATTTCAACAGCTGAACCAGCAGAATTCAGTGTATTTAGCCCTGCAGGATTTCATCACTAATCCATAATCTCTGTGAATTTAAAACTTCAGGTATATTTAAAGAAATCCTACAATTATTTTAAAATGTGTGACCAAATAGAAATATAACAAGTGCATACACTATTTTCCTTACTCAAAGCTCCAAAAATACTACCTGAATGTATTTTAACAGTGTTTCTGTGGCACAGTACACTTTCAAAACTCCAAGCGTAGGGTTTCTTGGCAAGTCAGAACCTTCACATTCTGCTCATTCTTGTTTAAGAATCGTACCTACTATTCCAAAATTAAGGGTGAAGAGAGTTTAGGTTCAGTTGGCAACTGCTTATAAACACACAAAAGAACATAAGAAAAATGTATCTGAAAAGTATATGCAACCAACTAAGATAATGAAGGCTGCTGACAAGGGGGAGATTCTGTTTGATGCTATGGGAGAAGGAGGTATATGAGCCAACAGCCCTTTTTAAAGGTTTATCTTATGATTCATTGATTCATCTGAACTTTTATCTTTTTTTTTTTTTTCTGTAAGAGTATTTCAAGAGACAAGATAGTTCCTTTGTTTTTTAACACCTTGGAAAAGTCACTAAAAATCCCTGTGATTGTAACAGTTCTAATTTTCCTCTAGATTTGCCACAGAAGCCCAGGAATGCATTCAGATACCACAAGTGCAGAAAAACATGAAAAACAATGATGTTGTTCTAAGAAATTAGTACTGTAAGACACACACTATCATCTGGAACCATAAAATACTTCCTGAGGGAAACTAATCATGGTTTTGACAAGCAATTGGGCAGTTCCAGGCAAATCAGACACAGGGACTTATTGTATTTAAGTATTAATGCATTTTTCAACCTTTCTCCAGTTGAAAGTACATACAGGACTCTTTCCTGAAACTTAAACACAAAACCTCCCTTTTGTACCTAAGAAAAATTGGCAAATACAGGTAAAAAGATTTTTGTGTCAACGCAGTGTCTGCCAGCAGGTTAGGAACAACACTGAAATAAGCGAACACAAATTAAGGAGATTTGCAATCTATCCGCTTGGCCACTGTCCACACCTATAAGCCAGACGCCACGTGCTTGTTTTGCACTGAATCAAGCTACAAAACTCACAGAGTTAAAGAAAAAGCCACTGCCAAACTTCCCTGGATGTGGCATGGACAAGGCAGGGAATGAGGGGACATGAAAAGTCAAGGCAAGACCTTCAGCAAGGAATGCAGAGCTGCCTAGGAGGGACAGAAACAAACTGCAGCTCCAGGGTTGCACTTGGCCTCAGAGAGCCATCACATCACACACCTGACAGAATTAATACACTGATTTAAAATCATTCATTTTCATAAACACTGTAGGATTTTCCCTACAATTAATAGCCTCCAAATAGAATAACAGAGCACATGGAATTCATCCGGGAGCTAAAGTAAGGGAAAGACAAAATTGTGTTTTTCTCCCATGCTTGAAAAGACCTTCTGAAACAAGAATATGAAACCCATGCAGATATTAGTGTCTTGGTTCAGCTTGATAGTTTTTCAGTGTCTGTACTCCACCAAGCAGTTTCTGATCTCAACTTCAGTAGCAAAACACAGGTGTTGAACATTAGTAAATTAGGCAAACAGTTTACTGCAAGGTTGGTTTTGAAAGGAAATGAAACAAGTCCTTAGGACTGATAAGATGAACATTATGTGGCATTTCTACTACACGGAGAATTCTTTTTAAAGAAAAGACTTCCAAAGGCACTGAAAAAAATTTATTTGCTGAGAAGGAAATCAAATGGAGAAATTGAATATGGTTAAGCACAAACACACTTAAAAACAGTAACTTGCCTTAGTCATAGCGACTTTAGAAAAACTGCATGATTTGGTATTTCTGCATTATTCTCTTCCCCTCTCTCAAAAAATCTTTTGCCCAAGAACTCTGAATTTTAGTCAAGAGATAGATAGACAGGCAGACAGATAGAGTCATCTAGACTATGCACAAGTTCGTGGGACCCAAGGACATTCATCTGCGGGTCCTGATTTTTAAGGTCCATTCCAATCCTTAACATTCTGTGATTCTATGAAATATTGAACCCCTGGAGCACTATACATGAACAAACACCGTTTGGATTTGATTCAGCAGTTGGATTTGATCCGTATCCTAATTCCACTCAGTAATTAAAACAATTACAGATGTGTAAATAATCAAAAACAGACCTAGCCTGCAATGGGCTTACTTTTCCTAACAGCAAATTGAAAGGACCAAATGAAAGAAAAATGTCATTTTTCCTTGCAGAAAGAAAGCAGGAGTAAAAAAGAGCAGGAAGGGATTTGCAGCACCCTACACAGTTAAACTTGAGGTAGAAAAGGAAAGTAAGAGGCACACCAAGGCTTGCAGCTTGCTTTTAACTTCCTTAGACAATTCCAACTCACTTATTAAAAACATGTTATTTATTAACTCTAAAATTACCATCCAAATTAAAAGAAACCTCTCTTCCACTTCAGTAGGATTGCTTGAAAGGTCAGCCAACAATCACTGCTGGGCTCAGACTGAAATTCATTATTTCCAGCTAGCAGTAATGTTAATGGCTGTGATAATTAGAGTCATTGGTGATTTGGTTACTTCTTGTGCCAGAAAGAGATACCATTATGTGACAAACATAATCCCATCTGATTCTTGAAGGCTGGCATTTAAACCACAGAGGTGTCACAGAAATAAAATTAAATATGAGCAAAATCACTGAATTGTTATGACTTTTCACACTTGTTTTCTAAAATGTATTGAAATTAGATTTTTTAATATTTTCAGTATCCCAAAAGGATAGGAGATGTCAAGTGAGCCAAAACAGAACATTCTTGCTCAAGTACATCTTGAGGAATTTGCAGCCTTTACATTTCAGCTGGATTAGAAGTGAGAAGACACACTATGAATTTTAATTGGAAATATCCCTACCAATGTTTCACCTTTTCTGAAAGTCTATTTTCATCTTAACGCTATCATTTCTTGTTATATTATTGCAAAGGTTCCATACCTTCTGGGTGATTTCTCATGGTCAGCTCCTCACAGCATTCACTCCGTCACAAAGTAACCAACAAAACTCCAGCTCTCTTCACAGCAAACAAACAACAACCAACAAACCCCATCTCTCCCCTCACCCAGCTACCCCACTCTTTTGCAGCACTCGTCTTCTCATTGGGCACAGCTGTGCCCCATTAAGGGCAGGCCTGTTCCTAATCCTTGGTGATTGGTACAGCTGCAACTCCTCAGGTGTGAGACTGCCTTCTGCACTATCTTTATTTTCTTACATTCTGTCCCTCCACAATTTCTATTTTACTGTTTCAATTCCTCACCCTCCCTTAGTCATTTTAAGGACTGAAAAAAACACCAACACTGGCACATAGAGTGATCAGGTTGTGATCGACAAATTAAATTAAATTGAAGACATCTTTCATTTGTGGCTTTGTAAAATCAGCAAAGTAGTACCTGGGACACAGAAAGGACGTGACCTTAATTGTGAAGACTGGTCACCACTACAAATACTAAATTGATCAATGGAATTATTGTAATGTAGGGCAAGTACCTGCCAAAGACCATCTCAACCATTTAACCTTCCAACTCGCTTTGTCCAAACTGTTCGGGTTTTGAATGTACTCCATCCAGGACTAGGGATTTACATTAAATATTCAGGCTTGACCCAGTTTCATCAAAGTTAGCCCTATTTAAAACTTGCCTAGCTAGGACTAGGAAGTGGAATTGGGTGACAGATCAAGGGTGTTTTGAGTTTTCTGGTTTGGGGTAGGTTTTTCTCCTTCAGTAATGCTTAAAATATATCTAATTTGTTCCAAAATTATTAAAAAAGACAAGGTCTCTGGTTTTAGCAATAGAAAAGCTAACCAAAGTATGGCAGAGCAAAAACTGGAACAGTTCAGATAGACGTATTTTATCTTACTCCTCATTAATTCAGGGTAGTACTTAATGAGAAAGAACTCTCCAGTTTTGTCTCCTCCCTTATTAAAACCCTGCTTTCTACCTTTGGAAGTGTATCTTTTGCAATTTAGCACTTCATACTTAATTTTATAGAATTGATAACTATAGAATTATAGATAACTGATAACTATAGAATTGATAATGAAAAGGAACTAATAATTTATGCTTTTCAAAGCTATGAATTATTCATAAACTACAAGACATGACCCATGTAGAATCATGTATTCTGATTCCTACTGAAGTAGCTTGAAATAGTAGCACCAGTGGCAAAATAGCCACTATCAGAGTCATAGAATCACTTAGCTTGAAAGGGACCCTTAGGACTGAGTCCAAACATAAAATACCCTGCAATGCATCCATATATGCTACACTGCACCCATTTCTCAGCAGGCTCATTAACTCCTGCCTACTTATCACACAAAAATATCTAATCTTAAATTTGTTATCAAGAAAGTTCTTCCAGAGAAATTTTGGTGTCTCTGCAAGACACTACACTCTGCCATAGAGTCACAAAAAATCCAAATGCCAGAGAGGCTATGGTTCATGTATGTGGGTTTTACTCTTCTTGTATTTCCAGAGTACCTAAATGACAAAAATGAAAACAACTACCAGATTTTGACAAAGCTGTGGTGACAGGAAGAATATTCTGGCAATGACCTACAACATTTTGGCACAGGACAAATGTTTCCAGTTGAGTTTGCCCAGGAATTCATAAGGCTGACACTGGGAGGACAGTTCAAAGCCTTTAGCTGCTGTATTTTGTCTGATATGTTAGAAACTTAAAAACATGAAAACAAGACAGTATTCTCTTACATAATGAACAATAAAAATTATAAAAAACCCTCAAACAACAACAAACAAATGAAAAACCAAGAATCAAAAAAATCACGGAAAATCAAAATAAAGTCAAGGGAAAGGTATCAAGGAATTCATCAGAAGCTTGCGATGAGAAACTGTGCATTATTCCCAGTAAAACAAAGTGGTAACAAACACAAGTGCTGAAACTACTGTATCCTGCAACAGGGAATTTACTGAAATTCCTAATCTCATCATAAGACTCTAAAGTAGGTCACAGCAAGCTTAAAAACTGACAAAAAGCAAAGAATAAGGGGTAATAGCATGCAAATCACCTTCTTTGCAAAGTTGATATTTCTTCCCCCTCCCCCCCTTGATTTTGACAAAGCCTCAAATACAAAAGGATTCATTGTCTCTGAAAACAGAAAAATATTTATGAACACACCATGAAAAACAGGTACTAATGACAAATCATGTGCTTTTAAACCATGTCTAATAGATCTAGAATTCCTTCAGTAATTATTTTTCCTTAATTACTGATTTACATCTGGTCAGTTTTATCTTAAATATTGTGATTAAAAGGTATTAAAAAGACCAGCCACATGATATTGAAATCCTAGTTAAAAATACACACATAATTATAAAAACCTTTTTTTGCCCCCCACAAAATTATACTCTCACAACTTAGGAGAATTTAACCTTACTTTTGCACAGAAGTATGTCCAAACAAACTTCAATTACATTATGCTCTTGTGAAAAGTAAAGAGGAAAACAACAGTTATTTCTTTTAGAGTAACAATTGTAAATAAACATTGTGCAACCAAATTTATCTTAACATTCAGCACATCCTGAAAAATATATTTTTTGGTAAAACAAAGAAAAATTAAACAGGAATGAAAAAGTCTGCGAAGTGTCTGGCTTGATTACATTCTGTAATTATGATTTTCAGCACTTAATATGCTTAACACTTAGTAACACTTAGTAACTAGGTGATAATTGTCTCCTCCCTATGCCCAACAAGTTAACTTGGACTAAATTTAGGATATCAGAAGCTCAAAACAGTTTTCTTTGGTCCAAGGAAAGATCAACGCTTGATAATAAACTTCTCCAGTTTTAAGTAAAATTCCTATAAGCAGCTCCAAAATCACATTCTTAAATCTGAAAGACATATTCTGATAGACAACTAGCAGCTAGAAATTTTGTTTCCAGCTCAAGGTTTCAGATTTCACTCTGGGAATAAAGCATTGCACTCATTATATATTCATTTAACAGTGAAATGCTACTGCACCAACTCTGCATTCAACACAGCATATCAATCTTATTCTACATTATTATACCCAAGAAATCATCTTCCTCCTGCCAAAAAACACTTTATTTCTTTACACCCTGTTTTAAAAACAATGTTTTCAGACTTCATTACTTTACAGGGCAGGGCTCTGATAGAAAAAGGACAAAACATAAGTGGTGATAGTAGGGAAAATTATGCTGGATACAATACAGTGACCAGGTGAAACCATGTGTGTTCAATTTTGAGTTTTGTTCTCTAGATTTTAAGAGCTCCAGTACAATACTTGCATTTATTGTCAATATGCAGTCATGTTTTCAAATGTCTGCTTTGTAATCAAGGTAATTGTAAGTAAGAAAATCTTTCAAACCCAAATTTTATTTAAAGTGCTGGAATAGAACTTCCTAAAATCACTTAACAAGACTAAATATTCAGTAAAACAACTGCCACAGTTTAGAGTATCTGTCTATCCCTGCCCAGGTGATGCCATAAGTACTTTTCCTATTGCTAAGAGGTTGGTGACATGTGTCTGCCAAATGACCTTTGGGTGGCCAATGGGAATCAACAACATTAAACTTCAATGACTTCTGTGAAAACCAGACTATGTCTGTTGTAAAGGAAAAATACTCCAAGACATTAATAATTTTGTAAATTAATAACGCAAGTTCTTCTAAATCTTGATCTCAGGTGAGCCAAGGTAGAGAGATTTGGAGGAAGGCACAAAAGGAAGTGGAAGAACTGAGAAATCTGAAGAGGTTGCAGAAAAGTTCTGCAGGAGAGAGAATGATGGATGCCTATAGGCATGAGGTTTTCAAACACTCCAATGTAGGCAAAAGAAAGCCAGCATCAGAGAAGTTAGAAAACTGAGGCAGGGAGGAAATGTTAAAATATGTCACCTGTGAGAAATGGAACATTTATGTGAGACATCTTTTGGGAACATATTCTTAAATATTGTTAGTATCCTTTCAATAGAACATTTGCCTAGAGAGACAACCATGAACATTCAGTGCCAACAGTACGGCTACACCAGCACCTTTTCAGGACAGAATTCTTCTGAGAATGTGAATGGTCCATCAAATCAGAGATGGTCCCAGGACCTGCTTTCATGAAAAAGCAGAATACAGATAACCCACCCTAGGCAAGTACAGCTGAAGCACTGGATGAATCCACCATAACCTGAGAAACTCTAAGGCTGTCGTTCTGAAGTGACACCCAAAAACGTTAACATAAGCCTACACTCTCACAGAGCTGGATTTTGGTATTTATTCAGACAGAAAGTTAACTGCTACTATAAAGGAAACTGCAAAGGACCCTAAACTGGAATAAAAAAGAGAGGTGCCAAATTAAGAAATGCTGGGAAAAAAAGCATTTTGGTTTTGGCTTCTCAGACTTTTTGCCCCAAAGAAAATCAGCAAGTGTAAATGCTGTTTGGGGAGTTTTGAGGGGGTCTTGTTTTTGCTTTTTTTATAATATTGTCATTTGTTCTCAGAGAATGGGACTAAGACCAGAAGAATCATTCCATGTAAGCCACTAAACAAGGAGCAGATTGTTATGATTTCTGGACTAGATTGACCATTTCAAAGGTGAATGCCCCTTCTGACTAGGCACCAGCATCCCTTCCTGTTTCAAAACATTATTTATTGTCTCTTATTTAGGCAGAGGCCAAAATAACATGCAGTCACCATTTCATATTTGACAGATTTCAGTATGAAGCGATTTGATAGTAATTACTGTGCATGAAAGCCTCAGTGTTGCAATTTATCACGACAAAAGCACTGCAATAAACAAAAAAATTGGTGATGAAGGGACACTGCAAAAGTCTGCAACATCTTATAGACAATGAATTGTTGGTTTATAGTTGTACAAAGCTAAAATTTAATAGAAAGCAACAAACTAACCTAAAGGACCTGTATTTACACAAACAGATGAATTAAGGAGATTAATTAACATTATGATGCGCCAGAGAAATTAAAGTGTCAAGATGCGAAGGGAAGAAAAGATATTTAAAAGGTAAGAAATAATGTTTCTAGAAGAAAACTAATTAGCAGCTAATTTATCACATTGCAACCACCTACCATCCTGAGGGGGTTTCTGCCAAGCTAGGAGGGGAAAGCTAGAGAAATGCTGCGCAGCAGATCTAGGGCAGTATTCTAGGTCAGTGTGCCGAGAGCAGCCCTGCAGAGGCACTGCAGCCTCACAGCTGCCACGGGCACAAACCCCACCAGGACTCATCCCCAAAACCCCAGAGACATCCTCCCAACACAGCTGCAATAAAAGCGTTCTTTTGGAGGAAAACCTCAGAGATACTGTGAGAAATGTGAAGAGAGGTTGTAGCTAAGCTCCTCCTCTCCATGAGCAGGGAAGATCTTGCTAACCCCTGTGAATTCCTGCTTTTTGAGGACATGGTGGACAACTGCCTGCAGATGGGACAAGGCTTCACTCTGATGGCTTGAGCCCACCATGATGAACCTCCTGCCCTCTTCGTCAGCAGCCCTTTGTCCTACTCGTGGTGGAACTTGAGCATCTCCTTTCAAAATAGGCAATTAAAAAACAAGGCAAATCAAGTATTTCAGAAAAACAGCCGAGGTAACTGTGATTTTAAAGGCTGTTTTAGGACACAAGGAAGTAATAACAGAAAATAAAACAACCCCACAAACAATCAAAAAAAACCACCCCACACAAAAAAATCCCCACAAACCCCAGCAACCAACACAACCCTTCCCACAAGATTTGCATTAGTATCTCAGTCCCAAAGGATGACAATTCATTTCTTCAGTTACCTCCCCCATATCCTTTTCTAAGCATGTGTTAAAAAAGTTTGTCACATTACACTATATTTTAAACTCAAGATGACTGAAAAAATTATACTGCCATAAATAAAACCGTCAAAGTTAGGTAACTCAAACTGCTTTTTCTTCCAAACTGAAAAATTTGTAGTTTATTCTAGAGATCAGGATAGACACGTCCAAGTAAATTGCAAATATCTTTATCCCAGACTAAACATTCCAGCAAAATCTGAAGTAGCAATTACAAAATAATTATCTACTTCATTTTAAAGGACAAAAGGACATCAGCTAGTACCTACAAAGGTATTTATAATGCAACAAGCCTTCAGTTAAGACAAGCCCAAAGAAATGGTTCTAACATCTAGAAGGCCCTAGTCGACAGCTCAATATGCATAGTGCAGGAGTCCAGAGAGATTTGGGTTTGCTTATAAAAATATTTAAAACAGATAAAATACATTAAAGAGATTAATTATAAGACATCTTTAAAAGTTCAGCAAGGAAAAGCAGGAATCTGAAGCAAACTCATTAACTTCAATTGAGCTCAAAGTGTTTGCTGATCCTAAAATTCTGTGTTTGGACTGTCAAAAATGTGAGTCTCTAAAATTAATACTGTTTCATTCATCTGACAGACCTGCAACAAAGCATCATTCTGAGTTACTATACCTGGAACAAACAGAAGGCATGGTCACATGTCAGAGCCAAAGCAGCCTTTGTGAGATCCAGCTACCAAGTGGCAAATTGATAAAGCTTTTAGTATTCTTGAATTAGTTTTCCAGTATTTTTTCTCATAACTATTGCTTAGGCATACATGATGGTTTTGGCTATGGTTTTTCACCTAGCTGTATTATTTTGAACAAACATTCTGGGAGTCTGCCAAATAATTTAATGTAAGAGACAGAAACATGAGGCTACCATAGGCAAAACAAGTTATTTTGCTTCCTAATTTCCAGCTGTGGCATACTGTTAGTCACTCAATTTATTATTTATTTATCCAGGACCAACCTTGCCAGCCTGCAGATCCAAGAGAAATATGGAAAGTGAGCCTCCACACCCAAAAAGAGAAGTTAGCAAGTTATTTGCTTATATCTTGTGCTGGTTTTGACTGGGACAAAGTTCATTTTTTTTCATAGCAGCTCATATGGGGCAGTGTTTTGGATTAGTGCTGAAAACTGTGTGGATAACATAGGGATGTTTCAGCAATTGCTGAGCAGAGCTTACACAGAATCAAGGCCTTGAGGCTGGGAGTGCACAAAACCTTGGGAGGGAACAGAGCTGGGCACACTTGGCATTGCAGCCACTGCTGCTCACATGTTGCAGAACTAAAGCTCTTATAAAATGCAACTTTAAATAAGCCTCTTTTTATTCTTTCTTACTAAACTGACATAAGTATTTCTGGCAAGTTCCTACTTGAATATCTTACATCCCCTTTAGTTACTAGTAAATGAGGTTTCAGATATTGAGATAACAATCTATTTAATGCTCTCATTACAAAAAAATGGGGAATCCTTCATTTAAAAACTACCTTATTCATGAAACACAGAGTTCACTCACAGCATAACAAAGTACCAAGAAATCAAGCATGGATATAAACCTGAACTATTTCAATATATTAAGGATTTGAGGTCTTGAAGTCCTCCAGTTTCTCCAAGAACATACAGAGATTTGAGATCTGGCAAGAGAGCACCATTAAGAGTCACTAACAAGCATCATAATTGCATGAAATTCAGCAACTATGACATATCCTGTGAACCACACAATCCATTCCACATGCTGATCTTGATTATCACAAGACCTACACAAACACGTAGTACAAACACCTATCAAGCACACCCACCAAACACACCTTCAGGAATAAAGAAATAACACTGAGGTAGAAAGCAAGGGTTCAAAAACTAGAAGATCAAACTGTGCAATTATGACAAACAATTAACAAAGGAACAAAAGCAGACATTGCCTATTTAAAACACAAAAGCACACAGAAGTACAAAGGGACTTTCTTCACTTCTTAAAATTTATTAAAGGCTTCTGCAAAACAGCAATGAGGATAAGCAAATTAGCTCAAACCTCAGAACTCACTGCATACATAGCACAATCTGTTACAAAACTAGAAATACAGATCAGCAAATGTTTATCTGCAGCTTAAAGATACAAGCAGCAGGTTAGAACAAAAGATTTCTTTTTTAAACAGCTTGACACCTCCTCTCTGATTTTATTAACTATGTCTTGGTAAGCAGAGTTGCATGCATTTTTCCCACTTACCACTCTAGCTTTCTGATGAAAACTTTTTGCTATTCTAGAGTTCAGTACTTTTTATCTCTTAAAAATGCATGGTTACTCCAATTTTAATAAGATACATACCCTCAAAAAGATTTTTACCTGTATTAAATACTGTTACCCTGCAAACAAAGTCTCAAGCTCTCACCCTCTTCTGTAGGTCACATTTATCAAGAAAAGCACATTTATTCCTAGAAATGGCCTTTGCTATGTCGACAGATTTGTAGGAAAGAAAAAATAGAAAAGAAAAAATGATATTCATGTAGCAGATTTGCTCACCATTTAGTACACTATGATGAATATTGCAGGTTACTTACTAAATTTGCCTTTTACAAGACCAGTTACAATGATTTCCATAGTGCATTGAATGGTATGAAATCACCTGGGAGCTTATTTGTTTTGAAGGACTTTTAAATCTCTTTAATTTATCCAATCACTTCTTACAAGAAATTCAAATTATTCCTGGAGATGAATGGCATTACATGACCTGGTTTCCAATTTATTTTTTTCAATATTTCTAGATAATCTCCAATTTCATCTTGTCTGAAGTACCATCTACACATCTGGGTAAAAAAACTACTTCTCAGTTCCCAATTAGTTCTTGGCTTATCTCTAATTTCATATTGTCCCAATAACAAAACTATAAACAACCATTTTAACTTGATTTCTGACAAGAAATAGATTCAATTCACTGATCAAGCCTGCTTCAGTCTATGTTGTGACATTAGAATTCAACTCTACTACTCTGGCTGAAGGCAAATCACCATGTCAATGGATATCTTTTCCACACTTTTGCCTATCTGTTTTCAGAAGAGCTGAAGAAGCCTATTTGCTTGTGGCAGTATAATCTTTCAAATACACTTTTAACTCATGTTATTCTATCCTTAAACAGAAAAGAACTACAAAATAACCATGACATCTTCCTTTGCTTTCCATTTGTACCAGGCTTTGAGTATCAAAGAAGCATTATGGTTTTATACATAATGCAACCATGAAAGCATTCTTTACCTTAGTTTCCTTTTCTGGTTCCTTTTGTCATCATCTCTACAAACTTTTAAAGAGCAGTGCTTGTGGGAGATTCAAAGGTTATGGACACATCACATCAGTGACACCAGGAGAGGTAGGAGGGAGGAGGATAAAATAGAAGCTAAAGAGGGCAAAGGTTATGAAGGAGAAGAATGGAGATAGGAAACATGAGATAGATTCCTTCTCCTTTTGAAATTCTAGATTCTTTATATCTGACTTTTGAAAGGATATAAGGAAAAACTGTCACAATAAGACAGTACAGCAGAGCAAGAGGTTGTCAGGAAGGTTGTGCAGTCTCCTGTACTCTAAGTTTTCAAGGGTACCAACCAGAGAGTGCGCTGAGTAACCTGGTCTCATCTCACAACTGATGCTGCTTCAAGCAGAAACATGGACTAGAGACTTTCTGACGTCCCTTCCACCCTGAATATGCTGTGATTTATTCTGAGCTCCCAAGCTGAGTTTGTGAATACATTTCTAAATCATGCATGAAAATTATAAAAGAAACCCGAAACAAATAAGCAAGTAAATTCTGAAGAATCCTTTTACTATGATCACAGCTTTCCTGGCTGCTGTCATGTTCAGAAGCAACATTAAGAGTAATCTGCTTGATCTTCAAAATAAGGAAGAAAAAACTGTTATTCAGTATTCCCACAAAATCCTTTAAAAGCTGTTCCTGGATACATTTTGTACCCAGTTGAGATGAGACTACAGTGAATATAACTTGTACTTAAATGAAGACAAACTTCTCTAGATAAAGCCTGAAGCTCTTCAGAGCAGTGGTTTGCCTGAGCCCTGCTCTCAAAGAGGGAAAGGGGAATTTCTGATGAACCACTAGAATCAACAGCACTCCCAGGTCTTGCTCATGTACATCTATCTGAGTAGCAAACACTGCTGTTAGTGACAGAACTGATATCCAAAATGACAAAGATGTAACAACAGTCTAACTACTGAAGGCCACCTAGGAAATCTTCAAGATATATCCAAAGCAATACACAACACCTTTCCCTCCATGTAAAATCAAAATATAAATGGTTTGTGGAGGGAAAGACTTAAAGACAACATACAAGTTATTTGGATCTGCACTTTACTGCACATACTGCAACAAAATAGGCATACATTAAACAACAAATTAGGAAGATGTAAATAAAAATTATAATAGTAAATAGTGACAATAACATTTTTAGAAAGTATGGTACATCCTGAATTAGCACAAAATAAGCATAAGCACAGTCTTATTGTGGAAAAAAGTAGTCCCTAAAAACCAGAGAAATGGATAAAATCACTTCTGTGTTAAAAGTAGAATAGTGAATGGCAAATTCCAACAAGTAGAGCTAGAACCAGACATCTGGACTTTAGATTTCAGTTTTTCATGACAACGAAACAGAACCACCTTTCACCTCACTTTGCGTTGCTAAAAGTGTACTAAAATAAAAGTAACAAAAGGAGAGACTGTATCTATCACCTCAAAGGGGAGGATGGGGGAAAATGCATTAAAGGAACACCTATCCCTCAAAAACCATCAACAGAACAAAGTATCAAATAGATAATGCCTGAAAAGCAGAAGTTCCTTCACTTTTGCACTTATAAACTACATAGAAATATATGTAAAATTTTGGTAATGGGCTGAGTCTGGGAAACTGAGACGGTAACACAACAAAATTATTCACTAGGAGACTGATGAAAAAGAGGCCCATTAAGTAACATCTTGCATTCAAGTTTGACTCCCTTTCAAACAAACAAACCCAAACATGAAAAACCACTCTAATTCCCAATAACCCCACTACCCCACCATCACACAATCATCAAGTTGCATCAATGAAAACATACAAACAAAAATCAAATATGGTAACAAGGTATTTCCCAAAAAGCTGGATATTGACGAGGTGATCCTGTTTGTATACAAAGAACTTCATATCTGAAATTCTTACAGTTCTATACAGAGTGGGCTGTTACACTGCCAGGAAGTCAAGCTAGAGGTGGGGAAAAAAAGCAAGTCTTACCTTCTCTTCTACCCAAATTACTCCTCAATGAAGAATTTACATTTTACACCTCTATTTGAAGTGAATGATAGTTAGGAAGAAAAGTTATCTATGGGGTCACTAGTGAATTCCTGTACCAATGAAATACTATATCTTGCAGTACACAACAATGTTTCATTCAATCTAATTTAGACACCAGTCAATAGCACTTTCCAGGGATGATTGATTGCATATACTCCATTGGAAAAAGCTGTGCTGTTTAATCCAAATATTGTGTATTTAATTTCTAGACACCAGTGACAGGGAAAAATTTCCATCTTTGAGTTTTGTTCTTTGTAGTATCCTCCTGCTTTGCACTGCCAGCCATCCTCCACCAACCTCCACAATCCCTCAGGTGAAACTGCTTCATCCCATTGTTTTTTCCTCTCACTATGTATATTGAGACAGGGCTGTAAAAGCTGCTCAGCTCATGCAACACTTTCCACTACAGCAGCTCTGTCCAATACCAATTC
Source organism: Ammospiza nelsoni (assembly GCF_027579445.1). Taxonomy (NCBI): domain Eukaryota; kingdom Metazoa; phylum Chordata; class Aves; order Passeriformes; family Passerellidae; genus Ammospiza; species Ammospiza nelsoni. The sequence continues at coordinate 26,812,043 of NC_080637.1, read as the reverse complement.
AATACAGATAATGAATGCAAGGGAAGATTCTAGAGGCAATAATTTCATGGGATTAAGGAGTCTTGGGGAGACTGGTAACACCAGTTACAAGCAATTATGGGGAGAAAATAGCATGTAAAGCTGGGATAACAAATAGCTCAGGAGCCCTCAGCGACAAGAAAGAAAACCAAACAAAATCTAATGATAAAGAACAAAATAGGGTTTACAAACTTTATAATAAATCCTGAAAAAGCTCATCTAAACATAACTCAGATAAATCCTACCCATACCTTCAACTCATAGGCTTTTATTACCTGTGCATCAATGTTTCTGTGGCTGTGCTGGGTTTTCACCAGACTGCTCAGACTGCTCTCCCCCATAAATCAAAAGCATCTGCTGAGCCACAGTTTCAGACCTGTAGCAGACTGTGCTTTCAACTCAGTTGACAGGAAAGGTGGATCTCAATTCTTAACTTGCATTTTTACAGCTATAGTGTCACTTCTTTCAGCTGAACATTTACTGCAGGCCCACACACATCAGTGTGTTGTGAGTGGTGGTGTTGATGTCATTTGTCTGCTCGGTGGCACCTCCTAAGCACATGATTGCAGAGATGACTGCCACCACATAAACTCCATGCAGCATCTAGTGCTTAGCAGAACTGCAAAAAATAAGCCAGATAATGAAAGCCCAAATTGTCAGCTTGTTCAAAAAAGAGCCCATGGCCTTGGGATCAAGGTGAGGCATGAGCAGAGTAATAGCCTTGTCCAATCCCTATCTCACTTTGAAACAATAAACCTAATTTACTAAGCTTAACTTTCAGAACAAACCCACACGTTTAAACAAGATAGGCAAACTACCTGGGACTATGCAAATTGATCCATTATGGAATTTGCATAAAATCTGAGGGAGAAAAGCTATGAAACATTTGGCACTTATGCTTTAATCTTCATGCTGTCTCCCCTGGCAGGCAGAGAAAAGGCTCTCTTCAAATCATCACAAAACTCAGCATTATTAATGGCCACCTGCCTCAGAGACATTTCTGTGGAGAGGGTTTTCATAGCTCACATTAATATCTGTGCAGCAAATCATTTTTATTTCATTTTTCTAGTGCAGTAAGCTCCAATGTACCAATTACAATTGCTTCACAGAATTGCAAGTCTAACATTCCCAGACATTATCTCATAGAAAAGAAATAAAAAAGTAAAGACAAGAGAGTGTGGAGTGGAAAGAGATTACTTAACTGCAGTTATATATTTCTGTGTACTGTTACAGCATTTGGCTGAATGGAACCTGAATCTTCAGCTGCTAATAGTCCCTAAGTCACTAAGTAATGAAAGCACTTCTCTTCCTCTTGGTCCTGTCTGAACAAATGCCACAAGCAAAAGGCATTCCTAGTATTTATTTTTGGACTACTTAGTCTACCTGGCCCAAAGTAAAAAGAAAAGCCATTCTTACTTCTAACTGCACATCCTCATGTGGACAAATTTGATGGAAAAAGTTCTCCCTAGGAAGAAATATAAAGTCTACTAAAAAATTTCCTGTTATGGTAAGTCAAAGAATAATAAATCAGGGCTTCTCTTAATAGAGAGTGCCTTTCTATCCCCATGACATTAAAATCTTAGCAACACAGACTTCTTCAATGTTTAGGGGAGCCTGTGTCACTAAGAAGTTCTGTTTTCAGCCATTAAATATATGCAGATCAAGTAAGCTCTCTGTATTCCCAGGGAACTCCCGACATCAGACATGCCTATCATGAAGGCCTAAATTAGAGAGAGAGCAATTTAACTTGCCCTGTGCACAGTGAAATAAAATCTTCAGTTATTTCAGTCTCTGGAAAACAAAAACGGAATAAACTTCCAAAATACCTAGGAAAACAATAATCAGATAAACTGATAAAGCATTACAAATAAATGCATTGATTGCTAACATTTAACCATACTATTTCTAGCAGATATTAGATTGTTTCCTGCAGTTGAAGAATGGTAATCAAAATTAGTACAGGAAATCTAGTATTGAAATTATTTGGCTACCACTTTATTTCTCAATATTTAACAAAACTTTGAGACCTCAGGTACTTTTCAGATTTTTTTTTGGGTTTTGGACACTGCATATACACTTGATTCTGTTTCATGTGAAACTTCCCAGAGAGAGGAGATGAATGCAGTCAATAACTCAGTGTGAGAAACGATCTGCACCACTGAACCCTGTCCCACTTTCCAGCTAAAGTAGGTTAGCTCAGCTGTCAGCAAAACCGTCAGGCCCTTTCGGGGAGCCTGCTTGGCACACAAAGGGGTCCTCACCTGTTTTCAGCACTTAAAAGCAAAGACAGAAATCCACAAGTTATAGAAATTACTCATATAAAAATAGTATTTTAATACTATGACTCATATTGCTATCATTTAATGAGAATACTTGAATAGCATTTTGAAGCATCTTCCTAACCAAGTGTAGTAATATCTTATGCCAATGCAAAGATCAAGTTGCACAAAATAAATGTAATTTTTAATAATTAATTTCAATAAAAGTATTTCAGACACAAAAGGAAAAAATACTTTAAGACTGGAATTTTTTTTTTCTATTAGCAGAAAGCTTTTACCAGAGTAGAAAGTTGTCAGCTCCTGGAATGCTGGTGAAGTGTTACCCCACACCAGGTACTGGCAACAACAAGCAGGTACAGCATTAACGAACTGCCTTCCCTCAATCTTCAAATCTCACCATGACTTAAACACAATTTGCCATTCTGCTCACAGAAAACCCGATCTGAACTAGTACTGATGCTTTTTAAACCCAACAGCCTGCAGCCCTGAGCAGTGTGCCACAGCTGAGCCTCCTTTGAGCAGAGCGATTGGACAAGATGATCTGCAGGTGTCTTCCAGCCTTTGCTCTCCTGTGATTCTGTGATCTCTGAAGAAAGCACAGCTGTGAGTCAGAAAGCTGTACACATCTGTACAGATGGGCTCCTTCTACCATTCAAAACCAAACAAAAACCAGATAAACATGAGCGACTTTGCTATGAGTGGAATGAATAACAGATGTTGAAAGGAAATGGCAGGACACAATTTTATTTCATCATGGCATAACAAGAATCCAGGTCAAAGCTACAGCATTCCCAGCATGGTAGCTCCTAAGGATACCATTCTTTTGATCCAATCAGAGCCCTAGCTAGGGAAAGATGATCTCTTCCTGTTGACATAAGGTATATCAACCTGAAGTACTAACCACAATAGAATGTTCAGCTATCACAGGTTCAAAGTTGGAAGAAACCCAATTTTCATGAAAGAACACTATCTAGACAAACAGAATAGCTGGTCAGTCTCTGAGGAAAAACTCTTGACTTGTGATTAATTAACTCACAGAATAAGCACAAATGCAGCTACACTGCCACAAAGAAAGCAAGATAGTCCTGCAAATTTTCTTCTTGTGTCCCAAAGGGCTTGATATCTGAAACATAAGTTGGAAGGCTGCCACTACCAACCACTCTAAGCAGCGCTCCTGGATCTAGTGATGATACCAAAGGACTTTATTCTCTCCTTTCCCTACATCTTTTGTACAGTTACACAAGGTCAGCAGTGTTCTGTCTCTGCTAAATGTTTCCAAACCACAGAAAACAAAGTCAGAAATAGCAAGGCAATGTTCCTGTTGATTGTGGATGGGATATCATGGAGACTTTTCCAAACCTACTGCTCTTTAAGCATCAACCAAGCCATTGTTTTGAGAAGCTTTTCACAGAAAGTTATGTTCTCTCTTACCACATTAAGATAGAAAGGCAAAGGAGGACAAAAACAAGTAGTCTGAATAAGCAACTAGAAGCCAGTGGGAGCTTAATATTTTTTTTAATTCAAGTTAACATCAAAACCATTTGTTAAATGCATCCTATCACTGTAGTGTGATGCACCTGCATTTTCAGTGCCTTACTAGCACCAGCTTCCACTGCTTAGCAATGAGTGATAGCAATTCTTACCCCACTTAAGACATCAGATGCTCCTTATACAGCCAATGACAATTATTAGCTCCAGAATTCTTGAAAAGCTTCTTAATAGTAAAAAAGGCTGCTTGCCTTACATCAACCTCTTAATGATAAAAGAGCCTAATTTAAAGCAATAACGTTTGACAATCAGTGAATTCTGAGAACAAAGCATGCAGGCTTTCAGACTGTTTTAAAGAATATTACCTTACTGAAAATGAGCATACTGTAAGACTTTTGTACTCCTATTAGATAATATTTGAAAAATATTAAAAGAGTATCAGGTCTCCTACAAACATATCTATAAATTTAGTATAAGCTTTTATAAAATAAAACAACAAAATATTTCAGTCACAGTCTATATCCTACATATTCCTTCTGCTTTCTCAAACTGGTACTCATTTGCATTCCTTCAATGTTTAAATCACTCAAGAAAACCAAAACAAAATTTAAGAACAATTACCAACTACTGTAGCAACACTAGTCAAAAGAATGTTGTGTTCTTGTACCTCCCTTTATCAAAATTCCTGTTGACAGCTGAAGAGGGTAAGTTTAGATATAAAGATGCCACAGATATTTTTCAGCCCTTGAACTGTTGTACCTTACCGCTGCTTCGTACCAAGAGGCAGCTGGCAGTCTGCTCTGCTCTCTCTGGCCAGCCAGGTACACTGGAGCTGCTCCCCTCTCAGACACCATCGTTACCACTATCACAGTAACTCTTTGTTTTGATAACACATTATCATTATCACAGTAACTCCTCACAGCAGCTCACCAGGGCTCGGTGGGAGAGGCTCCCTGCTCCCTGCTAACCATCAACTCCTGCTCAGCAGCTCCAGATCAGAAATCTCAGTAAATTTCTCTAACTGCCTCTTTAAGAACGTAAAGAAAAGGTAGTATTTTAATAAAATAAAACAAAAAATTCTTTAGCGCAGAAGTTGGAAGACATGCTCAAAACTCCACTGCATTAAGTGCCACACGTAGCTTAGGTGATGATGTGCCATAAAGTAATTTTTAATTTTAAGCAGTAGTAATCTTCTGACAGAAAGAGGAAGTGGACTCATCAGCTGCAACTCTTCTTGGTAGCAGTCCTTAAATCCCACACCTAATCTCAGACTGTTTGCATTTTTAGTGCTAAGGTTCCTAAAAAACCAAAAAGAAAAGGAATCACAGAAAAAAAAAATAATTTTAAGGGCCTGAAACTGGCTGTTCAAACAACTAAGCTCCAGTTCAATTAAATGGATTTTTCAGCTAACTTCTTGCTACTTGGCATTTTGAGTCATAGGAAGATAATTACATTATTTTTTCTGTATAGGACAAGGGAGAGCTGGCCTCAAGAGTTGAGCAGAGGAAATGTCACACTTTTAAAAAATAGCAAACAGCATCTAATTTTTGTAGATTGACAGGGATGATTTCACAGACCTCTGCATGAGACCTACAGGTACCCAAAGCTTTAATGAAAATTCAGAAAATCATAGCAAGAGCATTAAAAAATCTGCACATGTTCTGTAGTGCTACTCTCATTTTTTCCACATCAATCAATTGCTGTTCTTTTCAACAGAGCACTAAGCTAGATCAAATACCCCATTCACTTACTACTCAATAGAAATAACATACTCCATAGTTCACTACCATTGATCTGTTGTAGATGAAGTTAACAGTCATTATGCAATTAATGGAAAAACAGATATATTAACATTGGGCTACAGAACAATGATGGCTTCTGATTGGAGCTTTGATATAATTCAGCAGTTCTATAAATTAGAGTAATTTGTTGTAGAATTAGTGTATCTTCACTGGCCTTTAGAGCCAGCAGTGCAGTTTTATAAGAGATGCTTTACAAGCAGCTGAGGGCCTTGTTTACATTAATAATTTACTCCTGTAGTAATACAGTATATGGTGCTTTCAATTACCAATTAATGTTTGAAAACAAACAAAAAACCACCCAAGCTTGTCATTCCAAGAACTAAGCCAAGAGCAGCAAGTTGCTTTTGTGTAATTCTGCTGAGTTCTCATTTTGATTTACTGCCTGTGCATGGAGATATGTAAAGTGGGGTGTGCTTCACTTTTTTAATCAGTGTTAATTTCTCCCATGTGCTAGCAGTGAGAGTGGCTGCAGCAATTAAATGATCATGACAGCAGCAGTAGCAGCTGGGGCCATGGCAGCAATCTCCTTTCTTTGTTTTCCTCCTCTCCCTCCAGAAAGGAAACAGGTAAGAGGAGGGAAAAGCCCTTCATTCCCATTTCAAACAGGAGGCTTATGATGCTGTTCATAATGGTTTTGCCCCCAGGAGTCTGCAGCAAGGATTGCTCCAGACCCTACCCTATAAAATGAAAAGCTCTACTGGGAAGGCGAAGTGAGCCACAATCTGCAGAGCCAGGGAGTAAATGAATGGAAATGAGAAAAGGTAGTGCAAACAAATGGAAGGGGAGGGAAAATGAGGGCAGCAGATCCAACGAATTTTCAAAAGGCATGAGTTTTTATTAAAGAAAAAGAAGCCACAAGTATAACAAAAAAGGGTCACTGAATACTGCTGACAGCACCCACCAGCTTCTGAAAAACTGCAGATTTCCAAAGCACAATGACCAGTCACAGGCCATGTGCTCAATGCAAGCCTCCTTTTAAGTTTCCTCCCCATCCCCAGAAGTCTGGCTCAGTTGGCAAAAAAAAACCCAGAAATCTGCAGTGTGTTGGAGTAGCAAATATCAGGCAAATGCAAAAAGTGTCACTAAGTTCTGTGAGAGAGGAATAAGGAGCTTGTGGTCTTCACAGGACAAGGTGCCCACAGCACCTGACTCTGTAGCCCCAGGCATGGACTGAGGTGCCCCAGGGACAGCAGAGCATCTTCTCCCACTCACTGGGATGGGTGTGGCTGGGGAGCCAAGGCATCCTGATCACCTCCTGCCTTTTCCCCACTACTCTGGGAACCTTTCAATCCATAACCCATATTTAACCCATATACAATACTATTAAATTAAATATCTCAAACAAGAAATACCAACTTATTAAACATATACACCTCAGGTGAAAAAAAAAATTAACTTTATGGTAATTAATCTAAAAATAGGAAACAAGGCGGCCATTGGAAAGTATGTCTATTAAGCTCAATTACAATCAATGGATGATTTCCAAAAACTACATTTACTATGTGTATCTAAACGTTTTTTGAATGATTCCTACATTGCAGATGTTGCTTCAGCTTCTTTAAAGCAATAAATTACTTCAGGTTTGTGGGGGTTTGTTGGCCTTTTCTTTGAGGATGGGGTTTTATTTGTTTGTGGGGGGGGTGGTTAAGTTCAGCTGCAAAAGAGCCTGCAGTCTTTATGGCTGCTGTGTGCTAGTGCAAGTGCATCCTAGCATCCAACAAAAGAATGTCTTCTACTATAGCAGGAAGCACCTAGGAGGAAGAAAGAAGCCTGTCCTCAAATCTGACTAAAAAGCTTCAAGAACTCTAAGAACTCAGCTGATTTAAGTTTAAATAAAGTAAAATACTTGTCAAAATGATACACTGATTGTCTAACACAGCAATATCAACTCTCTGAAACTAATCTCATGTCTGATCTCTATCTCAATTGCTTAGTGTCCAAAAATTGAGACAATAATGGAAGTAATTTGTTTTCTTCAAGGATTTATGGGATTTTCAGCCTGATGCTCAAGGAACCCGCTATCTACACTGCTATGCAAATCCACACTGACTGAAAAGCCTCATAAGGCTCAGGGCTCATTACCTACATATACGTTGTATTAAGGAATGTTGAGCATTACTGTAATAATGCAGTAGGAAGGGCAGAAAGCACACCTTCTACATCACTGCCATTTCCCCTCACTGGTTATATTACAGGCACATTTTTAATATCCTGCAGAATATAGTAATTAAATTATATTTATGGGTATTTTCTGTGTGGAACTTGCAGGACTACACAGATTTTCTTTTTCCTTTTACAACACTGAGCGAGGACTAAAATCATCAAGAGAGTTTTATTTCTAGATGTTTAATTGCAAAAGGAACAAGTGAAAGCCACACCTAGTATGAAAAAGCCTTTACACAAGTATACACACCCAGAGCATGGGATCAAAGAAGAAGTAAACTCATTAATGCAGAGCTCCCACATTATTACAATATATTGAAATGTGTGTGTACCCAGCCTCCAAGTGCTGAGCTACCATTATTGGAATATTACTTCAGAAATTATTTCCTAAAGACTCTATTTAGAAGGTGAAATACACTTTGAGGTTTTTATTCTACACCTCTAGGCCTATGACCAATAAAAAGTGGTAAAACAGTTCATGTTAATGGATTCTTAATTAGTTTGGGATGCACAAAAGAAATTTAACATAAGAATAACTCCTAATTCTAAATTTTAAAGCACTAGAGAGCTTCTCAAACTCAGCAGCAGCAATGTGCATTCCAGTGTCATAGTAAATAGGAAAGCTGCAGGTTGAAATTTATAACTGTAGAAATCCCTCCTGCAAAAAAGGAAAGTTATTTTCAAAAAATAAAACATCAAACATAAAAGTAACAACAACAAAGCCCAGAAACCTCTACATTTATTTTGCAAGTATTTGCAGCACATTAAATTATATCAAATCAGATTTATAAACTCCCTGATGTTTTTAAAATCCCGGAAGACGAACAAAAAACAAAAAGCCAAAGACAACACACTAAGTTTTTCCAGAAAAAAGATCTACCTCTAGTAAACAGGGAACAGCAAGTCCCACTGTTGCCCCAGAAGCCATCCAAACACAAATGTCCAAACATGACTGCAGAGCAATCCAGAACTGACTTGGTCTTGTTGCCATGGACCAGAGGTGTAACATTGATCTCGGCACCTCTGGGGTCCAATCCTAGCTCTGGACTCCTGGCCCCTCTCAAACACAGAGGCAGGAGCACAATTCCATATCACCTTTCAGCCTGGGATAGACAAAGACACCATCTCATTCTATTGATGATCTATTGATTACTTGCAGTCATACCAGAATGTTCAAACATAATAAGTTAAAACAAAATTCAGGTTAGCATACACCATATCCATGACAAATATTGTTACACCAAAATATCAGACAAAATAGAGCCTTCCTCCACAAGCTGTACCATTGTACTACTTCACTACAAATCTGAACCACAGAGCACTCTAACACTGTTTTGTGCTGAAAGGTCTTCTATAGTACCAAGCATGATGTTTTATTTTCCATGATGCCAGCTTTAGCCTCCATCAGTGCTAAAGCAGAGTACTATTATATGTGGCTACACTGTCTTTGAGATCCCTGAGCAAAGTGAAGTATTGACTGGACACAGGGATCTGTGTTGATCAGTTTTGCTGCACCCAGTCTGGGTCCAGGAGACAAAATTTCCTCTCCAAAATTTCCTTTCCATTTCCTCTCCATGAATATGACAAAAAAGAACACAAGTCAGCAAGATGAAAGCATTTTCTTGGTAAGCCTTTCTGAGAGGCACTGGCAAAGACTGGAAAGCATTGTGCTGCTCTAAGAGGCAAGAGAGCGCAGCAGTCATGTTACAGCTAATGTACTGTGCCAGCACAGCTCAGGGTTGTGGCTCCCTCTGCAACAACAGAGTAAGGAGAAACAAAGAGTAATGTTAAGGCTTGAATTAAACTGGCAACCTACAGGAGCAAAAAAAATTCACATGAAAGCCTTTAAAGAAGTCAGGGGAAAGTAGTTCAATTAAAAAGTGGGGGTGGGTTTAAAGATTAGTTCAAAAAATGCAACAGAATTATTTACACTACAGTATTTTGCTTAGCAGGAAATACCCTTTTCCCATTCATTTCTCTCTGCATTTTTCTGCCTTTCTTCTTCCATGCCAAAAATGAAGATTAGCATGTTGAATCAGTTAGAAGAGTCTTTGAAGGTGTAGAAGCTAACTTACAGGCAGAAATAATTAAGTCTTAACAATTCTGATGATGTTCGAACGTGAATAAATTCAACACTCTCCCACAAGTTGTTTAAATTTCATGTGTGCATGTTTGTGTTCATGGCAGCCAGATCAAACAAAGGCTTTATCTAGCACTTAAAGATGTTTTGGTAGATCCTTCTTATAATCCCATCTAAGCACAAGTTTACTTATCACTGGCAATCAAGAAAACCTAACTTTAATGAGACATTAGTTCAGTTGCTCGTTGCATCCAATGAAGCTGACTTGAAGTTAGTCATAAACACAAGATCTCCAGAAGAGCAATACAGCCACTAGCAAGTTTAAAGCTAAGGTTCCACCTCTCAACTGTAATTCTACCACTTTTTTTTGTACTAAAATTGGAAACCTTTTATTCAGTTTATACATCTGGAAGTGTTACATCAAGTATTAATGGAATTCATAAAGGCAGGCTGTGCAGGGAGATGGAGAAGAAAAAATGAATTCTCCATACTTCATGAGAATTGAACTTGAAGGATTTCTGGAGGTTTAACAGAAAGGGACAAGTAGGAAGATGAAAACAGTAAAAGCCGAGGGCAGAGCATAACTAACAGAGACTGGTAGGCATAAACAACTCAAAATTTTTTACAAGTGCTTTGAATGAAATGTTATCAATGCAGGCTCTGATGTTATTTGAGGAAAATTGATCATTTTTTCTCAGTCTGATGTAACCAAAGTTGAAATTATTAGAGGGAAAACAATAGTCTCAAGTCTCATTAGCAGGCTTTGAACATCTCAAGAGTTACAGAAAGTAATGTTGGGAACTGCTGATTGCAATTCTAATGACAATTTCAAGCAAAGCTGTGGGCAGGTATTAAAAGCATTCTATGAGAATCTTCAAAATGCTGCAATAATAAATGGATTATAATTCCACTGCAATCTTTCTTTTTCATTAACTCAGATACCTATCTTCTTCTGCTAGCTCAACATCCTATAAACTAAAATGATTGCTTTAACATCAAGGAAGTTATATCAACATCTGATATTTATTATGTAAGTACTAGTCCCAGCCGCGCCATTTAATCACCATTCACCTGATAATATGTGACATCAAGACATTTACAGCAACATTAACAGGTAACCCAACAATTCTGTTTCCTAAGAACTCTTGCACAAGACTCGTAAAAGATGTTTCAAGAGAGCCAAAAGCAGATTTGTCACATTTTAAACCATCCTTTCCAGATCTCAAAATAAGAGACTGAGATGGTGGCTCAAAAGTCTTCAGCACATAAAACCACAACCAGAAAAAAACCCACTGCTTAATAGCAGTAGCTTTTGAAACTGTATTTACTTGAAATAATTTTGTTGATGTTGCTTATGATCCTCCAGACTGAACTAAAGCAGTAAAACTGTTTAATAAAACATATACAGTTCCAGAAAAGCATAAGATATCAAGCCAGATGTCTGTATTTCTTAATATTATTTATACAAGTCATCCAGACATGGATGCAAAATAGAACCAAACATTTCTTCCTTTTAGAACCAATTTAACCTTAACCCTTTGATTCCAGTTTATGCTGTCAGTCTTGTGAGAACTCCTCATAGACTAAAAAACATAACCTGAATGCAGTATTAAAGAATTTGGGTATTTTAATATCTAGTAGTTTTACCGAAATCTTTCCATCTTCAAACACTTGCAAACTGCATCAAGTACAAATTCAGATCTAAAGAAATGCCATAAAAAAATTGAGTTTTAAGTTCCTATTTGCTGAACAGTAAAATAATTTACCGTGAACTTTTCTGAACATGAAACACACAAAGTACATCAGCTAATGCAGATAACACTGTATGTCTTCACAGAAATACAACAAATTGCTACATTCAGACTTCCAGCAGTAATAGAGAGCTAATTCAGCAGGATTTTTACATCAGCCACATGAGAAAGATTGCATGCTTTAACTATTTGTTTTTAGTGCTCCTTCTGGATGACATACAAATTACTGTTTTGTTTTGCTTCTTATCCATCTTCACAGTAGTGAAGTTCACAGTAGGAACCACAGGCTGGAACAGCAATTCAACAAGCAAATGAGATCCAGATGACTTTCTCTAAATGTTTCATAGTGGTTTATAATATGCCACAAGATTTGTTTTTATGTGCATCATCACATGCAGAGATGCAGCTACAGCTGTGATCACAGAAAACAAGACAGAAAAAATTCTTAAAAGAATGAACATACTTTACATGGCATTTCTTTGTTCCTTTCCTCAAAATATAAATAATGGCAGTACAGCCACATATTTTACTATCGAGACAGTGGCTTATTGTCATAGAAAAGTTGGAATTAAACCCAATACACTCCATCAACTGCTTCTTCATTTCTAACAAAGAACTGATGATGGCAGAGGCTAGTCCTACAGCTCTCACATAACTGAGAAAGGGAAAACATGCAAATATATATTGAAGAGACTGCAATTTGTCTTAGAAGAAATTGAAAAGCCTGTTAACTTAGACCTGTAGCTGAAAACTAGAGAGCTTTTGAAAAGTTTACTATAATGGAAGAAGTGGCTTTATTGCTTCCAATCCAGACTGATTGCTTCCATTAAGCTTTTTGCATGTTAAAAAAAAAATCTTTCAGTGTCAAAAGTGTACTTTCAAAATAAACAGAAGCTGCTGCTAAGTGGAAAAAGAAGACCACATCTAGTACAGCTCTATCATAAATCTTAAATCCTTGCAAAGCCATCTATCACCAAAAAAGGCCTTTTGCAGGGAACATGAAATAGACCCAGACTAGGGTTTTCCAGGTTATCTACCCATATTTCCAAGGTTGGAATTGCTGCTGTTCTCTCTCATTCACTCACATTTGTGGTTTCTGTTCCATGTCAAAATTCAGCAAAGCCCTTAAGAGTACCAGTGCTATTTAAATGTTGTGCCAAATCACATCCCTAAAAGCTGCAATTAAGGATGAAAGGTCAGGGGTACAATCCACACAATTTGCATAACTAACCATAAAAACCAGACATCCTCAGATGCTGAGATTTGATGAAATATGATTGAGCCTGTAGAGAAGAATTTGGTCTAAAATATGAGTGCTTCTGATAGTCTACAAAATTAAATACTTTGTGAACAAAACAAGGAGTGGGATGGGAAAGCACAGAGAAAAGGGACAAGAAAAAGAAAACAGGAATTAAAAAAGGCAGTGAATAATGAATTGCTGGAGTAAGTAGAAAATCCTGAAGAGAATGACCTTACAATGGCAGCAACTGGGAAGCAGTGGGGATGAAAGAAAAGAGGCACAGCCAATGACTACTTCTTACAGGACTTCTCTTAGTTTTGGCTGGGTTCACTCAGTTTTTATTTTAAACACTAAGCATCAAAAGATTGACAGGGAGAGGGGGGGTTTAATACCTGATTTAAATATATTGCCATAGCTGTTTATTAGGATTCCTTTTTAATCACTGAGATTTCAATACATGGAGAGAGACCAACAGGACACAAGTGTTAAAGTTTTAATTTGTATTTTACTCTTAATTTAGCACAGAAGATTCCTCTTTTAAATTCAAGTTCAAATTCCATGGACATAGTGGGAAGCTCTAACGGGCTCTTGTGGCAGAACAGCCATTTACAGAATTTAGAGAATGCAATCCTAATTCTCTCAGATTTTAAGACGAGTGTGAACAATTCTTTTAAAGAAAAAGCATCAGTAAGCAAGCCAGAAAAATAAGGCTAAATTATGTAGGATTCACTATGTACAACTAAATAGCAAGATGAGACAATTATGATTTCAACATTTTCCTGAATTTTAGAAGAAAGCTGATAGAAGACCTAGAGAACATTTTCAAAGACAGAGTCAGCTTTCAAGCATCCTAGTTAACTTCCCTGTTACAAAGTGATAATGGCAAGGGGGGGCAGAGAGAAGAATGATCACAGGCTTGGATTAACAGCTGTATCACTTCTAGTACCAGCATGGATCTGGAAAATTTACTACCCACTTGGACTATAAAGCTGAGCTAGTTTTATGCAGAAGCAGCTCAGGCGTGCTAAGAACATAATCCTTGAATTGCTATGGACTCCAGGCTGCAGAATGCCCAAGTTCTCCAGGTCTGTCCAAGCATAGCCAGGGCATGTGAACTCCAAGGCACACCAGTTCCAGCTCAGCTTTGCTTGCCAGGGCACCGTGACAGGTCCCTGCTGTCCCTGTATTCCTGCTGCACCCATGCACAGCCTGAGCACTGCAACAACACTGGTTTGATTTGAAAGTCACTTCGAGTCCTGCGTGGTTAATGGTGGTGAATAAATCCCATTAAACGTGAGGCAAATATTGCAGAGTCACTTAGGTGTTTCTGTGTTATGTTCCTAGCACTCCCTAGTTTCTTGGCTTCTATGGGGTACACCCATTTTACACAGTCCAGTTAAAATAAACAGTTAGAGAAACATGTTCAGACTGGAGACTTCACTTCAGGAGGAACAATAGTATTTCAGTGCAAGATCCAGGGCTGGTCTCCTGAAGGTGGCATCTTTACACTGAAGTCACATCTCATTAGCTCACATCATTTCACAGCCTGCCCTCAACATGTAACAATTACTGCTGTTGGGCAACTTGGCTTCCATAGCCATGGGCTACAGCACACAGCCTGCCTGAAAGATGAAGTGAAGGAAGAAGTTTTGACATACTTTAACGTATTAAAAAATTGTGTTTGAGGATTTTTAAATTGTTATTTACAATACACTGTCAATAACTTCTGACTCAGAGAAAATGTCTTCATCATGACATGTCTGAGATTCATATTAGAAGTTTCAGCCATAAAGAGAAAATTAACATGATTTGATTTTTCATATCCAATATATTAGAAGTCTAAGAAAAGCTTTCCTTTTCAAGCCTTCCCTATCAGCTGTAGACACGAGCATGTACAAGAATTAGTGTCCAAAGGGCCTAGGCAGAATTAGTTTCCATTACTCTATATCTATATATGCATACTGCAACATCTGCTACAGATTTACATGTATCAGCAAAGAAGATGATTATGAAAATAATGAGAAATAAGACATATGCATTCAGGGGAATATTTCTCCAGGAACTTTGGCTCTTCCATTCAGGCAGTCTACTTCAGACACACACTACCAGGTACAATAAGGCTACAAACTAAAGTATTCATTGTAACACAGTAAGTATTTAAGCAGCTCAACAGTTAACCACACAGAATCCACAGTCTGGATTCCAGAGGCATAGGGAGAAACAGCTTTGAGGAAAAAAAAAGTGGATTTTGCACAATAAGTTTCTGCTTCTTGCATAGTTCCAAATATTTATATGAGGAACAATAAATAGCAATAATTTTTGAGATAGCTCCCAGTGTAGACAGAGCAGTCTAGAATATTTGAAGCTAAGAGATCCACTAAGTCCTACATTAATATTTCAGAGAAGGGGAAGGGACATCATGTACCTACATTGCTGGAAAGCTGATTCAGATTGAAATACCAGTAGTTGCAACTGCATGGTCTTTATTTTAGGGCCCTGCATTTTAAAATACCTACCACAAATTGTATTTTACTCTAAAAAGATTTTTTTTTAAATCCTTTTTTTGCATGCTTCACAAAAGACAGTCAGCAGAGTTGCTCAAGCCCAAGCACTTGCTCTCAATTGTGTTGCGTATGGGCTGCCCATGAGCCTTTTCCTACAGAAAATCTGCCCCTGAATTAATGCCATTTTTGATCAGCAAGACCCCAAATTTAATGACTCTCTAGACAGACTCCAAAGTCCAAATTCTATTTTGGGTGAAGATAAGAATTTGACAGGTTTTTAAGTTTGTGACAGAGGGTGATGAATTCCACTCCTTTTGGTGTTCAAAGTCTTCCTTATGTTTCAATAGGAAGAGACACACAACTGCAGTCTGCTTGGGAAAGGCTGTGTTAAAAGCTCAGAGGTGTTCATACCCACATGAAAGCGAGTACATGGTCATAAATATTTCACACTTCTTCAAGGCAAGGTCTCTCTAAAATTATTACTTATTAGATCACATTAAGCAAGTTTTTTCATCAAATTTGAAAAAGCCAGATGAAGAACACTAAGCACTCAGAGTTTTAAATACACATAGATGCACTGACAGGTTCCATACCCAGATTTCACTACTCCTTAATCCAGAGCTACCCCATCTGCCCAGCAAGGTGTCCTAAAAAGCCCCAGCAGGGTATTTGTAGGATTTGCTAAACAGTGGTTTAACATACCAGAGATAGTTGCTTATTTGGGGTTTTTTCCAAGCAATCTGACAGAAGTTTTTGAGACACCCAACAGCCCCAAGGGTGCCCGAGGTGAGAGCTGGCTGTCGGGCAGCCTCAGCCAGGAGAGGCCTGGGCTGCACAGCCAGGGACAGCTCCAACACACCTGGGCAGGGTATGGCCAAGGTCGGGGTGACTCAGGGAAGCCACCTCAGAAAGGGCCAAATGCCTGAGGGACAGAGGAGAGGGCAACTAAAAGAGGAGGAAAGCAGCACCCCAGTCAGTGAAGGAATGGGAGGAGATGCTCCAGACACCAGAGCAGGTATTGCCCTGCAGAAGACCATGGGGAGGCAGCTGTACCACTGCAGCCCATGGAGAATCCCCACACTGGAGCAGGCAGAAGTGTCCCGAATGAGGCTTCTACCCATGGAGAAACCACACAGGAGCAGGTTGTTTGTAGTCAGCTGCACATTGGAGCAGCTCTTGAAGGACTGTGCCCTGCAGGGAACCCGTAATGGAGCAGAGAAAATGTGGAAGGAGCTGTCATGGAGTTATTCAGTTAGCAACTGCCCTGCACTGCTTGGGTAGATGCAGGAGTTGGGAATGAAGGAATGCAGCTGAGCCTGAGAAGAAAAGAGGGACAACTGCCAAGAGGTGGTAAAACTTTTGCCACTGTTTCTCACTATCCTGCTCTATTTTCAATAAGCAATAAAGTAGCTTTCTCCAAGTCAACCCTGTTTTGCCTGTAACAGTAATTCTGCTCCATCTTTGCCTTCATCCAAAAGCTTTTGCATCTTACATTCCTCAGGGCCTGCTTGAGGCAAAGAGTGAGAGCAGCTGGGTAAGCATCCAGCACCCATCCATGGTCAATCCACCACACCAATACATCATTAGTACCAGTTTTCTTGAAATACTAATTCCTCTGTCTGACCTACCTGAACCAGGTTTTAGCTGCTTTCATCTGCTATATACACAGAACAACTAAGATTTTGTTAATATTTTCCTACTGCAGAGAATAACAATTCTGAATTGGAATGGACACCGACTTAATATGATAGGAAGCATTATTCAGGGTTCCAGGCTAAATTTTTACTTCATATAAATGTCTCAATACACCCATCATTTAACCTTTTTATAGAACTTAATGTACACCTAATATACTTGGAGAAGCTATTTACTTCAAATTATCTTTTCTTGAATCATTTCTCCATTATGGAAATTATGTTGAACAGTCAGTTTAGACAAGTTAGCCATGACTAAATATTCATTTAAATCTTTTTAGCTCAAACTGGTACAGAACTTTATCATAAAGACCAAATCTCTTCTTACACACACACACAGAGCATAGTTAGAGACTCATTTCTTCTCTGAAATTACCATTTTCAATGTCTCAGTAATCCTTTACACCAAGCAGTTTTTTGGCCTTTACCCTGCTGTATTCTGGCCAGCACCTTCTTGTGAGCATCCCTTGTGCTTGTGGACACACAAGGCAACGACACTCAAAGGCAGAAGAGACAGGGAAATGGATTTTGGGTACCTGTGCATTCACACACACACATCAAGCAACAGAAAATACTTGTGCAGAAGATTGTTTCATTCAGAAAGATAAACTGCAGAAGGCAGAAGAACACTTTATACAAGTGTAAAATTTGCAGAAGAAAAAGTGTGTGGTTCAGTGTTTCCTTTATTTATTAAATTTCTGCTTTGAAGCCAAGCTTCCTTCTAATGCATTTCTAACACTTTCAATCTAGCTGGACAGCAGGAAGAAGGTCTTCTCAAGCTTTAACAAAAGAAATTTGTTTACAATTAACACATTAAGAGGTATTTAGTTCTTTCATAATGTTAATACTGTGACACAAAATAGAGGGGGCGCGCTTTTGGATAGCCAGCTATCGATTGTAACAACACTTAGTTCACATTTATAACCAAGAGGACATTGTCTACCAATGGCTTCTTTCATTTCCAAAACAACTATTTTAGTTTTAAAAGAGTTTCTAGTGAGGATCAAAATCACTACTTACTGAAGAAACTGATTCAAAACAATAATATGTTGAGGCAACTCCTTAATATCCTCTTGGAAGCAGCTGTGCATTTCTGATTGTTCCTGATGCACACACATACTATCCCCCAAGCAGTCAGAAAAAGATCAGCGTGATGTCCTGCAATCTATTTCTAAAGCATGATTCTAGAGACCTTGGAAACAACTGACAAACAGTGAATTGCAATAAGTATGCATCATAGGAAGTGTTGTTTCATAGTTGGTCTTTTTGTTTGTTCCTCCTTTTCTACCAGAGCAGTTTTGGTATCTTCCACTTGACACTTGATGTCATCAAGTGTGCAGTAGTGTGGAACACATCTCCTAATTCTCAAATGAAGCTTTAAGCCAAGGAGAGTCTTACAGGTATTTTTCAACCTTATAAAGACAACTTCTAATTTCTAGAGCATAACTGATAACTGACTTTTTTCATAAAAACAGTAGATGTTTCTCATACATTTCATTCAGTACTTTGATATTTGAAAAAAACTAATAATTCCAGAAGTTTATGGGGCATTCTTTCCAAAATCTTTATCTTCCCATATCAGATGAAGTATCTTTCTTTTGCATTTATATTTAGCTCAAGTGTAGTAACAAATACTTGACTTCAAGCTGGAGTTCTGTCTACATCTCATCAATTCTTTGAATCAATTTCTCTAATTCTTCTCAAGAGCAATTTTTATTAATATGTTCATCTCCCAAGTCTTATGTCTCCAGTTAGCCACATGAGAGATTTTAACTCATTTTGCACCCGTCAACAATTAGTTTGGCCTTTCCCCCATTTCTGAATAAGCAGAAACTGGTCAGAAGGAACTAAGTTCTGGAATACTTGAAATGAAATTAGTACTCAAGGAAAAAAAAAAACCAAAATTCTGAGACTGAAACCAAGTATGTCAGACAACACTCAACCAGATTTCTCAATTATGTCAATGTTGCCCCTTGCGCAATGTTCAGAGCTGCTTTGAACTGCACACATTGTTGACTGCTCACCAACTGGCACATCAACAAGGCCACTGACACTCAAACACACAGCTCATCACCAACCTATCTCAGAAAATACAGCAAAAAAATTGTTTCATGAATGAGACTGGTAGATTCTAGACAGACAAGGGAGAAAGTGCACAGACATTCCATATTTTAAGTCTCACTAGCATTTGTTTTGTGAATGCTATTACCACTGTGGTAACAGTAACTCCATATTAAGTGAGAAAATTAACATTAAAGGGGACAGAGAGGAGGTATCATAGACACAATGAACTTGAACAATCTTGTTATTTCCTGTACTTCCATGTCAACTGCATGGAAGGAGTAAACAATATCATTTTGCTGAGATTTTCTTTAGATTGTAGCCACTGACTCAGCTGTGGATTGATTTAGTGTTTATCTACACACTCTTTACATCTTGCCTTGTTTCTTCTTCATATGCACATTTATTCTGAATTTGCATATTCATATAAACCTTATTGCAAAAAGCAACCCTGGTAGTGGGAGAATGAGTTCTGTCCCAACAGCTTCAGCTTTTTCAGATTTCAGAGCCTGTCTTCTGCAGGAAACAAAATGAAGGCAGCAAAAAGAAATGTTTTCAAAAATTAAAATTTACTGTTTTTCTGTTTCCCCCTTAAAAGTTCATTTTCCACAGCCCTTTAAAAAAAACAAAGGACTCCAGTGCATATGAACATGGTTACATGTTCCAAAAGGATAGGCTACATTGATGAAGAAAACAAGAGAAAAATGGTTTCTAAAAATACTTTGGTTTCCAAATGTGCCATGATGGGAAAAAAGGAACCAGCACTGTCAGTATCACTCCCTGTGAGGGAGTAGGAAGACAGAAGAAGTATTTCATAATCATTACAGAAGCTCATTACAGCTGGGGGCTGAGCTGCACCCCCAAGCTCCCTGCTCCCCCATGGAACTGCATTGAAATGACAGCCCTATAGATGCATTCTCTACAGCATAAAATTCACATTTCACCTGATTTCAAACTACATTTCTTCAGAAGGACATCCCACTTCTGAGCTCCCACCAGGATTACTGGGGAAATAAGTTAAACTGCCTTGTAATCTCTCATACCATGATAGGGTTCTAGTGTGCCTCTCTCCTCCTAAGGTGAGATGCTCACCATTACCACTTGGCACAGGCCCAAGACACAAAACTGACTGAACCCAGTAACATACATGAACTGGGACAGGGGACATGACTGCCACTCAGAGGCCATCAGCAATTGCTGTTTGGATGACAGTTTTTCAGGGCTTGCACTTACTGTGTTGCGAAAGCAAGTACAAACAGCTGCTTCCAGGTCAATTTTCCACACAGCCACACAAGTGCAGCAGCACCACCAGGCAGGAAAGGCTACAAGGGACCCTTGGTCCCTCAGCTTCTCTCTCCATGGCTGTGGCTATCCAAGCCAGGCAGCCAACATTAACACAGACAGACATGCAGTGGCACTGCTGGCCCCTGCCCCTGTTGTGCTGCCCTGTCTCCTGCCCTGCTGACTTCCAAGTAATGCAGCAGCTGCTGCACTCTGCTTACAGACGTGTTGCCATCTCAGAATATCTGTTCCAGGCAGCAATTCTGAATAGCATAATATTTTTCGTGATCTCAGACTTTGGTTTTAGAAAACAAAACTACATGATTACTGACAGGAAGCCATTTTTCCATGGCTTCCCAGAAGGAGCTCTAGAGAGTATTTTTAAAGTAATTCTTCGTCTATTTTCTTGAGCATCTCTTTTGATTTTATTTCACACATGCAACCAGCCAGAAAATAATTAAGGAGCTAAACTAAGGTATAGTGGGTATCTTCCTCCCTCTCTTCTCCAAATATTTTCTGAATTGGAAGTTAAACACATTTTTTTTTTCCTGTTATGGACTGTCTTTTGAAAAGCAAGTAGCTTGCTTTCATATTTAAATTTCATTCTTGAATTTTTCACCTAATCTAACATCTATAATCTCTTACATATTGAGATTTTGAGAGATGAGCAGGTCCAATCCATGATCAGGCAAAAAGATTACCCACATGATTAGTTTAGTTTCCCAATACATAGAAACACAAAGAGAAGTCCCTTTTCCTAATTGCATCCATGCCTATTCCTGTGACCATAAGTAATTTTTGTCCTGAACAGCGAATTTACACAAAAGCCAAAAGAAATTCCACACTGCCAATAAAGAATTATTGCCCATACCAGCTCTCACTAAGCCATGTGTAGCAAAGAGTAACTACTGTCTGCCACAAAGAAGTGACAGTGCAAAACTAAGCCATGTGAATTTGAGATCCCTACCAAACATCCACTGAAAGGGTGCCTTGAGTAGAGAGAGTTGGTGAATGAGTACCATCCATATATTCTAATGCATCTGTGGGACAGAGAAAGCCATTATCAGAACAGGGTTTGTCTAGAGAACTGAAGTAGCACCTGAAATAGCATTGTAAATAGTACCTCCAGATGAACCCCCAAATTCAACACCAGCCACTGCTTAGGTCCAATCTAAGTGCCAGCTTTCCTAGCTGTAAGCAAACTCTCTTAAGAGGCAGAAAAAAGTTCACATTTCCATAAGTCTTCTACTGAAGTAAACTTGTGAAATAAGGAAAATAGTCAAAGTCACAGCATGCTGTGATTTTTAGCTATGACTGATCTTACCTTGAGGGCAGAAGGAAAATTGCACACATGTAATTCAGTATCTAAATACAGGAAAGCTCATTCCTCTGTCCTGGAAAAAAATCTTTATCTTGCCAGAGGGTAGGAGAAATAGTGGTAAAGTATCTAGAAATGAGAGAATCCACCTACAGCAAGGTATTCCCACTCATAACAGCACCATGTTTTATCAGTGAAATATGAAAAAAGCAGAAGAGAATATTTCCCTGGAGAAAATATCTCCTTTCAAAAGCTTTCTTACCAGTAGCCAAAAAGGAAAAATAATGTTCTCTGAGGACTGACAATAGGGAGACCACAGCTTCTTAGTTTAGCCAAAGCAAATTTTAGATTAGGGCAGTAGAAATGTAATCCAATGAAGGGGTAGAGAAGGAGTTGTTCGCACTGAAAATAAAGTCCCTAAAGAGGCAACATGGTACAGATATACAGTGTAATGAACAGCACAGGAAAAGTAGGTCAGGAACATCTATTCAACATTTCTCATTAAATTAAGAGTAGACAATGCAACTAAATTAATACTGGTAACAGAAAAAAACTCTCTTTATATAGAAATACTTGTTTATACAATAGTTATTCTAATTACAAGAAACAGAAGGCAATCACTTAATAAAACTGACCCCAAAAAACTGGATATTTGCAAGGGTCCTCAGCAGCATAAGATGTAGTATTTAAAATGACAAGTATTTTGAAAGAACACAAACCCCCAGCTCTAGGTGATAACCATTACCCTGTAACAAGCAAGGAGCCTTTCCCCACTGGCAGGTTGTGTGTCTCTTCCCAGGGAGCTCTCTTCACACCTCCCACTGAAACAGACCCTGGCTTATTGGAAATTAATCACTCCTTCAATTAAAAATGCAGTTTCCATATACTTTAAACAAAGTCTACATGATCCATCTGTAAGAAATAATTTTCCATATTAAAATTTTCTTGTGTGCAAAAAAGAAAAAAGCTCATTTGTTTTTTAGCATGTCTGAAATAGAGGTCTTTTTTTCAGTCAATAATAGCATTAACCATGATAAAGCATTTTGTCATATACACATTCTACCTCAACTTTTCTATTTCCATTTCTTGTCAGCACCTAGGTTGAGAATTTTGTTTTATTTTTGGTGATGACTTAGTCAATTTTTTTCTAATTATAGATTATTATTTTGGTGGTGGGGGTCACAATAAAAAGAAAAGTTGCCGGCTATTCCACATAACTTCATTTACTAAAAAGTGAACATTGCCATGCCTACATAATTTATTAACTTAACTTGCAATGTGGTTTCATAATTAGCTGTACAAACTTTCAAGGACACTGAAAAACAGAATAAACACAGCTGAACAAGTCAACCTCTCTAAGCTTTCAGCCTTATACTCTTGATGTTTAGGTCACAAATGGAAGCATTTCGAGTTTTGTACATGTTAACATGTAGAAGTGAAGCAGTCTATAAAACTCTGATGGATAATTACTTTCTTGAGCTCCTACTACACCCTACTTGAACACTCCTGATTTCTGTTAATTTAAAGTGATTTATTGCTGTTCCAGTAGCCAAATCTCTAGCCCAAGAACACAAAGTAGGTACGGGGAACAGTTCAAAGTGATCACACACAACACTTTACTGAACTGCAGGAAAATAAGGGGAAGGGATTGTTCCATATGGCAAGGTTAAAGTCCTCGTATCAAACAGAAAAACTGAACAGTTGAAAGATATTAACTTGAGCAGCAGGAGTGTTAAAAGAAGAAATTACTTTGGGAGAGTTTTGTGCTGAAATTCATTTATTATGCACTACACTAAGCTAGCATTTTCACAAAACCAAGAATTACATATCTCAAGTGACAAAACTCAAACTGTTCAGTGGCAAAATTTGAAATAACTCCCCAGAAAATTACCTCCTCAATACATTTTACCATTTATTATATTGCAGTCCAGTCTGTATTAGCCCCCATTGTCATGAATATCAGTTCCATCAAAATTCATAACATGAATTTTTCACTTCCTATATCCCAAAACACCATGAATAATACCAGCTATTCACTCCACAGATTTCATTCCTTACATTTTTATTGCCTGGCTTGGTCTTTGTCATCTTGCAAACTGCTTTTTTAATGTCTGTTTTTATACATTTGACACACCCAATTGTAAGGAAAAATGAAAAAAATAGTAGAAAAGCTGCATTCACGAACAGACACTCAAGAAAAACTCTAAAGGAAGTAAAAATTCTGCCCTTACTCAAAAATTTCATCCACATGAACACCAACTCTGTAGTTTCTATGACATAAATATTAAAAACAGCTCCATTATCCCCAGGTCACCCAATGATTCAGAAAATTTGCCACCTTGAGAAGTGTCATTGAGAATCTCCCATTATTGCAGAATTCAGAATTCAAATTTGTTCAGTTAGACATGGAGACTGCAATTGATAGAGAAGTAGAACAGTAAGGCCTCTAAAACTTAATTTGAGAATCACTATTCTAGATGGCAACAAATAAGTAATTTCAGCTTTCTGCTACTGTTTATAGTCTTTAATATTTGTTTTCTTTTCCTTGCGTGCAGAGTGTGCGAATGTAAAAGCAAACCTACATTAAAGAAGCTGTATGCAAAGTGATTGCTTAATCATGGAAACATAAGTATAATGGGAACAAAAGAGTGAAATGTCACCTAGAAGAGTCATACAAAAAAAGAAGTGGATAACTTCCCAAAGGGCCTTAGTCTACCAAGTTACTTCTTTTAATTAAGTTTGGCACCTTTTGAAAAAGCACATCCTAGTTCACACACTTTGCATGAAATCACATATTTAAGTCTCCTTTTAGTATTTTCTTCTATTCTGGTATTGTTTTTCTCTGCATTATAACATGTCAAAAGATTGAATGGTTTCTTCTACTCTTACTCAATATCCTAGAAATTGCTCAGTGACAAAACCCAAAAATATCTTCCTTCCAAGAACATCTTCAACAGCAATTCTTAAAAGGAAAAATAACAAGAGAAAAACCAAGAAGTAATACTTCCCTCCATATACATTTTCAATTCATTATCACCACCAAACATTTGATGTTACAAAGAAGACAACAGATCTTTAAGACCAGACCATAAAATACACACACACAATTATTACAATTCAAAAGGAAGTTTTTAGTGTTCTACATTAGTTCAATGTATGTTATAAACCTAAGTAAATTTATCTAAATGCTAATTCCCACATTTGAAATTAAAGCCTTCTTAGGAAAAAGGCATTTCTCATTTTCAAAGGACAAAATGAAACCTAAATGGCTAGGTAAGGCACTGTTGAATTGTACCCAAGTAGCACATAAACATCTTTAAAGTACAAAGCACAAGAAAATAATGCCATGTACATCTTTCTAAATTAAATAAAAATTTAGGGACAGAAGCTGTATTAAGAATTCAACTGATATCAATCTACTGACATCCTGACCTATGGAAATTTACTCAAAAAACTAAAATTCTGCTGAATATCATGAATTCATTACAGAAATAAGGAAATAGCTTCCAACACAGCTAAATATTAGTAAAATTAATTGTGATACTTCCTGTACAGTTCTTATCACTTGACAGTTACTGCTCTTCTTTCAGACAGGATGGGCCCAAGTATTGAAATTTAGTCAAAACCCCTAACTTCTTTTTCCAAAACGTATTACAAAGGGATTCAAGAATTGCTTTGTTCAAAGAATAAGACTAGGCACAATAAAAATAGAATGGGTAAGTTTGCTAAATGGCTTAAATATTATCACCTGAAGTTATATAGTCTTTTAAAGCATCCATCATTCTGTCCTTCATCTCATTTTCCTTTGCCAGCAGAAGCAGATATAGAGAGTGGAGATACCCCTTTAAACAGTACATTTATAACTTTTACATGCTGACTTATCAGATCTAGTGAAATTTTTAAACATTTAATGGCATACCATTCAATAAAAATGAAAGATTTATTCTCTTTACCCTCCCTGCTTTATTCTAGTACAAATGTCTGACTTCATACTCTGCATAAAATGTATTTGTTTTAACATGAATAAACATTCAGTCACAGTTCAGGGCTTAGCCACCAACACCCAAGTGCAAAAGCTGCTTTGCCTTTGTGGAGCCAAGGACGCATTGCCCAGCCCCAGCCCACCCTGTGAGGAGCTACAGATCTGCCACTCAGCCAAGCCACAGGCACTATTAGTTCAAATTCAGAGATGCACGTTCCCCTCAACCCTACTTCTTGTGGAGGACTCAGGAAATACAAAAACGCTATTGAGCACTGAGAAAATGCTCTAATTCTTCCTCACATTTAAGGGTACACCACAGAAAAATGGAGGCTGGCAGTGAAGCCTGACTAGGTCAGGCAGAGCGTATTCAGCTAATAAATTAAAATGCGATTTACCTGTGACGTAAGTGACCACATTAAGAATTCTCCCCACCACTCCATCCATCAAGCAACAACCAAACAGCTCCAAATAAGAAAGAAAATTCCCTGTTCTATGCAAAGAAGCACATATCAATGTCCACGCTCAATCCTTTTAAAAAACAAAAAGCCTTAGGGCCATAAATTTTTATCATCCAAGGGTAAGTTTACCAGAGGAGAAGCTCAAGTTAATGGAACTGTGCCTGTATCCAGCAGCCAAGCAGTTGACCTCCATTAACTCTGCTACTTCAAAATACGCCTTCAGAAAGAACAATTGCCATGTAAATACAATGGCTCCTTGCATCCACATACAGCTGGGGTTTGTTCATGGCAATCATTCCAGAATAATAGACTCCCTGGGTAAATGTTAATATGGTGTATCTTATGCAGTGATCAAGTACTTCAGACAGAAGGGAGCTCATCCCTGTGAGTCAGGTTCCATGGCACCACAAATCTTCTGTTGTTCTGACCAAAATAATTCACTTTCTTCTGAGCAAGAGCCAAATTAAAGCCTTGCACTGAAAGTGACTAAGTACACTTAAAATAGGACTGAATAACAAAGAATCATTCTTTCTTCCTTCCAATTTGCCCAAGTAACCTATACTCTAAAGTTAAAAAATAGAGAAAACCCTGGATTTAGCAGTTTGTCTCAAAATAATTACAACTGATCTTGGGAATACAACCTATCTTGTCAAATATAAATCTTTCTATTAATTATGACTTAACAAGCTATCACATTTCTTTTTTTTTTTTGAAGGCATGTCATTTCTAGACATTCCAAAATTATATACGTAAGTGCATACAATTACACAAGCTTAATACCAGGATAATTTTTTTCTACTTATACATTGTAAAAAGAGAGGAACACAACTAAAATATACCAAATGTTGTTTACTGTCTTGATTATTTAGCAAGCAGGTACTTTTACACACAACTACATTTCAAAACACCATACTACATATTATTTATAGTTTATCTCAACCATGACATCCAGAAACTCCCTTTCATACAAAAATCTAAAAATTAGGAGTTTAATTTATTACTTTCCTCTGAAACAAAGTTTATTTAATAGAAAAAAAGACATTTGGAAGGAGTAAAAAATACATACAGTACATATCAATTAACTGAGGTAAATTTTAATAATTCACAAATGTAAGGATAGAATTTTTTTCCTAGGCTTACAAATGAGTACCCAAAGGGATCTGGTGATTTGCTGTATGTCATAAAACTAAACTGAGGAACAGATAGAAATAGAGCACAGTTTCCTTATTCTCACCCCAGGCCCTGTACATTATGGCATAATTACTATGGCTAAAACTATACTGCAAGCAATTTGTGGCTGACAGCAGCCAGACAGTAATTAAAGGACATAAATGAACAATGCAAATCCCACAGTGGAAGTCCCTAAAATACCTTTTTTAATCCCTAAAGAAATTTATTTGGGTTTTATCAAAATTGAAAAGGGCAACTAGAGGTTTTGTCTCCATTAAATATTGAAATAAGAAGCCTGTGATAAAGACTTTAAGGTTTAAATACTAATCACAAACTGATTAGTTTTAACTGATTAATCACAAATCTGACTCTATACTTGGTCTACAGTTGTCAGGTGTCCCAAAGCAACTCTAAGAATCTCCGCCAGACCAACTCTAAACAAACATTTCATTTGTAGAGGGGAAATACTTCGATCCCCTGGAAAACCTGCACATTAAATATTGCACAAATACTTAGACACAGACACAGCAACCCTCACCATTCCTGGGCCTTTGTTTGAGCTACAACAACGCCTGACAGGGCCCTGCCCAAAGCCTTTTCCTCAGACCTGCTCTTTAGGAGCTCTGGGAACGGGTACATAATGAAGTCATGCTCTTGGCCCATCACCCAGCACAGATGCGAGCACTCGGGGCTGTCCAGGGCACTCCTGGAGCCAGCTAACCTCAGCTAAAGCAGAACTGAAGCAAGCAGCTGGCCCATCACATCTTCTGCACCATCTACTGAAGGCATTAAGTCAAAGATAAAAAGAGATGCTTCCCCCACTTCAACATGAAAGTGATCTTTAAACCACTTTTTATAAATATGAAAATTTTTGATCCTTTCTGAATCTGATGCTACAAAGGACAGCTTCTTTACTAAGTCTGAATTATTTGCTGAGTGTGCCAACAGAAAAAAAGGCATTGAAGTTCATCAGTGGCTGAGATAACAATCTGGTGTTTATTCCCTTGTGTGCAATCAGGATTATTAGATGTTCAAAAGGTGATGCATGCATCACCTTCCACGGACACACTCAAAGCCTGGGGACAAGGCAGTGTGGGGAGAGGTATCCCCACTGATATCCCCATGTGCCTGATGGCCACCTCTAAAGTCCAAGATCTGACAAGCAGGACTTTAGGAGATGGTGTATCTCTGCTGTGGAAGACATAACCCTGTGCCACAGACCACGAGCTACAGCTTAGCAAACTCCCCTACAAGAGTAAAGGGCATTCATTTCTACATAGTAATGCAAATATTCCAGATTTCCTTATCTTTCAGTCATGCCTTACATACTTCAACTTATTTATAAATTCAGTAGCTCGCTACTGTGGCAAAGTGAAGATACCTTACCTAAAATACTTAAAACAAAAGTACTTTGTCAACTAAGTTTTCCTTAGTTTTACTCCTACAAATTCAGTGAAGAGACAAACACATGTCCTCAAATAAAGCCCATAAGATGAAATTACCCAGGAAAACTCAGTGAGAGCACTACTGAATAAAAAAGCCAAAACTGAGCCAAATGACAGCAAAAGAGGAGATTGTAAGAGCTTAGTTGCTTCAAACACTGTCATGGGTCACAGAAGAAACAGAAGGGCAATCTCATCTGCAACACCTTCTTTCTGTCATTTCTAAAACTTCAGAAAAAGCAGGTAGCCAGTCACCAGAACAGAAACCCTTGTTCTGTATGACAAGTACAACATAATTGCATATTATGTACAATACTACTGCACAAACTCTGTCATTGTTAAGACTTACACAAAAAGCACATAAGCAAGAGTTTAAGGTTATCTTCACACAGTATATTTACCTTTACTTTTGCTGCAGTTAAATCAGTTCAAGTGTGTACATAAACCACATCCATTTCTGAAACCCTACAGTAAGAAGTTAGTTTCCATGGCAACATAGCAACTGTGGGATGCTTTGGGGGGAGGTTATTTGTTTTTAACAGATGGGGAAAAATATAATGCTATTCTCAAGCTTCAGTTTCATTTCAGATTTGCTAATATTAAGCCTTTAGGCAGAAAGCTGTGGTAGGACTTTTTAAAATTTTATATTTTAATTGAACAGTGCAAGGCTTGTTAAAATCAGCTTAATCATGTATGATGGGACTAAGCAAGAATAGCTTTGGCAGATCACTCTTTAGGTACTTCTCATGATTTTTTTTAAAAATAATTTTAAATACTTGAAGATGTCCCAAAGCTTGAAATTTATCATCAAGGCACTCCAGATTTAATAAAATATATTTATTCCCATTGAGCATAGTAGTAGTCATTTATCCTAGCTCGTAGAGTTAATAGCTTCAAGTGCAGAAGCCCAGGAAGTGATTTATGGTCTATACAGTGCAGATTCTGAAACAAACCTAGTGAGAGCAATGCTTCAAGAGTCACAAGTTCAACACTACAAACACACATGTGTACAGGCACAAACCTACACAACATCCTGCTACAAAACACAGTGACTGGCCTGGTAGCTAAGAGGAGAGCAGTGGGCAAGGTCCACCTGGACTTCAGTAAGGCCTTGGACACCACGTCTTGTAAGACTGTCCCAGAGAAGCTGATAAAGTGCAGGATGAGCCAATGGCAAGGTGGATGAAAGCTGTATGGATGGCCAGGCCCTGGAGTTGTGGTCAGAGAGAGGTGACCAGTGGCACAAAGCCAGGTTGCTAACTAGAGGTGTATCCAGGAGCCAACACTACACAGAACCCTGTTCAACATGGGCTGAGCATAATCCCAGCAAGTTGGCTGATGACACAAAACTGGAGGCAGTGCATCTGGGGGGGCTGATGGGAACATCCTGAAACTCAGCCATGGGAACTGCAAAGCCCTGCACCTGGGAGAGAACAAACCCAGGGACCAGTATATGCAGGGGGTGGTGGCAGCTATCTGGAAAGCAGCTTGGCAGAGAAGTATCTGGGAGTCTCAGTGGACACCAAGTTGAACACACACCAGCAGTGTGCCCTTGTGGGCACAATGATACCCTGAGGTGCCAAGTATTGCCAGCAAGAGTGGTGATCCTTCCCCCCTTTCAGCACTGGGGGTGGCCACACATGAACTATACCTATTTCTGAGCTCCACAGGGCAACAGACATGAACACATTGAAAAGCACCCAACAAAAGGTCAGAAAGGTGATGAAGGGACTGCAATGAAGAGTTGAAGAAAACTTGCTGCAAAAATGCTAGTATGCAAGGTGTAGTAACTGCATGGTTTAACAGATTTGTATAATTACATGCTTGCCAATATTCATTGAGCATAAAACTTTTTATGACATGTAATAAAAGAAAGAAAATAGAAAGTCTGCTGAACTCCAACCTATGCTGGCACTTCTTTGCAGAAAGTGGCAGGAGGAAAAATAGGATAATAGAAGCAGAATCCAACGTCCTTGGGTTGGAAGGGACCTTAAAGATCATAGAGTTCCAACCCCAAGAGCATAGGTAGGCATGCCACCCACTAGACCAGGTTGCTCAAAGTCCCCTCCAACTGGGCCTTGAAAACTTCCAGGGATGGGGAATCCACAGCTTCACTGGCCAACCTGTTCAAATGCCTCACTACCTTCTAAATAAAAAAATTATTTTAAAACATCTAATCTAAATCTCTTAGACCTTTAGGCCATTCCCCCTGGCCCTAACACTATCCACTTGTGTAAAGTCACTCTCTCTTCTTTCTAAGCCCCCTTTAGGTAGTGAAAGTGACCCCAAAGCCCTGTCTTCTCCAGGCTGAACACCCCCAGCTCTCCCTGCCTGTCCATGTAGGAGAGGCGCTCCAGCCCTCCATCCATATTCATGGCCCTCCCCAGGACCCACTCTAACAGGTCTGTCTGGTGCTGAAGACGCCAGAGCTGGCTGCAGCACTTCAGGTGGGGTCTCAGCAGAGCAGAGAAGAACATCCAAATCCCCTCCCCTGACCTGCTGCCCACAATGCTTTTGATGCAGCCCAGGACGCATTTGGGCTTTCTGAGCTCTGAGTGCACACTGCTGGCTCATCTCAGATTTTCAGCCATGAGAATCCCAAGTGCTTCTCTTTTGGGCTGCTCTGAATGTCTTCTCTCAATCTGTACAGGGCAGTAATTTTTCTTCAATTATATCCAACATATTTGCTGAGGTAAATAGATACTTTAAACATTTTAGTTTTACAATGATTCTGGAAAAAAGGAAAGCAAACATCACTTTGCTTCTAGAGTAGATCAAAAATTTAAGACCGCTTCCACCTTTCATAAGAAGAGTTTTAGATTATTACATTAAGCACTGTCTACTCTAAAAGAACCATTTTTCTCTGCAAAGAATTTGTAGAAAAAGAGACTGGCATTTATTCCTCCGTAAGATAAAGGCTCTCTGATATCTTGCAGAAATATTGGCACAGATTAATAAATCCAGACAGGATAGATCTTCAACAAGGCTCCTCTCTAACATAATTCCTCTTTTTAAAATACAAAGGCCCTACTTCATTTTGTCAATCATTTGAATCATCATGAGCACAAACAAGTCCAGTACAAAAAAATGACTGTACTATATGTACATTGACACAGCAAGAAATGCTAGACACATTGGAAAAAAAAAATCACTACAACTGGTTTTGAAAATTATCACATAGCTGTCTATTCTCTGTATAGAGAGAAATGGAGGCAGTTTAATGATAAAAAAAGATCTCCAAGCTCTTCTTCCAGGAGTTTCAGAAGCAGTCATTAAAATTAACTGAGGAGCCAGAATCTTTGTAGCTTCCAGTAATTATTTCTTTTCACTAGCTTGCTTTTATGAGTTAGTGTTTTTGATTAACATTACATTCATTAATATAAAAAAAATCTATTTAGGCAAGAATGAAATTATTTGCTAATTATGAGAAGCTGCCAATTAAATTATAACACTTCATCAAAACTACTTGTTAAAATAATATATCTACTTGAAGTTACGCCAATAATTTTTTCCAAAGATCCGGTTTTTACTATACATTTATATAAATGAATTATTAAAAATAATCAATTGCTTATGAAAATAAAAGCACTTGGCATGGTGTGTAAGGAAAAAAGACAAGTCCTTCCTTCTTTTACTCTGGTTTAGGTAAGGTCAAATATCTTCACTAGTATTACTTCAGGCTGACATTAAAGAATGGTA
The DNA here is from genome assembly GCF_027579445.1 of Ammospiza nelsoni. NCBI lineage: Eukaryota > Metazoa > Chordata > Aves > Passeriformes > Passerellidae > Ammospiza > Ammospiza nelsoni. The sequence goes on along the minus strand of NC_080637.1, from coordinate 26,779,613 downwards.
TTCACTCCACTACTTCCACACCCAGATGCATTGAGACTAGCTGAAAACTGTCACAGTCTTTGGTGTCGTGTGAAGCATGGAAAGATGACCGCTTCTCACAAGGGTGAGACAGCCCCTTGGAAATCTTTTTTGTCCTCATGTGCCAGACAGCCTTGAGGCTTGACAAAGGCACTAACCTACTAAACTCCCTGCTAGCCCAGGATAGCAGTTTTCCAAAATTTTACACTGCATGACACACAAAAACCTCTGCCCATATACATGTGTATTGTCTAGCCAAGTATGCAGTGAATGTTAACCCGGAATTAATTATTTGGAGTTTATAAAAGTGCTTTGACGACATATTTAAAGCATTCTCAAGTTCAAGTCTAGAGTTCTCACATCATGACTTGGGAGGTTTGCATTTCTGAACTTATTCTCAGCAATTACCTGGTGCAGCCTCAAGTTATCCACTGCTTGACAGAGCTCAGATAGCTCTCAAAGTACACTTTACACCAATCCACTAATATTTTGTGACTGCAGGTCAAAGGGAATCCATATTGAAGACAAGTGTGGTCATTTTAAGGCATAACAACTGGGTATGAATGGGGGTGGAGACCTCAAGACCACAATAAAGGCCATTACTTCTGTCACAATGGAGCCTGAAGTCCTTGGGACTTTAGCATGCTAGGTACCAAATATATTTCATGAGAGCTTTTAAGCCACCACTACTGAAGTCCTCTAGGAACTCTAAAAGCTATGACATGAAAGTAATAGGGTATACTTAATTTGAAGCCTTCTCCATTTTTGCATCAAAGGACATTGGAAACACTTTTCTTAGTACATGCAGGTAATAGGAAAAACTGTCTTTGCACCTCTCTTTTCCACCTTCCAAGCTGGTACAGAGAGGGCCTGAGGGATGAGAGGTACATCTATGCCTCAGCACTTGCCAGGCAATCAGAAACTGAGGAAAAGCAACAGGAGTCTGTTTCCATCAGACCTGGGCTCCTGTACATGCACCAGAGGGATGAGAGTATGTGGATGAAAAATAACCAAACAGGTTAGAACAAGGAGTCCTGGACAGCCATCTGCCCATTTGTCTGTTTTCACTTCCTCTCCTGAAGCTCCAGCCCGTGACAGTTCTGCTTTTCTAATTCCTCAAATCAGTCTCATTGTCTTCTTGTCACCAGCTCTCTCCACAGCAACCTGCTGCAAGGCATGCAGCTTGAAGAGGAGAGCTGGAAACAAGGACATAAGTTGGGAATCAACTGAGGAAGATGTTATAAAAGAGCTGAGCACACCTGCTCAGCCCAGGCTGCAAAAGGCAGTAGCAATCCAGCAGAACACAACATGCCTGCACAGGGCACAAATCAGAGCACCCACATTCTCAGCCTGGCAGTGCCAGCTGCACAATCACATCCCCACTGTCCCCTACTTTAAAATAGCTAATAATGAGGCTTCTGATAAATCACAGACAACAGGTGACATTCCTAATTCAATTATCTTCCCACATCCATGGGCTTAGGAAGAGTTTGAAAACAGCCAAAGGCAGACAGCTCCCCCATAGTCAGTCCTTCCCCACAAATCCTACTTCTGTTGCACCAAGGTCTTCTCTCTCAAATACTTTCCCTGATGGTTTCAAGCTCCCATTCTTACATGTCTGTGCTCTGGCTTCACCCTACCAAACTCAGAGGTTTTCCACCATTTTTCCTCTTCTGTCTGTTACTGCTTTGTATGTCCAAACTATGTGCAGAGTATAACAAAATAATGGATGTAGCTAATAAAGTCTCAAGGAAGGTGAAACATCTGAACTTCAACAGTGGTGCACTTCAAGGGCTCCTTTTATCTATCACTTTCAGAAATAACTGTTTCATGTTAAAGATAACTGTTGAGTGTTGCTCAAAACCAACAGCCTTTTTGTATTCCTTTAACTACAGGGAAAAATCTCTCATTTCCAAGTAAAATGGGAGAACTAACAGGTTTTTCATATAAATACTTAAGGACACAATCTCAGGGCTATCTGAAACACAGGATAGTGTAAGCACCTTAAAAAAAAACCAAGGAAAACATGCAATTAAAAATATTTAAAGTAAGCCATTACTCTTACAAATGCAGGTGCTTCTTCAGGGGATATATACCTCATTGAGCCTATAAAGGATTTCTAAGATTACTGTAACAAATCTAGAAATATATGGAAGTATTGTTGTCAGGAAACAATTCTGGTCAAGCTGAAAACGTTAACCCCAATTCTGCATAACTGATACAATCAAAATCTTCATATCAGCAGAAATACCATTAGGATCTAAACACATTTTAAAAATACCTTAGAATAAGTGGACATTTTTGAAGAAATTCCAATTTTACCTTGTCCATTTTTCCTTTCCTACATCTGCTTGCTCCCCTCCAGCAGCTAAGAAACTTCTAGTCTGACTGATAGCAATGGGTAATCAAAGTTTGGGTCCTTTCAGGAACTACAGATCTGTCAGTCAAGAAGTCTGCCTTTGTTAACAAGGCCTTTCTAGGTCCACACTTTACAGAACCTTAAATACTGACCCAAAATCAATGACCTGACAGCACCATTTCCTTTTATTTTGCAATAAGTATTTCCAAACACATCAGCCCCTCTTCCCCTCTGAGATGGGTTGACTCTGACTGGAGACCAAGTGTCCACCTCAGCCACTCTATCATTCCCCTTTTCAGATGGACAGTGCAGAGAAAATAGAACAAAAGGCTTGTAGGTCAGAGTAAGGACAGGGAGAGAACACTCACCAGTTGCCATCATGGGTAAAACAGACTTGGCCAGGAGAAAAATTCATTTAAATTATTACCAATCTAAACAGAGTAGGATAACAACAAAACTAAATCTTAAACACCTTCCTCCCCACACTTCCCAGGCTCAATTTCACGCTAAGTTTTCTCTATCCATTCCCCCAGCAGCTTATGAGGACTGGGAAAGGAGGCTGCAGTCAGTTCAACACATGTTGTGTCTGCTGTTCCTTCCTCCTCAGGGAGGAGACCCTCACACACTTCCCCTGTTCCAGTATGGGGGTCCCCTACAAGTCCTTCCCAAACTTCTCCAGAGGCTGTAACTCTTCACCAACTGCTCCAGCGTGGGTCCCTTCCATGGGTGCAGTCCTTCAGGAAGACACTGATTCAGCAATGGGGCCCCCAGAGGGTGTCAAGTCCTGCTCCAGCACAGAGCTCCAGCTCCTCTCTCCACAGGGTCACAAGTCCTGCCAGGAGCCTTGTGGAGCCATGCTCCCACATGGGCTTCCCACAGGGTCACAGCCACCTTTGGGCATGCCCCTGCTCTGGCACAGGCTCCTCCATGGGCTGCAGGTGGATCTCTGCTCCACCATGGACCTCCATGGGCTGCAGGGGGATCTCTGCTCCACCATGGACCTCCATGGGCTGCAGGGGGACAGCCTGACTGACCAGGTCTGCATGGGAATGCTGTGGCACCTGGGGCAGCCTGCCTTCACTGCCTCTGGAGTCTGCAGAGCCATTCCTCTCATGTAATCTCTCCTCTCTCAGGCTACAGCTGCTGCCATGTAGCAACTCTTCTGGTGTTAAATACATTACCCCAGCAGCACTACCACCAACCAGCACTGGTGGGTTCAGCCTTGGCCAGCAGTGGCTCTGTCTTGGAGCTGCGTGAAGTTGGCTGTGTCAGACAAGGCAACACAAAGTCCCACCTCTGTGCTGCTAGGAAAACCTGACCATGCAAACCCAATCCACCATGCCCTCAACAAAACGTTGGCCATTCACACTGAAGACCATCTGCCACAGCAAAACTAATTCACTGATGATTTAGTCATGCACTGAAGACTCTTCTGGGTCTTGAGAGCAGCTTGAGAACCAAGACCACTCTTTCTCCAGATGACACAAAAATTATCAGTAGCTCATATATAGCACATTCACATCATAGTTAATGTGGCACAACAAAGTCAGGTGTGAAATCTTTAAACCAGGCTAAATCTCAGTCTCTTTCTCCAGTGGCACTGTCTGGAGAGCACCAAAGAGAATATTGACCCTGTTTTTTCTTTCTATAACCTAACAAGGTAAAAATGGTCTCAAATCCTGATGCTACTACACCTAATTGCTTTTGACATTGATAGCATCTCTAATCCAAATACATGACAAATAGTTAAAGAAAAAAAGACAAAACAGGCATTGCATCACAGAATTTCCAGATCTGTGCATTTATTTTGAGAAACAAAGCCTTAAATCAGGCATAAAAACATAACTTGGCTTTATGTTGATCACTTACAATTACAATTGAAAACAAAATGTTCGTTTTTCCTCATTACCTTTTTTAACTCTTACTAGCAGATATGCATTGAAGTCTATCCAGGCTAAAACCTGAGTATGGTGAACACAAAGCCAGTTAAAAAAGAAGTAAATCTCTGGAGAGCTTGGATGCTCTACCAACACTCCCTAAGATACACCAGAAGAGCTGTTATTCATTATCCTAATCCAGATACTACCACTGCAGACTTGCAGTGGCACATTGCTGGCATACAGCAATCCACTACTTGTCTGGACACTACTGTGAACAGAAAAAACACAAAAAACCCCAAAAAAACCAAACAGCTGACAGCATGTGATTTGCACAAAACAACAACAGCAAATGGTCAAAGAGGTAATGCTTTCCTTAACCCATCTTTATAATACACAGTGTTTTACCACTTGGGAAGCAAAAACTCTATAAACAGGATGCACAGAAATCTTCCCCTGTATTAGATGACACCAAGCTAGACATTTATCCCTACACTTGGTTCTGAATGCTCACAAGTAACTAAAGAAAATTGTTCCCATGTGTATTGTTTAATTGCACTGTCTTTCTAATGTGCTGAAAGCAGAATACTAGATACTAACTGGTACATGTTGAACTGGTTTGCATTTTGTTGTAGGAATCTTTTGTGGAGTTTTGGTTTGGATTTGCTTTTGGTTTTGGTGAGTTTTTTGTTTGTTTGGGTTTTGTTTGTTTGCTGGTTTTTTTTTTTTACAAAGTTTTATCATGTTGCTTGTTCAATGGTAGATTCTTTTACAAAGAAAGGCAGGAAAGCAAAGAAATGAATGAACACTGTCTCTGAAGTTCATCTTTGGTACCCAAGAGATAAAAATCAAAAGAGATAATAAATATTTACTGTAGAAAGCTTAAGAGTGGGAGCTCAATTATTCCACTTTGGTTAAATAAATTATCAAAACCAGTGAAATATGCTCAAAGGATTCTTAATATTTCTGTTGAAGCCTCTGTAGCATGACAGCTTAGAGGAAGTTCAGTTTCTTGACAGCACTGACTCACCTTAACTAGGACCCTCCTGACAATCCTCTAGGATCCAGCCCCACACCTACACAGAGCTCATGCAGACCCTCAGCATCTCACAGCAGAGGCTGCACAACCACATCCTGATGCCAGATCCCCTGGTTTAGCACACCAAATACCTTCCCAAATGGCAGAACATGGAGACTTCCCAACCCAGGCTCTTTGCCTCCCAGACCAAAGTTCCCACTTCAGCATTGCCAAGTGACTAATCTGTCTAACAACTAATACTGCCAGATTACAAAAATCACACTCATTCAGACAATGCTGCAAGTGTGTGCGTAGCTGACTATACTTAGATCAGATTCACAGCCAGTGCCTGCTCAGTTCATTCTTTTCTCCTGCCTAAACCATGAGCAAAAGACAGTCCAAGTAGTCAAGCCACCTTTTGAAAAATGACATCTATTGTAGGTATTACAGAGTGCATTGGAAACAAGAACAAAAATAGAAGTGAGAGTTCATCAAGCATTTTCACAGCTTCTGCTGTACCTTCCTATTTCACTCTATCCACTCCACTAGGCCAAGCCTGTGGGAACACCAAATGCAGCCTTCAGATGCAATAGAAAAAAGCAGGACACAACTTCTTCCCTTGACTGATGCATTTTTAAGGTGCAAGATAAAAACAAACCATTGGCATTTACACTGAAACCAGAAGTAAATTATGATTTTTCTAGTTTAAAATTTAGTGCACCCAAATCACTGCATCATGGTTATATGTCTTGACAAAAATGGGGCAAAAACTTTAGAAATCACCAGCAGCATTTAACGCATGAGAAGCCACAGAACAGCCATCCATTTTTCCTTTAGTTTTCATCAACTAACCACAGACGTAACTCCTGAACTATCTCAGCTATGCCAGATGAAACAAGTACACAAGCCTTCAGTCAGCAGTGCTAGCCTGCTTTTCAGAGTGCTGCTTTACAAACCAGGCACTGAGGTCATTTGGACGTAGCCAATGAGCAGATCAGTAGATGTGGGAATGTAACTCACTACTGAAGATTCCCCATTCAGCACTCCAGTTACATTGGGCTATTAAGGGATTCATACTCAAAAGCATTTACCACTAGGTCTCAAAGATATATTTATGACTAGTGTTTCCTTTTATCCAGTTTTACATATTGAAAAGATATGAACAAAGACAAAGAATTTAAGCTGCTTGTTCTGAGAATTAAAGCTATATCCACACACTCCAACAGCACATTGACATTACCTGGATGTTTTCCACTGAGGACAGCCACCAGGCTCATGCAGAGCAGGAAAGCTACAGCGAGACTGAACGCAATTACATGGCTGCCACTGAGTCTTGCAATCCAAAGTGTGGGAGCATGGCTGGGGAAAGCAAGCATGGAGCTGCAAGAAGGCACCATCCTCTGTTCTTTTCCAACAAGCCCACGCTTGAATGGCTGATGAAAACTGAAATGACTACAAGAGTCACAAAGACACCCAAGTGGTCTACAGTACAGACCTTACCTCACAATTTGATTTCTTTTTGTGAAAGGCAATGATGAGATGCCAGAAAACGAACAAAACCTACATTTGCAAAGGGAATGGAAAAACAGAAGCAGGTGGTCAAGTAGCTAAGCTGGCAGAGCATTTGGATGGCAGCCGAATGGCCTGAATTCAGTCGTCAGTAAGGTCACCAGTGTCTTCCACCACACACACAGCTGCACTATTTGAAAACTTAAATCATATTTGTGATAAGAAAACAGAAAGCACTTCCAAACATGTATTTAGGATTTTAGAAGTGAACTATGTAAGAACAGACATCTAAAACATTCAACTACAATTATTCATTTTTTATGAAACATGTATTATTTTCAATAAGAAGTATGACAGTATGACATCAGACAAACACTATAGGCATTCATCACACTTCTGCTGCACAGTTCATGATGATACAGACTCAACTCCTATCACTCTCTGCCACAGCCCCTTGTGATGATATTTTGAGCAGTACTGGTATACATGTACTCACACATGCTTGCCGTGTTTTCTAACCAAGAGTGCCTGCCAGCACACTGAAGGCTCATTCTACATGGAAACCTATTAAAATTAAAGAAAAAGAATTTGAAAGAAAAAAAAATCCTGCAGTCCATCTTACTTTAACAAAAAAACTGTCACTCATCACTTCCTACACTGCTGAACAAATACATACTCTTCATTTTATTTAATAAATAGTATTTTTTAGTACACAAGTTCTACTGGTCTGTACTTTACTGACACCTCAGTAAAATACAGACTAGTAGAACTTGTGTACTAAAAAATACCACTTATTAAACGAGGTGACAATACAGGGAATGGTAGTGTATTGTACAGCAAACAAAGCATTTCTTTTAAAGCCAAGTGAATGTGTAATTTAACCAAGATAACTTCCAAGTGGCGAAACCATACTTAAAAACTAATTCAGCCTCGATTCCCAGCAGACACAGGACACTGACAGAATCCACTACCTTGGTAAAAAAGCATGAACATCTTACAGATGAGATCTGCAGTGTCTAATTCTTTCAGCATCTACCACTGTCACTGTCTCTGTCATTTGTCGGTCACACAGTGACTGAATCCTCAAGTTGCAGCTGCATGCTGCCTATTCCCAGCAAATTCAACAGCACCTCAGTGGCTGGAGCACATAACACAGCAAACAGCATTACCCCTGAGCTCTCAATTCAGTCACTTCTTTGGTCACAATTAAGTATTGAGCCAAAAGTTTCCAAGCAGCCTTCTGGAAATGAGAAACTGCATATTTTCAGGAACAGTTTGCTCAGATAGCAGGGAGCCCTGAGACAGAGGACAAGGACTTTGATTAGCCCAAAACTCATTAGCAACATTCAAGAATCTCTCAGAGTCGTTATCTAGCAAACTAAAACCTGCATGACCTACAAACTAAGATACAGACAAGAGATTACAGAAAGCTCAAATCTACCTAAAATCACACAGCTAACATGATCCCAGAAAAATTCAAGCTGAATCAAGTACTGCAGAATCCTGACACGGTCTTGTTTCTGAAGAGTACTTTAGCAGGATCCAGCTAGCACCAGAAGTAATCTTATGTATATGGTTTCCAAACCATAATCCCTGACAAACACATCATCCAGAAACACTCCCCAGATCTGCTTCTCCCACTGTCTTTATTCTGCAAGTTTTGCAGCAAACCTTAATTACAACTCCCCTACTGGAAAGGCAGGCAGCAGATGCCACAAAACAGGCCATTAGTGGAGCATAAAAAAAGTTTCCTACAAACTTTTCCACACTTTATTTTTCTGCATTTCACTATAGCCATAACTCCTCCTTACTCTCTGTGTCTGACTACCAGCTTTTTCTCCTGTAAATTCATTAGTAAACCCTGATAAAACCACATGGCAGTTCTGACCTCTCTGCCCCTGCCTGTCACTTCACTTGCACTCCATAATCCCTCATTCAGTCTCTTCTGAAACCCAGTACCTTCAATTTTCTTCTGGGTCTGCCAAGCCTAAATTTGTAGGCACATGTGTCCAAGTCTCCCTTCACTTCCAATTCAAACTGCTACAATAACTTGCATCCATATTTACCCAAAAAGCCCTTCCAAAAATACAAATAAAATACACACTTAACATAACTTTTTTCAGGTCACCTCATGAATTATAGCAGCTCACCTTTGCAAGATTAACATGCAAAAGGTTTCTAGACAAAAGCAGTTTGCAAGCAACCACAAAACAATTAGCATTAGGTCTTTGCATCTCCACACAGCTGTGCAGGTAAATTTCTTTTTCCCATTAGGAGAAACATTAGCCAATTGTGCCTGAAATTGACTTGGTACAGAAAGTACAAAAAACATCGTATTTGGGAGAAGCACATGGGTAAATTAAGCAGGGGGAAGGGTAGAAGTTCAGCTGAAGTCATTATTGTAGGAGATGTTAGAAGAGCCAAGTGCCAGCAAAGCCTGCCAAGTGCTATTCACCCACTCACACACGAGTGTATAATGCTGCCTTGAGGAGAGCTTGACATGAGATTACAAAGCAAATTCTATGAAATTCTGCTCCATCTGTAAGCTTGAGGAATTCAAGGTATTTAAATCAGGTATGCCACGCTGTTTGTGTGCTGCAGCATTTCACAGCAGCAGTGGCAGCGTTTCAGGGCCGTATCTGAAGCTCCAGCATTCCTCTCACCTCCCCAGGGCCCCTGTGACATACCACAGGCTGCAGGAATGCCTCATGTATTCATTAAGTCAACATCCACACAGAACACAAATTTCTTTGTAGCTAGCACAAAATAACTAATACTAGGGAAAAGTAGAAGTGTTTTATGCTGAACTATACACTGATGAATTTCTGGAGGTAAAGTTCTCCAGAGAGGAAGAAAAACGACTGCATCATGGAATTACACAGTATCCAGCCTTTGTAACTAAAAAGAAGCCGAACCAGACCTGTCCAAACAGCTTTCCTATTAAATATAGATCTGAGGAGACCAAGCTATTCCTTTCAAAACCACTTGTGTATTTCATCATGAAGCATCCTTTGTATCTACTCTTCCATAAAGATATCACTCACCAAACACTTCCTTTTGCAAACTGATAGGAAGGAGTTGTCTAAAAAAACCAAAAAAGTAACATGCATACAGATGAAAATGCTAAGGGTTATCTAAACTCTCTTTGCAAAAAGCAAAAGGAACACCAATGCCTGATAACTATTTGCCCCTAGAATTTTAAAGGTTCTTCAACAAATCAAGACTTCATGACAAAAGTAAATATTGACATTTTCAGACAAGTTACATATTTTAAGATCACACTACAGAACTCTTTATAAACAGAACCCTGGATATGAGCCAAACAACAATTATCGGACATATGATAGCTCCTTTTTTCTCCTCCTCCCCTCCCAGTTCATTGTGGTAGGGCTGGACAGTAGGGACACACACATTGAAAACCTTGTGTGACAACTGGTCAAAAGCACACTTAATTGCAGTATCACAAGCCAGGTGACTGACAATTTGAGGAAACTGAGGAAAAAAATATTCACAGTTTATGTATGGCATTCCAGTTCCTGTTCTCATACATTTCTGTACATTAAACACACCCACTCCCAGAGGGCATTTCAGATTTTAAAAATGCATTGAACACAGTAAAAGCCAGTTCATAACTAGACTAATTTAAAAGGGGAGAAAACACTGAAGAAAATGCCTCCAGTATGATGCTACATATGTGATGTCCCAGCTTTACAGCTACCATACCAGAAATAAGGATGCTGTTTTGTACTTAACAGACACTGAGAAGTCTGGTACCCATATAACATAGCCAAATCAAACAATTCCTCCTGTGCTGAAGGTTCTTGTTATGTATCCAAAACTTATTTTGGTACAAAACAAACAATGCATAATTAACCAAAGAGTATTTTCTCTAAGCTTGAGTTGTAGTTTTCAGACAGCCAGAAGTGAGACAAATGAGCTGGGGGACAGCAGAGCCAGAAGGGAACGTGACTGTGGCCCAGGCACTCCACTGATGGTTTCCAGGAGAGCTAACACAGAAATAGCCACAGCAAAGAAGAAATGGGACAAGACTAGTAGAGATAGTTGGAAGAAGAAATTTCCTTCCTCAAATTTATTCCCCAGTCTACGCTGACTGAAGAGGCAATGGCAATGCTTAAGAGCCATCATTCTGGAGAAGCAGCAGTTTTTATTCAAGTTCTCATAACAACCACATTATTATATGTCATCATTACAAAATACTTATTATGAAGTATTTGTATAACAAACATTTTATTGTGAAATTGTCAAATATCAAATATTGTTATTACACCAGGCAGAACTGTTAATTTTTTCTTTTGCTTATTTTGATTTTGAAAGTACCTTATGTTTACCTGCTTAAGTTCTGAATGCAGCAGTAGGACAAAGACTTCTCATAATTATGTTAGAAGCATGACATCTGTGCTCATTTTATTTTACTGTGTTATTTACATCTCACAGGACTCCTGATGTACATTTAGCAGTTCTCAGTTCTGTCACTTTCTACCTTTTTCCATAAGTTCTGCTCCATGGCATAATTTGACTAGTCTTACATCCACAAAATTGAAATTACATCTTTAGAGTTTTTATTTTCTGATCTTGTGACACTCAAACTATTTTAGCAGCCTGCTAAGGGCTCACAAAAATCAATCTCAACTTCATGTCCAAAACATATTTGGACAGTCCTGCTTGTTGCAAGGAAGACAAAATTTGAGATTGTAAAAACAGGTAGTTGCTCACAAGGTAGCCTCTGGAATAAGAAAGCACTTACTGTGCTTGGCAGAAACTTAAAGTGTGTAAGAGTTTTATAAATAACAGTGGATTGTGTAAACAAACCACGCATGAATCCAGACCAAGCAGCTGGATAAGATGCCATACAGTTTATGTATCAGTTTGTTACTTGCTCCTGCCCCATGAAAAGTGTGATATATTCTCAATAGGCCACCTAAACTCCTCATTAGGCTGTAGCTTTCTGTTACACCTCATCTGATGTGCCTGCAGGCACAAGCAGAGTGCTGGGGTCCTGCCATCCCCTGTGCTCCCAGCTGCACCCCCTCTCACTCCCCCCACTCTGGCACACTCTGGCAGACAATCCAAACCCAGCTAGAGGAGCTAATGCAGTGTAAATACCTCCCTGCCAAAAAAAGTGATTAGCTTCCAGCCAGATCAGCTCTCTCAGTTGCTCATCAGAGAGGCTGTTACAAAGACATGGGGGGAAGCACATGGCCAGAGCTGGGTGAGCCCCAGAGCTGGCCTGGCCATGGTCATGGCTCCCAGACAATTAAATTCTGCTCAATATGCTATTCTGAGTTTCCTGGATTACTTTAACATTTGGTAGGGTAGCTGTGCATACTCATATATCCTACACAAAACCTGCTATTTGTAGCCTGCAGAGTGCTTTTCAAGGTTTTGCATAAGGCACACAAAAACATAAATGGTATTTTACACAGGTTATTAACAAGCCAAACTTATGATGGCTCAGCAAACAATAAATCCACTTCGTAGACTAATCAAAAGATCCTAACTTGCTAGTTTAAGAGTCCATTCAGTACATATCAGCTAAATAGATTTATTCTGGACCTTTTCCTCTTTGAAAAGAGGCATCTCCTCATCAGCCCAGTCCCTTTCTATTTGGTCACTGTTTTGCTGGGGAACTCAAAAAGAGGCAAAGCACACTGATAATGACCACAGATTTCTATCATCTGTACAACCATATTTGCATGTCAATTATGAGGCTGTTAGCTGACTGCTCAAAAAGAGCTAGAGGCAATATTTATCAATATAAATCCAAACACATCTTTGTAAGAATCATGATGAAAACCAATGCAATTTTTCTAATGTTGCAGCTGCACTTTTCCTATTTACTAGGTTACATTTTTCAGATTAGATTGGGAAAGCAGGGACCAACATAATTTGTGCCTACTTGACAGATAAAGTGTATCTCAGCCATTAAAAATGTATATTTAATAGGTGTATTAAATGGCAGCAGTTTTAGAGGCACTGCTATTCAACCCCAGCCAATTTGGCAGAATCAAGTCTTTGCAGAAGTGAAACAAAGGAATACTTTTCTTTGCATGCAAACACATTAAAGATCAACAACTTTCAGTCTTAAAGGCTTCCCCAGGAATTTTCTGAATGTAAACAAGCAAGAGTACTTAAGCTCGGAGATACAAAAGCAATAGATTCAGTCCAACGCTGAGCAACAGAGAGGTAGGAACAGCACGAGTGACACTGCTCATCCTTCATGCCACCAGGAAGCCAAGGCTTTTCATCAAGAGAACAAGTTTGATGTGTTGCTTCTTGAAGCACATTATAATTGCTCAGGTTGAGATAAAGCCACTATTCATATTTTTTAAAAAATAAAACAATAGTGTTTTCTAGAAACAACCACTGACAGCAGCTTAAAAGAAGTAACACTGCAGGCAGTTATGGAATAAGTGATTTCCATGTCACCATGTCTGAGGCTGGAGAATCCATTACCTCAGATTCCTCAGAATACTGCTCACCATGTTACCTTTCCAAACACTATCTCCAAAGAAGATTAAACCAACAGCTGTCTCACAAGCAAGAACATCACATATTTGCCTGGAAAAACACATTAATTTGGTATTTTACATATTTTCAGCATCTCTTACAATGCTTTTTTAATTAATTGGTGAAAAGAAATTGTCTTTGGATAATTAAATCATTATGAAAAGCTTAACTTGTCTGCTGTCTTTTGTCTTCCAATTCAATCTGGGAAAAAAAAACCTAATCAAAATTTAAATGATTTAATTGAGCTTTCCAGTAATGAAAACAATCAGAGAATCTGTAATTTGACATGCTTACTATTACCACTGGCACATTTCACCACGACAAACAAAATGGCAAAATATGTGCAGGCAGATATATCTGCCCTTACTTCACCTATTTCACCTGGCAAGCAACAGGAATAAGCCCATTGTTCAACACAACTGAGAACTTAGAACTAATGGCCCAATGAGAAAAGAGGATATCAATATGATGATGGTTTGACTTACAATCAGATAGTAATTTTTTTCTGATCGGGGTAGGTGGAAGAATAGAGGTTACAAACCCAACAGAGAAGTGACTTGTGCTTCTTACACTGAAACAGAACAACAGGGATCTTCTGTTTTCCACCTTAGGATTTCCTCTTTTTTTGTCCTAAGCTTTACAGACCAAAAAAAGGAAGGAAGCTGGGGGCAGGGGGCGAATAAAGAGGAACAGGGAAGAAACAGATAAGTTAAGAATGTTTAAGAAGTTTCCACTATTAACCATGAATAACAGAGCAGCTCTGCCAACTGCTGTCCATTAAATTGTTTCAAAAATACAGACTCATATTTCTTCTTTATCAGACTAAGAGGAAACAATCTTAACACCAGAAGGAGCACTTCTAAATCCCATGCAAAGACACAAACTGCATGTCAAGCTCTGTATCCTCTTTGTACTGACAGGCCTAGTACAGACACGAAGAAAGGAACCATGCAGACTAGGAAAAGAGGCATATTCCTCAAAGTTACAAAATATTATCCAACTTTATTTCTTATCAAAGCTACCACTATCACTTACCAAAAAATAGCATTTACAGCCTGTGGCCCATCTCTATCCTGCTTAGTTTCAAGCAGCATACCTCAGAGCTGCACCAATATGTCTGAGAGTGCTCCTCATAGTTGTACCTATGGATTCTGTGGTTCATAGTGATACCTCTGCTGACATTTAAGTCACCCCATGCTATATTTTTCTCCAAAAGATAGATAATGCACTTAAAACCCAATAGCCATCTTCACACAGGGCTTTTCTCAGAAGAAAAAAAGTTAATAGTCTTTATTTTATAGGTAACATCACCTACAGAAGTATGAATGCTACCTTACAAAAACACAACTACTGCACACTTATATAGTCTATAACACAACTCCTGCTTGATCAAGGATATAGCTGTTATCCATTAGGTTTCTATAACAAAAACAATGAAATCATAGAAGATTGCACTCAGGGCATGGAACAAAACAAAGCATCACAAGTATTGGTGTATCCTGTTCCAACCTGTCCAACATCTTGTACATACTCACCTCACTACACTACTCAGGAGAAAATCTAAAATAAGACTTTATGGAGTAATCATTTAATTTCTGCACTGTAACCTGTAATTAAAGAGTTGCAAAAGAATAAACCAATATTCTTTTATGTAATACCCTATTATGTAGTAAATTATTTATGATAATAAAAGAAAATGCCTTTCTCTAAAAACAATGAAGGAGAATTCCATCATTTCTATTATTGAAGAGTCCCTGTTACGCAGTTATAATGTCCTGTCCACAGTGTACGTAGATTCTCACTTACTACATGGTAAGTATTCATGACAATGCTTCAGTATAGACCCTTATTTTGCACTTCCAAATAAAACTCAGAAATCATAATTTCAGTACAAACAACAACAAAATTCAAATCAAGAAATCCCAAGCAACGGATTTCAAATGGCACCAAATTTCTTCTCTGCTACAGAAAGGACTGAACAAGCACATGATTTAGCTAGTGACTGCATTAGACCAGCCACCACCTCCTTCCAGAGCCTTGAAAGCACAAAAACACACACTTGAAATCCAGTAACACAAAAAGCAGAACTGAAATAAATTTATTCCTCAAACACCTTAACTAAGGCTTGGTAATTAACAACTCCATTTTCAGTTTTATTACCTCATCTACTAGTGTGGTTTTGTACACAAAAACTATAAAGAAAACAAATTTCTTTGTACTGAGTAAACACACCTTACTCACTTTTAGTTGAAGTGATTTCAGTAGTTACTATTAAAGTAGATAAATAATTGCATTTGAATCCCAAAAAAATCAGTTGACTTGGTTCCTTAACTGAAGAAAAATGAAAGATGCAATCAGTATCATCAAGGGGTTTTTTCCTACAGTAAGACTTTTGATTTTTTAATACTGCAAAACTAATTTTTATCCTACTTTCTTATTCCAAACAACAACAAAAAAAGAGCAAGCACAATGCATTACAGATTGCAAAATCCAAGCTTGTTTCTTTGTCCCTATAGCATAGGTGACTTTCACAGCTACACTGTTTGCAGCTCTCCTATTCACCCATGAGCATCTGGAAGTTAGATCAGCATTATTTCTAAACAAAACATTTCAGGTGCCTAAAAATGCAAAGTTGACAAGTTACCATATCATCTTTAAACTACGTAACTGGGAACATAAATTCTGAGTAACCAGAAAAATGCATTATAAAGAGAAACTGCAAGCAGCTGACTTTGGTGTCTTGTCACTGTAAAACTCTGAAAAATACATTCCTTTAAACATACAAATGCAAACTAATGGCAAATCATTGTGGCATCCAAGCATCTTTGGTTGCTTATCATGCTGTGCTTCTCATAAAAAGATCTGCTTCTGCTAGTGACTACAGTTCCTAAATGTCATCTCTCAAACCTGTCAAGCAGGGCGCTTCCAACAGGCATGTGAGAGAAGGGAAATTTGGGAGTCAGTGTGGCTGACAAATGGAATAAATAGCATCAAAGAGAAGTGCCATTCAGTAAGGAGACAGAAGCAGAAATCATCAGCTGACAAGTGCAGGATGGAAGGAGGGCCGTCTAGACAAGCGCGTTCCGGAAAAGGATCTGAGGGATTGATCAGCAGCTCCCCACAGAACGTGACTCAGTGCAGCGCCGCTGCCACAGTTATCAAACAAAGGGCACACCAGAGTGACAAGCACACAGGACACAGCACCTAAAGCACACACTAAGATTCTCATGCTTTACCTGAGAAAGTTTCCCTGCCCAGTTTTGAACGTGGATCAATTGGTGATAGATAAGAACATATCATTTACAAGGACAGAATGAAATGACTGGAGCTACTTCATACAAAGAAAAGTCCTGGCAAGTCTTCATGTACACCTAATTTTACATTCAAGAGGAAAACTGAGTGCTCAACACTTACTAGGTAGTGAAATTGCTAAGTATTGACTACAGAAGTTGCAGATCCTCTGCTTTCAGCATTTTAAAAAACATATTGGCAAACATACTCCAGAAGTGACAGCTAGAATTGACCTGGCCTTGAGAAAGCAGTATAATTAAATCTCTCAAAACTCTTCCTAAACATTTTTCTATATTTCTATTGATCATCTTCAAGAAAAAAGAAACTTGAAAAGCAATCCTCTGTATTACATTATGCTAGAAGCTTTTAAGACACATTAAATGCATGTGACAAATAGAGACATTTCCCACCAGGTTAGTCACCTGGCTTCCAAATCACTGTGAAGTGGATGATGGTCACCTCAAAGTCAATCTGCCCAGCTCCTCACAAACAGATAGCAAGAAAACAAAGAAAAGCAAAAGGTTACTCAATGATGTACAGTTCCATGCAAAAAAAATGCCACAGTAACAAAAGAAATTCCATGAAATTGAAGCAAAACTTCTGCATTTCAACCCTTCTGTGAAGAACCAGGCTTTGATGGGTTATCAAGTTTGTTTCCCTGTACTTTCACAGAACCAACAAATCCAGTTAAAAGAAAAAAAAAACCACACACAAAAAAAACCCCTCACAACACAAAGTCTTTAAAAGCCAAAGAAATGAAGTAACACATTCCCCAAGGGTGCAAACTGTCTGCTCAAAGTGCCATGTCTCAGTTGCTGAATACATTCAAGTGTCACAAATGATCCAAGCAGTCAAATGCTCTCCTCAGGATTTTCCCCAATCCCAAAACTCAAATTACAGAGAACTTTATAGTACAAAACATATTGAATTACACTCAGAAATTATCTGGGAACTATGGAACATCATAGAAAACATTGTACCAGGCTGCAAACATGAAACCCAATTTTATTCTGAAGTTTCCTTTCTGGGTGCAGGTTAGGGAAGCAGAGAGATGAGTCAATGGCAGACACTCTTGCAGCAGTGCAAAAGCTGCTGAGATCTGCATGGTAGGAGTCCAGTACCCAATTATAGCTGCCTTAACAGAGAAGTTAGTGACTCCATCTCATGCTGCCTGAGCGTGCAGAAACAATCACACATTACATTAGCCTATGTTAGATTTAAAAAAAAAAACAAACAAAATCTCCTTTTCCACAGGGAGAACACAGTCTCACCTTCATGGCTTACATCATTTAATTCACCATCGTTCTATCACATTTTGGATAAATCCAGCCCAGCTAGTAGCCTCACAAGCCCAACAGTGAGAACTGTGGTAAAAAACCCTCAATACAGCAAAAGAGGAAGAAAGAGTGACATCAGTATACAGCTAACCATGAAACAACCACCAGAAATTTTCCTCAGTAGCTCCAGATATGTAGAGAATACGAAAAAATTTGGTCTCTGAAGGGCACTATATATCATGCTAACAAGCCAGCCAGCTCTGAGCTGTCCTTGGGAAATAGTGAAGACATTCAAAACATTGCAAAGCCATAAGGAAGTCTACAGATTTTTGGAGGCAGCTTTTTAAAATTAATTTTAAAACCTTGATTTAGCCTTATTTCACCACCTAATTTGCCTGGTCTAAGACTATTCTTATGACCCAAAATTACTTAAGAATCTCAACTTTGTGTTCTGTACTCCAACAGAACACAGTCAGTGGATTTTTTTGTCCAAAAGCTGCAAGTTAATTCCATTTTTTTAAAGACATTGAAAGTTACTGCTTATATAAAAGACTAGAAAAAAATACCACCTTTATTTGACTGACATACTAAATTGATATAAAAGCCTCCATGACAAATGTGTCATGTGTCAAAAAGTTCCTATAGAAAGTGTGTGGGTCTCTGATCTCGGATAGCTGGAAATGGGGGAATATTTCATAATGGACTCCCACTGTCCCAGTGAGGCCAAGGGAGCACTGGTATCTGCCAGCCTCATTCTTGGAGCCCCATGGTACCTCACACCTTCACTTGGTTTCAAGTCACCAGCCATACGAACAGTTACAAGATGTAACTAGAAAGCAAAAATCACCCTTCAACTGCCCCCATTCAAATGAACCCACAAATACATTATATTTTGCCCTGCCTCAACTCTCAATAGTTATTTAGACAACTTGATAGAAGTTTTGGATATAGCCCATTTTCTGTAAATGTATTAGTCTAAGACAAAAATACAAAGTGAATTCCACATAGAAATGTGAGGCACAATTAATGGAGAGGAATGGAGGAAATAAGGCTTGATTAAAGACTTTATTTGTATTGTTTGAAGAGGCACACAGGAAAAGCAAATGAAGTGTTTATGTTTAACAAAACACATTATACCAAGTTCATTTACAGTAAAGTTAGTGCAGCCAGAAAGGGGATTGCAGCATGGAGATAAGGATATCTCTGCTATGTTTCAACAGGACTGCTAGCAAGACTAGTTTGGCTGCAACTCAGAACAGGACACAAGCCAATTGATGTGGCTTTTGTCTATGTGCAAGTCAATACTGCTCCCGTGATCAACTAATAGGCCTCTTTTTCCTCCTTTGAACCTCAGCTTACAGCACAAAGCCATTTGAACCTTACACTTCTCCATCTATAAACTAGGAGATGCACAAATTTCATGGCCCTCTCAGAAAAGCACGTTTATGGCTTAACCACACTAAAAATATCAATCACTATTTCAGCTTGGCAGAGTTAAAATGGTATATTTTGCCATACAGCATCCGGAATACCATTCTGCTTATAAATTGAGTGATACATTCAGCAACCATTTTTAATTAGTCTCCTTAATTAATCTTTCCACCTTAATCCAAAAAATGCCTTGCAGAGAAATGCTGAGAAACTTTGTGCTCAGTGAAAAGGGTAAATGGCCTACTTTGCAGAAAAAACAACTGCACCCTTACAGATTCAGGTAAACCAAAGAAATCAGATGATTTGGCAATATGCAGATCTGGTGATACAAAAACAGATATCCTGAATATAAAGGATGAAACAGAACTTCTACTTTTCTCCAAACAGCAGCTACAAAGTAATTACTTAGTCCAGTGATGAACTAAATAATTTATTACAGCTGAAATTTTCTAGTACACACCAACCAGTAAGAGTCACTTTTGAAAGCTACACTAACTGCTTTGCTGCCTGCAGAGCATCCAAAGCTAGGCAATCTTAAATTATTCATATTAACAAAGCATTTGATGATTTTTCTAAACAACATTGGTCATTGGTTGGACTCTATGATATTGGAGGTCTTTTCCAACCTAAATGAGTCTGTGATTCTCTTGGGTTCTGAACTCACATAGATCAGCATATGGTATTCATGCAAGCCAAATCCATTTGACATCTACCACATTTAAACATTATTAACAGCAAAAAATCTTACCTCTCCTACCCTTTAATCAGCATTCTCTGTGCTAAATACTCCACATAACTGACCTCAGGATCCTTGGTACAATGCCACCACAGCTGAAGGTGTGACTCAAAACATATGCAATTTCAAAGTGAAATATACAGGCTTAACCTTCTGTTGTGAAAATACAGATATCCAAACCCAAACAAAGCAAGTTCTCAATATTGGAGAAATATTCCTATTTCACTTTTAGCATCCTGATGGATAATACAACATAACTGACAAAATCTTCAGCCTTGGAAATAAAAAACACACAGCTGTAGTATAAAAGGTGGCACACAAATTTGCAGTAGTGTTTTCCTCATAGCAGCATGAATGTCTACCATGAAATGAACAAGCATGTGTCTGCCTATTAGTAAATGAACTGTGAGTTAAGCAACACAGTCAGTGAAAGAAATCAATCAGATATTATCAATAGCTAGAAGGCAGAAGTTAAAAAAATATAGAAGAGAATGCTGTGACTTGTATTACCTGTCCCTCAAAGTGGGATCAGTCAGGCTGTGCCAGTGCGCAGCAGCCACCTGGTACCAGCAGCCCTTCAGTGCAACCAGGTGGCTCTTGTCTGGTTATTCATCCATTTTGGCATCACAGTAGAAATGTGCAGCACACAGCATGTGCTGCAGAATTCAGACTGAAAATGCAGATGAGGTCTGATGTTGATGCAAGTCCTGAGCTCTTTGCATAAAGGATGCATATGCTTGCTACAACTAATCAGGATTCTCAAAGGTGTTTCCTAACACACCCATTTTTCCAGAGCAGATAAACATACAAGTATGAAAATAGCTGTTTGGAAATGTAATAATTCTATCAGCAAAACAAAGAAAAAAAAAAGAAAACACATACGTTGGTCTAGGTGCAAAATGCAAGTTTGATTTATGAGGTCCACTTCATATAAAGTTTAAACAATTATGCAGCAAGATACAAGCCTTCCTCCTGCCTCCCCTCCACAGCTATGTTGTACAATAGCTTACAGGGTAATTGGGTGTGAAAATTTTGCAGACAGCACTCATCATGCAGGTGAGTGAGCCCACAGCACAAAAAGCAGTCCAAGAGAAAAATCAAATTTCTTTAGGTTAGTATTTCAACATTTTGCAATAGTCATATTGAACTATAATATCATTCCCATTCAAGGGGTACAGAGAAACCAATTTGAACAGTGGCTTTTTGTTACTATCTTGAATAGCCTTTGGAAGCCAAATCACAGAAAACCAGGAAATTAATTTAAATAAGAATACGCATCGTTTGGGTGACTATATTATATTTGCACAAAGAAAGACAATCTTTGTAGTGGGCCACATTTTCTGGTTGATGCAAAGGAAGCTCTCTGTTGAGAAATTGCAACTGTATCTCTTTAGCAGGAGTAAGATTTCAGTGGCACCAGCTCTGGTAAGCAAGGTAGAGCTGAAGGGCAATTCAATTCACCTCTAAGTGCCTGAAAAGGGTTACTAAACGTAGGAAAGCTTACTTAAAGGATATCTCTTAATTGTTTAGCAACGATGGGATAGTTATTCAAATAGGGGGGGCAGTTTAATCTGTTTTTTTCAGTATAAGAAAGATAGTGATTTTTAACTCATTTATGGGGGGGCAGGGGGAGAATGCTTTCAGTTGTGAAATAGCACACTAGGATCAAAAATAAAAATAAACAAGAAACAGACAGAGAGGAGGGCTGCAGCTTGAAATACTTGACTGCTAATATCCAGCATGCCATTCCAGGGAGTCCCAGAGTGATTTTTAAGCCTCTTGCCCATCCTTGTAAAGAAAGGCGGGTGGCAGGATTAATCAATATCTTGCAACCCAGCTGTGACCTGACAAATAAAGAAGTCAAGGAAAAAAAAAAAATCTCATCGATGATCTGTGTCATTTAGCATTCGGAGGACGGCAACATCTGGGCTCAACTCCAGATGGGACGGAGCGGCCCCGCGCTCTCGGCTCGCCACAGCGCTGCTATACACACACACACACACAAAGGAGAGCTCCGCGCTCCTCCCGCTTTTCTCCAACACGAACAACTCCGCGTTCAAATAAACACACGGAGAGCTGCCTACTACGCCGGCAGGTCTGTCCAACAGTTGAGCGACACCCGTGTCAGAGGGGGCTATTTTCCGGGACCAGCGGCCGGCGCTCACGGGTGTTGGCGTAGGCGATGCCAAGAAAAATAAAATCACTGCGAGCCTCTCCGATCGCTCCGCAAGTCAAACCCGCGGGCTTCAGAGCCCTGCACCGGGC
This sequence comes from Ammospiza nelsoni, assembly GCF_027579445.1. Classification (NCBI taxonomy): domain Eukaryota; kingdom Metazoa; phylum Chordata; class Aves; order Passeriformes; family Passerellidae; genus Ammospiza; species Ammospiza nelsoni. The sequence continues at coordinate 26,757,304 of NC_080637.1, read as the reverse complement.
AGAGGGGAGCGAACAGGCGAGGCAGCGCGGCTCCCACAAGCGACACTTTGTCTGGCTTCCAGCGAAGCAGCGACAAAACCCCCGACGCGCGAACAATGCCCGCGGCCCCGTCGCCGCTCCTTGCCGGGCCGCCGGCGGACACCGTCTCCCACCGGGTCTCCGCTCTCAGCGATGTTTTTAGGCTGCTTTGTTCCCCGTGAAACGCCAGCCTTTGCACCCAGCGCCGGCGGGGAGAACCGAGCGCCCGCCTGGGGGACCGGGGACCGGCCCCTGCCCCATCCCCTGGCAGCAGCGGGAGACGCCGGAGCCGCGGCTCGGGCATCGGCCGCCCTTTGTTGTGCCCCCGGGAAGGGGCCGCACCCCCGTGCCCTGACAGGACCTGGGCTCCCAGCGCAGGGCGCCCACACGGGCAGGGCGCTGCCTTGGCTCCAGCGGGAGAGAGCCGGCAGCAGCGCCCCGCGGGGCGAGCCCGCTGTGCCCGGGATGCGCTCCCCGCCGGCAGCGCCGCTCCTCGCCCCCGCGCTGCCCCGCTCGCCTTCTCTTGCACTCACCCACGCCGTACTTCTCGTGCTCCGTGGGTATCCACATGCTCGCGGCGTGCGAGGGCCCGCTCCCCCGCCAGCCCCTCCGCCGGGAGCGGCGCTGGCCGGCAAGCGCGTCCGCTGCCCGGGGCTCCCGCCGCGCTCAGCCGCGGCTGCCCGGCCCCAGCGGCGAAGGCATTGTTCGGGCGGGCGCACTGACTGAAGCGCGCTCGCCGCCAGCCACTTATATTCCCCGTCCCGCTGCACGCCGGGGAACGTAGTGCCTCGATGCGGCCGCGCCCCTCGCCGCCCGCGGCCGCGGAGAGACTACGAGCCCCGTCTGGCCCCGCGCTCCCCGCCGGGGCGGAGCGGAGCGGGGCGGGGCGCGGCTCCCGGGGCCGCCCCGTGCCGGGCGGGCCGAGCGGCGGCAGTGGCGGCAGTGGCGGCATGGCTGAGTCCCGAGGGGCTGCGGGACCGCCGGCAAGGGGAGGTGAGTGCCCTGCGGGAGGCGTGCGGGTCTCACGCTGCGCTCCCCCGTTCCGGGATCCCGCACGGACGGGGGGACGGGGCTGGCGCCGCCTCCCTGGGATGGGGAGCGGCGGACACGTGTGCGGCAGCCGGAGCGCCAGGGCCCGGCGCGGTGGGGCTCGCTCGTCGCCCGTCGGAGCGGCGTTCCGCAGAGAGCCACGGACAGCCCCGTGCCCTCCTGCCGCTGGTTACAGCGACCTGAGTCGCTCTGGTCCTACTGGTGCCCGTCCTTCCGCGTTTGGCACACGGAACTGAGGGGACAAGGAGAGTTTCCAACAGCGAGTCCGAGTGGAGAGGGAGCTGGTGCCGGCAGCGCGGGAGAGCGGTGGGACACGGGGCTGATGGTCCGGGGAGCATTTTGGCTCCTCACATAAATCCGTTTGTCACCGCATACATGCACAGAGATAGTGCAAAGCCGGCGGTGCACAGCGAGGAGCACAAATGATCCGTGGGGAGTTACTGCAGGGATAAGCCAGGTGCCGTAAGCAGCCAGAACAGCGGGGTTTGGGGTTTGTGTCCTTGTCGAGAGGTCTGTATGTCTGTCTGCACCCTCCTGGAAGGAGCTTAGCTAGAGCTCACCGTGGGTAAACCGCAAGAAATCCTCAGGCTACACTGGTCCTTCTAAGAGAAAGCTGAGTGTTTTGAGGCAGGAGCAACAGCTTGGGTTGTATCTTCTGATCCTGTGGAAAGGCACACGCAGAAAAAAGGGAGAAAAACAATGACAATGATGCTGCTTTGCTGGGCTTACCAGGTACAAGTTATCTCTAAAATGAGTGTGTCTGGTTTTAGAAAAGTGTCCTCCAATGAAATCGATATTCTGAAGTGGTATCTAGAGGTTTTATGGGTTTCTTTGGTTTGATCCAAATGAAAAAAGTAGTTTAATGTTTTTGAAGAGAGTAGCTTTCAGTTTAAGTTGACTTTAACTTCTACTGTCAAGTCATTAATAGTGTGAAGGACACAGTGAAAGGAAGTCATGTACAAGGAGGCAGTTTCAAATCTAGAGTTAGAGCACTTTTATTCTGTGTTTGGGCCTTTGATAGTGAGTGGTCTTTCAAGTGACATTTGTGTTGTTTAGTGTGTGTCCTTATTCTATTCATAAAAGTAATATCAATTTATGCTAGTAGTTAGAGCAGTACTCTTGCCTTTTTTGTGTGTAAGAGTATGTTGGCATGAACGTCATACATGAAAAGCCAGACCCTTTTAGAGCATTGCCACACTGGTGTAATTGCACCCGGAGGCAAAGCTGTGCTATTCTAACTATTGGAAAGAACATGTGCCTGAGTCTGTGCAACTCTTCTGTGTATACATTGGTCTGTGTGCTAGAGATGATGAGGTTACCCTGAGGTTTTTTAGATAACTCTTGTAAAGATATTGGCACCAGTTCAAAGGAAAAAAGGAATTTTTTTTGAGGAAAATGGAAATTCAGAGGCCTGTGCTGTTTTCCTTTTATTGAGCACAAACACTCTTTGAAATGACTAGTGGACTTTCTCTGTCTTTGCTCCCAAACTTGCTTTGCATTTCCTGGCAGATCATTTGGAGTCTCTAGGTAATGAAAAATGTAAAAATGACTGTTGAGAATCAAAATAATAGATGTCAGGCTAAATTAACTTTTATGTCAGTCTGTAGACTTTCATGTCTATCCATGTGCTTCATCTCCCCATAAAACAGGTCTGCCAGCATGCTGGCTGGGAGTCATAAAATTTTGCTCCAGCCTTGTAGCTGCTGTCTCTCATGTTAACCATGACTGACTTCAGCATTAACAACCTTCCCTTGGACAAAGGCAAGCATGTCCAATAGCTCTACCAGCCTTTTCAAAATTATTTGTTTGCAACACACTTACTTAAGGTCAAGAGATCTCAAGAGTATAAATCACATTTTCAATGGGCAAATAAATACCCCACCCTAATATTTATTATTTTTCTGCCTCTGAACAAAATATTTATTCATTCAGAAGTTTAACTTCTACAAAACTGGTCTCTCTAGCAACATCTTGTACTTGCATGTGCACCTGAGGTGTGTCACTTACTTGGAGGCAGCATCTAGGAAAATTAAATAATATACTATTTCCTGGCTTGCTGATTCTATTTACAGGAAAGCCTGTGGTTTTATATTCTAATCCATGACAGTGTTGCTTTCTCGTTAGTTCCTTCCAGCAGCCTTCACCAAGTGGCTTTTAATAAATATATCGCTGTCCGCAGTACAGTTTGTTCAGTCTGCATATCAACACTTCTTTCAGCATCTGTTAAAGGATTTTAAAATGAGTATTTTTTCTGGAAGTGTGTCTTTCATTGTTGCATCAGTAATCTGACAGTTACAGTTTCCTACTCAAGTTCTTCTTGTGCTCAAGTGCTTTTGAACACATGCTGCTGGGGTGCACCATGTCCAAGCACAACATGTTTGATTCCTTCCATGTATCTCTCTCATACTCCATTTTTAAGAATATTCAGTTTGCTCTGGAAAACAAAAGTTTGACTGGTCTTGCACATGTCTGCTTTTTTTGTTGTTGTTCTACCTAGAGGATACTCCAGTGAAAGCTGGTTCATTCCTGAAAGTACAGCCATTGCTTCTTTTGCTCAACTCTCTAAGTTCTGTTAAGGATGCTATTAGAGCTGCTCAATGCAGTCGGCTCTGGAATGCAGGCTTTTCTCTTTCCTGGTCACTGAGAGGCAGTCCCATGTATGGAAAAGAATTCTCCATACAGGTTAATGGATGCATTCCTTGTTAGATTCACGAGCACTCCCATGTTCACAGGCCACTTCATGTATTAGTGCGGGTTCTTAAGTCTGTTTAAGTCCATTTCATAAAGTATACAAAATTTCACTATCACCTTTTGATCTCATCCGCAAACACCCTCGAAAATACCATAGTACATATGTCACACATTTCCCCTTTCCTATCAGTGACAAAAGTTCATCTTGACCCTGTTCAAGTATGTGTGAGTAGTTCCTTTAATGCCATTAGTTCCCATATTGGCAGAGACAACTTACTGTCTGTTTTCACCTGCTCATTAACATTTGTGTGCAATCTACCATGTCTCTTGTTAGTTGTTGTTTCTTTTATACTGAATAGTCCTTAACCAAATAACTGATGGACTAGATGCCTCCCCAGCCCCTGCTTCATTACTCTACCACTCCTATTCACATCAGGCTGAGTGCTTTACTTCTTTCCTCTCTAAAATACCCACAGAATGCACGGTGGTGAGTGGGGAGCTGCTGGCTGCTCGTGTCTGTGGGTGAAACCTCCAGCAAGGTGGCAGAGCAGCCATTGCCCCGAGCACAGAGCAGCCCCTGGGCACAGAGCAGCCATTGCCCCGAGCACAGAGCAGCCCCTGAGCACAGAGCTGCCCCCGAGCACAGAGCAGCCCCTGAGCACAGAGCAGCCCCTGAGCACAGATCTGACCCAAGCACAGAGCAGCCCCTGGGCACAGAGCAGCCATTGCCCCGAGCACAGAGCTGCCCCTGAGCACAGATCTGACCCAAGCACAGAGCTGCCCCTGAGCGCAGAGCAGCCATTGCCCCGAGCACAGAGCAGCCCCTGAGCACAGAGCTGCCCCTGAGCACAGATCTGACCCAAGCACAGAGCTGCCCCTGAGCACAGAGCAGCCCCTGAGCACAGAGCTGCCCCTGAGCACAGATCTGACCCAAGCACAGAGCAGCCCCTGAGCGCAGAGCAGCCATTGCCCCGAGCACAGAGCTGCCCCTGAGCACAGATCTGATGTGCTCCTGAGCACAGAGCTGCCCCTGAGCACAGATCTGATCTGCCCCTGAGCACAGAGCAGCCCCTGAGCACAGAGCTGCCCCTGAGCACAGATCTGATCTGCCCCTGAGCACAGATCTGATCTGCCCCTGAGCACAGAGCATCCCCTGGGCACAGAGCAGCCCCTGAGCACAGAGCAGCCATTGCCCCGAGCACAGAGCTGCCCCTGAGCACAGAGCTGCCCCTGGGCACAGAGCTGCCCCTGCTCATCTCCTCTTTCTCAAGAGACCCTCAGAGCTTGGCCCGATGAGCAGCCCACGTGTATCCGCCCGTTTCTGTCTCATGGGCTTAGAGGTTGATGTCCTCTCAGTACCCTTCCTTGAAAACCCCCACCTGTTCCAGATGATCACACATGGGGTTGCATCCTCATTGTTTTCCCCCAGGGCACTTTGAAGCATCCAGAATACCACTGGTGATTTCTCAGGTTAAATCTTTGTGTGCAGTAGAGGATTTCAAGACCTGAGGCTTCCACCATACTGCAGATTTTGGACAGAGAGAGAAGAGAGTCCTTTTACTAGTAGGCATTATGAGCTCTGTAAAGGATGCAGTTTAATCATTGTGAACTGAACAATTAGCAATTACACCTGGAGGATAGGTTCACTAATTAATTCTGGAAGTGAAACGCAATTTATTTTAATATGATTACCAGAATGGATCTCCTAAAGCAGTATTATTTAAAAATGTTTAAAGAGCCTTTTTTGTGATTTTTAATTAAAAATCCAATCTCAATGTAATTTTAAACATTTACCTGATAAGCAAGTGGATCTTTTGGAGGACTGGAAATTATAAATTATTGTTGCAAAAATCACCTTTTATGTGCTTTTCCATTTTAAAATTGAAAAGGCAGAATCCTTTCATGTAACTGTTGCAGTAATATTTTAGAGGTTTTAGCCTTCACATCACATTTCTTAAATAACTGACGATGGAAGAATATACAAGTGAAACTAAATATTTCATTAAACAGGTCATAATGGCTTAATAAAATAAGTGATGGATTGTATTGGTTGGTAATAGAGATCTGAAGTGCCCATGATTGCTGCCATAATTTTACAAATAATTGTGTTGTAAATGTGCAGTGTATTTTATCTGAAGACAAGGGGCATCCCCACACCTCAGCATGAACGCATAATTTCTGTTAGCACAAGGCATAGGATATGTTGTATTCCCCAAAAACACCCAATAAAGATTTGCTATTTGGTTTTCTCTGAATTCAGAAGACTTTCATAGCTTAAAAGCAAAGATGGATGGCCTTTATCTTTCATTCTGGTGTGCTAAGCTGCTTCTTGCCCTCTCAGTAGCAGGTAAAGGCTTTGATACATGAACAAACTAGAGAGTATCAGCTCCTCTATACCCTAACCAGAGCTCATTTAGAAGTGAGCTGCTGCAGACTGCCTGGTGAGCAGGTACAAGCTCAAATATGGTAACTTGTTTACTTTTTACTGTGTTAAAGCCTCCCAGTTCTTTGAAACCTCTGCTCAGTCATGCAGCTACCAGCAGTGGAGTAAGAATGAGTGGTGTTCCATCAGTCCTCAGACTGATGAGGACCTTTAAACTGTTTCTGTATGGGAAAATATCTAGTTCTTACCCCAAAAAAGGGTTTCTCATCACTTGAACAAATAATAGATGTGGACATGCTTTATTTAGATGTAGAGGTATAGGCTAGAGAGGTGCTTCAAGTGTTCTGAATGTTCTGAGGGTAACACAGATGCCAGGATAATTTGTTATGCCTCTTGAAACAACTTGTTCACTGCTTTGTTTTTCCTGGCGAGTGCTGGTTTTCTGGAAGAGCACAAAGTTGTAGATTCTTGTAGCAATGATGACTGCCACAGGGTCTGCCTGACATATAAACAGATCTTAGAGTTCACCCTTTGAGACTTCAGCCTGCTTTCTTGATGAAGGGGTGTAGGGGTTAAACTAGCACATGGTTGTATATACAAACAGTAGGAAAGGAAGAAAAAACTTAATTTTTTATTATGAAATTGAATGAATTTGAATGAATTGATGAATGAAATGAAAAATTATTAATTATGAAATTACAAGCGTTAAGTATCTTAACTTCAGTATAGGGTAAATTTGTCTATCCAAAGAGCCTTCATAACCTTTCCCAGCTCTGTGTGCTTCCTTCCACCATGTCCTGTCCTGAAACCTTTGCTAGAACTCTGCAACTTTGTGTGACCATTTATATCCTAAAACTGCAGTTGTTCCCAGTCTCTCTCTGAGGTTTTTGCTTCACATTCTCATCCACAAACTCCCAGCAGGCTGAATCTGGGAGAAAAGCCTGAAAGCATTTGAATGTCTTTCTGTGGGCTTTTTAAAGTAGCTTTAAATATTGCATCAATAAAAGCCTCACACAATGGAGGAAAGAACAAGACATTCAAGAAGCAGGAGAAAAAAAATGTGGTGAGTTTTGTACAGCTTTAAAGCAGGTCTGTGCCTCTGAAGAGCTTGGCACATCATCCTGAGCAGTGTCTCACTGAAATCAGGGAAATGTGTTTGTAAAAGTCTGGGTTCTTTGCAGAGTTATTGTCAGTCAATAATTAATTACAGTCTCTTGAATAGGAAAAGACTAGTGTTCAATGACCTGATGATTGTTGTATTAAATAATGCATTAGTCAGTACCACTAAAACCACAAAACCAGACTAAAGTTGTGCTGTGGCATCTCTGCCTGTGCTGGGGGGCAGGTTGGAACTAGGTGCTCTTGTAGGTCCCTTCCAACCCAAACAATAGCAGTACATGTTAATTTTAATGTTTCCATAGGAAATTGTATAGCTGCAGTGGTCCAGTCATTGATCCCAAGACCTGATTTTCCAGCAGGCGTTTCCATGATCACTGCTTGTTTGCCATTCTGTCCTGATATGCTGCTGTAGTAGATCTTTAACTTAGAAATTGTAGTAGGTGTTTTGTCAGTGGCTGCAGTGGTCCACAGGCACCTGTCCTTTGTAATACATTTCCACTTTGTTTCTTGAAACTTGCCTTTTGATTTTTTTGCCCCTTGTTTTCACTGGACACTTGTCTCCCAATTGGTCTTTTTTTTTAATTTTGTGTATTTTTCTCTTATATTTTTACGACTCACAGGCAGTGGCCAGTGTGAAATGGCCCAGCTGGTTTTGTTTGATTCTTGCTCATTGAGATGTCATCTTCCCATTTGTCTTTGGGGACTCTGTACCCAAGGAGTAGCCACTTGCTCTGTGTGGTTGTAGCAAGTTAAACACCTTCTCTTTATCCTTCTGGTGTAGAAGCTCTGTAGCTTGACACTCCATCTGTTTCTACCTCATGTTTTTTTGTGGTATGTTGTGGCTCTGTTACCTGAACAAATGATAAGGCACAGTAGATGAAGGTGCCACAGTCCCTGCAACTACACTGCACAGTTTGGCTTTTCTGCTCACGTGAAGTGAGTGCTCCCACACGGAACAGCCCCTTGGTTTAGATCCAGGCATTTCTGTTCAGGGTTGGGATGCATTTTTCATATACCTGGGCTCCAAACAAACCCTGTTCACATGCTCTGAAGCTGGTCTCTAAAGCCAGCCAATGCACAAAGCAGCTGGAGAGTGACGGGGGCTGCAGGACTCCTGTGAGGGTCAGGGGTGCGAGAGCAGAGTCAGGGCTGGTGGGCAGCATGGGGAAGCTGGCACAGCACCCTCCCACCCAGAACCTCGTGCCAAGTTCCTGGCATGTGCCCCAGGGTATGGCTGTGAGTCCCGTGGTGGAAGTGCACAAGGCTCACAAAATACAAACAGCGGGTCGTGAAACAAATGTGTGCAGTTCTAAGGGATGCTGCTGCCAGAGGAGCATTTTGCTAGCATTTGTCCTGACCAGTGTGCCAGCGCCGAATTTTATTATGACTCTGTAATGCATGAATAAATGAGGTAGAGCTTTTTCTCTAAAGACCAGTATGTTAAAAAAACATCCTACTGGAGATTTTAATTTGATTTTGTCTTATACAGAATGAAAACATGCAGTCTGTGCTGTATTTTTATTATTTATTATTACTGTACTAATTTAATATTCAGGACCCTACATGTATTTATACAATTAGTAAAATGTTGCCTGGAAAATACGAACAACTTGTATCACTAATTCAAACATTCTAATTCTGTTTCTTGATAAAGTTAATTTCAATTATTGTATCATCCATGTCCACGAGCTGCATTAGTAGTATCAGCAAGCAAATATCATACTTAGGAAGTCAAGTTTTGTGTTATATGTTTAATAAATGCGCTGAGACAGTATCACAAAAATATTTATTTCAAACTGTGGGACAAGGAATAATCTCATAGAAATTTTATATAGCTTGCTGTGAGATGTCTCTGGGATCTATACGACATAATTATTTGAGCCCTGACTTAAAAATACTTTCCGCTCAAAATAATTTTCAAAAGTGTATGTGCAAAGAGTATAAATAGTGGATTATTTGAAGTACAATCAAAGCTTTGTTTTCCTGAATCATGATATCAGGCTAAAGTATGTTGATTCACATCACTGCACACTATAATGAACTTTCCCTTTGAGCCACTGTTTTTCCAGTTTGAATACCAGTTTATGGAGGTTTGATTCTAAAAGTAGAAACAACTTATTTTTCTACTTTCCATCTGGAAAAGCTGCAGTTCACTGAGAAAGCAGCAACAGACCACAGAGATTGTAACATCACAGGGCCTCTTCTTCATACAGATTCTTCATTAAGTATAAAATTCACTTCGTTCAGCCTTGAAGGCTCTCTGTGTGTCAGGAAGCTCAGTCAGAATATCTGAGAGAGATTTCAGCCTGTTCTGTCAGTATGACACCCACACACCCGAGGATGCTAGAAACGAGACCTCTCAGGATGCATTTTGAGGTTAGTTCTAATTTGTATGAGTCTGAAAAAATTTAAGTGCTATTTAAAATAAAAGTTTCACACTATTTGCAGTTGTTTTTTTCACATAGTTGCCTTTTTCAAGGAAAGTCTACCAGTGGAAAAGTTGTAAACACTGCAATGCAAATGTTTTAGTTAGGAGCATGGCAGAAATTGCCATCATAATGACATGGGGGTGTCAGGAACTGCTAAAGTAGGCTTTATGTTTTTAAGGCAAATCACACAGCCTTTCCTGTAGTTACAGAGAGTAAAGTAATTGTTTAAAAAGACCACGAGGCAATTCTTTTAACATCAGAAGGATCAACGTGCTTGGAAATTGAATCCTCCTAGAGGAAAAGAACATGTGACAAGAAAAGGAAAATCCTTGGAGTAAAGCATTATTGATCACTACTAAATGATCACAATAAAAAGAAGAGTAAAGTAATTAACCTGCTTTACATAGCAGTGCTGGCATAGAAGTTACTACGCTCAATACAGTATTTTTAAAGGCACTGCAAAGACAAATTATAGCAATGAAGTATTACTATCCATGTTAAACACATTGTTAAGACCCCTCCTTTCTGGGAGAGCTGAGGTCACAGACACAGAATATGTAAAGTAAGACATGCCTTGTTCCAGCTTGCTGCTCTTTGCAGAGGGTTAAGCAGAACTGTGGCAATGGTAACATACACAAGTACTACATTTGCATATATATTTTTTTACTTGTGATGCCTTCCAGTATGTATTTTTAACATGTTTTTAATTATAGTCTAGAGCACCTTGACACAAAATTGTGCATTTTTTTTCTCTTCTTTTTTTCCCCAGGAGTTTTCATATGAAAATAGCAGAAATGCAATCTTTATACCTTAAATTTAAACAGCATTGTTTATGCTTTATTATGATGTCTCTGGTATATCTTTTTACTAAATAGCAAGTTTAACAGCAAAAAGCTGCTAATTTTTGTTAGATACATTTGGATGATAAGTACAAAAGAAGAACCTGGATGGTCCCTTTTGTCCTTCCATTTCAGATTCTTCTGTTGGATATTTTCTTCATCTTCCTTGTAACTCAACATTCTGAGATTCAGGCTACATAATTACTGTGTTAATCTTTCCAGATAATAGTCTAGGGTTTAATCATTGCTTCTAATCCCTTATTTTAGTAGATAATGTGGATCTCAGCTCTCCATGTCTACCAAGTCACATGATCACACTAAACAAGGAAAGGTAAACAGAAAATTTGTTTAACAATGGCCATAAGAAATCACAGAAGCTCTAAAGAGTATAATACAATTATTCAGTATATAATGCTGAAGTAGATAAGTGTTCTTTCATATTTGTGACCAAAATATAAAACCCTCATTTTAGTTACCCTAATGTAAGTCTCTGTCATTTACCCAGGAATGAGGCATTATACAGCTCTGAACCTGCTGTAGTGTGTTAAATATTTATAAATTGCATATTAACATCAGCATTTAAATACTGTTATGAATACTTACTGGGGTCACTTCCATTAGTGTGTGTGTGTGGGCATGTGTGTCCCTCTGTGTGAGAGCAGTAGGTTTGCTCTGGTCTTTACAGATGTGGGGGTTTGTCTGGGCTCCAGCCGAAAGACAACAAGCAGTGGCATGTATCTGCTGCTGAACTGGGCAATAATCTAGTCTATTATTTAAACATGATCTTATTGGCAAGCACATTGGTTTTGTTTTATTAAAATTCCAGCACTTCACATTTTTATTAATCACTTTCCCAGTGCTATTCAGTTGTGTTCTGGTGCCTGTGCTGCGGTGCCATAGCAACACTTGTTAATGCTAATGAAACTGCACCATCCTGAGCTCCCCGACAGAGCAGCCCTGTTAAATATGGCTATTAAGCACAGTTGTATTTCTGTTGGTTCCAGCTCCCAGCAGACACCTGCTCTGCAGAAACTCTGTTCTGAGTTATTAGGATTCGGTAACTTACAGCTTTTCTTAAAGCTGTCATTTAACTGGAATCAAATTCTCATATTCCTAGACAGCAAATGCTACAGAATATGTACAGTGTCTGTAGAACTGACAAGCTTTAGCTGTAGGATTAAGTGTTCTTCTGAAGTGCTCATTTGCATTCAATGAAAAAACAGGCAGGGCTGGGACTGATTGATCTTGGGGGAAGCTACAGGATGTGTTCTCCCCTAGAGCACATGGACATTTTAACTAAATGTCATTCATAGTGTGTTAACAAGCAGAAGTAATAGGTAAATAATTCCTCATGAACTCAGACTTAATTCAACTTAATAGAAGTACTTGAGGGTTTTAATATATTGAGGTAGGAGATGATTATGTACATCAATTCTTCTTTCATTAGGAAGCATATTTGCATGTAGTATTGGTGAGGACCATGACAGGGTGTTTTATTTTCATTATTCTGAGTTTTGGCTTTGAATACTGTTTATTTGGCAAGTCATTAGTCATCCATCTTTTGTGCTCTGGAAAACAAAGGAAATATCCTGTAATCAGTGTAAAATTGCTTCCAAGAATATGACCACAAATTAGGGAATGCTGCTGTGCCAGCAAATAGATGCTGCAGTGCCAAGGCTGCAAAACAGGGAAGCTGTCATGTATGTATTTCAAGTGTCAAGCCCATCCTTCTCCATACTCTTGCACCATCTCAAAAACAATTGATTCCAAGACAAAGCTTTAAAACTGCTCGTTTCTTAAAGAGTTTTAAATGCAGCACTCTTTTGTGCAGAATTACCTATAGGAATACAGCCAGTTTCCCCAATGTACTCTCCAGTGGGGTTTGGTCATTTTGGCAACTAAATGGTTTTGCCATGTGGTCAGTGAGAATTTGGGGGAGGGTGCTCAGCCTTTTTGTTTTCCATTCAGCATCTGTTGGGCTGCCAGTGTGCAGTGCCAGGTTTGCTAGGTGTCTTTTGTTTTCCTGTCATTCCTTCTTCCCTTTGTTCTTTATGTGTCTAAAAACCTGTCTTTTGCTCGTTATTTGGACTCCTGTGTTCACCAGTATGTCTTTGTTATGTTCATTTTTGTTTTAGGATCATTTCAAGTTCTTATGCTGATCTCCTCATAATATTAACCAGCTGTATTAATGAGATAATAAACCAGATTTGTTGGTGATGAATTGATCCATTCAACTATTGGATTTAATTAGAAAGACACTTAACATTCCAGCAGATGTTCTTATTTTGTTTCATTATCCTTGTGTTACCAACAGTGGGATATTTACATCATAAAGTCCTCAGCCTAAGGCCTTGTTGCTGTGCCATAGACTACAAAAAATGACAGGAAACCCATAAATATGTCTTAAGCAAATTTTGATTAATTCCTTTTTCATAATTTCAATTCTCAGACTTTGCAATGCCTTGAATTTTCAAAGTATTCTTCATTTAATAATAAATCGATTAATCTGTTTTAAAATAGTTTGATTTCTTCTTCCCTAGTTAAAACCCCTTGTCTTTGGACTTACCTCCTTTTCGTCTGGTCCTGTGACTCGCACACTGTGGCAGGCTTATGCTAAAATTGTGTGAGACAGCTGAGGCTGTAAAGCTAAGGAGGTTCTGCTTCACCCTACTGCTGCTCACCATGCACCCCTTAGTTGGCTCTTGCCCTTGGTGGACTCTTGTGGCAGCATTTTCAACATTCTTGAGCAAAAAGGAAGGAAGGAATGGTTCATAATGGTAAAGAGCTGGAGTGACTCATCCAAGGATTTGGCAAGCCTGGGAGCCAGCACAAGCAGAAGGGCAATGGCAGATGGGTAGGAGTGGTGGGATAAGGTGGAGAAAGTCAGGATAATGAGACATCCCTGTGCTTCTTGAGGGCACCAAGTGGTTACACTGGGGACCATCTCTGGGGACCTTGCCTTACAACGCTCCCATTCAAAAGCCAAATCTTTCCTTACTTTTCTTCCTGATAATAATATCTGTTGTGTTGGCCATAGCATTGCCTTGCATATTGCTTTGTGATAATTGCATGTGTGATTGTGCAGGTGGAGTGCACTGCCTGCCCTGCTGTAACTGTGTTATAACTGTGTGGGTGGAACATTTACTTAATTGTGCAAACCAACGTTGGTTTGGAGCTTAGAATAATTGTATTCAAAAGTAAAGATGTTCCAGTAAGGAAAATTAATCCATTTTCATCTTGTTGGTTCACTAGCTGTGAAGATTAACTAGTCTATATTGTAACAATTCATAAAATAAAATAAAGCCATATAATTTCAAAGCCAAATGCCTTCAAAGTATTTATTGCATTTTCCCCTGAAGAACTTGGTATACTTCTTAGTTTTAGTTTTCAAAGAAGGTGTTCCTCTGTTCTCTTCATTCTACTAATCTACCTTTTTTAGCTCTGAATTAGGTGTTAAAGACCATAGTTTTATCTGTCCTGTTAAAGGTTGAGCAACGTGGTGTCAGCTGCCAGTTCTGTGACTGAGAAAGGGATTTTCTTATTTTCTGAGTTCAGGGGGCTTTCTGTGAAGCCTTTGGGATGTCCCGTTGCATAACAGTCATGCTGCTGTTCTATTAGACAGAGAGGAAAAACTCAGGGGCAACAACATGATTCATCCAAAATTTAATGGATGGGTTTTATAAGGCTCTCTTCTCACAGAGAGTCTCATGTGTCCTGTGCTGTTCATCACAGACACAATAAGCAAAGGTGATATATTTTGCTGTTAATACACCTTTTATTTTCCTAAGTGGTAAGCAGGAGGGCCAGCTGAAGCATTGCACGAAATCTCATGTTATTTGAGCAAATTGCACCCAAAAAAGTGCTATGCAATGTTAACAAATGCAGAGTAACACAGGAGTGAACACACAAAGAGTATAACCACTGTCTTGTGCATTCACACCTGATTTACAGTTTAAGAGACTGAATCAGAAGAGAATTCAGTGGTTAATTCAATGATCCTAAAAGCAAGTGAAATACCAGAAATAAAAGGTAAATAGAAGAGAGATCAAAAAAGAAAAAAATCTGTGCTGATTTAGAAACAAATTTTCTTCCACTCTTGGACATTTTCAGGCTACCTCTTCCACGTTACATGAAGGGTAGAGTAGAACTAGCCTTGAGTTGAACCAGGACATCAAGGAATAAAGGAAAAATTTCATAAAATCATTACAAAAATATGAAAAGTTGATGCAAGTTTTTGTCGGTGTTAAAAAAACAAGAATTTCAAATAGTGCAGGAATATGTCAATGGAGAAAAAAAAATAAAAGCTGCTTTTCTGAGGGGCTCATATAGCCTTTGACTTAAACTCTCCCTAGTCAGACTTCTGGAAGACTATTCTGTTAGTGTGATTTCTGTTTGTTTGCCCTATTTTTGTGCCATTCCTAGGTAATTGCTTCTCACCCTTGTCAGCCAGGGCACATGCACCAGGGGAGTATTTAATCCTTCTCTGTGAAGTTATTCTCATTGCAATAGATTCTAAGAGAAAAGCTTGCTACTTTTCCCTCATTTTCAAATGTCTCTGCATGTAGGAGTCTTGGAGTCTGAGAATACATCTGAGAGTTTTTATTTCCCTGTTAGCCCTGAGCTGTGCTATAGTTAACAGCTTTTATTCAGTACCTGTAGCCACTCTGCTCCAAATATAGAAACAAAATTAGCTGCTTTTGCAGAGATTTCAATATTATGCTTGGATTTATTTGTGCTGTTTTGAGGTTTGTGCTACATTAGTCCAGTAAGTGCTGTGCTAAAGGCTGTACATTTGTTCAGCTCTGTGCATTTATTCTCTTGTTCAGTGTTTTTTGTAGCAGATGAGTATAAAGATATTTACATGGATTCCTTTTTCCTTCGCCTCTTCTTTTGAGTGCCTTCGAAAGAAATTGCATAAGCTTCTGCATTTGCCAAACTGCTCTGATAGCCTAAAGTTATTCTCTTGTAGCATTAGCTACTCTGTTTGGGCAGCAAAAAAACCCTTCACCCCAGTTTATTCCTTTCATCAACTCGTGACTACAGTTAAAGACTGAGCAGTTCTGTTTTTCCAGCCCAAGCAGTTGCTATTCACAAGTACCCTTACTAAACAAGGCTCCTTGCCCAAGTTTTGTACCAGTTCCTGCTGCACACACCTATCTGTTGAAAGTTGATTTATTGAGGCAGAAAGGTGCTTATTTATTTGGATTTCTAATGGTTTAAATAGGTTATTACAAGAGAGCTATACCAAACATTAGCAAAAAGCAGTGTTGCTCTTTGCTGGGTTAAGTTGAACTGGCTGACAGAATGTCTTCTTAGTTCACTTGGCATCAGCAATTGCAAAGGAAATTAAGTTCTGCTTTTCTCAGTAAACTTGGTGTAATGCTTCTTCAGGCCACAGGACTGACTGTAAGAATGGACAAAGCTGGACTCTTGCAGGTACCACCAATTTTGCTTGGGAGATTTGACCCTTTCATGAGGATTGCTCTAGCACATGGTGTAGCCACTGCTGTTCTTAAAATAGGGCAAAATGGAACAATTTCTGCAATGCCAGTTTAATAAAGAAATTGCTAAGGGAAGGGAATGAGCTGAAGTGTAGACTAAATTATGAGAAAAAAAAATGTTAGGTTGTGCACAGCAGCTGCATTGCTCCAGGTAACACCATGCTCTGTGTGCTGCCATCCTTCCTCAGTGCTTGGTTTTATGTGAGAAATTGAAGTCAGTGTAACCCAGCCATCAGTGTACAGTCAAGGCAGTGCCTTTCCAGGATGTTCTATGTTTCAGAAGTCCTAAATAGAAGCCTCAACAGTTGTGCAGGACATATGTATATATATAAAATACATATATATTGTTCCAGGAGCAGTATAGAGCTGCTAAAGCTGTGTTCCTCTGCTTTTATCCCCTTTACCACCTGTGGCTCCCAGCAGCTCCAGCTTGCCCTCAGCCCCCTGGGGCAGCCCCACCATTGAGCCACTGCCTGTGCTGTGGCTGCTGTGGAGCTCCTGTTCCTCTGCCTGAACACAGATCTGTCACAGAACTCACACAGGCTTCCCAGGTCTGCCTCTCAATGGGATTCTCCAGCCCTTCTTTAGTTATTTCAGTGTCTTGGTAGAATGGGGGGTAGAGCCCTGATGTATTAACATATTCTCCTAGGAAGAAAGCTAAATTACTGTCATTTTTTTCATTATTTTTCAAATTTTCCATGTAAGCAAGTTACCAGACTGTCAGATTTAGTATACTTGCTAATGTATAACATATATATGTGATTTTTGTTGGGTGAAAGTTATCTGGTAAAAATTAAGGTTCCTTTAACCACGTGTATGTTAAAATTCATGTGTGACAAAATAACAGACTTGAGAGAAGGCCTTTTTCTTAATTCTTCAGGTATCTTCAGAAACTGATGCCCAGGAGGTGCTCTCAGAATAGCAGGAGATGGTTTTGCACTGTGAGGGTGTCTGAGCCTGGCACAGGTTGCCCAGGGAGGTTGTGGAGTCAAAGCCATTTGCATGGTCCTGTGAGAGGATCCTCCTTGACCAGCTGACCTCCAGAGGTCCCTTCCAATCTCATCCAATCTGTCACTCTGTGAAATTTCATTTTTCTACAGAGGTGTTCATGGCACTGCAGGAGTCCAGAGACAGAGCTTATTCTCCTGCTGCACAAACTAACTTCATAATACAGAACACCCATGTTTTCAATTTTCAACTTCAAGAGGGCAGGAACATGGGAGCTTTTTTCTGTTTGCTTTTTGCTATCCAAGATTGATGTATCTAAAACTGAAGATACCTGTTGAAATTGGCATTTGCTTCCAAGATAGACCCTAACCCAAGACTGAGGTAGGATTAATTTGGAAAATGAACACCACATTTTACTTCTGGACAGCTGGAATTTGGTTCGGCTAATGGGGCCAACTGTTTAACTCTCTTGGTCAGTGTGTCTTAATGAATTATACTAATTTATGGAAGAGCTTATGAGTTTAGACCAGTGTTGTTGAAATGGGGAGCACACACATGTAACCCCAGGACAGCATGTGGCAGTGAGTCACCTCTGTGTGGTGTCACCTGGGGAACCTGTGTCTGGCTGGTACAGTGTGGTACAAACAGGGGCCATTCACCTTTCCACATGGAGCCTGGCTGCCCCTTCCTCAGCATCTGTACACTTAGAAAGTGCTCCAGTGGGCAGAGGCATCTGGTGGCAGTAATCTTGATCAAGGAAAGTCTTTTGTCATAGAACAGGGAATTAGATGTTAATGTGAAAAAAAGGCAAGACAAATACATATCTTCAAGAGTCAGTCAGAAAATTATAGAAGTATTCTGCAAAAAATAAAAGTATAATTGGGAAAATTAACATGCAAAACAGTTTGTGGTATGCAGTCTAAATCCTTCCTGACACTGAGCAATGTGGCTCAGAGTATCAGGGAGCCACAAAGAGTGGTTTCATTAATATCAACAGGTAGATTGGATAGTGAGAAGAAGAAAAGTAGGTTTCCCATCATAAAATTTCTTTAGTGGTAAGCAGACCACTTGGATGTGACTGACTTGGTGTCAGCTGGGAGTTTCATTTGAGAAAGACACCTGAGAACTGTCCTGTCCTGACCTCCCACTGTCCCTCTTGGAATCAATGCAGTCAACCTGCTTACAAGCATCTTCTCCTCAAGTGATCCATGAACAAAACCAAGACTCAAACAGGTTTTACATGTACTACCTAAAAGTACTCCAAGAGATGTACATTTATTTACTTAGTCAAAATTAATTTTTTTATTCTTATTTTAGATACCGAGTGTATTTTGGAGCCTCTATCTCTGCCAGAAAGTCCAGGTGGTGTTGATGCAGTAGAAAGTTCTCCCTATGTGCCTTGTATTTTCTGCACAGAATGCTATGTCTTAGCAGACCAAAACCAGCTCCTGAAGCACATGATTATTGAACACAAGCTCGTCATAGCAGATGTGAAACTGGTGGCAGATTTTAGAAGGTAAGGGTTATGTCATTTTAAATGAGTGTGTGTGTGTGTGTGCAGATGTTATTGAAAGCTTTGGAAAAGTAGAGATCATCTTTTTAAAAAGACATTGTGGGAGGATTTCTGCTAACTTTTCTTATGAGCAATTTGCTGCTGGGCTCTAAGGTTGTTTTCCTATTTCCTTTCCTCTCCCTAGTGCCTAGATGTTGCTGGGACTAGTGAGCTCAGTTTTAGAATACATGGCAATTCCTGTGTTTGGCATTTTTTAATATATCCAAGGGTCTTCTCAGGTCCTGTCACTGATCAACAAGTTGTGTGCAAACTAGAAAGCTGGTTTTTAGCAAAGCCCATTCCAGACAATCAGCTTTCTTACTCTGGGGTTTTATTTGTGTAGGGCAAAACTCTTTCTATCCCTGTACAATGTCCTAAAGCTGTGTATTGTACACAGAAGGTGCTCAGTACAGGATCTCTCACATTCTGGGATGAAATTTGTTTGTGCTACTTTAAGGACAGTATTCCCCCATCAAAATCACATTTAATCCTTAACTATGCTTTACAGTACTGTGATCTACACACAACTGTGACTCCTACAGCTGTGTCATTGATCATCTCATCAGGGTCACATTTGGCTTTCTCTCTCTTAACTTCTCCAGTAGCTGGCATGGCCCCAGCTGGCTTGGAACTTCAGAGACAGGGTTCTTGCCTGGCATTTTGCTTTCCACAGTAATGTGTGGGCCAGGAGGAAGGCTAGACAGTACCTGCCAGTCTGTAGATACTTCTGCTGTAGTATTTAAGTGTTAGACAGAAAATTCTCAACTAAAATGGGTTTTCTAGTAGGTCTTCTCTCACTAGTTACTAAGTCAAAATCAAGACCTTGTTTCTATCAAGACTCAAAGAAAAAAAGAAATAATACCATATAATTTAGGAAGAGAAATGTAAGCCATATAAATTAAATCCTTAATCAAATGTATGAGCTTAATGTTGCTTAAAATTGAAAACTGATGGTAGTTTTTGTTAGCTTTTCTGCTGAAGGCAGGCAGAAGGAGAATGTACTGTTCTTTGGAGATAGTACTAGTATCTTTGGGTAAGTGAAGGAATCAGAGCTGCTCAGTCATGGACCACCAGTCTAAGCGTGCTTGGGGGAATTATTTTGCATTAATAGAAATGTATTTTAAAATCACCCCTTCAAAAAGGGCCCATTTAGATTATTTTTGCTGCTAATGCAGTTGGAAGGTAGCCAAATCTTACAGAAAGTGGCCCCAGGACATGAAATGATGGAATTGTTGCTCTGAAGTGTGCTTTCTCTGATTTGCTGTATTAGTAAAATAGTCTAATACTATGCACAAAAAAGAGAATATATTCTGAAGTGTTAAACTGAGGTGAAGAAAATACAGGGATCAACTCTGTAAAGATAGTATTATTTTTATATTTAGCAATGAGTTACAGCCAGTCTTAGGAATACATTTCTTGACGGAACTGCAAGAAGTGGATAATCCATAAAGGACGAATGCTAATGGAATTTTTTTTTCTTTTCTTTTTAACTTTGAAGAATAAAGATAAGTTGGCATAAGGGCAGAGGGAAAAGAGATAAGGAGAATAAGCTTCTGCTTCATGACTCAACCTGATCACTCATTCTGTCTCCCTGGAAGTATCACAAGCCATTGGTTTTATCTGGTCATTGATTATTTGGGTTAAGTCTTATGACATGAAATCCCTTAACTGTAATTTCTGTGACACAGACAGTTGTGGGCAGGTGAGTTTGTACCTGTGTTCATTTCTGTCAGAGCAAGATAGAGACATTTATTAAATCTCTCCATTTGCACATTTATGCCCTAAAAGCTCAAGGATGACTTAGTCTGGAAGAACTGCAGTTCTGTGTAGCAGCTCTTTCAGTGAGCACTGCAAACAGGAGCAGGCAGGGGAGAAGGAAAGGCTCACCTCTCACTCACTGACATCTGAGATGCTGCTGAAGGAGCCCCAGCCACGTGTGCTGGCTCCACTGTGTTTAGCTGTCTGCTGTACCACCGCTCAGTCCTCTGCAGGTCAGAGTCAGCAGAGAGAGAGAAAGATGTGCTCATTCCTTGGCTGCTGCAGGTGAAGTCCTCAAATATATTAGGTGAGAATGGTAGAGGCAGCGTGAAACACTATGGGGTGTGATAGCTGTGGCAAGCAAACTTACAGATTGCACAAGTATTAAAAGCTGCAGCTATTTAAAAATGCTCTCATAATAATGAAAACTGATTTTTTAATTATCTTTTTCCTAATTTGGTGGCACAAAATAAGAAGAAATCATTGAATAGCCTTTGCCTTACCAACTCTCACATGATTTATATCATACATGAGTACAAATTTAAGCAAGCATTTAAACATTTTCAGACTATTTTTTAGAGTAAAATTCTGATTAGTTAGCACAAGAGTTGCTTGGTTCCCTTTATCATATAAATGAAGTGATGATTTCTCCTTGGTTCGACAGTAGCTTCCTAGTTCAGTGGAAATCTCATCTCAGTTGTGTTCTGTTGATGCAGCTGTAATACCAACAAAGATAGTACAGAATGGTTTTTAAAACACTGTAGTTGATGGGTTAAACTTTCAAGATATGTTTAGATCTTTTCTTATTCTGCCTGCTGTCTTACCCCCAGGTGTTCAGGGACTTCATTTTTCTGTCTTTCTAGTTGTCTGCCAAGCTACAGCTTTCACTGTAACTCCACAGGAGACCTGCCAAAACCTCACTTTTGTCAAGTTGTTGTTTTTTATTGAGTTTCAGCTTCCTGACTGCGTCTTGCAGAACACAGAGCACAATATTTTGGGAATTTGAGAATGCTCTATAATATAGCTTTTCAGTAAAGATGCATCTGAGTGGCACTTCTGTCTTTAGATGTGAATAGGTCACAGTGTTTATGCAAAGCTTGGTGCAAATCTGCTTATTGAGTTCTTCACTTTGTCAGCATGGTTAAACCCAGTTTAAGTGAAACTGAATTAATTTCATAAATTTGAAAACTAATGTGAAGAAAGAAAAAAGGGACACAGGAGTTAAAGAAACAAAAACACATAAGAATTTAGAGCATGAGAAAAACAAGAGCTAATCAATTTTTTATTACAAGTTTTTCAGTGTTTCCTTTTTCACTGATCATCTCCCCCTTATTTTTAAAGCTACATCCTGTACTGGAAGAGGAGGTTTGCAGAACAGCCCATCACAGACTTTTGTAGTGTGATAAGAACAAATTCAAAAGCTCCACTAGGTAAGTATGCTGCTTGCTCACTCTCTGATGGGCAGATCATGGCATAATTTCTGGATAATATACTGCTGCTTTGATCAGCCAAGTGTGTCTGACACTAGGGCAGAAAACACAGGAGTAATGTTTAACTCTTAGGCACATATCTAAAGTTACCTTTTCCAAGGATTGCAACACATGCTTCAGCACTGTGCTGAGTGAGGATGAGATCAATAGAGGCTTAAATGTGCTGTGAACTGGGGCCTGCTGCAAATCAAGGCCTGGAAGCAGAGCTGCTCACATCGTGCCTGGGGAGACCTTGGTACCCATGAAACATCAGCGATGTCCTTCCAAAAAGATGAGAAGCATTCCCAGTGAGCTGCCTTTGCTGACTTCACCCTGCCCACCTCCTGCACTGATGCTGCTAATTCTTCTTGGACATCAGGGCCACATCCCCCTTCCTTTCCCCTGCCACAGTGCTCCCTGTGCCAGGAGATGTCATCCTCACAGGAGCCACACAATTGTGCAGTTTCCTGGGCTCCAGCACAAGTCTGAAACCACAGTTCACTGTTCTGCTGCATTGGTGGGGTGGCATATTCCATCCTTGGGACAGTGTTGGCTGTGTGAAGGAAGTGTTTTTCTCAGAAACAGCTCTGATGCATTACTTTGGCTTTCCTTTTCTAACAGAAAAACACGGTTTACCTAAAATAGATAACTTTAGAGCTTTTCTGCATCTTTAATTCTCAACTGAGACCTTAAAAGAGAGGAAACACTGCATACAGATGGTGTGAGAGATAGTTAGAAAGTGGAAACTGAGTACAAAATGGATGAAAGTAATTTTTTTCAATTATTTAAAGTAATTTAAAGAAAAGTAGCTCTGGAAAACATGAAAATCATTCCAAAAATCATAATTCTGTTTCTTTTACAAACACTTACCACTCAGTTTGAAAACTGCAAATCAAGCACCTGGAGAGCAGAATTATGAAATATCAATGAGCCTTCTCCCTCTCTCCCCCTCATCACCCCTCCCTCCCCCTCCAGAAAATTGTTCTTATCTTAACTCATTTTCTTTTGTATTTTCCTACATGCTGAGTAATTGTAATTCCTTTGAATAAAATTTGTTGCATTCTTCAATTGGATGTGACCATAAATAGTAAAAAGTTTGCTAAAGATAAAATATCTATAAAATATATAATTAAAAATATAGATTAGGCAAGTCTCAATGTATGGTACTGAACAGTTGTGTATATCCACAGGTGGAAAAATATTTGATGGTAAAAGGTAATGTGATAGATCAGAGCAAGAGGAGGATATACCAAATTATGATAGCTTCTGAAAACTGACAGTTACTTAGGGAAATAACTGTTAAGATAAAATTAAAGGGTATTTCAAATTTCTTTCATGCTGACTTTAATCTGTAACCAATGTAAATGCTAATTGTTTTATGTATCCAGAAGAACCATCACAAAAATGAATAAAGCTGGTAGTGGAGAAAAGCTGTGCAGGACTTTCGCCTTCATACTCCAATATAAATATGCACAAATATTTAAACATGTTTCATTAAGTTATGAAATTAAACTAACTGACTTTTGTAGGTTAAAAATCACATCCTTACATTGTTAATGTATTCCAAAGTCTTAGCAAATTATCTGCCAGTAGTATCCAAAGCAGCTGCAACTTCCCATTCCTTACTCACACTTTCTAATCTCTTAACAGAGGAACAGGACAATTATTTTCTTTTATGTGATGTTTTACCAGAAGACAGGTTACTTCGAGAACAGCTTCAGCAAAAGAGACTGGTAAGAAGTTATTGTTTCATTTTTTAAGGTAAACACTCCAATAAAATAATATATAATAACTTAGCAGGCATTTTAAAGTGAAAGCATTTTTTGCAAGATGGCAAAATTCTGATTTTTTTTAAGCTCATTTCTCTAGCTGCTGCACAATCATACACAAATCTCCTGTTTATAGATTTTTCCTTGGGATAAATGTACAGGTTGTGTGTCAGTGTTCCACACAAGTGGAGGATACACCCAGAACACTGAAAAAGGTTGAGTGTGCTGAACATTTTTCTGCTTGCAAGGATCTGCAATGCATTGACACACTCTCTTTCATGAAATAATACACATCTAGGGAAATAAGCAAACTAGAACTTGGTGTGAGATACGGTGAGCAGAGAAGGTGACATTTACCTACAAAACCTTTGAGCAAGCTGTTTTTGTGCATTCTCTCTCTCCCAGATTTCATTAATTCACAGTCTCATACTCACAAGCACCGTGGTGTGTGAGTGGAGAAAGTCTGGCCAGTATTGTTTCTGTGAGATGCAAAGGACATGAAATGCCAGCTCTTGGGTCCACATGAGCCATTCTGGTTCTTCTTGCCTGATGCCAGCCTAGTACTGTGGGCAGACCTTGCTGAGCTGTTAGGCATTGTCAGTTCTGAATGTATGTCAGTTCTTCAAGTTCAACTCTTGCTGAGCAGCTTCCAGGAGTCTTGGGCCAGATTTTTGGGCAGTGGGGTTTTTCCTGGTTTCTTGTTTGAAATAGACATCTGGAGTCAGGTTTTGCTGTTGGGCTGATTTAGAAATGAATGTTACATGGTACATGGCAGCCTTGTTGACCATCTCCTCATGTTAGGATGCAGGGAATTCCACTGGAGATGCACAATACCCTGTGTCTGCACTGTGAGATGTGAGAGTGCAGGCCTTGGGGTCTTTACATTCCTCAGTTTAGTGCTGGCAGCCATGTCCAGAGAACTGTCAACACAGGCCTTTTAACCCTTTGTTGTGCTGTTTCTTCTGGTATGTTTATATTACAAGTTTGTACATACACAGCATGCAAATAAAGACACAGTAAGTGATGTGCATTCAGAATGAAGGAGAACCTTACAAAACCCAAGTTCTAGTCCTAGGGAAATTGGGATTGGCAGGCAAAATCCAGTTGGTTCAGCTACTCTGTGAGTGCTATTCCTGCTTGCTGGCAACAGTAATATTCTTCAGCTTAAAGTAGTGAATGACTAGTGAATCCCCAGAATTCGAGGAATATATACAAGTCTTACACAGCTTTCCATAGGATCCCAGCTTCTGAAAAGGAGAAATTCTGGTGGTAGTTCTTCAACTGGAGATTTCCCATGGAATTAAGAGTTATCTGAGCTGAAACCTGCCTTTCTATATAGGCCCACTGGATTAGCATGGATTCAAAAAACCAGCTGATGCAGTCATGCCTAGGATGCTTCCCTTCCAAAGCTGTCTGGGATCAATAAAAAAGGTTTGTCTGGATCAAAATCTTACCCTTGACAGCAGCTAAGTGTCTCTGGTATTTGCTGTCTTCTGATCTAGTAGTGATCCTTTCCCAAAATACTCACTTTGTCTCCTGCAATTGGCAGCTCAAAAATTTCTGAATTCAGTAATATGAGCCTCCAACTCTGAACCCACAACACCTTCCAGGATCCCCACTACTTGCAGGAGTGAGCTGTGCAGCAGCTTGACCACACACTGGGAGAGAGCCTTGTATTTGGTCATTTTGAACCTGTCATGTCACACCTGTCAGGTTTTTGTATTAGAAGAGATGGTGAAGAATTTGTCCTTAGTATTATCCAAACCATTCGTGACTTGTCTCCTGATTTATCTGCCTTACATTCTGTCTTTCATTAGTCCTGTGCTGGAGGGCACACTCATGGTGAAGAAGGATAACAACATCCTGGACTGGTTTAGGAAGAGTGTAGCAGTCAGGTCAAGGGAGATTGTCCTTCCCCTCTACTCAGCACTGCTGAGACCACATCTGCAGTGCTGGATCCAGCTCAGGGCTCTCCAGTACAAGAAAGATATGGACTTCCTTGAGCAACTCTGGTGCAGGGGCACAAAGATGCTCAAGGGACTGTGACATCCTGCATAGGAGGAGAGGCTGAGACAGCTTGGACTGTTGAGTCTGGAAGACAAGGCTCACTAAGGGGAACTTACTGATGTGTATAAATACTTGACGAATGAAAAAGGAGACAGATTCTTCTCACCTGAGCCCTGAGGATAAAAGGTAATGGGCATGAATTAAAAACCAGGAAATTCCCCCTGAAAACAAAGAAACACTTTTTTTTTTTACTGGGAGGGTGGTCAAACACTAGAGCAAGTTACCCAGAGAGGTTGTAAACTCTTCCCCTGTGCACAGTCAAAAGAAAACTCAACACACTCCTGGGTAGCCAGGTAGAGATGACCTTGCTTGGGCACAGAGGTTGGACTTGTTGCTCTCAAGAGATCCTTGCAACCTCAATGATTAAGTGATTTGAGGTTGAGGAATGCTATTTAGTGGTTCTTCACAGTGCATAATTTCTGCACTTCTCTGTATCTTTAACAGTTTTCTACAAAACTTCTGGGTTTGTGAAAGACATGTGGGCATGCAGTGTCATAATGATACTTGTTTCCCACGTGTATGTCATGTTTGTGGCTTTCAGGGAGGAAAAAGGGTTGTGTGCAGCTGATGTTTACATAGAACCATCTTATTACAAATAATATCTCCTAGCTGCTATAAATTGGAGTGTACCTTTTTGCTTTTTAAAGGGCATTTGTTTCTGATTTTGTGGTGTTTCTTACTATGCAGTTCTGTACCAACTAAGCCTTCTCTCCACTGCAGTGCCAAGGGCATGAGGAGTCTGTTGGCAGGTGAGCAATCTCATCTGCTCTGCAAGTAGACATTTCCTCAAACTCTGGAATGAGTGGAGAATTTAACCCAAAGCAAGTGCTGGTTTTGTTTACAGAGTAATTAAATTAGGAAAGAAAGAAATATGCATTTTTATTTTGGTGCAAAATCATTTGCAGTTATCACTGTTTTGAATTTCAGAATTGTATCCTCGGTTTTTACAGAAGGATTTTGTGAAATCGAGCTGCAGCTGTAGTTGGGGCTAATGGAGTCACTTCTTTAGTTACAGCAATAAAGTCTGTTTATTTTTTCATTTCCCTTTGCTGCAATCTGAGTGTTGACTTGCAAGTTAAATAGATATTTTGCTTTGTAAAGCCTTTACCTCCAGACAAGTCCAGCAATTAAGAGTGAGCTGGCAAATGGGCTCATGTGAGTTGCGTAGAATAAAGACCAGAACTATACAACTTTTGGTGATTTTTCTGCATCCTTTGAATCCTCACTGCTGTCTCCAACAGCAAGCCCAAACAAGGACAAATGCTGTCTTTAAAATGTGCTGCCTGAAGCATTTCATTCTGCAGTTTTGAAACTGCAGTTTAGGAATATTTCAGGCTGTATTGCAGCAGGGAGCTAGCCAAGGTGGATGTCATGCAGAGACATAATGGTGATTGTGATGTATTGAGAGAGTCCAAGGAATGAGCCTGAAGTAGGTTAGAGAGCACAGCTTGCTGAAATAGCTGACAAGGCTGTGAAATACAAAACAGATACAGTCTTTTGGAAAAACACAGTCTTGACAAAGATTTCCTAGTTGTGAAGCACTGCCAGGCAAGGAAGTACCGGCAGCAAAACTGAGGATACATGGAGGGGCAGTGTCAGAATAAGGCACCTGGGTGTTTTCTTTAAATAAAAAAACTAACATCCCCAGACCTATTTTTTTGAAAATACATGCTTCCTACAACAGCACTGACCTTGTCCTGCTGTCATGCATACAGATATTCACCCATCGTCTGACTGGTAGTTTTAGGTGGGAGCTTCTCTTTCTCCCAGTAAGTAAAGACCCCAAAGAGGAGTCTTCACCAAGACTGCAAGCTGTCCCAGCTTCCCAGGAAGAGCTGTTTGTGTATGATCCCCAGTTTGTCACAATCTGAGGCTGAGACAAGGTTCAGGAGGTTGAAGATATGCACTGGAGGGGAAGAAGGTGTTAGTCCAGTTTAGTGTAATGCAACATCAGGAGTGCTTGTGGCATGTGCCACAGCTTCTTACAGAAACTGCCAGGGCTGTGTCCTCTACCAGGAAAAAGCCCTCTAGGTCGCCTGCAAGTAGCTGTGTAGGACTGAATTTGCCAATCCATGGGGTGTTAGGTGGTTACCCATAAACCTGCTCATTGATACCAGAGGTGAAGCTGAATCACAGCTAGAAACATTAAACTGATACATTTTATACAAAACTATTTAAATAGTTGCATAAGATCTCACCCTGGACTGTATTTATTTCCATGCACCATGTAGATAAAGTTAAGATAATTTTACTGGAGCTTAGCTGGGACACATACTGCCTTTGGAAAAATTTGGAATATCTGTGAGAACCCTCACTCAAAACATACTAACATCTGGTTTGTGCCAGCAGTACATTTCAATTTTATATGTTCATTGTTACAAGTAAGGATAAATATGTATAATAAACTTATGTGATGGAATGATTTTATGATTATGGTTTTCTCTGAATAACTATATCTGTTCCTTTTCATAGAGAGAAATTCTAGAACAGCAACAACAAGAGAGATATGACACAAGTTTTCATAGTGTGTGTATGTTCTGTGATCAAGAATTCACAGGAAACAGGTTTGTTTATTGCCCTGTTTGCTTCTGTTTTATTTTTTGATACCTGCTCGGCATCTTTGTTTATGTTTTCAATGTCATTGAACCAGTTAATGCATAATGGTAGGACTCAGACGCTAGAATTAACTTTAAGGTATAGTTTATGTATTTCTTTCAATTGAAGTGGCATTTTAAATAGATTCTGTCTTCTCAAACTTTTTTATTTATTCCAGTGCAATTATTTCTACTACACAGTATGCTGGAGTTGGGAACAAACCATTTTAAAGAGAAACTTCTTTTTGCAACTGTTTTAGTGACAAGGACAGCTGTGTAAGCTAGTGTGATGGCTAAAAAAACTTTTCATCCAGTTGTATACTTTCTTGTTTAAAACTCACCTAACTAGTGTGAATTTGAATATCAAATGAAAAAGAGGAGAGGAAAATTAGAGTGAGAGCAGAGGGCTTTACAACATCAGTCAAGTGTGAGCAAGAATTGCACTGAAGTGCATGCTCCAAAGGAACTGTGTTTATTCAGAGTAAATCAGTTTCAGTTGGGGAGGGTAAGTCTGCTTGCATGGGTAGTTCTGGTAAATCTGGACAGATAGAAGCACCAGGGGTCATTTTCCTGCAGGTCATCCCAGTGTTCTGTGAGTGTCCCTCTCTACTGCCTGGTGACATCCTCTGCTTCCTCCTGAGTCTGACAGGCAGAGGGCATGTTTGAAAATCATGCCTGGACCAGGTAAAACCAAGCATCAATATTCAAATATTTCTTTAGTCCTCAAAAGCAGAAGCTGAGGCATATAGAGAGGTTGGGCACCTAAGGAATTTACCAGTATATGTCTGTCAGAAGAATATCTTATTTAAACATCCATTATTTTGTGTACACTTTTGAGTGCCATTCATGTTGCTGGTGTGAAGCAATATTGATGTAAAAGCACATTGCATCCAAGAATTTCTGCTCTGCTAACCAGCAGAGAGAAGTCTGACGAAGGGCTTTTTGGAATGCTTCTCAAGGGGGTTGTTTGAAATGTGATTTGCTTATACAGAGTAATGAATGAGCTTTGCTAACAGCGAGGGTCAAAATAAACTATATTGTAATTTTCATTTAAAGGATTATATTTCATGCATGTGGATGGAGCAGTTGAAATGTTACTGAACATTCAGCAGAGCTGAAAATGAAAAGCTTCCTGTTTCAATAAAATTGCATTCTTATTTCCTAGCAGTGGCAGCAAGACTATTACTGTTTATTTAACATTGGCTTTTATGCAGTTTTAGAGCCATTGGTGTATTTTAAATAAGTAATTAAATTATTCTTATGTATATGCAAGAATATGTAACATTCTATTTGAATGTCTTTTGTAGATCTGTTCTTCTCAATCATATGGCAAGAGAGCATGCCTTTAACATTGGGCTGCCAGATAACATTGTGAACTGCTATGAGTTTTTGGCTGTATTACAGGAAAAGCTTGACAAGTGAGTAGAGTTTTGTTTGTTTTCAATAAACTTGGGTTGTATTTCTTTTAACTTGGAAATAGTAAAAATGAATTCCACATTTGTGACTAGTTAAGAAGAAGCAAAGAGAACATGTAAGTTTATTATGAGTCCTCTTAGAAGTCTTTTTGTTGCCTTATTGAAAGCCAGTTCCAAACAGTTAATAAATAGTATGAAGTCAAGTGCCATGTTTCACTTAGGTGTTGCACAGTTTGACATCGATAATAGCACATGCCTTTTTCTCATAACTGTTAGCATTAATGTTCTTTCTCATCGTGACAAACTTTTTGCTAAACATCTCCTTAACTGCTGAATACAGAGTCCTTGTTCCAGTCTTCTTTTGCCTCCATCTACCATCGCTGTGGGATGTTTGCTCTCTCCCTTTTGTACTGCTTAGAGAGCCAACCCAGAGCAGAAGGGGATAGATACATGTTAACTTTTCCCAGAAAAGAAGACATTTTAAGAATGCCTTCTCTTTTATCATTGGTGTTGCCGAATGCACTGAATTACCATGCTCACTGATAATTTGCAGCTCTACTGTTCATCAGTAGGACCTGAAGCTTTCAGTTCAAGGCGGTTTTCTCAAACCTGATCCTCTCTATAGTTAATGCACATGCTGAAATTGTGTCCAGAGGAGTGAAAGGCCACTCCCCCTACAGCTGAGAATAAACATATTAGCTATGCTAGTAGAATAGTACCTGAGAATAAATTACTAGAGGAGAAAAATCTTGTTTCAGGCAAATAAAACTGCATTATGTATGCTGACAGAAAGCCTTCTGTACTCTTCATGGGAATGCCTTTCTCAAGTAGAGCAAACACTTTGCTGTTAGCAGGTGGAGCAAAGCAGATATTAAAATTCATAGATGTATTCTGGCATCAGACCTATGATTCCCCAGCAAGGCAATCTTGATTTGAAGTCTGCAAGCATAGGGAGAGCTCAAAACTTCTTAAATGTCTTGAAAGGCAGAATGATACTGAGAATCCTGAATTCCTGCTGCACACAAAATATCTGAGGGGAATCTGGAAACAAAACAGTTTTATGATGCTGATTTAAGGCAATGCATGTTCTGTTTTGTTTGAATTGCTCTGAAATACATACTGTGGTAAAATTCTCATTTGTTAATGAATGTTTTCACCTTCTTAAGTAATGTGTATATACACCTAAATAATACTTTCCTGTCTATGTACATACATATATGCAGGTACCTATGTGTATGTATGTCTGTCTGTGAATTATATTTACTACTCTGTCTGTGTGGATATGAATTTACTTACAGAATTTTACTTAGGATTTCAAAACCCATTGACCATCCTGGCAAACTTTCATTTGCCCTCCCTGTTGAGGTACAACTATAAAAACTTTCTGTTTAGCTAATTTAGATTGTTTCAAAAGATAAGTAGTGTGTTCACAGTTTGTTTCTTTTCAATCTGAATTACAAAGGAGCAATTACAGATGGATTGGATGTTAGTGTAAGTCCATGCTGAGTTACAGAGCTCACACAGTGAGCAATCAGCAGCCTTTCTGTGCCTGCTTTGGGTAATCAGACTTTTCTCCCACTTTGCATATGGGGCAAATAGTAAAATTTTTTGTTATCTATATTTATCATTTTTTGTGATTGTTATTTCTGTTTGACTCTACTGTGATCTAAGATTATCTTGTAATTATTTTTTTTTCAAATAAGCTTTCTGTTTCTTTTAGTTTGCTGTGACATGCTTAGGTTAATCATATTATATATAACTCCAGCTTATTTAAGTTTATTATTTTACACTATTTTCAGTTTAACATGTTTAACCTGTTTAACAATTTAACCTGTTTACCTTTTTATCTTAGCTTGCAGTGTTTATACTGTGAAAAAGTCTTCAGAGACAAAAACACACTT
Source organism: Ammospiza nelsoni (assembly GCF_027579445.1). Lineage (NCBI taxonomy): Eukaryota > Metazoa > Chordata > Aves > Passeriformes > Passerellidae > Ammospiza > Ammospiza nelsoni. Next base: position 26,725,801 of record NC_080637.1, on the reverse strand, counting down.
AAAGATCACATGAGAAAGAAGCAGCATCGCAGAATCAATGCCAAAAATAAAGAATATGACAAATTCTATATCATTAATTACTTGGTAAGTAGTTCTGTGAATAATTAGCAAATTGACTAAAGAGATACAGACATTATCTGGTTAAAAGTGAATAAATCCAAACTAGCAATTAGTATAAAGGTCAAAAATCAAGTGAAGTATTCTTAAGAAGTATGCTCATTTATGGTGTGATATTCTGGATAATTGTCAAACTTAAGCACTAGTAAACATTTTTTCTTGAGACTTGATTTTGAGAGATGCAAGAGTGTAGCTTGAAGAGACACTAATCATCATGTCATTAGTGCTCAGTCTCTGCTTTAAAAACAGAAGGGAAGGTGAGATTGAGCAATTAAGTAAATGGAGGCCTAACTTAAAGCAAGTTGGCTTCGAGCTCATTTTCTACAAACCTGAAGCTGGAAGTGCTCTTCAGAGGATAAATTAAATGCAAAGAGGAGGAAAATGAAAGACACAGAGATGAAAGAAAAACAGTTAGTTTTTAGCCTCCAGGTAGGTGTATGTTGCTAAATATTTTTTTATCTCAGACCTCTGAGAGAGTGTGCATGTGTATGTAACAGATTTTCATTTGCTGCCTTCAACTTATGAATATAGGAGCTGCTTCAAAAGCTGCTATGTTCTGTCCCAGAAATAACTGTGGTTCACCTGAAGTAGTCTTTGTGCCTTCTACATGTGCTAATATCCAGGTTATAAATAGGCATTCATGACTGTTTTACCTACTCTTTCCTTTTAATTTCTCTCCATGGGTGTTATATTAATACTGAGAACAAAAATTTATATGTTTAATGCTCTGCCAAGCCCCTTCTAACCAAGACAGAATGATTTCCCTTGGTGACATTTTATATTTTTCTTCCAAAGATCAGTGATCTGAGACCTGGAGGTTTTTTCCTAGATATTCAAATGTCTCAATGTTGAAAACTGACCTGTATTTGCTACACAGTGAGGAAAAAGTTGTGAAGCTGTGTAGGGTAGATGTTCTTAGATCCTTCACAGAACTGAGCATTTACTTCTCCTTTGGAAGTTAACAGATTTTAATTTCATATAATTGTTTTAAGTGATTTTAATAGTTTCTACCTTCTCTGCTTGTCCTGCATGAAATATTATGTTTTCAGAACTTGGCATCTTTTTAAATGATCTTTTGTCTCTCATTTGCATTCATTGTTTACATTTTAATCTGTTCCATCTTAGATCAGGAAATTGAGCTGGGTGACTCCCCAGAATCTCTGAGAACCATGAAGCACTACTTGAGAAATCTGAGAGACATGGGAGAGACAGGGAGGTCATAACATGGATACAGACACAATGGCTGTGCCATGTTAATAAGCAGAATATGCCAAAGTAAATATGACAGCAAGGCTGATATTCACATACCTAACCTGTTTTTTCCAGTTGCTCCAAAGCTGGTGGTCTTGCCCATATCACCTGAGGATGGTCTGTGTTCTTTGCTTGCTGACCCACATGCAGGTGTGCTCTGAGTGATGCTGCTGCTTGTGTGGCCCCAGACCATGCAGACTTTGACAGTCAGGGCCTTGGTCCCCTCTGCCTGCAGCTGGGATTCTGGCCAGCACCTGGCAGGGTGCCTTCCTGTGCCAGCCTGATCCAGCTCAGGTGCTGGTCACTGAGTAGCATCACTCAGACATGCATTCCTTCATGTTCTGGAAATTACAGACAACAGTAAATATGACTCAGATAAGCTATGTCAAACCACCAAAATGTTTAAAATTGGGCAGTGGGTACTGCATATGCAAGATCTGCGCCAGTACATCTTCTGGGACATACTTGAATGATCACAATTCTTTGTCTGGCTCTACATGCTCTGCTACAGCCACATTGTCTTTCCACACATTTTCAGTTGTCTCCACTACAGTCTACTCAGGGGACTGTTTCTGCTCAGCCTTTCTGATCCTTCTGACTATACCCACATCAGAATTTCTGACGTTTCTTCTTTTAAAGGAAGAATTTTTTTTAAAGGTCAAAAACAGACTAAAAACTCTGTCTTAAACACTTATAAGATGGTTCACTAATAAAATACATGTTTGCACACAGGAAATTTTTTGGAATGTTCCTACATAATGGAAAGTGTTTGCTTTCCAAACAGCCTTTTATAACCCTTTTTTTTCTGCACAGAGACAGGAAGACTAAAAGGAACAACCTCAGTTTCTTCACTAGGAGTTCAGTAGATTGGCATTTACATTTTAAGGAGGAGATATTCTGTAGAGCACATACATGCTCTACAGTAGATTATATTAAATATGATAGGATGGATTTTTTTCAAGCTGCAGCTATATTCAGTAAATTCTAGATGTTACACAAGATCTGCTTTTTGTAATGGCTCAATGTAGTGATTTTCTTTCTCTCCCCTAACACCTCACAACTTACCAGAATGATTTTTAATGTGTACTATCAAGATTTACTCATTTTTCCCAATGAGTGTTAGAGGTGTGTGTTTCACATTGCTGTAAATGCCCAGGGGATTATACAATTTCAAAGACACAAACATGGTTTACATATCACATCTGAAATGATTCCCCAGTGGATTTGGAGGTCTTTTGACTGTATTGTGTAAGTGTGGAAGATTATACCAATCCTACAGAATGGCTTGAAGTGTTAATTCAGAGACATGAATTGGCACTGGAGTGCAAAGAACTAAGCAACAACGTATTTATGATATACAGATGTAGAATTCCTTATTTTCTTTTCTTAAAAAAAAAAACACCTAATTTCCTTGCTTCTCTGTGTGTATTATCCTGTGGCCCCATGGCACACCTTACACAAAGAGCCAAGTAAAAATGGAGAGAGAAGAACTTTGTAATGTGGTGCCTGCTGGAGGCCATGAAAGAACAGAAGGCAGTATTAAAACTCTCTTATTCCCAGAGGAACAGAGGCAAACCCAGACTGACAAGACCTTCCTTTTTGTATTCACCTGATTGTTACCAGCAGCACTTTTAGGTATGGAGTATCCTTTGTAGGAAGGCCAGATGTCTGTTTTCAAATTGACTAATGGCATGTATCTATATACAGTATGTAGCATCAGTGAATTAATACACTTACAACTGAACTAGGCAGCTGAGAAATGGTACCTGCTACTTACTAGAAAGCTTGTTTCATAAAGCCTTTATTTTCCTCAAAAACAAAAAGATATTTTCTCCTTATTGCCAAGCTCTAGGTCATCACTATTATCTGGGGGCCAGGGGAAGAATATTTTATTATGGGAATCACTTTTTATATTTAACCTCTTTTGATTTGTAGTGTTTATTTTGTAAAATAGTAAAGGGAAACTCTTCATAAGTTGGTGATGATTCAAGATTTAATAAAATCCCCCAACTGGGGAATGCTTCATATTGAAATTCATCCAATGAGGATTAACTAACATTGGGGTAAGGCCATCTCCTCTTCCTGACGCACCATCTCGAGTCCTGCAGCAATATAAACCACATAACATAACTCAGATCATCACAGCAAGGCAGGTGAGAAAAAGGGAAAATTTGCAGGGGAAATCAGCATATGTTTGGAGTTTGTGAGCTGCCCAGGCCTGGATCTCCATTTGCATGTAGTTTGGGAACTGCTCTTTAGGGAACACTGCTTGAGATACCAGCTGCTGTTTCTAGTTTCTCCCATCTCTGCACTTTTTTCAAGATGGGATGTGTTGCCTCAGTGAGGCACACAGACTTTCTTCCTGTAGAACAGCACTGTAGTTGCAAAGGTAAATTGCCAGTGAAGCATTTCATCTCTGTGCATTTAGACTACATTTTGGAAGAGGAATTAATCAAACCACACACATTTGCATGTTCTCATTTTTCTATAGCATCATCCTCTCTGTGAGGCACACAGAAAGTATTTAAAAGAAAAAGTTGTTTTTTCTTGAATATATAGCAAGGCCTGCAGGGTTTTTTTAATTATGCATTTTCTAGTGTTTGAACTATTAGCAATGTCAAGTCTCATTTTTTCTCTGGTTTTGTTAAGAATTTCTTGGGAATCTCTAGAGATCATTCCTGGCAGCTCTTGCATCTTGGATGAAAAAGCAAAGAAAATTGAATACTTAACAAAGGCACCCTTGGTCCCAGATGCCCATCAAGATGGAGAACTGAAAAAGTGTTAAAAAAAAAAGAAGAAAAACCTGAAGGATTTTTAGGAATGTTTCAAAGAACTCTTTTCCACCCAATTGCTCAGATTCAGTCTCCTGCCACTTTCATCACAGTGTTCCTAGTTATCCATTCACCATGCAATTTTCCAGTGATACAAGACCTGGTTAGCTTTTAGCTTTTTCCTTTTCTTTTTTCACCTCTGAATATAAATAGATGAGGGAAACAGAGACATCTTACAAGCTCCATCTCTGCCTTCTTCACAGAAACACCATTAAAAACATCAGCAATAACAAAGCTCAGGCATGTTTTTTCCCTTTCACCTTCAATTAAAAGGTGAAGCTTAAGGCTGCTGTTTTGAACATACTCTCTTGTGCTGATACACTTTGAGCTGGTAAGGGGAAACATGGTGAGCATTCCTCTTCATTTTGCAGTGGTTGTGAGCCACTATGTGCTCATTAAGGTGCTAGCATTAGCAGACATAGGAAAGGAGTGTGCAGCTGGGAGAACATGTGGTGAGAGGTGTTAATGGCTTCATGATATCTCACAGTAATGGTGACGTTAATGAGTCTCCCCTCTCACTCAGAGAGCTTACACACTACCATGTAGTATCACTGAATTAATTACACAATTTTCATTCTGTAATATATGATGACATTATGTTTAGAGCTGTCTAGGGACAATTGTTTATCATTTTCCTGATAGACACTAACAACTTTAAAAATTCTCATTAAATTGTTAAATGATGGATATCTTTTCCTTCTTTTTCCAAACACCCATGAAGGCAATAATCACACTTGTTACTAAGAATGTTATTAAATATATTTATTAGTAGGGATATTTCAATAAAATCAATTAAAGTATTATCTTTTTATTAGCTGTCTTTTTTTTTATGGGACAAGATCATCAGTTGTAATCTTTGTGAATCCTCCATAGCCATCAGGTTCAAAAATACTATTCTGATTACTGGTTAGTTTACTTGGGTTTATTTGTTAAGGCAAGAAGAATCCCAAGAAAGAAAAACACTAGCTAAAGATCACTGCTGGTATTTGAGTAGAGCCCTTCAGCTTTTTATTGACTGTTATTTACATCTCAGTCCTGCTGAGAGTGCTCCCATTGTGCTGAAGGCTGCACAAATGTATTGTGATATACTTCTTGCTGAAGGTCTTTAAGGTATAAATAAACAACACAGAAAGCAAAAGGAGGAACAGAACACCATGAATAGATGTGCTTACGTTCATGCCTGAGAAGAGGAGAGAAGACAAAGTGGAGCTCTGTGCCCTGGCTGTCCTGCTTTCTGGAGCACACTGGCTGAGCTGACACCGGAGCACTTTCTGGAGCACTTCAGCTAAGCTGAAGTAGTTGCAGGGAATGTTTTTTGTTTGCACTGGCACAGCCTTGGCAAGGACAGCTCTGAGTGCTGCAGCTGGAGCCCCACGTGGGGCAGCTGCATGGAGCAGCACCTGCTGCTGGAAAGGCAAGGTGGGCAGATGGGAGGGCAAACTTGAGGTATTGATAACATACCTGCCTCAGGAACACTTGGGAAGTGTTGCACTGTAGGGGGATAGAATATAAGAAAATAAAGGTAGTATAGAAAGTAATCTTACCCCCAAGGAATTGCAGCTGGGTTAATTATTAGAGGTTAGGAGCAGGCCTGACTTTCACAGGCCACAGCTGTCACCAATAAGAAGAAGAGTGTTATAAAAGAGTGGATTGGTGGGTTGAGGGGAAGTGGAGTTGGTTAGCTACTGCAGGAAGAACAGAGGCAGTGCTTAGAGGAGATGCCCATGAGAAACATTAAGGAGGTATGAAACTCTTGCAATAAGGAGACAAGAATATGAAACCTTTGCAATATAATGACAGCATTGCACCGCTGGTTTTCTTGAGAACTCTGTGCCGAATCATCTTCCTCTCAGCTCTGTGTGGGAAGTGCCCTGTTAAATGATGAAAATAATTCTTACTTTAAAAATTCTTACTAAAGTAGTGTTGTATGACTACCTTTTACTCACAGCAGTACTGAAGTGATCCAAAATAAGACATTGATTGTGACTTCTGAGATGTTCATTCAGTTCAGTGAAAATGTGTGATGAGAATTAGGAGATGTTTTTGTCTTTTCTTTTGTTTTTTCCCCCCAGGAATTTGGAAAGTCCTGGGAGGAAGTGCAGTCAGAGGATGACCGGGAATTACTGGATAGCCTAGAAGAGTAAGAGTTACTTATGTATCCATTACACAGACTTGCAGGACCATTATTTTTTTAAGTAGTTGCAGGGAAAATGCTGTGCACAGTTAGTACACAGTTTAAATTCATTTAAGCCAATCAAATCAGCTCCAAATTGTCCTCATTAAAAACACTTTTCAGCAATGAGCGCTGTAATTTCCATATTTCAACCACAAGCTTGTTTTTTGTTTCCTTAGAGCTCAAACAAGAGCCTTCTGTCTTTGTAATGATGTAGACAAAAAGCATTGTTGTTTAATTTTGCACCAGAAAACATTTGAACAGATTCTGCTCAAATTTAAAAATTAAAAGTAAGCATCAGAAGTGTCAGTATGAAGAAGAAATTGTATTAAAAATTGATAAAAAAAGTAATAACTAGAGATTAAAGAAGGATTTCAAAGGAAGCCTCTCAGCAGTGCTGATTCAGGGCAACATCCACCTCCTCTGCGTTCTTCTGTGGTCCAGGCCCTCAGATCACTGCAGAGGTGATTTCCTTGGCCATAGCAAATTGAATAATCAGAGAGTAATTTATGGGAATCAAGGTCCCTGATCTTCCTGATTCTCTCTGTGACTTGAGGGTAATTTTACTTGACTCTGCCTGGTGCAGTAATAGTTCTATCTCTCAGCAGCATTAGGATTTAAATATTTTGGTAAAGTATTCTCTGTGTACTTGTCTAAATGTAGCATAAGTGAGTAATTAATATTTCATAAGTAAATAACACTTAGAGTCAGCTCTGCCTGATGGTTATTACTTTGGCTGGTGTATTGAAAGATTAGAAAGGTATACAGCAATTTTAAAAGACCTCAGAAAAATAAATACTGAAGGCAATATTAAATGACTTGCCAAACTGGATAGAAATTGAAGTTAGGATTCTGTTTATTAGTGCAGACAGTTTAAAGTAGGATTAAATGACTGTCTGCATAGAAATTACCCAATATTAACTGCTCAGTCTTTCTCAAATTTCTAATTTTTTTAGACTCTACACCAGATTGTAATCATGTATCCAGCTATAAATCCACGCTGTCTTTTCCACCCCTTTAAAATATTCAGTTTCTCTGGATTTATTTCTAGTGTTGTGAAAGCAGAATCTGAATTGCCCTTCTCAAAATGTCTCTTCTCTTTCCTAAGACTAAATGAATCTTTTTGACTTTTATTCATAAGAGATTGGTCTGACTGGGAAGAGCATCCTGTATGTGCAGTTTGCCTGTTTTGTGAACAGCAAGCAGACACCACAGAAAAACTCTATCTTCACATGCAGGTAAGAGTTCTTTTAAATAACAGCTTTTTCATCAGTGTGGAATTAAAAATTGTGGTTGTAACATCTTTATTAAGGTCAAATCAGCTGCTGCATTAAAATGCCCTCTTCAGCACAGAACTAAAGGACCTCCAGCATCTATTCTTTAAAACATGCGGAGAAGTCAAGCTTTACATTAAGAGTATGACTAGCTATTACTTGTAAGTGTACAGACTGCTACAGGCAGTAAAGAAATAAATCATGAAACCACTATGATGTAAAAGATGTTAATATATCTTATGGTTAGCATCTGTGTTTCAGTTTTAATAAACTATTTAACAGTATTAAATATGAATGCAAAAGTTTCTGATGAACCAAGACTTCTGGGGTTTGTTTCATGCATTCACGCTTTTGTGTATGTGTATTCATGTATATGTCTGTGTCAGCCCATGAAAAGCTGAGCTGTTTTTAACTTGGAATAGTAGAAGTAGTGGAAATAAGATTTTTTTTTTCCTTCCCTTTTTTTTTCCTCCAGAAATCACATGGATTTCACTTTCCTAAAATAAAGTCAGAGCATGGTGAGTAAGAGGGGCTGTAATTGTCAGCATTTGCCACTAGTGTGGAGAAAACCACATCATAAGAATAGTGGAAAACAAGTTTATCTGTTTTATTTTTGTAGAGACATTTAACTTTTCCATAATGGAAACTGTTTCTGCCAGCTTACAAAAGCAAGCCAAGAACACTTTATTTTTATGGAGCTGTCGCTGCTGCCAAGGATGTGTGCTATTTTCTTTAGACCCATTGGATTCTTTTGCAGAGTAGCTTCTACAAATACCTGCTCTATGAGTTCCAGGTCTGGCTGCTGAAGACTTGGAAGTATTACTATTTTTACTATTATTGTTGTTGTTATTATTGTTATACCTGTTAATGCTTGCCTGCAAGCTAGGAGCTTTGTTTGGCCAATGTTTGCCTTCTGCTATAGAATAGAATCATTTAGGCTGTGGAAGACCTTTAAGATCCTTAAGGCCAGCTATTAACCCAGCACTGCCAAGTCTCCACTAAACCATGTCTCTGAGTGCCACATCTGCACTTATTTGAAATATCTCTAGGCATGGTGACTCAAGGATCCCTTACCCCCTTCAAATCTAGTTTGAAACTGTCTCAATGAGCCCTGCGAACTCCTGTGCAAGGATCCCTTTCCCCCTCTGATTCAGGTGTCTCACCTGTCACCAGTAGGCCTGGGGTCATGTTCACACACCCATGATCCAAATACCCCAAATTCTTCCAGTGACACCAGGCTTGGAACCAGGTATTGATCTGCTGGCTCTTTTTGCTTTTCCCTCATTATTCCTTGCAACTGGAAGGACAGAGGGAAACACTGCTTATGTTCCTGATCCCTTAACTAGTCTTCCCAAGACCCTGCAGTCTCTCTTGATTGACTTGGGATTTCTTGTTTCAACTTCATTACTGCCCACCTGAAAAATCACTAACAGACACCCATAAGGGCAGGAAGGTTTCTCATCACACATTGAACCTGAGCCCCAAGGAGGCAGCAGACTTCCCCTAAAAGTGAGCCTGGTTGGCATTTTGGCCTTCATCCCCTCCAACAGGGAACCTTCTGTGACAATGAGCTGTATTTTTTTTCCTTATGGGAGCAGCTGTTTTGCAGGGCACAGGCTGAGTTAACCCTGGTGGCATGTCTGTGCTGGGTGAGCCATTGTCCTCATCACTGCTGGGTTCCACTGCAGGGGCTCACAACTGTCACACCTGGGGACGTGGGGCAGTCACAGAGGAGACAGGTCTGCTGAAAGGGACTGCCCCTGTCCCTGAAGTCACTGTGCTCAGGGAGGGCAGGGGATGCTCCAAACCGTGCATCCTGTCTGCCTGCTGAGGCTGGCCCAGGGAAGCCAGGCTACAATGCCTATAGTCAGTCTCTCTCTCATTTCCCAAGATTCTTCAACCTACCTGCCTCCTCCTGAACCTCTGTCACTAAGCCTAAAGACAGACTGAGAGGAAACCAAGTGTTTGTAGTTCTTGCACTAAAAGAAGGGTTGGTTTCCCAGCAGCTGGGAGTAAACACTTATTCAGTTAATTTGCGAAGATACAGCATGCAGGCAGTGGTGTCTTTGGTAAACTCTTATCAATCCTTATGCTTAATCCAAGCAAGCATTTTAAATTAAGACTTATGTTACTTGTTCACTACCATCTCTCCCAGGTCTGAACTTCTATCAGCAAGTAAAGCTAGTGAATTTCATCAGAAGAGAAATCCATCATTGTCGTTGTTACAACTGCCAGGAGAAATTTGAATCCAAAGGAGGATTGATAAGTCATATGGAAGAGACCAAACACATTGCATTCCTGCCAGCCAGGTCTACATGGGATCAACCACAGTAAGGGCAAATACATTTCTTCCAGCATTTATACTTTTACTTGATAATTTCTGTGAAACAGTAAGTTGAAGGTTCTGGGATTTACAAATACAACAGTGCCCTGAGCTCCCTAACTCTAGTGGCTCAGATAAAATAATAAATGCTCTCAGAACTACTCAGAATTAGAAATCTCTATACAGTCTGAAGATAAAATGAACATAGGTTACTCCTCTTCTAGTTGCATCCAGGATGCAGTGTTCATATACATGGGATCTGCACTTTCAACTCACTATCCTAGAGAAGTTTGTTGTTGCAAAATTGTTCTAGAACCAAGTCAGGCCCTTTCTTTTGCATGTCTAATGTACATATATGCATGATGTCCACCTAACTTGAGGCATCAAAACCAATTGGTAGTTTACCCATAGTTTTTTCCATGGAAAATAGAGAGACAGTGTAACAAAGCACTGGTTCAGACTCTAAGTAGGCTGTATGGGTCCAGGAATGATGCTCTCTACCAGGTGGTAGAGCAGAGGGAGTGTTCTAACTCAAACACCTCAGTTCAGCCTTTGTTGGGGGACAAATATGGATCTGCAGTCTCTTTTGTAGTATCATATGGTTGAAGAAATAGGAGGAAGGGCTCATCTGTTGTCAGCTTTCTCTAGGACTCCTCTACACTGTTGATACCTGCACTGTGAAGTTGATTTTTTGGGTGTGCTGTTTACTCTCATTCCAGACAACCAGACTTGCTCATCTTTCCTTTCTAAAATTCTTGTCTCAGCCTCTCAAACAAAATGTGTGACTGTCTAGTAATTGTGTTTTGTTGCTTTCAGGTATTATTTTCCTACCTATGAAAATGATACACTCCTGTGTACGCTGTCAGACAGTGAAGATGCAAAAGTTGAGGATCAAAGTGAAGAAGTGCCTGTTGTAAGTGAAGACATATCCAGTCTAAAAGCTCTCAAACAGAGCAGTGTTTTAAACCAGCTTCTGTGGAAAGAGAACAAGAATCAGGAGAAATTTTGATTTGGAACTACAGTGGCTGTCCTTTAGTGCTTTTGTGCTTTTTCTGCAAGATGAAAAAAAAACCTTTCAAGACTATTGGAATACAGTTAAACTCACAAATGTTATCATCATGGGATATTATGATAACATTATATATCATAAATGATAACATTATGAGAACATAAATATTAAAGAATGAATCCTAAATAAAAATTTAAGTGTTAACTTTGTTGGTGTATCTTCCTTTAAATTTTAGCTTTATTTTAAAATTGAATGCTTGATTTTCTGCTAGGATCTTCAAATACCCTTAGTGTATTAGTGTTATTTACAATTTTTTCATCTTTTTTTAATTTGTCCTGAATGAATCAGAATACGAGTTCTATTTTAAGGCCACCTTGTGAAAGTTGAGAAGAACTGAGATGATACATAAAGCCAGTGAGTAAATCTTCTGTGTGCTTTTGCTGTTAGAGAGCAGACAGAAAATACAATTCTTGATTACGTGTGTGGAGGAAATCCTGCTCATATTTACCTTAAAACTTTTGGAAAATAAAAATGTCTGTATATCTTTATTATTAATCATCAGTTTTTAAGACACATGGTGCCTGTTCTCAAAACTAGCTCAGAAACATCAGTAAAGCTTTGCCTGCCCCGTGAATATCTGACTGCATGAAAAGTTGCCAATCTAAAGTCTAATTATTATAGGAATAATTGCAATATTGGTTGCATCAAAAATCAAAATTATTTAAAATATATTTCTGGTATGATTATGAACTGAGATGTTAAAGAATGACTTAGGGAATTGCAGACACATAATCCAAATTAAATGCTAAAAATCTCAAATCCAGAAAAGCTGCCGTATTTCCTTTTCAAGTTCTCAAAGGGGCAGTAGGTCTTCAGCATGTCCAGAAAGAATCTCCATCTTGAAAGGGTAAAGCTGCTCAGAGCATAGGTCCTGCTAGGATGATCCAAACTAAGTATTCCTGAAATGTTAAGTAGTTCCAGAATTCAGGTTTCTCTTTCCATAATATGTATAACTTCTTTCAAAAGTGTCAGTACATTCTTGTTTCTTCTTCAGGTCAGTGTTAGAGCACTGGCTGAAAGAATTAAGTCTTGGCTCAGTGCCCTTTCCTGCCTTTGCACAGCCCTCATTACCTGAAATTCCTTGCTATCAATAAGAGTTGTTGTTGTTTGTCTTTTTATGGTGATTGTGAATTATAAAGCAGTCCCTGAGAGCAGGGGCTAAAGTGCAAATCTTTAGCCATGTTCTGCTAAGCTTCTATGTCCCCCTAATTCACCCTGCACTCTCGTTTGCATCAGTTTCTTTTCATTTGCACTGGACTGGTTTTCTCCTACTATTACACATCACCCTCTAGCACCTCTCTTTGCTTTTTCTTAGGTGTGGGTGCTCTGGAAATAAATTAGACCTACAGGATACTGAAAATGCACTGAGTAAGATCAATCACATAACTGCAGAGTGAAACAGAGACAGAAGCAGTATCTGACTTTGTCAAGGGGAAATGGGATGGAAGAAGTGCAGCAGGTGCTGAGAATACAGACAGAAAAAGGGAACAGTCATAGTCATATGTTTGCATTGATACAAAAATCTGGGAGGAGCAAGCACAAGCCAAATATTTTTGAACTGAAATGTCCTGACCATCTTAAATGAGCTACGATCTGTACTTCTTGCATTTATAAAATTCTTAATTTCCTACAGCAATTGCAATGGGTGTTGCTGCTTTTTTTGCCCCCTAATTTTCTCCAAGCATTTATTTTCTTCCTAAATTAGAAGTTGATTTCAGTCTTTGCTTTTTAGTCAGATTCTTAGCTGAGGGAATAAGAATTAATGGGGCTTACATTAGTGATGTGTGTTGAGCAATGGAAAAAATCAGCAAAAGAACTATGGCAACAGCACATAATGAGTTTTATGGCAAGCCCATCTCAGGAGGGCACATTAAGGGGAGCATAAAATTTTACTGATATATAATAAAGTGAAATGGCAAAACATTTCCTAATCATAAGGAATGTGGTGCTGAGTCATTCAAATCCCTACCAAATTAAAACAATGTCAGCAGTATGAAATGACTGCTGTTCTGGTTCTAAGAGAAATTTGAAAAAGCAATGTTTCAGTGTACAATTAAGAGACTATCTAAAGAGAAATTGCATACATAACACAGACTGGCTGTCTATGTTGAGTGAAAAGAAAAAGGGATTTAGGAAGAATTCATAAGCAGTGTATAACTGTTTACTTGAAATATCAGGAACATGAGGAATCAGATTATGGTTGAGCTTGTTACTTCAGTTATGAACAGGCAACAAACTAGGTTTAAGTCTTTTGTAGGTTCACAGAGAGGGTTAGTTATGGACTCTAGGGTAAAAATCGAGCACTTTCATTTAGCACAATGATGCTTGTCATTTTGCTGGAGCATACTTATTTTTTCATATAATGCCCACAATTTTCCCTAGGCATTCTTGTCCTCTTATCTGTTTTAAAACTGCAGCTATTTTTTGTCATAAATAGAGGACACAGTAATGACTGCATACAGTTATTAGGGGCAAATATGGTCTTCTAAAAAAAGAGTGGTTTTGGAAGCATTGCAACTAAAGTAATAATGCCTTAATTCTTGGAGTGGACAGAGTTCAGGTTGGCAAATGCTCTTGAGAGAGTCAGATCATGAGAATGAGTACTTCTAATTGGTATGAAAAAATCTGCACTAGTTTAACTCCAATGAACATTTCTTACAATAATTCTTCCTAGTCTAGACCTGGACTCCTTATACACAACTCACTTTTCTGTGTCTAAAGCAATGTTTAGAAGGATCTGGGTTAAAGGAAGAAAAATGTTTGTGTCCAGGTGACTGGTAATCTTTCCTGCCCTTTTTACAAATATCTTTATTATATCTTTGATGCTTCTCCACACTCAGTTTAGTCTGACAAGTCTGTGCAGATTTAATCTGACTTAAGGAGTTAATGGTTGTTGGCTTCCATTTAAGACACTGTTTTCTGTTTCTGTCTACATTTGCCTGGCATGCTGTGAGAGCTGTCAGCATCTTCTCTTAGCTGCCTAAATGGTACCTGATGTGAGAAACACCAGACTAAGGCTCTGAGAAGTCTCTCTGCTGTTGTCCTTTCTCAGTGTCATCTTTGCCTCTGAATTCCAGTCAGATCTTTACCAGTGACTGAGGTGTTTGTCACAATCTATCTCTCTCTCCTTCTTCCATTTAACAGTGTTTGACCTAAATCTGAGGTGGGACGCTGAACTTTGAGGGGAAGTAAACAAGGTTACCAGTGTCCATTCTCAAATTCAGGTCCAGAGCAGACAGTGGGCATAGGCCTTGGCATCATCTACTGTCTACTGCCAATGAACAGCAGCAAATTCCCTGGCTTTGCTCATGACTTGATGCTGTGTTAAATGTCCTTGCATTATTTGCATTTTACTTAGATGTATACAGAGGCCGAAGAGAATCAATGATCCCTGGGGAAAAGCTGTAATTCACATTGGCAACATGAAAAATACTTCGTTTCCCCAGGAGGTTTTGTTAAGTCGGGATGCTTTCTGAGGCTTAGTAACAATAACAACAACTGAAGCATCTGTTTGTCAAATTATCAAATTATGCCTTTGTCTACTCTGCCAGGTATGTCAAAATTGGTTAGATAACAATTGTCACATGCAAGAGGTAACTTATAGCCCTAGCAGGAGTTACTGCTTCCATGCAGTAGTCTTTAAAATCAGCTGCTGTAGAAATAGATGCAGCAGTGGTTGCATGTAAAATTACTCCTTTTTTTCATGAGCATTCAATGTTCTGTTCTTTTGAGTGCAGTTTTTTTCCTTTCTGTAGGAAGTTTTCTCCTACTAAGCTGTGCTCAATTTGACTTCTTGCACCAGGAAGAAATTTTCAGTTGCTTCTTGAATTGGATTTTACATCTTTTGCCAAACTCTTGGTCATGAAGATGCAGACAAAGTAACTATTTTTGTGATTAAAATGTAACCCTTTAGTTGAATCACATTTTATTTTTAAATCCCTGATAAATTCACTCTCTAAAATAATAATAAGAAGAGCGGGGGAATTAAGGATCTTTATAACTAAAAATACATCAGTTTTGTTTGCATAAATTTGGATAAAAATAAAAGTGCTTTTTTTCTTCCACAAATGTACCTTTGAACACAATTCTCTCTATCTGGTTTATGATCTTGAGACTGAAAAGGTGGCTATGTGTAGATTACATATGGGTCTAATGTCCACCCTTGCGTTATCATCAGTAAATGTAGTCTGTGGATCCTAGAGTCATTCAGCTCACCCTAAAGAAGTGCCAGTGGCAGATTTCTAGTGTTACTGCTAGAACACTGATATGCTTCAATTGTAATTCTCAGTATAATCAAATGCTTCAAAATTTCGCATTTTGTGGGGGTCATACAGAGCATTTGTCTGTCACATCACATCTTATGAGTGTGTAGTGAAATCCCTCACAATAACTGCAGGCAGATTTTTGGTATCACCTCCAGCCACAGCTTCATTGAATGTCAGGAGATTTACTTTTTATTTCTATGCTTTCTGGAAATAGCAAAACAATCTAGGAATAAATAATGCAGGAATTGCTAATTGCTCATTAGGGAGCCTGTCTTTGTAAACTGCCTGCACAGCTTTACAGAGCCAAGCACTGCTTTAACCTTTAGGTGGTTTTAAATTTATGCTTCCAGTTGTACTGAGGTCATTTTGTTACTTTCTGATGCATATCTGTGCCTTCACACCACTAATGGAAGTATTGCTATGGATCTTCACAAACATTTGACCTGTTGCAATAAACTGTTTTTTGTTAGAATCAAGGTGAAATGAAGAGCAGATAAGCAAAGATGGGGCTTAGCATTTGTGAAGAAGGATTGTGAGTATGTGGCAATGGATTTTTACAAACAGTGATTTACCATGCATTCTTTGACAAATATTGTTCCTTCCCTCTGCCTCAGTTTCCTAAACAGCAAGGTTGTGATTATATAACAACTTTTAGGAAGAAAACCACACATAGAAGACAGGATTCCAATGTATGCATGCAGCTTATCTGCATTAGTTAGGCTTTCAAATTTGAAATATTTAGTTAGAAAGTGACTAGATCACAGTCAAAAGGTTTAATCATTCAAAAAGAAGAAACTTAATATTGGGATTACATTCCCATCAGGAAAGAAATGTTGGCCATTTTGAAAATGACTTTTTTTTAAAGAAGGGTTAACTTCCAAATCAGAGCTTCAGAATATTTCCAATTTGCCTTCAATTGAGATTTTCAAGTAGAGAATGTATATTTTCTAGAAGGTCCTCTGCTTTTAGTCATGTTACAGATACTCCAAGTGTTCAGTTGCATTCTAAGGAAAATTGTTTTCCTGTAAGAGAAAAATGACTGCATAGCATAGAGTACCCATGGTTGGCACAGATGAGAGAAGTCGTCCATGCTGGTCTGCTCTAGCCTTAAAAGGTATAAACCCATGAGTTTGCTGAGATTAAAGAAAGAAAATTTATTGCAAAATGCTCTGCATCCCTAGATTCATTCAATTGATCCATTTCTTTATAAGCAGTCTCTATTTAAAATCCTAGCTCTTTAAAAGTTTCAGGTGGTTTAGTATTTTTCTCAAAAAGTATACATGTAAGATAGGTAAGAATTTTCAGACTCTCTTAAGCTTGTTATTGCATGTGCCTCGCCTTTCCTTCAGTGAAGGAAAGTCTCTGATTACAACAGGACTTCTTTTCACTATTAGAGATGATATTTGGATGTTTTCTTCTTAAAAGTTGCTGCAATGGTACTTTTGTTAATATTGCCATCTTTACAAGAGGCTTGAGTTTTTTATTTTGCCTTGAGCCACTCAGGCAAACAGTTACATTTCAAGTTAGCAATCTGTGAAAGGGCTCATGCTGGGATCCATGCTTCAATGCAACAGCATGGACCATTTTCCCATTTATGCTGGATTGTCCCTACAGATCTTTAAAGATGAAGAAGACGTTGTTGCTTCTGCCTCCTAGACTTGGTGACACTGGGAGAGTTGTTTAAATGCCCCTAAAGACTGATTTGAAGCCAGTTAGATAGGATTCCAATCAATACCTAAAATGAATGTTAGCATCCTACCGAGCAAAGATTTCCTGGTGTTTAGTTTTGTTTCTGGTTGGAAAAAACAAAACAAACATTCCTTAATACATGTGACAGTGTTTATGTACTAAATTTTTGGGGCTTTGTGCTGATTAAAAATAGTACAGTTCTAGAGCCTGCCCTCTCTTGTTTGTACTGCTTTATTCCTCATCTCTGCCACCATCCCTCCCATTACCACTGGCCACCTCCCACTCCTCAGTCAGGTTTACCTTGCAGTCTTGCATCTGAAAGCTCGACTAAATCTTATTCCAATATTATTCCAAGCTAAGGATTTAGATTTTCATACATGTGCAGAATGCCTCCTATGCAGACTAAGGGCTTTGCAGAGGAAAGGTAGATGAGTTAAATGTTTTGGAGTTCTCTAGTCATGAAGTAAAAGGCAAGAACAAGTTTTCTGCATGTACATGGGATAGTCTTTGTAAAAAGCAGTAGTTAACATTACTTGTCTTGTAAAAGGGCTTTTATTAAATCAATAATGATAAAGTATGTACTAATCTATTGGACATAATATTGGAGCATCATATAAACAGATGACTGGTGTCATCTGCTGTGCAGGCTGTAAATTGATGCTCTGGTAAGAGCATATACTACAAATAGAAAAAGAAATCTGGATTTTAGGGTTTTTTTCTAATTTCAAAGAATCAAATAATATTTTATGTCTTCCTGTGAGAAGGCTATGTCCATTCAAGAGAGTTGAAGTTTTTGTCCAGGTATTTAGGGTAAACACTGCTTGTCCCTCTGAATTTTGATAGAAATTGAAGTGGTCCTTGATGAGACACATGGTGATAAGGCAGCCATCTGTTTAAAAAGGGGTCCAATAAATCTCATTTTCAGTGACTGAATTAAAATACCCTTTAGCTCCATTCATTTTATTAATTTTTTTATTAATTATTTTTCATTTACTTTATTTTTGTATCACATAACATGGAAGACAGGAGGCTTAGAGCCTGGAAATATAAATTTAAGAAAAGGCAGAAGCCATGTAATAGTGGTACAGCTTGAGATGCAGCATTTCCAAAAATGTGGAAGGCATGCCAATAAATGCATTTTTTTTCCTGAATAATCAGAAATCTTGCAAAAATCTGAAATTAATTTTTTGTTTTCTGAATTTTAACTTTAATTCTCAGGAATGGGAGACATTGAGAATATTTATCACACAGAAATTATTAGAAGGCCTATTTAGGAAGTAGATGTAGCTTCTTTACATTTGAATACCAAGGAATAGGCAGACCACCAGAATTAAAACCTCCCAGACCTCATGAGTCCTTCCTAGAAATTCTCCTTCCCTTCCCACCCTCCTATTAGTCCTGATGTCTCAAATCTTGGAAGGTTTTGAGGGCCTTTGGTTTCCCATGGTTTCAATGGGAGTTGCCAGGAGTGTCTTTCACATTCAGCCACCCAATGTATTCACTCCCTTTGCAGACTGCTGCAGCCAGGAACTGCAATATGTCACACTACAAGATATTTTTCTAGGGAGCAGTGCCTGTTTATATGACAAAGAGCCACACAAGTGCTTGCAAAGACACCAAGGAAGGGAAAGATACTAATTTTCTCCCCTCCCATCTCCAGCAGGTGAGTGACACCACTTCTGTCCTGTTCTGCAGCCAACTGGCAACTTGCCTTGTCCAAAATACAGCTTTGCCTGTGGTGGGGGAAGGTAATGAGCTCCCCATCATCCAAGGACAGCCAGAAGAATGAGAAACCCTCCTGATCTCTTCTTCCAAGAGCACACTGTTTATATTCACCCTTCTCTGTTTTGAGGCAGAGCACACATTTTTATCCCTGCCTCATCAGGTGGTGTAGGGGTTGCAGGCAGATGGTTCACTGTCAGGCTCCAGATTTCTTTAATCCTTCCTTTCTTTTGAGGGCAATAACTAATATGCCAGCTAAAAACATGACTAACACACTACTTACTGATATTTTTTTTGCCCAATGACTGCTGATACGGAAGTTCACACATATGCACAGATTATTTTCAGTGAAATCTCTGAATTTCAGGGTTATATACAAGTAAGGTTTTGGGTGCTTTAAAACTGAGGTAAGCAAGATTCAAATTATTGGGTTTTACTACAGTGACTGTTTGTCTGGATTTTATGCTATTCTCTGAAGCAGAAATTGTCCCTCCAGACCAACTGCCCTCAGGATGGGGGTTTAGATCTGTGCCTGTTTTGGTGCCAAATTCATCTTACATCTCTTTTGTGACAAAACATCCATGAGACTTGAAAATAAGAGAAGGCTGCCTGTGAAAAAACCACTTTAAACATTTTTAGGCAGCGGAAGGTGCCAGACCAAGTCCCCACTCCCTATGCATCTGTACTAACTAGGTTCTTACATAGCATTTCCTCCCACAGCATGAAAGCAATCAATGAACATATTTCAATAATTTAAAACCAGATGAAAACAACCTCCAGGGAAGACTGTGAGCTCCATATCTCACCTAGAAGGAATTTCTGCAGCCCTCATACAGGTAACTATATGGTAGCGGATGCAAACATCTTTTCTGCTGGCTCTCTTTGCTGACTGCTTTGGGCTTTGTTTTAGTGTCGCTATGGACTGGGCAGGGAATGCAGGTAGCAGCTGGAGATCTGTATTTTGTGGCAAGGCCAGGTACCTGAGGGTTGTTACACAGCATCTGAGCTGCTCATAAGGGCCCCAGAGCCCCCCAGATGAGCAGAGTGGAAGAAGGGTGTGCAGCAGAGACGCTGCGGCACAGCAGGGCTCACCTGCTTCGGCTCTCTGGGCCACTGCACAGTGAGTTAATAAGCCTCACTCTGGGGCTCAAGGCAGCATTTTTGTTTCAGTGCTGTTTAAATTCTCCAAGTCCTGCAGGTAGTTGTTGCAAAAGTAAAAAGCACACAACTGCCACAAGTTTGCCATTATTGGATTAACAAGCTGCAGAGGTCCCTCCTGTCCTTTTCTGTGTAGCTTTGCTGTTTTTACTTGAAATTGGTTTTGTCAGCAGTGACAGATTGCGAACTGCCTCACCTTTAGAAAGTTGAGGCTTTAGGCTCTGCATCCATTACTGTCACTTAACACATTGAGAGAAAGGTAGAAACATCTGCTTCCATGCAACATGCTACCAACTTCCTATGAAAAAATCAGATGTGATGTTTCGACAGCTAATATTGCTTAGCATGCAAGGCAAGTTCTACCTGAGATGGACAAAACCGCTGTCACTGAAGTAGAAAACTTGAAATGCCAGCTTCCTGGGCTGACAGGAATAGTACAGAGCAGGAATATTCAACCCTGTTTGTTCATTTCAGCTTAGAAATTTGTGACATGCACAGAGTCACACATGAAGGATAAGTATTTGCTTTTCCCTGTCATTTTGGAAGCTGCCACTGGAGCACCTGGCTGGAAACCACAGACAGAACTCTCAGAAGAAATGAAAGGACTAAGTGTGTCCCACTTTCTGGTTAATGAGAATTAGTGGGTTTTGTGTGAAAATACGTTCAGTGGTATAAAAGTTTCCTATAGACTACAACAGGTAAATGGCAGAGGTGAAAGGGCAGGAAGAGCTGTGGGGCTGAAAGCCAGCTGTGCAGTGCTTCATTTCACCATTCCTGCTGCATTGCTTTTCTTAATGAAGTAAATGTTCAGAGATAGCAATCTGGGTCACTGAACTCAGATCATTCTGCAAGCACTTCAGCCCAGTAATACTAAAGAAGAGCTCAAATTGTTTTGAACCAATGATACATCTGATGATCTTTTATTCATTCTTTTCTGTGCATTATTGATTGTCTCTCACTTGTTTGCTCAAGGGGAGTTAAATTGCATTCAGGAGCTGAAAGTTTATATCAGGAGCTGAAAGTTTGTAATATCTGACGGTTGGTCTGGAGGCATCTCCTGGCTTCCAGGAGATTAATTTCAGATGTTAAACATGTGCATATTCACTGCTTTTTAGTGTTCTGCTAATACCCAGGAGGTAAGATGTGGCATCTGAACCACCTCCACCCCAATGGTTTCTGCAGGCAACACGTGCAGAGAGAGTATGTAGGGGTTCACCACAAGTGTAGGCCTACTGGAGGAGGCATTTGGAGCTTGTGGCCTCAGCCCTTCTCCCCTTAGTGTCTAGCATTTTTATATTTTGTAATTAATTTCCTGGGAATAAATTCTAGTCTCTCTGACTTTCCAGAGGTTCTTTTACAGGAAATCAGTTTGAGGGTTTGAGAATGCTTTTAGCAAATATTTGTATTTGTACTCAGAGTAGCAAATCAAGCACATACATTATCTGCTGGTAGTTGTTTTTCCTTCAACAGCCTCATAGAACACTCAGCTCCAGCTCATTTTTGTGAGGACACATGTCAGACAGTCTCTCTCCAACTTGCTTGAGTGCAATGCAATTTAATGCAGGTCAGGCAATCTAAGAAGAGCATACAAGGCCAAGCAGCTGCATTTGCTCTTCTGGGAAATTGAAAGGAATTGAAAATTTCTCATTATACTTGTGCCTTTGTATTAGAAAGGCAGTTTATTCCAGCCTCAGAAGTTTGCTACCCAAAACTTCTGTGTTAGCATTTGGCTTTTTTTAGTGAAAAACTGGGGGGGGATATTACAGCGACCTGAGGAGGTCACTGGGGTGAGATAAGGATGAGAACCTTTTTTCTTGATCAGAAGGCTGGATTTATTGATATATGATATATGATACATTATGACTATACTAAAAAGAATAAGGAGAGAAGTTGCAGAGGCTTGCTAAGCTAAGAATAGACTAGAATGAATCCAAAAACAAGAGAATTCTCTGTCCCTGTGTTCCAGAGAGCTTGCCCTGTGATTGGCTCTTAATTGCAAACATGGAAAATGAACCAATCACAGGTGCATCCTATTGCATCTCACAGCAGCTGATAACAATTGTTTACATTCTTCTTCTGGGGCCCTTGCTTCCCAGAAGATGCACAGATCCCAAAGAAAGGATTTCTGTGAAAAAATGTCTGCGACAGGGGGAAAGGAAGACAGAAGTGCTGTTGTATTAGATAAAACTGCAAACAGAAGGGCAAAAGCAGCCTAGGTAACATTGTGATAATTTCTGGACAGTTTACAGAAAGATGCTGGACTTCAGTTCCCCATCCACTGTAGTGGACAATCATTTATCAGTATGACTGTACTTCCTGCATTGGAACAATTTGCCAAGAATGTTTTCTTGCAGAGCAAATTTTGTAACTGTTAGATGAAGATGTAACCCTTAAATGCGGGAGACAAGTGCAAAGCTGTGCCCTTGGAGGAAAAGTTCTCCAGAATTCCTTGGAAGTCAACAAGGCACTTGTCATTAAGGCTGTTAATTGGAGAGGGAGGCAAGCACTGTTCCCACAATTTCCAGCACTTGTTCTTGGGTCCACCTAAGGGCTGAGACAGCGGTGCTGGCTGTGAGGATGAAAAGCATTTCTAAGCATTACACTGCATTTCTTCAGCTCTTTGAATTAAATATGCTAAAATACTCAAATATGGTGACAATAGAGCAATATGCACCATAGGTATATGGTAATAAACTTTGGGCAACAGAGAAAGACGCTGTGCATTATGATGTGAGAGTCCCAGGCAATCCTTCAGGATCAGGTGGAACCTGCTCTCCATCTTTGCTCACTGTGTGTCTGCTTGCAGTGATTATTTTAGGATATCATCCTGAAAACCTTTTCCTATTTCCAATACACATTCATTTGCATTCACATGGGATAATACTCTGCAGTGTTACTAACTAGATACTGAATAGCTTCTTCCAAAGAGAGGTATTGCTCAACAGGAGCTGAGGAATTTGAATGAAAATCCATAGTTACCCAGTGGGAATGAGGAATCATTTCTAATCTTCCGTCTGCAATTTCTATCTGTCATTGAAACACATGGGGTCTTATGTGAATCTTCCATTATCTGAGGAGGAAAAAAGCTTGCTACTTTACAATAATTGTGCTATTCTGCAAGGACAGCTGTGAAACCATGGCTATATTTTTAGTCTCTTTATCCAAACATTTTTTTTTCTGACTTGACCTGAGTCTGCTTTGAGTTTAATTTGGAAACCTTTCCAACTCAAAACATATGGGAGTACATCTCTAGCATGAGGCAATTCAGTAGAGAAACACCACGTCACCTCCACATAAGAGCTTTTGGGTATGCTATTATGCCTTGCAGACAATCCTCAAGCTGTGCCAATTGTTTCATGGTGCCTGCATGCTACAAAAATTGTGCATATTAAAACTGGGACGGCCATTAAAAGATGTCTGTGTTAGGGAAAGGCCAAGGCAAGGTCTGCTAGAAGTTTGTGCTGACTAAACATCCTTGCTTTAAATCTTCACTCACAGTAAGAGGGTGTGAAAGGGCCATTCCAGAAATACTGCCTGTGATCTCTGCCTACAGACAGGGAGGTAGAGGTTAAACCCTAACTTGTCAAGCCCTTTTTAAGAATCATTCATATACTAATCCCATTGAGCAGTCTGCTATGGTTGGAGACACAAAATGATCCTCAGACATGAGAAAAAGCCCTGATAACTGCCCAGGGCTGCACTCAAAAGTTCATGTACAACAGCAGGGCTCAGTTAAATCCTCAATTACTGTGAATGCCCTGAAAATCTGGCATTTCCAGCTATCAGACATGCAAGTTAGGGGCTCTGCACAGCCTTTTGCAGACTGCTGTTTTGCAAATCAGACTCTACAAGGCTAGAAGTAAGTCAAGAAAACAAGTGAGGCAAGGGGCAGCCTGGCTGACTGCTTGTGAAACTCTTCTGTTGGAAACAGGCTCCATGCCAGCTTCTTCTTTTCTATGACGTTTCCCTTTCAGGTTTGAGTCCACTGTCTACCTCTGCCACTTGAAGATTTCTTTTTTCTTTGAACATTGCGTTCTTGCTTCACGGGAAGCAGAGCCATGGGAGCATCAGCAAAAAAGTAAACACCAACCCCACATTTGTAGCTCAAGGATCCAGAGTTCAGGCCTCTTACTTAATTTGCTTTTGGATCTTCACACATATTTAAACCCCCTACAACCTCAGTCCCTGCTGGCAGCAGTGGGTTTGCCAGTTGCAGATTTCTTTGAGTGTTGGAGGTATTGTTTAGGGCATCATCTATATCTGCAAGAGAAGGCAATTACTTTGAAACCTATGTAGCAATTGGGACCTAATTTCATTAAAAAGATGGAAAGACATTTTTCCTTTTTTCCTTAAAAAATAGGATCTCAGCTTGATCATGTCTAAGAAAGCTTTGAAACACTTGCTGAGCTGGTTGAAATAGATAAGCCTAAAATAAATTCTCCACAGGCAGTTACTTGAATCTGAAATATTGATCAGGTAAACTGTTGGAAAAACATGGTGATGTAAAGCTGTGTTACACAGCCTAGCCTTGCCCATTCATGCTTCAAGTAACAGCCCAAAACAGCCAAGTGCTCACATTAGTGTTAGAAGGAAGCACTTTTGTTTGTTTGTTTGTTTGGCTTTTTGTTGTTTTTTTTTTTTTTTTTTAAGTAACTTTGCCATGTCTCAGGCTGTACATCCACGCCAGGAAAAGAAAAGGAAATGAAAATCTTTCTTAAGCTAGTTCCCCTCTGGAGAGCATCACACTGTGCCACTGGCCAGCCCAGACAGACCCACCTGCTGCTGCCACCTGTCCCAGCAGCTCCCTGCATCAGCTCATCGTCCTTGTAGCACCAAAGCTTGGGAACCTCTCCAGTCCCTGTCAGGGGCTTTTCCACACACAGCACAAAAGGCTTTGTTCAGGACTGTGCCAAAGCCAAGCCTAGCTTTGAGCTTTCCTTTGTTTTCTTCAGAAGAAGAGTCTGACACTTCCCAGCTAGCACAGTGGAAGATGCCCCATCTCCATCTGGTTGTCTGCAGCCATGGCTGTGTGCTAAGATGCTTGTGTTTTCAGATATCTAATGTTATAAAAAGACTATACATCTTTAGTAGACTATACACCAAAAGAAGTGTCTTTCTTTGGAATTAGTATGTATTTTGTAGCACATTTTCAGGAGTTAAAAACTGCATGGAAAGTGGAAGGTACTGCAGCTGTCATGAGTGGAGGGTGCAAAACCAAGATTTCCCAACAGAGCAATCACAGGAAGTCATGTCTGGGGAAGAGCTTGGTGGATATGAGGAGGAGAACATGGTCCTTCATGGCCAAGCAGAGACCACTGCCCCATCAGCTTCCTCAGTTCAAAGCTGAATGTCAGGATGAAGGCTGCACACACAAGGCAGTGCATGAGGCAACCACACCAAGGCACCAGGACTGAGGCTGCTGCAAACTTCTCTGTATCATGGAGATCTCTGGGAATCTGGCAGCAAAAACACATAGACAGTCAAATATAATAAGTACATCATAACTACAGAGACTCAGAGTTGGCTCAGATTTAGGTGTGTTAAACCAAGTCTTCTCAGGCTGCAACAAGGGAGAAGCTGGTCTCATCTCTGTTCCTTGATACAAGCTTCAGAAGACAGGACAGTGATAACTGGTTTAAAACATATCAGTGTGTCTGCAGAGGTGGTTCCAAATAATTTTCCCTTTGGGTGAACAATTACAAGACAGACCTAATAATCTGCTATAGTATCTTTAACAATCTACTTTCTGTGTGTTTTGCCCTTTCAGGTGGTCCAGTTTTTTTGTAAAATGAGGTAATTTAACCCTGGTCATGGACAGGATCACACAAACAACAGATCATGATTTTCATGTCTGCAGCATTTCATAACCACTAAAATTACTATCAGAATAAATCAAAAGACCATAATCTGTCTATTTCTCTGCTGACACAACTACCTTATGCTGGACAGGCCACTTGAGAAAGCTTAAGATCAAAGAAAAAAAATCTAATCCTCCATGTAAACCACTGTCACTTGAATAACTAAACTGCACAAACTGTAATGCTGATGGAAACCCAGAGCAGAATTCAAACCAGCTTTAAATATGTGCAACTCATTCCTTCTGTTCTGCCGCATCATCATCCAAAGAGGAACACACAGACACAGAAAATGATTCATGCAGGAAATCCAGAATACTGCAGAATTCATCTCTCTGCTGTGACAAGCTCATCCTAGTTTCATGTATTTTATTTCCAATGGAAATGTCTTTCCAAGACACTGCTTCCACATTTTATCCAGGTTACTTAGTATGTAGCACGAGTGACATACCTTGATACGGGCAAGATTTAGCAAATACAGCACAGTGCTTCATAAATTATTGTTTCTGCATTACAATCCTTCAGGCTGGAGGTGTCAGCGCTGCAGACACTGTTTAGGTAGGAGCCAAGTTTACCTCAAAGAGAATTAGAAGAAGTAGAAGTAGAAGAAGAAGTAGATATAATATTTCAGCTTGGTACTTTTTGGTACCTCACTAGTTTTTTGCCTACCCTACCTAATCATTTGTATTGCTGCTGCAGTCACTCTCTTCCATTGATGGCCTGAAAGTCCCCATCATATTTTTACAAGTTTTGAGAAGAACTCGGCAAAAAGAGGAGATCAGAGTGGTTTGTCATCAGCAACTAGGATGCTGCAGGGCTTGCTGGGGGTACAGGGCTTCCCCCTATTTACAAAAGCTGGTGTCTGGTTGCAAGGCACAAAAAAACCCACAGGTAATGAAGAAAATGTAACTGCACCTTAAAACTGATATTTGCCAGCATCTGTGTCTCATTGTGAAATTCAGTGCACTGTTATGGAGAAATGACCAAGTTGCAAGGCAGAGTCTTTCTGGGGTACTGTTTTTGTGCTGGGTTAAAAGCCAGGGGATGGGGGAAGCACTTGCTTGCATGGGTACAGCAAAGCACGGTGTGAACTCGGTCCTGCTGCTGGCCTCCCTCTCACCACTGGCAAAAAGGGAGCTGACACAAGGGTAGGCATGAATGCATTATATTAAAGGACAAAGCAACAGGAACTTCCATTCCCTTAACAAATTTTGAAAATATTCTGCTCATGTCTCAATGTGGCATGTTTTTGCAATTAAAATCTCCTTTTTTGTGAGGGTGACTTTACACTCTGTGTTAGGGATCAAAGGCATAAAAACACAACATGGATGCACCTAAGACATAAATTAAGAAAAGTTAACAGAAAACAGAATGGATTTTAAGTAGCTTTTTAATCCACTTCTACTCCGTGACTATGACTTTTGAAGGGTTGGTTTGACAGCACAGAAGGAAAAAAGGCACAATATTTTTTTTAGAAACAGTACAAAGGCTTTCAAAAGTTTTTCAGAACCATTTAATCCTACTTTGGTATTCTGACAATCTTCCTCAATTAAATACTTCCTCAGCATCAAAGATGTCACTGGTGCTCTCAGGAGAGTTCTGTGGCACTTCTCCTTCCAACAACCACCAGAGTGTTGCCCACATCTTTGCACAGATTCTCTGCCAAATCCTGTAGGTTTGCTCAGCAGGGGAGAGGGATATGAGTAACAGGCTTGGCTTTTGTTTGTCTTAGCTTTTTGAATCATCAGAACTCCCCATGGGTAATTTTTCCAGTAGGTTTTGGTCTCCCCACTCCTTTTCCCCTTTGGTATCTGCCTAGACAATGCTCACTGCTACCTGTACTTACACTCTAAAATTTTATTTTAAAACTTTCTAATACTGCCAATATGAAAGTGCCTAACAGTTGTTTGGTTTTTTTCTTTTCTTCCTAAAGTGCTTTTATTTCCCCTTTTGGTCCCACAGCAAGTTTTGCTGACTGTAGTCTATGTTAACAATAGGGCAAAAAATGGTGGGAAAGGTCAGGAGCTCCAAGAGATGGAAGGACACAACAGTGACTCTACTAAAAGGCTTCTTTCTGCTTCAGGCAGTGCACTGTGACTGAACAAATGGGAAGCTGAAGATAAGTTAGAGGAGAAAAGGAAGGAGATTACAAAAATAAAGGCTGTTTCTCCTTGGGGATGATCTCATATCTGAACAACTGAACTCTCACTTCCTCATCCTTTGTCTTCCGCTTGTTACCAATGTCGGTGAACGGAAGCCAGGAAGGAAACAGGGCAAAACAATTTTAGGGAGATAATGTTATTTGCAAATATCTGAGAATGCTAGTAGGAATCACCATTTTCCTTATTCATTAACAAGTTTTCAAAAAATCTCCTCAGCCCAACCTAAAAATGAAGGAAATATCTGAGGAACGCAGGTTTCTTGTGGTTGTTTGAAAGTAGCAATAAGTACTCATTGCAGAGCAATCATTTAGCTAGAGCTGCCTCCACACAAAAGAGATGCATTTCAGGCTCTGCCACAAGCAGGATGGAAGGCACTGACTCAGGACAGTTTGCTCAGGTTCCTGCAGCTTGCTTTGGCTGTGGTGGTACCTGTGTGGCTGCACCCAGGCTGGTTGCCCAAGCCTCTCTGCAGGTGTGAGCAGAGACACGAGTGGGCTGTGCAAGGAGAGGGCTGAACTTCAGCATGTGTGCACAACCCAAATGCACCAGCTGCTGGTGGAACAGTGGAGGAAGATCTCTTCCACACAGGTGCTGTGGCCAGGAACTCTGCTCCCCATCAGTGCTCCCAGCCTTGCTGCTCCTGCTGCTGGAGGGCTCTCTGCTTGCCCCAGAAATGATGAGTGAAAGTGAAACCCCCAAATACATGGTATTGCTGCATATACTTGCAGGGGATTTATAGGTAGCTTTAGCCTTCAGAATTTGGAAGACGGAAAAAAAAAATATCATGGGATTTAGTTTCTAGATAGCTCACACACAGGCTTGTTGGCTCTTTGTTTTCATTGTCAAGGGAAATTAAAATACCTCCAGACTGAAAACTAAAGAATCTGGCCATGCCAAGCAGGTTATGGCATGACCATAAACAGAGAGCAGTGCCTTACCAGAGAGGTTTTCTCTGGTTTTCAGTGGAACCATGCATTCCACAGCAGCCCAAGTGCCTGCTCCCCAGAATGTTGTGATGCAAATGGCAAACATGGGTTTGCAGCTCCTCTAATTTTCAGGCAGTGGTATTAGCTGAGCTGCAAGATTGAAATGGCAAGCCATGAGTGAAATTAGTGTATTGTGGTAGAGTAAAAGCAGTCAGGCTGACTTCAAGTGCCATGCATAAGTAAGACACCATTCTCCTTCTCCTGCTTAGCAATTCTTTTTCTTTATACTCCATTTACCCTGTATTAAGTATTTATAAGAGATCACTTTAAACCCCTTTTGCAGTCAGCACGGGTGTGTCAAGACTCATGCCTATTTGCTGAGGCTGTATAGCCAGGAAAACACACTGTGGGTAATTGCTGCTGTGAGCGTTTTCACTGAACAGGTAAAAAGTATGTGGGTGCCTTTACAAAAGAAGCCATTTTTTCATCTGCCCACTCTTATGTATGCACAACTCAGATTCATTTAGTTAAGAATGCTGGCATGTGCTTGAGAAATAGCTGTTAAGCTGGGGAGAACCAAGTGAATTTCATGTTTTGTAACTGGAAAATTACTTTCTGCCCATATAATAAGCCAAGGTATGCACTGTGTCTGCGAGGCACAGCGTGCAGTGTGGTACTGCACCCTGTTGGTCTGTGGTGTTATGAAAGCCCAGCTGCATTCTCAGTACAATGTGAGGCAATTTCTTTTATATTAAACCTTTATTTCAGGCAAGCTGGTTCCAAATGCAATGTAGAGACAGGTGAGATAAAAAAAGAAACTCATTCTGGCACAGAGAGTGTGACCTACAGAAGTGAGAAGAAAAAGTTAGAAAAGCAGCTGTGATTGAAGTGTTCTCACTCACTAGGCAGTGCATGGAAGCAACAAAAAATAATCAACAAGCAAGGAAAAGGAAAGCGGGTTTTCATGTTACTTATAAAGAAGCAAGAAGGATGTTTTAAATCATTAGAAGAGTGACTCAAAAGTGTGGCTCATGTGGTTCAGATGTCTACGAAAGAGTCCGTTCAGGAGAACAACATTTTGGGAACTTGGTGCCGAAACTCAAATTCCAGAAAAGGTGAGGAAGGATGTGCCTGATTCAGCCTTATTTCCTAAGTACATGGCTACTGAACTCATTCTAGCTCAGAAAGATGACATCAAGGTGGCCTCCCAGCAGAGGAGGAAGTGCAAGCATCCTGGAAGGGGGCCAAGGCAAAGGACACAAGAGCCAAGGGTCTGGCAGGCTGTAGGAGGCAGTGTATGTGCGGTCACAATGCCACCATGAAGTAGACAGCAGGATCAGGGACATCACGTCTTATAAATCAGAGAGGTTCAGAGGCAGATCCTTGGTGAGGACACTCCTCTGCAGAGAAGCCTTGCCCGTGCACCCTGCTGATTATTTGGTCATATGTTCCTATGCCATTAGCAGTGTTTCATAGCTAAGCCAGGAAACAGTGCACACTCATCGGGCAGTCTTTGCCCAAGCAGGCTGCAAAATCCTGTTGAACCACTGACTCAGTGCTCACACAAGACTGTAACTTCCCATATGTCATAGGTCTTAACAGTTCATTCTTCATCCATTCCTACAGGTTGCCTGTGTTGTGCCACCACCTTTTTGGAGGGGACTTCCCAGTGAATGCAGAGATCAGCCAGTGGTTGTTCTGTCCTTGCTTGCTCCCATGCTACTGCCCATCCTCCCACATGCAGAGAGCTCCTGGTGCTGCCTGGCCTTTCCTTTAATCAGTCTTGGCCTGAATGACTTACCCTAAGGCTAAATAGGATAGAAATAAGCACCAAAGACAAGCAGCTGGTTACAGTAACTTCTGGACTAGCACCTTAAGGGAATGGGTTATAGGATGTTCAGAGTCTTTTAATAGTTGTTGACAGTAGTATTTTATATCCAATGTATTGCAATAATATCAGAAATTATGTGCAGATAGGATTGGGCTTTTTCTGTTTAAGACACAGGTTTCAGTGACTCTTTGTCTCATTACTTCCTTGCAATTTAAACTAGGGTGCAATATAAGCTGTACATGCCTGAGCATCCAAGTACCTACTTGTCACTTAAGCATGTGACTTGACATGATCTCCTGTGACTTTTCTTGGGTCCTGCATTTCAGGCAGGGTTCCTACCAGCACAGACCCACGTGTTTCTCTCCTCACCTTTGAATGCAAAGCAGCCCTTGCTCTGGGCAGCTTTACACAGTGTTTAAACCAGCCAGGAAGAGTGTTTGTGTCAGCAGCTGTGATCTGCTATTCTCCAAAGGCTGACAGAGCTCAACACATGCATACAGCCAGGAGCCATGCCTCAAAGGCTGCATGTTTAATTACTAATTTCTATGAGAAACCTCAGCATTTTCTTGCTCTCATTTTCTCTTGCACTTGTGTGTAGCCCCCAGCAGGAGACAGCTTCCTCCCAGCAGCCATTTGTCACACAGTGAAAGAGAGAGCTGCCACCACGCCAGGCAAGAGGCAAGGAGGGCAGTGAGAGCCACACACCCACCCCAGCTGTGGCTTCAGGCACCCACTGAGAGCAACTCTCCTAGGAGCACTGCAAGCAGTACACAAAAAAAGGCAATGCAGCAAGTGTGGAAACCCAGAGCCCTGGGAATATTTCTCTGTCTGCTCTGGGGTGCCCTGACCCCCAGGGGAGCACTGCCTTTGACCCTCATTAATGGAGAAAGTTTCCCAGACTTCAAGATATATTAGAATCCACAAAAGTGTGAAATATATTATAGACAGTAGTGTAGGTGTGTCACTTGGTGAAAAATTGAGGTTTTGGGATTTTTAGTATGTTGTGGATGGAAGCAAGATGGAGGGCACAGGGTGTCATCCTGGGTTTCTTCTTTACGCTTCTTCTTCCTTCTTCTTTGTGGGTTTGGGTGGCATCTTGTAATTGGGCAGAAAAGTCTGCATTGTGGGCTCTTTGGGATCAGTTATTGAGTTAAAAGGGAAAATAATCTAGGTGTCAGTTCTTAATTGGATAGTTTAGTCTTAAAAGACTTTGTAACAAGAGATTGTGAGCCATTTTGTGCCTTCTAATGAAAAGCTGCCACACTCACAGTAGTGAGACTGTTTTACTGATAAGAAATAATAAATACCTGAGTCCAAACATGAACTAATGTCTCAAGTGCCTTCAATCCAGACCCAGAGAAACTGACAACTGGTACCCTGACAGAGAGAAGGCTGCAGTGTTAGAGCAGCCTTCAGAACCTCCCCACCTTGCACAGGGCAAAAGCAAATTCAGTGTGAGATAGAGCGAACTGCAGTGAGGTTCACATGTGCACCACGGCCACACAGGGAAGCAAGGCAGGCTGCAGTCACAGAAATAAACTCTCTCAGGAGCCCACCTGCCCTAACAGAACAGGCTGGCAGCTGCTGGACACTGCAGGGCTGGCTGTGTGCTGCCAGTGAGACTGACAGGCAGAGGGAATGGGGACAGCAGGAGAGCAGGCAGAGGGGTGGCCACAGCACACCAGGGTCTCTGGGCAGCCCCTGGGGCTGCTGAGCTCCCACACCAGCCTGATTCAAACCTACACCTCTTCACCTCTCCAAAGGCAAGGTCCTTGGATGATTAGACTTGCAAAGTGACAGAAATAAGGAGTTTTCCTGCCAGGCAATACCCCAGGAGCTACAGCAGGAACCTTCTCCTCCTGCCTGCACTCCAGCTGGCCTTGCAGCTGGAGGCAGAAAGCAAAAGCAGCTCTCATTGCCAGGCCCAGCCCAGAGCAGCCAGCAGGATTTTCCTGTGGTGTTCCCTGTGCCTTTGCAGCCCTTGGCCATGTGTCTCTGTGCCACCAGGCCATGCTCACCGGGGCACTGCCTGCCGTGGCATCCACCAGCCAGCCAGGGCTGGGAAGGGGCAGCACACCCGGCAAGTCCCTTGAGATGTCCCCCTTGTCCACACTGAACAAAGAGCACATCAGCTCCTCCCACCCTCTCTAATTAACAGTCAGACAGGACTTTACATCTTCCCATACTACGAGCTAGCTTGAGGCAGAGCGTTGCCACTCTGCTGGGCTCACACACAGGAGATGGTACTTTGTCTGGGGGCTTCCAGCTACCCCTGGGGCAGTTTTGGCATTCAGAGAGTCTTGATGGGTAACTTTACAAGGGCCAGCACCAATAATACCGTGCAGTTAGATGGCTGAGCCCTTGGCCTTTCTGGTGTGATATCTGTATCTGTCCTCTCGCCAACCATCACAGTTATTGGGTTCAATCTAAGGGTAACAGCAGGTATCCAAAGTGCATAAAAACAGAAACAAAGCTTCTGGGAAACTCCCCAGCTCCAGTTCACTTCTGCTTTGGCAGGTGCAAGCAGCAATATCCTCTGTCGCCTCGGGGCTGGATTACAGGCAGAACATAATGAGTTCTGTGGATTTAAGGAATGGTTTAACATGCAAGGAGCAGGCAAGATCTTCAACACAGGAACAGAAGAGTGGGAATGGTGATCCAGCATCATAGCTCTAGCCTACTACTTTTGAAAAAGAGAAATTTTAATTTCCATTTGACAAGCTACCTGAGACAGGCAAATTTGCTGAAGAGCAGTCATAAATATTGCCATATTTCAAACCACTGAGAAGAGGCTTATCTGTTTTCAGTGTTCTTCATATATTCATCTTGATGAGACATTTAAGACTGTCTTTTCTTCCCGTGTCAGCTAATCCCTGTCTTTCTGTCCCACTTGTAACATGTAAGACTATCAATTGCTTATCCTACTGTTCAAACTGAAAAGAAAGAAAATTTAACTCTAAGCTGACTCATTATTTTATGGTGTCACTCATCCTCAGTCCCTTGACAATGAGAATATCAAGGCAAAGTTTCAGCCATTTCATCTTCTTCAAGCCCCCCTAGAGATGTTATTGTTATGAACACAGCCCTTCTTGCTTTTTATTTCAGTATAACAATGCTGCAGCAGTGCAGCCAGCCAGAGGGTGACCTCCTGTGATTAGCTGGCAGATTTGCAGGGAAATCTGGAAAAACCCTGTGTTTTTAACAATTCAGGGTTTGTCTCCTTGCATTACACTCACCAGGAGCTTCCCTGGTGGTGCCAGCAGGCTTCGTGTTGCAGGCAGATATTGCTGGGGACCATGCTCCAGGTTTGCTCAGGACTTGTCACTGGGATGGCTGAGAGAGGCACACTGTCCCCCAGGAGTGCTGGCCCAAATCTCCATGACAACAGATTTGGAATGGAGACCTGGCATGCTGAGTGACAGAAGGTCACTGCAGCAAAAAAACCCCAACCAAAACCAAACCAAACCAACAATGTATGGGGGAGGGGGAAGCAGCTGGGGAAGAGATCAAGGGGCATCTTGCAGCATCTTCATCATATTGCAGTTCTCAGTTCCTTGTCTCCATGTGCTGGGGCTTTAAAAACAGTTGTAAAAAGCAATTGCCATATAGAAAAAAAAACAGCCAAGTCCTGTGTATTTCTATCTGCTACTACTTTTATTTTTTTACTGTAATAGAGAAAACAGAGAGCAAAAATATGTTTCTTGGCTTGTGGATCTTGTGATAGAAAGTCAGGATGAGAGACAAGAAGTGTGGTATGCAGACAAAAGGAGAGGGTACTGAGTCCAGTCCCTTATGATCCATTTTTCAAAGTAATTATTTTATAGCTCTATTTTCTAAGGAATTGTAGTAGTATAATTGCAGTGACTGCCTCTCCTTCTATCTGCCTCCCCACTGTGCAGACTCCTGAAGCCATCCTGCTATTTTTACCAAATCTGCCAAAGAAGTAGGAGTCTCAAAGATATTTAGTTCCTACAAAGATCAAAAAACGCAGGTGACTGGTAGAGAGGCTGAGGAAGTGCCCTGGAGGAGGAGAGGAAAGGGCAGCCCAGCCCTCCTGCACTGCAGGAGGCACAGCTCCGCTGCGAGAGCAGCATGAGCTCGCTGGCACAAAGGGCAGCCCCCGTGGAGCTCTGAACCCCACAGAGCATATGTTGCCTCTTGGGCTGCCAAAAATAGAGAGGCAAGAGAGGAAGATAAAGCACCACCACCAGTGAGGAATTAGTGAAAACATGATGTACAGAAATGAGGGAAAGAGTAAGAGATACAGCAGAAATCTGGCCAGTGTTACATGAGGGCGAGTGCAGAGATGGTGAGCAGGTGACCAGGATGGGTGGGAGGATCATTTGAAATGATCTGTGGGAACTCTGTGCATAGAACCAACACTTGGAATTAACTCTTGTGTTGATGAAACTGAGTGCCTGGGAATACTGCTGGGCTGGAAAACGTGGCAACCCTGGTCCCTTCTTTAGATGGGGGAGAGGTATAACAGAGTCAACAGCAACACAGAGTCAACACTTGCCCCAGCAGTACAAAATACCCCCAGGGAAGGATGAGCCTGTTGCTCACTGAGCCTATTTCCCATTTCCATCCTGGGGTCAACGCTAAAATTACTGAGCAGTGTAAGTGCAGTGGTATTACAACGACCTGTGTGGGCCGCTGCTGGTGAGAGAGAGATGGTGAATCTTGTATCTTGATCAGAAGGCTTGATTTATTAATATAGGATATTATACATTATAGTTATACTAAAAAGAATATAGAGAGAGGTTTGCAGAGCTGCTAGCTAAGCTAAGAATAGATAGAAAAGAATCCCAAACAAAGTTGTGTCCAGGGACTCAGTCCCCTCACTTGCCCTGGCGATTGGCCCTTAATTATAAACATAGGAAATGAGCCAATCAAGGTGTCCCTGTTGCATTCCACAGCAGCTGATAATAATTGTTTACCTTCTCTTCGGGGGCCTCTGGCCTCCTGAAGACGCAGAAATCCAAAGAAAGGATTTCTGTGGAGAAATGTCTGCGACACAGTGGAAACATTTTGGAATGTGCTCTGACTCTCACTTGCAGCGCCACTACACTTAAATGTGTGTGCTTCCAGCATTCCTCCTGTTCCACATGCACACACAGAGCTCACTGAAATGCTCTGTTCAGGCTGTGATCCACCCACAAATGTTCCCTGCCATCTGCCTATGACAAAGGTAGGGGCAGTTTTCTCACAGGTATGCCTGCCATATATAGTGGTTATGAAAAAACAAATAAACAATAAATATTTTATATTTTCTGTGCACCTTCATTCTCACCTGTTCTTTGAGAAGGCAATAAATCTGATGTTCACTGCTGCAAGCAGCCTTGAATCACACCAGGCACCCGCCCACCACCATGGCTGTGACAGCGCACTTCCTGTGCAGTCCCTGCCCATCCTGTGCCTCCCCATGAATTCTTCATTAGGTCACACCTGTCTCTAATGTGTGCTAATTCTTATTCTTGTCCACACCTTCTTATTGTGACACATGAACTAGGAAGGCCATAAGTAGAGCAAAGAGAAGCACATCCTTGGTTATCTTATTCTGAACAGCAGTGATATCATATACAAAGTCCAAATTCTGATCATGGTTATTCCTGCGCAGTTTCATGAGAGCCAGTTGTATTTCACATGGCAATTGATAGTGGGATCAAAAAAAATAGAGATTTGCAGGTAAAATGACTTAGTTCATAGCATGGGGTAGGGATTCCTACAGAACATTTTATTGAGGAATATTACTTTACTCCACAATGCAAAGAAAATAGCTCAGCTAAAAGGTTAAGTTTTACATTTCTGAGGTTTACATTCATTTATAGATGAAAATATTTGTTGAGTATAAATGACTATGCTCCAAAGAGTGCTGTGCACTGCCAAAACTTTTTTGATCCCAAAAT
Source organism: Ammospiza nelsoni (assembly GCF_027579445.1). NCBI lineage: Eukaryota > Metazoa > Chordata > Aves > Passeriformes > Passerellidae > Ammospiza > Ammospiza nelsoni. The sequence continues at coordinate 26,689,246 of NC_080637.1, read as the reverse complement.
AATTTTGTCTGATCGTATGGAAACCATTCCTAACTCCAGAAACCTGGATGCCATATTGGCAGGCTGCCAGCCAGGGTAAATCAAAGATATTCTGTCCTTGGAGTGGGAAAGGTACATGGTTTGCAGAAGCTCTTAGAAACAAAAAAAAAAAAAAAAAAAAAAATCAGCATCAGGAAGTATCCTGGCCAAGAGGAACTTGGCAGAGCAGTATTTTAGCTTTGCTGAGGGACTGTGTATGCCCATTGAAACAGTAACATCTGTGGAGGAAGGGCAGAGAACAGGGATACAATGCAGTTTTATGGCAGCACTGCTTAGTCAGGGAAAGGGGCTCCAAAGGGAGCTGATGCAGCCAGCTGGCTGGCTGATGAATGGACTAACGATTGTGGAAGAGATCAAAAAGCTATCAAGTGCTCCATCTCTCCCATAATGAATGTCTGAGGATTAGTGAAGCTTGCAGTTGAACTGTATAGGTGTGATGTCGGGAAATATTGAGTGTTTTTTTGCATTTTTAAATCATTAAAAATTTATTTGAACTCGCAAGCAAGCCAAAGCAATGAGAAAACTCTAAAAAATCTGAAATATGGCATGAATGAAGGGAATACAGACAGAATTCTGTGCTTTTGTTCACAAAAGAAGGGCAGAAATTCACTGTATTTTCTATTGGTATGATGGATTCCTGCTGGATTCAGCTGTGCACCTCATGGAGTTGCTCTCTTTGCAAAGCACAGCACAGCCTATTCATTTTTGCAGTGAAATGTGTTGAGTATGCAGCAAAAACAGCACCTAAAGATATTTATTTATGTATTTATTGCTCACTGAATTTCTTATTTTGCCTTTACTAAACTCCAGGAGATTTATTAATTTTTCTTTCATTTGCCACAGTTACCAAACAGCAGCAATTATAGGGACACTGTCAGCTGATCCATTCCAGAAGTGTTAATTAAAGATATTTCTAACCTTGCACCTCTCCTTGAACTTTCATGCGTAATTTCCATTGTTAAAACATTAAGCATTCACCTGCTTAAACCCCAAAATGTTCTTTTTTTCCTACTCTGAAAGAGCTCTTCAAACAGCAGAGAAATTACTTCAGCAAAACCATAAAATTGATTGCAGAGTCATTGTGTCAAATGCCTACCAAAACACAGAGAAATACAATTTTTTTCCATATGTTTTCTAATATCATCATGGATGTTACATTGGTACTACAACAACAAGAAAGGCAGTTCCAGAGAACATTGAAATTTCCATCTGGCAGTGGTCCTTCTGGTGTGTATTCTCTTTTAAGATGCTTTCCTGGCATCTACCAGCTCTCTTCAGGAAAATTTATATGCTATTTTAGTTTGTTTAATTTCTCTTCCCTGCTAATGTGCCTTTGTTATTGCTGTGGGGAGTTCATTAACTGTACCAGGAGATGGCAGCAATGGAAACCACTTAGTGCCCTCCATTCAGAAATGATTTCCCGTGCTGAGCGACAGCAACCACAGCATGATTATCAAGTAACGTTTAAAAATTGTTTTGAAAAATCAAGCAAAGCAGTCTTCACAGCTGTAGACACCGAAAGATATTTTAAAAAGAGCTATGAAACATGAAAGGAACTATGGGATCCCTTCCCAGGATCTGAAGGTCATTTTTTCACCGCGTAAGTTCCAAAGGCCACAGATAGACGTCAGTAGATAAAACCATTGGCAGGCAGGACTTTGCCAGGCTACCATGAGCAAAAAGGTCTGACGTAGCTTTAATTCATCTGCTCTTCACGGCACAGCAGAGAAAGCATTTGAGTCTAGAGCAGCAGAGGGCTGGGGAGAGTCTGCAAAAACATCACAAAGGTCAGAGATGGCGTTTGGAGCTGCTGGACTTTGCCCCATGTCTCTGGTACGGTGAGAAGAGGCACAGGGAGCAAGCTGCTTATTTAACTGTTTTTATAAAACACGTGAAGGGACATGCAGAGCCAGACAGAACATCTACTTAGGAGAAATGCGAGTTTACACAGGCAAATTACCATACATATTTCCCACAGGACACAAGCATTATTAGACCTGTTACAAACTTTGTCAGCAACCACTGAGGAAAAAAAGAATCTTATTTACCCTTCTAAATACAGACCAGTCTTCAGGGTAATACAGCTGCTAAATTTACTGGCATGGATGGCTGTGTTACAGCCAGGATTTATCATGCATGATAAATGCAAAACTGTCTCAGCCTCAGCTACAAGCTTTTGTTCCAAGCATATTATTTATTTATTGCCCAAAATTAAGAACATATGGGTAAAATGAGTTTCCCCACCAGGGGGTAATGTTTGTGTGCCACTGAGCAGAAGGAGTAGTGGAGCTGGGGACTGTGGCAAAGTCCCAGTTCTGCCCTGGCCCATGCCTTTCAGCACAGTTAGGACAACCATGGGCACATGTCCCCACAAAAGGTCAAGAGGAAAATGTTGCTAGTTATGTGCTCTCCTGAAAAAAGAATTGAAGTGGTGAGAAAACACAAAGCTCCTTGTCATGTTTCCTGTCAAATTTGGGGCTATAAGTCATCTTGCTGCCTTTGTGAATGAAAGGGAACTCCCATCCTGAACAAACGTGCTTTAATCATCAATGCATCCTCACAGAAAAGTCTGTAACACTTCAAGCTTTGGCTAATTGCTTGTTTTAATGAGACAGATAACACAATAAATCATGTTTATGGAAATCAATCTGTCCTGCATTGCACTCTTTCCATTAGTGGGAAATTAGTTGTGACTACTGGAAACAAATTATATTCTAAGGTTTTATGGGGCTTGCTTGAGTTAAAAAATGACAATATTGCCAGGAGGAATACATGGTTTTTGAAACTACAAGCCACTTCAATCATGGTAGAGACTTCCAAACAATTTTGCCTTCTGCAAATTAAAAATCCACAACCCTCAGGGTGAAGGGAGCTTTATTGCAAGAAAGTCTCACTTATACTGCTCAGAGATGTCCCCTCTGCAACTCAGGTCAGTGATTATTCTGATCTAAAGCAAAACTGTCTAAAAGAAATGCAGATCAAAAGAAGCCTCCTTTAGTTATATAAAAACCTGTAATTATGAGGTTAGTTGATTTTCAGAACAGAAGATCACAACCTCTGGGTTTGTTCATAGTTGAATATACTATGTGACTAAGAGCACATGAGGAACGTGGACTTTTGCACCTCTAATTGTTCCTGTGGTTAGTTTGTATGAGAAGCACCCTTTGTAAACACCTCGATTGCAATTATGTCCTATTACTACCTGTGTTAAAAATTTTACTACAAGCTACAGTGAGTATTCACCATACGGGGGTCTACAATACTGTGTTTCTCTTCCTTATTTCCAGCTCCTCAATTGCATCAAAAGGCAACATGATTTATATTTTCAGCATGTTATCCTACAGGTCTTAGGTGCTTTTAAATAAAAAATGGAAGGGAAGGTACATGTAGCATTACTGGTATGTTGTTGATCTATAGGATAGGCCTCATTCCTCCAGCCCTAATTACATAACACATAAATAAACTAGTAAGATTTTAAGATATTAAATAATTCTAGGTACAATTATAAATAGAACGATTCTGTGATACAGGAAGAGGAAAACAGAGCCTAACTGCCCTCTGAGGAGATTTTCTCCATGCTGACCAAAAAGGCCTGGAGAGGTGTGCTATCACAGAGAATCATGGAGGTCCTGGACCACGAGGGGCCTGCTCTGGCTTTTTTGCTCCATCAGCTTCATCCTGCAGGAGGAGGAAAGGACCTCGGAGGCTTGTGAGCTCCACCTCTCTCCCTGCTTCAGTGTAGGTGCTGGCTGCCTTTAATAGTAGCAACACAGAACATTTCTGTGAGCCTCCTTTAAAAATGAGATGCCCTCTGAGATGCCTGTATTTAGAAGCAGATTTATTATACAGGCTAGAATAGTGATAGGCTGTCACCAGGAAAAGGGAGCTTTCTCTAAATTCAGTAGTGAAATCTAACAACAACAAAAAAACCAACTAGCACCAACCAAAAAAACCACATGAAAAACCCAACAAAAATGACACAAATGGAAAACAGCCTGACAGCATGACCTTGTCCTGCCTTGTCACTTGATCAACTTTCATAACCACAGCAGTAATCTCTTACACAATACAGTACTACGTTGTACTGTATTTTATCTTGCAATATCTTATCTTTTCCATTCTAGCCTTGTCCATACTGTTTTCAGTCCTGACCCCGTTGTCTCTGTCCTAGAAATAGCAGGGAGAGCAGTGGAGTGTAGCTGCTAGATGTAAGGACACCCCTTACCAGGCCTGACCCTGTCACACAGGCAGGCTGATGTCCCAGCCTGGCCTTAGGCTGTCCCCATCCCCATGGATGTGCCTGATGGCTGGGAGTAGGGCTGCCAAAAGGCAGTCAAGATGTGAACAGAGCTTTAGTGCTGATCTTTTGGAGATGAGGATGTGGCTTTTAATGACATTACTGGCAGGTGTGGTGAGCTGTTGGCATCAGTCTGACGGGTTTAGGGTGCTGACCTCAAGGCAGAGGAATGCTGCTGGCAATACACACTGTGATTACCACCTCAACCAGGCAGCTCACAAGGCACTCATCTCTGGATATTTCCACTGTGTCTCTGCTACACTATTCATGACACTCTCAGCACTGGGCATTTTGAACCCCCTCGGGGATGGGGGTACAATCCCTCCATGCTGCTGCCTGCAGGGACACTCATCAGAGGTGGTGGCGTGGAGGCCCCAAAGGAATCTCTGAGTCTGCAGGCACATTGTTTGAGAGATGCCACATCCATGTTCCTCAGTGTATGATGAGGGTCCAGCAGGCTCTGTGTGCAGTCTTTTTCTCTCTTATATGAGGAAGCAAGCTGCTGGAGGCAGAAGATCTTACCCATGTGGAGTACACATGTGCAAATACTCAATATGAAACTGATGCAGGGACACATTTTATGTCTTTTTTTTTTTTAAACAGAGTTTCCTCTTTCTGTTTCTGTTTTAAGGTTCTTTTGCTGTGAATAATCAGGAAGACAGCATTTTTTTACCCATAGACCTGAAATGAAATTCAGTATTTCTGACAGCAAACACACATGTATCCTCCAAAAGTTTCTCTTGGAGATGGATATTTACACAAAACTTCTCATAATAAAATTTTGCTTTTCTTAAGCAACCTAAAAAAATTGCTCATATGCCATAGAAAAACATGGAAAGAACGGGGACATCAGGTGCCCTAAGAGTTTGTTCTTCTGTGTCCTCAGGTCTGAAAAATGCTTCAGTGTAGATGAGATCTGTGTGGCAGACAGGCACATCAGTGCAGTGGCCATGCTGAGCATGGACCCACACCAAGGTGACAAAGCTGGGACGTGTGGCATAGGCAACTGACGTGGCAAAAGTATTGTGGCTTGTCACGTGGCACTGCGTAGCTAGTTGTGAAAGACACTGTTTAAACAAACTGTTGTGTACATTTCCATGTCAGTACCTGTCTGTCCAGATTCTTAATTTTAAAATGCAGCTCTTAAGCACATTTGAATGAGTCATTATTTTTGGCCAGCATTGACGGTAACTGGGAAATCTAAACATTCTTGCGCTGTCCATCCTCTGCACTGCATAGATTGCACAGTAGTTTTTTGTATAGGTCGCATCCTATTTCTGCTCTTTTCTCTATTTGCATCTGAGAGCATTCTTTTTTGCAAAGAGCTCTCCAACTCCTGCTGGATACATACTTTCCTCCTATTGCTGTAAAAGCTCTTCTGTATAGCTCCTCTTTGAGCAAATGGTGACTACTTAGCATTGGCAATTTGGCTCTTTTAATTTTATACATCAGTGTTTGAAATGGCAATGCACCTTTGAGAGATGAAGCCAGGGCCCTCAAAATCCCTTCACAGCCATGCCTGCTTATATATGTTTGCCTGAAATAGGGTCATTGTACAACTTGGCATTCAATCATTTACAGAGTATTGAAAGAATATTACAGACATCCTTGGGCAGGAATTGCCTGGTTCTGAGACCAGTTCAACCAGAAAGCAGTAGTTGGAGCCTCTAGTAAGCATGTAAGCACTTCCAACAGCAGTTGGAATAGGCCACCTCTGAGAAAATAAGTTGATGAAATCATTGAGAATATATCAATCTTCTCAGTTTAAGTTCCAAATATTCAAATAATTCTGTGAAAGAGAAGGGGAGCAGGATGAAAGAAAGGAGACTTGTGGTCCTTCCCTGATCCTGAGGGAAGAGGATACAAGGAACACTGAATCACTTGAAGAAGGAAAACTGCACCCAGATGCATAAGGGATACAAGGCCTGGAGAGAGGGAGAGCTTGGATACAGTGAATAGAGAGATGAGAAGGGAGTTACACAGTCATCTTGTAGGGAAGAGAAAGACAGGAATGCAGAAGTATATGGGATGTGACAGGATTTTGATCCTGAGGTAACCATAAGGCATACAGCCTGGTACTTCCATGTTTGACTTTGGTAGAACAAAAGTCATGTAGCTCCCATCTCTTTTGATACCACAGAAAAAGACCAGCTCTCCCTTCCTTGGAAATGACCCTTGACAAGTCTCTCCCTATCTTGCTTAATCAGCACTCTGTAAGCTAGCAGCTGATACACCCTTTTGTCTCCAACAATAAACCACTCTTCATATATTCAATTTTCAGAGCAAAGAGAAGCATGAAGTCTACATATCATTCAGAGTGTGGAACATAAGCTTCAGCAAGTCCCCACAGCTTCAGTGTGACTTGCAGTGAGAAATCACCTTTCATATATGTAGCAATTAAATAATCTTTCAAACAAGCAGCAGTTGCCAATGATGGAATGGAAAAAGAACTGCAATTACATGGTAGATGGCAACAGCCTTATTGTTACATTTCCCTCCATTTCAAGAACAGAAATATGATTAAGAAACAACGCCTTTCAATACTCATTATTTGAACAGCATGGCAAATGTATAAGCAACAAGTGGGTGACTATGCAACTATGCAAAAATGTGGACTTCTGACAGGAATTTCTTGCTCTTCAGGGGAAGCACCCTAATGCTGCCACTAATTACCAGGACACCAGAAACAAGGGGTTGTTAATGGAACTTAAAATTGCCATGTAAATTGGAAGGTGGTACCTTTACAAAGGAGCTTTTAAATACTGCCTAGGAAGATTTGACTATGAAGTCCAGGATGACGGAAATAAAGTAAGAATTAATAACCCATGGTGAAACATCACAGATTTCAGGATTTAAAAGCATTTCAGGTGTCAGCTAGGGTGATAATGAACTCTATATCATGGGGAGGGAGGAAGGAAATAGAATACAAATTTCAGACCTGTTTGAAATAAACATAATGGCAAACTATTTCAGACAGGGTACTTCCAATTGACAGAGATTTGAAAGCTATCAATGACACTTAGGAGAATTCATTTGGAATACTGGCCATCCATGTTCAAAAAAGAAGAATTGCCATGGGAACCAGTGCAGAAAGACTTCAGGACCAGTCAGGAGATAACAGCACCAAAGCCCAGATTCATGCTGCCCAACTTCAGGCACTCCACAAAAGACACAAAATTGGAGCCCAGTCACCAGGGTCTCCTGTAGTCAATGGAAAGAGATGGTCACCTCCAGTCATTCAGCCTACCTAAGTTCTGACTTGGCTTCTAAATGAGATGATTTATTTAAATACTCTAACTACAAAGGAAGCATATTGCTCCAGGGAATGTGTATAGCACCCTGAAAAACAGAGGGTCAGAAAGCAACCAGCTGCTCACAGAAATGTAAACATCACAGAAGAGGTCAAGGTGAGGTTCAGCAGCAAGACAAACTGATATGTGCTAGGCACAAACAAATTTTTCTGATAAATAGAAGGTTGATCTTTGGAAACAGCTTTCCATATGTAGATGGGGGAATAAAATACTTGCCTAGAACCAAAATGCAGCTGAATGTGTTCATTTAAGAGGTTCTATGGTGGACATAGCTGAAAGAGCAAACATTTGGACTGGCAGACACAAAAAGTTCCTGTCTCATCTGTTTTGCTATGCTGTTTTATTTGGACTTTTTGTTACTGAATACAAATAGGACTAATCCTTTATGCTGGGATAAAAGGGACTTCTTGTAAAAATGTGTTTTGAAAAGGAATTATTGGAAGGTGTTGCTGCCTTGTCTTTCTCCATCTGCATCAAGGGGAAGGAGAGAAAAATCTGTTTCCTGGGACCAGACCAAAACAAAAAACAACTACAGCTGAGCAACTGACCTACACTCAGCAAACTGAGCAAAATACTTGCTGCCCAAGGCATGGGAGGCCAGATCTCCTAAGTAATGGGCAAATGCATGGCAAGGTGCTGTTTGGAAGGAACAGAAATGCTATCAGCATGCTCCCAGGTGTCACTGGCATAGGCAGCATGTGCAGTAAGGTGTACAACTGATGGCAAGTTAGTATCTTTCCAGTTTATGGCTACTGCAGCAATGGAAACTCGTTGTCCATGGACCAGCTCCACACACAAGCCTAAAGTGCTTGACCCATGCAGTTAAAGTGCCCCAGCAAATACAAACACAGAGTATTGATCACAGCTGTGTACTGCCAACAGGGTGGGAGAGCACAGCCAAGGGCCTGGCAAACAGAGAGAAGAGGACATGGGAATGTAAGCATAGAAGGATTTGGGCAGGTGCGTTGGTAGAAATGAGACTGAAGCATTGTCTCCTGTTATTTGATTCTTCCTGGTTTCCAATGGAATGACCCTCTCTGCACACTGACAATTAACAATGTGGCAGAATCAGAGAAATATCAGATTCTCCTACACTGATATTGGCTAACCAGTTGGGGCAGCAGCATTGTAATGCAATAGTAATGTGTGCTAAAAGAAACAAGATGCACACCCCTGATTATTGTATTGCATGCTGCAGAACAGCTGAGTCACAGTCCCCTCATTCTGTGCAACCCTGGTATATTAAATAACTTGGAAGGAATAATTTTGAAATTTATGTTTAAACCTGAGCCTGTGTCTAAAACTACATATATATTTCATTTCAGAATAGCAGAAGGTAGCTGGTTTTCCTGGGTAATTCTTAGCATGAATTTAGTGGTTGATATTAGGAAACAAAGTTTTGCAAAAGACAGAGAACCAAGTGAAGCAAGACACAAACTGACAACACACAAGGCCTTAAGAGTCGTGAAATACACAACCTTACAACAGTTTTACAGCAGCAATTGCATTCATTATTCAAAGTCACTTGTTTTTTACAGCTTGCCCCACAAGAAACAATAAGCTAGAGACAAACATAGAGTCATGTACATTTTCTGTTGAAAAAAATGTGGTAATCCTTATTCCAACAAAATCTTAGCTGTTGCAAAATGTTTGCAAGGGCTTTATGTTTGTCAGTCTTATCTTTCTTTTTCCATGGGGTCACAGTTACTCTGTAACACTGTTAAGGATAATGTTTATGGTCAGTTGCTATTAGCAGTGACAGTCAAAGTTCAGGTAACCAAATTTAGACATGAAAATAATAACAGCATATGTACCAGAGAGCCTAAGTATGCATTGTTTCTTCATGACTTACTGGGAAAAATTCTTACTGAGGTCCAAGAAAGCTTAGCATGAATAAATCATATCTATGGAGCCTCAGAAAATGGAGGTATCAGTATAACCTAGATAAAAAGAGACAAAATATCAGGATTATGAAGGCAGCTAAAAACCCTCTGCCAGGAAAGAAAGGATAGTGTGCCACTGAGGATGTGCTCAGCTGTATAAATACCCAGTGTTTCATAAAGAATACACATACCCTATTGCAGAAATTGTTAAATTAAAAAGGATTGTAAATTTGAGTGCAATATATCTCTATCACCATACATATAGTATGGATATTACCAAGGCTGTGGAGAGAGGATTTATCTGTGACCACTAAGCACTTACCTGATTTGCAGAGTCATGCCTCTGTCTCAGCAGGCAGACTTTTTAAATCCATCTGCTCATCATAAATAACTGAACTTCATTCCTGACTGTTTTCTTTTCCCTTCAAAATGTCTTCTGTGTGTCCATACACACAGTGCTGCTGAAATTAGGGAAAAAAGGATGAGCCGATTTTGTGCCATCTTACTATCACAGCATATGTTGCAGTTGAGAAGCACAATACACAGAGTAACACCATACAATTTCAGAAGGCTCTAAGCATCAGCCCATACAGAGCAGCACCACTTCAGAAGGCTTCAAGCAGATGCCCTCCTTGTTCTTTAGCCCAACCTTTTATACCCTCATGTTCATGCACTGCACCTGTGTGCCCTCTGCTCCCTTTGGTGGTTGGTCAGTGCCCCTGGGCACTCCATGGCTCATGGCTGTCAGTGCTGCTCACCTGCTTTTCACAGCTGTGCCCATTGGGGATGGGGCTGGGCAGCAGCCCCACTCCCAATCACCACAAACTGTGTGCCTGCATCTTGCAGCTTTGGACTTCAGCCACCTATAGACATCACGAGCTTCCCTCAGAGTCTGAAGTTAATCCATCAGCTAAGATCAAAACTCCCTCAGCAACTAATAATAGTAACTCTAGTAGTGAGCCTGCTGCCACATTTATTTTATTCTTGGGGTTCTTGGATGTGCTTGGACCACAACTGGTCAGGCTTCCAAATATAAGCAAGACAAGAGGTAAGTAATGTAAATCTGAAAGGACCTCCAACACAGGTGGTTTGTATTTTTTGCTACAGTGTAATACTCCTGAAGTATTATATCAGGAGCTGCTTAACCCTCCAATATGTGTTCCAGCATTCAAAGGGAAAAAAGCTGCACCTCTTGGCTACTGCTGCATGCTAAAAATTCACGTCACTTGCAATCCCTATATCAGAAATAAGAGGAGTTCTGTGAGAATTGATCAGATACGTCTTGCATGTACACCTGGAAGTACATGCATTCATCTGAGCACCTTCCCAGTGAAGACCTGACATGAGCTTTCCCTTCTAAGTCTTAGTTTTTCTCCCGAGACACAAGACTGGGCACCCTACCCATGCAAAGGAGGTGAATGAGTTCCTTCTGCCTGCAGTCAAGTCAGCCCCCAAGCAAGTGTTTCACTGTAGCAACTGTAGCCAGAATTGAGGGGGCTGCGGCAGTAATTTATCATAGGCAATTTATTTTCAGCAGTGTGACTACATGTCAGTGCTGACAGCATTTGTAGCATTAAGTGTTCCAGAGAGAGGACCACAGCACTGCTTTGAGGCACACACTCTGAAGGCCTGTCAATCCTAGTAGGTCACTAAAACCACAAGCATTTTGCAATATTTGTTCAGGGAATGCCTTAGAAGGGCTCATTTTCCAGGTTTGGATGAGCTTGGGATCCTCTTCTGAATTCAAAGACAGTCATGTCTTAAGGCCCAGCAGAAAGGAAAAAGAAAATCCAAAGAATTTTGTATGCCAAGATAACAGGAGCATAGTGTCAAAAGAGGAGGAAAATACACCCATATGAATCAAGGATCCATATGATTCCCTCAATTCTGAATTCTTTACAACATTTCATAGTGTATAGACAGTATGCCTGGCCATGCCTCCAGCTGGTCATAAATTATGATGGTTTACATGTCTTCAAAATAAACTCTGGCACACAAATACTAAGCTACATAAACTGAGTCAGTCACATATGTATGTCCCTCAGCTGGGGTGAAGTTCTTAATTAGACCTTTTCTTGGGGCCCTAGTCAGCATTAAGCTGCCTGTGCTCAAAGGCAGCTCTGTCGTGGTGCAGCTGAGTGACCTTGGATTAGAGTGCTGTGTGAAAAAGAGCTACAAGAATTGAGGGCCACCTACTTTGCTCAAGAGCTGTGCCTACATTGAAGCACTCTCCCTCAGTCCTTGCCTCAGCTATGTTACAGGTATGACTGTGTCTGGCCACACACACTGATCCAGACCTTGACCCAGCTGAGATGATCTAGGATCCCTCCCATCACTGTGGGCTTGTCTAATGATGACCAGACTGGTGGTGGGTTGGTCCTGGTTATTGTCATTGAACCTCATTCTGACCCTGACTCACTGGCTTGGCTTTTCTGCTTGATCTCAGATCTCCTTGTCACTGTGTTCACTGGGATGGTTACTGGTGATCTGTACTCTTGGCTGAACTTCTAGCCACCACCAGAATTGCTTTGCTATTCTTGTTTGGGTGCTATGGCACTTGCTAGTAAAGCCACTGTCATGCATGCCTTACTGTCACCCTCCACTCCCAGCTTGCCTTGCTACTCCATGAAACACTTTTCTCCAAAGGATGTCACCTCTCACCTACCACTGGTATCACTGGTGCCACTGGGACTGTGACACTCCTGACACCAGTAGCTCTAGCACAAGCCAGACAATAGGAACATGGATTGCAGACACCATGTGACTCTCCTTTTAGCCAAAGATTTTTGTTAGAAAGCTGCCTTGAGCCAGCCTACTGGCGCCATGCATTCCTGCCAATAGGATAAATCAGGAGAGTGAGCAAGAAGTCAGCAATCAAGACAAAGAGTCTGTTCTGTCACAGACAGACAGCAAAACTAAGCAGTGATACACAACTCCTCTTATGTGGCCTCACTTAACTCTTAGTCAAATAATCAGGGAATCTCAGTAACCTGAAGACATCATATTTCAACAGCCTAAGCAGATGCAAAATGACCACAAACCCAAAGGAGTCACAAGTTGTCACCTTTTGTATTTTATTCTAGTTGTCTAAATCTGCACTAGCATTTCATATTTTAGCTGTTGATTTTCCCACCTCAACTGCAGCATTCTCTCCTCTCTCTCTCCAGGACACTAGCTACACCTCTCCTGGCAGGACCATCTTCAAGTATACAAAGGCTACAACACTTAACTCTTCCAACTCCACTGTGAGGTAGCACTGTTGTTGATCTGAGCTGCCACACAGACATGCACAGTTCGGCATATTATTCAGACTGTCACACCTGCCAGGATTTCAGCATTAAACTAAATCCTTGCTGGCAGCCTCAGACAGCAGTTGTGAGACAGGGCTATAAGCTGGATGGCAGAAATTTCAATTCTGTTGAGGCCAGTCAGCCTGCACCCCAAAATCAATCTGCATATTACGAGAACATACAACATACAGGAAATTGCCAGGACACGGCTGCTCTCACTCGAGTGGTGTTGGCATCTCACAGCTCAAATACTCCCACCGTACTTGCTTGGCCCCTATTGGGTGTTGTAGTGTGCCCAGCGCTGCTCCCTTGTTCTAATAATGCCTTGCGTACCCAAGAGCAGCTTTGCCTTCTGCATTTAATTGCTACTCCTTTGCCAACTTACCTGTAAAGCTGTCCTTTGCTCTAACATTTCATCCTGAGGGAGAAAAAGTAGTGCCCTTGAGACATTAAGGTGCTGTCCTGTACAGATGCAGTACATAGTGACGTCTGTGTCTGCTCTTCTTAAACGGGATGCTAAAAGATCTGACTTAAGCCTTTCCAGGGATTTGAACTTCCCACGCCCAGGGAATTGTTCACCAGGAGTCTCACACTGCACAGCGATGGAAAACATTGGGCTCAGGTACAGCCAGCTGCCATTTACTAGAAACAGACACTTCCAGCATTTCCTGACCCAGCATGCACAAATGGGTCACTAAGGTCACTAACTCCTTTGTTTTTCATGTGGCATATACAGGTAATTGTTATGGAAGTGTGCCTTTCTGGAAGTCAGTGTGAATACGTTTTGTACACAACAGAATTTAAACAGTGTAATCACAACTGTGCCTTATGTAACCTTTCAGCAAGTTCTGCAAAACTGCCTTCCCTTCCTCAAACACTGCAGATCTGATATGGCCTATCAGTGAACACTTGCAAACATTCAGAGCTCAGAAACATAAACCAATCTCCGTTTGGTGGACAGCAAGGCTATTGCATTCCGATTAATTAATTTATTTATTTGATGTTTAGCAAAGAACATAAAAAAAAATTTGGATTAAAAAATGTAAGTCTCTACATTGGAAGATATAATTGACAAAACTCTTCTCTGCATTGGAAGAAAACCTGCTATGAAGGAGTAAGGCATCTATCCAGCACATCTGTTTTTAAGTGAGAAACCACATTGTGGTTCTGGGCTCCTCAGTACAAGAAAGGAGCTACTGCAGAGGGTCCAGTGGAGGCCCACAGAGACCATTTGGGGTGTGGAGCATCTCTTTTATGAGAGACTGCAGCAGCTGGGCCTGTTTAGTCTAGAGACCGCTGTGAGGGGATCGCACTAACACATGTCAGTATCTCAAAGGTGGGTGCCAAGAGCATTATGTCAAACTCTTTCCAGAGGTGCCCAGTGACAGGATGATGAGCAGTGACCATGCACCGACACACAAGAAGTTCCCCCTCAACATGAGGAAGAACTTTACAGTGGCAGAGCATTGGCACAGGCTGCCCACGGAGGGAGATTGTGGATTCTCCCTTCTGGGGACATTCAAACGCCCCCGGACACGTTCCTGTGCCACCTGTTCCAGGTGACCCTGCCTTGGCAGGGGGTTGGACTGGAGGATCACCAGAGGCCCCTTCCAAGCCACACCGTTGTGTGATTCTGTGAACCCTTCCGGCATTCCCCGCCTACACGGCGAGCAGTGCCGGCGGCGGCACCGCACACCCACAATGCTGCACACGGCCCAGCCGAGCCTGCCCTTCCCACAGCCAGCGGCGCACATGGCGCGGGCCGGAAGCCGAGCCCCGCCGGCACGGAGGGACAGACACGGAGGGGCACGGAGGGGCACGGAGGGAGCGCCCGGGCACGGCGGGCGCGCTTTGTCCGCCGCCCCGCGCGGCCTCACGCGCCCCCAGCACCGCCCCTGGGCTGGGGCTGGCGCCGGGGCCGCCGCTCCCGGCGTGCACCGCGGCGCGACGCGCGAGGCGCCGCTGACGTCCTAGCCCCGCCACTGGGCAGCGGCGTTCGCGCGTCACGAGCTCGCGCCGCTGAGTCGGCGGCCCACCGTCGCAACGCCCGGCCATTGGCTGCAGCGGCGCGGAGCTCCGCCCCCGCAGCACGGTGGGACTATAAAAGCGGCTCCGGCGCCCCCTCCGCGCCTTTAGCCCCGGGTGTCTGAGAGGAGAAAGATGCATCGACTCCGCTCACGGGCCTCCACGGGGATTTCTGCCTTTGCCGCCGGTTCGCCCTCCGCCTGCTCTCGCCAATCACCCCCGCTGCCCCGGCCCGAGAAGTCAGCCTCGCAGAGGCGTTGGAGTAAAAAGCGCTCCTGCTCTTCTATCGGGTGATTGTCGCTGATTCCCGGGCGGGGGGGAGCAGGGAGACCGAGACCCGGAGAGGGGCCGCGGGAGCCGAGCCGAGCGCCGCTGCGACCATGCCCAAGCCTAAGAAGCGGGGGAGCAACCACCAGCGCGGAGCCGGTGAGTGCGGCCGGGCCGGCGGGAAGGAGCGCGCGGTGCAGACGGCGTTTCCCGTGGCCGCGGGAACAGGGCCGCGCTGTCCGGCGGTGCCCCGCCTCCCCGGGGCGGTGGGTGGGCAGCAGGACGGGCGGGCGCGGCCGCGGGGCTCTCGCTGGCCGGGCCGGGCGGGTGACAGGAGCCGTCCCTGAAACCGCCTCCTCACGCCGCTGCGCGCATGCGCCGAGGAGCCGGGGCCGGCGGGCGCGGCCGCGCTGGCGGCGGCGGCGGGAGCGGCCCGGGGCAGCGGCGGCTCGGCCGCGGGTCCGCCGGCTGGGTGCCGCCGTGTCGTGCCTGAAAGGCTGCTGTGTCTTTATAGAAAAAAATCCTTTTTCTAGCCTGAAATAGGATATTATAAAATAAACAAATGCAGAATGTGCGTGTCTGAGGTGTTCATGCTTGGGACAGAACGGAGATTTTGTGGGTTGGTGAGAAGTTGCCCTCCAAGCTAGCATAGCTGTGTGCAGCGTTTGTTTCTAATACCAATTTTCAGGAAGTGAGCAATTTGTAGAGTGTTTCTGCAACTGCTCGTATTTTAGTTTGTGAGGGGCTTGTTGTTCTTGCCACTTCTGTTGTATCCCTGTTTGATAGCAGCACGACGGTGGGTGGCCATGTGAGAGCTACGGGCCTCCAAGTTTGTTCGCTCGTGCATTGTCTGGTGGGGTTTTTTTGGGTTGTGGTTAATGATACAAGTGGATACAGCTAAAAGTAGCAAAACTTCCGGAGTGTGACTAACATAATTGGAAAGTATTTGGGCGCTGATCCAGCTGAAAGGTGATTCTGCCTAGATAAAAATAGTTTTTTGGGGTCTTGGTAGTCAGGGAGCCTGCTTGAAGCTGGTAAGCCCTGTGTGCAGGCTTCTAAATAATTTAGAAAAAAATATAGGTGAAAGAACAGAATTCAGAGTTGTGCAAATGATGCTTTCGGAAGTGTTGGAGAAGTAAGGTGAACACTGGTAAAAAGACTATTTTCATCAAAAAGTCTGAAAGCTGCTGCAGCAAGGCCTTCTTTGTCCTGAGAGGGAAAAACTTCTGTCCCCCTTTGAAGCATTTGATGTAAATGTAGTTCAGTAGTAAAAAAATTAGACATAGCTGATCCTGCACATACTCCATCTAATCCCATATATCCTGCATTGAACTGGGTGATGTATGTTTGCCCAAAGGTTTGACTTACACTGTCTTGAAGTTCCTCAAAATTAAAAAATAAAGACTGCATGGCAGTTTTTTTAAAGCACTCATTCTAACAGTTAAATTAACGTATTTTTAAAGCATAGTCACAGAAAACTGCATTAACATGAAGTTGTAGAAAGATCCTAATTTTCCAGTAGGAATTCATCCAATTTCTAGGGTAGGAATTGGACCAGTACTAGGTGAGCCCTTCCTCGCTGCTCACAAGTGATCTTCCAGAACAGAACTGACAGTCTTCAGAGTAGGTGGAGTAAAGGAACCAGCAGATGGAAATGTTCTTTCTGTGGTTGGGTCAGGGAAAGCAAATCTGCTCTGAGAGGGATCAGTTCTACTTTTGGTGCTCAGATCTTCCTTTTCTGTATGAGAGAACTGACCAAACTGTTGTATTCATCTTTGCTTAAGGTGGTCAGCCCAGAAACGTGCAGCCTTTTAGTGATGAAGATGCTTCAATTGAAACCATGAGCCACTGCAGTGGCTTCAGTGATCCTGCTAGCTTCACTGAGGATGGTAAATTCTTTTATTTATATCTGTTCATCTTTTAAAAACACAAAACCTGAGCTGATTTAGTAGTTTTAAGTAGAAGACTGGAAGTAGCAATAATGAAATAATGACATTATAGTAACACTGTGATGGCTAATCCAGTGGCCATTTTGTTTGTTTGGTTTATATATACATAAATATATACTCCAGGTTTCATGAGCCTTGTGAAACTATCAGGCTCTATTCTACTAGAATAGAATATAGATATAGAGACAATAAGATACAGAGTACTGCTATAGAGACAATAAAAATTTTAAGATGAGTTGTATGACATGTATTTTTATAAGAGGTAGTTGAAGCAGTAAGAACTGCAGAAGAGTTTAAGATGGGAAGAGTCACATTTGCCTGTTTTGAGCTAGATTTGTGCGTTGTCTGCTTTCCCATCTTTGCAACCTGGACAACTATAATGTCAGTTTGTTGAGAGGAGGGGACCTGGAAGCCTGAAGCAGGGGGATAAGCAGGGAGCCATCTTTGGGTACATGCTGCTCTTAACTGAGCTCTGTTGCAGAGGTGTCTGAATTGATGCTCTGTGGGACAGGCTGCTTTGACTCACTGCATCAGCTGTGAGCACCTCACAGTACTCCAGGGCTAGATGTAGTGGACTGGATGGCAATGTGTTGACAGGATTGGCTGATGGTCATCAGATGGAGAACATTTATGCAAGACCTGGTTCTCTCCCTCATTCATTCCTGGCATGTGTAAGCAGCAGATCTAGGAGCTGCACAAATGTATCAATAGGCCAGTTTTTATGGGAGTATTTTAGGGCACAGTCTGATGTAGTAGGTTTAACACCATTATGCTGCTCTGATACTGAACAATTCTGAAGGTGTTGTCTATATTAGACTGCTTCCTTATTAATGTTAAAAGCATTGTGTTGGAACTACTGTCTGCTAATGAAATGTGTATCAGTGTGACTAAATTATTTCTTCTGGATTAGGGCCCGAAGTTGATGAAGAAGCTACTCAAGAAGACTTAGAATACAAGTTGAAGGGATTTATTGATCTTACATTGGACAAGAGGTATAGTCTGCTTTGAAGAAACACATTCGTTCACTGTTTTCTTGCTTGATTTAATAAGGAAAATACTGAGATTTTTATTCTGGGGAGGACTTCTGGATCTAAAAAAACCCTTTTTTGTTATACTGATTTTTTAGGATGGGTTAGGCTTTCCTTTCCTAATATATGGAAGTAGAGTGACTTTCTTTCTGGCCAGCAATACTGCTGTGAACTCTGTCTCCAAACAAAATTTTGCTGTCCATGAGTAAGAAGGCAATTCAGAGCATTTCATTTCTTCATAGTACTTCTGTGGATTACTCTTACTACTGGGTGTAGGCAAATATAAATCACCATAAAGCAAGGGTGGGGTTTAGCTGATATGTGCTGATTTCAGGTCTTCCTTTTCTCTTCTAACAGTGCAAAGACAAGACAAGCAGCCCTTGAAAGTCTGAAAAGTGCATTTTCTTCTAAAATACTATATGAATTTATCATGGAGAGGAGAATGACCCTAACTGATAGCATTGAGCGCTGCATAAAGAAAGGTAATTAACATGCATGCTATTAGCAATAATCCCTATGAAATAGCACATTGTTTAAAAGAAATTAAGATTGTGAATGTTCTCTAGTACTTTACAGAGTGCTTAATAATTTAGGTAATGTTACTTTGTAAATGCAGGTGTCACACTTTAACTGTCCTAGAAAATTAACTGAAATTATCTTCTATCTCTTGGTTTCTGAATTTCCACTTACATGCTTTCAGACTATTATCTTTAAAAGATTAAAGGAAGCAGGCAGGGCAAAAGGTGGTTGCTCATCACTGTGTTTATTAATCCGTAGGTAAGAGCGATGAACAGTGTGCAGCTGCTGGGCTGGCTTGTCTGCTGTGTGTGCAGATGGGGTCAGGAATTGAAAGCGAGGAGATTTTTAAGACCCTTGGTCCAGTTCTGAAGAAGATTGTCTGTGATGGAACAGCCAGTATCCAGGCCAGACAGGCTGTAAGTATGACATGTTTGTTTGCCAGCCAGGGACAGAGGGCTGCTTCTGGCCAGCTCACTGTTGTGTAATCCAGGACGAAATGTTACCACGCTAGTGTGTACTCATAATGTTGACATGCACCCTCAATGATGCATAGCAGTTTTCACTGGCTTAAAAAGTTCCACCTGAAAGCTGAACATGATTGTCTTCTTCAGCTGTTACATGTACTGCTTTGTCAAGTGTCTGAACTCACTGTATTGAAGCTTCCTTACTTCTGGGGACTGATGTCGGGGTCCTAGGAAACATTTTCCTACTGAGTGATATGTCCTTCCTGTATTAATTTTATTTTATTCTTGAAATTTAATTTTATTCTTAAACAGCACAGGAATGTTGCTTAAGCATTTACATTTATTTTTGGTAAAATCACATATAGCACATCTGGAAACTACATAAACAATACAGCCATTCTACCAAATGTATTTTTAAGTTACTTTTGCCTGGTCATCTCACCTATACATCAGCAGTATGCATGAAATAGTGAGGAAAGATTGTCCAAAGCACTTGCCAGAAGTTTTACTTTTGCTTAAACTTCAGAGATTCAGCTAACATTTTCTACCTTTCCTTCATCGTTATGTGGCTGGCTACTCTTAGTCAAGCTATGGCACAGCAAATACTGTCAGCTGCAAAAAGGAGGTGGTATTAGTTCAACAATAGTTATTTCTACAAACAAAAGCTACTGAAGTTTGTCCTGTTCAAATGTAGTTTTGAGTCCTGTGTGGTTGGTGCAAATATCACTTTCAAATGGTTTCCTCTTTATTCTTTGTAAGAGAAACTGGACTAGAATATGGGGCATAGGAAACAGATCTGCAGGAGAAGTTGAAAAGTTGTAGGAGCAGCTTTTCAAGGACAGAGTTTCCATGCTATTTAATTGAAATAGAGATCAGAAGGAGAAACTATTTCCCACAGCTGTTAATAAATATATAATTATCAGCAGAGTTTCTGCTTGTAAATCCTAGTGAGATTTAAAATCATTGGGTGAAAACAGTGCCACATGGAGCTTTTTCAAGGGCTTTGTAAGCTATTAAAAATAATAATACATGGAAAGGTGAAGGCTTGTGAGTAGCAAATGCTGTAAAAGCATCCTGAGAGTAGATGGGAATTTGGGAACTAAGTATTAAAAGGAAGGTGAATTAAGAATTGGGGACTTCTAGACTGTTCAGGTTTTTATCTCAAGTTTCTGTTGCTCCAGATGTTAAATTTCAAGGGTCCCAACTTTGAAACTGTAACATTATTGTCAAATACTGACACTTTTTTTTTCTTTTGTGTCCAGTGTGCAACCTGCTTAGGGATTTGCTGTTTCATCGTGACTGATGACATTACGGTGAGGATGATTGATACCTTTCAAATGCAATAAACTGACAGGATGAAAATGTGTGACTCCTAAACCACTTCCATTGTATTTTTCACTTGTACAGGAGCTTTACTCTACTATGGAATGCCTGGAAAACATCTTCATGAAGGCCTATCAGCGGGATAGAGACACTAATGGTGTGTCAAGTACCCATAATACTGTGCTTCACGTCAGTGCTCTTTTGGCATGGACATTGTTGTTGACCATTTGTCCAATGAATGAAGTGAAGAAGAAAATTGAAATGTGAGTATCTTTCTTGGAAAGCAGAATTTGTAATGACTCTATATGCAATTAAACAGTGTCAGTAAAATTTAGGTCTTAATGGACTATGATTTACTCCTTAGGCACTTGCATAAACTTCCAAGCCTGCTGTCTTGTGATGATCTCAACATGAGAATAGCTGCTGGAGAAACACTAGCACTTCTGTTTGAACTGGCACGTGAAACAGATGCTGTAAGTAGATGTCTGCAGCTAAACCTTCTTTCATTGGGATAATGATGAGACAAATTACTTAAACCTGTGTTGCACTCCACCCTGGATCTCAACAAGTAGCAAAAAATTCCATGGTTTATGTTCCTTCTAGTGAGTCTGCCCCAGTCTTAAGTGGGTACAGCAATAATTCATAGCTATCATTTTTTACACTTCATTTCTATATTGCAAAACAGGGCCAATATAACAAAATGCATCAAATGCTACTTAATAGCAACTAGAAATATGGAATGCAAGATTTAAATCTAAATCCAACACCCGCTTTTCAAATAAAATTTTAAAAAGACACTTGTAGAGAGATTCCAGAATGAAACAGTATTGTTTACTGTAGTGGGATCACTCATCAGATGCTTATGCAGACAAGTTTGAGTAATTGACAGCCTGCACAATTCTGCTCTCAGCCAAAATCTATCATCCGGTAGAAAACAAGTTGACTTTAAGTATTGTTTTTTCAGTATTTTTACCTAGGTAACTTGAGAAGAATAACTGGTATTGCATGATGGTTGTGCAGCATGACTATTTTAGTGAGTTAAGAACTAGGCAGTCATTTTAAGGGGGAGGTTTTTAAAGAATTGGCACAAATTTCACACAGATATCAGTAATACTTCATTTGGTGAAATTTCTTGGAGTTTGCTTTTGAGTTTGGTTAGGTGCAAACTGCTTGATATTAGCTTTCCACAGCTAAAGTTGCATTTACGTTCTTCAATATGCCTTATTAATTGTCAGACTTTTTTCTTGACAGCACTGAAGGAAACAGCCTCCCTCTGCTTACGCATGGCACAATTTGGGAGAGTTGCCTGAAGGGCTCCCAACTCAATCAAGGCTGCTGCGCTTTGCCAGAATGCTGCCTAAAGTGAAAGGATAACTCCACTTAAGTCAGGAATCATGACACACTAGCACAGCATAATATGAAACAATGTTAAGGCTTCTGTATAAATGCAAGCAGTGTGGATTTGAGTCTCTTGGCTATGGAAGTCAACTTTGAAAGGAAAAAAAGTAAATGGAAAGCAAAACTTGATCCTTTATTTGGTCAAGCTGACTGCAAGTAACTAAAATGTTAAAATATGTTGACAAATGAGACTTCACTATATCTGCTGTTGCATTGAGGAAATGCCCCTTTAATCATTACAGATGATTCTCATTGAATCCTTAACAATCAGTGCAAATTAAAAATACTTGATGTATTTGCCTTTGACCAGTTCCTTTCAGAAAGCTTGCAGTAAGCTCACTCTAGTCACTTGAAATGACAAAACATTCAGATTAAAAAAAAACCTAGAAGCCACCAAAACTTGTTTTTACATAAGTTTGCATGCATTCTTACTAGTCCAGGTGAACTACTGCTGAATTAAGTGCAGTGGAGAAAATATTTCAATATATGTAAAGCACATATTAATTAATTCCAGTGAAAAACACAAAGCTGTTTATCACAGTTTACTTAGTGTTTTGTTAAGCATTAAAAAAAAGCTTCCTAATTTCCCATTTCATACAAGACTTATAGCTAAATATTCCATACTCTCAGTCCAGTGGTGTCTCACAGTTTGCCTCCAGAAGCAGGAATTTTGTGATAACAACATGAAAGTGCCCTGAGTTTGTTGGCAGGAGTGGTTCAGCAAATCTGTTTAGCAGTTTGAGTCCCTTGGAATTGCTGGAGTTAGAGTAGAACAGCTTGGCAGGTGTACATGCACACTGATGGAGCTGTATGGGTTACATGGCTGACCAAACAGACTTTGTTAGTGCCCTTCCTGGTAAACTGGGTGCTGTGACTTTGTTCTTGCTGGTTTCCATGCGGCAAATGGAACTGCAGAAGCACTCTCTGTCTTTTTAAATAAAGTAAGAGGTTGTAGAGATCTACATGCCCAAAATTTAAAGAGATCCATTTTCTAGCTGTGGGGAAAAAGGTTAAGGCCATCAAATAAACTAAAATCTAAAAACCTTTTTTTTCTGGTAACCTAGGATTTCTTTTATGAAGATATGGACCTTCTAACAGAGAAGCTAAGAGCTCTGGCTACTGATGGAAACAAGCACCGGGCCAAAGTGGATAAAAGAAAGCAGAGATCTGTCTTCAGAGATGTTCTGCGGGCTGTTGAGGTGATTCTTTTGTCTTAGTTACAATCTAGACCTTCAAAATATATAGTGTGCAATTCAGTGAAAACAATTTTATTATTAAACAGAATTACTGTTTCAGTGAAAGAAACAGGAAAAAGCTATTTTAAGTGAGAATTGGTAGTCAGATCACATATGTGGACTAGAACTTTTTTTAGGAATGTTGATAGAAGACTGGGAATAGTTAAATATTGTGGAAGCTAAGGAGAAGGATTGGCATAATTTGAAGTCACCTCTGGGATTCTGCCTGTAGAAGGATCTGAGTCACCTATTAGCACTTGTTACATTCCATTGTCCCAAATACCTGTAAGGTAGAGACTAAATGAGGTTTATATTCAGATGTAAAGGTGACTTCTGTACTTGGAACTGGTTTTCCTGGTGATAAGTCCAATTCCTAAAGTAATTTTAAAGATGAAAGTTCAGTGTTTGTTTTTTAAAAACTTTGTAATCATGAAGAATATTAGCTAAAAGTTCTACGTGAGATTTGACTGTAGGTGTGCATCTGCTTTATGAACAAATACAATCTTTAGCATACATACACTGTGTTACTTGGAAGGTTTTGATGTGCCAAATTTGTCAGTCAGAATAAAGTTCACCAAGATGTATAAAATTCCTAGTACAAAAGACTGTTTAATTTAAAATTATACATGTTGTTTCCTTTGACTTTTGCATAGGAGCGTGACTTCCCTACAGAGATGGTGAAGTTTGGGCCTGAGCGCATGTATATTGACTGCTGGGTTAAAAAACAAACTTACGAGACCTTCAAGGAGGTTCTGGGCTCGGGGATGCAGTACCATTTGCAGGTGAGCTGCTCTGACACTTGCTCAGACTGTGTTCCTCTGTGGCTGGCTTCTTTGATGGAATTACAAAATCCTGAGTAGAACTTAGTGATGAGCCTTGTATTTGAGATGTTAAAGACAGCTCTTAAAAAATTAATTACAGTGAGCTACAGCTGTCTGGATAAGCTGCTTCTGAGTTGGTGCTTGGGTGTGCTAGCGTAGTAATCGAATTCTCCAAGAAGTAAGAGATTTAGGCTGAATATGTTTTTTGCTTCAGGGTTTTTCCTGAATCCTTATGCTCTCTTTCAGCAGAGTGGTATAGTTGTCTGGCTGCTATGAAACTGCATGCCTCCACCCTTCCTGTTCAAACCTATAAAAGAAAGGCAAAGTTTTAGTCAAAAATAATGAACACAGCTTGCAGCCCAGTGGTGACAGCATTCCAGAAGGGAAGGCATAAATCTTTATCTCTGTTCTGGGAACTGCTTGTTTACTAGTCATCTGTTTACATATGTAACAGAAGCAGGAGCTGTAGTTTAGGAATATGTGCTCCCAAATTGCTGTGATAATCATGGGGTTAAAATCTTCAGTCCTGTGTTAATGAATTCCTGTGTGACCAAGGCAGCTCAGACATGTAGCAGGTTTTTCAGTTTTTTCAAGTACTACTTTCACAGACAGATACTTTAAAACTTGTGTGTTGTGAAACCATACAGGTCTGTTCAGCTGCCTGGTTTTGTGTAGAACAGAAGAGTGTCTCATTTTCTAGGACAAAAATATCAAAGGAGGCAGGAGGAGCTGTCTGTCATTTCAAGGTGGCTGTTTTAGCTTTTCTCTGGTTGAAGGAGGAAGTGTTCTTGACTTAATTGCAAAAGATAGCAGCAATTTGACACAAATCTTAGTATTTCTTACTGGAATACTTAATATTTTACAGTAGTGAACTTTAGAGACTTGATAATTAGAAGGGAAGCTAATCATTTGGTGCATTTCTTGTTTAGTCAAATGACTTTCTTCGGAATGTGTTTGAGCTCGGTCCACCAGTAATGCTGGATGCTGCAACTCTTAAAACCATGAAGATATCTCGTTTTGAAAGGGTAGGTTATTGCACTGAAATGAATTTTCTTTACTTCCTACTCTAATTACTCCTGCACTTCAGAAGCTGTCATTGTTACACTGTAGTTCTAAGAGTGCCTCATATTGTCCTGAATGAAACCCAGGCTTACTTATATGCATCTATGGACCCTTAAATTTTCCACTGGGCATGTGTCTGCTTCTGTGTTTTCTCCAAGGGGTCTCAAGGTTGATGTGGTTGCTGATGGGTACTAGATTCATGCTCCACATATGTGAAACTTGGTCTCTTCTGAGAGATACATATTTTTTGGGGAGGGACCTACAGAAAGCTGTGGAAACTTGAGTTTTTATAAAGACAGTGTCCCAAACTCAACAATGTGATGTGCGCACTAGGAGGTTTGCCTTGGTCTGTTGATAGTGAATGCATTAAACCTGCATATAGTTTGGGGAACAGTGCAGTCAACTTTAATCTGAGGGTAAATGTAACCTACATGATACCTGCTGGATGTTCAAGACTGACTGGCTTCCAGAACTACTCCTAGTTCAGCCTTCTTACACAGGCCAAGTTTCTTTTAAATATCTGTCTGTATATATATGTATACACACACACAGATGAGCCTTTGGTGCAAAGATAACATACTATAAATTTCAGAAGGCCTACCAGTTAACTTCAAAGATTAATAAAAGGATATTTTCATTTGTTTTGTAACATGAAAAGTCTCTGAAAGGCATAAACCTTATGACACTATGTAATTCTTTTTTTGTTTTTTGTTTTATAGCACTTGTACAACTCTGCAGCATTCAAGGCTCGGACAAAGGCTAGAAGTAAATGTCGTGATAAAAGAGCAGATGTGGGGGAATTTTTTTAGATTCCCTTTTCAATGGGATTCAATTTTCATAATTCAAATAAATTTGTAACCTTTAAATGAATTTTTTAACTTCTGTAGTCAGTTTGCAGTTGTGCACGGGTTTGTTACATAGTCTGTAAATATAATGCATGTTGTTGCTTAGTTTCATATACATTGTATATAGATTGATGTAACATTTGGTGCAGGGATATATTGTAATGCTCTGCATTAGCCCCCCACTAGCTCCAAGTCAATTATGTAGTAACCGATACATTAAATGGGGTGGATAACTAGTCAAATGCTGTGTCAGATTGGATTCTTTATAAAGGTAAAGTCATTGACTAAGTGCTCTGGTAAGAATATGAGAAGATGACCATGTTTGTGTGAAATTATTTTAGTAACTTTTTAAAACTCTCTAGTGGTAGGCAAGAAATCCCTATGTAAGTATAACTTTATCCTGACAGGGACTATGAAGTTCAGTAACTTCCACTGACTGTCAAGTAGTGAATGACAAATACTTGCTTCCATGTAAAATAAAAGTAAGATTCTTGTGTTCTGAAATTGAATATTTAATTTTTGGAATAAAAATGTTTCTCACTGCCTGCTCTCTGTGTAAAAGCAATTACTCCATTAATGAAACACTGTAACATTGGCAAAACTAAAGGTTGAAAGGGATGGGTTTATTTGCTGGTTCAAACACCTGCTTGGGTATTCTCCGTGTGTTAGTAGATGCTCCGTGCAAGTCACCTTTGCTGTGTTTCAAAGGGGTCTTATACTTGCATGTGCTCTGCACAACCACCTAATCTTGATTTGCTATTGTTTCTCTAATGGTCAAACGGTTTCTAGTTTTGGTGCTGCAAAACATGTTGTCCTTTATTTTAGAGGAACCATTCCAGCTTCCCTGTGTTTATCATGTTGAAAACTACTCTTCTAACCTTAATTTCTGGTTCTATAGGAGTGAAATTTGCCAGTAGCTGAGAACTGAGTTAGGAATAGTGGGGGCAGGGTGGGGGGTGTTATGTAATAAAGGCACTGAAACCTGGCTAGCTGGAGCTTCTGAACCTGAAGATCTGTAAAAGTGCTTGTTTAAATAAACATTCTTAAAATGTTTGTCACCAGATGAAGCAAACATTGCATTGAAAACAACACTGCCTCTGGAAACTGTGGCCTGCTCTGATAAGGGAAAGTTGAGTTTGGGGTGGAGTGGTTGTGGTGTTTTTTTTTTTTTTTTACCCTCCCAGTTTCTGATTACAGCTGAACCTATTCAAGAAGGTCAATGAATACTATACCTTCTGCTTGAACCTGGTTTTTTTCCCCAAAAATCCACTATATAAGAACTTGTTTGGCTTGCAAAACTGATCACTTGGACTACACAAAACCTTGAACTGAAAACTGATGATGGACTATGTGTCATCCAAGTAGAGCAAAAACTGATTCTTGAATGAGGTGAAGCTGTGTGCCTGTACTTGCCTGGCCAAAGACATTCCTTTTGAGCAAAACTGTTCCCTTGAGCCTGTTGGTGTCTCCTGCAGCTGCTGCATAGTCGCATTTGGTGTCCTTTGCCAGGCACTTTTGGTGGCTTCCTGTCCAGCGTTTCTGCAGCGCCTCCTGGCAGGGGGCCAAGCAGGAGGTTGCCCTTTTCCCTGGTACCCTGCAGCTGCCACCCACAGTGACCCACGTGGCTCTTCTGCAGCCCTGCAGACATCCCTTGGGTTTGCAGACCTTTTCAGCTGGAGAGGTCTGGGTCCTTGTCTTACAAGTACTTTGGTGTCAGGAGTTTTTGGGCATGGATGCCACACAGATTTTTTTTTTTTTTTCTCCTGGCTTGCACATCCTTATTTGGAGGGAGGACTTCAGGAGACTCCTGCAGAAAGGGAGCAATTCTGAGCAGTAGAACATGTCAGCTTAGGGTGAGAAATATGAGTCAGGTGATTTATTCTCTTTTGTTTCCTCAGAGAGAAATATGTTTATAGGCAGTTTAAAGAGATTCAAAATTTTAGACATGGGGACAGCTTCAGAAAGGATTTGTGGTGTTGAGCTGCAGTCCCTCTGCCTGTTAGCTGCCTGTCAGTATGATGTGCTGTAACACTGCCTTCTGCAATGTCAGCAAGAAAAAAGTGATCATAAGAACTGTCAGCAAAGGAGCACTGCTCACCACCAGTTCATCAGCATTTAATCTTTGAACAGCCAAGGATGCCAGACAAATTAGTCTACCACATAATACTGTCCCACTTGATTTCATGAAGTGTATAGGAGAAGGGGGAAGGACCCTGGTTTTTCTGGTCTATGACTTTAAAATACTCATGACTGCAATACTGTAGATATGACTCTTCTGCATAGCACACTGGTTACTCATAGCTACAGTGTTGTAGATATGACTCTTCTGCATAGCAAATGCAGTTTAGACAAGCACTAAAGCCAAGAGGTTTGGCACTAACCAAAACATTAGTGAAATACTGATCATCAGTAACAACCTTCATTCTCCATGGTGGGATATTATCAATTCCAATATAATAAAAATGAGCTGTGTATGTGCTGTTTTCTGTTTAGCAGATCAATATTGAGAAGTGAGCATACTTGGCCAAGCTGAACTCTAAATATAGACTGAGAGGGGCAGTCTGTTTCACAGCTATCTTTTATGGGTACTGCAGGACTTGAAAGGTTCCTATGGGACTAAAAGTAGAGAGAGGAACTGCAGAACAAGTTTTCTTCACATGATTTTCACTGGCTGATTTCTTCCATACTGGCACATTACCTGAGTGTAATTATGTTGTAAGTAATGTTTCATTCTCATATTTTTTAACCTTTTAGACTTTATTTACTTTTTCTTTCTGTGAAGAATTCTCAGTGTGTTTTCGTTCCAAGTTTTTTTTTTCTTAGGAAGAAATTTAAAAGTTGTATTGGGGAAAAAAGTCTTCAGGCAAGGTCAAAGTACAAGATACAATGAATCCAAAGGTCCCAATGTTTAGATTGATTTGTTGGGAATATAATCAACACTTTTGTCCAGTGGCACTAATATTTGTATCCTTTCTCCTTTGACACGTCAATGGAATCAAACAAATGTAATATAAACTTTCTTTAATTAATAATGGTAGTCCTCACTGTGTCTACATATGCAAATACTTAAATAATAAGTGCAGAAAAACAGAATTCATAATACTAATGAATCAAAGGTAGTCACATTTATTACACCTCAAGCTGTTAAGAAGAGTCTTCCCTAGAGCTGCAGGGAGGTATTAATCAAAAGAGAGAAACAACTGCTCTTCAGAATCTAAAAATAACCGGCAGCTTTTGTGCGTGCAATGGTGACTTTTGGCACACTGCTCAAACACAAAATGACTGTGTAGGCTGAGGATGTGCCTGTGGGGACACAGCAGGGCAGAGCCAGCTCTGGTGGGGATGTGGCTCAGACTCTGCTGCCCGGTGCCATGCCATGCTCTAGAGGAAGGACAGTGGACACAGCCATCTGTCCTGAAGTTACTGCTGCACACCCAAAGATCATATACTAGGTAAGGTTAACCCCTCTCATGCCAGCTTTTCTACGTTTTCTTTGCACTTTGAAGCAACACTTCTGAACAGAGAAAGAAGAAAGTTGTAGTCTTTTCTTATGGGCTTTTAAAGAGAAATATGAAAGTATCCTTATAGTCCTGTCAGCCTCTACTAGCAGGAGATCAAGTCCTGTTGTCAGGATTGCTTTCAGTGCTTAGTCTGCAGAGGCTCATTGAGTGTCTGCTTCGCAGTGTGCTCAGATTTGGGGGAATTATAGCGATCTTCTGCATTTGGTTTGATGAGGGAAGGAGTGAGGATTTTCTGCAAACAATTAGGGTTCAAATTTTAGGTTTTTAATTTAAGTGTTTTATTAGGAATCTGGTCACACTGTGTTCTGTGTTCCGTGGGGAGGAAGAAAAGGCTCAGAAGCATGTCAAGAGGACAGTTAACCCATCTAGGATTCAGAAATCACCCTTAGGTGCTTAACACGAGTCATCAAGAGAGGTTTGCATCCCACAAAGTGCTGATTTATGTTGGCAGATGAAATTGAACTTGGGAGCTTTATAAAATACTAAATGGGTAAGATGCATTCTAATCCAAATTTAAACTTATCTGTGGGGGCACCCTCCTTACATTCACTAGCAAGAAAAATGTACATTTAGGCTGTGATTCTAAGGTGAGAAAGGAATATCTTAGAATAAGAGGGATATTACCTGGAGCAATATATTTTTCTTTAATAATTACAGAGGGAGTTTTCAGTGACAATTGTAGACAAACATGGCTACTTAGAATGCCTGCATCTCCTTATGCCTAGAAGTGTAAGTTGTTTCTGGAAGACATTTTTGCAATCACAGTAGTGTAAAGAAAAGCAAAAGACTGATAAGGAATAATATGCAATACATAGAAGCCGCCTCCCTATGTATTGCTTTTTTTCTATATATAATCTTCTTTCAAAACTGTATTTATGTTAAGAATCATTCACTGAGTTCATGCACCTAGACTCTGCAGAGAAATTGCTTTTACTAATTGAACTTCCTCCAGTGCCTTTTTTAAAGCAAGGGGTACCAGTCTGAAGAAAAAGCTTTTAAAATTTGTCCAAAAGTGTAAAGTAGACTATATTTTTTCACAGATAATAGTGATATTCTAAGGTATATAAACTTTCTTCACAGTGATATTCTAAGGTATAAACAGATATATATTCTCGTTGCTTATCTCCTACATTCATACCTGCTCTCCCTGTTTTATGTCTCAATTACTTGATGCTGAAAGAAGAGGACCTGAGTGACATCTTTCCTAGAGGTGTTAGTGGAGGTTTGGCTTTTACTGTGGTCAGGATCTTACACCTCCTCTTACCACGTACTCGCCAAACCAAAGGATAATACACTAAATAGGTACCATTCAAATCAATGCTGGAGCCAGTCAAATTGACTTCTCTTTCTCTCTCTTTCCCCATACACATATGTATGTGAACAAATACAATGCAAAAATAAAATGTTTTAATTATTGAAGATTTTCAAGAATAAATAAGTGCTATGTATTGAGTTGTCCCTGCCTTCAAGATCTAATAAGTGTGTTAGTCCTTCAAGTCTCTGTATTTTAGGAATTGTTTAGGCCGCTCAGTATTTCCTTAGAAAAGGATACCAGCTGTTACAAGTTATTTCCCACAGCCATATGTTAATTTACCTTTTAAATTATTGTTTCTTTTAGAGACAATGGAGAGGCCTTCCTTGGAATTTAACCTGCCTGATACTCATGGAGAAGGAAAACTTTATGTAGTTGATTCCCTAAACAACCTAAACAAGCTAAATGTTTGTCCAGCTGAGTCCCAACATTCACTAGGTGTGTATGATAGGTGATCTGTGGATTTCTGTACATACAATCCATATCGTGTGTCACTGATGTCAACAGCCTAATAGGCCAATAGGTATGCCAAGCTCTGTACTGAAAAATGTAGGAAAAGGAAAAGATTGAAAATGGCATAATTTAGACAGATCAGACAATGATTTAGCTGAGTATTTCCGCTTTAGGTTCCTGAAAATCCTTGCATTTAGTTAGGGATTTGCTTTCAAACCTGATCTTATCTTCTATTTCAGTTGGGATTTATGAGGTGATCTCTTGCAGAATAATGTGTCTAGTGATGCCCAATATACACCTACTATATAAATAGCATCATAGCTCTTCCCAAGCACTAAAATTCATACATGGCAATAGAAGCACCTGAGAATTTCTGCTCGTTCCTTTAAGATTCATCTCCTAAGAACTCAAACCAGTTACCTGAAATATCCTGTGAAACCTTTAAGCATTTTACTTTCTGAACTTTCTTTACTCACAGTTTCAGTTATGGCTCTCACATTTCTACTGGTTTGCTAAGGCTTTTGCCTTTGATTTCTCGCAGCAACAAGAATATTTTCACCCAGTGATAGCTACAATTTGAGTTCTTTGTGACATGAAAATATCTTAAAACCTGGAGCTCATCAGCAACATTCCACATAACAATATTTGAGTCTGCTTTTATTTCCCTTATTGTAATGGCAAATTTGAGTGAAGAAATTTATAGATCAGCAGCCATGTTAAAATGTGGCCATGATTTAATCATGCGTCTCATTATGGGTCTTAAATATTTTCTCCTTACTTCTGTTTCCAAGTCCCCCAACTTTTCCTAATCCAACTAGCTGAGTGGTGCTGTTTTCTGCATTTAAGGCAAATATTTTAGACATAAAGCACTAATTTCTCATAAACAGATTAACTTGATATTGTCACTTCTACACATGGAAAATGAGACAATGGCATATATAAATTTTAATTTTAAGAAACTCCTTTCAGTGTGACTGTTTTGCTTTCTTTTGCAATTTTATTAGACAGTATTATTTACTTTTAGGGTAAATATACAAGGTTCTGTGGGAACATATGTGATTCTCTGGAATAATCACATGCATGCCCCTCCCTACATTTCAGCAGTAAAAAATGGTAGCTTAATAAGTATTTTATTAATAAATTTGTAAGATCCTTTGGTTCCTTCTAAGATTATTCTTCTAATGTAACTTTTAAGCTTAGAAAGTCTGTAGATATCTCATCCTGTCAGCTAACTTACCCAGCAGCATAAAACTCTGGTTCTCTTGCCAGAAAATCAGAGACATATCCAAAGCTGTTTGAAATGAATCTGCTGTTTAGTTTCTTCGGTAGGAGCCATGCAGTAATTTCATGTTTTAGGTGATAAAATATTCCCACTGCTTGCAGTTTGACAAGAATGTATGCTCACCAATTCCTCACAACACTGTAGCCTGGCGCGTTCAGCCTGATGAAATAGTAAGAAGTATTCATTAGGCAGAGCTAGCTCAGACCACTTTTGAGACCACTATTGATAACTTAGGATGCTTGGCAGGCAGCAGAATCAGGCCCTGGCCATCCCTATTATTCTGATTAGAAAGCAATATTGGTGCAGACACTTATTATATGGTGCATTAGTTATGAATGCTAAGCAAATAAGAATAGAACCTCAAAGGAGAAACAAGAAAATATTTCAGCTTACTCACAGACAGGAGTGTGTTAAATACAAAAATAAGGAAAACCAGAAATATTCCCAGAAAACTACCAGCTCAGTGAATTGCTCAGCCCTAGGTAGAGTCATTATTAAAGTCCTGTAATGGCATATGCAGCCTTTCCTCAGCTTTGTCACTACAAGCTCAGTTGCAAAGACCTCAGAGAATTCCACCAGCTAAAACAAGAACATGACCTAGAAATACATTTTTCACAGATGCACACTCTACTCTCCCTTTCAGAATGGCAAGAGAGCAATTACAGAAGGATAAATTACAGTAATTTGCATGTAATTTTGATATGTATGAGACTGACACCAAAGTGAAATTACATTAGCTTTCTCCTCCCTCCAAAATAGAAAATAAACCCAAATCTTTGTAAGTTATTACAGCGGTGTACAAACTTAAGATTCAACAAATATGGCTCAAGTGTAAATTTTTTACATTCACATGAATTTCCTCATGGTGTTCACTTGACTTATCTTTGGGGCTTACTGCCACCTCTCATTGACTGCAGAATTTCCCTATATATGCAACACATTCTTTAAAAAGCAATGAACTGGCTTGTTGAGCTGATTCAAGGTGAGCACTGAAAGTGCCTTTCTTTTTCCCCTCATCCTTCCTGTGCTCTAAGGACAACATCTGTAGTCTATGTGAGAGTCTGTTCCATTCCTGACAATTGGGAGGATTGGTGCCTCATTCTTTACTGGAATGAAACCAACAGATCCTAAAGATGAAGAAGAACATTGGAAACATTTGTTTTAAGATAAAACAGTCAAGACCTAAATTCATTCTGTCCAACATTAGGGGCTTAACTGAGGTGTGTACTTTGGGAGATTAATAATCCCAGGGATACTTCTCATTAAACAGAAAAAGAAGCATATCTAGAGGATGAATGTGTATGATGAATCTGTACCTTGGTTTTCAATATGAATTTCGCTTTCTTCCCTTTTGAAAAGGTTAAATACAATCAAGCCCTTACAAATCTGCCCGAAGAAAACTTCATTGCAACCTTTGTACTTGTACAACAGCTGTAAAACTCTGAACTGTAAAACAGGTCAACTTCAACAAAACACTGTATTTCAACACAGAAACATTTTTGTTGAATGTATTCTAACAGCTGTAACAGATGTATAATTTTTTACATTTCCAAATTCAAGCTGAGTTAAAGCTAATTTCTTCCCCTTTCATGAAATATCACAGAATAAAACCTGTTGGCCAAATATACGATGTATTCTGCATAATTTCGTGATGCCAGAAGCATTTTGTCATGCTTACCCTAACCAACCTTAAAAAGCTGTATCACCAAATGGTTTGCCATCTCTTAACAGACCAGGAAGACAACACGGGTGGTGCTGGAGAAAGTATGGCAGGGAGCAACGCAGGAAACCAGCGTTTGTTCTTCGTCACCTTTGTTCTTACTCTGACCGTCAGTTTGGCGCTTGTTTCATTTGTAATATTCTTAATATGTAAGTAAACCAAAGAGTAGTTCTTGAAAATGTAGGGCCAATTGGGAAAATAACTTTGCTGAAATGTGTCATGCTACCCTGTAACATGCTGCTCCTGTGTTTGCGTGGTCAAAGGCTTTGGCTGGTTCTGGGCACTGGGTCGTGGTGCTGGGGCAGAAGCACAGGCAAATAACACTGTCTCAGGGCTAAAAGGCATGATTTTATTCTTAGTGCTAAGGATTTGTGAGCTTCAACAGCTGTGAAGAATTTATCTCAGCAGCATTATACTGTCTTGCTAAAAATGCTGGCTGGAAATGAAACTAAAATTTAAAGGTAATTGTAAGGCAGTGAGATACTTTGGCAATGTGCCTCCCATTCCTTTCCAGATAAAACTCAGTATTGGGGTCATTCCACTGAACCTGGAATTCCACCCAGGCTAACACTTAAATCAGGCTACCTGAAGGAAGACCTGACCCTTTGTCATCAAAATACTGCCTGGAAATTGATTTGGAACTAAGAAAGTCTTAAGCATAAGAAAAAGAATTAGATATTTATCAAGATTTGCATGTAGCATTGGGTCTATAAACACAATCACTGTTCCAGTTTTTTAGGGCTGCTCAGACAGGTTTATCTGAAGACATGGCTGGTTAATGGAACCCTTCTCATCTTGGGGTTTTCTGAGCTAAGAATATTGAATAGAATCTGAGGTGCATTATTTCAATTTACAAGACTATTTTGAAAGAGTTGGAACCCATATGAAATCAAGATTTCTTATATCCTGTAGTAGGGAATTTGCTGAAAGATAGCGAAAATCCTGATCTTTCTTTTAGGCCAGGAAATCTTAACCCTTGACTAAATTTTTTTACAGGCTCTCAAAGGAATATCAGACAAGTAAAGAACATAATGCAGATTTTAAGTAATATGATTGTAAAAGCCTAATTGAAATATCTCATACTTGAATTTCAGATTTATTTAACATGAAGCTGCTAAAAGTAGAGCCTTGGTATAGAAAAATTAGTACTGGGTTGCTCTAGTGGAAAAATTATAAACTAAAGTGAAAAAAAAAAACTTAAAAAATTAAAGCAGTTTGCTTCCACTCAGGATGGTGGAGGCCTGGGTTTTTGAAACTGATTTCCAGTGGTATTTCTGTTTATGTTACAATGTTTTATTAGATACATAAAGATATAGTGTGTTCTATAATCTGAGATGTTTGCAACCCACAGGCATAGATTCATTTAGCCTTGCTACTATTGCACTTAAGCTTCAAAGCCCATGGGTAAAATTTTTAACTTCAGAAGGCCAAAATAAAAATAGCTCCAAGAGTGCATATTGGCATGCCAGAGGAGGCTGGCCTCGAAATGCCAGTATTTGCAAGAATTTTTATTTTATTTAAAATAAAATAGATGCACATACATGCCACAAATTGGGTCTTGAGCCCCAAAATGATAAATTTCCCTGTTGACGCTAATGGATATGTTTCTGAAAACTGCAAAAATTATCTGATCCATATATAATTTTATTACTCTGCACTAAACTAAAAGAAGAATCTAGCAAATAAGCAAAAAAGAATGCAGTGAGCAGGTAAGCCTACCAGATATATGACTTCGTATTATTAGGTTTTGTAGTTATTTTCCTGTTTAATATTTTCAGTCATCATAATTCCTTACAAAGTCTCACAGGAATACAAGTGAGAGTAGTCATGCTCTTGACTTAAATGTTGCTAATTTAATGTGGTACATTCTCCTTTTCAAGTTCAAACTAGAAATGAGGTGGACCAAATATCAAGCAGACTACTATCTGAAAAGAAGAACATAGAAGAGCTGAAGAAACTTAACAATATTATATTAAAGCATCTGAATCAATCCAGAATTAAGGAAAAGCCTTCTGATCTTCGTGCTTACTTTTTCACCCATGCTGAGCTCAAAGTCCCTGGAGAATAAATTTTCTTTGGAAAGAAATTCAGCATATTCATAGCTCAGACATGTTCACATGTGGCACACAAGCTGCTGAAACATGCTTGCTGAAACATTGCTGGAAAAGCCAGCTGAATGAAAAACATTAGCAATTAGTATTTTACCCTGTTTTTTGTGAACATAGATTTGTAATAGCAAGCCCATAGGATTCACAATAAACAATGGATTGTCAGTCTGGGCAAAACTTCCAGATTCCCTGTGCATTGTAAATCACTTTAATTGTAAGTTAATGATCACAGAAAATAACGAGTTCTATTCACATGATTCCAGCATGACCTTGTTCACTTGTTCATTCTTCTGTTACCTTTGTACAAGCTTTCTGTTTGTTTCTATTGCTATTTGTAATTAAGGATAACTTTGGATTTCATAACTTATAAATAAATCCATTTCTGTTCTAGAGTTTTGTGGTTTTCCCTTCTGTGCACATAAATATACTGATATACTACTCTTTTTGTGAAAAATCATCCAAACTTGAATAACAGCAAACCCTTTCATAGGATGCCATAATCAGCCCAAATTTGTATTGACAGAGTGAGTGTCCTATTGCTTTACATGGAAAGTGTGTTTAGAGGACTCAGTCTGGTAATGCCACAGCATCATCACAAGCACTCTATCTCATAGCAATGACAATACACTGTACTCACAATCTGCAGGTGAAACCCAAGTGTTTTTATAAAGTGATGTGGGGGAAGCACTACTTGTCCTTGTACTCCTCCCTATAGTTCCTGCTGGGCACCGTCAGAGAAGAGCCAGATAAAATATGGCTGGAACCTTCATGGTTTTAATGTTGAGTGATACCTCATAGGCTAAAAGGAGCCACCCTCTCTGAATTCACATGGCAGTGGAATGGCAGCTGACACTATGGAATATGTCCAACATCTTTTGTTTCACTTAAAGTTCTCATTCTCATCCAATTCTTTCTTATTTCTTCTGGACAGTTTTACAAAAAAAGTCACCAAACTCAACAGCTAGCATTGCAGTCTTCCAGAATTCATTATATTCCTTTCTGTGATGACCACTTCATTGTCTGCAACAAAGGGAAGAACTAAGTGCAGGAGAATTTCTTGGTATCACTCTACCTGGATTGGCCCACCAATTCTATTCCTGCTATTATGAGTGATTTCCTTTACACTTATGTTTTACATCATCTTCTTTCTATTTCCTGATTTTTATTTTCCTGATCTGTTACTGTCAAGTTATTCACATGAAAATGGTGAAGATTGGTTTCAAGAGTTCATTACTCCCACTGTTACTTCCCAGCTGCAATTTTAGTTATCTCCTCTGGACATCACAAGTAATTTTTACAAAGGTGACTCTAATACAGCTATCAGAGAATGAAAAAATAAGTGTATAAAAACTTGTAAGGAAAGGAACCCTGAAAGTGTAACCCAAATATCTTTCTGTAAATGCTATTAAGTGATAAAAGAAAAGGTATCTTAAGACTAAAATAATGACACTTGCAGTGTTGCTTCTCTGTTCTTCTCTGAGCTGTGACCTGCTTTTTAGTGACAGCATTAATTTCTCATCTCTCCCACTCCCATTGTAGCCACTGTAACTGCTCTCGAGCTCTGCCTTGCACTGACACACATCCATACTTGTGAGTCAGGGGGAAACACCGTATTTGGCGCTCACTGTATCTCAAATGTGGATTTGTCACATCCCTCTTTACAACAGCAGTTATCAGAGCAGTCTGTGGTCTGCTAAAACTGATACCAAAAGCCAATAGATTTTTTTTCCTGGCACGAAACTGTAAAAAAAAGTGTGCTAGAGAAGCAGTCCCAAAGGTATAAAAGTTTCCTCATCTCTTTGATGTTGTCCTCAATTATTCTTAATCTGGTTTTTCAATCAGTGCTCAGAATTAGTCCACTTTTTCTGTCTCTGCTATTGATTAGAAGTGTTGTTGTTTGATTCCATGGTTTCATCCTGCAAGATGGTGAGTGATCTCAACTGGCCCAGACCTGTGACCAGCTGAGTCAGAGGAATGCACAGGCATGCTCAGTGTCATACAGGACTGAGGCTTCAAATGACCTTTTTCATATTTAATTGCTTCTTCACATGCTGTGATCAGCAATTAGGATCAGTGACTGAAGAGGTGCAAAGGTAAAATGCTGATCCTGCTAGTGCTGCTAGAACACACCCAGTGTTGGGAGATACTTGCAGACACAGAGGGTGCGCGGTAGCAGTGATTAAGGCTGCCTTTGGCTTCTCAGCTCAATTTAACAATATTTAACAATATCCATTTACTGTCAGAACTGCTTCTTATGACATCAGAGCAAGGGCTGAGAGCAGAGTACCACAATCCCTCATTCAACACTTCCTGGAGGACCCCCTGCAATCTCCTTCAAGGGAACTTTGTCTAATCTACTGACATTTGAGTAGTCCCAAACAAACCAATATTTGACTCAAAACCTCCTACAAATCTGACCCTGAAGCAAATTTCAGCTCAGTTCACAGGCCCATAATCCTTATCTCAAATAAGCAGCTAAGTACGCTCCAAGCTCCAGCTGCATGTGATGTAACCTCTGTGCTGTACATGGATGTTTTGATGTCTCCTGCAGATGTGGGTAAGATCTGCTCCTGCAGAGCTGCACATCTCAAGGGCCTTTGCAATGTCTGGTGTTACAACCAGAGGAAGGTGATCTGACAGCTTCATCTTACAATAATCACAGCTGTTCTTGGTAGAACTGCTTCTTTCCTTTTTCTCTTATTTGCAAGTTGTAGAGGTATCTACCCAAAGTAATTCATTCACCTTTCAGTAATTCCACTGTAATTGAAAAGAGTGCACAGAGGGTTCGGATAGATTTCACAACATGCCCCTGACACTCACCTGCTGCAAGTACCATCATTGCTGAAATGACAACATGGTTTCAGGAAATTTTCTGCTGAATAAATCTGAACAATGCTAGAAAAATGCTGGTAAACTAAGAAGAAAAAATGGAATATTTAACGAATAATATACCTCCACCTCCCATCAAAGGCATCATCATGCCAATCCCTGAAGGGCTGGATGAATCTTCAGGTTGTTAGGTAATATCAGTAGACAAAATACTTTCTTACCTTGGTTAGCTTGCTGATAAATTCACTCCTTTGTTCCAGATATCCACATCAGCCCTTGCTCTTGTTAACATCCAACCATCAGAGAGCATCTGACAAGAAAATAGTGTCTGACAGTATCTCTGGGGGGAATATGCATTACTGAATAGTAGAGGGTCAGCTGGGGTAAGCATTGCTTGGGGTCATGTTACCTTGAGAATATCAGCTTGTACTTGGCCTTGTGCTGCGCTAGAATGAAACAGCTCACGCTCAACATCAAACAGCATGTAAGAACTGAGGGCAAAATATCCTTTATGGACACATGTCCATGTCAAGGATTGCACAAATCTGAACAGTGGGCACCTTCAACTGAAAATGAGGCACAGACAATAAAGAGGGAATCAGAGAGACAATCAAATCCATCCCTCTGCTTGACTGCAGCATTCAATTTACTCCAACAATTCCTGACAGAGGCTTGCCTATTCACATTGTAAAATATTCAAATAGTGGACTGTCCACAGGCCTCCCCTTCTAATGTGCAACTAAATGAACATGGTTAAATCTATTTTTCCTGAAGTCTAACTAAAATTTTCCCTGATGAAATTTAAGCCCTTTATCAACCAACCAATTTCTTGTGAACATGTAAAACAGTTTGTACCTTCCATAATTTCACTTATTTGATATTATACTAATTTCTTGAAAAAAAAAAAGGTTAAAACCTTAAGAAGGCCTTTTTGCCCTCCAAGATACCTGGAATTTTAAGCTAGCATTTGTTCTTAAAGTCTAGTATGAGTTCAGTTCACATGCTTTGTTCATTGGTAACAATACAAAGCTGAACACAGGTTATAAAAAACAGTAACGATGATGTGAGAACTCTGAACGTGGAAAAAGAAAATACCAGAAGCGGCAAAAGTTTGTTAGAACACACGCTCTCAAAGGTGATCTGTTGTGTGTGGCACAAAATCCAAACTGTTCAGGAATCCTAAATATGGTCAAGGTATTTGAAAAATGAGCAGAGTGGAATTGTGTTGAACAAAGACAAGAACTATTGTCAGAACATGAAGTATATGAAGAACAAAAACCCACTGCATCGAGTTTTGAAGTCTTTGAAGACCTCATATTTACTTTTGTTTTATCAAACAGAATCTTGTAAAATTACACAAGACTGCCTACAAATATGAATTTTAAGGTCCAAAATTCTAAGTTTTCTTATTGATTTCACCCTGTCTCAGTGGAGTTTGTGTTCTTGAGATACTGAACCTACGCCATAGGAAATGGTAGCAAAGCAATGTGCTCCGTGAAAGCTTTACTGTCTTAAAAATATCTATTTTGACAGACAAAAATGCAATTAGTTCTAATTAGAACTCTGATTAAGAAAAAGAAATTATAAAACAAATGCCAAGTAGCAACTGCAAAATAGATTCATGTTTTGACTAGCAACTGAAAATCATTTGTCTGAGAAGATGCTTATCTTGGTCCTCTTATAGGCTGCTAGTATAATTATCTTGGAGATGTTGGTGAATAATGAAAGTTGGATTGAAACCTCCGATCCCAGCCCAGTGCTACTGGGATTAAGGGGATTGTTCTTTTCAATTAAGAAAAAAAAAAGCACCTTCAGTCCATTACATGTTACTGCTCTTATTTTCCTGACGGATTAACAAGAATACTAAGATTTAAAGAGAGGGATGGAGGGGGTGAGTGTACTGTCACTTCCTCTGGGATACATGAGAAATAATAACAATGAGGCCAAAGAACTTAGTCCTATTCAAGAACCCAATGCATCTTAGAATTTAAGAAAAGGCTTTTATAGACTCTGTTTCCGATCCTTTCTCTGGTTTCTGGGCCACACTTCAGTGATGGAAATGCTGTCCACGATTCACTGGTGAGCCAGCAAAACCCCTGAATGGTAATGAGAACCTTCCAGCAGAAACAGTCACAGCACAGTGCTGCTGTAATTTGTCACTGTGAGCAAACCGCGTTACACACAAGGGTGAAAGGACAATTTAAAAATCGATTGCCTGCCAATTTCAATATCTATTAATAATTATGGGTTTGCTTTTGAGTTCTGCACTGCTCATTTAATCTTAATATCTTCTTCATCACATAACTGACTTTGGAAAACAGTGTCTGTCTACAAGGTGACACAAAATGCTGAAACTCCCAGACACCCTTTACTCCTCAGCAAAAGCTCATGGATAATTCATTACCTTCCCATTTCTAGGTTGGAATTTTTGTTCATTGTTTTTCTTGGTTTTTTGGAATTTTTGGTGGTTTTGGGGGGGAGGGTGTCATTTGTTTGTTTGGTTTTGGTTTTTATTTTTTTTTTAAGCTTTAGTTTTTTCTTAAAGCAACACTGAAACATTTTCTTCAGAAGAAATCTCCCTGAGGACTCAAAATTATATGGGTGGATATTCATCATGAATTAAGGTGATAGGCCAATGACTAATGGTTCAAACTGAAGAGAGAAAATTTATATTAGATATACAGAAGAAATCCTTTACTGTGAGGGTGTTGAGGCAAAGGAACAGATTGCCCAGGAAAGTTGTGGATGCCCCATCCCTGGCAGAGTTCAAGGCCAGGTTGGATGACGTATTGAGCAACCTGGTCAAGGGGTCTCTGTCCATGGCAGGGGGCTGAACTAGATGATCAGTAAAATCTCAAGCCATGGTATGATTCTATGATTCTGTATGTAGGTAATAACAACAATATTTTCAGTGATTTTTTAACAGAAGGTATGAACATGGATTCTATGTCTTTTCATGCATTCAGATTGGTATGCTTGAGCTGCTATTTTGATCTGAAACAGCTTTTAGGCTGCACTTATTGCAGGCATATGATGAATCAATGCTCCAGCTCCCTGAGGCCCTAGTGGTTAGGAGTTGGCTTGAGACTACATTCAGCTTCATGCAGAAATCTGCAGCAGGAGGATTCCCAGCTATGGGCTGTGAGTCAGCTCGCTGAAGTGCACAGGCAGGGAATGAAATCCAGGGAACTGATTCAGCATCTATAAATAAATGCTGATGGACTTAAGGCCTTCTCCTCGAGGAGGGGTGGTACTGACAACACATTGATAAAAGAGGAAAGCTTCCTGAGTTTGAAACCTCTTCCCAAACACTGTTCACATTTTTTGTTCTTCCCCGAGAAGCAGCCTCCAGCCTGCACAGATGCTTCTGTGCCCTTGTTCACGGGGCAGTGGGGGTGGCCAGTGGGGCATTCCCGGCTGGAAAAGCCGCCTGAGCCCGGCAGCAGCGCTGCTGGCTATCCCTGGTGGGGTGAGGGACCCCAGGGACACCTTGGTACCACCCTGGCACCACCTTGGTACTGTTATGAGTAGAAAAAGCTGCCAATTTTTTATTGAAAGGTTGCAGAGTGAACAGGTTGGACCAGTTGCTGCCAGAGTGGAGTTCTAGCTGTTTGTTATTGTAATCACCTGTCGTTTTGGTTACTACCTGTCATTGATGGTTAAGAATTCCTCCTTTTGTCAGTACCAGCCTGCCTGCTGCCAGGTGGATGACCCTTCTGGACAGTGAAAGGAGGAGACAACGGAGAGCATGCAAACAATCTCAGAGCCGGCATGCCACGGGAAAGCCACCCCACCAACTTACCAAAAAGACCACAAAAACAGCGAGCTAACACAGAATTAAGAGATCAAAGTGATGTCTGGATGTGAGGAACAAAGTCCAGAGCCTGCGGAAATGCTGAGACCCTTTTTTGCCCCTCTCCCTAGCCAAGGAGGACCTTGGCTAGAGCCAGGACTCTGATGATCAAACCAGAAGAGTAAAGGATTTCCTGACACTTTTATGAGGATGGAAACCCCAGCTCTGCCCACAGACCAGTGGACAAAGCTGCACTCTTCCTCCTCGTCTGAGTCACTCCTGGGAGCAGTGGCAGCGTGAGTGCGGACCTGTCGGTTCTCCCCATCCGAGCTGATCACTTTTAATAAGGGCATTGAAAAGGAGAAAGGTCTCCTGCCTGTGTTTATTTCAGGCACCACCTTAGCAATACCGACACACCACCAGCCCTAATGCCTTTTTCATTAATTTTGAGATGCCCATTGCTATTTAATGGAAGTTGTCATGTACTCACCAGACTTGCAGATGAAGAGCAAGAAGGCTCGGCAAAAATGCAGCTGGTCAAAAACATTACTTTGAAGAGCAAGAAACATGATCTAGTACACATGTACTGTGTACCATGAACACGTACTAGTGTCAGTGTGCCTTTCAGTATCTGCAATCCAGTCTCAGCTGACTCCATTACCAGAGGCTGTGAAGCTGCTCTGCTGTGGCCTACAGCAGTGCACCCAGGGGGGTCATGATCAAATCAAGTCTAGAAAGTAATTAAACAAGCAAGTGACCTTCGAAATGTGCCCAAGCCTTTCAGCATTCCCCCTCGCAGGAAGGAGGGAAGGAAGGAAAAGAAGCAAGCAAGCAAGAAAGCAGGCAGGTGAGGCTGGAAGATGAAGCTGGACAGAGGGATCATGTCTGATGATCCTGGAAAACATGAACCTCTCAAATATCTGCTTTGGCCATGTATGGGGCACAGCTGGTGTGGGGACTGTCATAGGAGGAACCTCATTCCATTTTGGAGGTGGGGAATGGGCATTGCTGGGCCAGTG
Source organism: Ammospiza nelsoni (assembly GCF_027579445.1). Taxonomy (NCBI): domain Eukaryota; kingdom Metazoa; phylum Chordata; class Aves; order Passeriformes; family Passerellidae; genus Ammospiza; species Ammospiza nelsoni. The sequence continues at coordinate 26,645,453 of NC_080637.1, read as the reverse complement.
AAGCCTGTTGTGTGCGTGGGGAAGGTCTGTGCTGGCCCCCGTGTGAAACGCTGCCCTGTCTGGGAGTGGGCAAAGCAGGAGCCCTGTTCTCAGCCTGTGGCGTTGGCCAGGCCTGGGAGCTGGGCTTATGTTTCCTGAGGGGTGCTTCACTTGGATCTGCACTAGTCTATTCAGCACCATTTTTTCTTTCTTTAGATTTGTGATAAAATGACATTTTGCCAGTGACTGGAATGGCCATTCACAGGCTGATGGAGAATGTACTGCTAAGCCTGTTGCACAATCACAGAAGCACACACTTTGGCACATGCATTTAGGCATATGCATTATTTTGGGGGAGATGTAGGTCTTCTGGAAAATTATCATAATACAAGAGGCAGTTTTATATCCATGATCTATTCATTCATTTTGAGATGTAGAATTTCTTATGCCACTTTAAGAACTCTTCCCAGTACACTATAGGGCTAGTAATGATGAATCCATTTCCTTCAATAAATGTCCTCCACTTTGCTTTATGGACCTTTTCCTCTATAGGAATTTGGGATTTGTAGTTTGAATTTCTATCATCCTACTGAAATAGCTGCACTATCTGTCTCAATATGATATTATACAATATTTGCCTTCCCAAAATAGCCAACAAACTGCCTCTTAGTGCTTTTGAAAGACGTAGTTAAACACTACAGAGGGAACTGGGTCTGTTCAAAAGGGGCCAGTCCTCTCATATCTGAGAGATGCAGTTTCCTCTGTATCCAGATTTCCTCCTAGGAGACCTCTGGTCTGGGCTCAGTCCTTGCTGGATCACTGCCATCTGACTGATTTCTTTGTTCTGAGCAATTGAAACCTGTTGCAGATTAAAATATTTCAAGATAAACTCTTGCTTGTCTCCTTAAAGCTGTCAGCCTAGTGTATAAGGAATTGTAACTACTATTTATAGTCAGTTTAGCTATCCATCTTGGCAGAAGTGAAGCACCTTATTTGTGAGAGATTTCATGATGATTCTGTGCATCTCAGTGCAGAGTTCTTTCTCCATTTAAAGGACAGCAGATTTCACATTTTTGCAACCATAAAAGTATTACACGGTGTAATTGGAAGGAACACTTACCCTTCCCAAACTGTTGATATAATCTTCTATCCTTTACTTAGGAATAGCAAGTACTAATACCATTACTTGGCATGAAATAACTATTTGGAAAACTTTCCATCCAGGTTCTCCTTGCCAGCTCCAGGTGTCCTTGACAAGTAAAAAGTCTTCATGGTCGTTTCCAACAATTTATGTTGCATAGCTTACTTCCACTTCTTTGTGAGATATCTAAAAAAGCAATGGGGTTTCTCATTTCTAATTAAGCTGCCTCTTCTCAGGGGATTCTTTTATGAGTACCACAGACTGTACTCCTCACCTGCTGTTAATTTCTTGCCAGCTATTCATGCACTGTATTTTCTTGTTCCTTCTGCAAAAAACATCATATGAAAGTCACAGAATCACAGATTGGGTCAGGTTTGAAGCAGCCACAGAGGGTCACCTGACCCAAGCTCCTTGCTCCAGCAGGGTCATCCCAGGGCACATGGCACAGGATTGCATCCAGATGGTTCTGGAATACCTCCAGTCAGGGAGACTCCACAGCCTCTCTGGACAACCTGTTCCAGTGCTCAGTCACCCATACAGTAAAGTTCTTCCTCATATTCAGGTGGAACTCTCTGTCCATCAGGTTCTGCCCATTGCCTCTTGTCCCATTGCAGTTCTAACTGCTGACACTTCTACTTTAAACAGTTCCTTTCTCAAATGTATTTTTTCCGTGTAAATGGTACATGGTTAATAGCTGTCACTGAGAGCAACATTTAAATGCCCTCTGATTTGAGCTTTCACCTGGGAAATAGGAAGCAATAGCTGAAATCTCCTTACAGCTACCACAGGATAGCTGAGCAGCCTCCTGTTGAGCTGGTGGACAAAGTGGGAGAGGGGACAATGACACTACCACTGCCTTTCTTGTCCTGTGTAAACCACTATTCATCAGAAGTGCTCTAAACACCTGAGCAGACTGGGTAGGGTAGGACAGAGTGATGCACAAACAACTAATTTCTGATTGTGAACTAGGTGCCAACTGACCACTATTGCCAGGAGAGGCTATTTAGATGTTCAGGAAAATTTTCTACTGCAAAGGTGGGTTTGCATATTTCCAAAGTTCCATTACAAATTAGCTGGAGTTTTGAAGATCTGGATTTTGAACATAGATGAATGAAGTGACAGCTGGAAATAAGGTGCTGGCAAAAAGCTGCATGATGATAACATTCAAAGAATCATTATCAGGATAAGCTAAATAGTGTGAGGCTTCTAGTGATAAGAATCAGATAATGGCATAGTTTTGTTTGGTTTGGTTTTGTGGTGGTGTTTTGTTGTTGGTGGTTTTTTATTTTGTTTTGGTTTGTGGTTTTTTGGGGTTTGCTTTCTTGGGTTTCCCAGGGAAAACAGAAGGAAAAACCCTACTAGGATCAATGGGCACAGTCATTATTCTATCTGTATGATGTAAAAGGAAGAGAGCTTCTTAACCCTATTACTCTTACTGCTGATCAAAGCTGGATCCAAAAACCATTTTTTTCTCTTCTAAGGCCAAAGGAAGCATCTTGCTCACTTTGGAAGAGGTGGGAAGGAAGAGGATACTCCATAGGTGTGCAAGACTTGCCTGGCAGCAAAGAGGAAGAGGGGATAGTAGCAATTGCATTTGCCTTTCATTAACCTTCTCCTTTCTGGAAGTTTCCCCTGACTTGATTTGGCATTTCAGTCTTGGCACCTAAAACACAGAGCATCCTGACACAGGTGACTGCCTGAATGAATACAGTGGGGTTTGGATTAATTTGCACTTGACAATACACCTGTGTGGGAATGAGGGGTTCCTGTGAAGCAGAGGAAGGGAAGCAGTGACATTCATTGGCAGCTCTTCCTCAATTTTTTTATGTTTTCAGTTTTCCTTTCACTTTAAAAATCACTGAATTGAAAACACAGACATACGGTTCCTCTATATTGAGACATATTTTTTGTGGAGTATATAATGTATGAAACCTTCAAGGAGAGTTTTGTACATCTTGACACATTCACCAGTTCGTGAAAAAAAGCCTAAGAGAAATACTTTGGCAATAAGTGCTGGTAAAAAGGTCTTACAATGGAAGGTTTAAAACAGGCATTAAGGGGAAATCTGAGCAAAGCTTTTTAGGAGACAGTACATCCTTTTCCCACTAGGTGGTGGAAATCTGCCACCATCGAGAGCTTTGAAAAACAGGAAAAAACCCACATAATTATGAAGGGCAGGCTGAATTAAGATAGAAAATAGCTGTAATAACAGCTTATGATGTATCGATTAAAATGAGTTCTCTGCCTGTTGAAGAGACAGTCACAGAAAATGATTCTTTATGTTATCCCCGACACAAAGGCAAAAATGTCAGTTAGGGAGGTTTTCTGATGTTTTAGAAAAGGAAATGAAAGGATAATTTAATTGAAATGAATTCTCTCTCCCTCTACAGAAGGACTGTCATCTGTAATTTCAGACCATAGGAACTCAGGAAATAAATCTCTCATGCATTTATTTATCTTCAACTGCCAAAATAAATTTTTTTAATTAGCAGTTTTAATTAACATGCATCATAGATCTCTCACAGCTCAGGACTTGCTGCCATGTAAGCGCTGTTTCTAAAGGTGTCCTCATGGTGGCAGGCAAACAATCAATTATTTAACAACAGATTTGAAAATTGCACCATTTTGTGTTGGTTTTGGCATGGTTCATGGCTGGAACAGCAGAGACAAAGCATGTGCTCTGGTGCTAACATCACAGCAGGAGCAAGGCTTTGGTAACTCTTCCAGTAGAGCACCAGCATACAACTCTTGCTGACTTCATGCATTTTCCTTCAAAGCTTCACCCAAGACATACCTGACATATGATTCATGTTTTAAGATGAAAGCAACTATCAGAGTTTTCAAAGCCATTGAGGATGTACTGTTTTCACTGAAATTCATGGCTCTTATCTCAGCAAGACATCCCAGAGGTGAAGTCATCAAAGCTCCATTTCAGAAAAAAAAAATTAAAAATATGAGATACCTTCAGTTATTGAGTGCTCTTTTTGTCCTGCCAGTGAGGGTCATACCAGCTGTGCTTCTCCATGGCATTGCCAGGGAACATGATTTTTGATGCATTTGGTCTCTGTCCTTGGCCTGTCTGATCCCTGAGCAGCCTCCACGTTCCATGGGTACCCACTGACGTGTGCAGTGGCTGTGGTTCTTGCTCTTACCGCTGAATAAACCTTGCATTCCTCAGTATGACCAGCACCATTTTCCCTGCCATCTTCTGAAGCTCCTGCCTCTGCACTGTTCTTCCACGCTGCTTTCCTTCACTCCCGGGGTCAGACCATGATTTCTGACTGTGGTTTATGCAGTGATGCTGCAAGCAGGGAGTGTGTGCAGAGCTAGACTAGCTTCACATTGGTGTGCCAGGATACCTGGCTACATTTCCTACCTGATTGCCAGATATGAGGGGAGCATACAGTGATTATTCTGAAAGCAGTGTAACATACTTCTCAGTGAATTCATCATTCATGGACTTGGGTGGTTACTGAACCTGATCTACTTTTTCTGAGAGATTTTTAGGTTTGGTTGTTTTTTGGGTTTTTTTTTTTTTTTTTTTTTTTTTTTTTCGATAAATACTCTTTTGCTGCTCATCTGAGGTCTAATCCAAGTGTGCTGGCTACATATACACTAAAATGGTATGCCCAGCTCAGACCTGAAATGCAGTGCTATGGTGATGAATGACACCAAACCTCTGTTAGCTAGCAAAAAGTAGACATGTGTGATCATAACTAGATTATTTTTCTCCTATTAATTTAAGTCATTTTTTTCTCAGAGTGTTTTTTATGGACCACTGATAACCACAGCAAAAGATACTATATTGAAAATTCTAATAATGGAGATGGATATCCCCTTTTTATTTGATTTCTGGGGTGTCATTCAAAAAGTTAAGTTTTTGGAGAACTCAAGATGGCCTTATTTTCTGTTCTGCCTATATATAGGGAGAGGAATTTCCGCATTCCACAGATACTGTCTAATAGTTTCCAGAAATCTATTATTCATTAAATGTTGCACCTAATTTTAGGTCTCTCATTTTGCAATGTTATCCTTCACCCTCAAAAATCTGGTATCACTTACATAAAGGTTATTTTAGAAGCTCCTATTACACAGCATCACATTAGCAGTCCAAAGCATTTCTTCTCTATGTGGCGACTTCCAGCCAGGACAATATGATTAAAATGCAGGAGTTGCAGTACTTTTCTTCAGCTTTTTTTGGAGGAGAGATGGCTTCTTTGGGGGCACCTAACAGCATCCTGCCAGTATGTGAGGGGAATGTGTCAAGGAGAGGGAGCCAGCCCCCACAAAGCAGTGCATGGCAGGATGTTGAGACAAGGAGCATGAAGTGCGGTGAGAGAGGTTCTGACTGGATGTAAGGGGCAATTTTTTCATGAGAGCAGTCAGGCACTGGTATGGGCTTCTTAGAAAGGTTGCACTATCTCAGCCTTGGAGTTTTTCAAAAACTGTCTAGATAAATCCTTAAGGAACTTGCTGTGAGCTCACTGGTGACCCTGCTTTGAGAAGAAGGTTGGACTACAGACCTCCTGAGACATCTTCCAATCCTAGTTATCCTAGGATTTTGTTTGTTCACGATTGTTGTCATTATTAATTCCTAGATGTACCACAAAACAAGTGTTCAGTGCAGTAGTCTTCAGTTTGACTCAACTCTGAGAGGCAACACCGCTGCCAGTAACTCTGGTGGCCCAAGGTCAGTTTGCCAGGATGAAATATTCCCAAGAGATTGTGGATCACTGAATTCAGCATGGCATGAGATGATTTGTTGGAAAATCTTCTTAGGGATCTCTCTAGCACCAGCGCTGTAACTCTGAAGAGAGATAAGCACAACAGCAATCTGAAGAAACTGAGATTTTTATCCATTCTTGTATGCCTGGTGTGATTAGGTAGCTCCCAACATTAAGTACTTGCTCAAGCTATGGACAGGTGGTGCATATGTTCCCTTTCTTTGTGTCTATTTTCAGTGTAAGCTCTTTGTGGTGGGTGCTGAGATTTTTATCTTGTATTTTGACTAGAACAAAGCAAATTCAAATTCAGGTGGTCTTAGGAATCATCATAAACCAAATGAATGATATTCAACTCAGAAACATGTACAACACATCCACGCATCAGCATCCATCAATATTGGAAGATATTGTAATTCCCTTAGTGCAAGAAGGACAAAGAGAGCAAGGCCTGGAGGACAGAGCACTTCATATATTAGAGTGCTATGAAGCCAATCCCTCTGCCTGGCTGCTTCAGAGCTGTGATTTTTGTAATTCTTACCACTATGGCAAAAGAGGAATTTCAGAGCTGTGAACTGGGAAGACAACCAAGGACTGGTAGAAAGTGAGAAGGAAACTTGATGGAGGAATAATTGTACTCTCCTAATTCCCATATTCTACATGGCTGTCCATGTGTGAAAAGGAAAACAGTAATACTTGTTTAAATAAAAGTATGAATATGGAATTGAAGATAAAATTATGAAATTATTATTATTATTATTATTATTATTATTATTATTATTATTATTATTATTATTATTATTAATGACAAGGATAATAATAATACACTTGTATGTACAATATAACACAATTATTATATATAACATAACATAACATAATAATACAATTGTATCATTTGTGTGCATGCTTGTGTTTTCTGAGAGGCTGACAAGAGTGTTTTATTCATGAGTGGAACCAGTAGAAATCTCTGTGTGTCTGTGAAGAGTATTGTCACACTTTGGGGAGAAACAGAAATTACATTTAAAAAGTGAAAAAGTACCTATTAGTATTCTTACATCTGGATAAGGGAGCTAGTGCTGATGCACCAACAGCTTCCCTTCTAGGATCTTCTGATTTCTGAATGCCTGAAATAGGAATCTGAATTTTTTTTTGCCATAAGTTTTTTATATTACACACAGAAATATGCATGTGTATGATGTGCCCAAATGCACACATGCAAATTGTATTAAATTCACATACAACTAAACACATAAAATAGAAAATTTTAAAAAATGTTATTGCTCCTCTTAGATGCTTTAGTTCTTACAGATACAGTTACAAAAACAGATTAAAAATCCAGAAATGTAAGGTCACACAGATATAACTTTTCATCTTAACATGTACTTTTTTAAGAAGAGTGATCACATTTAATGTTAATTTAAAAAATACTTCTATCCAATGGGGCAATTTTACACTAGTCTGGAAGATTGCTTGGTAATCAGGAGACAAATTCCAAGTGTAAAGTGTTATGTCTGACACTGAAATAATGGGAAATTGCAGAGTGAACATGTTATAGGAGGAATTTTCCTATATTTCAAGGTCCAGAATCACATACTCTTGTAGTGAAAATATCCTCTTTTCCAATTTCTACCATTTTTCTTTCTACCATGAATCTGATTTCATGATTTTTTTTCAATTTTATAGCCCTCCTGAACTGAATTTACCATAGGAATGAAGAGAAAAGCCTGTGCCCACAGACAGCAAGAGTACTTTAACCTGTTCACAGGTTTTCAGTCCTGTTCTATGAAGTCTCAACAAATACCAACAATAACTTGAAACTCTTTTTTTGTACAGATTGCTGTCATGTGTAAGGCCACAGCCACCAGCCATCACAAAGCTAGGACAGACAGACATGGCTACTGGCACCAGCTGCTTAAAGAGTGAGGAAAAGTTTGCATCAAGCCTTCTGTAAATTGCTGCGGTGGTGACAATTATCTTTTTTTCCTTTGTTATGTCCAAGCCAGAAAAAATTTCTACTCATCTGAGCACATAGTTTATTTCCTGTAATATTTTTCCCATATGGATACAAATGGGAGTTTTGCCCCTGACTTCAGAGATTTTCACCCAGTCATGTTTAGAACTGGGTGCAGATATGTGCCTGGAAGCTCTTGGAAACTTGACAAGTGGCTGAAGCTGTATCTGTCTCCCTGCGGCTCCTGGGAATGTTAGTTCTGCCTGAAATGATACAGGAAAATGTCAGGTGAGGCAATGTACATAAAAACTGCTCCACTCCTTGTGGAGGACTATGGACTAAGAGCTGGATCTTCCATATCCTGGTAGCAACGCTCTAGGTTGATGATTGCGTGCATTTTTTCAGCCTTGTGTTCTGAATTTGTGTATGAACCATTAAATATTCACTCTTGGTATGAATGCCCAGTTTCACAGCTAGGATGGAGAATGTCTCTCAGTGTGGATTGCTTGTAGCCCTGTAGAGACAGCACCCAGCTGGTGTCAGTATACTGAATGAATTTACAGTTATTTTAAACTCTGCACTCCCCAGGGACTGAGGAACAGGGCAGGCAAACCCAAATTCAGCTCCTTGGCTTCAGGGTGCCAGGAACGCACACACAGCTGAGTGCAACTTGTATTGTTTTCAGAATGTAACTTGAGACCAGCAGCAGGGAGGGAGGGAGGGTTCCAGGCTTACCCCACAAAACTGCCCTCAGATCCACCAAGGAAAAGGATGAATCCTATTCTGGACCACTGTCCAGAATTTACAGTGTCTTAAGATGCCCCATGGCACGAGAGCTACAGAAAAGAACAGTGTTAGAGGGAAAGAGAAAACAAAAGGTCCAACAGCAAAGGTGAAATGAAGAATATGACTGTATTACTGGGACAGGTGTGTGAAACAGAGGAGCAGAGCAACTTCAGTGCAGTCCAAATTGTTTTATGCACTGTCTCATGTTGGATATTAGCATCATTCACTCTTTATAAGAAAAACTGGTGTAAGCAGCAGGTTCATCATGTGAACAGACTTAAACCAAACTTTTGCAGTACTGTCTCAGTGCACCTGCTCATCTGATAAAAATATTTTGCAAGAGCTTCAAATTCTGCAAGATCTCCAATCACTTTGATGTGATTTTTGGGAAAGTTTTGATAATAAAAAATATTTTGAGTATATAAATAAAATCATTCTTCAGATCTGAAACTTGAACCTTTGCCCATTTTCTGCTGTTTTGAAACTCAGAGCATGTTAAAAATATATTAAAATGCTCAGTGCTGAAGAGAATATTTTAGCATTCTGAAATCTCACTTGGGACTGTAGTTCCAGGCTTCCATTTTATTGATATCTTGCCAGAAATTATTTCATAAAGATTTTTAAGGTTTGAAGTGATTGTATATATGATTGTAAATTTATTATATATTGGAAGTCCTGGAAATTTTATCAAGTACTGTTACTCAAATCTAAATAAAAAGGAATCAAGGCAGGCTGAGATTGATTCTCCTTTTTCAAATCTACTTTTAAAAAAGTGGTATTTTGGTATTATGGGATTTTTATCCAAAACTGCATTCTACCTTATTGGCTAAAAATGATGAAGTGCAGTTATATTAGAATGGGATGTTGAATCAGTCACAGTATGTGAACTGTTACAAAAGAGAGAAAATGAGCATGAAGAACAACTTAGCTGCAGGTTATTGCTTTACAATGTTTTACCATCTATGACTTTTATGTAGAAATAACCTAGAAGCTCAATCGCTTTAAGCCTAGTAATGCCTTCTGAATTTTAAACAACAAACAAATGAAAAGACCTGATTCAGTTTTATATTTTTATTATTTCTCCATGCCAACTATCTCTAATCTGGCAGTTTGAAGGATCTAAAAATGTCATGCATAGCAAACATCCTGAGAGACCTCAGGCTGAATACAAATGGCACAGTTTAATTGAAATTCCAGTTTTGGTATCAATTCCTGCTTCCTGACAAATGTTGTGAGGAAAAAGCTGTCCTTACATAGCAAAGCTTCTTCCTTTTTGATGGATCCTCTGACTCCAGTGACAATTAGGTGGCAGCTGTCCAGGCCCAAGTTGTTGTTCCTCAAACCCTAGCACTGAGCACAGTTTGTGCAGAGCAGCAGAGGAGGTGCCTGTGCAATCAGTTACAATCAGTAGGTTCCCTGATGGTGTGTCAAGTAACAGGCTCTGCTCACTCTGCAGCAGCAACATCCAGTGTAATTCCACTTTTATGTGCAGAATTACTGGAGCTGCACTGAAAGTAACAGCTGTGAACTGGGCTTTGTGGTTTTAGTGTGTCTGTGAAATGACTAGATTTGAACAGAGAGGCTACAGCCAAAAGAGATTGCTGTCTGTTAAGGAGTGGTGCTGTGCTTGCTTTTACTTTAGAACATTTGGGAAAGGCATAATTATGTGTAATACAAAATAAGGCCTTTTTTTTCAGTGTCCTGTGCAAGTTGTAGTCATTTGGTCAGTACACATGGATGTTGATCATTACCCCTTCATGCTCACACCATGCAGGTCACCTCGGGAAATGCTGAGGTGGAAAGGGTAATGTGAGTAACATAAACTACATTTGGGCTAGGTAGAAGAGAATGTCCTACAATAGAGGAAATATCTTCATATTACAATATATCAGCTTGAGGTTCAGTTGTGCCATTCTTCCTCAGGAAAGCATTGACTTAAACACATTTTTGTAAGCAAGGAGAATAAAATACAACACTTCATAGTGTTTTCTGTATTTTATTGGACACATAACCAGCAATCTTAGGAGCTGATCACTGGTCATTTCCAATGTCCTTTATATAACTCTCTTCAAAGAGCAAAGATATTCAGGAAAAAATACAAATCTGGTATTTTTCTGGTGGAGGTCTCCAGTGTTTAATCACATTAGGAAATCCATTAAAATACATGGTAATCTTAGCAGATGCATAGATAACAGCTGCTGTCCCTCACACTTTGAGCTGTGTGAGAAAACTGTAAGTCTATCTAGTAGCAATTAATGGTGATTATGCTGAGGCTTATTCTATTTAGAGTTACATTCTATTTCCAATAAAATCTTTCTGAAGCTGCAGAATTAGAAACTCATTCTTCTATTTGTATGTGAGCATTCATTTTCTGTGGTTATATTTAGTATTGTTTGTGAACTTTAGTAATGATAAATTTGTAGGAATGCTTGAGAAATTGGTACTCTTTTGAAATTATTTTCTGTTACTTATTTTTATACATGAAAAACAGTTGTGTCTTCAAAGTATATCCATAAATCAGGTTAAACATTCCCATGTTTGTAATTCTAGAGAACAAAGCAGTCACTAGTTTGTCTGTGATGAGCAAATCTGCATGGGGGTTAGAAGGAAACAGTTTTCAGTAAAACCCTCAAACTTTTTAATGATAAAAAATGAGGTGTCAATATACTGAATGAATTTACAGTTATTTTAAATTCTGATTATAGTATTAAGTTAATATTTTTTTCTTTCCTCTTAATGTCAGCCTATAGATGTCAAGTTACATTCCGAAAACAATACAGATCTAAATTAAACAAGCATGCAAGAACTACAGAAATAAGCAAGTACTAATTCTAATTGGAGATAATCAGCATCAAGTGGTGTCCAGGGCATGCCCCAAGTAGGTTGGATTCCCTCATCTCCATGGCTTTTGAGGGCCATGTTAGACCAGCCCAGGCTCAGCCTGTGTACCCGAGTAGATGTAGCAGACCAAAGTTGGATGGCAGAGCACTGGAGCCTTCTTATCTTTAGATACACCCTTAAGTGTCCCGTGACACGTATCTGGCACTGAAATAGGAAAACAAAAAGCTCTGGCAACATTATTTTGAAGCAGTGCTTAAGAATCTTCTCTCTTTTGGTCTGTAAGTTATGCTATAAAAAAAGTACCCACCATGTTGGAAAGGATTCGGTCTAGTTGTCCTGGCTCAGCTTCCCAGGATGGTGCAGTGAAATAAATCCCCTTTTGGTCTGGATCCCCTTAGCAGTTTTGGATGTTCCTTTGTTTGCTGGGCCTTTTGGATAATTATCCAAATTGTTCAGAAATACCTTTTTAGTCCCCTGCTTAAGACAAATTCACTTGTCTGTTTGGCTACTTGCACCAGCAGATTGCCCCTTAACTGAAGAACATGTAGGACAGTCCCTACTAACTGAAATGCCTTTTGGGTTTCATTTTACCCTGCTTGTGTCCTTCTGAGCACTGATACAAGGAAAAAGAGGACAGGAAGCTCCTGTTTAGAGCTTCAGTACAAGGCACATGGCAAAGTTGGATGCTTCTGGTCCTCATGTGGAAGATGAGGAACCATACACACCTGGGTGTCACTGTCATATTTTCTGAAAAATCCCTTTGCCAGGATTTCTTCTCTTGGGAAGCTGAGAAGCCTCAGAGAAAAATGAAAACAATAATTAACTGATTTGCTTCTCCTGCTTTTTGCTGCTGTGGAATGTGGTTTGGACATTGTTTACCAACTGGTCATTGTTTCATTGGTTTCATGGGAATTGTTTTAACTTAATGACAAATCACAGCCAGCTGTATTAAGGCTATGGAGAGAGTGACAAGTTTTTCATTAATATCTTGTTCAGCATTTGTAAGTATCCTTTCTATATTCTTTAACATAGTTTAGTACAGCATTCTTTAATATAATATAGCAACATAAAATAATAAGTTAGCCTTCTAAGAACATGGAGTCAGATTCATCTTTCCTCCTCATGATGGGAGGAGGAAAAATACCAAAAATACCACACCTGGGTAGTTGAGAAAGCAGAGTTCGAAAAGAGCATTTGTGTTCAGATATTGGAAGAGGCTGCAGATATCAGATCTGCTACCAGAGAAGCAATTAATATTGAGGGAATGTTTGATAGACCAGGTGCTCCAGCACTGAAAACCAATCAATAACAGAAAAAAAAAGCTGCAGGTTATCTTAGGTTTTCTGTCCTGCTTTATACATGCTTGTTTTGTTTTATCTTCACAAAACAAAATTAGATTTCAACAGCAATAACTGCAGCTGCAGTTGCAATCCTTGTAACGTTTCCTTATTGCCCTTTGAATAGGATAACCACTGCCCTCTAAAAGGCAATTGTAAAGAAAGCATATAATTAATGCTTAATACTTTCAGTTGTTACTGCTTTCATTTTTCCCTTTTGCTGTCTGTGCTTTGATAAAGAGAACAAAAGGTTTTTAATGGTAGTTGACAGTTAGCAGGCTTCAGGAGCAGAACTGACAGATTATAAGCAACTATTGAATTTCATATTGTGACAGAGCTGTGTTAACAGTTTTAATCCTCAAAGTCTGTGCACTGCATCAAAATGATTCCAGCAGCTTTACAGGACAATTCTGTTCATTCTGTTCCAGTATTGAAAGGAATTCTAATCTGTGGACATCAGTAATATTCTGACTGTATCTATCTGACTACCTCCAAACTTTTTGAGTGCTTTGTCACCAAACAGGCTCTGCAGTCCTGTGCTCCTATGCTCCCCATACACCTCAGCACCACAGCAGTACTGTTACAGCCAGGGAACACAGGCATGTGAGGTGGCAGGGAAAGGTGACATCTTCTATCAACAGGCTGAATACAGTTGGAATACCTGAAAGTGCCACAACTTAATCTGAGTTCTGATCTGAGGAAATTTCAATTGACAGATGTGACTTAACCTTTAAGTAAAACTGAGTATCCACCGAAAGGTTTTAGAGTGAAGATCTCCAACACTTTTAACCTACACAGAGAAGAACTTCATGCTGGAGCTCTGCAATGACATTCTTTTCTTCATATGGAGAAGAAGCCTAGGTTGTAAGAGCATACATATCTGTGAGACTTTCTTGTCAAACTTTCATCCTTCCCAACACTAGGTAGGTGTTCTGCATCCCCTGTGTGTGTCTAACTCAGGGAAGGATTCTATCTCCTACCTTGTGTTGACTTGGCAGTGGTGGTGAGAACATTCATCCCATGGGCAGCATAGAGGAAATGCCTGTCTCTGGGTCCCTAAAAGGTGGAGCTCCTGAGTTCTATCAAAATTAAGACATATCTCAGCCTGCCCAGAAACAGGCATTGAAGTAGGCGATGCAGGAGATATTATCATGGAAAACCTTATACTTAAAATCCTAGGTCTACTACAGCAACTCAGCACTGACATTGAGAAAATAAGTTGTTACACATTCTCCTGGTCTTCAGCTTTAACCATAGAGCAGTTTTTCTGTTTTTAAATATCTCTGCAAAATATTGAAATAAATAGAGGACAGTATTGTTCAAAGATTAATTTGCTGCTGAGATTGTTTATGCAAACTGTATCTTCTGCCGAGTAGTTTAATGTTCTAGTGAGTCATATTGCAATTACATGTTTCCCCTTAGTTAGATGACAGTAATTAGCTATGCTACAGGAAATTGCCTAAATGGAAAATTTTATGTAAGCTTCCTAGGAATTTATGGAATACATAATGAAAATGGTTTTTCTATGCAGCTGAAAGATAGAAGTCTTCTCTTTCATCCCAATTTTGCGCTGTTTTAAACCTATTGATTTCAGGAAAGTTATGCATGGTTTACCCAAAAACAGCTTTTGTCTCCAAATGAGAACAGAATCAGGTTATGCTTCTGTATCAGAATTGGTAATGAGGCAACATGTTGCTTTCTTTGCACTTTAAAAAATTGTTAACACAGTTGCTTGTGCCTTGGTGGAGAAAAAGTGTTAGCAAATATACAGTCTGATCTACCATCTCTACCTGGGGTCCCATCTATTCAGTCCAAAGAAGATTTTCTTGTGCATTTATTTGTCCTAGACTTTATATATAGCTATTAAAGTATTTTGTAACATCTTCACTTTTATTTGTGAACAAACATACAGATATATATACATACATTTCTAGCCACATCCTTGAAAGGATAAGAAAAAACACACACAGTTCAGTACTGGTAGAGCTGAGCAATTTATCCTGATATGGAACACACAAAAATTAAAAAAGAATCTTAATAACATAAATTATTGTAATTTACTTTTTTAACTAAGATCTAGTCACATTTTTTTAAAAATTCTAATTGTGTGAACTCAGTGTCTTTGTTATACTCTGTTTAATGCAACATAAAAGCAGTCTTAAAAAACTCAGATTTAATTACATCTCAGTCAGGAAGCAACTCATGGATTTATTTTTATATCCTAAAAGCATTGAAACTGTGGAAAAAAAAAAAAAAAGTAAAGAAAAAAAGGGATGTAGATTTGAGGAATAAGTGTTGCATCTTATGTGTTTTAAAAAAAGGAAATGTTTGGATTTCTGTTTTATGAATAAGAAACCCAGTAAGTGTGGTGATCAGTGCAAGCAGAGTACAAATTCTGGTGCCACCAGTGTAATTGGCGGATGCAGAAAGGCTAAAGTACTCAGTCTAATAAAACCTAATTAAAACTTCTGCAAAGGGAGTTAAAAATGTAGACATGGCTACAGAAAGTACAGGGTAATGACTGGAGCATCAGGTCAAAACCAAAAGTCATGTCCTTTTCTCATGAATACTGCTGTGGGCTCTGGGCCGGTCAGTGCAGAGAAAGATAAAACACACTGCTGTGGGCTCTGCTTCCCTGTCACCTCTGCTACTTCTTTCTCGTTCCTAATGCCTGTCCATGCTACATAACTGCAAGAGAGAAATCCTTTTATTTTCTGTCTTAACCATTTCTAGAATGTGCCATGGAAAGCAAATTTTGAATTTCAGCTAAGCATTACCTTGGTGCTGCTAATCTAGCCCTGTGTTTGTATGCATTCAGTACACTCATTTTAAAGCTATTGCATATTATATCTTAGCTCAAAATCCTCACATTCTTTTTTAAAAAAAGAACACAGACTTATGCTAGTAGCAATCACATTTTAGCACCAGAAAATTTCCATCATCTGAAATGGTGAAAGGTCCCAAGTGCTCAGCATAGTGAAGTTCCATTATATGTGTCCTTTTAAGACATTTCCTGGGATTTAATTTTTATTAAAGTGAATTATTCTTGTTCCTATTTTAATAAGACCTACTGCTGGAAATCGTCTAATGCAAAATCTAAATTTGACTCTGCTAGAGTCTAAGGTGTTTTCTGTATGATGTATCTGTCAAAAAGGATAGCAGTCTTTATAACTTACTGTCTTTTGAAGAAGAAATGACAACATGAAAATAATACAATCAATTAAGTTACCTTTTTTTATGGTCCCCAAATGTGCTTTGAGCCTTTATTTGGTAAATCTAACTTTACTAATTGCATTCCTTCTGCAAAGCTTTCTACCTAAATGCTTTTCTATGTTTAGTCCAAGGCCAAAGGTTTTGATAAGGCTAACCCAATTGTGAGAGCACAATTTGTATTTAGTTCTTAGCAGAGTGTCTTTTTGCAGGTCACCATACGATTTATTAAAACGTTGATGTTTCTTGTTCTGGAATAACTAAAGTTGTTCAGTGACAGATTCTACATTCATCTAAATTCTGCTTGGAAAACAGCATGAAATATAGCCTGAGATACTTCAGTTCATATACAAGACCCTACCTACTGTTTTCATAATTTCTTACTGGCCCTGTAAACTCATATATTTAAAGAGACTCTATGTACTGCTTAAAAGGATTTTCCAGGATACCTTTCTTATATACAATGTCATCTGTGGAGCTGCCTATATTTTAAGTAATTTTGAGGGACTAACATTATTAAACTTATTGCATTTAAAAGCAGGAAATTTAAAAGGAGACAACTACCATTTTTTAAGTTATGAATGCATGTTATGTGTTGACTACTCCTGAAAGAGCATATAGACCTCTGAATGTCTGGTTTACTGGCTGACCATCCATCCTTTTTTCTGTTGTACAGCTCAAGTGATATTGCAGCTTGGAGAGAGATTAAATGGAAGAAAATGATTCAGTGAAAGCAGACCTATAAACATAACCCCACTGATGAAAACAATAGTGATGATGATCAGTGAATTGCCACAGAAATTGTGAGTGTAATGAAAAGATAGAGTACTTTTTTCTCTTGGGAGAATGGTTTCCTTAAAACAACAGTGGCTGTTCCAGTGGGGGATAGCACGTGTAGAATTGCCTTGGCTAGGCCTTAGCTAGGCTCGAGTGTTACCAATCTCATATTACACAATATTGTTGTAATGGGAGACAGAGATTAAGTGGGAAAGAAAGAGAGAAAGACAGACAGAGAAAAATAGAGGAAAGTAAGAAAGAGACGAAGCTAGCTTCATGTAACTGGTCTTTTCTGAGGAGAAAAAAAAGTGGAATTGGCTTAGAGAATTTGGGATCATTCCTGCTCAACTTTTAAACATTTAGAAAACTGGTTTATTCATGGTGAAGGATAACTAATTTTTTTTAGAATGACAAAGGTATAATTCCAGAAGTAATACACTGTTTGGTGTTCTAGTTGTTCATCTGCAATTGGAAGTCATTGATAAGAATTGGGACCATGCCCAAACAGATTGTTGGTAAAAACTTTGTTTTAGATTATAAATGCTTAGGAATAAAATATTGGAGTGCTGAATATTTATTGCTACTGCTGCTCATGCCTGAATGCTCAGTTTTCTTCTTGTGTGCCAGAAAAAGACAACCACCTTCAAAAATGCATCTTCTACCATGATTTACGCCTCCAGAGATTGAAACTGCACTGTGTTCCTGCTCCCCAGGTGGACAGACTGATCTTCTGTAGAAGCATGCCACTGACTTTCTACCCTTTCCACAGCATTGCCTCCATAAGGAGACTGGTACGTTGATCCTTTTGCTTATATAAATCTTTTTCAGAACAGATGTGTGCTATAAACAAGCAGATATTCCGTTCAGGATGTTGGAATTGAAATTTTTTTTGCTTCTTTATGCTTGCCAACACTGAATTGAGAATGATGGCTTGAATAACTCACACATTTCTTTTGTGGGTTTTTATTTGGATTCACTCACCTTTTGAAGGATAGGTTGCTCCTGAGGAGTGGCAGTCTCTCAGCTTCAAAATTTTAATGGAATGAGGAGAGGAGAGGAGAGGAGAGGAGAGGAGAGGAGAGAAGAGAAGAGAAGAGAAGAGAAGAGAAGAGAAGAGAAGAGAAGAGAAGAGAAGAGAAGAGAAGAGAAGAGAAGAGAAGAGAAGAGAAGAGAAGAGAAGAGAAGAGAAGAGAAGAGAAGAGAAGAGAAGAGAAGAGAAGAGAAGAGAAGAGAAGAGAAGAGAAGAACATAGGGGCAATCAGGGTACTAAGAGAAAAGTGCTGTGCATCACTGTAGATTTTCCTCTCAGAGACCTCATGCTTTTGGGGAAAGTCTATTAGAGATAATCTTCCTTAGGCAGACATTACATCTTCAAGAAGAATTCTCAATACCTAAATTTCTGAGAGGCATCTCTCAGTTTGAGCCTTGTTAATCTAGGTGACAAAACAGACCAAAAATGACCAAGTGGGGGTTCTCAGAATTTGAGGTGAAGATTAGTTTTAAGAGAGACAATCTCATGATAAAATGTCATTGGGAAAATGATAGTAGAGATGTGTCATGAAGAAGGAATGTTGTACATGACTAAATATTTACCTGGACATGGCACCTGAAAGCAAGCAGGAATAAGAATTCAGGAGACTGAGTTCACTCATGAGCTCATGGCTGATCAAAGTTTGAAATTTCTCTGTAGTGCCTTGAGATGATAACAGTCTGAAATGGCAGATAACCAAGCTCATAAAAAATAGACAAATGGATCATTACACTTGACCTGAATTTTGAGTATTTAGCGCTTTGGAATCCAATCTACAAGTAATCTAACCTGATCCACATCTGATTAGATACCAATGCTTTGGAGAGACAAGAGCTTTTTTACAATGTAGCATTATGAAATTCAGTCCCATATTTGGCATATAGTTTTCCAGTCTTACACACTTCAAGAAGAAATAAAAGATCTCCAGTACCAGAAACTGACCTGAAAGGAAGGAGGCACAGTGGGAGATAACTGCTATCGTGATGTTTCTTAATCACTTTTTAACTGGAATGCAATACCAATATGTATATCTTTTCTCCTTCCTGTCCAAGCAATAGATTTTTCATTTTCTGTTAGCTTCATCATCTAATTGTGCTGAACTATTTTAACCCTCTAATAACCACTGCAGTAAGTGTGGCTGAAATAGTTAATCTTCCATTTTTCATTAGAGAAAACAGCCATGGAGTTGGGTGGTTAATGTTCTCTCCAGAAGGCATTATATAGTATTACTACAATGATGCTGTTCACCACTTTCCCTGTTCTAGGTTCTGCCCAGGACAGGGGTGCGGGGGGCTGCAATTCAGTACTTGGGACTGAGGCAATGGGACCAAGGTGAGGAGACCTGCTGGAAGGTATGGAAAACAAAACATCTGTGTTTTAAAGATGTGTGATTGACAGCTGCGGTTAAAGTTCTGATTTATGGAAAATTGCATATTGCTTGCTGCTCTTAGCTAAGCAAGGCAGGATCTATGCAGGAATTTTCTGCTTCTGCTGCCCAGTAAGCTATGAATATTTGTTTTGGAGAAAGACCTTGGTGCCTAACTCTTATGTTAAATGCTGGCCTGTGATATATTTTTTACTGTTCTGTCTTTAAAAAGAAAGTGATGCTGTGGAGAAATGAGCAGCCTAATTATTTTCCAAGAGCATATAACACAAGTATTTCATGATGTGGAATGTGTGTTTATTTTCCCATGCAGTTTGAGACATTGGCTTTGAGCCAAAGAGCTCCTGAGTCAGCTTGGGATTTTTCTCTGTGTCCTTATGCACTGGAGGTCCTGGAATGACTGCGGCAGCGACAGCACTAACAGTGTAATATTACTTGTTTGAAAACACCAACACCTGCCAGCTGAAAGTTGTCTGTAAAGGGCTCTCAGATTCACAACCTGATTCTTTCTCTATCAGGAGAGAAAAATACCAGCATCCTTTTAGGGGAGCAAAATTCCAGCATCCACTGGTAATTAACGCTGGCAACAAAGGATTATTAGTCCAGTCCTAGGCTTTTGCTACTTGATAATGGGATTAGGTATAGATATATCCTGTTATGTGATTCCTTTGCTGTAAGACAAGGGAGCCTAGAACCTACAGCAGTATCTTTCATGCCCTCTAATTCTCATTAACAAAGCATGTTCAGAGCAGCTGTATGGGAGCACAAGGTCTCTGCACAGATGGCCTTTGCCTCTGACAGCATTTGCAAGATCTATGTTGATAATGGAAATCTAGAAACTGCAATTTTTTTCTTTTTTGTCACAGAAAGTGAAAGAATTAAGTTCATTCTGTATTGTCAGATGAAAGCTGTGATAGCTTTTTCCCTGCTCTTGCATTTATGTTTCATACCGAAAATAGGCTAAACATCATGTTCCCCACACTCCAGACCAGAATTCCATAAGTCAATAGAACATGTTATGTGAATCTATTTTGAAAACTGACAAGTGGTGGAAGGTGTTTATATTTTTAAAGTAAAAGCATATAATGCTTAATATTGGATTGCACAGTACAGCATCTCTCAAAATGATGTAGGTACCGTTTTTCAGTTTTTTAAATTAGCCATCTACTCTCTCTGCTATGAGTTGTAATCTTTTAGTTTATTTTATATGACAGAAGCAGTTATTCAGTGTATTAAGATTTAATAGGAAAACATGATGATCTACAGAGAGGAGCACAAGGCCTTATTATGCTGTTTTTTAGGCAGAATATGAATGCACTTATTTTTTTCCTAGTGGAATATGAATGAGCTTATTTTTTTCTTAGTAGATTCTCTGTTGAATTCAGCGTCAAAGGCCTGATTCTCTTAATTCTTCATGGAGAGGAAGAGGGAGAATGTTGCAGACAGCCAATTAGAGATGCTCAAATTTTACTTGAACTATGGGATCAACTCTAGGACTTTAAATATTTGATTTTGTAAATAAAAGCATTCTATAATTTTTAGAACTATATTTTTAATTTTAGAAAACATTTTACTCTCAGTTTTATAAAAAAT
Organism: Ammospiza nelsoni; assembly: GCF_027579445.1. Classification (NCBI taxonomy): domain Eukaryota; kingdom Metazoa; phylum Chordata; class Aves; order Passeriformes; family Passerellidae; genus Ammospiza; species Ammospiza nelsoni. The sequence goes on along the minus strand of NC_080637.1, from coordinate 26,624,703 downwards.
TCCTTGCTTTTTATAGATATATTTTAATAATTGTATATCTCTATAGCACAACAATTTTCTTGATCTGAGAGAGGAATTAGGGGTTGGAAGTAAGGCTCAGTGAGAGTTTAGGCAATTAAGAAGAAGCTTGTGTTTCTTAAAGAGGATGCCAGCACCTGGGCATCAGAGCTGGTCAGAACCATGCAGCTGTTGAAGTTCCTTGAGCAACTCCAGCCTCAGCCTAACCAGAAACTGAGCTTTCCCCCTCTGTTCCCAAGAGAGGCTGACTTCAGAAGGCTGTGTAATACAGCACTTAGTGCTCATGGAGCTGGCTGTGGCTGTATTTTGAAGCACAGGTAATATCTGTTCGGCAGCTGAGACCTATTCCATGTCTCCCTCCAATCTGAGGCCTGTGAGATGCTAAAACTTTATCTCCCACCACAAAAAAAACCCCAAAAAACAAAAGGTGCAGTTGCCTGTGGGTTACTGCATGTGGCTCTGTTTTGTTCATTGAAACTGCAGACATCTAGAGAAAAATTCAAACTCCCTGAGAGATCACATAAGTGCAACTGAAGAAAAGGCTCTGAAGTTGGGACCTGACAGGTGATGCTCCAGATTTTTTGTCTCTGCACCTAGTATTCTTCACTTATATGTAATTATGTGAAATAAAATGCAGACAATAAAATATGAGCTTTAGTTGCAATGAGCTTCAAGGTCTCCTTCCATAATGGCTTTGCTAACCATCAGTTCGTGAGACTCAAGCTCATCCCATCTCCTCCTGTGCTAGTTTCATGAATTTGTTGCACATTTATACTGGTTCAAGAGGGGTGAAAACAGCAACCCTGCCACTGCTTTTGTCACTTGGTGATACATAGACTTTAGTGCCTATATTCTCCTTCTGGATTTACCTGAAATCTCACCAGATAACTTTAATTAAAAATCACTTACAGATTCATCAACTATCAGCAATTCAGAATTGGAACAATCAAAATTTTCTCCTTGTTTATATAAGGTAGCTGATTTTTCCCCATTAACTTCTGTTCTTAGAGTAAAATATATGTCTGATATTTCTCCCCCTCACTTGGAAGTGAGAATTTAAGCCACATCAGTTCTTAAGTACTGGGAGAATCGATCACAGAATAGAGCAGAAAGCATGGAATGTTTACTTGCCTGTTTCCCTTTGTTCTCTGTGGGAACAATATGAATGGATTAGACAAAGGATAATTCAAAGAGTGTTTTCAGTAGCCTGAAGTAAAGCTCAGGTCTCAGAGCCTCTGCTAACCATGATATAATTTTTAAAATTTTTTTAACCTAATCGCCTCTTCATTCACAGGGGCATAAAATGGGCTGTCATTACTGTCTACCTTTTTTGCTCCAGGGCAAATTCTTTCCATGTTTCACAGCACCTGTTTCTGTGCTCTCAAGGTCTACATTACAATTTGGGGAAATGTGACTCTCTCCTACAGATCTCATCTTTGGTAAAAGCCAAAGCATTTTCATCTTTAAAGGTAGCTGCTGCACACAACTGTTCACTTTTATGTAACTCTACTTGAATTACCTCTTTTGTGGATAATTCTAGCACCTATGAACAGTAAAATAACAGCTGTGATGAAGGTTATTTTTCATACAATGTCATTTTGTTATGAGTTAGGACTTACATGTATTCTACAGCCTGAGTTTAAAAGGACTTCTATTTTGTCATTTCAGTGGTATGATTCTGAACCTAGATGGGCTGATAGTTTCAAACTGGCTTGTTGTGTGCTATAGTTGCTGTTTTGGACAGCTGAAGAAAATGTTATTTTTATTGTGCTTGGGATTAGAGCCTGCAATTCACTGGGAACTGAGAGAGAGGCCTACTATTCTGCTCAGAATTGGGCCTGATGGAGAGGGCACTACTTAAGAAAATGGAAGATGTGGTCTGAACGTCTTCGTGAGCAAAAGGGGTTTCCATATTGGTCTTTTACATACTACTGTCCTGCTTTCACTAATAAATATATCTCAGTGTGATGTAAAAAGAAGAATAGCAAGCCCTGCCCTGTTCTTGGTAATGGCATTTGTGAGTACCAGCTCTTGAGAGAATGTCTTTGCTGCCTCTGTGGATGAAAGCTAGCTCAGGAGCATAATCTCTGCAGAGGTAATAGGATATTGGATTTCCTAATCTGCATTTAATCTCTCTTGTCAGTTTTAGATACTCTGTTGCTTACAGGGTGGTATGGCTAAACTGAAGCAGCTGCTGCAAGTCCAGACAGTTCTGGTTTTTCACCCCTGCTCCCTTCTTTACTCTGTGTGCTGCAGCTGTCTCTCATTTGGCACTGGTGTGTGGTCCTGCAGAGAAGCAGTTCCACCCTGCTGCCGAGCTGGTTCCATGGACTGCCTTACCTGGCATCAGACAAATGACAGCTTTGGGTCAAATGCTTGGGACTGCTGGTACATATGGCAGCAGGTACATACGAGGTCCCTTTGATGTATTCCCAAATTGCCCTTTTGTGCACAGGGGGGTTTGAAGTATGTTTCTGCCATGCCAAACACTAATTTTAACTGTCCAGACTGGAGACAACTGCAGCAGTCCTATGTTTAATGAGAAAGTGCAGAACCTCTTGCATTATCCAGATATCTTAGCCAGGATGGTTCCTGTGAAAAGCACTGGCACACCTGGATGTGTCACAGCCTCTGCACAGCTCTGGTGTGCCCAGGACACATTACATTGACTAAATATGGACAGGGGCAAGGGACCTTATGCATTCATGACTTGTCATTAGACAGAGCTAATGAATATGCAAAAAAACCCGAATAAACAGGAATAATTTCCCTCCTAAGACTTGTTTTGTTGGGGTTTTTTAATGTGGCAGCTCTTTGTTGTAGGAGTGTGCAGCTGCACTTGGGAAAACCATGGCAGCCTGATGCTTAACCATACAACATGTACATGATTCAGGACAAAATAGGTTAGAAAAAAAACCCCAGAAAAATGGTATTTCCCTACATCCTTCTAACCTCTTGCCATCCTCACTGTAGAGAAATACTTTTAGAGAAGCATTTTAAAAATAAAAGATAATAATTTTGAGGATTTTATGATTAAGCACTTGTAATACACTGTAGCAATCTAAAATTTAAAAATATACTCTATGTCCTTTAAATTATTCAGACATTTAAATTATTTGTTGTGGGTCTCCATGCTAAGATGAGCTCTTAATTTCTTGTTTTAATGAAAGCTAGAAGCCAGGAATCACAAAATCCACAGATGACTCTGAAAAACTGCACTTTCCAAGGAATGGTGCCATGCTTATAAATGGATTTGGCTTTTAAAACTGGTTTGGGAAAAAAATTAAAATCCTACTATGAAAAGACTGGGATAAGTGTTATGTGTGTTTAATTCTGATTTACCTGGTTTATTCCTAAGGAAGGAAACATATATGATGGTAGTTTTATGACCATTATTAGTCTTGTGCTGTGCTTTCATTTTTCTCAGGATGGGGCAGTGCCAAGCTGAAAATGCACAGGTCTTAGTGCTGCTCAGAAGGACACCCCTTTTCAAGCCAGATTTTTAACCTGATTTCAGAAAGCAGTTGTGCAGGAGGAAGGAACCCCAATTTCCCCTATTACTGGCTGATACCAACCAACACTCAGTTAATTTGTTACTCCCTTCTGTCTGATCTGCTCTAGTGCCCCTCCATTTATCTCTTACATTAGGTCTGGAATTATCTCTTCAGTGGTCCCTTCTTTTGCTGTTCATAATAATAATTTTTTTTACAAGCTTGAAGTAAATAATATTTTTTGTGTGGCTTGGTACCATGCTAAGTTTGCAAGATTTAAATTAACTTGTCAGATTTAAAAACCATCACCTTTATTTCCAAAGATTTTGTAATGTGAGATACTAATTTAGATCTTACATCAGCAGCAAGTTTCATTGTTCTAGTTAATGAGCGAAGGATTTTGTTTTCAGTTGCTGTGAAGCAGCATATTCCCATTTAATACCATAGAGCAGAGGGCTTTACAGAGAGCAAGTGTCTGTCCTAAGACTGACACCACCTGAAAGCATCTCAGAGGAGGCATTTGTAGTAGACAGATGTTTGGATATAGAGGCTGCACAGGAAAAAAATTAAAAGTAGTTTTCATTAGGGTAAAGAAAACTTAGGCAAAAACTAGTTATGATTCTGATCACTTAGCTGTAGCCTCACAGAAATGGAATCATCACAAAGAGGCTTTAGATGAACTCACTAAAGCAATAGAACTTTCATCTATCCTAAAGGTACATCTGCAGCAGGATTTATGGTATATTCATTGCATAATAGCCTGCTCTTTTGTGGGGAGAAGAACATCCTGGGTTCAGTGAGCTGCTACATTTTCAACCAGCGATTAGATCAGAAAAGTGTTTCTTTAAATATTTGTTGTCGTGTTTCAGGCTTGTAGTTTTTTATTACACTCTATTTATTCTAAAGTGATTGGCAACGGTGTCAGAATATAGCTACAGTACAGCAAAATTAGATCAGTGAATGTAATAAACAATACTGCATCTAGAGGCTCAGGTCAGACTGAGCTACAAGTAATCCATCTTCTGAATGTATTAAGTTATGCTTGCACACAGCATTAAGCATATTAAAAATTGAATTGTGAGATTTTTTTAAAAGAAAATGAGGTATTTTAGTGAGTAATGGAAAAGAGACTTAGGTTCCCTGCTTTTCTACCTACATAACACTTATCATTAGGTTTTATCCTTAATGGTCACTTTCTGAAATCATGGGTTACCTTTTGATACCTGCAATGCACTTGGAATTTTTAAAATGATGCATTTATAAATCTATGTCTGCCACTAATGTCAGGCTGATCTTACAAGAGTCTGAGAGTGCTTAAAAATACTGTGCAAGTACTGGGGGCGCTCACTCCTTTCTGGGATTGAGTCTTTTCTGTGAAATTTTGTCTTTTCTAATTCTTGTGATCTGTTTGCTGAACTACAGATGTGGAATAGAACTACACATGTGGAAATGGATTCCTGCTTGTGTTTGCAGGCACTATCTGGGATGCTTTTACAGTTATTGATTAAACTCACTTAAAGCAGTTGCATTGGCTTTGTACTTCTTCTGTAATCTTATTAACGTTTTTTTTTCAATTTTTTCCCCTCCAGGGGAATAAATTGATTTATATGAGCATGCTGTTAATATTATAACTCCTTGTCTAGCCCCTCAGGTTCTAATGTTTTTTAAACACAGTACAATTATGGGAAACATTATATTGGAATGACAATATAAATCATCCCCATAGGAGTCTGAGCAGTCTGGGGAGTTAATCACAGAGAGCCCTGCTGAGGTAAATAAGAACAGTAATTTGAAATAAATAAAAGACCAGTGGTGCTAATGCGGGTGTCTCAAGAATATCATTAAGTTTGTAATGGAATTGTTTACTTGGTGTAATGAGACTCATGTAGTCTAATGCTGCTGCTTAAATCAAAACTTCATAGTTCATGATCTGCTGTGTCTTTCCTTCAGAGGGTGTGCTAGGCTGGCCATGCTTCCACATCTGTCCAAACTCCAGCACTTGGCTGGAAAGCACATGTCAAATGTGTTGAGATCCTCTAGAACTCTGGTTCAATTTAGTTGACATAGATTGAATTTGACGTTCAAAAATTTGCAAATTTTTTTGGGGGATAATATTTTTTTTTTAATTTTTCTGTTTCTTACCATAATCAGAGTGTTAGAAAAGGTATGGAAGTTGGGTAATGAAAATATGTTCATTTGCTGGTCATCCATATTCAGTAGTGCAGGTGGTGCAAAAGGGGTCTTACACTGCTTTGTGCTTGAGAACAATGTGAATTTGGCAGCCCGATGGTTTTCTTCTCTTGCAGTATCTTCTTCACCAGTACTTAATTCCCAGAGATACTCCAAGCTATTCTCCCCTCCTTGACATGCAGGGAAAGTAAAGTGTGGGTTTAAAATACAAAATGAAAACAGTTAATCTGAAAAAGGACTACTCTAGGGATTTTTCTCAATCTTTGTTTTTAACATGTACAAATGACATAGTAGAAAATACTTCAAAAATATTACTTTTTCATAGAAAATATATTCCCTTAGAATAAACTCAGCAATATCATATGAATAAAATTATGGTAAAAATATTAAGCCAATATATTTTTGAGAGGTAATTGATCTTCCATGAGATTTCTTTTATAGATGCTAGGGAACTTGTATGTAAAGCAACTTATATAATTGAAAGCATCCTCTGTTTATGCAAAAATGAATGTAAAATGTTCACTGCATAAACGCAGCCTTTAGAACACATTGTTTGAAAATTTGATTGTATTAACTTTTAATGAATTTCAGAACCAATCTTGGAGCAAGATTAGACTTGTGCAGTCTGTTACACAGATTTATGTGCTTCAAGTATAATATGGCACTACTTTTCAGTGATAGGAGTGCTCTCAGTACAAGGCATAGAAGTTTCTGGGGGAAATGCTTCTCACATTGGGGACTTCATGGCATCTTCAACTTCGAATAAAGCAAACTTCACATTTTTAAAAGAAGACTTTTAGAAACTATCAAGGACATGTTTTAAAAATTATAATATTGCATAGTCACACTGTATGTATTAAATGCACTGATGTCATTATTAAAAATTTCTGTTCAAAAGAAAAATCTCCACAGTTTATTTGTTACTCTCTGTTGCATATTCTCCATTGGTAATAAAAAATTGGAAAGAAGCAAGACATGATGTTTGTGATACTGTACAGCAGAAATCTGCAAATCCTGTAAGTAATCATGGTACAAACAACGTTTCATTTAAGACCATGAAAATGTATAGGAATTTTAGTTTGCTTTGTTTCTTATGCTTCGTTAAAAAAAAAAAAGAAAACATAAGGTGAAATTAAGCTTTAGTTTAGGCACTTTCATAACTTTTCTAAGCTGCTGTTTTTTCTGAATATAGCATAATGAGCATGTGTTCTGCCTTTCAAAAAATGCCTCTCCAATAGGGTTTGTCCTTGCTTTGGAGACAGAGGATGTGGAAATGTAAGGTCCACCCATAAAAAGTTTTTTAGTGGAACTGTTGAGACTCATGATTCCAGTGCTGTAGGAAGACCCCTTCAGTTTTTAAGACTTGCTCAGGTAACTGGCAAAGTTTGTAACTGGCTGGTCTTCACAGAGTAAGTGATTCTTGATCAACACTGACATCATGTGTATTAAAGCTGCCTGGGTGGACACAGGTTATTATTAATAATCCCTCAAGGAATCAGGAGGGATGATTTTGGAATCTGGTATCTATAGCTTCTCCACGTGCTCAAGCTTACTCAAGGAATCATCACTGTGTTCTTATAACTTTAATCCTATGTGGTTGATAGTCTAGGTAAAATTTCATTTCTATTCCCTTAACAGGCCTTTCAACAAAAAAGTTACCCGATTTTTGATAATGAGGACTCCTCTAGTCTTAAAATGGCATATTTCTGTGCTAAGTGAGAACTCATTTGATTGTATAGAGAATAAAGAGGCTATCTGAAATGACCCATGAGGAAAATCTTTGATCTATTATGGTTTTGTTTGTTGGTCACTAACATGTTCCATACATGTCAGTGTGCTAACACTCTCAGCTCTGCTCCCTACACACCACAGCTCTGAATTCACTGAAGATTTTACTACATACTTTTTCAAGGAATGTGTTTCTGAATCGTAAAACATGCTACTAAAATATTTAAATCCTTCCTTTTTTTGAGAAAGCCTGTTTTCTTTCAGTGCAGCATTAAGGAGAAAGCATGCAACTGAACCACTTCTGCATTAAAAAGTGCAGCCTTTAAGCGCAGCACTCCAACCAGATATCCAGACAACACTGCGCTTTCAAGGAGGATTGTCTGCATCGGATGTGGAGGCAATGAAGGAACTGGGTGCAACACCAGAAGGCCTATTCCCAAAGGCCTGTTTCTTTTCCCCTAGAAATTTCTGTTCTGTTATTTTTGTTGAGAAGCATTTCTAGGTAAATACAGAAGTACGTAATGCTTTTATGGAAAATAAAGTACAGTTCTACTTATCACCTACACAAAGTGTGGGCTGGAAATATTTTTGATTGATGGGATTATTTTACTAATATTACTATAATTTTTACTATTGTTCTTATTGGAGTTTCTTTGCTTATTTTGTTGGGTTTTTAAAAAATTGACAATATGGAAAAAATGAACAGGTGGGAAATGAAAGGCTCCTGGCTGTGGCTTTTCAAGACAGATAGATTACATTTCCATCAATCTGTAAAATATAATAAGCATAAAACAAATAAAATCACTGCAGGCAAATGACCAAGTTATTACTTTCAAAATCTGGCATAGATCCTGGCACCTAAATTAATGCTTTTCATTGATACTTACCAGGAATACTGTTGCTGATTAGAAGGAGTAGAGTTTTTTTCTTAAGCTCAGTTGCAGAGAAGGATTTTTTTCCTTGAATGTGTCAAATTGATTTTTTTCCTTGAATGTGTCAAGTTGAATGAAAACAGTTAAAGAATAGTAACATCTTTTAGTTAGAGGCATGAGGAAGAAGTACTATAACCATGGGGAAGGTTCAAAGATTTTTTTTCCAAATACAGAATGCATTTGCATGTGTAGGTCAAAGAGTGAAATAACAGAGGAAAAAAATGTAAACTAATTGAAGTGCAAATGTAAACTCATTTCTGGTTGTTGTTGTTTCTCTGCAGATTGTTTTGCGCTGTTAGTTTTTCTAAGCACTAACGTGCAGGTAAGATGATATTTCTGTTTTCATGAGCCCAAAATAGGCTTATCAAAATTTGCTGTTCCAAAGGAGAAAACAGCAGAGTTGACTAAGCAGTTTTATATAATTCCTTTCCTGACATTTCCTCCGCATTTTGCCATCATGAAATATAAAAGAAATGGCTTTGGGCCATAATAACCCATGCCAGTACTTTCAGGCCAACAGATGGCTGTGTAGATATTAGGGGTCGTTTTGTCTGGGAACCCAGACAAAATTCAAAATAACTTTGATGTACCGGTGTTGGCATTTTTTAGTGACCAGTGTTAATGTAAAATTGAGGCCATTTAAAAAAATTTTGACACCACCATTTTGGTGACCCCTTTCAGATACATCCTGTAGGCTGCAGTCAGGTCCTCTCAGCCTTCCTCTCCTCCCTGTCAGACTAAATAAGAACTTTTCTCTCAACCTCTCTTCACAGCCCTCTGTGAAGAGCCCATGTGTCCTCTGCCTCATGAGCCCTCTCCTGTCCCTTCTCCAGTTATGTTCATTTTCTGCACAAGCCAGGCGGCACAAAGGCAGATTCACTATTCCCCATGTGTCTCACCAGGGCCAAGCACAGGGAGATGGTGCCACCACTGCAGTTTGGTGTCCGTACTCCCCCCAGGGTGTGCATTTTTTGCTTTCTGTGAGTGCACTCTTCTGTCTTCTGTACAGCCTGAGACCCACCACGATGACCCCAGAAGCTTTCCAGCAGGGTTGCTCCTCAGCCAGTTGGATTCCAATTTGTCATGATGTCTGATTTCTCTATCTCAGGCGCTGAACAGATGTTTCTTTTATCTTGATCCCCAATGTCTTGTCAAACTGAAACTGATATTTTTGAGAATAGAATTTTTCATTCAGTGTCTAAAATAATGTAGAATTAATATGGTGTGGTATTTGAAAAGTTTGAAGTAATCTAGTGGCAAATAACTTTGTAGTAAGCATTTCCGAACAAAATCTTTGGCCAGAATTTTCCTCTTGGTTGTAATCATTTTATTGCAGTAGAATTTGGGAAGGCTCCACTTGCAGAAATGGTGTAATGTAGTGATGAGCAAGACATGTCTTAACTCAAACCTTCTTTTCTCTAAGCTTGAAAGACACTATGTTTGCATTAGCCTTCAGTCTAATTTTATATCAGATATGAGGGATCCTATAAGAAATTTTGAAAAGAGGTAAATTGACTGAAGGAGTCCCAGGGTGAGATGCAGATTGATTAATAGTGACAGATGTTTGCAGATCCTTTAAGTTATTCTATATAAATCAAGCACATCTATATTCAGATTTGCAAATTAAATCTCTGTTCATTTCACGTGGGTTTGACTGCTTGGGAAGGAGGAGGGGAGACTAATAGTAACCTTCTCCCTTTTTTTGGAAATGTAGCAATGTTATTGAATTACACCTTTACTGCTGTGAAAGGCTGTTTACCAGCTGGTAGGATGATATGCCTAAGACTTTGCCTATTGCTCTTTTGTAACCTGGTTACAACTTCTCAAACTCATAGAAGCAAACCCACAGCTGTTTAAGCCCATCAAATAAGTGATTTACAAGAAAAGCCATAATCAGTAGTATCAAGTATTTTGTCAATTATATTAGCAACAGAAAATTAAAATGATGACTATTTGACAAGAGACTTTTTAAGACACTACATTTGCATAATATTTGTCTTTTCAAATTATAGAAAGCAATAAGACATCATAGAAGAGATATATCCATTATTCATGAATTTAAATAATCTGACTAGCATGTGGAAAATAAGACTGAACTAGATTTCAAATTGTTAGAGTGTTTTTTTTTAAATACAGGCAATTATTGCTTGTTGTTTTTTAACTAATCCTGTTTCTTCAGTCTGATTCATTATATGAATTGTTAGAGAATTAAATATCTTTTTTATTAACTTCAGTAAAATTGACACCTTACATGACTCAGACTGCTGAAAGTAAACAATTCATGCTGAATTATCCTGTCACATCTGCTAGACTGATTAGACATAAACATCAGTCATGACAATTCAGGTTTACTGCAGAGCATGTGGCTTCTCCAGAGGCCCCTGTACCATGAGTGTGGATGTTGACTGAGGCTGCTTTACAGAAATACATAGGTTTCAAAAGGCAAAAGTAAATAGGAAGAAGAATCATGTTACTCTATTGCTCCATCTTGGTTTTGCAGGCAAGAACTGTTTCTTTGGTTTGCAGTTTGCCCTGCCAGTGCAGGAATAGTGGCAAGACCTAATGATCAGTGGAGGAGACATAAACAAGCCCAGTAGGTACAGACCTGCTTACCCAGATAACAAATGCAACAACTACCTGCCAAAAAATAATGCCTGAAATTTGGTTAGCTCAAAATGCTTGGATCTCTGTGGGTTTCTTCTCTCTTTCCAGTGAAAAAGTGCAATGAAGGAACTCTGTTCTGTTGGAGCAACAGCTCTAAAGCTGCAACTTGCATCTCTGAAATACAGGTGAGATTGTGTTGCATCAAGTCTAAAGCTTCATCAATTCCCTCTCACAGCTGCCCCAGTGAGATGTTAGAACATCTCTTACTCTATTCAGGCTTTTTATATCCAGGTCCTACATGTCTCAACTCTGCCAAGATTCTTTTCATTTCAGACCCTACAGCTTTATACTCTTTAAAGATAATGGTGTACTTTGTAGACTCTTATCTAGTAATAGTCACACTGAACTGGTAGTGGTAGTCTGAGATTGTAAGGGAATGAATGTTTATAGGTATAGGTAATATCTGTTAATTATTTTATTAGGTGGAACGTTCTGTAGAGCAATGAAGACTTTTCTGACATTGGTCTGAGCAAAACCAGGGATGCTGATAAAAGTGTGGATTACTACACAATTGAAGGAGGAAAATACAATTACGATTAATGTAAATTTATGGAAAAATGGCATTGTTAGTTGCAAAACAGATTCTTCCTAAATAATTTAATATTTTTATATCCTACCAAAGATAATTTTTAATTTTAATAATTAAATTTTAATTTTAATAATTTTTAATTTTAATCTTTGCTTTTACTGTTAATTAACTTTCTCATAGACAAGTTCAATTTGATCTAGGAAAATGCAGAGACTCTAGCCAGTGATGTGATCACGGGTCTTAAAGACAACCTGGATAGGACAGAATCCTTTGGAACTCACTTTGGCTTTGTGACCTGTTACAAACACATTAGAGGTCAAGATTTTAATATTTAATACTGTTTAAATGTTTATCTTACTGTGATAAATACTATTATGAAACAACCCTGTTCCATTATAATTTGAACTGCTTTGCTCATATTCACTAATATAAGAAATTTATTTTTTCCCCACAAATCTCCAACCTGAATAGCAGTTTTGTAGCTGCTGTTTACTGATCTCATTATCCATGAAGAAACATACTTGAAAAAGAAAGAATAGGTATTTACTTTACAGAAATGAAGATGATTCACTATGGATTCCATGGCTAAAACAGCTTCCTGTTGCAATCTTGTATAGTATTATATAATGCAAGAGGAACAGGACTGCCCCAACATGAGGCATCAGGACATTTTGAATTCAGCTGGGGTTCCTCATGACGGCTGCAAATCAAAGAAAATTTGATGACGAGCACTTGGGGTTTATTACATTGGAATGGAAAACCTTAATGATTATATTTATAAAAAATATTATATGTTATTTCTTGTATTTCTAAGAACAAGTGGCTAGAAACTTTCCTCCTTTGTGTCATTATTTCTTGTCCCTCTACAGTATTTTTATTCTTCTCTGATTCCAATTATTACAATCCTTTGGTTGTCTTCTCACACAGATGTCCCTCCCAGCTTTGTTTTCCATTTCTTCTCTGGACTGTCTTTGCAGGTGTATGTTCTTTATGTGTTCTTCCACTTAGTGAGTCAAGATTAGTCTTACAGGAGACTAGCTCAGTGATAGATAAAAAGTGTTGAAATACACTCTTCTCTCTGCATCTTTTTTGTGTCTAAGAATGCATTGTTAACTGTCACAGCCCACTGTGACTCTCAATGAAAGAGTGCTTGGAATCTCAACTCGAAATTGTTCCACTTAAAAATGAAATACTTAAATATTTTTTGGGCCATAAGGACAGAATGTGTTTTACAAGGCAAGGCTTTGAGCTTAATGCCCTGTGATTGGATTGTTTCACTGTTTCCTGTAGCTCCTGTGCTGGTAGAAATGTGGGGGTCTCTTGTTTTGACTGGAACTGCTGGATTTAAGTAGATGTGTTTGATTTAAATTCCACTTTAGACACCTACATTCTTCTATGAAACAGGAGTTTAATGCTTCCTGACAGAGGCAACAGCGGAATGAGTGTTTAGGAATTTAAATTCTGGGCCTCAGCACTGAAGACACATAGTGGAGATACTGAAATTCTGCAATTGCACACATGTATGGCCTTTGTGGCTATTTATAAACTTATACTGTTTTTTCAATTTAGCTCAAGCATGTGATTTGATTAATTAGCATTAGATGTCTTGATTCTTCTACCTGACTTCAAGTTTGAGACAGCTCTTGTGAACTCCTACTCTTTCAGCACATAACACCTCGTATTTCAGATTTCCTGTCTTATTTTTATTTAAATCAGCAGCTATGGGAATAGGAATGTTCCCATGTTTTGTTTGAATGATAAGAAATTTGTTTCTCTGATGTTAAAGAAGGAAAAAATTCCTTTGAACTCTTTTGGATCATCTGGATTTTGCTGGCTTTCAAAGCTCGTAGAGCATTTAATTAAATATTACTAGATTTACTCTTAGAAGTATCATCCTCTAACAGGAAGTATTTGTTATCTCACCACGGAATATGCTTCCTGCAGTTCAGGGTTGGGTAATAAATACTCTATTAATCTCATCATGCCTATGTTTTCATTTAGATCCATCTGATTAAAAAGGAAAGGGGAGAATATATTGAAATGTGTGTGGTACAGTGCCAGCAGTCAGCTAAAGTAAGATGATCATAGAGCATTTTAAAAGGAAAAATGTCTGGATTATTGGCACGGATAATCTGGTGAAGATTTTAAGATTTTTTACTACTGTAGAATTGTAGCACTCTAAATAATTGCACTTTTTGAGTCTAGTCATTACCAGGAAAATAAAACAAGTTTTCTGCAGTAATATGTATATCAATTTTAGTTCTGGACTGGGAATATTTTATTCTTACTCACACACCAGTTCTGAATGCAATTTAATTAACCTAATTCCTTAAAAATTTGAGGATTAAGCCTCTGACATATTCATCCTCTTGCAAAAGTAATGGTACAACTTATAACTCAAGTAAGGTGGAACATCAAAAGTTCCCCTGAAATTTCTCAGCACTGAATTGTTTTAAAACATTTTCTACTTAGAAATGGAAACGTCTGCTTTACACTCCTGATTCAACATGAGCGGAATGCTCTGGGTTTCTGAAGCTTTTACACCTTGTTTCTGGATTGGGAAGATCCCTGTTTCACCAGAACATTCTTCCCTGGGTGTGACTGAAGGCAGTGTACCTCGTGGGAGGGCTCCACCTGAGGTCTTCCTGTGTAGTATTTGCAAGACAAGTTGTGACCGTGGTCACAAGGGTTTTGAGGTGAAGACAGAGACGAGAATGTTGATTCTATGACTAGAAGGCTTGATTTATTATTTTATGATATATGTATACTACATTATAACTATACTAAAAAGAAATAGAAGGAAAAGTTTTTAGAAGGCTAGCTAAGCTAAGAATAGAAAAGGAATGAATAACAAAGATCTGTGTCTCAGCAGAGAGTGAGACCCAGCTCTGCCGTGAGTGGTCAGCAAATCCAAACATCCACCCGAGACCAATCACGGACCCACCTGTTGCATTCCACAGCAGCAGATAACCATTGTTTACATTTTGTTGTTGAGGCCACAGCTTCCCAGAAGGGAGAAAAATCTCAAGAAAGGATTTTTCACAAAAGATGTCTGCGACAATACGTCACACCTCCATCAGCAGTTGAGCTCCTAAAATGAGATTACTGCCTGGGAGAACAGTGTTTGGGGTGCTCCAGAGCTGGTAGCATCAGCATCCTCTGGGAGGTGCTAGTGCTTTGCATTATTCCCAGACTCTATGCTGTGGGACCTGTCCTCCTAAGGAGGCACTGAATGCTGTTTTTTCATACACACCTTGGGGAAGCTAAGCAGTCTTGAAAAATTGGTCTCAAAATCATTATATCATTATATTCAAAGCATTAAAACATTATAGTTTTCTCCTTTTATTTCACTTCTTTTTGTGGCACCGTTAGAGTATTTAGAATTGCTGCTAATAAAAAAAGAAGCCAAACCAGAATGTTTGCAAATCTCCCTTTTTGGTAGAAAATGGAAGACTTTTAACCAAAACCTCCGTAATCTTTAACTGCATTTAACTGTTCCTGTGACATAGATATCCATCTATGATGATACTAAACAAGAAAATAATCTCAGTCACTTATTTTTATCCAAGCCTAGATGCACATACTTCATTTTTAACAGGCAAAGTTATGACCATAATGCAGCAAAATCATGATCCTCTGTTGATTCAGAGAACAAATAATGAAAAGCAAACAGATTTACAAAGGCTGTATCCTATTTTTCTTGTTAACCTATCACATGCTTAATGGCTATTTAAGTTTGCTGAAAAGAAATATTATTGTAGCATCAGAGTATTTTATTTTAATTTTCTCAGTGGAAATAGCTCAGATAACTACTGTGGCTACTCAGTGACCACCTTCTGCACTCTCCCTGTTCTTGCTCTGGAGATCTCTGTCTGCTCCAGGTGGAATATATCCCTGGAGCAGACAGAGAATATTATAAAGCTTCTATTGTCCTTTTTTCACAGACTATAAGTTTTGTTTATGTGGGAAACCTGCAGTAAATGAAAAGAAAAAGAAACAAAGGTTAAATTGAATTTTGGCATAGCTATATTTTTCCATGCTTTTGTGAATACTCATAAAAAATTACCAGACCTCAAATAATTTCAGGTATTTAGCTTCTTTTAAAGCAGCAGTAAAATTTATAGTAAAAGGATTTTATCTTATTGTTAAGTTTCAGGTTTTAATCTAACTTGTAGCATCACAATGATCTTGGATATCACAGTGTGAAGTTAAATCTGGCTGCCTTTCTGCATGTGTTGGTTCATGCTTAAGCATTCCGCCAGGATGTGTCCTGAAGGTGCACACACAACCTTGTACTCATCCTCACCTGTCCCAGATGGGATCCCAGAAATACAGATGGGAATTTTTAAACTACATTGCAGCAATTTAGGACAGACTCCCAAGTCAGCCTGCACCCAGAAAATGCAGCCAGAGAAAGGGATCTAAACACAGTAAGTCTGTGCTAGGTTTGTTCAGAATAAGAAGGCAAATTTCATGTGTAATTTATTTAAACTGATGGTATTTGAATTCTTAACTTTAGCCACTAAAATGTGACCTAGTTTTCAGAGATTCTGTAGGCACAAGGAAACCTCTTTGAAATGCATGAATCTTTTTGGTCAGTATAATCCAGTTTGTAGCTGTAATGCAGAGACTTGTCATGCTCCTGTTTTCTGCCCTGCTTCTTCCATTTTTATTGTGGTCTCAGATGTGTCTGTTCCAGCAACTGAAAGGTTGCACTTCATGGGTAATCTCTGCAAATCTTTGACATTTTAGCAGCTGAGGCACACGTGAAGCAGGTCATCTTAAGCTTCCAAGAGGTTAAGTCACCATAATAGGTAAGGTGTGCATTCATGAATTAGTCTTCAGCTTCATCTGCAGATCATGTTACAGTGCTGACTGCTAGAATGAAGCTGGCATGCCCTTCAAATGCAAAAAGTGAGGTTTTTTGAAATCTAAATTACACACATGTACTCAAGACTACCTTGAAATCTAGCATGTCCTGTACTTAGGTGGAATAGCACTTGTGAATTAATACAGGCAGCAGTCCTCAGATTCCTTTTCCACTTCATAAACCAGGACTTTTTAGTGCAAGTGAAGGTCCCACCTTTTGTGAAGATGTGAACTGAAAATCATTAATTTATTTATATCCTAAATATTCTTCTTTACTCAGCACTTATCCTAGCCAGAGCAAAGCACCTTGTGCAGTTCTGAGGGACCTGCATGGAGAGCTTAATCCTCTCTTTAGAGGTGTTGGAGGAGGCCTCTTGGGTCAATAAAATGTGGCCCTGTGAATCTCCATTTGACAATGACTCTGGTGGTGACACAGGGTGGCCACTGAACTGCAACACCATCGGGTTCATGTAACGCTCATGCTTCTCATTGACAGAAATAATTCAAAGTGCTGAATTTAGAAAGGACTGTTGGAGGAAACTGTCCATCTCTTATTTTTATTTAAAGGAAATACCCTATGAAATGATCTGCTTTATATGAGTTACAAGTCAGATAGTTCAAAAAGAAACTACCTGTTAATGTTTGCCACAGGCAGAGACTACAGGATGAAAAGCTGAGGAAGAGAAAACCTGGGGTTGCAATGCAGAAAAAGACAAATTATGGGAAAAAAGTGAAGTTTGGGACAACTCTGAGAGAATGACCAGCTGTGTAAAACTGGAGAAATAGGAGGAACTGGATTTGTAGGGGATAGAGGTCTGTTGCCTCTTACTGTGTACCAGGATCTTGGAAGAACCCATCCACCATGAGCCTGTGAACCTGGTGTCCTTCTGTGAGACCTGACATCAGAGCTCTTAATTCAACTTACCCTCTGATCACCTTGGTCTCCATGTCCCAGGCTCCACCTTGAGCAAACTGGGGAGGGCATCAGACACCACAAAGCAACCTTCAGCTTTTGCCAGCCACTTTTGTTTTGTCAGTACAGAATAATGCTGGCAGGCTCCAGCTTCCTGCTTCCCTTGCAGGTGCTCAGCACAAAGCATCCAGCTGGGGGGGCAGAGGGCAGGGGGCTGCTGCTGGGTTATGGGGGCTGTTCTGGGCTCTCCTGAGCTGGGCTGTGATACTGCATTACCCACTCTGTAAAAATACCCATCTGAGGGTACCTGCTTTGCTTTGGCTAAGTCAGTCCTCTGGATACCATTAACAGCCGCACAAATGTGCCTTGAAGATTACTTTACAAAACAGTTCAAGAAAGTGGTATAGAGAATGAATGTTTAAAAATGGCTATTTTCCTGTGACACTGCAACATTTTGGATGAGATGCCAAATCCAAAACTAAAGATGTGTCTTTATAAGGGTATTTATTTCGCATTAAGTTCGGCCGCTGCTCATAAAAGAAGCCACAGCGAACTAAAAATGCAAACCAGTTAGAGTGTGCTGACTGCCAAGGCATTGTTTGTTCTTTTGAAGCTACTTTCAGTTCACTGCTTTTTGATGTAGTACGGCAAAGATAAGCCTTAATGCATGGCAGCTCTTCTGTTGTGCTTCACAACAGGACCAAGTAGTTCTTTTGCCTTCAGGCCTTATCCAGCTGTGGAGAAACTGTGGTCATTTTTACCTGCACATCATTGGCTTCAGCAGCAGAATACAGCAGTGGTACTGCAGCACTGTGTCAGCCAGCAAGGGTCAGACTGCTGTGACTCTGGGGAAAAAAGCAAGATTGCAAACAGACTTGTATCCCATGAAGTATCCCATGAAGTATCCCAAGTATCCCATGAAGGGGTACCTGAACCAAGAGGCATCTGGGTTAGCCCATTGTATTAACCAGTGAGTAAAAGAAAATTGTAGAATCTCTAAAGAAGAAGTAGCAGGTTTCATGAGTAGCAAAACCAAAAAGAAATTAGTTACCTGCAGATTTGAATCTCCTAGCTGGACCCTCTAATGATTTGATGACACTAGCCATGTTTTACACTATGGCAATAGGATAGTCAGGATGTATTTACTCCTCTATTCAGTAACCAGCACCCGAAGTGGGCTCAGCCTTTCATTCAAGAAGGGGTGCTCATTAAAGGTTCCACTCCATCTCCTCTGCATTCTACTTCCTGTAGGAACCTAACATCTCTAACTTGATGAAACAATTTTTATATTGATTACTGAGAACATACTTGTGCATCTACAGAGTTACTAATTGTCATTGCCATAGGAAACTGGGCAGACTCCAGATGTCCAGCAGTACTTTTACTGTTGTTTTGACAAACTGGGTGGCATTTCATCAGAGAGCAGCCCACAGTGAGCCTCTCTCAGCTGCTGACAAAGCCAGGCCCTCAGAGCTGAGGACAGCTTCTTGTGCAGAGGGCTGACAAGAGAGAGGTCCAAGATCAGACTGGATCAGCAGCCAATCTATCTGCTCCAACAGTGTTTTTAGAGAGCCACTAGCCAGATTTAGCAAGTGAAAGCAATTTTATGGACCAGTCTAGAAGCAAAGTGTCATTTAAAGCAGTTTGATTCACTTTTTTCATTAGGTTGTTGAAATGACACCTATGACAGATGACTAAGCATTATGCCACAGTGATAGAGCATTTAATTGCCTCACAATGTAATTCTACAAGGGAATCCTACAGGGGTTCTTGTAACTGGTGAATGTACTTTGTACCTATCTGCAGGATACACGGAAGGCACACCTGTAACACTGCCAAGCATCATTCCCTTCTCATCTGCTCTGCTATATCAAGATATATCCTTTCATGCCAGCAGCATTCTGTGAGGGAATCAATCTGCCTTGTGTCTCACTGAGTTTCCATTTGTCTTCTTGAACAAGTACATCTGTGCTCTCTAACACTAGACACAGTCTGCAAGTGGAAACCACCCAACAATTGTTAGCTTATTTCCTGCAGGCATTCAAAGCATGACATTTCTTCCATGGCCTTCCCAAGCATTCTCCTGCCAACATCCTCTCAAAGTCCTTCTTCCCTTTCCTGCTGAAGGGATGGGAGCTATTTCTGCTGATGGTCAGCTCTTCTTGACCAATGGTCCTCAACAAAAAATCACCCACCTGCCCCCTCTGGCCATATGCCACGGGAGAACACAGAGAGGATTCCTGACCATATGGCAGCTTACTTGTGGAAAACAAAGTGGGGAAACAAATTTTGTTTCCAGTCTAGGAAGATGCAAACTTCTCTTAACTGAAAGGTGAGGGAGACTGTATCTTTTAGTCATCCAAATAAGAAGCTGATGTTAGTCTGCCTGCTTTTCACAGTAATGCAATGTGAGCCATTTGTGCTGTCAAGCACAATTTCCTCCTTGGCAATTCTGAACAAGAAGGAGAGAAGAATCAAACGGGGAAGAGATTGAACAACACATAGTAGGTAGTTGAAGTCCAGAGGTGGGCCACGAAGTTGATAAGGAGACTGGGGCAACTCCCCTATGAGGACAGGCTAAGGGAGGTGGGGCTGTTCAGCCTGGAGAAGGGAAGGTTGCATGGACACCTCATAGCAACCTTCCAATACCTGAAGGGGACCTACAGGGAGCCAGAGAAGAACTCTTCATCAGGAACTGAAGTAATAGGGCAAGGAATAATGGGTTCCCACTGAAAGAGGGAAAATTGAGACTAGAAATCTATGAAAGAAGTTCTTTACAGTGAGGGTCCTGAGGCACTGGACCAGGTCACCCAGAGTAGCAGTGGATGCCCCGTTCCTGGCAGTGTTCAAGGCCACTGGATGGATCACTGAGCAACCTGGTCTAGGGAGAGGCACCCCTGTCCACAGCAGAGGAGTTGGAACTAAATCATCTTTAAGGTCCCCTTCAACCCAAGCCACTCCATGATTCCAAGGTGTTGACAGCAAGTGTTTTCAAGGTTGCTTTCAGGATCTCACAAGGGAGGAAAGAGAAAGACGAGGGTTAACCATCTTACAACTGAAGAAAATCTCACCATAAACAAATGGGATTGGAAAAAGAAGATGAGTGAGCACCATTGCTTCATTTTCTAAAATGAAGAAGGATTCTTCATCTGTATAATTGAAAAAAGTTCTATAAAAACATAACTTTCAGCCAAAGAAGTTCTCTTCTCATATTCAGCAATTTTCATGAAATATCTAAAGTATTTTACAAAGACTCCCTGAAGTTTTCATAAAATATAGATGCCAGTGTATAATGAAAATAATTAAAATCTCAGTGAAATATGTTCTAGGTTGGGCATACTCCAAGACAACACATGCCCAGTTTTTATGAAATTGTATGCTGCATTTCATGAATTCTTCAGACCCCATATTTTACAATATTCATTATGTTTCACTTAATAGCAACGTGCATACAACATTAAAGCATAATAAAACCCCATCAAAGCCACAAGCTTAATAAATCACAGAAATATAAATTGTCTTCCAATCTGCAAGAAAACAGATATCTTCCTTAATTTTTCTTATATTTTGTTAAAGGCAGACTAGCAATGTTTTGCAGAAGATTCACAAAATAGGTCTTAAATTCTCACCAGCTGTTTATAGGCTGGCCATTCAGAATTACAGAAAGCATGAAGACAGCATTGCTGCAGCTTCAGTGGAATTTATTTTAAATTATTAATTATTAAAAATAACCCCTTTTCATCATAGCAGGGATCTGACAGCCTTGATCAGAGACAGCAGAAAGTTCTTCTGGAGAGAGCAACTTTCTAGCTGCTCTTTTACCTTTGTGCCTTCATGTATATTTAAGCCTGTTAACTAAAAGTCTCCACCATACAACTTACCTTTTGGTTATCTAAATTCATACTTCATCTTTACCTTGCAGCTAATTAGACATTAGCTCATCAGCCATTCAGGACAAGGCTTTGTTGATCAGGGAAGTGGAGGATAAGGTGGATATTCAGGGGGAAAGTTGTCCATTACAGCAATTAATGAAGCTGAGGGAAGAAGTAGGTGCTTTACAGCACAGGGCATTGATGCTCACAAACATATCACTGCACTAAACAATCCTTTGGAGAAAGGGGCTCTACTAAAACACAGACACAATGGAACAGCAAGGAGGAGCAAACAAGGTTCTTTAATTGCTTCCCTCCTTTTGAAATCACATCATGTCCTACCTGCACCAGCTGAATTTTCTTTACATTATCAGAGGCCAGTCCCACCCCCAGCCAGCAGGAAACCTGCCCAGGTGCTGGCTGAGGAGCAGAAGTTTCTGGGTGGTGTGACTGGCTTTTGCAGAGTTTAGGAACCAGGAATTGGTGTGCTGCTTCCCCAGCTCTGCTGGCTTTTTATTCTATCTCTAGAGACATGATCTGTCCCATTACGAGGTTCCTCAGTTGGGGCAGGTGTGGGGAAACACATCCACCCTGCATCCAAAGAAATTATTTCTCTCTCCTTGTTTCTCTTTTTTAAATGTTTTGTTATACTCAGCTGTCAATGCCTGTGGATGGCAATGCAGAACAAAGCATCAATTAATGTGTGCAACCACTCAAGAGTAACAGTACTATACCTGTAATGCTAAAACACTGGGGCAGTAAGTTTTGCTGCTGCAGGGATGTGTTGTATTTGCTGGGCAATGGGGAGAGACACTGGGATTCTTTCTGGAGTTTATTCTATTACTTCTTAGGAAAAGTTTCTCCTAATGGCAGTTTTGTAAGAAAGTAGCTTAGAATCTGTCTCACTATGACTAAATAAGTAGAGATAAAGAAGTGCTGTGGTTTAATTTTTTTAAGGAAAATACTTACTAGTCCAGAGAGGCCTTAAAGTATTCTATTCTCAGCTCCTACTAGGCCAAGGAGTGGCCATCTTCAGATTTTTCACAGGCAAAGAGCATTCAGGCTAAGTTCTTTCAGGACAATTCATGTAAGCACCTGGAGCAACTGAATCCCACAGTTTTTCTCTTGTCTGTGTAGGAATGAGAGCTGTCATGTTGGTATTTGTGATTCAGACTCCAGCACTGACCACTTTCTCTATCAGTCACAGAACTGCTCCAATATATAAATATTCAATTGTAGTGTTAAATATTTCCAGACATGACAAAGCTGAAATAAAACATACTGAAGTGACCTGCTTTTTTAGTGTGTGTAGTGGCTGAGAGAGGGAATTCACATGCTCACTACTTGGAGAAGGGTAGAACAAACTGACAATCACATGCAGGGAAAAGAAGAGTTGGCATACAGTGCCAGCAATGCCTGGAAAACACAAAACACTGCTGACAGTAGGATGTTCCTGTGAAGCCATTTGGTGCCAGCTCATTAGAGTGCCTTGGCAAGGATATTTGGCATAAAATAGATCTTATTTAGACTTAGGGATTCTACTGCCCTGCTCTTGGCATGAAATGAACTTGTAAATTAAGCTGTCTTGTAATATAATGACATTGCCTGGTATTATGAATCATTTTAGAATTAGAGAAATTGATCTGAATAAGAAATTAAGGCTTGCTAAGAAGTGGAGAAACACATACAGCTGACATTGAGGGCTGGTAGGCATAGGCCTGTGGAGACTGCATTGCACACTGCCCCAGCACTGCAGAGCTGCTTCTGAGCCTGTGGCCAGCATCTGGGTCCTGGTTTGCAAATATTTTCACTTACTCCAGGGGTTGCTTCAGCAAGTATCCTTTCCTCAGATTCAATTTCTTTAAAAACTTTTCTTCTTCACTGGATGCCTCAGTTGGGTTAATATTAAAAATTTATACTTGCCAGGGGCTTACTTTTCAATTAGCAAAAGTTTGAAAAGTCTGGGTTAGGGTGGAAGAAGTTTTAAATACAGGGAGAAGGTGGCTGGGCATGTGACACCTCTCTAAATGCTTGATGAAGTAGAGAGCTCTGTTCTTGTTTTCCATATTCTGTACAGGGCAAAAACCCCATGGGGAGGGCTGTGCACTTTTGAAGCAACTCTCTAAGTATAAGTTTGGCTCATTTCCTAAAGCAACTTCAATATTTAAAAATCATCCCCAACAAAAACCATGAAAAAGAAGCCTAAAACAGTCTTTGGTGTTGCTGACCTTCTTACAAGAAATTGATACATTCTCAGTCTTATCAGCTCATTTCTCTCAACATTCTTCAAACTCACAAAATTACAAGTGGAGAGAACTTTCTTGGTATTTCCTGGCAAATATTTTTCTCTCAGATCAAAGATCAAAGACACCACCCAGGCTTCATTCTGAAGAAAGCTAAGTCAGGGAGCACTTCATCTATTTTCCTGCAGCCTGAGAATATGGGAATGCAATATGTTTTTCTGCATGTGTTGTGCTTTAGCATTCATGAGTATCCTTGTGAAGGCAAGTTTTGAGTCACATGCTGTGTCACACTACAGGGAAGAAGAATATCAATTATACACCATGCTTAATCATGAGAGGAAATAGATGTGACTAACTGAATATGCAAATGCTAATTAAAAATAAAATTATGAGTTCTTCCTGATGTGCAAAATGCCACTGGTGAAAAACATTTTAATATGTTAGTGCTGGACTTCAGAAGAGTAGGGCTTATGAAGGGAAAAGAGAAAAATGTAATTTAATTTCTTCTTGCATTGTATTATTCTTGTTGGTATTTTTCTAGTTTGGAAAAGTATAGCTGATATAGCTTTTAAAGCACATTTTGGCATTTAAAATGCAGCTTCCCATGCTTGCATTCATGCTTGGTTTCCTGAATGAAGGGTGGTAAGTAAATACTGCTAGTTTTCCTGTGAACACTGTGAGGCCATACAGGATGGGATTTTGTTGTACACAAGGACAAGCTGCTTCTGGAATCTTACACCCTTGTCCTACTAAAGCAACAGCTGTTTGGCAAGGAGACAGGAACTTTCTTTTTTACCCAAAACTTGGTATTTACAGCTCATCCCTGGTGGTGTGGGTGGTCACAGTTCACTTCCTGAGGCTGCTCAGTGAGAGCAGCACCTCCTACCTGCTGCTACAGCAGTCTCTGTGGAGCACCTTCCCAGTCCTCATGGCAGAAGTGTTTCATCTCACACCCTGTGGTGGGCTGCTCACCCAGGACAGTGATGTGCTGTACTCAGGAGCATCACACTCTCCTGAGTGGGGAAACCTAATCACAAGTATCTTAAAATACTGTTGAATTTAACTGGAGTGTTGGCAATCAAAGCCAGTTTCCAGTGCCCTCAGTGGATACAGGAACCTACTATTGAGTTAAACAGGAAAGTCTCTTTCCCCTCTTACAGCTCTCCTATAGAGCTCACGTTTGGAGGTCTTATCTAATCACAACTACAAGCTTGAGCTTTATAAGGAGACTGTATCCAGCTGACACAATCCAGCTGGAGGCCAAGTGCCCACCAAAAGCCACTCTATCTATTCAGGGCCCATCAGCCTTGTCCTGCCTTGCTGATGGCTTCAGAGATCCTTGCACACCTTGCCTTCCTGAAATGCTGGGTGTGGGTAGCACTACTGCACCTTCAACCCACGTGCTGGTAGTAGGTGGAGGCTCTGGGGCAGGGCCCCCCTTCTCCTGGAGGAGGGGAAATGGCCAGCAGTGTTTCTCCAGAGGGCAGCTCTTCTCTAGCTCTGAAGGTGCAGCCTTGCTGTGCAATGCATGTGAGGCTGTACACAGCTCAGGTGAAGGAAGAGGATGTTGCTATACACTAATAAAACCCAAATGGAGGGCTGAAAGTGGAGATGAATTTGTTTAGGTGTCAGAATAACATTTGGTGGAAAAGTGCTAGCTGAATCCTACCACGTATCCTACAAAATTGGGGGATTTTGTAGTCTGTAATGTTTCCTTTTGACTTGTCAATAAATAAACCAGTGCTTCTTAAGACTGTACAACCTGTAGGCAAAAGCATTGATGTGGGTGTCCAGAGCTTTACAGATACAGAATTCTCCCAGGAGAGCACTGGGATGCTTCACACAGCTGCCTGCAAGCTCAGTGGTTACTCTGCTGGTGCCATTCTCATTATGGTTTTGTCTGAGTGGGGTTTGGGGTTAGTCTGTGATAGCTTGAATAGGAGCTGCATCTAAGCCATGCACTCAGACTGGGAATTTCTGCTGTGGGAAATACTACCACACAAATAAATGAGAAGCAAAAGATGGATGAGCTGGAATGAGCTGTGATCTGACAGCTTTGTGACTGGTTTTGACTTATTTTCTTTTTGTGGCCTAAAGCCTCATAAACTCTGAAGACATCAAAAGTCTAACTAACCCAATGAAAACCACCCTAGCTTCACTGGAAATACAAAGAGCAGTAACTAACTAGAAGATAAGAGACAGTGAGAAGGGAATGATTTCTCAAAGTGCTGGTTTTGGGTATTTACTTCAGTTTTGACATTACAGATCAAACCAGCACACAGACAAATTTTGGGTATTTAGGGTCACACAGTGACTGTCCTACAATCTCATATGGGCCTAGAGATGAAAATATTTTACTGATGGATCTTAATGATCCTGGGATCCCCAAACAGATACGTGCTAGTGCAGCTCAGCTGTGAGGTGACACATTGTAGATGCCATTTGGCAACCACCAAGCAGTGTGCTGGTCTTGGGGGCTGTTTCATACTTTGCTCACTCTGGAGACAGGAGGGCAGCAGGCTTTCCGGGGGGAAGGATGATGTAAAGTGAGAGCAGCTGCAGTGGAACTGGTCAGAGCCCCATCTAGCCCAGCACCATGTTTCTCAGAGTGACCAAAGTGGGACAAGCTTTAAGAACGGTTCAAACAGTCCTGATCTTAGGTTACTAGCTTTGTGTCTCAGAGCCCAGGGTACAGCTTCTCCCCATCAATCTGTCCCAGATCTCTCAAATCAATACAAGCATCTGCACCATCCTCTGGCAGGACTCATAATTTAACCCTATTAAGGTTATTTAGTGAACAGCTGGGTAAAAAAGTTGGAAAATGAACGACGGTAACAATACTCCAGCTGCAACTTGATATCCAGAATCATGCAATGACCAACAAAACTTCTCCCCAGGGTGTGTATAAGTGAGAGCTGTTTACTTTTCTCTGGCAACAGTTCATTGTGCAATTGTGAGTAGCAACATCCCAGCTGCCATCAATTTCTTTTGTTTCCTCAAAAGAGCCACAGGGCACCTGACACACAGCAATGAATTGCAGAAAATGGTTGGGTTTGGTCTGATGGTTGGTTTCGGGTATTTTTTGTCCCCTTTGCAGAAATTGTCTCTAAATAACACAATTTTGTAATATTCAAGTGACATTTTGGAGCAGATGTTCAGGAGCCCCACATTTACTAAGCTTAAGTCTAGCATCCCCAAATTGCTTGCCCCAAAGTGAAGATGCCTGAAAGACTCTCTACATCTATTACAAGTCTCCAACACCTAATCTTCATGTTCATGTACACATTTTTGCGCATCAAGAGCAGGCTGGTCCAAAAACTTCCTCTTCCTTTTTTCCTCTGTGGGTGGTACCAGTCTGTTCTGGCTTTTTCAGATAAGGGCAAGCTCCTGAGTGGCCCTGGCCCATTGTGCCCTTTTGTGTTTGTAGCTGAGGTAGGCTGCAGGTCCATCATCTGAATCCTTCCTGGTACTCAGTTTTATGCCTTTTTACACACCTATGCCAAACAAGCAGGAATAACAAAATACTTAACTTCCTGATTCAAGCAGTCTTGTGGTATGTCTGGATGCAAGACAAGCAGGATGCTGTTCCTTTATAGGGCTCTCTTCCCAGCCCTCCTTTCTGTCCTTCTCCAGTTCACATACCTTGTCCATGGATGCCAGCACTGTATTCTGTCTCCTTTCTCAAATCTTTTACCACAACACGCTCAGTCTTTAAACAATTTAGTTTAGTGAGTACTTTTTCTTCTTAGAAACCTAATAAGGTTCTAATTCAGGCTGGAATTACCATGTTTCCTCGTCCAGAGAAGCATCTGGAGACCCACCTGAGAGTTAAAATGAAACAGAAACAGAGAACCAAGACCCAGCTTAAGTGGTTTGAGCTACCTTCCTCACAAGGCATGGCAGAAGATGGAACCTCCTTCAGTGCTGCAGCAGATGTTTCATGCACAAACATCACTGGGGGAGTGTGCTCAGGAGTAGGGAACATCCACTATAGCCTTGTACTACAAAAGCCCCACTGCTCAGCCAGCTGTAGCTGTTCACCCAAACCTGTTTTCAGGCAGTGTATTCCACAGATAATAATTTTTAGAAGCCATCCTCAGAATGTTAAATGGCGCCAGGACATGAGCCTAGATGGAAATTTGTCTGTCCATCCTGTCAGTTTGTTAGGATGGGCCACAGCATACTTCTGGTGTGAGGTTACACAGGTTGCCTCCACAAGAAACTAAACTGATTAGTCCTGAAGCCTTTCTCTAGTTTCCATGATTCCATGATTTCCATGACCCACCTGATAATACTACTTTTTCTCTAGGCTTTTTGTTTTCTTCATTCTTAACTTCCTTTTCTTTGGCCCCTTCCTTTCTTCCTGAGAAAAGAAGTAAGCTTTATCAAAGGATAAAAATCTTTCTATATAGTAGGAGTCCTAGTAAAATATCTGTATTGTATAAGTGGCCTTGCCCTGATCCTAGTTATTCTAAATGGGCTGCAGCTGTGATGTCCTTAATTGGGCAGCAGATGTGGCTAATGAAGATAACTGGGATAAAAGGGGGTGGGTTGGCTGGTCAGGGAGAGCTTTGGAGGAGCCCTGATGAAGAAGCAGGAGCAACACTGCTGTGAAGAGCTGTGTGTGAGAAAACCACCCAGAAGGTATGGGACTCTAGAAATATGATAGCAACAACAATATGAAATACACCATTTCTACTCTTCTGCAAGGCAGAAGAAATCTTTAGGGTTTTCAGCTATAAAAACCAAATTTGTCAGCTTCTCCCCCCATCCCCCATCTTTCTTAATGGATCTCTTATGCATTTATAATGCAGTCAGCACCACAGTACCTAGGGACCTTATGAAGAATTTATAGAGCAAACATTTTTTTTTTGCAAAAGGTTTCTACTTCTCTTCTGGCTGTTGCCAATCTCTGAATCTGTTCTCTTTGATTTGCATAGGAAGCCAAGTTGCCCATTTCATACTCTTGACACAGACTGTCTTACAGTATCCTGGCTTTGCATTTGGGATAGTAAAACCAGGTTCACTGGGATTTGTTTTAGCAGTTATTAACTACAAAACTGACAGTAATAAGCAGAGCTGGCTGCTTTTGTCCACTGGCACATCCTTAGCTCTGTGCAGAGTGGTATCTGAGGTAAGAGCCCAGAATGTTTTACTACACTTGAAGTGACTATATAATTACTTCATAGGGAAAATAATTCAGTGCTGGCAAGGAGGGAAATTTTAAATTTCCATGTCACTAGCTGGAGCTAGTAAGGAGCTGGATGCTGCAGGCACCTCTAGGGAATATCATCTTCCTCCTCAGTATCCTAAATATTTAGACTGTTGCTTGCAGGGTGACCAACCCCTCACAAACACCTAAGCTGTGTGCCTGTGATTGTGTGAGGAACTTAGACTCCTTCAAGGCCTGAGTTTGTAAAGGTGAGCTCTGTAATACTGAGGGCCTTTACTGAGCCAGCTTTCTGGTCTCCAATATAATCCAGCAGTAAGAGCTTTATTGTGACTTTTCAATGCCAACAGACACCAGCTGAGGGCAGTGCTGGTGTGGCAGGGAACTGTGATCAACTCCTTGGCGCCTTCCTCGCCCCAAATCAAGGGGTTGAAATTTTTGCTACGCTTGTTTTCCAATAATAATGTATCTTTGTAACAACATCTAAGGAGAAACATTCTTTCAACATTGAAAGAGCTATTTGCTTTTATTCCCTAGGTAACCAAAAACAATTAGCAAAACCCCCAAACCCAGTGCCATGGATGGAGACATGTCTTGGGTTGTCTGGCTCCGTTCAAAGAGCCTTAGCATTATCTGCAGGGCAGCACTGAGGGTGAGCTGTGCTGTCCTCTAGGGTCACCTCTGGATTTGTGACTGAACAGAAAGCATCTACACAAGTTTAGTAAGGAAAGAACACTGAGTAGTAAATTACAAAATTAATGAATTAAATCACAAAGTACAACAGCCAAAATTAAACTCCTCCTGTTAAAAAACTCCAACCACCCAAGAGGTGCCACTAAATTATCCTTGTACTGAGGCAGTCAATGTGCCAGAAGAACTGGTCATGCCTTCTTGGCAGCTCTGGCACTGGATTACCACTGAGATAGCCATCACCCCTTACCACAGCACCACTCTGCTTCTCCACTGCCTGCCAAAATCCTCACTTAACAAGTCCAGGCCTGTTAAGAGGAATGCTGGGACTGTTCCATGAGGACCAAGTGCAGGAACCTCCCCAGTAATTTCTGTGAGAAGCAGATGTGTGGATTTGTCCTCCTCACCATTCTGCAGCAACAGTTTCCTTCTACTTCCTCTCCCAGGCTTGATCTCACACAGGAACCCTCCATCACCTTGATCTTACTGGAGATAAGAAATGTAACTAACTACAAGCACTCATGTAAAGGAAGTCTTCAATGATATCTCTATAAAATTATGTCTTGAAGTATAAACAGCATTTTTACTAGCTTGTTGAATAAGTGATAAAAAAGACAAGGTGAAAGGCATTAATAATTTAAGCTAGTATTTCTCATTTCTATTAAATTATTAAAGTAAAAATATTCCTTTAGAGTATTTTCAAAATACTCTATCTTCCATAAACTCTGTTGCAATTTCTAGTTATAAAAAACCTCTTGTGAAGCAAGCTGTACAGCAAACCCTCATGTAATTCAAGAGGGAGCACAGAAATCTGGAAAGCAATCAAGACACAAACAAAAAGATGAAACTGAAATGAGCATCCAAAACAGCAAAATATATTTAAGTAGTATCACAAATACACTCCAAAAAATCTATTTACATATCTAAAAACCGTATATTCAGTAAAAATCCTCTCACAAAAGGTATTTATAAACAAGAAAATTAATCTGATTTTGTTGTGTACTGCTGGCAACAGAGGTGCTTTACTGCTAGCAAAGCATTAACTATGCTTTTACAAAATATACAAAATTATTTTGGGAGAAACTTGAACTGAAGACTGGACAACAACTACAAGGCATACAAAGCATAAGGAACTGCAAGTACATCACTCTAGTAGTGCAAAAATGAAGAATAATGGCTTTTTTCCTCCCCAATACTTGTTCAGAGAAAAACACCACTGTGAATATGCAATTTGAACCCCTTTGTAGGACTCAGTGCATTTGCATGTTTCAGCAAGGCTGGTACTATACAGGAGGTAAATGAAACAAAGTCAACATAAAATCATGCTGTGACACAAGTTTATAACAAACTTTATAGCAAAATGTCTGAATATACAGTACAGAGACAAACCTTGCAAAAATGTTTCTCTCTACCCAGAAACCTGTACACGTCCCCACTAAACAACATGTACATAACTGATAGCATATGCAACATTCTTTGGAATTAGATTGAAATTTCCTTCAGGCCCTGCCTTCCATACAGGAATAGCAGAAGAACTCACGTAGATCACAGGAGCTCCCAGTGTTCGTCCCTCAGGCACGTGCCCAAGGCTGGGCAGAGACCTGTGGAGAGGCATAAGCACCAGGAGCTGGAGGAAAATTCCACCTGGGAACGTGGGTCACTGTAGGATGCTTTGACAGAAGTCAGTGCAGAAGTGAAGAACTGATGATGTTGAATTCCTCATCATCCATAGCCCTGGTTTGGTAAGTGTTTTGAAACACATGACAGTCTCTTTGTCCAAAAAGGCCTCATAATAGGAACAGCTGTAAACATTAATTTAAAGTTAGCATTTTCACCATGCCTTTGCAGTAACAAAATCAGAAGTAGGAGCACCTCAGCTCATGTTAGAACTACTTCAAATTTAGAAAATCAGAGGTCTATAATTGAGAAAATAGAAACAAATCTGCAAACACATGATTAGTTTTGCAAATAGTATTTTTGCTCTCTTTTTCAGCTCTTTATGTGCCTTTCAGCAAACAGCTAAATAACATCCAGTCTATCCTAGGAGAAAAATCTAACTTTGGTAAGTAAGCTGGAAACCATTTAATACCCAGAGGCAAAACAGGACAAACTGTTGCATTTATTCTGCCCAGAGCTAAGTCTGTCACTGCACTACACAGCAGATTCCTGTTCACAGATTCAGGAGAGGTCAGGAATCCCACACTTTGCTTGTTCCCTTTCATGTACAAAAAGAAAGACACAGGTGATGTTCATAAAAATGTAACAGTGGCAGGTAGAATCTTACCCATTAAGATCTGTCAATTATAATTAGTGGCGTTATGGTTGATATTTAAAGCTTTTCCAGAACAGAAAGAACTAACTTATTGACTTCAAATGTTCAAAATGTTCACAGGATTGCTATGAGGTATTTATGGGGACTTTACTAAAATTTCTAAGGCTCAAGCTCTAACAGTTTATGATGCAATCAGGTGAACTTCTACTGAAAGAGAAGTCAAAACAATGGTGATTTTACAAACCAAGTGTAAAGGAGTCTTTATGCATCTATACTCAAGAGCTGATGACCTGGGATGGAAGACAGTGACTTCTGCAGAAGGCAGCACTGCTTTTCTGCAACCTGACAGATCCTTGTTCAACCCAATTCCAAGTATCCACTTTATGTGCTTGAACAAGGAGCTTAGGTACCCAGCTCAGGCTCCAGAGGATGGCTTAGAGGTGCTCTAAGGTTATTCAAGAGATGTAAGGGATTTGTCTGCTTGACCTTTGGCACAGGAAAGCAAAACAAAAAAAAAATGCCCTCAAAAGTCATCCTAGAATAGAGAATAAACCAGTCTTCCTCTGGAAATATTTACTTCTACTTGCTAATGAGCAGTGGAGCATTTCAGGTCACTAGCATGGATTTAGGTGTTTGGTTTTTGAACATCTGAATTTAAATGAGATGACTCCTACCTCTGTCTCCCACATTAGGACCTGAAGTTGCATACCTGAAGTCAGGTGGTGTGAGAACCCTCTGTCCTCACTGAAAACTGCCACCTCTCGATTCCCTGACAGAGCTGCAATCACAGCATTTATTCAGAGAAGACCCAAAGGCATTTAGTCTTCATAGGATGTAACTCTTATTTTTTAATCCCCTTCTCACACTATGGAAGGGGATGGAGAAAGGGAAAGCGGTGTGGGAGGTGGTGCCTTGGCTAAACAACATTGTGTAATACTTACTAATGAAGAAACTTAGTGGCTGCCACTTGTAGATCTGAGAAAATCACCATTTTGAATCTGGTGGGTACAAATTGCTTTGGCTGTTGTAGCTCTCATTATTTATTTCAGGAGCTACTGATGGGTATCAGTGTTAGCAGATTTTTAACTTGGCTGGCTAAAAACCTCAAATGGCATTAGAAAAAGCCGTGATGGCAAAGACTTATAGAGCTACATACTATTTGCATGTATTTAAATAAAAAAAATTTAATAAGTTATATTTTAGACAAATATCAGCTGCTTTCTTAACACTTTTATTAAAATACTGATGAAAACAGGAAAAAGTAAACTGTATGTCTGCTGAATTGCACACACATATGCAAATAAATGACCACAAATTGTACTGTCTTAGCCACTTACTTGTTTCACCCCTAATTCTCTGAACTTGAAAAAATGACATAAAAAAGCCATGCAGCTTTTATGACTGAAGGAAAGGATTTCTAGAGTCCCATCCAGCTTTGGAAGGATTAAAATCAGGACCTTGTGGGTGGGAGAAAAGAGTTAAGGAATACTGAGGATTCCCTCTTCTCCTAAGGGAATAATCAATTCAAACAAACTTTGCCTGTGGTTTTAATAGATAACAAACTCACTGGTCCAACTTTGTACTCAGAACTTCACAGAATCAAGACCTTAGCCACAACAAGGACTTCAGATAAACATGGAAGCAAGGCAACACTCATATTCCCATTTTTTAATCTAAGGATTATTTTCTTTGTTAAATTCCTTGGCTTTTGTTTTGCTTTGTTTCTTCAGATTAGCTTTTCAAAATACAAACTAGTAAGAGCCTGGAAAATTGAGAATCACCTAACAGGTGAGGGAAAAATGTTCACTGCAGTTTTTATTCCATATATAAATTAAATTCTGGGAATGTATGCTTAAAGATCACCAGCAAGATATTTTATGCTGAAAGTAACACTGAATATTTTTAAAACTCACTTCAAAACACACTTCAAAACTGTCTGAGAAGTATCAGAGCATTAGGGGGTTGTTTGATTTTCTTGTTTTCCGTGGCAAATTTCCACTGATGGCAGTAGAGAACTGAGGCAGGGCACAACATGTAAAAGCAAATAAAACTAAAGCTTTTTGGTAGCTACTTACATACAGTAGCTATATATTCTGTTTTTTTTTTTGGCTCAGTGATCCCACCACATAATTTCAAGCACACATAAATTGATTGGGGTATTAGGTTGGTTTCTTTCTTGTATTTAAACTGTATAGTGAACATAAATGACAGATCAGCATCGTGTGACATTCACAGGCACTCCTGTCCATCAAACTGGTGTCTCTTAACAAAGGCTGCCTTAAGTAAGACATATGAACATGGGACCTGTCTCCAAAATGCATGGTCATATTAAATAAGTCTCTTACAAATGTACATGTAACAAAATTTAAAATATCATAGTTCTACCCTCTTCTGTTTAAGATTGCAATTTCTAACTGTTGCATATACTGTAGCTGCTCAAAAAGCTGAATGAAGTGAGTAGAGCAGACTTTTTCAGAGAAAAAGATAGTAATAGAAAAAGTTTTAAATATGGTACAGTGAGAAAGTTCACAAAGCTCTCACTTCATTTTGTCTTTGGTTGCTGATTAGGATTTGACGAGTTTGAAGCCCTGTCCTGTATCCAGCACTGTGGGAAGAAACCAACTCATTTTCAATCTTTTTAAGCACCTAAAGCAAGCTTTACAGACCCAGAACAGATTGAGCCCACAAAACCAGTTTGCCAAATGTACTAATGGATAGGTGATGCGTGGGAAGTACATCATCCAGTGCTTGGCAACATCACTTCCCGTTGGCAAATGCAAAGTGTAGTCGCTCCAGTGCTTTGACACGCCGTACACGGCTCTCACCGTGCGGCCCTTCTCAGACCAGCTGATGTTGCTGTCAGGGTTACAGTTGTACTCCACCCACTGCCTGGTGAAGTCACCAAGCTGTGGAGGGTCTGCTTCCTCGATGTCTACAACTCTGGCCATTTCTGCTCCTTGCACAGCCACATACTGGTCATTTACTTTTCTCACTTCTTTCACCCAAGGCTGAGAGTTCTCACAGTCTAAAACAATGATCAGTCGAGAACAAAAAGTGCCGTTCTTTTCTCTCCACCACTCCAACAGCGTGTCCAGTCGTAAAGCATCACCCCCTGCCACAAGGACAAAAAGATTTAGCATCAGGATGAAGAAACAGAAACTTCTGCAGAACTTTAACTGCTTTGACTGGTTCTGAGAATCCCTTACTTGAACAATATGTGCAGATATAACAGATGTTTTCAACTCATCCTTTCCATCTGTAAATGTTTCATATCTCCACAGAGGTATTAACTGACTTGCTGTGGCAGACAAAGCCATTAACTTAACTCTTGATTAGAAAGAAAACCCATGAACAATAACAAAAAAGGAATTCCTTTACAGAGTGAAAGAAATTATAGCCAACTGATGAAATCTGGAAAATACAGATAAACTGAAAAAATCTGAAATAAAGTAATAATTTTAGGAATGGGAATAGGACTCTTTTTTAGTATGTTTTTATGAATATTAAAAAAAGGCTCGTCTAAGAGATGAATTTAGAAGAAAATACATTTTCAAATCGTGGGAATCAAAGCAAGCACAAAAATTCACATGACCAGGAATGAAGAGATTCTCTCTAGAGATAGCTGTTTTCAGAGCTTCAAGAAAACTGGTATCAATTTACAACTCAATGAAACAAAAATCTCATTGGAATTTTTCCACAATATTTTTTCTTGTCAGGTCAGAAGACCCTTGCAACTAGTGTCCAACTTCTCGTGTTCTGTCTGAGCTCCTGTTCCAACAGCACTTTGAAAGAGGAGATTGTAATTAAACCTGGAATGTTATCTATAGTGGGAAGTCTTTCTGCTTAAGTGTACTGGATGCTGCAGGATCTATGTAGCTTTGAAAGGCAGACTACATACTCAGGTACCTTACTAAGGACAACATCTTGCAAACAACTCTCCATCATCTCCCCAGTGATAATAAAGTAAGGAACTGGTATGCCTCAGTTCTGGCTACTTGAAGCTATGATACAGGTTTACAACAAAATACTGAAGTTTCCAAATATCAACTTAAAAAAAAGAAGAAAAAGGAGAAAGGTATTTAAAATAACTGAATTTTAATTCCAGAGTGATTTTTCACTAGTGACTATAATGAAGCAGTGTTTAAAATGTTGTTAGTTGCATATTTCAGCACTTACAGTTCTATCTGTAAGGGGTGACAAAAAATGTTTCAAATTAATATCTCAGAATTAAAGTGTTGTGCATGCTGTTGTAGTTAAAAGTAAAAGCAAAATTCCAGGGCTGCACCTTTCTCCAAGAAAATAAAAAACTGGAAAATTTAGTACCAAAGAAAATCTCTAGGATACAAACAAAAAGTAATGACTTGTCTTGGTACATGATCCTCAAATTGCTGCAGTTATTTGCAGGAGAAAATTATATAGAAGTAGTTTTCTTTTTCTAGGTACATCTTCTCTGTGAATTATCTGTAAAATTTTCTTTATTTGTTCACATTTTAAAGGCTTATCAATAAACTTTATTAAAGTGCAGCTGTGTACGAGTGCATGTGATTTCAAAAGAGAATTGGATAGAATCACCCAAAGAAAACCATCTCATCCTTCACAGATACAAGCAAAGACAGACTTGGCTTCCAACCCTATGGACCTAAACACGTGGGCTTGCCATGCAGCACAAGGTTTGGGCACCAAGCTGTGTAAGAAATGCAGGTACCTGGCCACCTCTGGCTCTCTGGCAGGTTTAGCAGGACAACAGGTACGCCAACAGCTTCAGGAACAGAGACAAAGCTTTATTAGCCCAGCTCATGCCTTTGCCTTCACTCAGACAACATGACCCCCAGGTCATTTGACTGCTCATACTTCATGCATGACTAGTTAAGTTTCTTTTATACAGCACTGTGCTCTATCTCAGCTTCCAACAACAGAGAAGCATCATTACTGAATTAATTAATTCAGTAAGCCTCTTTTGCAATATGTCATTACAAAGCAAAGACTACGCTGCTACTACTCTGCTGTACCATGGCATAAGCCAGCAGTGAGAAACTACTTTTTTAATCAGATGAATGGGTTTTTTTCATTGTTGTCATCTCCTTTCATCCTCTTTACAGGTCAGAGGACAGTACACATTACTGGAACTGATGGCCAAGGCTCCATCTGTCACAAAATGCCAGTGTCCAATACATGGGACACAATTACAGCCTTTATATTTTCAGTTTATACTTTCAAGTTCCATGCAGGAGCAGTGATATCTGGAAGGAGGATCACATTACATTCCAGCATTTAACTAAAATCAATCACAAACAAAGTGTGCAAGACCTCTGACAGCTGCCTGTTCTCCTTTATGTGACTATATGTGTATCCATGTAGAAGCTGAAGATGTGTTTGGACAGAGAACTGAAAAGGAGCTTTGTGAGGAAGTTGAACACCACTGTATTTACACACTGTATCTTTCAGCACTCAAAGTTTAAACAGTTTCCTTGGCCTTTCTCCTAAAGGCTAGATATCAATTTAGGTTACAGCTACCTACATGCTACAGAGGGACCTGAGGCCCCAGTCACACTCCAGGG
The DNA here is from genome assembly GCF_027579445.1 of Ammospiza nelsoni. Taxonomy (NCBI): domain Eukaryota; kingdom Metazoa; phylum Chordata; class Aves; order Passeriformes; family Passerellidae; genus Ammospiza; species Ammospiza nelsoni. The sequence continues at coordinate 26,587,564 of NC_080637.1, read as the reverse complement.
TGGCTAGATGTAGTAAGCCAGGTCTGGGGTGAAAGCTGTCCAATTTTTGCAGCAACATTTGGCTCTACACATGCAAGGAAGCTGACTTTGTCTATGCTGCTGGCTGGAGCACAGGTGGGAGGTGGAGTTTTGCTGATACTCTGTTCCACCCAAGGTGAGGACACACTCAGCAATTGCACAGGGTGGCAGCTGCTCTTATGGACAAACCATCCCCTTCTCAGAGAAGTAATCTGGCCACCCTACATACACTGTAGCTCACCACTTGCACTAAGTTCACAGTAAAAGCTGTGGCTTTTAAAAATCTGTGATACAGATAAAGCCCTTGAGAGAAAATACACACTGCTCTTCAGCAGGTCTAAAAGTTCAAGGATGGAGCTGCACCAAAACAGGTACAGAGCCTCAGGATGGAAACTGATCTGTGCCTGAACACCCACCTCAGCCTGAGCACACAAGGAAGGGCATGCCCTACTGAAGGGCACATGAACCTGGAGAGACGCTGCTGACAAAGAGCCTGGAGCTCACAGGCAAAGTGCTATCCAACAGAAGTAATTCTATCCCGGGAAGCAAAAACCTACAAATTTTAAATGTACTTACTATGAGATTCCCGTTCTGCACACAGTGACCTCAGCTCCATACAGCAGCAGAGCAAGGCTAAACCTTGCAATGATTTGACAACTTCATTAAGTTTACCAAACAACTGGGTCAAGAAGGGGGGAAATAGTGAAGTCTATGCCAAGAATATGACAAGGCATTAAACTGGCACTTTAAATAGAGGTTTACAATCTTGAGGCTACACTATGCCCACAATCACTCCCGAAGTCCACAGTGTCACCAAATCATACCTGTTTTTATGACACAAGGTTTGTTATATGTTTGAAGACCTGCTTTTGTAGTGTGAATTGTGTATCTGCCTCCTGTTTCTTTTACTGATTCTGTCTTTTACAAAAAAAAGCAAAGCATATCTTAAAGACATAAATGCAGTCCTTCATGACAGTCAACTGACAGTGTCACAGAACACTCTGTAATTCCTTCTGTCATGTCCAGGGAATGAAAATAGATTACGCTTGTTCATTACAGTGAACAAATATTCCTCAAAATACTGGGGGAAATCTGTCTATAGAGCAGGAGTGTGTAATTTCCACTTTCAATTCCATGCATGGAAAAAAGCAATCTTTAAAGTTAATTTGTTGAATACAAAATCCATGTGTAAGGAAAATCAGGGGAATATGAAACTGTGTTTAAACTTAAAAGAATATATTTGGAGTCAACAACATTAGACAATTTTGAGAATAAGTGGAAGATTAGTTTGCTGTAAAATGATTTTTATCAAAGTCAGTAAATACTAAAATGACAAGTTAATGAAGTAACATACCTGACTGCCATACAATGCAAGGGAAGGAAAGAGCTACCTCTTAACAATAACTTACCTGCATACCAAAGGGGCTTCTGCATTTCTCCATTCTCTCCACTAGCAGAGGTAGTCAGCCTGCAACTTGGCTTGTTTTCTCAATTTCTTGTAGCCTCTGAATCTCTTAACAGTCATGCTCTGTAATACTACAACCTTTTCCTTTCTTCCCTCCCTGCCAGGAAGCTGTATCAAACTGTTCTCCAAAGACTGATTGTTCTTTGCCATTCTGAACAATCCAGTAGTAAGCACATTCAAAACTTCAAAGTTTTGCAATACAGTATGATTTTTTACAGAATTAATGAGTTGACTGTGAAAGGTTATCAATATCCAAAACAATTAACAAAAAAAAGTCCCCAGCTCACTTACCTGCCAGTGCCCATTCACCAGTGCCATGAGAGTGACCACTGTAATACAGGATGTAGGTATCGTGTCTGGGTCCATCTGCAGTCCGAAGCTCAAGGAAAGATTTGATCTTGGAGTGAAGGGTATCGAAGGTCAGCCCACTTGTAGAGTAGTCACAACCGTATGTCTCAATCATGTGATAAGCAAAAAATCTTTGGATGGCATTAAGCATGCCAGTAGACCTCAGATTTAACTCCTGGACATGGTCAGGTGGAAGAAGAGTTGGTTGGCCATCAGGACTAAAGAGAAGGAGAACAGCTAATGATTACGGCTGATAATTATTTAAGGCTAAGTGGACTTCTAGTAGCTGCTGCTATTTTCCCCTGTGCATATTCTGTCTGCTGTGACGTAGCACTGTTCTAAATTCAAATTTACTTCAAATTTACAGTTTATAAACAACTCAAATTACTGCATTTGAGTGAGGGACCAGTATCTCCCTTCTGTCACACTTCAATTCCAAGCATAGTCTTACTCAGCCCTATGTTATTCCTGCAACTGAGAGATAGAGGGAGAGAAGGAAGCTGTGATAGGAAGAAGGCAGGCACCAAAAATTTCATGCCTTCACACAGGCACGTTTTCATGAACTGCTGGGAAGAAGTGCAGAGAAAATGAGTGCCAATCTGCACAAACCATAATGCAAACTAGTTTCCAATAATGGATGAAAGAGAAATCCACATACACACTTTGCTCAGATACTCTGAAACATGGATCTCACACAAATACAGTAATTCGATATATAAGAAAAATAAAAGAGTCCCTGGGCTCCAAAATTAATTTTATTTGCATTGTTATCTATATTTTATATAAAATATAGATAAATATATAATAAATAACCCCAAATATATATGGTATCTAAAATATCGAATAAAAATACACTTTTTTTAGGTCTACACAGCTATTCATTAATCATAATAACAGGAAGTTTGGTCTTGCAAGACACCCAGCTAGGGGAGTGCTCTTCAGAATATATTTTCAGAAAGAGAAAAGCATTCATCATTCTTCAGCTGATGTAACAAGGGTAATGATAAGGAACATGACTGACAGCTGGGCCAAACTGGCCTCATTTATGCTCAGTTACAGACATGGAGAGGGTTTGGGAGTGAAAATATGGACATAAGTCTTTACTTACTCTACTAATACAAAACATGACATTATTGTTGTTTCCCTATATATGTATATATGTGTGTATTCTTCATGTATTTTGTTTGCAAGCCAATGTGTAAGCTACCTAGTCTCCTTATTGGTCTAGCTAATTAAATTTTGCACCTTCTCACCTGTCTAGGGCTTTTATGAAAATTATTATTCCACTGTTACAGCTACACTGAATAGCTCATCATTACTATTTGTCTGAGCAAGTGAAGACTGAGTCGATCACTGAAACAGTCAAGCTCTGTTAATAAGGAAGTTTAGTTCTGTCAGGTCCTAAACAGTTGCTCAAGAGTATCTCATTTGCTCAAAATTAGAGGGAATTGCCTGTGTCAGAATAATATAATACAATGAAAGAATTAAAATGTTACCATAGAAACAAAATTAATTTATTTTTATTGTAATGTAAATTCTGAAAATCTGTTTTTCAAATCTGTAACAATAATTGAGAAGGATTTTTTTTAGGGTGCACAGCTGAAAGACTAAATCAGAAGCTCAGAAAATGTGTTATTTACAATATTTAAGATACAGTTATTTAAGATTAGCATACTATTTTCGGTTTCTTTGATGTTAAGTTCTTCCTTATCCACTAAATCCATTACACACACTGAAGCTGTGAAGTTTTCATAAATTGGGCAGTTCTATTTTGAAGCCTCTCATATCAACTTACTATATTTCTCTTGTGACTTGAAGAGATAATTTATATAGCTCTTCTTTATCACTTACAAAAAATGTGCACACACTGATTTTAATTTTATGGCAAAAGCAGCATTTGCAATTTAAAGCTTTTAAGAAAATCACACAAATGGGCAAATAATAACAGTATAATGCCTTTACAGTAATTCATTTCTCATATGGTAACATTTATGTTGAAACAAAAAACAGCTTCAAAATTCTCAACACCAATACATGACATGTAGTTCATCTGAAAATCTAATTTTAATGAACTTTAAATGTAGACACTACCTCATTTAATTGAATTCAAAATTATTTTGAACTGATCTGTTTGGTTTATTCAATCTCCTCATGTAAGGTACCTGGTCTCAGTCAAATGCCCCAATGCTCCTCTGCATGAGGTATGGGCTGTGAAATCTGCCTGTGCACAGCTGGTCTGTATTCATCAGCTTCCTAAAAGCAAATTACCTAGACAGAAAGTTGGAGTTACTCATTCCAGGGTGAGAAAGAGCAGAAATAGAAAATCTGTTAATTATTTGAATTGGTATTTCATTGTTGAAAATCCAAGTTGCCTCCATGAGCAAACAACACATTCACACTGTGAAGCTGGAAAGGACAGTAACCATACCTGCAAAAGTTGGTGGGAATCACAACAGCATACCCGACACACGTTCCTCCCAAGCAGTTTCCCAGTTCATGGAAAAGCCCATGAGCCATGGACTCCAAAGGCAGAACAATCAGAAATGCACTCATGAAGATCCCATTGGTTGGCTAAAAATAAAATGAAGACATGTAGGCATTGTATGAAAATCCCTTTGCTTGATCCCACATAACTGGGCCCTGAAACATGCAAAGTATTACTGGTAATGTATATTTATTTTCCCATGTATTACAGTGTGATTTACTATAAAGACAAGTGAAAAGCTTGGGGAGAAGGTGGCTGGTAAGCAAGGATCACTCTTTTGAAAAGAATGCATTTAAAAACACTGATAGCACAGTATTTAGCTGTAAAAACTGTGATCATATCTTAGTTTACTAACTGAGGCAAGAAAATCAAATGCCACAAAACTAACTATGTGCATAAAATAAGAAGATCTGTAAGCATCTGCAGGGTCAGCCTTAATCAGTGAGGTACAGCACAGATATGATGTGTCTAGCATCAGATGACAGCACCCTGGTTTACTGCATCCATCCCTGGAGGTATTTAAAAGATGTGTATATGTGACACTTGGGGAGGTGGTTTAGTGCTGGACTTGACAGTGCTGGATGTGATGATTGAAGAGTCTTTTCCGACCTAAGCCATTCTATGATCATTAAAAATATACATTTAACTTATGGAATACTATGTATCACACAAGAGATGAATTCTGAGATCATTTGTGATTATTTCAGTAAAAAAGACAATTCTTTGTCAGTTACATAAATACCACATGAGTAAAGGAACATCCTCTACAGGACTTCACAGCATTCACAGAGCCAATACCCCATATATGAAGCTTTCCTGCTTCAAAGGAAAAAAGCAGTTTTGGAAAATATTACACTTACTAATACATAGCTGATTTCTGTAAAAAACAATCAAACAAGAAGTTTCAACAGTTACATCTCAATCAATAGTACTAGTAAAATAAAAATGGACTTCTGAAATGCCAGATATCTCTGAGAGGCAAAACAGATAAGGATTCATTTTAGTTATTTAAGCATGATGTGAATGGGTTTAATCAGGTATTAAATTTTTCAGGATAGATAGAAACAGTATTATAATATACAATTAAACAAGAACTTTAATATCCATGGTGCATTTGCTAAATATTGATGTTTGCTATGTGGCAAAGGAAGGAAACTCATAGCTAGAGATTTCTGTCTTGAGAAGAATCCTGTGGTCTCTGACCCCCTCTATGTTTTATTTGTGCTCTTTGTACTAATCTACAATATTAATGTTGTTATTTCTTTTTAATCTGGATATTGCCTTACTGTGTAAGACTCAGTGACTTGATGGGCACTGGTAGTTCAACTTAACACAAAGTCAACACTATTAGTAATTTGGAAATGATATTATACTGAAAAAAATGACACCTAAACCAACCCAGATCTTGTTGGCACATGGCACAACAACATTCAGTTTTTAAACACAATTACTTAGCCTGAAAGAAGAGCTTTACCCATCTAATGCACTAAGAAAGAATAGTTGGCTACCTGTCCTGGTTTTAAAAAGTGTCCTATCACACTTCTGATGGAAGGATCTCACCTGTTTCCTTGAAATGGTGACAGCAATTAAACACCAGAATCTGATATTCAATAATAACTAACTGACAGCATTACCAACTGATAGCATAAATTACCTGAAATCACCAGAAGAAAGGAAAGCTTAAAACACTGTATTATGGTTAACACCTCAATTTGTTTTGTTGTTAATACAGAGAAAAAAATCCTTTAACTAAGGAAATATAATTTGTGTTTCAAATGTATCAGCAGCAAGTGTTCCCTTTTGTTGCTCTGTTTTCCCAACACACTCTGAAAAGTGGCAATAACAAAAACTTATAAAGCTCTGGTTATATTTTTTTTCTGTAGAAACCTTATGAAGTATAAGACTTTGTTGAAAAAGTGGAGTTTTCTAGCTAAATTAATTTCAAGTCTTGGAGACTTAGTTTTCCAACTGTAAATTCCAGAAGGGTAATGCAAAAAAAAGGGAAGTATTTTTGTGATGAGTTAAGCTTTTACACCACATATAAATATATTTTCTTGGACTTTGCTAAAGCAAACTACTCCTATATTGCATCAGTGTTTCGATAACAGTGAACATATTACAAAATAAAAAATACATTTGCCCATAAAAACAAGAGCAATCATAATATCCTAAATAATTATTAAACTATTATAATATTACCTTATATTAATTTTACTGTAGTACAATTACAACAATGCCCTCTCATTCTAAATACTCCCAGCATTTGCCCAATCCCCTAAACATATGCAACTAATTAAGCCCACAGCATTCTGCCACAACACAAATCGAAATTATCACAAAGACTCACTCTGATTGAGTTTAACTCCTAAAAAATACTTACATTTAATTATTGAAAATGCTTCTACTAATATGAAGATACTGGCAAAGAAAATCCCCAAGTTCTTGTGAAATAAGGGTCTCACACAGAAGCACTAAGGATCATCTCAGTGATCCATCTTGCTCTTATCCTGCTTTGAGTTTGTACCAAATATTACAAGAGGAATGGGAAATAAGCTCTATAACATTACGAATCAACTCAGCTCCATCTGAGATTTCAACTGTCTGGTCTTTTAGTGGCCATTTTATGCCATGGAATAGGAAAATGTTGGATATTTTATATTTGTAGACATCCATCTAATGTAAAGATGCTTGCACTTGCTGTCAGCACTTTTTCAACAGTTTTGATTTAGAAGAAATATGACACAAATGTAAAAATGCCTAATGATGATCAGAACAAACCTATAGTAGGATAATAGAATATCTTAATCCAGCACAGCAGAAAAATGACTGGTAGCATTTAAAAATACCTAAACAAGAAGAACTTCAAATAGCAAAAATATCTGATTTAGTTATTGCAGTAAAACTGAAGACACGTTCCTCCCTTAAGATAAACAGCTAAAATTCCAGATGGAAACTGTCAGTGCTTTATTAAATCCCAAAGATTTGGTGAATGGTCCTTAATGGAGCAGATGGCCATGGATGCACAGGCAGAGCCAGAAAGGGATTTTGTTCTTTCATGTGTTCAACCCATTTTCATTGTTTTCAATTGCACAAGCAATGTGAACCTGCAGTACGTCCCTGAACTCCCAGCGCCCATTGATTCCAGACAGACTGCTCAAAAAGCAAACAGAAGACAGGGACCATCTAGGCAATCCTACTGAAAAAAACCCATGAGAAATCATTTTATCTCTTAATCTTCACGGGTTTTTTGGGGTTTTTTTTTGCCTTTTTCTGTCTTGTTCTAAAGGAATTAACAATTAAGTCTCATTTCAAATAAAGAAAAGGTAAAAGAAAAAAATCTATTTCTTGCCTCTGATGACTGGAATGACAGACAATAAATAATAAAAGAGTGGTGAAATTTCACTAGTGGTAGTGTCTTTCCACTTTCTCTTTTTTTGAGTACTGTTTCTTGTTAAGTGTAACTGTTAGAACACCAGAAGAATTTAGAGGTATTTTACAGCCAAGATGTCATTTTATACTCATGGATAGGACAACTTCCATCCCAAAGAATAACCACTGTTTGAAGCAGAATAACTCTGGAACTGTACTTAATTATGGATGTGTGACTGAAGAAAAAACCCCAAAATGCATAAAATGATAGTTTAAATTGGAAGCCAATTACAAAGACCTATAGAAGAGCCCTTCTGTTTAAAACAGAAATGAAACACTAAACATATGTCAACTAAGATGGCCACAGGATCACTGAATGTTTGGGGTTGGAAGGAGCCTCAGGAAATTGTCTGGTCCAACCCACTGCTCACACAGCAGGTGCCTGGGATTATATCTAACAGAGCAGTAACTGAGAAATCTTGCAAAGATGCCTTTGTGCATTTCCAAGCAAAAATACTGTCCTGCTTTCCACTATCCAAGCTGAATATTTACCTGTTTTTATACACAGACACACAAAGATACACAAAACTCCCCAAACAAACAAAGTATAATAAAAGAACACCCTCTATGACAGAGAAGGCTCAGGAGAAAAAGGGTAACACGCTAACATTCAATGAATAGCTTATTTCAAATGAGGATACCATCTATATTACAGACAGAAAAAAGCTTAAAGACAAAATTTGTAAAGCTACAAAGTACATCAGCTACCAGAGGAAACAGTCTTATAACAAGTTACTGAACAGACAGTCTATGGAGATCAATAAATAATCCTTTACTTCTGACTATGAGAAGAGCAGTGGGAAAATCTAGGAAAGAGTTTGCAGAAAACAGTTGTCACAATCACTGGCAGATAGATTTAATGTGCTGTGTTTCCCATCCCTGACTCCTGTTCTAGCCATGGGAAAGCCTGTGCTTTTATCTAGCATTTGTTCCAGCAAAACCACGTGCAGTTATCAGTTTAAAAGCAAGCTAAAAGCTCTGATGTTTTTAAATACAAAAACGTGAATCCTGAAACTAACAAAATTTTAACAGCAAGCTAAACACAAAATAGACTCTTCAGACTCACAATGAATACTTGTCACCAGAGATCCCCTTCAGGACTGAGGAGCTCTCCAAGTGGTGGTGACAGCAGCAAGGTGTGCTGCCACTGTGGGTTTCAGCAGGCAACCTGAGGGAGCCCTCGGGATGGGACTGGAGAGGAACAGAGCCAAGGAGGGCTGAGCACACACTGGAGAGAGGAAGATAGGCAGCAAAAGTACACATGATAGAGGGTGAGCTTGAGAAGAAATGGTGAGCAGTGAGCAACTGCTCACTTAGGAGCACTTAGGGGGCTTAGGATGCAGCTTAAGAGCTGATGGAACAGTAGGAAAAGAGGGAATAAAGGTATTAGAAAAGAAACTCAACAGGAAAGTATAGTAACAGCAAAGCAAAAGTATTGAAGGCAAATCAGCAAGAAGAGGAAAAGCTCTCAGTGATGAAAAGAAAGGGGGGAACTAAACATGAGCAGACAGACAGATGAAAAAAGGCAGGAATGGCATGCACATTTGACAAAACATGGAAAGAGGCCAGAGGATGCAGTAGAGACTCTGGGGGGAATAACAGAAACAACAAAAAATAGTTCCAAACAAGGAAAGCCTGAGGAGGTTGGATTAAAAATACAAGCCAGGAAGAAAAGCAGGGGTAAAGAGAAGGAAAAAGACTGGATATGATTTACATACAAGTTATTCAACCTGTGATGTTAATAAAAGTATGTCTAAGTAAATATAGATGTTGCTATATATATGGGCAACCACACCAGAATAAAAACTACAAAATCATTAGCTCTCCCCAAAAGAGGAAAGTACTCATACATACAGTAAACTTATTTTGTCTCCTATAAATAATTCAAGTTAAATGGTACTGTCCATTTAAGTATGAGTATTCAAGCATGTAAGGAATACTATTATTTTACTAGCTCATAAAATTCACTAAAACCAAGAATAATGTACTGAATAATGTACTTCATTCCATTACTTTACTGGCTCTAACATAGTTAATCTTTCTCCTGGTAATACTAAACACAAGCCTTCCAGGAATAAAAATTCTCTTTGGCCAGTAAGTAAGAAAACTTGTAGATACCTTGGCATGGAGCACTTAACAAAATTTGATTTTAAGTTTTTGAGAAAAACAGTGCCCCAAACCTTTCCAAGATCTTTGTCTGAAAATTAAAAGCTCTTCATCTGCAAAATTTTCATCATTTTACTGGATTCTTGAAGAAGTAATATCTGAGTCATTTGCATGACTTCTTCTGGATCTTGTCCAGTCCAAGGGCTTAATTATGATCAGGCACATGATTAATTGCTGAAATCAGCTGGCAATAAAGAGTCTACTGATCTGACTGGAATTACTCACACCAATGTAAAGGCAGGTGCTGACCGTTTCCTGCAGATTCTGCAAAGAAAATGTCTGTACATTTTCACCAACAACACAAAACATCGTTCCTCTGCAGCTATAGCAAGGATTATTCTCAGGAGCAGACCATGTCTGCTGAAACACGCCCCATTTTTTAATGCACCCAACTTTAACACATTATTTTTACAGCTCTCCCCAAGCACATACCCAAGTACCACAGACAGAGACTTCAAACCCTTGTCTCATTACAAAGGATATGCTCCCCTTCAAGGGAGGTCCTTGACTGACAGGACTTTTAGCCTCAACAGCTCTGCATCAGTACTGTCCCTGCTACAGCAAGTTAATTCACCTTACTTTAAAAACCTTTCTACAAAAGGAGATTTGATATTTTTCTGGCAATTTTAATAAAATAGGATATTTCTAGACACCAATTAACAGACAACTGGTGCTTTAGGTCTTGACTTTTCATACACATGAAATTCACACGAAGCATAGATATTACAGTTATTAGAAATGTTAAAAGGGCATATATAATGTGCCTGCAAAACATTTTCCATGAAAGGGAATCCCCCTCTTCCCACTACTCCATTTCTGGCTATAACTGAGCTCTTTTTATAAGCTATTGCTAATTATTATAGCTGACTGTTAGGAAGAACCTTTCCAAGGCTCAGATTTTTAGCAATTCTATTCATAGGAGGTGAAATGGCAGACCACAAGTAATTTTAAGGCACCTTTTTTATCAAATGCACTATCATTAAACAAGCTTTCAGTAGTGAGGAAAGGTATAAACAAAAAATGATTCATCTTTCAGGTCACTTTCAACAGATTTCAAATATAATTCACACATACTGAAATAGCTACAGAAATCCCAAACTAATGTTGCAAAGACTGAAAATTCTTACATCTTACATATGCAAAAAATGTTTCAAATAATCTTTAGAAGAGCAAACACATTATCAGGAACTGGAGACCAAGGAATACTTGGCATTCCTAAGAAACTGTAAGGAAAAATACGCTAAAAATGTAAATGTAAAGTATAAAAAAAATTCCTTAAGATAAGAATGTATGAATGGCTGTATTGATCTGCTCCAAAGGCCCATCCAGAAGAATGTCTGGTCTCCAAAGAGGCCAAATTCATGCCTAGGAGAGATGTAAGGACAGAAAAAACACGTGTTTCCTGAGTCTTTAACCACTAGTGGCACAACAACTCCCTGAGCCAGATGTGGTTTCCAGAGAGTACACAGAGCCCTGTGAATTTTGTCCAGCTTCCTCCTGGGCCTCTTCAATCATGGGGCACCCCACATGGCATGCCATGATACACAGCCCCAGAGCTCAGCAGCATATGAGGAAATATTCCTGCCTACCTGGCTCCAACCTGCTTCTTGCCAACTTGATTCCCCTCAACTTCTGCACTGAACCGATTGTATGGTTCTGTTTCCTTCTGTCCCTTCTGCAAGTCCAAACACCACAGCTGTGAGTGCTGATAATCTTCCAAAAAAAAAAGCAAAACTGCCCAGTGTTCCTTGGGGACTCATCTGTTAACCTCTCATGCTCTTCATACAAAAAACAAAACCCCAAACCCAACACAGTTACAAAGTAACTGTTAATTTAATCTTCCACCAATTTCTTAAATACCATTCATCCACAAAGGTAATTAATCTGAGAAAATCTGCAGGATAAGAAATTCCAAAGGAGCAGGCAGGAAAATGCTCTGGAAAAAGTACAAACACATGTCTGTAAACCTGATCTACTGTAAAAGAATATTTTATGTACACTATTATATGTTTGTAATTTATAGAAGAGGTGAATGGACACAAATTTGTTATTGAGGTTTGTATCAACTTGAAAAAGAAATGCCCTGTTGCAACTATGACAACACACCATGTGTCTTAACTTGGGCACTGAACTAACATGTTGAAAGAAATGTATGTTTTCTGCTAAAGAAAAGACAACATCCTTAACTCATAAACGGGAAGAAAAGTCAAAGGACACTGAGTGATTTTAATGACTGGTCTTCCAGATACCTTATCCTGGGGTGCATAATCAGATTTGAAAGTGAGACACTTAAAGCTCATGTTATACCAGCGATTTATCAGTTTATCAGCTGATCTCGGATTCCATGTAATTGATTAAAAACAAACCAACATTACTGAAAATTACACTATTTAATACATTTCAATCTAATCAAAGTAGTCCACAACAAAAGCCCTAGAATTAGTGAGCATTACTAGGGTTTAACACAGTGATTTATTCTAAAAACAAATTTTATGGCACAATGAATTCAAAAGCAAAACAATTTCTAATGTAGATAAATGCAAAACACTTTGCTCACCTCCTTAGCCCTGAAAGCACTTACCTTTTCCCATGCTGCCAACATAAGGAAGCTGGTAAGCTGCACTTGCTCTAACAGGTCACAGACCAGGCAGCTTAAAATGTTAAGTGCAAAGCCCATGACAGTGAAACCACGCATTCCAACTTAACCCACAGCATACCATCAAATTTTAGGAATTTTAGGGATCCAGCAATTCTCAGGATTATTGTCAAGGGGAGATCAAGATAAAGAGATTATTATTTACCTGCCAAGAGACTGCTCCCAAAACAGCAGTGGCAACAATGCTGAAAAACACCAGCTGCTCTGAGATCAAACAGAAGTGACGCATTCCTTTAGATGCCATGACTCTGTCCAGGCTGTTGTTTTCTGCTCGGTGAGTATAGTACACCTTGTGGCAGTCATTGAGTTTTGTGTGAAATCCCCAAAGAGTTATAAAAAAAATCACATGACAGATCATCCAGAAAATCCCAAAAATAGAAAAACCAGGTATCACAAAATACCAGAGGTCCAAATCACGTAGTTTAAAGGCTGCAAGAATGAAAAAGATGAGTTCAATGACTCCAACTGAGATGACAGAAAGCCGCCTGCAGATTTTACCACGGTACAGGTACGGCTTCCATCGCTCAGTAACCGAAAGTCCGCTGAAGTAAACGTCAAGAAGGGGATCTGAAATGAGGCAGCTGAAGAAACACGCCAAGGCAAAAGGGTTTGTGGGGATCTGCAGTGATGGAAAAAAGAGCAGGGATGCAATGGCTCCAAAAATTGCCAAATTTGGAATTGCCAAAAAAGACTTCATACGTAAGTCGATAATCAACATGGCCAAAGCCAAGACCAACAGAATAATACTTAGAGATTTTTCTACCAGCATAGTTGTGCTGGCAATTGCAAATCCAACTAGCTCCAAAAACTCAACTGTTGTCAGCAGAGTTGGTCGATGATGGACACAACCACAAATCCTTTCAACTAAAGCACATAATATCCTTAAAACAATGGCAGAGAGAAGCAAATATTTTGTAGCTTCTTCTTTCACATCCATTTTGAAGGCAGAATTGTTGAGAAAACAGAGAAGGCCAAGCAAAAAACCAAACCAAAGATTGGAGAGACTCAAACTTGCTGTTTCCATTGAAAAATAGTAGTACAGTATGCTGGCAATTCCAAGAACAAAGAGCCCCAGAATAAATATTACCAAAATCAGTGCATCTGCAGTTTTTTCCCACCTGACATAAAGGCCCATGCAAATGGCAACCAGTAGGTTGATTCTGGCAAGATAGCCAAGGTATCTGACTGATGAGTGCATGTTCACTTCTCTGTTTGCCTCCTCCAGCCTTGTCATTGCTGCATAGAGACAGTGACTGACACAGTACCGCAGTGACCTACACATGTAAGCTGCAGGCAGGGCTTTCACCCACTTGAGCGACAGGAAATATTCGGGTTTCATCCAACAAACACAATGCAGCTGCTGCCTTCTGTAATGTCATTTCAGTAACAGTGGTCCAGAATCCTTGAAGCCCTGGAAGAGAATTAAGAAAAGTTTCAGTGCCAAATAATTCCTTGTAAGCCTACAGAACATAAATATGACCCATCCTGTCACATGAAGAAGTTTAATATCTAGAGTAAAAAGAACACATTAAAAAGACCAATTAAGTGTGAAAACCAATATAAAATGGGTTCTGCATAAATGTTTATAAATTGAATGAGAGGAAAACAATCCTGGCCTGTTTTCCACAAAACTCATTGATTAGGTATCTATATTAGATATGTGTGGATATCCAAAACCCTTCTATGATAACCACTTGCTTCTAGAACATTTCATAATTATTTTTGAAACACTATTTTATTTCACCATTACATTTGATAAGTTCTCACTTTCTATTAAATCTTTTCAGCATGCTTTGCAAGACGTCCTTTTAGCAGTCAAATAAGTATATGATTCACAAAAAGAACTTCCCACTCAGTTAATGAGCTTAACCCAGAGTAAAAAAGATATTATCCAAATTTCACAAAAGGAGAGTGGACACAGAGATATAAAAACTGATTTGGTGTGATTTTCAGAGATTTCTTATAATGTAAAATCAAAGCCTTCATTTGCACCCCTTCAAGTCAGTTTTCCCCCCTCCAAAAACAAGAAAACAAACAAGTTGATCAGGATAAATATTATATTTAGAACACAAGCACCTCCTACTCAGATCCATTTAACTGATGTGATTTTCTTTTTAATATAGTTACAAACAGACAGAAGTATTTCTAAGGGGCATTTTCTAATGTTATGGGCAGAGCTTCCAAAACATAAAAAGACACATGTAGCCTCTATAATTTTTTAATTAATTAACTAATTGCCCATCTTAGAGAGATTTCTGAAGAGTGACTGGTATGATAGTGAAACCAGCGTGCCAAGAACACTCAGTGCTAGGTTATAGCTTACTGCTTTTATTTATATTGGTGGGGGAAGTGTTAAAAGACACCTTGACTCAAATGCAGAATTTAGACTTTTTTCTCTTTTGATTTTTAAATTTTTATTTTTTAAACCAGAGAACAACAAATGATGAAGTGAACTGACTGATTTGCCCCTAAGTTTTGGCAGATTCAAAGACTGACACACAGTGTAAAACCAGCTTCAGTAATTGCTGGAGAGAGAAACCAGGCCTAAGAAATCCTATTGTTTAAATTACCTATTTGGTAACACATATTTTCAAATTATGCTATATACCAAACAACAATGCAGATATTACTTGGAAGATCTATGCATTAAAAATCTGTTAACCTGAAGCAGAATACACACCATATATTTAAAGCAAATTGCTATTACATGAAGTTATTATAAGTTAAAAGTTCTTTGGATGTCAACTGTGCATTTTCACAGTATTCACTGTTAGTAGTGTTTTACAGATATTGACTAAATTCTGAGTTGCCTGGAAGCTTAACATCTCACAATATCTCTTCCTTTACTTTCTGTTCCTCTCACCCTTTTGTTTTTCTATTATACAGATAACTCAAATGTGAGTTAGCTTTCATATTCCAGGTTTAGGTTTCACAGCACTGAACTGCATCTCACTGCTTCTTGTACTACAATCAATATTCATTTTGTGGACAACTTGAACCATTTATTTCAGCTGCTACACATGCCCTCCCCCTGCCTCCTGTTCTCTCTAGTTCGAACCATGAATACAGAGAAACTACTTCCCATCTCCTTTCAACCCACAGCACCAGCATGCGACTACGGCTGCTCTGAAGAACATATGCCATGACATCCTTTTAATCTGGATTCCTTTCTGGAACCCCTCCAAGTGGACGGGCTAACCCTATGAACGTTCAGTGGGACAGCAGCCCCAGAAAGCAGCAGGAATGAGCCCTTTGCATACGAGCAAACAGCAAAGCTCCTGCCTCACACCCGGCTTAAAATTTTGCTGCAATCAGGGAACTGTTTTCTGTGGGATCACTGACAGCAGCAAACTCCCCTCTAGGCAAGCAGCGAGCCACTGACAGAACACAACTCTCACTGCCTCAGCTCGTGTGGAGTTTTGCTGCCAGCACAGCACAGAAACATGAAAGAGAAACTGCTCTGCCCCTCCCCTGCCAGGTGCTGGGGAACAAATGGGGCAACGTGTCTGCTCCTACTGCAGAGACACAAAATCTACTTGGGCACAAGGAGTGAAAAGGATTTGCAAAATGACGGCTCAGTCTGTGAATGCAATCTCTTCTTCCTCACTCCACCTTCCAGCCAATTAGCAAAAATGTGCACTACTAAACCACACTATTAAACATTAGCATTTTCCTAACCAAAATATATGGTTGACTTTTTGTGAAGTGGAAAAGGTGCATTTTCAAGATTAAAGTATCCCATCGCACAGGTACTATCAAACAAAAAGACAATAGCAATTAAATTTTAAAGAGAAATATCAATAACTGTTTTGTTTTCTAAAACACACCTATTTGCTAGTAATTTCTGTCAATTCTTTGTTTACACAGGGAGTGCTCAAAGTCCTGGGGAGGGGATAGCGCTGCTGTGTTTGTTTTAAACTAATGACTTTAAGGTTGGGCACGACTTACAGATCTCAGCAAACCACATTTAGATTGCAAACAGAACGTAGACACCCACTTTTAACTATTTGTCAACTTTTGCAAATATAATTTCAAGGAAAACCTGGAGCCTCATTAACATTTAGAGACCAAATTATGTATTATCTTACATGTCTCTCAATGTAGTTTTAACCTTAACTCGTGTAAGAAAGTTGAAAAAACAACCAAACCCCAAAGCTGGTTCAGTAGTTAAGCCCAGGTGAGATCTATCTAAAATAGTGAATCCACTTTCCTTCACCTTTATTCTTCCAGTTTAGCACTCTTCTCTTTTTTTTTTTTTTTTTTTTTTTTTTTTTTTGCAGCAATTCTGCAAGACGGTTTTTTAAAACAAAAAGTCCTATTTAGCTAATACATAAACACATCAGAGTTGACCCCCGGTGAAGGGCAGCGTTAGTTGTCAGATGTTAACCCCGCGCCCACGGCGGGGATGGCCGCTCTGGGGAAGGGCGCGTTCCCGGCGGGAGCTCCAGCTGCGGGGCCGGCCCGGCCAGGGAGGGTCAGTGCCGGCACTGGGGTCCCTCAGCCGCCTCCCCGCCACGCCGATCGGTGCTGGCGGTGCCCGCCCGGCCGCGCTCGGTGAGAGCCCGCGGCGCCCCCGCCCCGCCCGGCCCGCTCTCACCTCACCGGGCGGCCCGGAGCCTGCCCGCCCCCCGCGCCGCCCGCCGCCATGTCGAGCCCGAGCGCGGCGCTTCCCGCTACGGGCCGCGCCGAGGCTCAAACACCGCCGCGCCGCCACGGCGCTGCCGGTTGGAATTGTGGAAAAGCCCAACCAGGCAACCCATAAACCAAACCCATAAACTCGGGTTCTTAGGCACGCAAGCGGGAAATCAGGATTAAATCAGGACTGCAAGGCAGACTGAGCCCTCCCCAGCCTGTGGTCCGGCTTCCTCGGCCTCGGAGTGCGTTGCTCCGCACTCGGTGTTGGAAATGCACATTTTTCACTGGCTCTCGCAGGCAGGTGAGCACATAGCGGGAAGGTTCTGGATCACAGGAACCCCACGGCCTGGCCGGGAGGGGCAAAACGCCAGGAGCTTGGATGACAGTGCTGCTGAGGCACTCTCTGAACTGCAGATGGGCTGAGAAAGCCTTTGTTCCTGTAATCCTCCATCACCAACAGCACCTTCTGCCCCTAGTCAAGAAGCATAAACATCTAAGCTTGCCCCTCTGTCGTTCCTGACTCAATTATTCAGAGTCACAAGAAGCTCAGACATCCCCCAAATTATTACACCTCTTGAAATATTAGCTAAAACTAGCTCTAAGGCCTAAAAGTTACATGGGTTAAAAACAACTAACAAAACCAATGAACCCCCCAAAGAAACAAAACCCAACAAAACAAAAAAATCCACAAGCTAAGAGGTTTTCCTTTAATAAATAAATATTTCTGAGATCTGAAATCTCAGTTGCCTAGTCAGGGTCACATGCTTCAGCTGCTTCACCAGCATTATGGACAACAATTGATTGGTACTGTATTGATACAACTATTATCTTGTTATACTCCTCAAGCAACTATGGAAACTTCTTTTTGAATGTTTTACTTGGAGGGTAAAATAACCCAACTAAGTTTCTGGGCAAGTTGGTGAAATGAACCCTTTCTAAAAAGACAACTTGCTCTTCTACAGGTTGAAAACAATTGAGGGAAACAGAAAGAGAAGGAAAAACGAGCAGAAAACCTGCTGCCGACACATGGAGATATGATTAAAAAGCCTTAGAATGATCACACTGATAAAGCCACTCAGGCAGTCCTCCTGAAACAGAATGAGGCAGAAAGGATGTGCAGGAAGCAACACTGAGCTATGTGAAATGCTATTTAGTCATCTTCCTTCTCATTTAAGAGATCAGAATGTACCAGGTAGGCTGTGCAGTGCTAGGGACACACTTCAGTTCTGCTGAAATCCAGTCTTCCTACAACTTGTATCTGAGCAGGAGCCTTGCATTTTCAGTTCTTTGGATTTCTTTTCCCATTGCCATCCTTTTCCCAACACCCTCCAGTATTCAGAATCACAATGTAGAAAAGTACAATAATGATGTTAAAGGGACAACATAAAATGGGAGCTGTAAAAGTATTTCAGTGAGATAGAAAAGAAATTAAAAACATGTAGAGGTAGATGAGAAGAAGTGCTTAGAAAGTGGTCACATCTAAGTGGGCAGGAAAGCAGCGTGGTAACAGAATCAACTGGAGGAACTTAAAAAACCCTTCTGAAAAGCAAAGACCACCACTGAGATGTAGAAGCTGAAACTCAAGTACCAAATTTAACATCCTTAGGGGTTATAAATTATCTCCTTGAAAATGTGATAGTTGAAAAAGAAAACAGCTTTGCATCGATTTCACTGAATTTCAGCATAAACAGATTGCACAGAAAGAGAAAAAGACAACAGCTGAATCCCCAAGAATTTTAAAACATGTTTTCGATTTTTCAAATTTTTTTTAATAAATGTGCTTTGTTCACAAAAGTAGTGACATAAAAGACAACAGAGATGCCAACACATGTTTTCTTCTTTTTCTTCTCCAGCACCTTGCACAGTCATAATTTTCAAATATTTCATAACCTAGAAATAATATTCTTGCACCAAAGCCAAATATACAACAACTCCTGATATCACCACTTTATTACTAAGGGAAATGTAGGTATTTATGTAAATCACACTTTCCTCCTTCACCACCATCTACTGTCCCTTGTGAAAAAAAAAACCAATACAAACCAAACAAAAAAAACCCCAAAAAAACCAAAAAAAAAAACCAAAAAAACCCCAAAAAAACCCAACCCAAAAAAAAAAAAAAAACAACAAAACAAAACAAAAAAAAAAAAAAAAACCCAAAAAAAAAACAAACCCACAAACCCACAAAACCAAATAACCAATAAACCCACTTTGGGCATTCAGAATGATCAGCAAGAAAACCAAGCTGTTATCAATCTCAGGTCCCTAAACCACAATGTTGTCACCAACCTCTCAAAAAGGATTAAACTTTAAACCTTAGTATTTAAGCTATTTGGGGGGGGTAAATCTTCATCTGAATTGCACTTCTTGGTGTATGAATCACAAACCAATTTACACTAATCAATGCCAACATATGTTTGATGGTGTACTGTTTCTAACAGAGTATCAGTTAAAATATTATGTATACTTTGAAGAATGCACTTACTAACCTCCGATAAAGAGCTGAATTTACAGCAGCAATATTTTAACATGAGCACTGCTGGAACCAGTGGTTAATTGGGAAGAAAGGCTTTCAATGACAAACATTTGAATGAAAATACTAAAAGCCAATTTTGAAGCCATTGTGTACTTCATTAGAGAAGTATTCTCTGTAACAAAAAATAACAAGTGAACCATGACTCTTGTATGTCTAACCTTAATTCTTTTTTTCTTTTTACACATCACAGTATAACTGCTTGGTTTGTATAACTCTATCATTCAGATTGAATAATAAATTTGAATTAGGAATTTGGGAATGCTTTAAAGTTAAGAAGAGACAAAAAGCTTATGTTAAAGAATACAGCACCACAGTCCAGATCACAACTGAGTGTAAGCTGGACCAATGTGATTACTCTATGTAGGAAATACTATAAAAGAAAAACAGGTAGGACAAACTGTGACACATTCAGTGCAAAACTTCAATGGAAGGAGTAAGTTTCATTTTTGTAGCAAGCAATGTAAACCCCACACTACAACTTCAATTTATCTAGCAACTTTCATATTATAAATACAAGGTGGCAGTTTAATGGAAGATATTTCATCTTGTAAGATCATAATAGCCTGAGAAACTGTATTAGTATTTTTTTACCAATTTTCAGAAGTCCAAAATAAATCATGATCTGGCACCTAGTTATAATAATTTACAACTAGGCACTTACATATAGATTTAAGAGCCTAACATCCAAATCTGAAAATTCTGGCCATTATTTTTAAATGGAGGAAAACCTAAGCTAAACTAATAATGAATCCTCTTTTTTAACCACTGAACAGAATTTATTTTTCCTGCAAAAACTCACAGGTTCACTACACAAGTTAAAAACTTAATAGATTTAAAAATGGATGTTTAATCCCTTTACAGTGCAGACCAATTTTCAGTCAGCTATGGAGTTTTTATTGAACTGAACAGAAGTCAGCTGGGTCCTAATAAGCAAACAAAAAGCATGTGTTAAATTCTTGTGTGTGGTCTGAATTACATGGCTTTATGCAAATATGTGTATCCTTGAAAAACTTGTAGAGTTATGCTCCTTCTTACAAAATCAGTTTGTAGACCCTGTCTACAAATAAGGACAGTTCATGAAAAAGCTGTTTCTTTTTAAAATGCATAAATAATTTACTTTTAAAAAAAGACAAAACCCACTCTGTCCCCCAAAAAACCCAGTTGGAAAAGAATACAGAACACCATAGTTGGGCAAATACTGATACACATTAGTGCTTGTATACTCATAAAACTGCAAAACATATTCCAGCTTTGAAGTGAAACATAATTGTCTAGACGTACCATACTCCTCTGGGGGAAAAGCCTCTTCAGAAATTGCTAGTTATGCAATGAAATTACACAGTATGTAGAACTATGGATGCATATATTCCAGTGTTTTGGTGTCACGTCACAAGGGCTGCAATAAACAAAGTCAAATGTGCAAGCATTATTGTTTCTCCAGCCCAGGCTTAACCAGAGTGAAACAAATTTTGGAAGAAAAAAAGTTTTGTTCCATAATTAAGAAAGGACATTTGCAACCAAGTGTCTTAACCTATCTGCACATTTAATTAAAGTGCAAGTTATTTCTTCCTACATATACTTCTCAGAAGCCCACCAACTCCAGTGCCTTAAGCTCAACCACATTGAGTTAAAATACTGAAACAACATTTAACAAATTAAATAGAATTCACACTTCACAGCACTAAAGAAAAGAATGGTACCTTTCTGGAAAAAAAAAATAGTTATACAAATCTAAAGAAAGTAACAGCAATTTATGCTATGACATGAGTCATTTGCATAAAACTTGTATTTTTTCACTTTCATACAAGAATAAATTTTAAAATTCAAAAGTAGAAAAAAATAGCAAACTCTGTAAACCTTTGCATTTTCTTTATGCAAACCATTTTTTCTGTGTTGAGCCCACGTTAGTATAGCAAAATTAGTTAAGCAAGAAGTTTGACTGAAAGGGCATTTCATCGACTACATTAACTCAGAAGCAATATAGGATCTTCTAGCTCATAGAAAGGAATAGAACTAGACTGGCTTTCTCCAGAGTCTGAGTCATAGGGAGCATCAGGCAGCTCCATAAAACCGTAAGCTAGCTGTTCATCCTCTGTGTCTGACCGAACGTAGCAGGCAGTGCTGGAGTACTCCTCATCCTCTATACTGTTGAAATCCTGTGGGATATACAACATCCCTGGGTAGTTCCTGCTAACTAAGTCACTTGTTGTTTGCAGGGAAGTTTTCCTAAATGCCATCAGGTGCATGTGAGAAAACTTGGAATACTTGAAGCGTTTAAAACCCAAGGACTCTATGGCAATTTTCCAGCTTTTCATCATCATGGCCCGGCGATTCTGATGAGATGAATCAGGAGTTATTACAAGCAATAAGCCATTTAATACCAGAAGTTCATGTGCCTTCTTGCAGCATATCCATCGTTGATAGGGTGATGGAAAGTAAGAAAGAAGGAGTGAGAAAACGACAACATGGAACAGTTCTCCAGGTAGAGAATCAATGGGATTTTTCAGTTGCTTAAGAAAGGCATCTATAGCATCTTGTGCCAGTTGAAGAGGTTGCTGAATTTGAAGATTTAGGAAGTCACATTTGTATACGCTCTGGTGGAGTGACAAAAACAGAAAACCAAATATCAAGGTTAGTTTAAAGAGCAAATACAACCAAAATCCACAGAAAAATAAATTATTCCCTTAAAACTGATTGTTCAGAGTGACGCGCTAACTTTACTCAAGAGTAAACTTTACTAACTTTACTTAAAGAGTTAAAAAGTTAATGGTCACACATATACAGTTGAAAAAAAACAATTTAGGCTGCATTTCTGAGTAGAGGAGAAACACAAATTAGTAATGCAGAAATAATGTTAAAGACAATTTCAGGACTAAGGTATGTTTCAAGTGGAATCTGTAATCACCTTAGGACAAATCTGCTACTGAACTTTTGATATACAAGTCTTGAACTAATGTTTAAGTCCTCACAGACACTAAAAGAACAGTTATCAGTGCATCTACTGACATTTAAGAACACAAACCTACTTATGTGGATAATTTGCACAGATATTTCACACAATATTCTGAGTTGGAAGGGACGCTCAAGTATCAATATATATATTCTAATTTTTAACTCCAGTACCCTTCCACCTCTTTTTTACTTTTTTTTTTTTTGTCTCAGACTATATTTACTCCAAGACAGCATCTGCTGCACATGCCAGTCTCAGTTTCTATCCTCCTACCATCTAATAATGCATGTTTCCCTCAGTGTACTTTACCCCAGGACACCAGAAAGTGAGTGCATGCTGCTTAACTAAAGAAAATATTAATCTTTTCTTGGTAAGCATTTTCCCTCTCTCTCAAAACCCAAAACCCATCAATGGAAATATATTTCCATATTCAACAGTTTGCATTCTCTGTATGTGAAACAGAGATTCTAAAACTTTTGAAGACATTTATGCTTTAGTTACGTAACTAACATTTCAGTTCCCTTCCTTGTATTTCCACAATTATATCCTTCTTATTCCTCCAAATTAATTGAAGTATTACTCAGGTACTTAGTCTATATCCAAAGCATTTTATATGAAGGTGGATGACATTTTTTTATTAAGGAAAGAACTATTTAACCCTCTGATCAACATTATTTAAGAAACTGGCTTTGTAAGAAGCCTCTGTGCTTCAATTTGTTTTAAAAGGTACTTTAGGGTCTCACCTAAGAAATCTGCTAAATCAGAAATTTTTACCAGTTTATTTTCTTTTCAGCTTTTACCACAACTTCTCAAAATAATTTTTTTCAAGTCAGGAGATTACATTAACTACCATAATTAACCTCTGGTTGTTATTCCAAAACCCTTAAATCAGCCCAGGCAACTTCTGGCCTTAAGAGATAAATTTATTCAGAAGGTTATGGTGCTGATGCAGCTCAAAGAGGAGTCATCTTCAGTACATCAGGGCTCATTAATTCTGTTTTGGAGGTAGGACGAAGCTTATTCTAGCAGATGCATTTGACTGCTCACACTGTACTCCCTGTCCCTCCAAGAACACTCGCTAGCCAGGCTTCAAGGTGCCCTGAGCAAACCAAAGGATCCAAGATAATCAAAGATGTTGGTGAGCCTGAGACAGGCCCAGAGCAAGCATGTGTGTCACCACTTGTACATTAGCACTCTGGGAGCTCCTCCCATGGAGCTGTGGTACTAACCATGTCAGACAACCAGAAATCAATTACCTTACTGTTCCCTTCTGCTGGGAGAGAATCTAAAGAACTGGTTAGTACACAGAAATTGCATTCAGGACTTTTCCCAATAAAGGTTTTGGTCACTGCACATTTAAATTGATTTTCATGAGAAGACATGTAGCTTTCTTAGGAAAGCAGAACAACAGACTAGTAGACAGAAAAATATTAACTAGGCATACTCAAAAAATAATGTTTAGGTTCAACTCATATAATGTTAGGTATCTGCCATTATAGTCACTGGAGAATTAGTCAATACACAGTGACCCAATTCACCTCACCATCAAAGAACAGCAGATATTTAGGTTTGACTATTTCTAGTAGATCTTCACTGACTGTAATTAGAACTTAGAACCTGAGATGTAGACACTGAGGATCTATGTATCATAGCTAGAAATTCACTTGCCATGCATTACCATTTTAAATGCCACAGGCTCCTATTTCAGTGGCATGTGTCTTTTTTACCTCCTGTGTCATGCCCAACAGCCCTTTACAGTCCTACAGCCTCCAAAGTGGTGGAAAGTAATCATGATGCCTGTGTTTCAAATTAGGCAAGACAAAATCTACTCAAAGTTTGTGTTTTAGACAGAACTAACATTGAATTGCTTTTAAAAGCAATTTATCAGGCTCAAATTTTTAAAGAATCTTTCAGTATCTCTCAGCATATATGCATAAATACAAATGAGGTGTTAATGGACTAAATATGGTAACAACAACAAACTACCAGGCATTTAGCATGTAAATCACACTGCAGCATATAAGAGAACATTACTTTCCAGTTAACTGTATTTTTTCACCTGTATACTTCTTTTCACCTCTTCACTTCTAAAGAGGGTTACCTTAAGCCACAGATTTTAATAGAGCCTGATTTTTAACTGTAAGTAGTCAAGGTGTGTATAGTCAAATGCTTTTCTGTTTTTTCTCAGGAATGTATTTCTGTGTCTTTTTTAAACATATTTATTCCACTTTATCCTTTTGCATGGTTGATAAATGCAATTAGTGCTGACAGAAATTGGGTCAAGAGCAAAAGACAGAAAGAAGATATAATTACAGCAGAATTCAGGCATTTGAGAACCTTACTGCCTAGGGAAAACGAAGTAATTTACCCCAAATATGCCGATAAATTTGTCCTCTGGATTTTGGAAGCTCAAAAATATTTCTAGCAATAAACATAAATGCTCCCTTATAGTGCACGTCTGAATACTAAATCTCCCCAGAAAATCTCACCAAATACAGTCACTGATCACTTCCTTCTGTCAGTGAATGCAGCTTCTGAGAAGCTCTTGTCTAAGCACAAGCCTACTTAATTGTTATTTATACCTTTTGAGATCCAAGGAGTCATCTGAAATATCGTTAAAAGATGGCTACTAAAATTTTCAGATTTTAAAGATTAATAATGCCATTATAAAGGCATGGTTCTGGGAAAAAATTGTATTTTTAAAAGAAAACACAACTAGGGCTTTAGAGCCTGTTCATGGAAAAGGATGTAGTGTTTAGTTCCTACTAAAGCAAATATTTAAAAAGTGTGTAAGTATTAAACATACTCTTTTACAGTTATTTTGAGGCATTCCACAAATTTGAGGATCAAGTTTATACTAAATACAGCATACATTACATACCTCAACAGCTGGAACAATGTCTATGCCAACTGTCAGAAATTCTTCAAACTTCAGAAATGGATTAAAGCAGCTACCAACATCAAGTAATCTGATCTTCCCCAGGGAGTGAAGGAACCTAAGAAGCAGCAAGAATTAAGTTTTATCAAATGTAACTTTTAAAGCTGTATTCTGAGTTACAATTTCAGGCAATTAATACAAAAGATTCTCAGAGAACACCACAGCAGTGACTGATAGAGGTGAATGCCTTACTTCAATTGCTGAGTTACCTAAAGAACCAAGATCCATCAATAAAAGCAGGTGGTCCTCAAGCAGAAGAGTTTTGTTCAGAGAAGGTGCAATAAACTATGCACTTTTGCACTTGTAGCAAGTAAATAAAATGGCAAATTGTGTGTCTACTAGACAGACTCTCATAATGTTTTGTGTTTCTCACTTAACTTTGTAGTATTTATTGATTTTGAAGTCACACTGGACACCAGAATTAAAGTTTCATGAGTTGAAAAGGGAAACAGACAACAACTACATAAACAGCACCATTTACAGGGCTGCAATCTAAAAAAATTCCATGATGATTTGTAACATCTTGGAATATCCAAAATCCATTAACAGAGGCAAACAAAGTCACAGCTTTCACAGGGACTTCACAAAGATGAGAATGCTAATAACATTTCAAAAATAAAATGTTTTTTGCTTCAAGTTTCTGTAGCCAAAACCAACTGGCATCTCCAAAATGTAACTTGTCATGTTTCTGGGAAAGGCTCAGCCCTGGAGAGACAGATAACTGCAAAAAACTTTCAGAAACAGAGGTGCAGGGCCAATGCAGTCAAACCAAGCCATGGCTATACTCATAGCAACAACAAAGCAGAAAGGAAAGAAAAGCCTCAGCAGCAGTAAGAGATCTGGGCTCCTTCTAGATTCCCAGTAACCTACCAGAGAGAGGATGTTGGAAAAGCAAGATAAAACATCTTGATGCATTTGGCAAAATAATGGCAAATTTAAACATTTTGCTTTTGCATAGAACAGAAGATATCCAGGGCACACTTCTCTCAAAATACCACCATGACCAAGGCAAAGAGTGCAACAATTACCTTTAAGCTAAAGCTGCAAACATTACCAAGCTGCCTCCTAAGTCAATCAGTACTGAGTGTACAGAATGAAGATGAAAGCAACAATTTTTCCAGACTTGGAACAGGAATTTGGACACTGTGTAGGCAGATCCTAGTAGCCATAAATCACAAACATGGCTGGAAGTCAAATCAGAGATCTTTTCCCACATAAGGGTAGTTTGTGGTTTCTCAGACCAGTGTATTTCCTTGTCTAGCAAATGGAGGCACTAATGGCAGATCCCTCCTCACTCAAACACAAAAATGTATGCCTGCATGAATGCTTACATTCTATATGAGAGTCTAATATGGTAAGATCAAATCAATGGACACATGGGACCACAGGAAGCATAACAAGAGAAAACTGGATACTACGGTGCAGACAGGACTTCCCATGAAAAAGAGAGAGCCTCTAGAGATCTAAACATGTTCCCTTTAAAGTGTTCAATGAAATACTTATACAGATTGAAATGAAGCAGCAAATCCCAGAAGCCTCTAATTTCCAGGACAGTCACTTCACCTATGGTACAGAGAAAAGATCACTATGATGCATTCTGTCTTCCTATTTACAAAAACGGCCTTATTTATATATATTTATAAATTACTTGAGAGAGGATTATATGTGGGATGAACAGAATTATTGTCTTCACACCTACCAGAGTAAAACAAAGAGTCACAGGCTTAGTCATACCGATAGACAACCCCACACTGTTGTAGTGCTACATGACCAGAATGGAGTGACAGTGTTTGAACACTCTGTGGGTTCCCCGTATCCCCTGTACCAACTTTCAGACTTCACTACAGAGCAGTGAAGCTCCATGCTAAAGCATTTCAGGAGAGATCTCTGTTTTATGTAATACACAATCCATTTTCTTTCTGATAAACTCTGTAATTTCTTCTGCAAGGCATCAAGAAAAAAAAAAAAGGAATTTTGATTTCTCTGGGCAGTAACTTAGACCAGTTATGCCTTGTTGTTCAAAGTCTATATGGCTACTAAGAACTTACTACCGTTTGTAGCTTACTCAGGTAGATATTATAAAACCTGCCTTTGCCAGGTATGTCTTACGACGTGTGTATATTTTTAAACTTCTGAGAATGAAAATAAAAATCATCAGCACTCACTATACTAACAAATACTTTAAAATAATTTATAAAACTTGTCTATTAACTTCTTTCTGTACACATTATAACAAAAGGGAAGGCTACAAACAACTGGTAGCAAGAAAGCAGGTGAAGTTAGCTCTGCAACAGCCACTATTACCTGCAGAAAGTATGGAGACAGAGATCAAAGAGAGACCAAAGAGATGCAAAGAGAGAACCAATGCTTTATCCTGACAATGCCTCCCACTGCTAGAGAGCTTTAAAGTAAATATGATCATCAAACCTATTGATTTAAACAAACATGAAAGACACAGAAGACACCAGCTCCTAAGGACAGACATAGCTACTAATAACATTTAGTAACATGTCATTCTTTCCCTAACTTATCCTACACCTAGCTTGAAGTAAGTGCTGATCACAGCAGACATTCTACAATAAAGGAAAAAACCTCTTTACACAATAGAAAAAACACTACTGGAGGAAGTTCTAAGAACTAAACTATAAAGAATATGAAACAATAAGTATAACTTTTATAGATTCTATGCTTATGCATTCATTATTTCACTGTACTTGCAAAATATGATTTTTTTTCCATCACACATGAATAGTCACAAACATGACACATTATTTAGGAAAAAAAATGGAGGGTGGGACTTCAGAAATAATAAAGTTGGTCTTGGATACCAAAAATAAAATTCTTGCTTGAGTGAAGGTCACAAACAAAATTAAAACTGTTGTTTGGAAAATACCTCAAGGATACTACAAGTTCTGCAGAGCCAGTCATCAGGAAGCTAGTACATTAAAAGTTAAGGGTTGTAATTCCAAATTGCTTTTGAAGTGTGTAATTGGAATCAAGAGTTTCTCTGCAATTATTTATGAAGAGAAAGTTTTAAGTACTCTGATATTTACATTTGGCACTTAGTACTTACATAAGCAATTGACTTTTCAACAGTGCTGAACAGCCATTAGATTCTAACTTAATTAACATCTCCCTTATTTCACCTCAAGGTTTAATATAAATTGCACTGCACACCAATGACATACTAAAGTGAAATTGCTTTAGCACTAAAATGAAGATGACTAAGTTGTCATTCTCAAGCAATTTTTTATGGCATTCACCAAAATATACTACAACATAAACAGCTCTTGAAATGTATATATTCACATGAAAATTGCCTTTCTTAGCTATTAAAAATAAATCAGACTGATCGAACATGTTCTGGGTAAAGGACATCAGGGTAAGTTTTAACACTCAAAAAAGGGGAAAAAAAGTCAAAACATGTAAAACTTACTCTTCTGTCACAGCTTCATGATTTGTCAAGCCAAAGTTTGGCAAAGGATCTTCAATCTTGGGAGTCTGAGGAACATTTAAAGCTGGAGTGGTTTTAGAAGCAAGAAGTGCTCTTTTTTCATCTTTCTCAAGTGCTTTTCTTTTTCCACCATTCTGAAAATATTCTCGGCATACACTGAAAAGACAAAAAGAAAAATTCCCCAGGAAAACTGAATGCTCTTGTTAGTCACTATTACAGCTAAGAGACATACCAGAGGGTTAAGAGATCAAGTGCTGTCAACTTTTAAACAAATCTAAGTTTTATTTCAAATTTGGTAAATCAACTTTAAAAAAAGATGTGATACATCCAACAGTATGAGTGGTGGGTTGGTGGGTTTTTCCCCCCAAATTATGTCATAAGTCACAGCTGAGTATACATTTAAGGTTTTTTTAATCTGGATAGACATTTAGAGTAAGACAGCAGAATTCTTGTCAGAACATCACCAGAAGGTAAACTTCAGCTCAGTTCTCCAGTACAGTGCAAAGAGTTATGAACTAGCTCCCTGTCAACACAAGGTTTTGAAATGTGTTTCTTGCTGGCACATAAACTAGGGGAAAAGAAACCTAATCCAGATTTATGCCCAAACTTACATTTTCATTTTAATTGAGTTTGACTGGACATTTTTTAAATAACAGACAGCAGCTGTATTCCTGTCAAAGACTTATTTTAGCTTTCAGTTTTTCCCCATATTTACTTATTTTTCTTAGAGGAACTAGAACAAAATAATTAATCATACTTGAACAGAAATATTAGCCAGTTTAAAGAAATTAATGTTACAAAAGAAGTTAAACAGCACTTGTATTCTTCAATCAGTAGTCAGCATTAGTGTATGAGAAGCAAGCACTGTGTTTAAGAAAAACTGAATTTCATCCACAAAATATAACTGGAAAAAATTGTTGCTGTGAAATTAAAAAGCCGGATTCACCCTGCACAATTCAGATAAATTAAATCTGCCATCCAAGTATTTGCAAGAAAATTTCAACAGAAATAACCCTTGTTTGAATAATCTTTTGTGAACAACTCATTTTTATGGTGCTTTCTTGAAATTCACACCATTTTCCTCTACCAAAACTGCAGAAGTTTGAAGGAACATTCCACAAAAAGTAAATTCAAGTGTAGTTTAATAATATCTTATACAAAGCAGGAACAAGATAATGACACTCCACATCAAAGATTTAAGGATGGACACATTGGTAAAATGGTGCATTTAAATCACAAATAGTGACAAAGACTTGGAATACACACGGCTAATCTAAGGTTTGGTGATATTTTAGGCATCAAATATACCCAGTCTCTTCATCACATAAGATGTGAAGGACAACAAAAAAAAAAGTCATTGGAGTGGCACTGAGTTTCTTAGATGGAAACATACACAAACAGGCACAGTTAGAAATAACTTTACCCCAAGATAGGTAGGAAAGAAGTGCCTTGAGTCAGAAATTCTGTGTAATCACAGAATGGGTCAGGTTAGAAGGGACCTCAGAGGGTCATCTGATCCAAGCTTCCTGCTCAATTAGTGTCATCCCAGAGCACATGGCACAGGATTGCATCCACAGGGTTCTGGAATATTTTCAGTGAGGAAGATTCTACCTTTCTGTGCAGTTTGTTCCAGTGCTCAGTCACCTGCAGAACAAAGAACTTCTTCCTCTGTTTCAGGTAGAACTTCTGTGTATTAGTTTCTGCCTGTTGCCTTTTGTCCCACTGGCTGGCATGACCAAGCAGAGCCTGGATCCACCCTCCCTTCAGATATTGATAGACACTGATGAGGTCCCCTCTCCATTGTCTCTTCTTGAGATTGAACTGGCCCAAATCCCTCAGCCTTTCCTCATAAGACAGATGCTTCAGTCTAGGTTGCAATACTACCAGACATACAGACTGCAAAATTATAGCAACTTCACCCATTAGAGGCTGCACATATGGAAAGACAACAACTCTAAAACTAAGTATAACAAGCCAGTCACTTAGCAGGAAAAAGATTTTAAGGAGATCAATAAACAAATGAGAACACCAGAAAAAAACACTTGCATTACTGCTGGTATACTAATTAAAGTGTATTTTACACATTGTATTATTTATTTATAAGCACATGATCAATTTAGAACTATTTAGTTCTGTGTATCAATTAGTCCAAGAAATGAAGCTTGAAAAGAAAAAAAATTTTGTCCATTTATCAGCTACTGCACCACTTTGTTAGCACCCTGTAGTCTCTATTTTTATTCTAAGTCTTTTTTTCTCATTATGCATCTTAAAACATCCAGAATCAACAGCAGTTTAAGTAGTGTTGCACCGACATGCAAGACATGAGAGAATTCTCAAGCTTGGAGGAATGTTTTCTTTTTCTTCTCAACTATTCATGTTATCAACCTTTTAATTCCCTAGAATCTGGTATGCTACCCAGCTTAACACTTAATGAGCACGGGAGAACCACCTACTTGTAAAGTGCCAATTCATCTTGTCACTGAGAAGCCATTTCTTCCTCATTCTTGGTACTGATGCAAATGAGTGTTTCATCCATCTTTCTACCTCTAACCATGTCAACTGAGTTCTCATGATTCTGTATGTTTCATAACAGACCTTCCTCATTTGCACATAAGACACTACCAAGTTAACAACAAAGAGAAGCATCTCCTACTTTTTCATTTTCCCTGGTGGACAACTGGCCAATGCCACAGGAAGGCCCAAGAATGGATACCATTCTTCACATTCAGATCCCAGGGTCTGCATACTGGTGCAGTACCACAGGGTACCAAGGAACCCCAGCCAAATCCACCAAATCCCAAAAAAAACCTCAGATCACACTGCACTTCATAGCCACTGAGGGTTATCCTCCCTTTACACTTTTCTGATGTCACAGTCATTCTGGCACGATTACCACATGTTGTTGCCCTTTTGGCTCCTGAGCTCTCAGAGGAGTTGCCTATGTACTCCTCCTGTAGAAGTGACCTTCACACTTCCTGTGGGGTAGCAGCAAGCACATGGGCACTCACTGCACTGGCAGCTAGCAGAAATAATGCACTCTGTAGTTTACCCCAAGGTAATGTGCTGATGCAGCCAGATGTTGAACTTCACAGCCATTAAAGCCATCACTGATCACCCTGGTTTTGAGTCTGCAGTTATAAAAGACTCTACATTTAACAACTGTCTCAAGTAAGAAACAGAGCATCTCAATTATCTACAAAGCAAAAATGAAGGAATCTATAATTCTAAAATCTGACACAGCTCCATTTTTAACTGACAAACATTCAGTCTGTGATTACACAATATTAGCTCTACAATTAACACAACTGCTTGTGAAGAATTGTGCAATGTAAATGCTATCTGAGCTGACACTTGCTACAGTTCACACAAACTGCAAAATAAATATTTCAGGTCTAAACGGTTTCAGTTTCCTAGATGAGTGACACATTAGGTTTCTGGATGAAGTGTGAAGTTAATGTCTTTGCTTTAAAAAAGAAATAAAAAAATAAAATCTTTGTATTTCCTCAGTGAAACTAATTTTCCGTATTTCAAATATCAAATGATAAATAACCAGTTCCAGTTGACTCCCCCGCTGTCTGCCATTTGGGTTGGACACAAAAATCAGAAAAAGCCAATATGATACATATGATTTGTTAATCAAACATTCAACTGGCCATCGACCAGGAGCCCCAGCTCCCATTACGGTGCTGCTTTCCAGGATGCCATTCCCCAGTCCATCCTTACATCCAGGGTTGCCCCATCCCAGGTGCAGAATCTGGCACTTGTGTTTGTTAAAATTCATACAGTTTGTGATTGCCCAGCCCTCTAATTTGTTGAGGTTTCTCTGGAGAGCCTATCTGCATTCAAGGGAGTTAACAGCTCCTCACAATTTACTATCATTAGCAAACAATGTGTTTAACAGCAAAAAGTTAAGACTGTCATATAAATGTGAACATTGAACATTGTCCTGTCCCATTTAAAATGGTTCCCCTCCTGCTGGTTCTTCCACCTTCCTCAGTTCCATTCTCCTTGCAGTGAATTGCTCAACTAATTGCAATCATCAAAAAAACCTGCAAAACACTGTGGAAGGGACTTGCAAACACTCCTTCATTTAATCTTCCTATTAAACAGGATCAGCTTTCCAGTTCTAGCAGAGATCTGTTATTCTCAAAGATCCTCTAACAGATTACTTGGCCTTCTCTTCTTTTGACCAGACAGCTCCAGTTTCTAGAAAAGAACACCAAGGCTTTTGTGGAAAAAATAGAAGGCTTTTGATAATTTCTTTATCTTTCTTGGAGTTGAGCTGCTGTTTGTTATTTTTTAAATGCAGTGGCCAAGGTGGTATTTTGGCTAAGAGCAATGCTAAATTAAGTCAGAGTAGTACTTTACATATCTTGTGGACAATCTCATTAACACACTTAAGTATGATATTTGCCTCTACTGCAAAAGCATCCCATGACCACTTCATACTCAGAATCCAAATAGTTTTTTGAAAGATTGACACAATCAATTATTCCCTGGCCTTTATTTGTAGAGCTGATATTTAATATAGTAGATAATGTCCAGTATAGTTTATAACTGCAATGATTTTAATTCTGCTCTCAGAGTGACAGTTCCTCTCTCTTTGGTCTCATTTCCAAATTTAATAAATACACTTTACTCTAGCAGACTGCTAATAAAAGTATTAATTAGTTATGGATACAGAAACACACTCTGACAGAATCCTTCTCAGTAAATCACATTTTTAAGATAAGCTTCTCACATCTATTCTTGGCAAATGTTTCCCAACAGTTCTGTACTCACCTGTCATTAATTTCATCAGAACTGTATTTCTTTACTCATTAAACAGTCAAAAGACTTTTTAAAAAAGTGCAGGTCTAGATAGTGTTTTGTCATGATAATTAGAAGATTTTATTTTTTTCTCTTTAAAAAAACCAGTCAAGTCAACACAAGTCTTAACACTGAGGCAAAAGCAACAGAAAGAAGCAAACCTGCTGGTCTGGCTTACTCTGTTCTAACTAGAACCAGAACAGGCTGGCATTCATTGTGTGTACAAAGGTTCACCAGCCTATGTATGCCAGCAAAAATCAAAGAGTTACAACAATTATTCAGAGTAAACATTACCCTAATATGTTTTAAGTTTTGTGTTGTAGTGTAAATGAAAGAGAACCAGAAGTGTTAATTTGCAAATATCACTTGCTACTCGCTTTCAATTTTCTAAATGTATATAAAGGAAGGAAGGAAGAAACAGCTGAGTGTTGCCCAGGCTTTTTACACCACCACTCAGGGGATCACAAATGTGGATCTGAAAGCAGATAAAGTTTTAACCCCTCTTCCCCCATCCCTCTCCCCACTTAAAAGTTCTGTAATGTGTTCCTGAAACAATAAACAAAATTGGCTCTATACAACTCAGCATATGGCCACCAGCACAGTCTATCAGGTACTGCTTTCCATTTTTTACAGTTTCTGGAGTCTGGATACATGTTCTTTAAATCAACACTAATGAAGAAGTAAAACAGTAAGTTTTATGTCATCCGGTTTAAGAGTTAATATCAGATTTTTTCCCAGTGTCTTTAACAAAAAGGCTTTTGAAAGAAAAACAAAATTGTTATTCTTGATCCTGAGAAGCATGCATAGCTTCTCTAGTGATTATTCTATGCTATCTGATTTATTTTATCAGTTCCTAGGAGAATACAAGGAAAATGAAGGAAAGAACAAAAACTCAAAGTCTTTTGTACTTTTTTTTCCTTTTAACTAGTGGAAAAAACACTTCTCCGTTTCAGATCACTGAAAAGATCGTCCTTCAAGTTAAAACAAAACGCAGTCTCTTCTTTCTTCAGGAGACATACACGGGTGCTTCCAATCTATTTTCAGCATTCCACTCACAAATTAAAATTCATCTAATATGAAACAGCTACCTTCCTGCTGTCATGGTAACATAGTAATAAGCATTGAGCAAAAGCTTTCACCTAAGTCTCAGGCCAAGTTCTCTTGCATGCAATTCTGCACCCGGGCACAAGGCGGAGTAACAGCAATGGGACCTGCCACCTGTGTGGCACACATCTTGGCCCCGTCAGAAGGAACAAAAAATTGCAGAACACAAAGTCAATCTGATATATTCTGGTATTTAGCAATCCAGACCTCTGTATAATCTGAGAAGTTAAAAGAACTCTCTCTTTTTCTACTAATGTAAAGACTCCCAATCCCTTGAGTTTGCAAACTGAAAAGCTACGTGCTTTATCTCAAGCTTTATACCAAGACAAAGCATCTTAGCATCTCTTAGTGGGTGGATTTTCTTCTTAATATGAGCTCAGGCTGCAAAGCCCAAATTGGACATTTACTTCAATGTTTACTCTGTAAGTGATCTATAACACAAACCAAGTGGGAGCCCCAAAACCTTCTATATATAAGTCATCACTGTCCACAAGAAACATTATCCTGTCCTACAGGATAATGGACAAACTTGCCACAAGCTATATGCTTACTGCTTAGCTGAAATAAAAGTAACACACAGCTCTATTTAAAATGTTTCAAATATTAGCTGACAATCAAATTGTAAGAAAATACCAAGCAATGTTCAATGGAATATGCCCTGGGTCCAGTACAACTAATTTTTTTACAGATAACCTGAACTGTGGGTCAGTTTCAGTTCCTCATAAATGATCTGAGAGTGATGCCAAATCAGGGCAGGGTGGGAGGAAGATGCTGCAAGAAATTGCACTATTAGAATTCAATATCATTCAAGGGAGTGTAATGTAGTAAAGAGAAATATAAGTACCAGCATTTCCACAGAAGTAAAGAATAGCACAAATACAAGTAAACAACTAGCAACTCAGGAAGCCTGGAACACAGAAATAGGCAGCAGGGGATCACAAAGGAGCAAAAGTCAGCGCCATACCAATTACAAAAAAACCATACAAGCACACAAACAAAAGAACAAAACAAAAAAAGCCAAACGACCCAAAACCAACAAAATATCAAACCCCCACCAAACAAAGTCAATAGCATAAATGAGAGTCTACTACAATCTCAATAAAATCTATTTGATTTATCCCTGCAAAGCCATTGAAACCCTCAGTCCATTTTTGGGCTTAGTTCTTTATAACTGAGACACCTCTCATGTAATTGGGATACAGATACACAAAGCAATCCACAAAGGTGTCTAGAAAGAAACACTTAGCTATGGCTTCTTTTTCTAAGCTAAAGAATAAAACATTGGTAAGTAAAGGAATAGTTTTCAAATATTTACCAGTCTATCACAGGGAGAAAACCTCAGCTTGCTCCATCTCCAGAAGCCACAGAAGAGCTTAAGCTGCCACCAAGATCAACAGTCTCACAGTCAATTCCCTCCTCTCTTTTTTGTTTTATGGGCTCAAGAGAATTTAAATTTAGCAATACCACATCTACTGCTCTTTGCTCAGCACTTTGCAACACTCACCTGCAGGAGCTACAGACTGGCACACAAGATTACTTTCTGGTTTTCTGAAGTCATTCCCTTCCCAATGGCAAGACCATTGATACATTCTCTTCCCATTTAAATCTCAGCAGCATTTTGTTTTATTCTGCTGTACAGATACTGTGGTATGTCTTGGACGCCAACTGTATGCAGGAATTCTGAATGACCAACATCTCTCCTCTTTTTACTTTTTATTTTCCTCAGGGACTGAAATAGTTTAGTGCCTCATTTAATGACTTGACAATTCAGATAGCCCAACAAAAACTGGATGTTTATGACTAATAGGAATTTTAGAGTTTCAAACACATTTAAAACAATATTCACAGGGGTTAAAATCTGTCACAGGAGATTAAGAACTGAAAATTAAGCACCAGAGATCTGCATGTAGAGATGAAACACTATTATATGTACAAAACAAACCAAACCCCTGAAAATTAAACTTCACTTACACTCATTGCATTTATTCAGCTTAGGTTCAGAAGCATGGAAAATTACTTCATAGATTTATCTGCAAACAGCTTCAGTATTTGAGAAAAAATAGTTTGCTGAAAATACTTCAAAACAGGATCACCTAATAACAAAACACTTAAAAAGCTATTTCCTTAGTAAGCTGGAATACTAAGAAGGTATTTCTTTAAGAAAGCAATAAATTATTAATATGCTATAGGACAAATGCTAAATATTGGCAAAAAGTAAAAAACAATTAAGCTTTGCATTATAAATAATTGCAAGTAAAAGTGTGCAATTGCATGTTTCAAATACATTATTTACCTGCAACACCATTCAATTCGGCCTTCCCCTTCACAAGTTTTTGCCCAGTGATTATCTGCAAGGTTTTTCATTGCCACAGCATATTCACACAGCGTTTCCTCATCCTCACAGTGCTCACGCCAGATCTTATCAAAGTCTCCCACTAAACAAAACAAAATAAAAAAATTGCACATCAGATACAAAGTCTCTCATTATCTCCATGGCAAAATCCCCGTCCAGTTTAAACCTACATAATGCACCAAGAGCTTACTTTACCTGCACATAACAAAAACAAATTCTCCTTTCTGTAGTCATAAACACAAAATTCCAAGTTTTGGGGCAGGAAGGGGCTGTCAGGTACTTGAGAAACTAGAAATATCAGTACATTGGTTTGTGACATTAAGGTCCCTGGGAAGTTTTGCTTTCAGGTTTCTGTGCATGAGCATTTAACACGACAAAATTTTAGAAATGAAAGATTTAAAAGTTTCTGTTAGCATTCACATCCATGGCAAGTTCTGTAGGTGACATTACATGAAAAAGCCATGAAAGTTAAACCCACAGTATAGATTTCTTTGGGTATACTGAAAAAGAAATTCAAACTCTCATTGATTGCTGTCTAATCCAGCCAGGCCCAGTAAATTAGCATCTAGTACTGAAGAATCAAATCAACTATGATCAGGAAATCTCAGACAAATTCCTTTGCTGATCTCTCGGGACAGATCTATTTCCATGCTCCTCACCTCACTGAAAAGAAGTCTCGCAGGTTAAGCTCTGGCTCTTCAGAGTAATTACACATTATGTTTTTCCTTGTTTGCTATTAAAGCATCCACTTCTCCTAGCCTGCTTTACATAATGCACTGCTAAAAAAACCCAAGATAAACGCTAGTCATGGCTAGCCCCATTTCCTATACAGCATGCAAACCCTTGGTGTACCTTACTGAAAGGATATTTCTGCCCAAAGAAAGATGCTTTCCTGGTATGATGTTCACTAATTTATTTTGTGTTGCTTAACCACTAATGTGGGTACATATCTAGAATATATGCCAATCTGCAGAATAAAAAATATGTACTGACTTTGAACTTACAAGCTAATACAGCTAAAAATAACTTTTCAAGAACACAGTTATATTTTAAGCTTTAACTTGGACAAACAACACACTTTTCACAACATGGTTCCATCTTGTAGCATCTTTGTATGAGAAGGAAATACTTTGAAAGCATAACAGCCATAACCTAATAATAAATGTCTGTTAAAGCCTGAAAGTAGCTTACAGTATGACCTGTCCTCACACCAGTAAGAGATTGCTGTTTCTAACACACTTATGGCAATTCCTTTGATGTATTTTGTTTCAATTAGCAGTAAATCAAGGGTTTTTTCCAGTGACAACCTTTTTATTTGTTCCCTCTTGTGCAAAGCAGCGACAATCCTCACCTCATTTGTCCTCTGCTTACAGAAAGACTGGCCCTGACGGACAAGTATAGATGTATACTTAAAAGATTTAAATCAACCATCCAGGTTACTCCCTACTTAGGTTTGGTTTAGGGATGTCATAGCAATTTTCAGAAATAAGCATCTAGTACACTTGTACAATCATCAAAGTGAGTCATGTTTAAAATTAGGTGTTTATACTCCCTAGTCTGAGATGGCATTTGAGATGGGAGTGGCCGAAATTTAATGTTACCAAAATGGGGAAGCTGTGCAAGAAATTATTCATTCTACTTGCTATTCAACAAGCATAGATGAGAAAGTTATTACACTGGGAAAAAAAAAAAAAAGGTATAATACTGAATGACATCCCTCATTATTTTCCAAAGGATCCAAGTTCAGAGAGTATGCTTTATAAGAAATGGTATTAGCAAGGTCACCAGCTGACCACCAGAGCAGAGAAAACACCCAAGTTGCAGGCAAATCCCCACAGGGGGTTCTGCTAAAACCAGTGGGGCACTTTTCCAGAGCTTTCAGGAGAGCCTTCTGTAGAAACAAACATGCAGAACAGGACATACCCTACTGACAAAACAGTGCAGAACATGGCAGCAGTGACCTACCAGCACAGAGGGCAAAACAAACACAAGTCCTAGCAATCGGAGCACTAGCAAAGATCACTAGCAAAGTGATTCTCAAAAGCAAATTAATTCTGGTGCAGCTTAGACAGAGTGTTGCAGTTTCTCCAACACAATAGTCTGAGTCCTGTGCATGCTCCAGACAGCTGTGAAATGCTTCAGTGACTTGCAGTTGCTAGAGACTTGTTTGAGCACGTGGCCGATGGCAAAGGTAAAAAGTAATCAATGAACACGTACTGAAGGAAAGTATCACAAAAAAAAAATCTGAAGTTTATTACTGTTCTTTTATTTCAATACTTCATCTGGTCTGTCCTGAAGCAATTATTCTATTTTCAAATACCCCTTTTCCTTAAAGCTTAAGAAATAAGGGAATGGGAAAGAAGACATATGCAAAGACCAGATGTTCTTAACTAGCCTACCCTTAGCAACAGAAAATGCCTTCTAAGATCAAATCCTGCTCTCATAGCAGCTGCTCTGATTTCCTTCTGAACAAATCAGATTTGCATCAGTTCCTGGAAGTCAGATGAGAGTTAAAAGCATCCACAGATGAGGGGTCTTAAACTGAGACATACAGCAACAGACCCAGAGCTGACCACCAGCACACTGGGACGGGAACTTTGGATTACAACAGAGCTGCCTATAAGAGTAACGGCATCTTGGCTCTGAGCTGACAAGAAAATAAAATTGAATTATACAGACCATGAGGAGAGAGATGCAGAACAAAAGTGAAAAATTCATCACAAAGTAATTCTGTCACACATCTTATATTAAGTTAATTCTGTGAGCACTTCTGGTTTATTTTCATTTACTAAT
Organism: Ammospiza nelsoni; assembly: GCF_027579445.1. Lineage (NCBI taxonomy): Eukaryota > Metazoa > Chordata > Aves > Passeriformes > Passerellidae > Ammospiza > Ammospiza nelsoni. Next base: position 26,547,425 of record NC_080637.1, on the reverse strand, counting down.
GCAGAGATACAGAAATTGTCTACATGGGACAGATGCAGCCCTGCTTTTGTATGAGGAGCACTGAAATAGAAGAAGGCAGATAAAACAAGGAGAGGACTTCCACAAGATCAAAACTGACAGAGGGAAGGTAAATATGGAACAATATGGAACAACTTCTGGCTGTTCCAATAATATGAGACAGAAAGGGCTGCTTAAAAGAAAAAAAAAGTTATTCCCTCATAAAATGTATAACTAAGCCTAAAGTTCATGAAGTTCATGTAGCTGGGCAAACTACAGGAAGAAAATCCATGACAGACACCATATTCAAAGACAAGATTTCTAACTCAGGAGCTCCTAGACCACAAAATCACAAAAAGACAGAACGGTAAGCAAGCACAGCAATACTCCAGCAGCATTTTTCACTTTTTCTTGTCTAAGCATCTGCTGTTTACCCACTGTCAATACTGATTTTGATATGATGCCCATTCCTCTGCTTCTTCGTGGATACAAGCTACAAACAACTGCAAATAATGGGTCATCTTAAGGCACTGGCACTGTTGTGCAGGGCCTTTCAAAGAGTCTGGCATCTAATTTCATTTGAGTAAGTAGCATGGCAGTGCATTGTTTTGCTGTGGTGTTTGCTCCCCCATACTTTAACATAGCGAGCTTTGAGAAGACACAAACAGGCACACCAGATATAGGAACTTGAAATCCATGCTCCAATCATGCTCCAATACTGACCTGAAGATGCAAACTGTCCTTCCTATCTATAAGAGATTATGAGACTTTTGATACCTATGAGATTTTGAGATAGTGACTACAACCAGTCTTGAAGCATTCAATTTCAAAATGATATCCAGACAACAGAGAAGTTATGCATTAATTTTTTTTCGATCAGTATATTATAATCCACTGTGCACTAATTTTTCAAGCAATACATTATAATCCAGGTTAATGCAAATATGGCATTAACACTATACTCTAGAGGTAAACATTTATTTGTGAATCAATAAATTTTTGCTTATGTAACCAAATGGGCAGTAAAATATGCAGGAACATTTTATGACAAAACTAGTAGTTACTAGAAAAATAAGATCCATAAAGTCTTCTATTAAGTAATCGGTAACTGTAAATTAAACAGCAGTTTGTGGTAGGCAAATCTAGTAGAATAAAAAGAAAAGAATTTTGGATCTTTGACCACATCCTAAAGTCAAGATTTCATTTTGTGGATTAAACTTTTCATACTCATGACCATACCATAACATAAAGCAGAAGTTACACTTACCAACTACCTTTTATGCAGTTTAAAACCTCTTTTGAGTGCTGAACCTTCAGAGATCTTCATGGACCTAAGATCTCCAGCAAGGAGCCAGATATGCCACTGTCCCGCTGAAAAGTGTGACTGGCAAAACTAGCTCACAACAGGGAGTTCCACACACCTCTCAAAGCACTATACCCATGCTATTTCAAAATTAATTAATGCTTGTTCTGTTTTATTCAGAATTACCTAGAAAACAAATAAATAACCTACTCTTCACCTTGAAGGTTAACTATTCCTTTAAAAACAAAAAAGGTCAAAGCCCACTGCTTCCTAGAATTCTGTCACTGAACAAGTGACTGATAGACTTGTTCTTCCTAACACAGCCTTTGCAGTAACAAAAATCCAACACTGCTTACCTAGAACAGATGAATCCTTCTAAGTAATTTCCACCCACATTAATATTGCCCACAGAATATCCAAGTCATAACCCTGAACTCAACCACAGATGTATCAGCAGTTGCTGAATACTGTCACACAGAGAACAGGTCAGGCATGTACAAGTTATTTTTAAATGATCCTAATTCAAGATAATTTTAATTGTGGGTAACAGCAATAGAGACCAAATGTCAGCTGTAGCTTTTAACAACCAAAAATATTTTAAAAGAGAAGAATCATACAAAATTAGTAAGAACTCCCCTAGCTCTGCATCTATTTACAAGTCCTTATCAGAGGTTGTCAGAGCAGCATCAGAACATCAGGTCTGCGATTCCTGGTGAGCCAAACCTACACTGTAATTCTTCTCTCCAGGTAGTCTGTTATTAAGGAAAAAAATTCAGCTTTCTTCCATCCCATTAAAAAAATTGTTTTAAAAAGTAATTTATTTGTAGAGTGTTAAATTGAACTGTCATTTAAGATATGCTTATAAAATAAACAAAAAATAATTAGGCAGTTTTCCTTCAACTTCTGACAGAACAAATCACATCAACTGGTATTTTAAGAAAACACAACCTTCTGTAATATAAAAGAAATAGAGCACAGTTCTGCTAAAGGCAGTATTTTTCATTTTGGAATGGGATGAAATCAAAACCAGCTGATTTGAATAATTCTGTTTTATCAAGCTACACAGAAGTTATCACATAGAGTTGCAAAAATACTATCTGCACCTACAAGAAGAGATTTGTAATTACTATTTTCCATGAGTCCACTGGTGCTCTTTGGAAAAACAGTGCAGTCATCTCTACAATCTCAAAATTAACTACAGAATACTTTATCCATCAACAAACAAGACCTAGCATATCAAAAGTTAATTGGCACTGATACTGTGCATTTAAGTCTTCAGGTACAAGTAATGCAGGTTTAGATCTTAAGCAACAACTTCCTCCAAAAAAAGAAATTAAAAAATAGTAACAATAATCTAAAAAACCTCTAAAAACCCCAGAAACAAACAAACAAACAAAAACCCCCCAACCTCATCCATCAAAAAACAAAACAAAACCCTTGAGAAAAAGGGTAATTATTTTCTTCTGGGAAAATAAAATTCTCTCAATTCAAGGCAGCTTTAATTGGAAAAAAAAAAAAAACACAACAAAAATAAACAAGCAAAAACAACAACAAAAAATAACCCTCCAAAAACCCCCAAAATGCCCCAACACACCAAAACCCATCCCCAAGTGTTTAAGGGTTTGAAGTCTTCTACATACTGGTAGATAACTTAGTAATGTAGAAAGCCAGATTGAATCCACTCCCTTTTCAATACCTTCATTCAACAATACACTGCCTTTCTATCTCCTCCTCTACCAGAACTTTGGCTCTGGTAGAAGAGAAAATGACCTCAATATATATAATAACGACAAAAGGCAAAACCAAAACAGACATGTTAGTATTTGCACAATATTAACACTACCTTAATAAAAATTACTAAATTTTCTTAATGGTAAGAAGGAAACAAATCCCCACGATTAAAAAGTGCCCATGACAATGCTGGATAACTTTACATGACCAGCTTCTAGCCATAGCAATGCCTAGCAAGATTATTGAGGGTTTATTTAGTTTGTTGATGCAATGCACTGCAGAATGAAAAGAATTTATCTCATTCTCATCCTCTTAAGATCACCTCTCACTTGCTGGAAACAGTAAACTAGCTTCTAGAACATGCTAAGCAGTAAATGAGGAAAGCAGTCCTACACTGTTCACTAGGCTAAAACTGAAACCAAATTCCTATTAACATCTGACAAAATTTCCTCATTAACACTGTAATTGAGATTTAGCTGCCCTGCTAATGTATGGATGCTGTGGCAATGATAAGAAAAATTAATTACATGAGGAATATCAGCAAATATTATGAAATTCATAATTTTCATTGTATACAAGATAAAATTACTGAACATCTGTCTTACTGAAAGCATATTCAGCACTCCTTGCAAACAACATTGAGTATTTTTGGCTTCTCTGTTTTCCAATTTTACATGTCTACATACAGAACATGAACTTCATCTTGGACAAAGTTCAAGCAGAGATAGCATTTTCCTTCTCATGTCTGACTAGTATTTGCTTCACATTTCTTAGGAGTTACCTCAACTATTTTAGAATAAAATATTTTTTAAAAAATCAAGTGCAAGAATCTAACTTTATCTCAGTATCAATGCTCCTCCCTTCAACTTACTTGGATTTATTTGACCAAATGCAGATTTCTACATCTGGCCTCTCAGGTAAACTTCCTATCCATCTGTTTCCATGAAACAGACTCTGAGGCCCCAGCTGACATTTCAGCATCTACTGGAGGTCAGCTTAGATCACTCTGAAGAATAATTTGTGTCTCTGATCTGCTATAAATCTCTGATGGCCATCACAGAAACAGCATGGATGTGACAGTTTAAGCAATTACTGCCCCCAGGTGTTGGATCTACTCTTCTGGAAACTTCATTCCTCTCCTCTTTCCCAAACCTGACTTTCTGGGATGGACTATGTGCTGTACCTTAACACAGCCAACATAGACATGAACATGTCAACAGAAGCTACTGATTTTGGTAATTTTTGCAAATGCAGGAGCTAAACTTATGCTGATGCATAGGTACAGATTTCATTATGCTGACCCTGTAACAGGAACACCATCTTCCCTGCCAGAGCAGCAAAGGAGCAGGGAAGGTGTCACAGACCTGTCTGTTCAGTGAGTGCAAGCAAATGCTGTAGCCAGAACTTTTCAAATTTACAAGCTAGTAAATGACAGTACTAATTAAACTCTCCAAAATGTAAATCTTATGTGATTTCTAATGAAATACTTGTTGCAAAACTGTGGTGTGCAAACTGTAAGGCCAATTATACCTCAATGCTCATGTCATAAACTAGAATCAGCTTTCATTTTAATTAAATAAAATTTAGTTTCTATTGCTGGAAAATTCAACAGTTATTATTACAAAAGTCTTCCTCTTCCAAGAAATTATTTCAAGTGGTAAAACACAAATTAATACCTTGAAAACTTCAGTTTATTTCTACTGTAAATCAGTCATATTTAACAAAAAGGAGTAACAACTATTAACTTATCGTGTAGAGTTCAATGACAAAGTTTTTCCTGTCCTGTGAAAAATGACACCATTTCAAAATGTTTCCTGTTGCACATTAGGAAGAACTTAAGCTCTCTCACGGTTTTTCATGAAAAACATGAGATGAAGAGACCTCATGTTCAGAACAACCCTTCTGTCTAAATGTCTGAACCACTTACCTACTTGGGTTACTTATTATCATCAGGCAGGGTCCTGTAAATTTTCCCTGATTTTCTGAAAAAACCTTTTAAAAAGTTCCCTTTCTTTGATGTTCCAACAAATACTTCTTTTAAGGAATCAAACTGCCACCTAGAAGTGTTTTTGTCAGCTTCTGTGATGTGGTAACTAGTAACAGGACAAACAACATTTCTGTGTGATTCTCTAAGCCTCAGCATCCTTAGCAGGCATATGTTAGGAGAAATGAACTATTTTAGTGAACACACAGGAAAACATTTCATAAAATACCTTTACAGATACCTCAGCAATTTTTTTCACTTGTACTTCTTATAGAGTTTTAAGGGAAAAGTAGTCTTGTAAATCATCTTTCAGACTACACACACAACCATCTATAACTGAGGCTCGTGCTACAGAGAAAACGTTTACTTGATAAATACAGCTCTGCATGACTACAAAGGTAATAAACAACTGAGAGAAAAACAGGATGCCTCTGTATCAGGGGAAGGGATTTTTATCCCAGCAAAAATTGAACCTATTTAGTTACTACAAGCAATTGGAAGCGAACAAACATACATCACATCGCAGATGTTCAGCAGATCTTGTGCAGCTCCTCAGGAACCACTAAATCAGCTTTTCCAGGTCTGTCTGTCTGTCAGGCTCAACACAATCAGCCTGCATGCAGCATATGAAACATTCATGCAACGCATGCAACACGCTCCAGCCCATGGCTGCAGGTGCCCAAAGATGCACTGAGGAAAGCTCTGTGAAACTCAGGGTCACCTGGGGTACCAAGCAACAGAACCAACAGGAAGCAACTAAATCAAACATTGGTTTTGCCCCATCTCCATGTAGTAACAGAAATTCAAACATTATGGAAAATCCTAATTTCTATACTTTCTAAATGCTTGTGTCAAGCATCCAGAACCACTGTGAAGCTCTGATAAGTGAATAACTCACTACTTGAGAGCAGTTTCAGCTTTTGGATTTTACTGTGGTGTGTAAAATAATAAAGATTAAATTACTCTGTTTGAATAGGAATCAGGAATACAACTAAAAAATCCCATGAGCTTTATACTAATTAGAGAGACTCCTAAGTGAACATGTTACATCTCAGAGCTATTCTCACTTAATGTTTTCTTTATTATGAGAAAGTTTATAGGCTAACCTCAGGAATTATGTTTATTTTTAGGAACTACTATATAAGTACTGTTTCTCTATCAATAACTATTAAGAAGAAACAACTTCTTAATGGTTTGCTGATTTAGTTGACACATTCACTCAGTGTGGATAAGAACCAACCACTTTAATTTAAAACCTACACTCATTTGCTAAACTTCATTAAATAATTTCAAAATATCACATAGAATACTACTGCAGAACTCACAGTAGAAAAAAAAAGCAGCCTACAATTTCAAAAAACCAAATCTGCCATGGCATTTATGATGACATGATATTCCCTTTATTTTCTTATAAACAACAAAGAGGGGAAGGGAAAGGAAGGGGAAGAAAAGGAAATGAAGAATAAAAAGGAGAAAAAAATTGAAATATTCCCACTGTAAGTCATACTGGGAATATTCAAACAATAGAAAAGATAAGTACTAGTCACACAGGAAAAAACCTAAAATTGTTGAAGAAAACAAAAAAATGTATTTCAGTGCAAACTCAAAAGCATTTCAGCTGCATCATTTAAAAGATGGTAAGTGCTTGTCATGAATGGCATGGGGCTATGATATGACATAAGGCACAGTACAGAACTGCATGTAAAATCCATGCACCATACTTATAAGTATAACTGATTCAGTAAGTGCAGAAATTAGAAAAATAGCCAAGGTTCAGCTTTGATTAATCTCCAGTTTTTCACCAGGGAAAAAAATCAAAATCAAACCCTGTACATGACATGATGGCTAAACTTTATTCTAGTAATTCCCTAGTAACTGCAAAAAATTTGCTGCAATGCTTCCCTAGTTAAGAAATGTTGCTCTTGCACTTCTAACAAGTATGCAACTTCTTCAAAAACATGTTGGCTTGCAATTTTGGAGCATATTGTCACTTTTTTACTGGCTCATCTTCAAAAAAGAAGGGAACCATTGCAGAAGATGAAATAAAATTTTAACAATGGTGCAGTTATAAGCACCTCAGTACTGGCGTGCCTGTTACAATTGCCCATTAAAACACAAACCTTGATACCGTCAGCAAGGCAAATGAATTAGCAAAGAAATCAGCTTATTAAAATCAAGTCCCAATAAAATCTATCGGCACACATCTCAGTGTATCAAGGGTGCATCTATTTCCTTTCAACACTTCTAACAGAAGACAGTAACTTAGGATCGTATTACAATACAAAGGGCTTTCTTAGACTTATCTACCCTGTACAAAATAACCATATAGCTTTTAGGATAATGAACATGACTTTTCATCTACCAACAAAATTAATACGGGATTCTACTTTAGCTTCTACAGACAAAGCACTGAAATCCATGCAACAGCACTTCTAGCACAGTTTGCTTATTTAGACAAAATGGAAATTAGCTTCAGAGAACTCCAGTAAACCATGAGAAGACAGAGTAGAAGAAGAAAATAGAAAAAAATAAAAGATTGCAGAATAATGCAGAATTATGTTTCTGTTTCATATGCAGGTGAGAACACTGAAATGTGGAGTCAAGAGGCTTTCCCAGTGTAAAAAGCTGTAAAAACATAAGCAAGGATGAAGGGATTTTGCTCTTTGCTTTTCTATACTCAAGCTATAATTCAAATTGTACAGCAAAATTACAGATGACTTATTGATTTTTTACTTCTATTTAACTAACTTTCAACTTGAATTTTGTCAGGAAAACATACTTGCCAGTCAGCCTAAGTATTACAAAACAAAATTCCAAGAAAAGACCTTTCAGAGATCAAGCATGTCCCAGTATTACAATTTCTGAATGACATTAAAGGCATTTAAGAAGGAGATTCTCAAATCTGCCTTTAGAAGCAAAGGCAGATGTAGGTAGAAAAGACTCCAAAACTAAAATTCTCAAGCTGAAAGAACCTAACATAGGAAGTACTACCGGCTACTAAGCACTAGTAACTTGTAAGTACTACCTGCTATTGGATGAGTGGGAAATGGGTAGAGCATTTCTTGTTGCACAGATGTGATGAATTGTTTGGTTTTAACTCAATGAAATGGTTCTAACCCTCAATGAAATTACATATCATGTTGCTACTTTGGAGTGACTAGAAAAACCATTGTAAAGTTTTCATTAACACATGCTTTACAAGCCATAGGAAGTAAATGAAAATGCTGTTGGCTCTTTCACTTAACCAGCTGCACACACCTTACCCTTGAGCACAAACTTGTTTTTTGCTAAGAAACAGACTTACAAAAACTTCCTCATTATTTAGGCTCTCATCTAAAAAAAAATAAAATCAGTTGCTACAGAGATTGCTCACTTAAAAAAAAAAAAAGTTAACAAAGCCAATCCTTGTCTATCTTAATCTACAGGCGCTCTGAAATAACACAGAAACACGTACTGCTAAAAGCTGGGCTACTTTGCCATGACTGGAATGTTTAAATATACTATGTTCATTCTCCCAACATTTGAGTAAAGGGAGATCCTCCCTTAAGCTCTGCCTGACCAAGGCCAAAATAAACAGCGACTTTTGATCAGCATCTAGATAGGTGGGTTTTTGTGCCCAAATCCCATGAACTGGCTCCAGGGGAGATTTTGGGAGTCCAGAAGGCAGGATGACCTTGTTTCTTTCACAGAAGTGTCATATGCAAACACAGAGGAGAGGCAAGAACTTGTGCCTACAAGAGGAAGAGCTCCCACTTCATGTGTGCGTTCTTCTGGAGGTGAGCTGCAGGCTCACCAAAAGAAAGGATGGATGAATTTCCTGTGACCTGCGCTAGCACTTCAGGGAGGTTTTAAAGCATTCCAATACCACCCATAAAAACCTTGCATAAGGGCATTAAAACTGACGACAAAGTAGATTTTTCAAAGACTACGAGTAATTACAACAGCTTTACCCCAAGCCCTTCGGTTAGTGCTCCTGCCTGAACTAGTGCGCTACGACTGAAAGACAGGAGGCACAAATAATCCACAAAGACCTGTCCTTCCCACATCACCATTCAATCTCTTCTGGCATTCATCATCCACTGTTCTCACGCTCGCAGATCCTCAGTTTGGAAAGCCCTGCTGTACGGCCGGGAAGGGGGCTCCGCTGCCAGCCGCCCCGGAAAGCGGCACAGCCCCGGCAGACCCGCCCGGCTGCCCTCGGCGGGGCTGCGGGCAGCCCACGGCAGCGCCGACCCCGCTCTGCCGGGAGGAGCAGGAAGCGAGCGCGGAGCTGCTGCCGGCCGCCCTGCCCCGACACCGGCCGGCCCGCCCGCGGGGGACACCGCGATCCCCGGCCGGCGGGGGCAGCGGGGCGGCCCGGCCGGGGCGGCCCCCTCCCCCGCGTTACCTTCCCGGTACTTCTTGCGCAGCCGCCGGTGGACGCTCTTCACCACCCCCGACAGCTTCTCCTGCTCCAGCTTCCGCTCCTGCTCCGGGGGTGGCGGCGGGGCGGCGGCGGCCCCGCCGGGCCGGGGCTGCGGAGCGGCCTCCATGGTGTTCCCGCTGCTCGCCGCGCACCGCCCGGCCCAGGGGGAGGCGCGCGCCGGGCCGGGGCTGCGCGGGGCGGGCATGCGCGCTCCGCCCCCGCCGCGCGGGCCGCCGGGACATGGAGTCCGCGCGCGGGCCCGCCGCCCAGTGGCCGCGCCCCGCGCTCCCGTGTGCGCTCGGCGCCGCGCTGCGCCGGCAGCGGCCCGTGCTGTGGGACGGGTTATTGCCCACTGAGCTTCCCATCCGCGCGTCTGCAGCGGGGCACTCCGCCGTGCCGAGCAAAACAGTGAGGCGGGAAACACAGCGAGTGTCCGGGGCAGTGCGGCTTCCCCTGTAGCTGTGTGCCTCGCCCCGGCTGGCAGCCTCCCCGAGAGACCCCCGAGAGAGCCGGCCTGGAGCCCGTCTGGCGCGGGGTGGCAAAACACATCCCCCACCTACCAACAACCTTGCGGAAAAAACCTGAATTCAGAACATACTCGAGCAAACCTGGGCGGCTTCGTGGCCGTGGTGTGGGCGCGGGCGCTTGAAGAACACAAATTTTGTTCAGCTATTTTATGTGTTCATGGAGCTGCTGGGCCTTTTCTCTTTGCAGCCCTGTTTCTGGCATCCTTTGGGTGGAAAGGCGCTGCCGGAGCAGGAGCAGCACCTGCAGCCAGCAGAGCTGCCCCTCGCAGCGGGCACCTCCGGATGCTGCTCTCTGTGCCCGGCTGCTGCCCCTCCCCAAACCCAAAGCACTTCAGTTCTCTCTGTTGGTAGCTGTTGGAAATAGATGGACAAAACCAGTCCTTACGAGATCATGGCAGGGAAATATGGCATGAAGCTGCTTGTTTGACATGGCCAGAAGCCGCTAATTGTTTTCTTTGAAGATGTTAAAAAACGTGAAGGGCGAAGTTGCGGCTACAATAAATCTGTGCCGAATCCGACAGTAGGTAGGGGTGAGATTTCATCCTGACGAGGAGTCTGTGACACACGACTTTGAGCAGTGGGATGTATAACAGGTTCCTATCAGCACCGTGATGCTCCTGCCAGAAAAAAAATTACAGCCAATCGCAGAACACAGTGGTTTTCTGCGTTTCTGATAAAATTCTTTTGAAGGTGCAATTATCAAGGCAAAAGGCTAATGTCCAAAGAGCAGGTTTGCATTGTTACTAACTGCAAATTCACCCCTTGTTCACTCACTCTGAGTGAGGTACACAAATACTGATTTCACCCATCACCTTGAAGTGCCCATGTAATGCTCAAAGGTGCAACTTTTTCTGTGCTGATATTTTTTCGAGAGTGTTTAAACAACTTCTTTATATTTTGGATCTTTCATCACTATGTGTTATGTATTTTATTGTATGAGTATTTCCATTTTGTTTTGTTGGGTGGTTTGGTTTTTTTCTTCAAAAACAGGAGAATAATGGAAGGAGAATTTAAACTAATATCAGCAATAAGAAAGAAAAAAATCAATGTAGTGACTGAGTTTTTCCTTTAGTTACGTTTTCCTTCCTAAGTTCTGAAACTGAAGTAAGTGATCATGTGTTAATGAAAAAAACACACCACTGTATATTAATTTTACTTTGATTTTGAAAACATCCAAGAGTCATTTTCTAGTGTGGATTATTGTATTCCATACCAAACTAGTTCAGGAAGTTAAATCTGAATCAGAAATAAAATTTCATGCTGGGGCTAATTATGTCTTTCTGAAATATTTTTATGTCTACTTTTATATGCAAGTCCACCTAAGAAGGATTAAGATGATGTAAAAAGAGATTACATTGATAATTACTGGGACAGGGAGCCTACATTGTGGTTAATGTTCTTTACATTTTTCCATTGTGTAGGATTTGGGGAAGCACAGGCTGAGGAGGAAAAGCATGAGCCAGTGTTCTGTGTGTGGCATCATACCAGGAGAGCACTGAGGGAGGCATCTTGGAAGAGTGGGAGTATCAGAGTGACAGAAGAGAGATGGAGGCATTTGGAGGATGCCTGAAAAATACTGCTGTGGCATCAACACTCCCAGTCATGAGCCTCCAGACTTGGAATGTAGATTGCACAGTCAAAATATGAGTGTGTGTGTGTGATTTGAAGAATTGGAAATCTACTTGCAGAATGGGAAAACTGGACTGAAATTATACTTGTGTGAAATATACTCTCTCAGAATAATAAGTTATTATTTGAATTATGTTATCACTGTTGTTTTTCAGTTCTCAAGGTTTCTTTCTAAAACTAGCAAAGTGGGTTTAAATACAAAGTAGTTTTAAATTTTCACAATGAAGTAACACAGAAGTTTAGTTTCAATAAGCATGTCAAGTCTTTCCAGCCATGAGAATTAAAGAATATGTGATGAAGAGCCATTGCAGTCACAAGACACACAGATATTTTCCCTGGAATAAGTGATGGTGCTTCCCTGGAGTGCTGCATGGAAATATTGGTGGACAAAGGAGTGGACAATTAAAGCAGGACTGGTTCTCTAAGACCTGATGGAACTGATGTCCCAGTGCTCTGACAGGATGGAGAAAAAAACATGTGTGATCTATACATTTCTTGAACACATTACAGGAAGACTCAAGGAACAAATTAAGATGAACATAAATGTATTTGTCCCTGAGGCATAAGAATAGAATGAGCAAGAAGGATGCATGCATTACTCCAAGGGGATAAAAGCAGTAAACTACTCGTGTCCTGATAGAGGTGATGGAGTTTCATTCTCTGGGAAAGAATGGTTTTGAGCAGCTGGACTTACTACCTTGGATGTAGAAAATGGATTAATGACCCTCTATGTGTTAGTTACTTTCTAAATAAATTAATTAATTTTAAAAGCCAATTTAGGGAAAACTAGTTTCTTTTGACATTTCTGAAATATTTTAATGCCCATCACTTTTCATGAATAACATTGGAATCAAAAGTCTTGGTTCAAAGACTTGGAGGAGGAATAATGACAGCACTTTCCAGTACTTGTGTGGCTGGAATATTCACAGAGGATGTGGGAAAACCAGTTCACATCTCTGCTCTGCCCACAGGGATCTGAACCCACATCTTCCCCATGAGATTATATGAAGTGGAAGTGCTCTGCCTTCCTGAGGGAAGGGTGAAAGTAGCCTGTATTTTCAGTCTTTCTCCCAGTGAAATTGAGGAGGAAAAGTAATATGGAAACTTTATGAGCTGTGACTCAGCAACGCTTTGCTTCCATCTTTTTCAGTGGCAGTTTTGACAATCAAGTCTCCCCAGCCTCTTCTGTCCTGTGTGATGACATCATCATAAGAGTCTCTAATGCAATGCAATCTGCAAAAATATTACTGAAAGCATGTGATTGTTTTAATGGAACCTGAAACACGGTGTGATTTAAAAGGAATAAAATGTTCTTTGTTAGATGTGGAAATGGTTTTGCTATATGTATCTGAATGGCAGACAGGCAGCAGTAGAATGTTTGGGTTGAAATTAAGATTTTCTTCTTCATTAACTGTGGAGTCTTATAAGCCATGAAAATAACATAATATGGTTTAAAAAGTGGGAGTCCCATCCCTGAATTTGTACTGATGCAGTTATTTAGAATTGGTCCATTATTGCATTCTCCAGACTACACACTGCAGTAATTTAGTAATTAAAGTTACATAGTAATTAAAACTGCTACCCCATAACAATAATTTTATAACTACAGATCTTGGATTCCATTTCTGGAGACTGACACCTTTAAAAGTAAGTACACACCTAGTAGTCCCTTTACTTAGTACCCTGTGTATTTTACTGGAAAAAAATAGGCGTGATATTGACTTTGGTTTGCATCTGAAGTCCCAATATTTACATAAATAAACATTTTGCCTTGGAAAGCAGAGTATTTTTCTACTGCAGGACAAATTAAAGTTGCTCCTCAAGTGGTTAGAGACACCCAGCTTGTAGAAGGGTTAAAATACTTCCCAAATAGGGGCTCATTCTGGAATTTAATTAACTATCTTTAAGATAATGAGAATTAGATGGTGATAAAAGTTTTTATTGATTGAAATTGTGTCTTTTACTTGCTAGCTTGTGTTGCAAAATGACAGGAATAGTTTTAACAGCAGCCAGCATTTCTGATGAACAGTACATTCTCTATCTCTGTTCTGGCCAGCCGGTAGCGTCTGTCTTTGTCCGTGAAAAGGTGTCGCAGACATCTTTTCATTAAAAATCCTTTCTTAGGATTTTTCTTCCAGAGAAGCTGAGAAGCCTCAGGAACAAAATGTAAACAATGGTTATCACAGGTGTGTCTGTGATTGCCCCACCTTGGATGTTTACAATTAATGGCCAACCACAGCCCAGTTAGCTTGGACTCTCTGTCTGAGACACAGACCTTTGTTATTCATTTCATTCTATTCTTAGCCCAGCCTTCTGAGGAAAACTTTTCCTTCTATTCTTTTTAGTATAGTTTTAATGTAATGTATATCATAAAATAATAAATCAAGCCTTACGAACATGGAGTCAACATTCTCGTCTCTTCCCTCCCCTGAAAACCCCTGTGACCACTGTCACAGAAAGGAGCTGTTTCTTTTGACACAGGAGGGAAAAGTTATGAATTTGTAAGTCCCTTCAGACTATTACTTGTGTAATTGTAAAGTGGGAGTTAAATTTCAGGCAACTACTGAAATGTGTACTGAAAAGCAGCAAAGCACTTTATACCTAAATTATCCTGGATGTTATGTGCATGAGTAAAAAGTAAAACAAGCCTCTAATGCTGAGAACAGACAATGCACTTTTTGATAATTGCTGTATTCATTGCAACTCCTTTCAACATGAGCATCACAAACATACTTAATGCTCTAGTAACAAAGATGATTAATAATGATGATAATTTTTTGAAAATCAATCCTAAATTCCCTTAAAAATCGGTTGGTTTTTTAAAATAGATTTTAGTCTGAGCACATTCCTGTGTTATTTGGAATGTATGAATTATTCAATAACCAGAGCTGGTATCATGATAACTTTAACAAAGAGTACTAGCCACTCTATCTTGATCGAGTTTCTTAGCTGGTTTCTTGCTGCCATGAAGGATTAACTCAGAAAATCACTTCGATTTAGCAAGAGATGTCAAAACATCCAGCAGGTCTAACTGGTTTTCTTCTAGTGTCATTCAAAATAGTATGTGGTTTTAGCACAGGTTCATGTTTCTGTCAGCTGCTATCTATAAATTTGCAGTATAATCAATTCAGACATAGTAACTTTAAGAAAGTTTGGTACTAGTACAAAAACTTTTATGTTCAATTGTTTGTGTGTCTGCGACACCTAATAGTCTTAAAGACCAAGACTAGATAGTCTAAAGTCAATTTTTGGGATTAAAATTCCAGCCTTCCTATATGGGTCAGGTGTGTATACTTTTAGTACCTCTCAACAGCAATATAGCTGTTCAGTAGGTCATTTTCAACTTGGGAAATACTGCAGTTTCCTGTAATCTTGTATTGCAGGTATGATAGCCTGACTCATAAACTATGACCTCAAAGTCTGATTGGAGTAGTGTATGCTAAAAAATTGCACAGGGAAAGGCTAAGGTTCATATGAATTTTTGAGTTAGGAAAACAACTAAATTTGTGAGGAATAATCTATTTCTGTGATGCTGTATACAGATCAGGGTATGCTGTGTCATTTCACTTTTCTCCTTCTTTCCCCTCCTAAGTCCTGGGAGGGCGTGGGAGAAGATATTTTAGGTATCTTTAGATATGACCTATAAAAGAAATACATCTCTAGAATGAATAAAGTGTTCTTGTCTGTTCCAATGATTGCCCAACTCCTTTAAATCTCTCCTGCCTCTTGAATGCTGTCATTTGGCTTATTTGGGACTCTACTAAGTTCAAGTCAATTTTCTGCTAAGCAGATGAGAGAGCAACAACAAAGTCTATTCATACAACATCAAACAGAGCTTTATCTTCAGGACAGCATATTGCAGGCAGTATGATACACTTCAGGAAGAGCGAGGAATGACAAAGCTCTAGCTTGTCCTGCACACATGGTATTTGGTTTGCGCACAGATCATGTGCTAGGCTTGGTTAAGTCTGGCCTCAGTGACAGTAGTATCTAAGATGTTATCAATAAAATTAAAAAGGCTAGTATTCGCTTCATCATTTTGAAGGAGTCTAAAGAATGGTGGTAGGAAAAATGAAGTAATTAATATTAACGCTGCTTCAGAAATTTTGACTGGAAGAACACATAGGTTTGCAGTAATTTTCCCGTATGAGCACCACAGATAAATATTATCTGTTTGAAGAATAGTTTCTTTTTATTTCTCCAGAACATCTAAAAAAATGTCTGTGACACAAATAGCATGAAATGAGCATCCTCCACACTAGATTTTGTCAAAAATTTATCTCCATTACTATGGCTTAAGAATGATCTGAGAGCAGCTGCCCTGAGGTATGAATTATACTACAAACTGTAGAAGAAGAAGATGGCAGTTCTGAAACGCTTATTTAAAGCTAGGTAGAGTAGTGATAAAATTAAATAACCATTTCAATTTATTGAGGATACAATGATAGACTGCTATATTTAAAAAGATAGGAAATACAACAGAAAAGTACTGTAGCAGTTACTGAAGACATACATTTCTTACAAGTGCTCAGATTTTAGTTAACATTTAAAGTCTTTCAGATTTCTGCCTGGTAAAACTGTCGATATCCTCTCTCTATGTGTAAAGGTGTTCCTGGACATTACCCATCTTATTAATGCCTAGAAAAACTTTAGATTGGAAAATACCTCTTATTTCATCAAATCCAACTATTAACCCAGCACTTCCATGTCCACCACCTAGTGATGTCTCTAAGCACCACATCTACATATTTTTTCAGCTCTTCCAGGGGCAGGACATCTTGATTTCTTCAGAGTTGTGGTTATCTAGTGAATCCCTTGTCTTTACAGAAAATATGTTCTGCTTTTCAAAAGAGGCTAAATTTTGCTGGGGATCCAGTATTGAGGTCCTCACATTTGCTGTTTCACATGTTGCTCAAAACATATTGCATGTAACATTCTTTGTCAGAAACGGTTCCAAAACAGTGCAAATGCTCCTTACAAATGTTGAGAACTTCATTATAGGGACATATTATAAAGAATGCTTGAAAAGTAAAAATGTCTGTTTTGGCTACTCACTTCTCTGCACTGGTTGTCAAGGAGAAAACTTCATTTTGGAAGCCATTATGACAACATACTACAAAACAGATACAATTATAACATGGGAGGTAATGTAAGAAGGTTGTAAGAACCAGAGACAGCCCTCCTGCTTGCTGAAACACGACAGGTGGACTTTTGCTGAATTACTCCTTTAAATCCAGGAGAAATAGCTGTCAGCTAGCAGGACGTATTCTCAGCAGGAACATAATTTCATATTATAAAGTTAAAGTATTTGCCTCTTTCAGAGCCTGACATGATCAGCAAAATGCAGCCTGTGGCTTATCACACTGCCTGACAGGGACTTGAAGCATTGATGTCCTTGCTTTTTTAGAAGGTAGAATGGTTTCCTGCAGGCTTTTCTACATAAATAGAAACAGTATTTTCTTAGGAGACATAGAAATAATTCTTTTTTTGAAACAGCAAAAAAAGTAATTGTGGCCAATCTTCTGAAATAACTTGTGAGCTTTCAATTTCTGTTTGTACTCAAGAAGGTGAATTTTACCAATCATTACCTAAAAGGTCCCTGAACCAGAACTAGAAGCAGAAGCAAAAATCTATTTTAAAAATAATATTGAAGCCAGTATTTTTTTAACTTCTTTTTCTTTTTCTTTTTCTTTTTCTTTTTCTTTTTCTTTTTCTTTTTCTTTTTCTTTTTCTTTTCTTTCTTTTTCTTTTCTTTCTTTTTCTTTTCATTCCTGTGTGAACAGGTGGGAGGAAATTTTTGCTTTAAAAATATTGCCGATTGTACATTCCTTTGGTAAAAGGCTACATCCATTTTTTTACCATTCAGACTGAAGTCTAAAGACTAACAGATATATCAGAAGATCTGTCTGACCTTACAGTTGTTGGAGGGTTGTCCATGTGAGTAATTATTTCTACACAATCAGCTATTTCAAAAGAAGTTGCCTGTGTAGGACAAATAGAATTCTGTTGGCCTGTGAAGGCTCATTTATGAAAGAAGAATCTCAAAAGAGGTGGAATGTGAAAGACATTGGATTTAGTATGGACACCAGTCATATTTAGATCATGTTTGGCGAGTACTTAAGGGGTCACTTGTATTTTCACCTTGTTTTCAGATCCAGCATTAGGCATCCTGTGAATCCTTGTTGGCAGGTTTTTTTTTCCAGGCTACCTACAAATATAATTTATTCTATGGTCTTAACATTCCTTAGGATGCCTAGGATTACCCAGGACAAAAATGCATTCTCAGTTACGATTTCTGCCTGAAGTTTTTCCTTAATTTTTGTACATAATTTGTGGTGGCCCAGCTGTTACTTCACAAATAATGGAGGAGAAACCTCTGAATGAGAGACAGCTGTGAACAGCAGCTTCTCTAACCACCCCAGTGTAACCTGCAGGAGACCGAGCAGTGAGAGAAACAGGACAAATGGCCATTGTACTTCAAATTCATACCTGACTTGTTAGTTTTGCAATAGCTGTTTCGTGCAGATGGTCATGAATGGGACCTTAGCCAATTTTGTTTTGCTGGAAGAAACGTTTGCTTCTGGGGATAGAATGGGTCTGCCAACATTAGCAGTTAAGAGCACTACATAAATGTTTCTGTGATGTGAATTGCCCTTGCCTGTGGATCTCCTACACTAGATCTTCTGTAAGTTACATTACTTAAGGCCTTTGGAGGACAGGAACTAGACTTCTTTCTGAAGAAGCTTAGCTGGAAATTACAAAGAAGGGATTTTTCTAACACACCCTAAAGGTAATAGGAACATGTAATCTTTGGGCTATTGGGAAGGAATACAGAGGCTGATCCTGTTACTATTTTGAATTGTATTTCTTCAATTTCCTCTTTTATCCTGAACAAGAGAAATACCAACACAAGGGTGAACTTTTAAAGCTCTTAGTTGCTGAGATTTCATTGCTGGGATTTCCTTTTTGCAATCTGATCTACTTTGTGAGATTTTTGAATCTATGAAGAGAGAAACTTTACAAAATGCCTGTTACTGTTACAGGGTAAGAGACTTTCAAAAGACTTGGCTAATATTCACTGAGTCACATTTCTAATAGAATTTTATATTAAACAAATTATCTTCTAAATTCTCTCCACTCTGGGATACGTGCTCACTGACTGTAATACTTGTTGTTCTGATATATCGAGTTGCCAGATCATCTGTGAATGTTTCTGAGACTCCTCTTCCTGAAGAACCTGGCACCTAAATAAAGGTGACAAGCAAATGACTATAGTCTGAGGTCTTCTTTTGCTGCTGGGGATTGCTGAATTCACATGTGCTTGCTGGGTCTTGGAGATGACTGACATTTGCAGCCACCACTTCTGACAGCAGGTGCTTATCAGGTCTAAATTTGATTCTCTCAAAGTCAGGAGCAAGACTTGGGTCAATATGGTTAATAGGTGACTTGTGATCACTGCATATACTAAAATATATACCAATATACAAATAACTTAATTAATTAGTAATTGTAACAAATAATATATAATTAATATAATTAATTATATATTACTCATCAATTATGTAACATACTAATATATACAATATACTAATTATACTAATAATATAAGATATACATACATACATATATATATATATATATATATATATATATATATATATTCTGCATATACTCTTTTTACAACAGTTTTACAAGCAGTTGGCTCCAGAATAATGTAATCAGTCTTTTTTCTAGCACAAAACTGGTAATGGCCATTAGATCACATGCTGGCATCTGGTGTGTAAATGTGTAAATCCTGATTGATAAATAGGCAAAATAGCTTCACTGTTTTGGAAGAGGCTGCAATTGTGGTTGCAGGAATAGTAGTCAGTATGTTCAGAGGAACTATATTTTCACTTAAGTCCTTCACTGTTTCTTGTCTGGTTTTATAATTTCACATTGGTAGAAGTAAGTGCAAATTTATTTATAAACTTATAGAGTTGTGCCCTTAAATAAGAAGACCAGAAGAGATTGCAATCAGAAGAGATTTGTAAACAGAATAAAACAAACAAAAAAATACCAAGCTAATTTTTTGATCTTATATACAAATTATTGGCACTTTACACTGTTTTCACCTTTCCTGTAATTGTGTTTAATGCGGTCATGAGTGCTACAAGAGCAACTTACCATAAATCAGTTTTTTGGTCTTGATACTCTATAATAATTTCTGACTCCCAATTTTCTACTTTAATTGCAAGTAATACTTCATTTTTGAAGAGTACATAGTTTGAAATGGTAACTTTAGCCTAGTATTATTTAAAAAAACCCAAAATTTACAATGGGACATGACTGGAAGTGACCTAATGAACCACAGAAGAAGAGCAAAAATTAAAACTTATATTAAATATCTGTCTTTCTAGATTTCACCAGACTTACTTTAAATTTATAGACTAAGTGAATATAATCCTTATGAGACTGTAGTTTCACAAGCATTTTTTTGATTTATACTGGTGAAGCTGAATTATAGTACTTGCAGATCTCCTGTAAGTAAAAACTGTAGATTTCTTACCAGCTTATGGAAAGTGACCAAAAAAATACAGTAGAGACAGAAAACAGAGGAATAGAACATTTTTCTAAAGCTCAAAATGTGTTTAAAATAACAAGAGATATTATTGGAAGAGTGGTCTGCAATCAGAAAGAAAGAGTTGCAAACTGTTTTCTAATATGCTGTAAAAATTTGAGAAATGGAAACCAAGAGGAGGAAAGATCCCATGCCAGGAATACTATTAAATCCAATCATCCAGATGTGGTCAATCAGACAACACAGCAAGGGCAAACAGATCAATGGCTCTATCTTCAAATGCAAACATATGTGTTTATTTACCAACATCTGCATCTTTAAGATAATCATAAACTCCTTTCACGTCAGTTAAAATTCCAAGTCTCATTGGTGTTGCCTCTTTTTTCCCTTAAACAATTACTTTTGTATTCACTTATTTTGCCCTTACCTGACCTTGAGCAGGGACAGGGACTGGCTGCCAGAAAGGAGGCAACCGCTGATATCCTGCAGCTTTCCTTAGAACTTCCTGTAGGAAGTTCACAGAACTCATTCTCTTTCATGCCAGAGTCACAGATTCAGACCTATCCTAACTGGAATGAAAAAGGAATTAATTTCTTAGTGGTTTTCAGTAGCTTCATATCTGTCAGGGACAGTTTCAAATGGACAAGTGCCTGCCTGGCAGCTGGGTCACTACTGGTGTCTGCAGGCTGGTCTGGGGGTGCTGAAGAGGGACACTGTGTCAGTGGGACTCATTCACCTCCGTCACAGGAGAGCCTGGGATATGTGTGCTCTGCTCAGCATCCACAGGTCATCCTACTTATGTGCAACTCTGAAGTTTGCTGCTCTTAAAACTGAACTGAAGTCGATTTGAAGTAGGGAGTTAGCCTAAGTGAGGAAGGGTCTTCTTAGGAAGGACTGTTTCAGCACATAATAAAAGCACCTCTTTTTACAAAATATTTTATTCTTTAATATAAAGAAGGGAATCTTCAGGAAAGAGGAAAGTGTGCTGCCACTTCCTGAGCCATTTTCAGAATGTGGGAAAGAAGGATGCATTTCAGGGTACGAACCTAAAAGCTTCCACCAGCCCTGCATTTAATATCAAGAGTCACTTTGGTCCTTGTGTTGGTGAATTCATCAGGGAAACTTCCAGTTATAAAGCTGCACAGTGTAGAGATGGTTGTGTTTAGCCTTGAGCTGTGCAAATCAGGCAAAAGATGCTCTTGTTCTGCCTGGTGTGCAAGCAGTAACACATTGGGTGCAGTAAAGACTAGAAAACCCAGATTTGTCATTCTTAAGCTAGAGAAATTGTGTAAATGCTTCTTAAATTATACTTCTTGTGAAACAACTTGTTTGAAAACACATAAGTGATATGATTGGTCTTTATGAAGATACTGTCTACAGTAAACTCACCCTCCCACCACCTCCTCCTCAGAATCTAAGTATTGTGCTGTTCATTTACCTGGGGGAAGAAAATCAGCTGGAGCCACAGCTGCACTGGAACAGATGTGACAGCCATGCTGCTCCTTGCTTTTACATATGTATGAAAAAATCCTATTTACATGGAGAAGCAAGACACTAGTATGGTGGTGTCTGAGCTATGGAGACTCAGCACTCATGGATGAAATGAGTGAAATTAAATACAATCAAACTGTGTGTGTCTAGTAAATCTAAAGCAAGTTTAGCTGATACACAAGTGCATCAGTTCTGGAAGACACAAGTGGAGATTTAAACCCAAATCTTTACAGCTAGACCTTGTCTTCCCTTTACTGAGGAAAAGTGTGAATGTGAGCAGCTTTCTCCAGGTGTGTAAGCACTGTGAAAATGCAGGACACTTCCAGGGAAATGTGCCATCAGTGCCTCAGTGATTGTGTGCAGTTACATTATATAGTAGCTGGACAAAAATGAGTTAATTACAAAATCATACTCAAATCCTGTGTCCTGCTTCCTACAAGCAACCTCTGCCTTTGTTCAGTCTTTAGGTTTGGTTTTAAGTTAGAAGTCACAAGGAAAGTTGCAAATTTTGGGGAATTTAGCTGCTAGAGAAGTATGAGAACACACACATCATATATTTTTCTGGCTTGAAGTAGGTAGGTGTAAAAGGATCCAAAGGCACTCTGAGTTCTGGGAAGAAGTCTTGGGAGAGACTCAGCATGCTGCAATTCAGAGCAGCTGTGGGAGATGAGAATGCTGGAATTTTCTCAACCTGCTTTCTCGTCACTTGGTTTTTAGCTGCTTTGCAAAGTCTAAGTTTTGGTGATTGCTGTCCTCAGCTGTCCTTGGCATTGTCTTATTGATGAAACTTCTAGGAAGAAGCCAAGCTCCCTCTCTCTGTCTGCAGTTACACGGCTCAGGTCAGGGCTCAAAGGCGAATTCACTCAATGCTGACAGGAGCAGCATGCAAGGAGTTCATTACTTGCTGTGAGTCACCCACTCAAGCTGCCAGAGAGAAAAAGATCTTTTGTATTTTCTGCCTTCTCCTGGCTCTTGTTGCTGTTGTGAGACAGGAAAAACAAAACATTCTTTGACTCTGTTTTTATTTTTAGATGAGTTTTCTCCTCTTGCCTTATTCAGTATTTGACATCAGTAAAGCACTGTGATACAATTGACTTTCCTACCATTTTAACAGAGAGACCAGATTCCCAGGAATGTTTGGAAAGAACTTGTGGCTGCCATCTACTCCATCTCCTGCTTGAAGCAGAACTTACCTTGGAACTAAATCAGATCAGCCATGGATTTGTCTAGCCAAGTCTGGAAAACTTCCAGGGATGAGGATCCCTTTGCCTTTATCAGCATGTGCAGTGTACCAAGAGTAGAAACAAGCTGACCATGGTGTTTCCTTTTTCACAGGTTTGCTGCTTGGTAGGAATGCAATCAGCAGAAGAGAGACTGCCTTTCCAATCAGGAAGTTAAATGTGCAGCAGTTAAGCTTGATAAAAAGTAAATCCTGTTGTAAACTGGTGTTTATTTTCTTGATTTTCATGAAGCATCAACTTTTAGAATCATGTCAACTGAAAATGTCATCTTACTCTGCTTTATATGTAGGTTTGTGATGTTGCTGATTGCAGAAATACAATATAAAATATAACTTCAACATACTCTAAATTTAATAGCGTAGGGCCCTTGCCAAGCAGAAGAAAGCGGTCCACTTGCCACCAAGCAGGAATTTTCCAGCTGTGAGGGGCTTGGAGGGAAACCAGAGATGGCAACTAAATGCTTCAGAGAGGAGTTGTTAATGAAAAGGTTCTGGAGCAAAGGATAATAATGCAGTAGTTCTTATTTCTACTCTGAGGTGTTAAGAATGGCAGGATTGTGGCAGGTGCTTGGAGGAACATTTAACCTATCCCTAACAGGACTGGAGCCTCTGGCTCATTTTTTTACATGTCTTTCTCTATTTCCTCTCAACAAAGAGGAAAATAGCAAACTATTTTAATAGCAAAAACCCACAGCAAAGGTTTTCTGAGAAGTAATTATAACAGGATTGCTGTGTGGTGGGAGTAAATGTGCTTATTTGCAGTGTGACTAGAGAAGATGGAGTTGGGAGAGTTGAGTAATATTCTATTAGATTGTCTGAATTCCCAAAATTCTGGGTAAGTGTTGACTGAGTTGGTTATTTTTACTAAAGGCTATTTCCTTAATCATAAATTTCAGAAATGCAGAGGAAGACCTGAGGGTGATGGAGAGCAAATGAGACAGGAGTTCACAATGTGATGAAGTTGCAAAAAATTAGTATTGTACCAGATATATAAATAGAACATGACTTTTAAGGACAGGAAAATAATTCTGCTTCATGCAACTTTGCTTACACTTAGGAATGCTGTGTCCCAGCTTAAAAATGATTTTGAAATTTGATGGAATCCTGGACAGCTGACAGTAATCCTGAGGGTTTGGGGAATCATTCCTATGGAATTAAAAAGGAATTTAAGTCTAAAAAGAAAAAAGCTGAGGTTTTACTCTGGTTCCTTATCCTGGAATAACCTATGATATTTCAGTCATGTGAGACTGTTGCTGATGTAAAACAAAGAGGATGTTCTGAAATGAAAACAACTGTCCCACTATTTAATTCTAAATGAGCTTTGGTGATTTTGCCTTCTTTCAAGAGTGGTTTTATGTACCATATTAGGCCCGTGAAGTGTTTCCTGCATCACAGAAAATTGTCACAGATGCATCAATACCAGGATGGTAGTAGGCACTAAACTCCCCCATATCAGCTTGTCTGACGGCAGATCTTAAAAATACAAGTTATTCTTTTCCATAATTTTACAACATGTGAGTTACTACTACTGAGCAAGCCTAAATGAAGAATGCATATTTCTTTCCATCTATAAGCATATTTCCTTCAATTTCCATACAACCATGCATAGAGATAGCAGTACATCAGTCATGAAATGTGCTTTACCTAAAAACAGAGGTCTAGAACTAAGTATAGGAGATGGGTAGAATACTAAAGATCAATATGTTTGCTAGCAATTTGCTTAGGGTAGTAAGATGTTAACATCACGGATTAAAATCAGGCAAAGAGCTGATGATGTAATTAGGAGCTGCCAGACTGAATGCATCTACTAACTCCAAACAGCTTCAAAGTTTTCATAGGTTTTCATGAATTTACACTCTTTATGGTGGTTTTAGTATGTAATGCATAAAAATACTGGATCTGCCTATAACAAGAGACGAACCCCCCCCCCAAAAACCTAAGCTATGTATTTGTCCAATTGCTTTACAAGTAATTTGGGAAAAGCAGACCCTTACCTAGTCTGATTTTACATCTCTAATATGTCTTCTGGAAATCAAAACATCATAGATGCCAAATACCAACAGGATGCCAGGCACATCTGGATGCTGCTTTAGTGAGCAAGTACAGGTTATGTGGCTAATGCCAAGAAAAATATACAGCCTTTAAATTGCATGCTCTTGTTACAGACTTTTGCTCCGAATTCTAAGAGAAGAAGCCAAAAGAAGAATTGATAACTGAAAGCAAAAATCTTTACTTCTAGGCCTAAGTAGTTAGTAAATAATAATCTCTTATTAAATATCCAATGGGTGAATTAAAAACTCTGTTTTTGTGAGAAGTCTCTACATTAGAAAAGAACACTGTTGAAAAGCTGAACAAAGTTTCAATTACTAACTTCTCCTTTTGAGGAGGATATTTTTCCTAAGAAAACAAATATTTTGATTTTTTCAATTATGATTGAACATAATCAATCATAAGCTTTCTTTTATCTTATTTATAAAGAGAAGTAACATTTATGTTAGATGCATTCAAACTCTAATGACATCCTTTTCCCAGCACTTCCTCTATTCCACACAAGCTACAACAAAGGCAGGGATAATATCATGAAAGATTTACTCCTGGTGATACAAGTGGGAGCTTGCAGAAAGTAAGAATCTTGTTGCTGTTTGGTATTTTGTGTCCTTGAGGGCCTATGCATCACTGCTGGTGGCTGAATCCCAGACAGGGGGGTTGTTCTCCTGACTTCCTCAGTGCTGTCAAAAATGCATCTCATCAAGTGCAGAAATTTCCATGGGCATGTGACCTGTCTTACCTTCACAGTTTTACTTCTCTCCACTAAATAAATACATTAAGTTCAAGGCAACCTTTCTCTTCTATAAGGCCCTTAAAGACATTTTATGGTATACATCTGGGTTAAGACAGCAGCTGTCAACTCGGGTACAAAGAATCTAACTATCAAAACACAAAAGTCAGGAGATGAGGCAGCACTTTCCTGGACACTGATCCAGGATCACTTCTGATCTCATTACTCTCTGGGCGAGACAGAAGAGGAGCTTGAGGCCTGCCTTCATGCATAAAAGCTCATGGACCTGATTATGAATGAACACATATGCAACTTTTATTGCAAAAAATGGGATGGACACTGTAAATGACAGATGCTGTGGTTTGTGGGTTTTTGGGTTTTTGTTTGGTTGGTTGGTTGTGGTTTTTTTTTTTGGTTTTGTTTTTGTTTTTTTGTTTGTTTGGTTTTTGGGGTTTTTTGGTTTTGTTTTTGTTTTTTTTTTTTTTGTTTTTTCCTTGTTTCTTATGATAAGAAAGAATGGCACAAAAAATAAAAACATAAAAACTTGAATGGTGCTGAATAACCAGGCCTACTGTTAGCTCCAGTTGTCTTTTCTCAAAGGCGTGGTCCAAGGCTGAAGCAAAGGTCCTGCACAGACATAAACATAAATATCTGCTAAAAATGTAGATGCATCTTTCTCCCCTTCACTGTGCATTTTCATGGGGGCCTTGTGACCTAAGAGGTCAGTTCAGAGGAGGACTGCAAGGTTCTGTTTCTTGGAGTTTATGCCTTTTCATATGATGCAATGAACAACGTTTTCTGAACAACGGCTTCATAGTAATTCCTTGTCCTTTGGCATAAATGGGTTGCCAATATTGAAGCTCTTCTGGCTTCCTTCAATAATTAGCAGATTTTGATAATCCTTGGAAATTACTTTTTGCAGCTCTGCTAGCTTAATTCCCCTAACACAGTATACAAACAGACTTCCACAAACAATTTTTTAACTTATGGTGGCCAAGTACGACTTTGCAACTGGTTCTGTACAACACTAAGCCCTGCATTTGCTCCCAATGAACAAAGTTTGTGCTGTATGCTGAGTTGCTTTTGGTGTTTTGGTTTTCCTCAGCCTCTAATAATGCAGAACTAAATCATCTATGCCTCTACCCATTACCTGGCAATCAACTGAGAAATCAGAGAAGCCTTTTGACTGAACTGGCTTAGCTGCTTACAATACTGACTTTAACCTTAGGCAGGAGTTTCTGTTTCAGGTGTCATCATACATGGGAATATTTAATTACTCCTTCCTTCCTCTGAATGAAAGGTACTTACTAGACTTTTGTGAGTAATGGATATTGTGGGGCAAGCATAAAAACACATTTAAAATTGTTCGGATATACTCTACATTAAATGTATCATTCTGACTAGGAATGAGACTGTAACTTTGGAATGTCAATTGTTTTAATTAAAAAACCATTAAAACTATTCACTTAATTCAAACCAATTGCAATCCTTTCAAGATTTGCCTTTCCACTTGTAATTTCTGATCTCTAAAAATGTTTTCTATCTCTACTGTTCACTTTATCTATTTACTTTAAAGGTATTCGTAAATTAGTGACAGTCCTTCTTATGAATGCTAAAATTAGACATTTGGGGATCATAGTTTGAAAGGGTCTTTGTCTACCTGACATTGATTTTTGAATCCTTTTTTTTGAGGGGGACTTATTTTCAGATTCATTCTTTCAATGGTTGCTCTCCCTAAATACAGAAAAAGCAGTCAAATTCTCTTTTCCCAGTGTGTCATCTAAATGTGACTGTCCTCATGTTTTCTTTTACTTGAATTTGTCTACTTATATTAATGGCTCATCTTCTCTTAACACAGGCTTGGATTTCATGACCCTGTTCAATATCAAATGACTGTAGTAATTTCTCAACCATTGGTAATTTCTGCCCCAATCCTCAACCTATTACTCTTTCACATATGTATGTGGTAAAGCTCTTCATAATCCTCTTTTCTGTTTGCCCAGCATTACTAACATGAATTCACAGATTTTCAGGGAAAGGAGTGAGGTTTAGATGTTTAATAGACTAGACTAGATAGTCACTCATACACTTTAGGCCTGTGATGATGCAATTATGTTTGCTGTTTTCAGTTGATGATCAGTGAGGCCTTGGAGCTTTTCTGGTATGCAGGTGAAGTCCTTGTGTTTTGCTTTTTGAAGCTTTCCATTGTTTCTATTTGTGTAAATGGTATAGTGACATTCTCTGAAGATATGATCCAGTACATTTATTATGCAGTAAGCAAGGCTGTGTGACTTTGCATGCTAAATTCTGTATAATCTTAATGTACTCTATAAAAAACCTCATAATCTAAAAAGAATTGAGATGTATAATGTTGATGTATAATTCATGCACTCATTTATGGAGAGTGCAATATGCACATGCTAGCAGTTTCCTCTGGGGCCTGCAAACTGAATGGAAAATTGTTTTGACTTATGTTCAATGTAGTGTATAGTTTAGTAATTTTCCAAGATAAATCTTAATTGTTGGAGGAAGAGGTGAGTTCCTAGCTGAAGTAGAAAGTAGGACAGCAAAATCTATGTCATGTCAAAGTCAATAGTCCAATCAGAATGCAAAGAGGAGGGACCTTGGAAGTGCTAACCTTGTCAATCATAAAGGAGAACAACCTCAAAATTGAGATTATTCACACAGTGATTATTTAAATGTTATGAGTGTCTTCTTTTATCAAGTGTTTTCAACTCATACGAGCGGTGTCTGACAAAATAGATCAGGAATTCTAATGGATGGTTGGTTGGGAATAAGAGAATAAAATCATTATGTATTGAAATCATATTCATTTACTCTTCATATTTGTGAGACTAATGGGAAAAGCAGATACCAGTCCTATTCTAGAACTTATGTAGTATTTTTCCTGGGATTTTTAGCAAGGAAGATATCTATATTATCCATATTTGATTAACCAGATCTTGTGATTTTAAAGGTACATTAGCAATGAGTACAAAGTGTTAACAGGAAGTACCAAGAGAATTGTGGGAAAACCACTTGTAAATGTTTGTGGAGCTTTTTATTTCTGTTCTTTTTATTTGTGCTGGTTTTTTTGGTGTTGTCGTTGTTGTTGTTTGGTTTTGGGTTTCTTTTTTTTTTTAACTGGCATATGTTGACTTTCCTCAACATTTTGGGGTTTTTAAAGTTTGTAAGTTTCCCTCTGAAAACTTTTTCCTATTCTTGGCTTTTTTCCTTTCTTTGTTAAATTTTCATACTTTTTCCCCCTTATCCACATCCTCTCTTTCCAGTCCTGTCTAGCTACATTACCTTGAGAAGTCCTTGTCTCTGTAGCTCCATCTCTTTGAGGTCAGGCATGACCTTTCTTACCTTTCTTTCTATTGCTCAGTGTTTGTAACAATTCAGAAATGCTTATTTCCTCTATGATTCACATGTTATTCATCTAATGCTCAAGTCAGTTATTAGAGTATGACAAGGGTTTACACTGTTACATTGTTCTGTAAGCATTACATCACCCCAGTGTGGGCAGATATCTCCTCCTGTAGCTGAGGACTCTGGAACAGGAACTTCACTCCTTCAGTCAGCAGCAGAGTCCAGTTGGAGCTGGTCTTGGCACGTATCTCTCCTTCACTGAACTATTACTGTTTATTCCTGTAGACTGAGCCACGTGCTGGTCAGAATAGAGGTCACATATACTTGCAAATGGCTCCTGCATCTTTAGCAGGGAGCATAACAGCCCTAGAAATTTCAAAAATGTTTTCAAGCTGCCTTCAAGTAACAGAGGAGTTGTAGGTCTATACTGCCTGGCTACATGGAAGAAAGCTAAAATGAATTTTTCAGAGAACTGTTCTGTCTGTCAAGTACAGAACATTATGAGAAGATCTGTGCACCCACCTGAAGTGAATTTTAACATTTCTAGGAACTCCAAAGCAGGAGAGTAGCTGGACCTCAAAGATCAGCTCTGAAATGAGCAGTCTGGCTTGGGAAGGCTTAGGGACACCAGGCCCCTCTTGTGTGAGCTTGGGTGAGCTGGTGCTGATGTCAGGCACATCAGCCAGGTTTCTTACACTGAACAGAGTGCAAAAGAATGTATCTCAGTGCTTTGGAGACATATCTCTGGGGAGGTTTTCTCCCACTTTTGCTTCTCTTGTCATTCTGGGGCATGTGAGGTTAACCACTACAGTAAGCAAAGTGATGGAGTTTAAGAAATAAGATCCCCTCTGTACACATTTCTGTATCTATGGGGCTTCTTTCAACCATGGGCTTTCTTCCTTCTGCTCATGACAGCATGGGCAGCATAAGACTACTGTGTTAGATAAATACATTGGTGGTGCATTAATTTTAATGAGATGATCAGTTTAGGCAGCACATGGCTACCATAACTTGGATGCATTCAGAGATCTGAACGTCTTTGTTGGAGCCCTGTCTGGGGTAGTTACTGTGCCCATGGCAGACAAGAAAGTGATGGCTAAAGCCTGTGTTGGCTCATGGCCAGCTGTGTCAGCTCTTCCAGAACTGCATCCTATGTGCTTCTGCCACTGGGGTAAGCATGAGGGGAGTGAAGGCAAATCTCCCTGCCTGCCAAAGCAGGCACAGCCTAAGTGACTTCTCAGTTGGACTAACTGTCCATTACAAACACACTTTGACACTGGTCCACAACCCTGTTTTCCTCTGAAGGGGAGCATCTGAACATCTGAGTACATGCCTTTTGCATAAGGAAACAGTGGATGGGTAAAACCAGGTATTTCATAGCTGAGGTACCTTAAAACTATTACAATTCTGTGAACATGAATTCAGCCTCTGTCCCATGAAGTAAACAGTTCATGTGTAAATTAAAGAACAGCACAGAAATAAAATAAAAAAATAAAAATAAATAAAATTAAAAAATACTAGCGGGGAGCACAAGCTGGCAGTGAGCATAATGGACAACGGTGTAACTGCTAGCCAAATCTGCTGCCTGCCCAGGTTCTGTGGGCATTGCTGTGAAGGAGTTTTACAAGGTTTTAGAAGACATTGTAAACTTTTACACTGATGTTCACTTGCTGAAATGTTCAGCAGAGTTTTGGAAGACTTGGTGGACTTCTATAATGAAATCCACTTGTACATGAGGGAAGTATGGGGAAAAAAGCAAGCTATGAAAACCTTAGGCATAGCTGCACAAAAACTGCTTATGAAGTTAAGAAAGGGGGAGAAATAAACCCCAGACATAGTGGTAGAGCAGAGAGTTATTGAGTTTAGCATAAATAGAATGCTGAAAAGGAGAAGAGCAGGTATTTAATCATCACTTGTCATCTGTGTCCATCACAAATCCTGCTGATATCCTGGACACAGCTTTGTGCCCTATGGCACAGTGGTGGTGCAGTGGGCAGGTGGTGAAGAGCTTTCCCTTCCCTTCCCTCTTCCCTTTCCTCCTCCTCCTCCACCTTCTCCTCCTCTTCCTCCTCTTCCGCCTCTTCCTCCTCCTCTGTGCTCTCCACAGCCGGGGCTCAACCACCTCTAGGCTCTGTTCCCACCATGGCTTTGCTTTTTTCACCCCACAGAGCCAGTATGACAGCCCCACCAACTGGAGTGGCTTTGGCAATGTATTTTCCCACTGTTTGCAGCTCCACCTCCAACAGCAGTTGTCAGACACTCTCTTGCCCCTTTTGTGATCCCTCACACACCCCTGCAGAGTGCTATGGAATACTGTCAAGCAGAATAGTACTTTATACCCACTTTACCCAGACATAGTGACTGTGCAGAAATCACTAAATTCCACAGAAGCAGAGAACAAGTACACAGTGTTCTGAAAAGTAATTAGTCACTGTATGTGAAATATCAGTGAAGCCTTAAAGGGAGAAACTGCTAAATGAATCAGTCTTGAAAAAGTACATCCATTTAATCAAGTGAATTTAAAAATCAATCTGGTTCATCTGGCACAAATCTGTAGTGTAGGTTTCTATCAATCCTTTTAACCCTTGTGTATATCAATTTTGCTCGTGTCAATAAATTACTGATGGTGTGCAGTCATAATAAAGGCCTTAATACCCATGAATTAGGTGCTCCAGTGCCTGAATTCTAAGAGCTTGGAGTAAATTGCAATCATATATTCAAGCATCCAAGCTCCTAGTACAGGCAACAGGAAGAATTAAGTGCCTGAGATGGGGTTTGAACCAGCCCTTGTGCAACAGGAATCTCCTCTGAGTTAGTGATGGGGGATGTTGAGTACAGAGTTATGTCTGAACTTTTTGGAGTTTTAATGCCTAGCCTCAAAAAAGAGGTTGTGAGCCTGTATCAAGAACTCCAACCCATTTTTGGGTGTCTGCAAACACACATAATTTTAGAAGCCTTGCCTTCTGTCTGGTCATGCTTTCTACTTTCTGCATAACAGCTGAGCAGATGGAGCAGTGCCCAGGGACTGGGAGCAAGCCCAGGGCATCAGCTTTCTCAGGCAGGAAAACTGCGCTGGTTACTGCTGTTTCACCAGGGGAGGCACCTCCTGCCCCTTCTGCAGGTATGGCATGCCAGGGAGCAGGGAGCACAGCCATGAGGTGTTTGGAGAGCAGATAGCTGTGAGTCTAGGGGGGTAGCTCAGAGGTGGGGAGGTTCCCCAAGACAAGAAAATTCTTGTTCCATAGAAAGTCACAGGGTTTTAGCTAGTGAATGTAAACCAACATGCAACACATGATGTTTTCAGGGAACAGGATGTCTGGTTGGAGGCACCTGCCTCTCCCAATGTATAGCACTGATGGTTCTGTGCCTTATCTGAGCTTCCTTTAGAGGCAAGGGACTAAGGACTCATTTTAAAATGGCCAAAGTTTGCTTAGACTGAGGTTTGAGGCCTTGCCTCTGCAGATGTTTGAGGCTGCCCTTTTTTTACATCTCCTTCATGCTCATGTTGTGTTTTCATATGTAAGGTAAACCCTGCTTCTGCATTCAAGTGGCAAGAGGGGGATGTGCAGAAGAGGAAAGGCAAGGCAGGTTGCTGAAATAAGGCTCAGGATTGCCTCTACTTGGCCCCTTGTGCTTCATTTATGTGTATGAAGCAGTGTTCTCTGGGGAAGAACCAGGACTGAAGGGAAAAATGCACAAGGTCAGCCTCATAGTGCACCTAGCAGATCTGCACAATTTCTCTGTGAGAAGGGATGAGAGATTCAAGTGCCAAGTGGAGAGGTTTATAGACTAAAAAATGAGGCATCATTTTGCCTTCAGTGATTATTGAGAGCATGTGCTATTTGACCTCAACAAAGCAATCCTAATGCTGTTTTCATCAGCCTCATGGAGAATTTTGCTTAGAGACCTCCTGGAGAGTGCTGGGTTAGGCTAATGTCTAATTGAGTTACCTGAGTCTAATTCTGTTGTTGTAATTGCCTGGGGGAAGTAGAAAGGGCTGGTTATCAATTAAGATTTTAATGTAATTAATTTAAGAGAGTTTGAAGGGCATATGTAGTCTAAGGAATCTATTTAATTGATAGGAAAACAAAATAAATATCCTCCTGCCTCAAATTCTAGCTGTATTCTCTCTTCAGGGAATTCAGTTTTCTAATTTTGCTTTTGAAAGGTCAGGTTTGTGCAGCCTGCAGGGGGCTGGCACAGTCATGTCACGAGAAGCTGAAATCCAGTCTGCAGCTCTGACTTTCCACAATGAGGGGCTGGGAGAGGAATGGGGAGACACCCTCTCCTGCAGAACAGCTGTAATTCATGTGGCTGCTTCGTGTTACATCAGTGTTTAGATGGCTCAACATCTAATTGCTGTCTTCCAGTACAGAGAGTAACAGAAGAAGAAAACATCTTAGCAGGAGGAAACAGTAAAGACTGATAGATTTCTTTTAGCTTCACAGTGTTTTGTTGAGAAGAGATGAACCGCCTCCTAGAAGTTATAAGGGAAATGTTATGTGAAATTTTTGCTAGGTGACCCCATCCAGTTAATTTTTGTGAACTTCAGCTCACAACTGACCTGAAGTACAGAGTACTACAGTACTACAAGGAGGAATACTAAAATGTGGCAACCCTCCCTGTGCAGATGAAGATTACTAAGTCCTCATGACTGAATGGTTGCTCCAGATATTTGTGAGAATGCAAAAAAACCCCAATGAAACAACAGCACAATTAAATATTAAGCAAAATCCTATTTTTCTCTCCTAATTTTTTTAATAAGAGAGAGGATGGAAACTGTTACCTGTTTAAACTGTGACCAAAACATAATCCTGTGGTACATTTTAGATTTGTGTTTGGCCACCCAATAAACAGCTCCTGTACAGGCAGTGCATTCACTGAGCCCAGTAAGTCTCATGCTACTGGAGTGACTTTTGGGATGCTGAGGTTTTAGTAAGGTAGCAGTAACTTTATAAGGAGCAAAATTGCAATGTATAATAGAAGCCGCAGAGTTCAGCTTCCCAGAGTGTGACCTAGGGCAGGTGTGTCTGTGTGATCCAGAGGCACTCTGCCTGTGTGACCTGGAGGGCAGCCCATTGTCTGCCCATCTTCAAGAGCCAGGCACTGCTATCAAAGCACAGCTCTGCGTGGGCTCTTAATGGGCTCTTTGAAGCCTCAACAGCAGAGAAGGTGAAGTGCTGCAGCTCCCTCCCTCCTTCTGAAGAAAAGCCAGCACAGCATGGCTCTCCAGAAGTTACATGTATAAAAGTAAAGAAACTGAATAGGATTTTATGGAATACCCTCTTGGAGAGCTCCTGTTTCTGTTGAGTTACCTTATTTGTCACTGCTTTAACTGTAAAGCCCCGCTCTGCTTTTGATAACACTGCTCTGGGCTGCAAGTGGAGAAACCTGGTGTTGCCTCCTCTACCACTGCAGTCACTTCTACAAGCAGAAAGTGATACCTCC
Source organism: Ammospiza nelsoni (assembly GCF_027579445.1). Classification (NCBI taxonomy): domain Eukaryota; kingdom Metazoa; phylum Chordata; class Aves; order Passeriformes; family Passerellidae; genus Ammospiza; species Ammospiza nelsoni. The sequence continues at coordinate 26,512,959 of NC_080637.1, read as the reverse complement.
ATGATGTTCATGGAAATGAATACACAATATGGAAAAAAAACCAACAAAAATTAATTTAACTGCACAGTGACTTAAGATTGGCTGATGCTTTAGTTAAGAAACTCATGCAGCCTATTTCCATAGTGGCTTGGTGGTTTTTCTGCAGAGATGGCAATTAAGTTAGCTAGTAGGAGTAATTGCCAAAATGGAGAATAACTGAATATTGAAAAATATTAGCGAAACCCAGTACTGAATTCCTGTCTTCTCATGGGTAAATTTATGGTCTGATTTATATCAGTGCAATCAAGATGTATAAAAGGTACAAAAAAAAAGCCCAACAAAGCAACATGACAAATCTATTGAAATAGTTCATTTTTTATACTGACTACTGGCAACAAACTACTTACTAATGAGGTTCACAATGTCAATTATTGTTGAAATGAATCCTTGAATAGTTTTGTGTAATGTGTTGAAGAAAATCACAATCTGTTTGCAACATATTTCAAAGCAGAAAGAGACTAAATTAATTTCACATATTATATTTCTTTCCAAAAAGCTCCTGGCCCTAACAAGCATTTCTTACTGGACCTTTTTTTTTTTTTTTTCTGGTAAAGGAAGACCTAGCTAAAATAGAAATTAAATAAGCAACTGCAGTGAATATTCTACTAAGTACTTCAATAATAATATGGCTTCTTTCCCATGAGAAATAGATACCAAAATGTTAACATTAAAGACTTCTGTTCTTTGTTGTAACTTTATTCAAAGTATATTCAAAGATAAATCAGCAACTGATAATCCTGTTGCAAATTATCATTTTCTGTGTCTTTTCAGTTTGATCTTTACTCACTTATAGCAATTTATTACCTAGGAGTTAAATTATTAGAACTTATTTTCAGAACTGTGAAGGAAAAAACCTATTCTGTTTTCTCTCTAGTCATGCTTCAGCCTTGCAAGTTCAAAAGAACCCTCTGGGTTATATTTGTGCCTGCAGACTTTATGCTGCATGAGAAAATGTTTGCTTGTGTTATGGTGGTGCAAACTTTATAAAGGTCTGAAGAATGACTCCTGGCTTGACTTGCAGTCAAACTTGTGAAGTTATCCTTTCAGTTAACAGCCAAAGCACCAAAGTGCCTTTGGGAATTCCAGTAAGTGCCCACTGAGCACTCAGAGTTTACTTAGAATGGTGTGAAATGTGCATGCCAAAGTAGAAATAATATTATTATGCTTTCGTAGCTTTGTACATAGGTGATGAATTGGGATACTGTATTTCAGACTGGCCCTGCTAATATTAATAGTGATGGAGCAAAGACACACATTAATGAAACACTTATGGGCTCTGATGGTGGCAAGAAAGACTTGAAATCAGTGAGTTTGTAGAAGCCACCTTCATTTTAGTGTCTGTGTTTCTTGAACATGCAGGAGCCGCCTCAGAGATAATACACAAGAGTCAGGGCACACAAGTGTGGGCATGCCTTAAATCTTCCAGTTAAAAAAGAAAATGGCAGGGTTTTTTTGTTAATTTTTGATTTGGGGGAACTCAAATCAGTTATTTCTCTCATGGCAGGAATTCCCTTGTCTCCAAGCAAAGTGGCAAAGGGAAAATGAATCTTGAAGCATGAGCCTGCCTCAGTCACAGCTTTGAGTTATTGTTTGTCTTCATCTGCCCTTGCTCAAGGTGTAGGTGCCACCTGTGCCACCTGACAGGGCCCTTTGGTTTGTCCTAGCTTTCTTGTGTTTAACAAAAACCAGCTGGGTTAATGCAGAAACCTATTTAAATTGCTGATACCTTTTCTATCCTTCACTATTGAAGACTGAAGTTACCCCACTCTAATTATTTGGTCATGTTTTGTTTGTTTTCTTTGAGCACTTCAAGTTGTGCACTGATAGCAAAACCTACATATAATTTTCTCTACCTTTTTTAATTTGTCATTTGCTCTTATAGATTATTCAGTAAACTCAAATTGCTTCTTGTTTTAATTGGGTCTTATCTGCATTCTGCTCTGGTCAATTTTCAACCTATCACCTAAATTGCTTTGTGCCCTAATAAGAATGACTGTTCATAAAGGGTGGTATAACATTTATTTTATGCCTCAGATTCCACTCAGCTTGTGTAGAAAATTAATTCAAGAATTAACATATTTTACATCTGATTCTAGCAGACACCATTTTGCCAGAATATCTTGCTAGCTAAAAGTAACTGGAAGAAGACTGTTCAGCCAGGCTCTCCCTTCAAACATTTAATTTTTTTTGCCATCACCCATCTAACAGTAAAATTTTCTGAAATCAGTTTTTAGAACTTTTAATACTTTTCTCAAGTGTGAACTGAACTTTCCTGGCTTACAGTCTGGGTTTGTTTCATTGGCACAGAAATCTGAGCTTGCTGGAGTTCAATGGCTCTGTTTTCTCACTAATTAATAAACAACTGTTGTGGTACCTCCTCATCTCAGGCCTCTCCCACTCTTGGATCTGTGTTGTTGGTTTTTAATGCACTTGAGTAACCTCATATATTTTATTAAAACTAAATGTTATATAGTGGGAAATAGGCACTCTGAATACTCCAATGGAGTCATAATAAATCTGCTGATCCTTGTTCTAAAAAGGACACATCCTTGTTTCTAACTTCTCCCAGCTCATAAGAAAAAGTTCAGTGAAACTCAAAAGGGATGCATCAAAAGGACACATTTTCGTATATGAATATAGCTGGTTCTATTTAACTTATATAAAAATTTTCCAGAGATAATTTTTGTGTGACACAAAAGAGAGAAGGTAAAAGAGCAGTAAAATTGTAGTTTCTTTATTTTCAAATAATCATCCCAGAATTTTTGGGAAAGAGTTTAGAGTTTGTCAGGTTTTTTTGGTTTAGGTTTTTTTTGGTTTTTTTTGCAAATGAAGCAAATCTTTAAGTTTACCTCACCAATGAAAGTTAAAAATTATGTATTTATGGGAACAGAGAGATTGTTATAACTTGTTGTCTCTGGAGAGGTGGCTTAGCTGCTCTGTTTGGCTCCCTCCAGCTCCACTGGGCCGTCTCCATATGGGCTCTGTGTGTCAGGGGCCTGGTCTAGATGGGCACTGGGCTCCAGAGCCCTCTGGTACCTAGTTTAGATGGGTGTTGGACTCCAGAGCTCTCTGGTACCTGGTTTAGGTGGTCATTGTGCTCCAGAGCTCTCTAGTGCCAGGTTTAGATGGGTGTTGGGCTCCAGAGCTCTCTGGTACCTCGTTTAGATGGGCATTGGGCTCCAGAGCCCTCTGGTACGTGGTTTAGGTGGGTGTTGGGCTCCAGAGCCCTGTGGTACCTGGTTTAGATGGGCACTGGGCTCCAGAGCCCTCTGGTACGTGGTTTAGATGGGTGTTGGGCTCCAGAGCTCTCTGTACCTGGTTTAGGTGGGTGTTGGGCTCCAGAGCTCTCTGTACCTGGTTTAGGTGGGTGTTGGGCTCCAGAGCCCTCTGGTACCCACCATCTGAAGCACAGAGTCGATTGAGCCATGCTGGCACCTCCCTGGCAAGGAGAAGCAGCTGCTTCCCAGAGCCACTCCTGCTCTGTGTGTGAGGAGTGCCCTGCAGCAATGTCCTTCTGCCCTCCAGGTCCAGCTGTGCTGCAGCTGTGGAGCAGCAGCTGGCCCTGCACTCAGCATGGGGTTTGGGGGGCCGGGCTGGGATTTTCTGTCCTTTCCTGCTGCGCATCCATTCTGCCCTAGCAGGGAGCACAGTCAGTGTTGCGCATGGTTTCTTCCTCCTTACAGATCCCATCAGCTGGGCTGAATTGGGCCTTCACTGGGTCTTCCAGTCAACAGAAATCTGGATGTGAAAGCTGTCTGGCTTTTGCCAGCCATGATTACATGGCAATCATCAGCTATCTTTCCTTACATTATCTCCCTTGATTACTTGTGCCTGACGTGCTCTCTTTTCTCACTTGTGTTTCAGCTGTTAAACTGTCAGGAAAGGCTGGTGTTTCATAGTGTTGTAGCTGCATTCAGGGTTTTAGGTTTTATAGATTTGGTTTTTATTGCGGTTTTTTTCCTTACCTGTTAAAAATTGTAACTTTTTTCCTGTTTCCATCACAGTATAAAAATTAATAGGTGGCAGCATGGCTGCATTCTTCTCCAAACTGGTTAGGAAATATGAAAAATTGAAAATTTTCCCATAGTTTCTTGTTCATGAAAACTAATCTCTAGTAGAAGAGTAAGAAATATACATATAACTTACTTATCAGTATTATCAGCACTGTATATTCTTAACTGAGGATATATGCATCTTCAAATTGATGAAAGCAATGTACTTAAAAAAAGGTTTTTTCCTGTTTATGTATTCTTATAATAACAAAACAAAAAATCAGAAAGTAAAAAGTAAAAATCTTGTGTAGCCCAGAAATAGGATGTTAAAAAGCCCCCAATTTTATAGCATTGCCACAAAACAAAAACACATACCCATTTTCATTTGGCAGCACACTATCTCTATGAAGATTTGCTATAAAGCTTTCAAAACAACACTATGTTATCAAACAACCCTAAAACTGAGGCTATAGAGGCTTTGTTATTATTACCAACCACTTTATTAGAATATAAATGTCATATATAATGTCATCACTGTACACAAAACAAACCATCCTATAAACCATTGTAACACATCAGGGTGTTACATCTGTACATTTTATAGGAAGTTTCATACGCAAGCTTAAATTAAAATAACTTGTCTTTTTATAATTAGTATGTCAAAATGGGTGAGAAACTGAAATGCAACTCTAAGAGCAGAATTTCAGATGTTATTTTAAATTTCTGTCACTTTTCTGAGAAAAAGTACTTCATGTAAATGTTCCCTTCCAACTTCACCCCAACTGTTTTTCCATATTTCATTTTAGGCTTAGGAGGAAAATCTATTTTTTAAATTTATTTTTTCATTATTGTGGATTATGTGGCAATTATGGGTTCTTTTTCCATAATATAGGAAATTTGCTCTAGTGTAGTATGGAGAAGAATATAAGCTTTTTCTGCTGATGTCTTCTTTATATTTGATGCAAGTATGAGGCAGATACATTGTAATTTTAATGCCCTCAACTGGCAGAAGCACTGATTAGATGATGAGGAACAATGGGCCATATTTCTCCTCCCAGTTCAAACTAGTAATGAAACTTCTTGTTATACTGTCCTGAAAATGCTGTCCTCCCTCTGAGGGAGGAGAGTTCAGATCTGGTGTTGCATTGGCTGATCCGTGGCCTCGATGTTGTGAGAAGTTTTGGGACCCATGGGAAAAAGGTGGTTTAGCCCCAGTCTGTGTTGGAGCTGTGGAGAGGATTTTTCCTAGCCCGTCCTTCTAAATTCTCTTTTCAGACAGTTGTACTAAGGCGCATAAATTCATTATGCAGAATCTTCTTGTTGAAAATAAGGTATACCATGGCGATGCATTAGAAGATGAAGATATTTGAATAGTTTGGGTTTCAGCTATTTCTCACCATTCAGAGTTTGCAAAGAAGCCAGTTGCTTTAACCAGACCTATGTTTCTGCTCAACATGTTGGAAAAGTCCTCCCCAGCCTGGGGCTTCTCCTGTTTCTACTTTCCAGCTTTAGCTGTTGCAGCACCTTGACAAGAAATTCCTCTGACAAGAAATGAGGTGGCAGGTAACTCTCTGGCGTTTTAGTCCCAGCCCTGGCCATGCTGAGCTTAGAGGAGCTGCAGGGAAGGGACTCAGGGCTGGTGCCTGCTGTGCTCTGCCCCTGCTGTCCCAGCTCGGAGCTCCTGGCTTGGCTTTGGGGGCTCCTGCGGCTTCGCAGCTTTTGCAGAGTGCTTGTGTCTCTGTTGCTACTCTGCTTGTCCTGATTCCCTCCACTAGTGTTGGCCCTGTGGTCTTTAAGGAAGGCTGTATCTGGGTTATTTACTTAATTGCTGATCATTAATTATAAGTTCCTTCTAATTGGGGATATAAATTGGTAAGTTTGACTAATTATTACATCTTACTCAGCGCTGTCTACTTTTCAAGCGTGCAGCTAGATTTGTGCATTGTTCTATTGACAAAATCATGTTGTTTCTTTTTATAAAAAACCAAAAGTTATTAATGTGAGTAAAGTAAGAGCTTTAGTCCTTTTCTGTAGTATTTTTAATTTCAAATAAGTAGAACACTTTCCCCTGCACCGCCTTTTAGCAAATTTCAGCTGTCACCCATCTTTCTTGAGTACATAATGCTTGCTTCATGCAAAATCGGTCTGGTTTTTAGTATTGAAGCAATGAAAAAATATCTTCCCTATTTAACAGCTGTCCTGTGGATGTAAATTTTTTTGTGCACTGAATGAATAGGCACTCCCTCACTGCTTTTCACATCATTCTCTGTTTCTGATTGAATTGCTTCTGTCTACTGAACCTCATAGGGATTTAAAAAAATTTAAATATCAATTGCATCTTAAGTATATATAAAGTATTTGAATAAAAGCAAAGAAAAAGTCTGGAAATAAATACAAGATTTATGAAAGGAAATTTTTTCAAAGGATCTATTTTTCTTTTGAAGATTACAGTGCAGTTTTAGCTAACTTTACCCAGACATCTTATTTTCTATATCCTTTTTTTAATATAGCAACACTGGTTGTGTGCAATTCTCCCCTTATTCCTGTGAATCCCAGGCCTACAGACTGTATTTGGCTTTCATCCATTTTTTGGCATTCTGGAACTTCTTCACTGCAAGTTCTCATATAAAAGGTTCTGCTTTGGCCCCTGGGGACTGCAGCACAATATTGGCTGTGGAGGCAGTGGAGACCTGACATGGCTTATTTTTTGATCTGCTGGAACTTCTATTGACTTCTCATCCTTCTCCTCCCTGACAAACTACTGGGGATAGAGAGGAACCCTGCAAAAGGGATAAGAAAGCAGGGATTTATAGTGTTCCAAACTCAAACATGCAGAAGTGCAGAGATACACCCTTTATTAAAGGCAGCGATTGTACTAAATAAAACAAACAAACAAACAAACCCTAAGTTTCAGGAAAATAAAAGGAAAGACTAAATAATTGATCAAGAAGGAAACCTATTAAACTGACTGTGTGCTCATCCTACATTGCTGCAAACAGCAGATATCCTTGAAAACAGCTCCAGGATTGCTTGTTTGTCTTGCTAGAAGCCTTGTGTTCATACACATTGTTGTAGCAGGTGAATTCCAATAAAATTGTTGTGCTCAACTGATTTTTTTTTACCCTGTTCTGTCTTGCTTTGCAAATAAATTAAACAGGAAATAGCTGGGATTTTAAGAAGTGCACATCTTTCTGCAAGCAACTAGACCAGAAAATCTTTGTAGTAATTGACCTGCTGACACTAATTCAAATATCCAGTGGTTCTTATGTCTCCTGCCATACTTCACCAAAAACCTAAACACAACAATCTTCAAGAGCAGCTACAGGAACGACTCATTTCCCCAGGATGTTGTTTTTGGGTAAGCTAGAGGGGCAGGGAGGTGGGAGGCAGGAAAGATGCCTGAATTGGGATTGCAGGGCCAGGTTTCAGTAGCTGGGGTCTACAGGGGTGGCTTCTACGAGAAGCTGCCAGAAGCTTCCCATGTGTTGGATAGAGCCAAAGCCAGCTGGCTCCAAGACGCACCTGTTGTTAGCCAAGGCCAGGCCCATCAGTGATGGGGATAGTGCCTCTAGGATAGTGTATTTAAGAGGACAAAAAGCCTGCCCAAACAGCAGCTGCACCAGAGCTGAGATCCCCCTGCAGCCCTTGGGGACAGCCCAGAGTCCGGCTGTCCCCCTGCAGCCATGGAGGTCCAGGATGGCACAGAGAGCCAGCTGCAGCCTGTGGAGCACCCCACACTGGAGCAGATGGATGTCCCAAGGAGGCTGAGAGTCCATGGGAAGCCCGTGCTGGAGTAGGCTCCTGGCAGGATTTGGGATTTGGGGGGGACCCCAGCTGAAACAGTCTGTTCCTGAAGGACTGCACCCATTTTGTGAGGAGCTGCAGCCCGTGGGAAGGAATCACTGTGGAGAAGTATGTGGAGAACTGTCTCCCATGGGAGGGATCCCACCCTGGGGCAGGGAAAGAGTGTGAGGAGTCCTCCCTCTGAGGAGGAAGGAGAAGCAGAGACAATGTTGGAAATACTGACCACAGCACCCATGCTCTGTCACAATGTGCTGCTGTGGAGGAGGATGGAGAAAAAATTGTGAGTGAAATTAAACCTAGGAAAAACAAAAGAATGTGGGAGAGGTGTTAAAGATGTGGTTTTATTTCTCATTATCCTCCTCTGATTTGATTGCCAATAAATAAAGCTGATTTCCCCAAGTCAAGTGATTTTGCCCATAAAAGTAGTGGATGACTGATCTCTCCTTCTGCTTATCACAATCTTTCATTCTTTTAAATCTTTCATTTTTTCATCACAAGTCTTTCATTCTTTTTTCTCTCCCCTGTCCAGCTGAGGGGGAGGAAGATGGAGAGGCTTTGCTGGACACCTGGTGTCCAGCCAGGATCAACCCACTACCACAGTGGTGTACTTGAGTGGAGCTCCATCTCAAAAGCATTTTCAAGCTTGTTTTCTTTATGGGGTTTTGGGGAAAGGTGTTTTGTATTTAAGAGATGTTGGTACATTTGTTTTACCTTTCTAAGGGGAAAAACCATTCTGGAGCACTTTAGGATGGCATGTGTGAAAGACTGAAATGTTATGGCAGCTGCTGTACATTGCTTATGTACCTGCTTTTATGACTTCTTGCAAACCCTGAAAAAAAAATTCTTTAAATAATTTCTTCAGGCTTAAACCCAGCTCTATTTTCCTCCATGGCCAACTTTTCTTCCTGAGGAAATTCAATTGAAAGATATTCATTGTCATCTTCACTGCCATGGTTGGTGGTTAAAATTGGAGTTCATTTCCCCGAGTGTGCCACCTGCACAAGAACACGTGAAGGACAGGAAAGTGTGTTTCTCCAGCTCTTGTCAGGGCCCTGCTACCCTGGTTTGGTGAGCATTGGAGTCCTCCCTGGGCACAAACCCCTGTCCTGCTGCTGCTGCTGCTGCTGGCCAAAGCAAGGGTAACCCTGGGCAGAGGTGTGAGGTGTGATTCACTGTGTCTCACTCAGACCTTCTTGACCAGACCATGGCTGCAAAGTCTGGCTCTGGGCACTGGTTTGGACAGACCTGCAAGGCAGCACAGCTGCTGCTAGGATATATCAGAGATATCAGAGATAATGTGAGATTTAATCCCATGCACAGCATGAAAAGCCCATGGGACATAGCTTTCCTTATGCTTTTGCATACAAGGCATCTGAAAAAAGAGGTTTTATACATCTAAAGCTGGGTGGCCCTATGCTGCCCATAAAAATATTTTTTTTTGTGCCCATGATTGACTTGTCTGCTGGGAGTAATGGTTCTTCCAGCTTTTTGTGGGAAAGCACACAACCAATAAGGACTTCCCCAGATGGGATATTAATATCAAAGTTGCAAGACAGCAGCTATTTATTTGCTATAAATTCACTGCTCCAAGAGATTGGAGAAAGGCAGCCATTGGTTTCCCAGCTTGAAGTCATTCACCACAAGTTTTCTGTGGTTTTGAGGATCTCAAAATCCAATTAGTGTCCAGGGCAAGTATGGATATTTTGGAGGCACCTGGTCTTGACAAAAGACCAAAAAATCCTGGGTGGGATTTTCCAAATTCCTCATACTCGATGTCAGACATGACACAAAGTGAGTATTTTAATCAGGCAGAGGGACTGTTGAAGTAATGGGAAGAAGGGACAGAGATGATGTGGAAGAGCCAGCAGATTTTGCAGTGACTCAATGGTATTTGTAATTAATTTATCATTACTATATGTATCTTATTCTCTTATATCTGCATTTTTATCCCAGTTTCATATTTGTGGTTATTTCAGCTCCTCACAACCAGCCTTTGACATGTTCAACTGGCATTAGCCACGTCTGGGAATGCAATCAGTTTAATGATGTTTAAGGGGTTCCTATAAGGGACCAGCACACAACATATTTTGCTCACAAAGCCTTCTCCTCCCTGGGATGAACAGAGCAGCTCTCTTTGGCTCACGTGCACATGCAGGGGCAGAAGATCCTCAGTGTGCTGGTACCCATTCCCACCCCAGCTCCCCACTCCATGTCAGAGTGTGACAAGTGAGAGGTTTGAGAAGTACCAGAAAGAAGGTGAGGCTACTGTGATTCAATTGTGAGACATGATTAAATATATATATATCAAAGAGAGCTATTAATTCTGGTGCTCATAAATGGTTTCTTTTTATTTTCCCATATAAAACCTAATTTGCTTCATTTTTCATTGTCTTTTCCAGCTCCATGTGAAATCCACAGCCAGCAATTGATCCTCATTCCCTTCTGTCAAATAGGTGGCATACTGAACAATTAAGGTTTCTGTTTATAGTAAGCTCAATGTCTAAAAGAAGAGGCTTCATTTTAAAATAATCTGGAAAATCAGAGGACAGTCTGGTGTCTCATAGAAACCAGGCCTTACTTTGTAATATAGTAAAAGCCTTCCCTTTTTTTAGGACAATGAAATAAATTTTACCACTCACCACTTTTGATTTTCATCATTTGCAATTGCTGGGGGAGGTAATCTACTTTCTATTGTCCCAATCTGAGGTGATCAATGGTATATCATTATCTAAGAGGGTTTTCTTTGCTGTTAGGAATCCTGTCCTCAAAGAATACCACCCTCTCTCAGTGGAGCCAGTGTCAGTAGTGCCTGCACTGTGTGCCACTCCAAAACCAATTGCAAAGCTGTTACCAGGAGACAGACAGTGAAAAAAACCCTGCACATGTACTGGTGATTCTCTGCACCTCATTTCGCTTTCTAGAGCTGGCTGATTCAAAACCAGCCCACACATAATCTGAAAAAGCAATTTTACTTATTGTTGACTTACTTAAAGTCTTAAACAGCTGAACACAGCAGTAACAATTTAAATTAAATTATAATGTATGATATATAGGAAATAATATTGCTGATTAGTGACCACATTAGTCCAAAATATGCTTTTTCAACTCAGTTATGAACATTTGGAGACATGTCTTCCTCTCAATTTGAGCATGAAAAGGGGAAAAATTACTAAACTTGAAGTAACCTTGTATGAATGGCAGATGAGATGCAAGTGAAACATGTTGCAATAAATTAATATACAATTTGAGTTCTATAATTTTCCATTGCATTAATTTGTCTGAATATATTTAGAGCACTAATTTAGACTGGAAATTAAGGCTGTTTATGGCAACTGCTGCATGTTGATGGAAATATCGTTTCATGTGCTATTTTTTAAAACCATGTCATTGACTTTTTAAAACTGCTTCAAAGTTAAATGCACAAAATTCCTTTAGCAAAATGTTTTGCCATACAATTAAAACATAAAAGATGAGAAGTTAAAGGTCTTACATATTTATGCAAAAGTTTCAATTTTTCCAAGAGCAATTTAACTGACCTGAAGTTACTTTTATAGAAAGATGCTGTCAGATGTAGTAAAAAAATCTTAGCTAAATCTTGCTTTTCCACTATTTTCAGTTTGAAATTCTACATTTATTGATATATGCACAAAATTATTTTTTGGCATTTTAATTTTACAAAGCCTAATAAAACCATCCTATGGTTATAGAATAAGAGCAGAGTCTCAGGAAACTCTGTGAGAGCTCTGATTTAATGTTTCACTCCTGGGAGAACATACTGAAATTGCATATTTTCCTTCATAGTGCCCATGGACTGTGTGAGAGAATTCTTTGCCTGTGCACTTATAAGTGGGTGGACTTTGTTCTACCATTTCCTTTCCCATTTCATCATGAGTAATGCCAACACCTTTGCAAAATCATTACCTCTTGGAGGAGACAGAGTTAAGTCCAGTTTTATCCAGATCAGTGATGGATAGCGCAGAAGTGTTCATGTAAGTGAGTCAAATTTTGCCAGTGTCCTGGGTGTCCAGGGGAAACAAATGATCCCTTCCTGCCAGGACACCTACCCCAAGAGCTGTTGCTCAGCCCCAGGAGAGGACAGACATGTTTTGCCTGCTCCTAGAGATAAGTAGGAGTGAGGAGGAGAGGGGAGGCAGATAGCAGATTCCTGCTCCTGCAGTTCTTGGTGCTGGAAACCAACAGACTCCAAAGGTTACCCACAGTGGTAGGGAAGGCTGGGGTTGTCTTCAAAGAGAAAAGCAAGAGGGTGGGTGTTTGAGGAGAGAGAAGGAAACAGCACAAGCTGTGGGGGAAGAAAGCAAATAATGGTAATAATAAAACTCTCAAAATGAAATGTCAATAGTTGTAAAATTGAATGCTGTTCCTAAAGTAACAAGTAAGGCTTTGGTACAGTTAAAACTTTCATTTCACTGAGAGAGAGGAGTGGAATGAAAGAAGTAAATTTCATTAAATACAGAGAGAGGTTTTAGCCTGTGTTTTCAATTGTTGACTGAAGGGGTGCTCAGAAGAAAATGAAAACCTGAATAACTCTGTGGAAGGTTCTTGAATACACATCTCCTCTTTCTAATTGAAAATCATCATGGCAAAGCCTCTGGCTGACGGGCAACTCTTGGAAAAGTAGCAACTGAATCTGAGTGTCACTGTTCCTGATTGCCTCTTCTGATATGCTTTACAATGTGCAATAAAAATAAATACATAACTGGGCAGGACTGATGACTGGTAATTACTGGCATGCAGATCCACAGGCTGCAATTGCATGACCATTGCACTGTTTGTAAAGACAATGTTTGAAATTGTTATCCATTACATACAGGTACTACAGTACCCTAAAATGAGAGAAATGCAGATATTGCTGTAAGCAATTAACAAATACGAAGTTTAGCAGAGATATTATTCTTCATCCTAAAGATCTGCTCCATTTTTTTTTTTTGTGGTAAGTTATCTTCTATTTTCCCTCTCTTTTTACACTGAAAGTCATTTAAAATTACTTGAACGTGTTTAAAAAGTGGTTTGATTATGGAAAGAAGGAGAACTTAGACAAGTGCTTTGAAAATGCTTAGAAATGAATCATCACTTTCAAACAGATTAAACTCTCATATTCTGCCTCCTACACTTATACAAATAAAAAAATATTATACAATTCCTTCCACAAACTGCATTTTAAAAACATTTGGAGCTCTCATGAGCCATGATATTCCAGTTGAAAGGTTGTTGCAAAAGTTCATTTTTGTTTAGATATTCTTTCTAATCCTTAGAGCTATGTTTAGATCTTCCTTCTAATTTCTAGGATGTAAGTAATTAATATTTGTTTTCATGTCAGTTTGTTTTGTGACTGGGTAGTTCTCTTCCCTTCCTGCAGTTAATAAGTGAGTCACATCCTTTCTAATCCTTCTTTTTAACAGCCAACACAATTTTTTTCTGGTATGATAACCTGGGCATCCCTAGTCATTCAAGCAGTTTCCTCTGCATCTACCTGGCTTAAAAGTGGAAAAGTGGTGGTTCAGAGGACCCAGTGGCCACACATTTAGGAGGTTTCCATTTTAGTCTTCACTCAGTCTCTTTCTGTGAGCTGAATGCCTGTTAGCAGTCAGGGCATTTTCAATGTGCCTTTTCAGTCTATCTTCCAGTTTAGTTTCTCCTCCATGAATCAGCTCCATGTGCTCTTTGACCACTCTGTGGTGTGAACCAAGGTCAGCAATGATCCACTTAAAAAACACCCACCTTGTCCAGGCCAAAATGCTGTTGCTGACAGTCCCTGATAGCCCCACTGGACTTTCTCGAGGAACTGGGATTTAGAACTGTGTCCTTTTCCAAAACTCTTCAGTCTCTGTCATGTGCTAATTGTTTGTTGCCCTCCACAGCTATCCATTATAATGAATAATTGGGTTTTTTAATGGAAAAGAGAATGCAAAGGCTGCCATAGGTGATTTAAAAGTATGGCCCTTTTTATTAGCCTAAAAGTATTGAGATTCTATTTTTCTCATAGAATAAAACAATTAATAGAAAATTAATTTTTAATAGGAAACAATTTTAACAGGAAAGTATTGAAAGGAGTGATCATTTAGACACTTCAAATAAACGTGCTTTTCAGTTTTTGTTTTAAAACAAAACTCAGTTTCTTTGTTGGTTTTTTGTTTTGGATTTTTTTTTTTTGTTTTTTTGTTTTGTTTGGCTATTCCAGAATGGCATGATCTTACTTGGTTCTAAATGTGTTGAAAGGCACATTAACCAAGAGAGGGGAAAAAAAGGAGCTATATATAGTTTTACTGTCCCTTTAGGGAGTCATTGCTTCAGCTTCATTAATATGCATTTTAGCACAATCTAATTTACTCATATGGCTGGCCCCAGGTGTTTGGAAAGGCAACCAGAGGAAAATCAGATCATACTAAAATTAGAGGCAAGAAATATTGAATGCCTTCCCTTTTAGGTCCTTGAAAGCCACATATTAATTATAACTGGATGAATTTATGAAAACTAATACTATGAACAGGTCCAATAGCAATTATTTTTGAAAAATCATCTTTACCAATAAGTGTAGTATGGTCAAAGTGCAGGGAAAATCTTCTATTAAAGAATATATTATATACTTTCCCCTCCAAACATTAAATTTTTGGTGCAGTGTCCCTGTGGCATCCTTCTGATATATATTTAATCACTGAAAATCACAATGAAAACCCTTATTTCGTGTATGCTGTTTTTAGAATGGTTTCAAATGGGGCACTAGAATTTGATGGATTTGGCAATTTTTTCTAAGAATGCATCTTTACTGGATTACAAAACACCAAGGCCAGAAACACTGGTGAGGGAAAAGTGAGGAGGTGTGGGGAAAAGAGGTTGAAAAATTCTCTCTTTGTGATCTGATTAAAAGCTTCATGCTTCCATGATGCCAATGGGAAGCTTTGGCGAGCAAGTGTTCCCAGCTGGTCTCTGAGCTGCTGACGGGGTGGAGTGGGTCAGTAAAGGGGCTTTGTATATTGTTTTCCTAAGTGTCATTTTGATTTGCAGCAGCAAGTGTAAGCAAAGCAATGTCAAACACATCATCCCTGAAGGTGCCTTTGCAGCAGCGCTCGTCGCTCTGCCCTTGCCCGCGCGCTCTGAACTCCTGCCTGGGGAAGAGACTATTTCAGAATCAGTCTTTAGGGGTTGAACAGCATGAATTACAGTGCTAGCAGGCTACTGAGGAATGCATATGTTATGAAAACACTTAGTCATCTCTAGTAAGATTGTGATCTGAAATATCTGACCTTCCCATGATTCAAAAATAGCGAGGCTCCAGCACAGAGGACAGTCACCACACGAGCAGCAGCACGGGGCCTCCATGACCTGTGCTTGGAGAGGCAGTGCTGACCAACAGAGCTGCTCCACCCTGCCATCCGCACCCAGGAGACAGTCGACAAGGCTTCACTTCTCTCTGGGCTTCATGTATCTCACCACAGGGTATTCTGAGGAGTTTTATTCCTCTGGACAGGAATTTGGTAAGAGATCCCGTTATTTCAGCTTGGACACAAATTTTCCAATTTGGAAAGGAGAGCAGTTAGTTCTGTTTCAGGTAGGATGTGATTTCAGGAGATACCCCACTGACATGTACTCACATGCACATCTTTGGATGTTTGTTGACATACTGCTCCTTACTCCTCAGTGGAGTGCTATGGACAAACGCTACTTTGATGTGATAAGCAGGGTGACATTAAAGGTGAATACTAGAGTTCACTATTAAGAAGGAACTTAAAATATACTTACAGAAAGGAATGGAGTCTCCACAGAGGGTGTCATTTAAGAATAGTCCATCTAAAGAACATTCCCCTAAAGCAAAACATCAAAGAGAGGATAGGAAATATGTTTTAGGCTGCAATTCTGGAAAGAAATCAAAGTCGTATGAATTTCATTAAATCACCAAGGAGTTTAAGAAGTAGATTCGAAATGCACATGAAAAATATTGCAGTAAGTGAAAAATAAAGTATCCAGTGGCCGGAGAAAAATAGAGAAAAGAAGGTGATGAAAAATGATTATTCAGAAGTAACTTAGGGAAAGAAGTTACCCCGATGGATAGGAAAACATACCTATGGGAAGCAGATTTTGGTCCTATCTGGCCACAAACTCAAACAAAGTCTATTCCCAGAACCAACCCACATATAAATATGATCCTTTAACCTTGGCAAACTAATAGGACCTTATAAAAAGAAAGAGAAATTGTTGAATCAATTTCCTGTCTACATGCATCGTTTCTCCTAGACTAAGGCAATGAGCTCATTTACAGGAATGAGAACATTGCCTTTAATAGTTTAACTACCTGTTAGCAAAAGTACATGCTTTTGCAATGTGTCAACAAACCACCCTTCTCCAAGTGTCTCAGTAACATTGCTGCATTAGAGGAATGACCACAAGTCTTAATGAGACGGAGATTTGGTTTGCCATGGCACTCCAGCATCCACCCACACACAGCTGCAACCCGTGGCCATGTGTGCAGGATAAACTCTGACTTGGGGAGTAAAAACCCAGGCATGAAGAGGGCACACAGAGGGAAACAGCATCCTGGTGCAGAATGAGCCATGGTCAGAGACCAAGCGCTTGGCAAAAGGAACTGAATGAGGCCAGGGCCTGGCTAAGTCCCCTTCCACAGTGCCAGCAAACCTGCAGCAAGGCCCTTCCCCTCAGCCAGCTGCTCTCCCATCTCTACAGCTGGGCTGCAGCTTCTGGCTGGGGAAAGAGAAGGAATGTAGGGGTAAGGAGAGATTGGATTGGGGCTAGAAGTAATGGCTGGGGTGTCATGTGACAATTAGTGCTTTAATTGCGGGAAGAAATAAAGTACTTGAGCAATGCTAATTATGTCTCTTCCACAAGACTTTTTGGATGAATAAAGTCACAGAAGAACAAGAGTATCCTTCAAATGATATTCTGTGTGTCTTCATTACATATGGTGCCACTGATATATGTGTTTTTGTACAAAAAATTGCATCCACTAACAAGATCCGCTTTTGCCAAGAGTGTGTTGACAGGTAATGGCTCAGGGAGTTGCAGAGAAAAATACCTGGATGTCTCAGACCATGAATCTATACTTACACTATCCTTTGAGAAATTGTTAAGTGTATGTAATCCTGAACACTGGAGTTTTACCTAAGGATGTACCATCAATGTTGTACTTAAAAACAGGTATATTCAAGGAAATCCTGATATGTACAATAGGCAATTATGGTTTCTGTTCATTCAGAAAGTTGAATTCATGAAGAATCTAAAAGATGAGCTGCCTCTGGAGCACTCAGGGTAAGTGCTGGACTGGTTAATGAAGAAGCAGAACAGGAAGAAAAAGTGGAACAGACAGACTGTGGCTACTTAGTCTTACTTAGGTATGGAAAGGAGTTTGTGCCTAAATTATACCATATTTAAGCCTGAGTTGTACACATTTACCACTTGGGTAAGAAATTATCCATCTAGAATTAACTGTGTGTTTTTGTGTATATAATTGCATGATTTTGTTGCAGACTTGGGAAAAGAAAATTTTTTGGGTTCTTGGCTTTACTGGCCCTGAGGAACCCACGCCAAAAATTTACATCCATAACTAAACTATGCAACTGTTATTATTAGCTAGTCGTGCTTCACTGAAGTCTGAAATTCTCTGCTTGGCACATGCCAATACACTGTGAATGGATATTACTGTGATCAGCTCAGTTTACATTGTGTCTAAATCATCTTTGCAAAGAGCATTTTTGCCTTATCCTGGCTGAGAGTTCCTCAGGCACCTAAATACAGGCATCTACTTCACCTGGACATGTGCAAAATATATTCCCTGAAGAATATCTATTGCAATCCAGAGTTAAGGGGACTTCTCACCTCAGTTCACCCCTCAGATGTGCTCTGAAAATCCTAACACCTAGAAAAATATAATTAGAAATGGGAGCTGAGGGTCATCAAACCCTCTGCTAGCACCAGGCTGGATGAGTTTGTATCTATATCCAACCTGTAGCTCAAGAATTCTGGTGATGGAGAATTTATTGTTTCCCCTGGTGAGCTGTTCCAGTGCATATTTACCTTGCTGTAAGAAAATGTGCCTTTTATCTAGCCCAACTATCCGATTAAATCCTCCTATTTCTTGTCTTACCACCCCAGATATTGATAACAGATCCTACCCACTTAGCAGCAGTGTTTGAGATACCCATATTTCTAATAATGACTTCCACCAACAATCCCAGATCTTCCATAACCTTCCTTCTAAATTCTGGATTTAAGCCATGGCATCATTCCCACTGTTACAGTGTTTTCTCTGTTCGGTTCTTCCCATTCCCAGACTGAGATGCCAAAAACTCCACACTGAGCAGAGCAGTTCAGTTTTGAGAACCCAGCACTGAATGCTTGAGACAAAATCCAGAGACTTCACAGAAAATATTGTTATTTAATTCATTATCAACATGGTCATACTTATAGGCGACATTTGGAAGCACTTACCCAGGGACAGGAAATTCTGATTTTTACCCATTCCTGCATTTGTAGCTGTTTGGATCCACACTGTCCCTCTACCTGGAGAGTGCTCTTTTTTCAGCTGGTTCAGTTAGCTCTGCCTTCAGCTGTAGTTGAATCACTCTGCAGCTAGAAAAACATCCACTTGGACAAAGAAAAAAGTTTCAGGATGGAAAAATGCAACCTAATTATTATGACATTGGTATGGGACTGGCTTCTGGGAATAGTCTCTGGTTTCCATCTTTATTTTTATGGTTGGCAGTCCTCAATTTACTCTAAGAAGCTCTAATACAGGGCAAACTGAAGAGGACAAAACATGTTGCAAGGGTTTACTCTAGTTTGTCAGACAGGGTACAGGACTCGTATTCAGGTTCCATTTGCACCATTATTCTCATTCCACATCACTGGAGGAGGCATGCTTCTGCTTCATGGGAGCTGCAATAGGTATGATTCATTTATAATAAATAAAATTCAAGCATAAAAGCTCATGCATAGATACTTACAGAATAAAGACCAGAGTTTAAGTTATATTGAATTCACTAAGATCATAATTGGAATTACCTTTCTTTAGAATAACAACAGCCTTGGAATAAGAAATCACTGAATAAAAATTTCCACTTTAGGCAAAGGAAAATTCTGTCACACATATTGTGGGCATACATATCGGCAGGGATGCATGTGTGTCTGCAAGAGAGACCTGAATTATAACCTGAATTAAAATGATAAAAATAGAAGGAGCCTGTTTGTCAGAGGTAACATAAAGAGACCTCCTTAGGCTCCCAGTAATGCACACTATGGTTTAGCAGCAGCCTGCTCTGTTTTGAGCACCAGTACATCATCACCCTGCATTACAGTGCTTCCTATCTCATTCTCCCCTCATTTCTCAGACATACCTCTTACCATTCTGCCTTTTGGGTCAGTCATGCTGCTTTTGCACATCATCCTTTTGTTCTCAGCTAAGAGGATTTATTCACGATGAGAGGAGGAATTACATATTTGGTTTGGGTATGGAGTGTGACTTGCCAACACAGTGCCCTTGCAAAAGCCCCTGTTAATGATCTCTGTAATGTAACCAATAAACACTTGATTTGACAGCAGGATAAACAGAAGTGTTTTCATCTTCTTTTCAGCTGCAAGTTTGAGGGTGATCACTTGATGAGGTCAGATGGGCACAAGAAAGAACAAGCCACAAGTGAAAAGAAGTTGAAATTCAACATTAACAAATTATTTTAGCCATCATTAGAGTGACCTAATTATGTAAGATGATTTTGGTACCAAATCAGTTTGGTTGGCCAGCCAGGCTATGGCAGGTGTTCTGCCATCAGATTCCTCCCATGTTTCTGGGATTTCTTACACACAGAGGCTGCCAGGCTCCACTGCCACATTGCCATGCAGCAGGTGGGATGGATGGTCCGCAAGGGCTGCAGCAGGTGGGCAGTGCTGTCTCCAGAGGAGGAGGAGGAAGAACCTTTAAAGCAGAAGTGAGTTAATAGGCATTAAGGTTCTTTTCTATAACTGAGTCCTGCAAATTTCCCCACTTAGAAAGCAAACACAGGTTTGATTTTCCTAGCATGACAGTAACGGGGAATGGCAAGTTCTGTCTTTGCATTTGTGATAAGGCTCTTGCCCTTAGCAGCCTGGCCTGAGAAAAACCAGGAGCATTTCTGAGGTGTATATATAGTGGTGGGCTACGTGAAAGGGAAGTATGTAATCCAGAAATCTTATTTGTATTTACAAATTTTTTATTCAAATTAGCATTATTATACAGCCTTCTCAAAATTATGCATATTTAATGGTAGTTTCTTTATTAGGTTGAAGAGGTAGTTCTTACAGGAATTAAGAAAAAACCACAGTTCTTAAAGCTCAAGCAAAAAAACTTTAATGGGATTTCCAGTGCCTGAATGAGTTGAGAATCCACCAGCATGTGTCCGAGCCCACGTGAAACATCAGGGAGAAAACCAAGGGAAGCTGCTGTCCTGCAGCTCGGATGAGAGGCTTGCCACCAGAGGGAGTCGTGGGAACACAGTAAAAGGGGCTGCTCTGGCACAGGAGGGGTCAGTAGACATTTCAGCCAAAAGGATGCATGATCAAAATTTTCTCTTTAGCCACAGCTAATTTTTGAATAATTCATCATGCAGTAAAAATCAGCTTACAATTTTTGCTTTTGGCTACATGTGGGAAATTTTCTTGCTAAAAATGCAACCTTGATGTTTTGTATTCAACCTTCATAATTTGGGTGAAATATGCACTTACTGAATAAAACAAAATTGCTAATTAAGACACACAGATTTCATGCTTGAAAGTACAACAACAGAACTGAAAATAAAGACATAATTTAAAATACCATGTAAAATTTCACAGACTTAGTATAAAAATTGTGGTAATCTGAAATTTTTCTGGCAACACCTTTGCTGGTGATAAAGCAGATCACATCTGATTGCTGTAATGGTTCTAGATTGCTGATAGCTCTGACTGAGCTACAGAACATCATGCAACAAATAGTCTGGCTCTGGAGATGATTAGAAGGTGGAAGAAATGCAGCACTGTTATTGAAGAATTATTCTTTTGACTAGATTCAAAGTTTAAAGAGGTACAGAATCTATTCAAAATAATACTGAAGCACTTTATACTGCCCATATGGTTTGAAAGTGCTTACAAGAGGCAAAAAGAGAATTATATGACCTGATGCTTAGCAAAAGAAAAACAAGTCTTCAGAGAAGTTTATCCTTTTAGTTCCCTCTTTGGTCTAATGTGCTATGCTTCAGCTCCTGGTGCTTCTGATAAATGCTTTTGTATGGAATGTATGTACACCCCTCCCTGAAGTGACAAACCTAACACAATTTTAGGAAGCCATTCGTTGCTCACTTAAACTCAGGTTCCCACTGCTGCACATGGTTAAGTGCTGTGTATCAGAAATTGAAGAAACAGCAGACTGGGAATGAACTCAATAAAAGAGAAACATCAGTTTCAAGCCCTGAGGGTGCCCACAGATCCCCCACAGTGCTTTGTGGCAGGTACTGGGTGGAATTAGGTTATCTTAGATATATGTAATAAATAATATGTATAAATGCCTCTGCTTTTCCCTGCTTGCTGCCTATTCTCCCTTTTACTAACCCACTCACTGCTCCTCCTCTAGTACTTACACAATTTTTCTGCGGCTCAGCCAAACCAAAGTTCATTTCAAGGCTAGAGCATGTCACAGGAGAGGTGCTGATGAGTCTTTAAAGTATTCATCTCTTTCACTGAGGGTGAATTCTTTATAAGCTTTAGATTTCCTGTCTTTTGGGAATTGTGACATTTTCATTCAGACAGACCAAACATCCTTATGATCTTTGCAATTTTCATCATCCTTTTCCCTTCAGCTTACAAGAAATTCAATGTCTAGGGCTTGTAAAGACTGAAATAAACCACAAAGATTTTACTTCCTGCCTTGATTTTCATACCTATCAGAATGGAGCTGTTCTGGTAGGAACCAAGTAACTCTTGAAATTATGGCAGCTATAGAATACCACCTGTTCATAAACACAAATGTAATAATTAAGGAAAAGATATTTGTAAAAGTTTTATTTTTACAATTTTCATACTTGTGAGAAAATTGACAAATAATTAAACATATATTAGTTTAAATTATAAAATATTAAAATGGAATTTATAATTTGTCTCAACTATGCTGTTATTATTATTACTTGAGACTATTGATACAATCCTTCTTCATTTTTCTGGGGAAGCAATGTGGAATTTTTCATTAGGATCCATGGAGGGAATTTCATCACAGTTTGCAGGAGTAGAGGGGAACCTAGTTTGCTGTTTATTTTAGAACTCAAGCAAACTTTGTACTGGAGAATAGCAGAATCTGCAAAGATCCGTGATGCTCCTGTACATTCCTCACTTTCCTGCTTTTTGTTCTTTGCTCCAACAGATTGTCATGGGATGCATCTGTACATCACAGCTTCTGCGCTTGGTGGTTTTCAGGGCTTTTGTAGCACATATCTAATGAAGTTTTTGCCTTCCAGAGCTCTAGATATACTTGTGGAGGGAAGGAAAATGACTTGACTTTTTTGGAAAAAATCATTTAAAATTAGTTCAGCACACTCAACAGTGCTAATGTTCCTCCATAAGCAATGTTAAATACAGTTATTGTCCTAACCTGCAGCTTTGGATATTAAGAGGTATGTTCACACTATTTCAAATTGTACACATGCAAAATTCTGGCCCATTTCAGTTTTACAGGTTCAAAATATACAACAAAACTTGCACCTGTGCAGGTATTTAAAGGATTATTTTACTTTAAAATGGATCATATTATTTTTGGTTAAACGTCTTCTGACTATAGTTTTATTAATTTTTAAGTGTTAGTAAAGTATATTTTACTATTTTTAACAGAAAATTTATTTAAATTTATTAAATTTAATTAAATCTAAGTGAAGAAAAATGGCTCATCTTTATGGGATAAAATTCTCAGTTCAACTATAATTTTGAATCGCTGTAGATTTGAATGCTAAATATCCATTTTAATGTAATATTTTTCATATCAATATTTTCTAATGTTCTTATGTAAAACAGTAGGTGTTCCAATATTAAGGAATCATTACTTCTGCATAAATATAATTCTGATTTTACATCTTTATCCCTGTTTAGAGTAAAAGACTGTGAAATATAGTGTTTTCCACTGATCTACACATTCTGTTTTCTTACATGTTTTATTTCACTGTTTGAAAGATGCCACTAAAACCAGTTCAAACCTGATACTGTTCCATATCGTGAGCAGGAAGTTCATAATGATATGCTTGGTGCTTCTAAGCTTGAAGACCATGAGTCAGATTCTGTACAGTGCTTAGATTTGTAAGTACTTTTTAAAAACATGACTAGAGCAAATCCTTTACCTTTAGTAATATTTTAGTCAACACAAAAATTTCAACAATTAAAATGTTACTTCCAAAGCTCATTATTTCCCCATATCAAATGGGAAATATACAGATTAGAGAGGGTTTTTTGTGTGTTTCCTTCCAATTTAGTAAGAAAAACAATGTAGAAGAAGGGCCATTTTCAGAGCTGATTAGAGAAATCTCAGATGTCAGGGAATATACAGTTCTTTTAAGAAAAGAAGAATATTAAGTAGCCCTTGAGCAGCACTACAATGTGACATTTTTAAAAGGAACTCATTTGGAAAAAAGTAAAGAGCAGATACTCAGAAGAGACTCAGAAGAGTTTAGCTATTATGCATTCCTATCATCTGGAAAAGGTGATGACTTTTATTCTTATCCACTACAAAGTATTCCTCAGCAGAACCAAATCCCAGAAAAACAGATGTTGTTTTCGAGGTCTGTCTTCTTAATTCTTCCTTTTTATTTTCAGTAGCATTTGTCATTTGTCATTCTTAGGGTATTGCTTCTAATCTTGGAAAATTAAGCAAGGTGTTAACTGCTGAGAAGAAATACAAATGCTCATGGGAGGAGAGAGGCAAAGAGTTACAGATCCACTCATGAACAGCTCTTGGGTACTAAAGAGCAGTTTCCAGTGGCAATGAGGTGAATATGTTGAGCATTCTTTGCAAGAAAAGCCTCTGCTGTATTTCAGAAGCATTTCTACCCAAAAGGCTGCCTGGAAAAAATCTCCATAAAGATGCTTTTAGGGCAATTGCTTCTGGTGTTTCCTATAGGAACTGGATTTTGTGCAGCTGCAAACATGCACAGGAGCTGCTCTCAGTTCTGGCAGACATCCATGGATGACTTCCTCAGGACCCTAAGCTGCTGCATTGGAGTGCTGCTTTGGATCCCACCTCCTATGAGAAGGACTGAGAGAAGTGTGGCATTCACATTCTCTGAAAAATCCCTCCACCCAGGATTTTTCTCCTGGGAAGCTGAGGAGCCTCAGAGAAAAGCAAAACAATTCTTATCTCATTTGCTTCTCCTGTGTTTTGCTCCTTTGGAATATGTTTGGAGATTGTTTATCTACAGGTGATTGTTTATTTGGATTGTGGTGTGAGTTGTTTTGACTCATTGGCCAATTGGGGCCAAGCTGTGTCAAGATTCTGGAAAAAATCACGAGTTTTCATTATTAGATTTTTTAGCCTTCTGTAAGTATCCTTTCTGTATTCTTTAGTATAGTATAGTATTCTTTAATATGTATAGTATCATCAAGTAATAATGATACTATAGTAATGATACTAAAGTAATAATTAGCCTTCTGAGAACATGGAGTCAGATTCATCATTCCTGTCTTCATTGGGACATTCCCAGCAAATACAATAAGAGAAGGACAGGATGGACCTGCAGAGGCATTCTGTGTAATTCCCAGCCTAGTGGGGGAGTGGGACAAGGGCTTGTGTACCTGGTACAGTTGATACCTCTCACAAGCACCACCTGTTGTAAATAACCTTCCCTTATTCTGACTGAAGGCTATACATGTAGACATATAATACATATATAGCAGCTGCATAGCATGTTCCAAAATAGTATGCCCATTTTCACCACTGTTGAGAGGCAGAACAGCTTACTTGGATCCATTGCTGCTGTGTGAAACCATGCGTTTGATTCTCATTCAGGATGCTCTAAGAGAAATCATACAGGAATTCATATGAAAACTGGGCAAATGTGAGAACAATTAAGTTCATTTTGTGCAGTTATTTTCTGAATGTAGAAAAATGCAGATCACCTCCTGCTGGCTTTGGATTATTCAGCTGATGTATAACACCTTTGTGGAAAGCTGCAGTCTGCTGAAGTGACTCTAGGCAGTCTCAGCTTTTAAAATTTGTCTTGCCTGTGTACTTGCAAAGATTACAAGACAAAGTTTTACAAACCTGTACCTATCCTTGATGGCTTAAGGAAGAAAAAAGCCCATATGTCTATTTACTAAACTGAAGTGGCAACATCTTCTCTGCACCACTTCAGGGCTTTATATGAGAGAAATTACAATCCCTCCTTGGAATGAAAACCTTTCTCTGGTTAGGTATCACTAGATTTACTAAGGGCTACATTTCTTCTCTTTGTTTGTTTTGTTTATTTCTCCTGCTGCTCTGGAGAAAGGGAGCATGGAAACAGATAATATGAACTGGTATATGAAGGAAAAAAGGAAAATATCATTCTCTATTTCTCCTACAGAGTTCCCCATTGCCCAGCCACATTCCTCAACCGGATGCAGAGAATATTTTAGCCTGATGAAGACATTTTGCTGGTAGAATATAGAGGTTAAGACTGATATAGTTTTCTAATACAAAAACTTAGTCCTTTTCATTTCCTGAGAAAATGTTATTTTTCAGATTGTGTGTGTTTCAGAGCAAGTTTGCTCTTTGATTTACAAAGACAGAGGCTAAGCTATGAACAAGCTTCTCATGTCCTCTCAGATATGCACCAAATACTGTGCCCTTTGAGGATCACCAAGCAAAGACACAGTAGACTGGGCAATCTGATGTAGATTCTACCTCCCAAACATGATGCTCCTGCATTGTTATTGCATGGAGAATAGATGGGTGTTTGGGATTACCTTCCCCCTCCAGCAGAATTTTTCCAGGAATGAAGCAACTTGGTGTATGACAGAATTTTGTCTTGGCATAAGGTGAGTTGGAAGCCTACTCTTTGTACACATTCTGTGAAAGAAGAGGAGCACGAGGCTGTATTTGCTAAGTCAGATGACAAGAAAAGGACGCCCGAGTAGAAATTCTACAAATTACCTATTTTTCATAATCATCAGGAACCTACACCTTTGATTGCCTGTAGTTTATAATTTTGTAAACAATCCATGGGAAAAGCCCTTGACCAGTGTCTTAATTAGACCACTTGTGTTTAGGTGAATTTTAACAGGAGTTCAGCATGAGTGATTCTTTTGCAAAGTTCGAAGCTTGAGAAAGTGGCATTTAGTCTGGAGCATTTCATGAGCTCTAACATTGTCTAAAATCTCAAGAAGTTTTGTCTTTCTTTTGTTGGAAGCTGCCTTGGGTAGAGTGCATTGGAGGGTAAGGTGTTAGCATGGTTAGCACAGACCCAGGAGAACCAAGTTCAATATTCAGCTCCAATATAATCTTCATGATGACAGTTCATTGTTTCTGCTTCAGTTCATCATTTTTAATTCTTCTGAAAGAGAGATGAACAACATTCTAGTTTTCTTTTCAGGCCATAAGTTGTTCTACTCAGTCTGGGAGTCACTAAATGGAACAGAATGGCCTGAAAATATGGGAGGTTAGAGTGAGAAAATTTTATATCCCTGGGAAAAAGGGATGACACTACTCCCTTACTTAGAGCTGTAAGGTCTACTGAGATATCAGTAACTTGGCCCATAAAGTAGAATGTCTAAAAATAAAGTGTTCTGTTAAAAATCTGATACAACAACAACAACAGCAACAAAGTTTTTAAAATTGAAATCTCTAGTATTTGCTAGGGAAGGTGGCAAGTTTCAACTTTTTCAATTTCTGGAAATCCTGTATCAATGGCAATTTGACTACTTGATTATATAAACCAACAAACAAATAGTGAATACTTGAATCAGAAGGTTGGTCCAAATTTAATTGTACAAAAACTCATATTTTTAATACACATGTGGACTTTATATGATTTTCTCACCATAGCCAGGTAACTAAGAAAACAGCCATTGAAGCTGCAAAAAATCCAAAGAGTTTTGGTCTTAGTGAATCAATGACAAATCTTCTGTTGTGTCAGTGCAGCCTGAATTTCACTTACAAAGTGAACAGAAGTGTAGCAGATGAGAAAAAAGTATTGAGTTTTCATTTATTTGTATCAGTCACCATAAAAATTGACTTAGAGTCCAAGTTTACATTTTGTGAGGGTTTTTTTGGAAGGGTATAAAACATTTCAAAGCTTTTAACACATAAACATTCCCAGGGTTACTAGGTCAGATGAATCTGACAATCCATCTTACACTTTATTTTTCTCTTACCTGAGCTAAGTGACATCAGAGTTAGAAAAAAATATTAAAATTTATGTCTAAAATATGATTACTCAAAAAAGGGACCTTATTTACAAAGGCCCGAGAAAGGACAGCAAAACTGAGTTTATTATGATGCAATTCAAACCAAATTGATTTCTTTGTAATAGAATGAAGGATGGATGATTGGAGATCCCAGTCTAACATTGCTCATGGAAGAATGCTTAACATGAAGATGCTTGTCTCTCATCAGTTGTAGAGAAATGTACTCTTTAGTTTTGAGATGAAGAACTGCCTCTGCTGTGTCAGTAGCAGTGCAGCAGATGAAGGTGCACAAGTCAGCTTTCCCCCCTCTCCTCTTCCCTGGCCTCTACAGTTGTTCAAACTGCTGTTAGAAGAGTTTTTAGTCATGCAAAATGGGTGGCACCTCTCTCTCCATGTAATTGATAAAGAATGACTTGGCAGAGCATCAGAAAGGATTAGACATATCAGCTTTATAGCTCATGTCAGATATTCTTTGAGATGAAACTTTCACGTTTTTGAATAATATCCATCCATCCATCCATCCATCCATCCATCCATCCATCCATCCATCCGTCTCCTACTTTAACAGTAAGGCTGAGATTTGATGCAGAAAAACTGTGGGCCACAAATGAATCCTAAATATGACATTTTGCAGAGTAAGATGGAGGCCTAAAGGCATTGTGAGAGACATAGTCTTTGGTTGTTCACAACATTTTAATGACTTGACATGAATCTATGAATTTGCATGTGAGTTTAATACAAATAGAAGACCTGGCCCAAGTTTTAACTGTTTAGTGTTTGGGAATTAATTAATTTGTGAATTAATGTGCAGTTTTGACACTGTAATGGAAGAACATTCATAAAAATAAATTATAACAGAAACAAAATTCTGGGACTACTTTTGACTTTTCAATAATTTGAACATGACTGAAGTTTGCTGTCTTACCTTACATCATCAACATAACTCTCCCAGGAACTATTGCAGAGGAAAATTAAATTAAAATCCTTCATTAACACCTCTTTCAACTTATGGAAGATGGAATGAAAACCTATTCCAGACTCTTTTTTGGGACTTTGATTATTTCTGAGAAGATGTTACACTCCATATTCTGAGCTGTCTCTCACAAGTTAATTTCCAGCTGAGGAGCAGAAATGAGTATTTTGAACTTATAATCCAATATTTCTGGTTGTGGCCTACGAACCAATCAACAGTGATCTGAAACAATTAGGAAAACCAAATCAAACAGAGCATGTAACACGGTTCGGTTATACAAATTTGACTTGAACATGAGATACTTACTTGAAGCTGAAGAAAATTGCTAGAAAAAGATTCATAGGTGTAACTCTGTCCAGAAAATAGATTAACAGTTACATAAAAACATGTGGAGAAGGTACACAAATTGCTGAGTCAAAAGAACAGGGTTACCTTGCTTTTTGCAATATTCTATCAAAGTTATGAGACAACATTTAAAACATTCCACAGGTAAAACATGATCCACACATAATGATAAAGTTCTACAGAATTTAATTTGGAGCATTCCTCCAGACTTTGTTCTAACCCAGTGTATGGAATTTTCAATGATTTATCATAGTCCATTACATTCCAAACCTTTTAGAATAATTTCATTTGGTGATATTGATTATCAGTGGTCCCCTTGGTCTCTAATTATAATGCTGCAGGACTTGACAGCAAGTCAAGTGACAAAACCCTTCTCAGTGACAAAACCCAGCTCCACTGTGACAATGGGACAGTCTTTTTGAAAAACCCTGTTCTCATTAATGTTTGCTCCAGAACAGTATCCACATGCTGTCCTCTGTCATGACTGAATTGCATTTAGGGTGAAAGGATGAAACTTAATATGATGCAAAGACAAACAGTAAAATTCATCTTATTTGACAAATTTGTAATTTTACTTACAAATTTCATCTCCATATACTTACAATTGAACTTGAGTTTGCCAGCTTATCTCCAGGCTTTTGCAGAGTCCTACCCTAGCACGGGTATTGTGACCCTACGCAGTTATTTCTTCAGCAGATAGTAAGGTATAAGACAAAATAATGCAATAGATGTAATTTTTCCTTTAAAATTATATAAAAAGGTAAACAAATCCATCTCTTTTTAGGTAAAAACTCATACATATGTTTTAATTTAAACTTGTGTTTTCATCATTTTGAATTCAATGGAATTTTTCACATTGATGCTTCCCTGGGCTGGAGCTGTAAAGAAATGTGTGAGGGAAGATGTAAGCCAATATATGAGAATATACTGCTACCAGAATTTCAGTTGAATTTTCATGATAAAATATTACAAGCAAATAAAATAAGTAGAAATCTGTAATATCTATTGCCTAACCTTCATATCCAATATTATGCATGGTTTCTTCTTTTTCTGTTTAAATACAAATAATTTGATATTTTTAATAGGAGCTGTAATGTGTGCACACAGAACTTTTCAAAAGAGTCTCAGGAACATGAATTAAAGAATTATGCCCTTTGGTAATATCATGAAACACAGAATACAGTCTTTACCTTTATTTTGAAAATACAACTTCACACTGTCATGTCTTGTGGAGTTGGGTAAGCTGTTGGCATTAACATCCTGACAAAATGCTTTTCTGTAGAAACTTAACTAACCTTGAAAATGAAAAAAATGAAAAAAGGATTTTCCTGAGATTTTACCAGTTGTATCCTACCCCATGACACAAGTTTTGCATTTGAAAATTTTAGTGAACCTTAAGAAAACTAGTAATATGCATATTCATATTGTGACTGTAGTTGCAATTTCTGGAGATCATGCTAATATTTTTTTTCTGTGGTCTGTAAGACAGCTTGCCTTTCAGCAACCTGGGAAACTTTGTAGGTCTCAGGTATCACTTCATAGGAGTTTTCTTGAGTAAAGTAAAAGTTCCAACATTTAAGAGAAATGAATAGTTAAAATCAACAAATTTCAAAATGGTTATTTTCTGCCAGCACTGGGCAGATACCAAGCAGGGAGAGAAATAAATGGGGTCTGGTGTCTGGGACCTCCAAGTAAATGAGGTCATGCTTTCCATTTTACATGTGACAGAAAACACATGGATGGAGGGCTGGAAATGTGGGGGGATGTTCAAGGAGCAAAGCAGCATCCATGTATCCACACTGAACAACCAGAACATCACACACTCAGAAACAGTGTGGTTTTTTTGAAAATGTTGATTCATTTTCAAAAGTGTGTGTTTTCCTTGTCAATACAGAGCATACTGTAAGATGATTCTATTTCTAGACAAACAGATGCCAGTAACTTAATATATTTTTCTTAGGTTTCACATCTTATGCTGTGTTTGTGAAAGTTGTGCCCAGTTCCCCATGATGTTTTTGCTACTGGTGTAGATACTCTAAAAATAACATATGTGAGGGTAATACTCATTTTGGATTACCTTGTTGTTGGTTGAAATCGCATTAATCTTGTCTCTGGGTGCTCAAACAAATGTATGTAACTCCTTAGGAGCATAGTTATAATTTAATATCAACATCCTTTTAATAGAGGCCTCAGTTTTAATGAAAAAATGTAAGACTCTGAGGTGGATTTTTGGAAAAGACTAGCTTCTATTATTTTTCTCAGATAAGGATGACAGAATACAGAATAATACAAAACTAAATTGGTCTGGAGAAAGACAGAAAGGTGCACTGTGAACAAAAGCATGGATGAGTTCCAGATCTTGGACCCTGAGAGTGTTGTCTGCATTTCCTACCTTTACTGGGTGCTGTCCATTCAGGGAGGAACAGAGGCTGAGATGCTCTGTGCTATTGGCTCCTACACAACCTGGGTAAAATACAGATTTTGCCCACAGAGGGCAGTGACAGAGCCATCTCCTGACTTTGCTGGGAGAATTAATCCCCCACCAAGGAATGGTGGGGATGTGATTTTCACATAAGCACTGATCCCATGGGTAAATTGCTGTTATGTTAAATAAACCTTAACAAAAATCTCCTTTGTGTCATTCTTGTACATGGCACAATGTGTATGAATAAAATCTGTTTAACAAAGGTGTCTCTCTGTAGCCCATCTCTTTGCTGTGTTGCAATAAGCTTCTAATTTAATTGAGGATTTCTAAGTTAACAGCATTTTTTCATTTAAGGAAAAGGTGGTCATTTCCTGTCTTGAAAATATCTCACACTAAATTTCTTTCCCTTCAGTTAAGAGATACTTTTTGACATCTTTAATTCACTGATCTAATAATTTCTGACAGCATCAGTGTGCTTTAGCCATGGCATGCTGGAATTTCTATTGCTACTATTCTAAAATAGAATAGAATTTCATGCTACTATTTCTAAAAGTGTAAGGGAAGATGACCATCATTTTTTATAGTTGGAAAAAATAGGAATATATATTTATTTTAAAGGCATTTTAAAATAGTTGAGAAAATGCTGGTTGTCTTTCTTTTGAGAAAGTCAGGTGCTATTTCACAGAATCATAGAACTGTAGAATTGTTTAGGTTGGAAAAGACCTTTAAGATCATAGAGTTTAACTGCTAACCCTGCACTGCCAAGTCCACCTCTAAATCCTATTCCTGAGTGCCACATTTATATGTCTTTTAAATACCTCTAGGCATGGTGACTCAACCACTTCCCTGGGCAGCTTATTCCAGTGCTTCACCACCCTTTCAGGGGAGAAATTGTTCTTAATATGCAATCTAAACCTCTCCTGGCACAACTTGAGTCCATTTCCTCCTGTCCTATTATGGTAAAAACAAGGCAACCCAACAAGGGGAGAAATTATCTGGTTTTATATCAGAAGGCTAATGAATTACTTTATCATACTATATTATTCTATACTGTGTTACATCTAAACTGAACTTGCACAAGCACTCAACTTTACTCAACTGTACAGAGTGTTGTGACTGTCTGCTGACAGTCCCGACACACACACATAGATTCAATTGGTCAATGAATTAAAACATTCACACCAGAATCTAATTACTAATTCCCTTTAGGTAAACAAACTTCTACAATGCATTCTACTTGTTCTAAAACATAGGAGTAGTAAATGAGATAAGAATTGTTTCCTCTTTCTCTGTGGTTCAGAGAATGTGAATCCCAGAAAATATCCTTGGGAAGCTGGGCCCTGTTTTTCTCTGTGAAGAGAAATGTGGCCACATCCTGTTGCTTGCTATTGGAAGAAGAGGCCAAACCCCACCTTGCTGCAACTTCCTACCAGATAGATGTAGGGAGCAATGAGGTTGCCCCTGAGCCTCCTCTTCTCCAGGCTGAGCACCCCCAGCTCCCTCAGTCGCTCCTCACAGGATTTGTGTTCCAGACCCTTCACCCTTCCAGACCCTTCACCCTCCACTGTCCTTTCCTGCAGTGAGGGGCCCAGGACTGGACAGAGCACCTGAGGTGCAGCCCCACCAGTGCAGGGTACAGGGTGAGTACAGGGTGACAGTCACAGCCGTGCTCCTGCTGTGACACTATTGCTGTTCCAGGCCAGGACTGGGCACGCACTGGCTCCTGCTCAGCTGGCTGTAAACCAGCAGCCCCAGGCCCTTTTCCACTGAGCAAATTCCACTGGCACTCTGCTGCCAGCCTGAAGCACTGCCTGGGGTTGTTGTGACACAAGGGGAGGACCCAGCCTTTCTCCTTGTTGAACCTCATACAGCTGGCCTTGGCCCGTCAGTCCAGCCTGACCTGATCCCTCTGTAGATCCTTCCTGCCCTCCAGCAGATCAACACTCTTGCCCAACTTGGACTTCCCCAGTTACCTAGGGCTGCTGCTGAAGAGGTTTTGTGAGCTGTTCTGCCAGTTCCTCAGCACCCTTAGGTGGATCCCATCCAGCTCCATGGATTTGTTTGTTTCTAAGTGATGCAGCAGGCCACTGACCATTTCCCCTTGGATCATGAGGGCCTCATGATGCTCTGTCCCTGTCTTCCAGCTCAGAAGGGTGGACACTTCAATGGTCTTACCTTTAAAGACTGAAGCAAGAAGAGCATTAAGTAGCTCATCCTTTGTCACTCACTATGCTTCCCCCCAAACCCAGTGAGAACTGGAGATTCTCGTTGGGCCTCCTTTTGTTGCTGATGTATTTAAGGAAATACTTCTGTCACTTGCTGAGAACTGCTCTCTTAATGATACAGACCTGTGCTTTGTGGCAGAGTCTTGAACCTCAAAAAGATTAGGCTGAAAACACTCAGGTCCCTTTTGGAATTTGGGAAACCTGACTGTCTCAAAATTATGGCAAATTCTGCTGTTAAAAAAATACCATAGCAAAGAGCTTTCAGGCTGCTCTCTTTCTTTTATTTAATGCAATATTAAACCATCCTTAAAAATGCCTTTCAAAATCTTGCACAGGGGCAAGGGTTTTCTTTCTATTGTCAATATCTTAGCTCGTTAGGGGCTCTCCAGCCAGACATTTTGTGTTGTTTTCAACAGAATATTTTTTCACTATTTGGGACTCATTTAAATAACTCATGCTTTTAATGAGCAAAGATATCGAATAAGCAAACATGGTTAATGAAACCTAGTCTGACAACATTCCTATCAAGGAAACAAAAATCTGTGCATTAAAGAAAATTCAGGAATTCATTAGGAACTGGTGGTAATCATCATGGTTCCTTGCTCATAAGAGCTCTATGTATTCATGACCTACCAATATGAAATCAGAAATCCAATCCTTCTTGCTGTGTATCACAGTGCACAATCCCTTGTATAAATGCTGAGCAAACATCAAAGTTACACTTTTGTTTACTTGCTGCACCCCCCTAGACATCAGAAAAACTTTCAGCTGAGTACAGGGTTCCTATAAAATACATTACAGAGGATCACCTTCCTCTTTGGAAACCACTGCATTTTGGTGCAGTGATATAATTTTTTTCCATATTATTCATCTCGTCCAACACACTCCCCCATCCCACTCTCTGTAAAATATCTTTAAAATCAAATCACAGCTCCCAGAAATGTATTTGCAAAGTCTCCTAAAATATTTCTTCCAGAAACGAAAACTGTATCTCACCAAATTTCATAGGCATAGCACTACTTGCAATTCTACCAGTCTAAATAATTAAATTAGCTCTTGAAAGAAAATTGTAGCCTATTTATTGTGGCAATATGAAAATTTGAGTGTAAAAAGGTACCTCTTACTACAGACTGATCACAAAAATTATTGGAAATTAAACAGCTTTACTCATGAGCTCTGTGACAGCGTTGAAGGGGAAATTGTGGTGTTAATGCCTGTGATGACATTATAGCTCTCTCCATGCTGCAGTTCATTAGTAGGGCCTGCAGGCTATCTGAAGCAAAGGACTGCAATTTAGCAGCATGCAAGGGGTTTTCATGAACACACAGGAGAAGACCTGTGCCCAGACCCTTTCTCTCTGTAGCAGCCTCTGCTCAGAGCTGCTGTCATTCCCTCTCTCCAACAGTCATCCTCTGTCTGATCCTCCAAATCTCCACACAGTAATTTGTGAAGGCTAGTAAAGGATGTGGATTAGAAGTATTGGTTATTTTCTAAGCCTTTTAAAATGAAACCTACCTTTTTTTTTAATTGTTACTATTATTATTTTTTCCAGCTTTCCAAACCCCAGATAATTTTTTGTATGGTTCCAGGTAACCTAGAATCCATCACTGTGGCATTCCATCTGAAAGTGCCTTGAACTTTCAAAAACCATCTCTCTCTCACAGGTTCCAGGTTCAGTAGTCCAGAACCACAGTAAAACTAGTAAATATATAAATATAAACAATTTCTCCTTTATTTTGTCTTTTGTCTGTAAATAAAATAATTCCAATAGATTTAAGACACGTGATCTTGTTTATTTGTGTTTTGTTAGTTTTTATTTTAAATTATGTAGCTCTGTTGTCACAACCATAGTTGGGCTATTTTTTATTTGGTTTTACTTTTTTCTTGCATTTAGAATGACCTTGAATTGGATCAAGTCTTCTTGATCAGTAAGTTTGGGTTCACCCTTCGAATGTTTTCTTAAAAGAGCAGTAAAACACTTTTTAAATTTAAACCTCCAATAAAGATTTTAGCAACAGATCATATAAACTGCTTGCATCTCCTTTTAAATGTTCATCTCAATTTTTATTAATAAAATCAGACCTCAAAATCACTTAATTTGTATGAGAGTTTTGGAGTTGTAGAAACTGAAGTGTGGGATGGTGGAAGGATTGTCTCAAAATCAGCCAGGAGACCAGTGTGAGGGCTAAGAGCTCTGATTTACATGTCCCAGTGCATGGGTAAGACTATATCTCAAATTCCATTTCAGTTGCACTGCAAATGCATTCATATGGAATTAGTTTCCCTTTATTTTATCAATTTGCTTTAGTACTGTCTTGAATATACGACTTCAATACAGTCTATTAGAACAAGAAGGTGCTGCTATATTCTCTTTGACAAGCAGCACTGTAAAAAAATGTAACTTCTCAGCAGCACCTGTAGGCTTCTCAATTTGTTTCTTTAAAACTCTGATAATTTAGCCCACAGTATGACCCATCATTTGGATACAGTCTGCCTAACAGTTTTCTTAGCCCACAGCCTGTTCCTGCTGCCTCTCCTCCAAGTTCCCTCAAGGCGAGGAGTGGGATGGAGATTGAAGTCACGGTTTGCCAGCCTCTGATGTGTTCCCTGCTTGCTTCGTTCCTTCCCTCCACAGCCCCTTCATCAACACATGACTGATGTGCTTCTATCATGTGGCGAAAATGACAGCATCTCCCATTAAATTAGGGGTTTGTTTCTGGTCCTTGGAATGCACTGGCCAATGTTTAAGTGCTGCTTGTGTGCTGTGGTGTCTGATTTTGTTTTTCCTGTGCTGATTGACTCTTTATGTCCTTCTTTGATATTGGTTCCTACTGATGTCCCCTGGTAGAGTGCCTCTTTTACCTCTTAGATACAGGACACACAATTTCGTGCTCCATTGTTGGCAAAGTGCCTCACATGAGAAACGTGTCTTACTGGATTTGCAGGGTAGATCCAATATGAAAATGTTTGTTTGGCTGACTTAAAAGAGAATGATAAATAAAAGCATTAAGTCAGATATCTCATTTAGATTAATATTTCTGTCCAGTTCAGACACTTGTTCAATTTTCAAAGACATTGCTTGTCTTTGTGTTCTTCCAACTAAGCCCTACTTCCTGCAAAAGCAATTCCCTACTTGTGTCGTGCTTTGATTCTGCTGGTCTGTTTTACTCAGGGCCTCACCTAGGCACACTCCTAAAGTTTAAAACTTACCTAAATGTTTTTCTTTCAGTGTGTTTATTTCAGTAGAAAGAAGGAAAAGGCATATTTTTATTGGATGGCCTACTTTAAAATATGTTTTATTTTAAAAGAAACTGTGATGCATTTTTCAGGTAGTGCTTATTCACCTCCTCAGTCTTCCTGTTTCTTGGAAAGGTTCTCTTTCCCTTAGTTCCATTTCCCTCTTCACTTGCAAGCTTCTGAAACAGAGGGGAACTGTGCACTGAACCAGGAAACACCAAAACCTCATTTTTGCAAATCAGTTCTGTAAAAAAGGATGGGTTCAGATGAAGTGGCACTGAAGTGCTTTCCTGAATTTCATTTCACTGAGATCCTGGTTTCAAGAAACTGTAATAACTTTCCTTTATATACAAAATTTTGTTGCAATATACTATAGCTGTTCCAGCTTCATCAATAGAAGTCAAATGATCCATTTAAGGTTAAAACAGAATTGAGATCCAGTATATCTAGATCTTTTTCTTCTAATAAGTTCTTTTTCTCTGGGACTTTGCTATAAATCACTTGTCAAATATGTTTGTATCCAGCACCACAGGCAACTATTTGACATGAACAAGAAATACTTTAGGAAACAGCAGGCTTTTTCTTATGGCCTCATTTTACCTACATCAATATTCCAGTATTTCTGGAATACTGATGTGTTTAATTTGCAACTCTCTGGGGAGAACTTTTGGAGCCTCCAGGAAATATAACAGAAATCAAATAAAAATGTAGAACTATTATTTTTCAGAATAATCATCCTGGTTTATAAAGTTTGTCAAATTTAGAAGATTTGAAGTGACAAATATTCCATAAAAATTGTGTGCAAGAAAACACATTTTAGAACCTGGAAGAACATCAAGACATAGTATTGATAACATCAGTGTTTTCAAAGAAAAAATATAGTTGATTTACTCATTAGAATGTCCGAGAAAGCCTAAGAAACTCTTAACTTTTTCTTCAACTATCACTTTTCCCGTGAGAATGATGGAACTATGTTGAGATTTTTGAGCCTGTAAGGCCTTTGGGGAATAATTCTGATGAAGATTTCTCATAGAAAAATACAGAGATGGAAAGGTTTGTTATGATCACAGTTGGATGACAACCATCCTAGGGACTTGTAAACGGCAGTTCACAGAAAATATGCTATTTTTTTGTGAGTTACTAATTTTTCTAGAGACTTCTTCCTTGCTGTTTATTTAAACGGATTTTTTAAAGTCATAAAATGACAAAAGAACCTTGCTATAGGGACTGATATTACTGTCATCTTGAATAAAGATGGAACTTCATACTTTTTCATGTCAGTGTAGTAACTGAAAAAGGAAATGGAAGTTCCATATTCCTTGATGGAAATAAATACTACATTAATACTGTGGATATGAAACAATGTCAAAAATCTTTTAATGGGGAGTTATCCCCTTAGCACTTGAAATCTGTAGAAAACTTGAAAGCTGCATTGAAATCTGACTTACTGACTAATTTTTACCAACTGTGAAAAAAACAATACTTTTTCTCTCTTTCTAAAACATAATAAAAATATGTAATACCTGATAAGAAGAGATCCTGAGTCTGAAAACAGACTGAAAGTCTGTGATGATGGAACTTACATCTGTGGGAGGGAACATTTAGGATCAGGTCTTTAAGATGTGATTATCTGTTAAACAAATGTGAGGAAAACAAAAAAAACATTTGTAACAATTGATAACATTTGAGAAACACAAATTATGGCATGGAAAGGTAATGAATCTGTGTCTATTATCCTCAGATGTTTATCACAGTTCGATAAATAAATAACTTCCAAGTAAAAATCTTTACCTGGCCTTTTGTCTGAGGTCTGTACTGAGGTCTGGATGGGGTAGGCTTTATCAGGAGGCTGATCACTAAAGTCTGAGCTTTTCACTGCTCCTGGGACTGCCTCAGTATGGCCAATGAGAGGGGCAACTTTGTCAGCATCACCATCACTGGGCAAAAGAGTTAGTCTTTGCAGAAGACATGAAAACTCCTCTCTTGACTCTTTTTGACCGTAACAATGGAGTTCTGGTTCACAGAATCACAGAGCCACAGAAGGGCTGATGTCCAAAGGGACCTCTGGAGTTCACCTTGTCCAACTTCCCTCCTCAAGCAGGGCCACATAGAGCATGTTGCACAGTGCTGTGTCCAGGTGGTCTTTGAATATGAAAATCCCTCAGTCTCCCTGCACAACCTCTGCTGAACTTCAGTCACCTTCACATAAGGTGATGGTCAGCCTGCAGCTCCTGTGTTTCAGTTTGTGCTCATTGAGTCTGATTCTGTCACTGCATGCTACTAAAAAGAGTCTGGCTCTGTTTTTGCATGCTCCTTTCATCTATTTATGAGATCTCCTGGAGCCATCTCTTCTCTAGGCTTAACCTTTCCAGCACTCCAAGCCTTTTCTCATGGGAAAGATACTGCAGCTCCTTAATCTTACTCACAGCCCTTCGTTGGACTCCATCCAGCATGTCCATGTCTCTCTTATACTGAAGAGACCAGAACTGGACCCAATACTTCATAGGTGGCCCTTCCAGTGTTGATTAGAGGGGAAGGATTACCTCCCTCAGCCTGCTGGCAGCACTCCTAATGCAGCACAGGATACATAATTATTCTTTGCCACAATGACAGTTGTTGACCCATGGTTGATGTGTTCTCCACCAGGACACCCAAATCCTTTTCTACTTTCCACCCTGTCAGTCCCAGCAAGTTCTGGTGCTGGGCTTTTTCTACTCCAGGGACAAGACTTTGCACTTCCCCTTGCTGAGCACCAGGATGATGTCCCTGTTATCCCGTTTCTGCAGTCAGGACCCCTCTGGTGTATCAGCCACTGCTATCAGTTTGGTGCAAACTTGCTGAGGTCGCGCTCTCCCCGATCACCCTGACCATACTGAGCAGAATTGTACACATGCAGAGTCACCCCTTGGGTACACTGCCAGCTGCTGGCCTGCACAATGACTGTGTAGCACAGAAATCCATCTGACTCATCACGAAGCCGTGGGAGACAGCTTTATCAAAGTCCAGGTGAAAAAACCACCTGCTCTCCCCTTGTCTACCAAGCCAGTCTATTTCATAGAGGAACATCATGTTTTTCAAGCTTTACCTCCTGTTTGTGAATCCATGTTTGGCTTTGCCTGTGTGCTCTCTTTTGCAGTTCTTTGTGCACTGGTATGACAGGGAATTTTAATAATCCCTTTATTCTAAAAATGCCTATGGCCAGTAGCTCAGGCACTTTCCTAAGAAGAGAGTTGTTGTAGCCTGAAGAAAATGAAAGAATTAGTAAACAAGTTTGATAGTTACTATTAACATTGTTGTATTAGCTGGATCTTAAGGTATTAATAAACAATTAGAAAAGCATTATGCTACCATCCATATATATAAATACAATATATCATGTTTAATTCAATAAGATATTTTTGCACAAAATTTTTAATAATTCCATATAAGTCAAATTTCCAGGAACTCTGAGAAAGTACTTGGTACTCTTGGTGCTCTGAATGAAGAATATGTACAAAGCTATCTTGAGTCACAAGCAGGTCATTTAAAGTATTTTTTAAAGTTTTCATTTAATAATATGCATTGAGCATCAGCTGAAAACCCCTGTTTCTAAATAAAACTGATGTTTGAAGTACTTGCAGTCAATTTGCCTGCTTAATCTATTCCATCTCTGAGCCAAACCCTTCATTGGAATTTCTGAAATGAGTTAATGTGATGGTTTACATTATTTCAGAAAGGACAGCACGGTATTTTTAGGACTGTGAATTATTCTTATGGGGTGCCAGTCTTTTGGATTTCATTTGGACAGAGTGTGCTATCTTCCAAAAAAACCAAAGCCCTATAAGCTAAAATTCTTTTGTCATAGGATCTGCTGTCATTTCCCCAGCAACAAAATTTCATTATGAATGACTGTATGATGTGTAGTATAATATATTACCAGGATTAACATATTAGTGTTAAATACTATGAAATAAAATGAATATGCACAAGTTTGTTGAGGTCAGTGTCAGACCAACAGTGATCCCTGCTTCAGGTAACTCTCACCCACGAACTCTGCTAGGTTAAATCCAGGGTTTACAGTGGTTTTGCATAAAGCAATGATAACTTGAGGGTGGGTACAAAATGAAAAGTGGATATTGCGTTGTTTTTCAGCTCCAGTAGCATAGCCTATATGCTGTTTGATGAATGAACCAATAATTTCTGATGTTTTACTGGAGAAAAATATGAGCTCTATATAGGCCAAACAGGATTATCTTCTTAATGACAGCAATTTGCATTATTTTAATAGGATTTATTCCAAGTGGCTTGTAGTGGAGAATGAAAGAAACATCCCAGCTTGTTCAAGATGTTCCCTGAATGGGTTCACAGGGTTGTATGTTATACTGGCATTGTATAGGCACTGCTGTACAACAAGGCTGAATTCAATGGCAGAAGCTAAAAGAATCACGGAGGAATTGTTTCAGTCCTTCTGAACATAAGCAAACATTTTGTTTACAAAAAGAAATTCTTGTACAATTTTTTGCTTTAGACAAGGCAAGGAGAAATAAAGGCTACAAAGCATGTTCTCTTGTGAGGAGCAGAATTCAGCATCTACAGGGCTGGTTCTGCCCCAAAGGCAGAATCTGGCTGGCAGCTCCTATTGCTGCTGTTGCCTTCTCCACAGAGACAGAAAATAGGGTTGGGCAACACAAGCTAAGACACAAAAAATTTACTGTAACTGATAAAATGATTGATATCTTAGGCCTTCCTTCTGCATACCAAATAAGGTTGCAATATTTCAGAGATTTCTGGTTAGAAGGGTCTAGTGGAAATGCACATTACCAGGGGAAATCTTGACTCCTGCACAACAGCCTGGCTGCCCAGAAGCTGCTCTGGCAACCCATGCAGTGAAGGTGAGGAGGTGATGCAAAAAGTCTCCACTATTAATATAAAAAGCAATACAATAAAGAAAACATGCAGCTTAATGATAGCAGTGTTTCAGATGTCATTTCATGCTTGCTGCATACCCACACATAGGCTAAGTCTTTGCATAACTTAGGCCAATCTCTTTAAATTGTGTAAAAAACCACATGCTACTTAGGAGCTTTGTGCTGGGGATTAGTAGGCTGCATAGTAAAACAGCTAACCAGATAGCCTTAACTACAAAACCTTGCTAATTTGTGAACTATTATGCTCTTTTACACTTTCATAATGTTTTATATGTTTTATGTTTGATGCATTTTTAAAGATAAACATAGAGACCAACATTTAACACAGTATCATATGGTGTAAGGTTATTTCTAGCTAAAATAAATTGAAATTATGTCATTGAAAAAACTATATTAGAGAACTAAAGCTGAAGGCATTCTGGTATAAGCTCCTCCAGCTGTCTTTATAATCTGATCACAAAATATTGCAAATATTGAGCCATGTTAATTTGAACAGAAACATGATCTGCATTACACTTTCCAGCATTTGAATAACTGACAACTGTTTGTTTTGAATGGATATATCTAATTGAAAGAAACATCAGTATGAAATACAAGCCTTTAAAACTAACTCTATGTCTTAAATTACTATAAGAAATGGCTGGCAGCTGGCTGACTCTGAAATCCCCAGAGGAAATTTTCCTTCTGAAGCGATCTTAACAACTGTATCACTGAAGTGTAACAATAATCAAGAATGATATTTTCATAGATTATCTCCTGTTGTTTGATAACCAGACAAAGTGTTCATGCCTTGATTGGAACCTACTGAAGAAATACAGGATAATTAAATATTCAAAGAGATCACATAAATAATCTGTACTCCCTGACCATCATACAGTTTTATTCACTGTAAAGAAAAAAAGCTTCAGGGGACAGTCTTGAGTTACTTTCACAAAAGCAAAGTGAAAATACTATGAAAGGGTAAGCTACTGAATGGAGCTAACCTGTCAGGTGTTTCGGATATGGCCCAGAGTATCATAGACTATGATGGTGCCAGCTATTTTGCACAAAGAAACAAATTTTTCAAAACTGCAGAAAGAAATAATGTTGGTACTTTCTTTTATTATTCAATGATAAGGAAAAATACAACTTGTAGACTGCAAGAGGGAAAATTATTGCTTGGACTTGTGAAAATGCCCCTTTCTTGGTTAAAACAGAAGTTCTGTTTATAAAAGAGCCCATTAGGACTGAGAGAGGACAGGGCAAAATTATGAATGAGAATAGGGACGTTGTTGTAGGAATGTGGATGGCTTGTCTGATCAAATTCTGAATTCAGTGCAGCTCTTCAACTAAGCTGAAAAATTCCACCTTCCCATCAGTTTCAGCTTTTAATCTAAAAACATTACTTTTTTCCCCCATGTACTATTTACCTCAATAATAACTTGTTTTAGTGCTTCTCAAAAGAGTCCACATAGGACTTAAAAATGCCCTGAACTACTATAAAGTATGTTCTGTACTTCTATTTGGCTAAAAAGAAAGCAGCCCTATCGGCCAAATTATACCAACCAAACTAGACTACTGAAGAGGGTGAAATTCATGACACCAAGAAATGATGGTCCTGTACAGTAGATATTATAGTAAAGGAGCCCAAGAGGACTGAACCCATGAATCACACATTCCTCATGTTGAGGAGCATGAACCACCTCTTTTAGCGAATAAGACTCTATGAGTTGGCCTGAAAGCTAAAAATATTACCTGTATCTCAGCCTTTAGCTACAGGTCAGTTTGGGCTGATCTGGTGACTTTCTGAGGAATAAATTTCTTGTACTTCTCCTAATGTACTCAGAATAGCATGGACAATGCTTTAATTCCACTGGCATAGGAGCTTAACTGGCATGAAGTAAGGACCTGCATCACAAAATGCAGTTGCATATTAGTAGCAAAATCTTTTGTGTGGAGTCAGCAGAAACAGCTATGAAAATCTGAATTTGCAACAGAATTGTGACAAGACTGAGCTAGCTGTTACCTCTTGAAAATATTAATGTCAGGTTCTCAGTCTTCAGTTTGCTTGTTTCCTGTTTCCTTCAAGAGCTATTTTAGGTAATGCAGTTCTCTGCTGTTTGCTTTAGCTAAAACAGAGATCCCAAGAATTATGAGAAAACTCAGACAAGGAAAGGATCAGCCAAATTACCTAAATGGTGGGGTTTGTGTCTGCTGCTCCTCTCGGATGCCAGCTATACTTCCATGATCTCCCCATTACTGCTGCTGCACGTGTGCCCACAGTACCTCACTCTTGCATCAGGAATCCTCTCTAATCACACATTTTACATTTGTGGACAGGTGAGGAAATTATATTTTGGTTTGACAGGACTTCATCCTTGAGATTATGGTCCAGATCATGTTTGTTACTCCATGAAATTGCTTTCCCTGGTCAAACTGCAGGCTGCACCAGAGCCACTGCCAGTGACACAAAACATGCTCAGTGCATCCCTGTGGGCTGGCTTGCTTTCTTCAAGGCTGAACAGGGCTCTTACACACTCTGTCCTTGGGCAGATGAGGCAGCTGTGTAAATCAAGAATCATTAGGCAGCAGTAGTGATGTCTTAGAACAAGAGGCTCAGTCATGAAATACAGGAGCCAGTTTGGTTTTAGCTGCAGATGCAAGCAGGGACTGCACACAGCACAAAAAGAAGAATCCACGAGAAAGGTATGATAAGTCTAGTGCCATTTAGTGCGACAATGGCATAAAAAATGCAGGACAGAGACATCTGTGATGTCTCTTTGTGCCTATACTACTAAGGATACCTTTGAAAAGCTTGCCAGCAAACAGATATTCACATTTTTCAGAGTTGTAAGGATGCCTGTAAAAAAATTATCCATTTTATCGTATCTGTGAAAATGGTTCATTTTTAATGGTAATATTTTAAATAATGAATCCCTTTCAAAGCAGGGAATAAGCAAAGGCATTTTTCATTTGGTTATTCATCCTCTTTATTTGGAGCTGCCATGTAGGAATTCAAATTAAATTAATCTAAAGTGACTGTTTTTTAATATAGAACAATATAAAGTACACATATAAAATTATTCTACTTATGGATTAAGAACACATAATCTATATCAGAATGATGCTAATTCTGTATTTCTGCAGCTATTTTATGTCTTTCCCTTCAGTTGTTAGCCTGAGAAAAAATTAATTTGTTTTCCCAGTATGATTTCAAATTAAATATTAAGTAGTTGA
This sequence comes from Ammospiza nelsoni, assembly GCF_027579445.1. Taxonomy (NCBI): domain Eukaryota; kingdom Metazoa; phylum Chordata; class Aves; order Passeriformes; family Passerellidae; genus Ammospiza; species Ammospiza nelsoni. The sequence goes on along the minus strand of NC_080637.1, from coordinate 26,468,404 downwards.
TTTATCAGAGAACTTAATGTGTTGTTTCCAAACAGCCTCCTTTTGCTTGAAACAAATTTAATGCAGGAACAGAAAATGTATATTAGTCATCAAAAGCTTTTTATAGATGAGTTTAAAGTGCTATCATAAGGATTCTTATGATGCAGACCACATTTCAGACCAATAGAATTACAGAACAGAATTAGTGGAGGATGTATTAAATAGCCAGAGGTAACTGAAAATGAGCAAAGGTAAAAATTTGCATTTGGTTTACGATAGAAATCCAATATAAACATTGATCTTTACTAACTTGGGGTGATCCGAAGCCAACTTTTGATATTGAGGCCAAAAATTTAAAAATTACTGCTTAATTTAGGTAAGTGAGATTCCGACTTTGTCAGATTTTTAAACTTGGAAATAATCCTGACTTCAAATGTTACTATATGAGTGCAGTCTCCAAGTGTGAAGAGGGAAAGCTGATTTTGTTGTGGGTTGTTTTGTTGGTGTTTTTTTGGTGGGTGAGGCATGACAGCTGAGTCTGGGCTGAGTGTGGACATCCTTTGCACTGCAGCTCAAGGTCTCTCTCCCTTGATCCTGTGCCTCAAGGGGTCTGACAGGCTGCTCAGTAGTTTCCTTACAGCCTCTGAAAGCAGATCTGTGCCCTTGGCACAAGATAGATGAGAACTTTCTGAGGCTTAAGAGCCATCGATTTCCTTCTAATGGTGGAGCTAGTTAATGGTTTCCTTTCTACCAAGCACTTCTTCTGTAAAACCAGTCCAACAGTCACCCACCCGCTCAGGGAGAAGGAGCCTCCAGTTTTAGGCTGTCCTCAGCCTCAGTGATGCCAGTCCCTACACAGACCAAAGGCAGAGCTGGAGAAAATTCCTCATTCTCCTTGCTCTTTATGAATTTCATATTCAACTAGGACTGGATGGAAAGCAACACGTTCTCTCCCCCTCAGCCATCTGTGACAGATACTGCCAAGGCCAGGAATCTGAATTAGGATTTCTCCTGCTGCAGTTGTGCTTAGTACTGAAATAAACTGTTGCCACTCTGCATTAAGTTTGACCTAAACCTGCATAATGGGGAAGGCTGGGAAGGACATGGACAACTTGTCTGTGAGTCTTAACTGGGAAAGGCTGTGAGACATACCTGTCTTTTAGTCTGAGCAGCATCATTGTAGTTTGAATATTGTGTTTGCAAAATATTAGCATTGCTGTTTTGGTGTTTTTATCATCATCAGAATCATGAAAATGAAGGCGTTAATAGATTTTCTATTGCCTAGGGACCCAGACATAGCTTTGAGAGCTGCACCATTAGGATGAAGTGCTTCAGTTCCACTGACATCCAATGTCATGTGTCCATACGCCTTGTGGATCTGCACTAGGCTGTCCATGAGTGCCATGAGACACCTGGGCAAGCTTTGTGGTCCTGGGTTCATCAGCAACTTGAATCTAGCTCTGCATCCTAGACTAATATTCAGCAAAATTCAGAACCCTCTGCTTAAATTCTGTGTCAGCAATTGCTTGTTAAAACATCAGGATTCCCAGACTTTGTCTACTGTCTTCTGTACTGAGCAAAAAGCTACACTACCTGTACAGTACTGCTGTAAATTTATAGCTTGCAGAGCTTGTTGAAATCTTTTGGGATAAAAAAATCCTCTGTAAATGTGGGTATTTTATCAGCATGCAAGAGAGAAAATACATTTAAGTACAAAGTAAATACCTCCAGGTTGCTAAGCAAAGGTTAGCTGTCACTGCCAGTCAAGCTGGGACAGTGGCAAATGGCCTGAAAGAGGGACGTTCTCTAAGGGCAAGAGAAGATGCTCTAAGGTTGCATGAAATATTGAAAACAGACCCTTGAGCTCTTTTGTTTTATAGGGTCTTTCTTACATGTGGGTATGATACCACCAAGTGGGAGATATGCTTGTTCCTCCCTCAGAATCCTCACGGCCAAAGAGCATCAAAACCCATTAAAGATCTCATAGGACTATGAGGAGTGTTTGCCAGTAAAGATAAAGTTGAGGACTCTGAGAGTTTTTTAGGCTGTGAATTATAAATGGTCCTTTGTGGGTTTCCCTTCTCATGTCTCTATTCAAAAATGTATTGACTGTAAGAAAATTAGATGGGGATCCAGCATTTAGTGTAGTGACGCTTTCTTGTGGAGGAAAAATCTCTCATCAACTAAAGGCCTTGCCAGAAATGCTATTATATTTAATGAACCAGAAAATAATATACAGCCAGGTTAATATTCTTCCAAAAAATTCTATTATAGGCCACAGTGAGGGGAAAGGACACTGTATCAGTGACATGTGGTGGGAGGTCAATTACTGTGCAAAATCATTTCACCAGCTTCTATTTAGTGCTCAAAGCTTCATCTGGCCTGCACTAATTGGAAGGCAGCCTGCATGTGAAATGCCCTCAGAAATGCAGGGATGCTTGCAGTGGGTTACTGCATTGCAAATGCTATCTTTTGCATTTTTGTCATTTCCACACTAACAAACACTGGTGGCTTTGCCCTTTTAGTTATAATACCATGCTGCAAAACCCCCACAATGCCCTCACTAGGGGCTAAGTTATTTTAATGGAGAAATTTAATTAGGATTACCCCCCATTCCTCATTTTTGCAAGCTGGTGCACTTCTGACTTCGTGCTGAGATATTATGGAAAAATACACTTTCCCCAAAAAGGAGAGTTTTACTAGACATGTGAAATATTAAATGGTTGAGAACATTTTGTACTAATGAGGTTAGAAAATAATTCTGCTGATACAACTGATTAAAGTACGGTATGATAAATATATGGTTCAGGTAAGTACCAAGATCTAAGATGATTATCTAATCTGACCTTCTCTGTTTCTTTTGTTCACCTGGCCCTGCACAGCAGTGATAGCAACGAAGGGCCAAGTCATAGGATCCTTTCTTTAATTTAGACTGTTTTTACAATCTTTTGTTACTGTGGAACCACTCAGTCCCAAAAGGACTCCACTATTAAAACACTACCTTTCTAACCCCCCTGAGAACACACGAACCCAGTAAGGGACTTTGTAACAGAGTTGCTGTTTGATCAGCCCTTCTGCTGACCTATAGCAGGCTGATCTTTCAGCTAAACAAATTCTTTTTTTCCTAGATGGGATTAAGCAATAGCCTCAAATAAAAAAGTTTCTCCAGTCTTTCAAGTTTAATAGCCTTTGTACAAATTTGTTTTAAGTGCTTCTCTCTGCTTTTCTAAATCTTGATCAATTTTTCACACTTCCTCAGCCAGAAATTGGTCACAGTATTCTGGCAGCAGTCACATCCATACTGAATGTGGAAGTGAGATGGCTTCTTTACTCCTCTTCCACATGGTTTTGTTTAATACTGAAGAATTTAATTTAGTCCCTTCAGCCACAATTGTGCTCTGAGAACTGGTGTCTGCTGATTACCTGGAGAGTAAATCATCGTCAGAGTGATTATTCATTAGTACACAGCTCCTGATCTTTAAGTATGAGCCAAAAAACTGAACAGAAATGCATATTGTTGCTTGTGCCTGTTCAGAAACACCATCCAAATTCTATCAGTGATCTGTCAGCTTCATTGTTTACTGTTCCCACATGGTTTACTGCTCCCTCTATTCCTGCACACTTTGTCCATCATGATTTGTTTTTCTTCCATGTCACTGATAAAAACTGAAATCATCTGAGGCCAAGAATAAACCCTTGAAGAGTGTGGTAATTTTTTCTATTTGATGAAATTTCAGAGTCTATAGAGTCACACTGTCAGTGCAGTTTCAATAGCTTTAATCAGTTATTTTTGTATCCTGTTTCTTAGCAAAAGGTTGTACAAGTCTAGGTCAAATGATGTACCTAAGTGTGAGTATGTCACACCTGCAATATTTCTTTTAATGATTAGATTTGTAATTGAGTAAGAAGTATTGGGTCAATTAATTTTTTAAAATTGGAATTAGTCATTCATTAATCCTATCATGAATCCCATCATTGGGACTAATTATTGTCTAGATTTTTCTATCTGTTCCTTATATACTCTGATATTGTTACCAGGCTAATCAGTTACAACTTAAGAAAACACTTAGAATTATTCACCCAGCATAAACATTTTTTTGCCGACTGTGGGCCAAGATTATTAGCATTTATTTTAGAGACTATCAGGTAGGCTACAATGCAATGCAGACATCTCTTACAGAAGAGTTATAATCTCTAAGATATTACCCCAAATTCTTTCGTGCTTGGTTTCTCTGCTTTTCAGCCTTCCCCAGGAGAGGATTCTGTGCTCTGGATCTCGATAGAGCAGGGCAGAAGGTCAGCAGAGTGTTCTGGGTTTATCAGTGAGCTCTCCCTTTGCTCAGTTCCTAGGTGTTCCTGGTTGCCAATTAATTTGATGCACTCCCTAATGACACGTTGACACCCTCTGAATCAACAAGTATGAAATAGTTGCCTCACCTTTAGCCATTCCAATGCCTAAATTATGGTCATTTTGATGGCCATTTTGGTTAAGTGAAGGGTAAAGAGTCATTGACTTTGCTGGCAGTGTGCCCACATGAAACTCCACATCCTCAACTGTATATTGATTTCACTATCATCACAGAATCATAGAATATGGTGAGTTGAAAGGAACCCATCAGGGTCATTCAGTCTAACTCCTAATATCAGAGGACCTGTGGCAAATAAAGACTTAGCCTATAATGGGTAAGCATCCAAATAATTGAGTTTTCTTCTTTCTTTTTGTAAAAAAGTAATACCATTCTGTTTCTAAAGAGAAGCTGTAAATTGTTCTAAATTTAATAGATTTATTATTAATCTTTCACCTCATGTATCCCTAAAGTGTTAGATGCCCATATTTTCTAGCAAAATTAAGGTTTTATTTAATAACTATACTTAAAATTGTACTTAATTTTGGTGTGTTGAGGATCTCAAGATTAAATTCAGTGAGGCCAATTCAATTAGATCTACTGCAGACCTCAGTGAAGATACCAGCTTCTGGAGAACATAGTTATTAATCACTATGAGCCACATCATGTCCCCTGAGTGAGCTAAATACACACATAGAGCTGGACTTAAACTGATGTTCTTGAAGACAAGACCTTCCACTCCTTTAGTGATTAAAAAATTATAAAAGTGCTATAGATGAGAAATTAGTTAAGAAAATTTTGACTATCCAAACCTGGAAAGGAACATTGTAAAGACTTTGTGTCTGCAGCTAGGAAAAAATCCTAAAGATCTCAAGTCATAATGCTAGCATCCACCAAAATGTGGCTGGATAATAGAAATAATTGCATAAACATTGGGAAGAAAAAACGTAACTCCTACAGTGATTTCTCATCCATGGTTTCTTCTTTGGCAATCCTGTCTGAAAGGGCTCTCAGAAATAAGTTTAAACGTTCCTCAGTGTATTTGTACACAGTGAATACACAATGCACAATGAGAATAAAAGTGAAGAAATCCTCACCTTGCAAAGAGAAGAGCCTCCATTTGGAGTTTTTAGATCAATTTTTAAGGAAAGAGTAACATAAGTAAACTTTGGAATGCTGTATAGAAAATTAGATTATCTAACAAAAAACTGAAATAAAAACAAACAACTTGGGTTTCTGATCTATTTTTACTTTAAGACACAGGGGAAGGGCCATATCTTCTTCATAAGTTATCTTTCAAAAGCAGCCTTAATCCATGGTCCTAAAATCAGATCCTATCACTTACCTAACCAGGACATGTGCTGGAAACATTGAATTCCAATTTTATTCCAGTTTGTATTCTGTGAAGAAAAAGTATTTGGATTACAGCTGCTGTCTTATAAATTTTACAAAATAAAATATTGGGGAAATTCAGTTTATTAAGGGAAAAGCAGCTTTTAAGAATGATCTTGCTGCACATATATGCAGATCAGCCGAGCTGACCCATGCTATCCATTTGGATCTGAAGTGAAATTAAAACATGCTATTAAACTTGGCCATCCGCACTAAGGATGCTAAGGGAACCTGTTTATTATTAGCTCTATCATATACGGCAGTGTTGGCATCAGTATTTCATAAATAGCCTCAGAGATAAAATGTATAGTAACTTCCTTTTTCTCCTACTTGCACAGTGGTCAACTGCCTAGGACGCTTATAGGAATTTGAAGCTTGTAGTGCCAAGCTAATTGTTTTCCCCTGATCAATGAAGAGAAGACAGAAAATCTTCTGTGTTATTATTTACTTTGGATCTCATTTCCCACATATGTATCAGTCCTGCAAACATTTATGCAGATAAACAATTTTTATGTTTTCCATGACCTAAATGCAATTTATGAAATATTTTCAGAATTTACCACTATTTCTAGATGCTTGCTTAGTTGCGGCTTATTATTAGTAAGATAGATAAAAAAACATTATGGAAACTTTTCCCCTTTCTTCATAGTACATTTTGGATTCATTTAGTGCCCCCAAAACCATAGAGAAACTCTCACAGGCTTCAATATATACTGGCTCAAGCCCTGGGGGAATAGTTCAGGAGTTCTGTTTCTATCATCAGACATTCACTCACACGAGGATCGCTGCTTCCCTTTTGCTGCCATTTTTGTTTGTTTTGATCCATTCCTCTTAGTCTGCTGGTATTCAAATAACCTTTCTTTCAAGTACAGCAATACAAGTTATTTATTCCCAAGTCATCATTTCAGTTCTTTTCAAAATTGGCAGCTACTGTCCTGATAACTTGGATTGCACTATGAATTCTTCTTAGGAGAAAGAGCCCCAGCACTGTGGGCTGGCTTGAAAGCTGCTTTGCAGAAAATGCCCTTGGATCCTTGTGGACCACAGACTGAACACAGGCCAGCAATAAACTCTGCAGAAAACAGCATCCAGAGCTGCTCTAGGAGAATCCTTGTCAGCAGGATAAAGCAAGGGATCCTTCCTGTCTGCCCAGTACTGGAGAGACACATCTGGCACGATGGATCCAGCACTGGAATCCTCATGGCAGGAGACACAGACACACTGCAGGCAGTTCAACAAAGCCACAATGGCAATTAAGGGTTTGGAGCACCTGACATATAGGGAGAGGCTGGGGGAGATGGAACTGCTTAAGGGGGGATCTTATCAGTGTGTATAAATGCCTCAGGCATGGGCGAGTAAAGAAGCCAGAGTCAGACTCCTCACTGTGTCAGGATGAAGATCAATAGGCATAAACTGAAAATCAGGAAATACAACTTAAAAATAAGAAGAAATTGTCTTATTGTAAGGGGTGTCAAAGCAAGGAACAATTTGCCCAAAAAGGTTGTGGAATCTCCATCCTTGGAAGCACTCAAAACCTGACTGAATATGGGTCTGAGCAACCTTCTATAGCTGACCCTTTGTGGGGCTGATGTTTGCACTAGATATTCTCCAGAGGTTCCTTCTAACTTCCTATTTTCCATCATTTACTTTAATAGAAACATACTTTGTGGAGAAGGTATTGGAATGATTCTTAAATCCTTGAATCCAATTTCATGCATGTATATCACTGAGAATAATATCTGCCATCAGAAATAGCCATGATGGGTTGTTACTGTGTTTGCAAGACTCAGCCTTTCATAAACTCAAGAAATTCACTGTTAACAAGTCCATGCTTTCAATTAAGTGTTGTGGATTGTTCTTTAACAGAGCTTAGTACAACACAACATTCTATATACACTTCAGTGCTTAGACAGGTTTGATGGAAGGTGGGAATCAATAATTTAAATTCTTTTAAAAATATGCATAAGTACATCACAGAGAATATGAAAACTTCCAAAAAAAGGTGATATTATTATTTAATGCCTTGTTGATGAGGTTTATTTTGGTAAGCTTTTGACAGCACAAGGTAACATATCAACCTTGTGTTGGCACAAACACTATCAAAATATGAAAGGATGTACAGCAGAAAAAGAACTGCATCTAAAATAGATTTTTGAGAGAGCAAATTATTTTTTTTCCTTCACAATAGTTAGATTTTTTTGTTGTTGTTGTTTTCAGAATGTTGCCAAATGCCTTTAAGCAAAATTAAAAAGAATTTTTGTTGCAGTAGGTCACTCTTTCCCGGTCTGTTTAAAATTCTCAATTTCTTTCTGCCTTCTATTCAATGCTGGAAAATATTTCCCAACATTTGAGATGGGGATGATTTTTTTATTTTTCCATTATTTTGGCAGTATAGCTGCTTTCTTTACTCACTACACTGTGTACACTCTGCTATTCATTTTTACATTGGAGACCAAGGCCTTTTCCTATTTTCCCCCTTTGTTTTTCCTTTGTTTGGTTTGCAATGAGCAAACTCTGTCTCTGAGAGCTCCAGAGGGCAGTGTTGTGCTGAAAGCATCGGTTCTCTTGGCTCTGCCTGGATATTTTTTGGGAACCAGGAGGCTGAATGTTATTTAGTGAATGTTATTTACAGACTCGCTTGAAGGGCTTAAGTCTCAATTCACAATTGCCTTGGATATACACACTTCATGGCTGGGGTCCTTGCAACAAACAAATTAGCTGAATTTGTGAACATACTATGATCTTCAAGGTTTTCCAAATGCTGTTAGATTAAATCAATTTAAAAAACAGAGGTAAAAATTAATATTAATTTCCCTCCTTGCATCACACTGCAAGGAAAGGAGGAAAGAAGGCATCCCCATGAGGGTGCAAGGCAATGCTGTTCCCCTTCTCCCCCAGGAGCTCTGCAAAAGAGCAGTTTCCAGTTCCAGTTTAGGCCTCTCAGGAGCACACTGCAGTGAGAAAGCCTGCTGGGGAAGCATCAAACCACACACCTCCTTCAAGTATGAGTATGGCCTCTCACACCTCCTCTCTCACTTCTCCTGCCTCAATGAGGTGTACACCAGAATTGCTACAGACCTGGAACAAACAGGATCACCAGGTACAAGTGCCACCGCCCTCCAGACTCCTTGAAAATTTTCAGACTGCGTTTTTTCTCATTTTCAGGCATGTTTCACATGGGCACTTAGTCTGTGTCTTAACTGACTGTGTGATGCACAGAATGGCTGCTAACAAAGGGTTACATCCCAGCAGCCTTTCAAACCACCTCACTCTCCCACTCGGATCCACATGTCTACCTCTCCAAGCATTTCTGCTACTCCATGTCCCTTTATCCCCGTGTCTCTTGTCATCTGTCACATCACCTCTCTTTTCTGACCACCCACACTGCTCCAGGTACTCTGCCTCTGACACTCTAATTCCTGCCACCCCTATGTCCTCCTCTTTCAGATTAAAGTCCAATGTCCACCACCTTTTCTCCTGCTGCAGTTCTTCCCTTTGCCCTCCTTGCAGTGACCATTCTTTCTTTGGTCCTCAGAGACAATTCTTGCTGCTCAGGGCGCTGCTTGGGTCAGAGGCCTGAGCAATAACAACAAAGCTAGGAGAATTCGAACCCATCAACCACTTGGTTAAGGACATCCTATGCTACCACAGCTCTCAAGTACAGAAGCACTTGTTTACCCCCTCAGGCTGTAGAAATCACCTTGTGAGCTGTGTGTGGCTTACAGCCATAGCTTGAACAGTTTGGATGCAAGCCTGCATTCAGGAGGACACTCTCAAGAGCTGGCACACCACACCACCTTTCCCAAGCATGCCCTTCAAGCAGCAGCAATTGGACAGGCATAACCCCCATAGCACGGCCTGAACCCACCAGACATCCCAGAATACCAGTCTGTTTGGGTCCTTTGCAGACAATATGTATAGGAAGGTACTATGGGATGGTGATTGGGAGCTGAAATGGGAACCTGTGACGAGGGGCATGGAACATAGAACAGGTTGCTCTTGAGCCTCTGTGCCACTGAACATTGAAGATAGACAAAAGATGGGTGCTGCAAATCTTTACAGATTTAAGTGGTCCTGGCAGGGTAAATCACTGGGGGTAAATCACATGATATGTGGGGCATGAACTCTGTCTTCCCACAGTGAGACACCTGGCAGCAAGCATGGGGGCATCATGCAGAGAGAGCTCAGGATGTGAATTAGGTTTTTGTTGAATTTCTGTTGAATAGGGACAAATATGATTCAGTTCTTCAGTTGCTGTCCTCCAGAATATGCTGTCTTAAGGCTGTATCTAATGGAAAAAGAGGAAGGATAAAATAAAGAGTTGGCAATACTTGGGCAGGTCAAGTGCTGATAAGACAGTTGCCATAGAAATACTTCCACCCTGTATCTCCAGTAGCAAAATGTTCCAAGTCTGCTTTTATATTCTTTGTGTTGGATGCTGGCAGAAGTCTCTGCCCTGTGATGCTACTAAATAGTATTTGGATTTTAAGGATCTACTAGGAGGTGTCACATGCACCACGCAGGTGACATGGGATCCCTGCGGTTACCTACAATAGCCTCATTGACATGAACAGCAATTGACAAGGTGCTTGGAACTGCTCACAAGTGAAGCAGGTTTTCACCATCCTCATGAGACTGAGAAATATATCACTCTTTAGGGCTGCTCATACAGCAGAAGAAGGCTTTGCTGTTAGCTCTGTCAATAAACATATCTCGGGATTTGTGACTTGAAGACAGTGATGCTCCATGCCGAGAAAAGGGAGTGCAAAAGAAAATGTTGCCATCTGTTTGTGTAGAAGTTTAAATTCATGCACCAGATCTCCTGCACTGTGAAAGATGAGTCTTCTCTTTTTCTTACAGTCTTGAGAGTTGAGGCAGTGTTCATATAGCAAGACCTGAAAATAGACTGAAAGGGTGTTCACCATCAAGCCTCAGCCTCTGATTCAGATGCTTACATTGAAAGCCCCCAGAAATCACAGAATCTCTCTCCAAAAATATCAATCATCCTGCTGAAGTTGCCCTGACACTCAAGGGAAGCTGGGTTGCTCATGTGAACCCTCAAGGTTTCCAAAATCAAAACAAATCTCCACAGTGCTACTCTTTCCACAGGGTCATTATGGGTCACCCAGGTTTGGCAGGTGTGGGTTCTAACTTTCTATTGGTATGATACAATTTCAAATACAAAGGTTTTAAAATGACATTGCAAAAATTCACCTGAATGATGACAACATTGCTGCCTGACAGAGGTAAATTAAAAAAACTTCAGGTATCAATACTTGTTTTTATTTACAATAGTTTGTGGTAACCCAGATATAGAATTGCCTAGACAACTGTGACTTAATCATGTGCAACTGCCAGCTTGCATTTTTGCAGGCACATCTACCCTGACAAAGGTTTTTAATATTTAAAATCATGCAGATTATCTATTCAGCCCTCAGAAAACTCATTGTGATTAATTCAGTATCTCAGTTTCAGGCACTTCAACTTCTGACACCTTTCTTCAGGCTACAGAGAGCTTTATTAATTGTACCAAAAATCCTGTGCAAATATTTTTAAAATATTATTTAGTACTCAGTTAATTTTTTTATATGAGTATGTTACCATCTATCAATGTTGTCACGAGTCTCTAGATCTCAGAAGAGTTTTTTTACTCTGCTTTTAAAACACAATTTTATTCTAAAAGTCTCTGTTTATGCACATTTATCAGTCATGTCTACTCAGAAATGCTTATATCATATCTGAGGTCAGGAATTCAGCTGCATTTAAATTATATGCCAGATGGATGGGCAATGCATACATTTCAGTTCTTTGACAGCTTAATGAACATATCTCTTGGCAAGATGAGGTTATCTGAACATCCCAAATCATCTATCACATTTGTCTCCAAACTTTTGGGTTGTAGTCTACAGTCAGCAATGAAAGTTGACCCTCACACTGTCTCATTGGCTTTAACTGAAAAAAAAACAATTATTTGCTTCCTAGTGCAGCATCTTACCATGGCCTTGTCAAGTAAATGGGGTAAATCCTGATTTATAATGAATTTCAGAAACTTAGAAACTTTATGTAACTAAATCTCTCACCCTTCAAGTAAGTTATTTTGTTAGTCATCTATCTTAACTGGCAAACTATGCAGAAAAAAAAGGGTTTTAGCACATATTTTCAAGCTGATGACTAATCTGGTTACCTCATTTTTGAAAGGCTACCTGCAAGTACTATTTGCTCTAAAAGAGTGGTCAGGAAACAGACCTTTAAAGAATATTTTCAGTTTCTCAGGAAGGAAAAGTCTGAGACATGCAAGTTGAAATTTCCTACAGAACACCGAAAGTTGGTAAAACAAGTCAAATAGGATATTTCTGATCAATTTTACCACCTATACACCAACAACAATAAAAGAATCTATACTTAAGGGTGCTGCATTCCCTTGGGAATGGATTCACTAGTGTCTTAAACTGGAGGCCCAAAATGTCCTTGAGTTTCTTAAAATCAGTGGATAGCTGAAAAGTTGGTTTATAGGAATCACCCAAGGTCACCTATGCACTGATTTTAGCGACAAAGCTACAATGAGAACCTGGAAGTTACTGGCTTTCATCCTAATGGTCACTTCACCAAACCAAGGCACCCCCATTATGGGAAACAATGATAATAAAACACAGCAGTGCTCTCAAATTGCACCAAAACTGCACTTTCACTGTTCTGAAAAGCTATCATTCAGTCTGAAAGTTAACAAAATTGCTGGGCCAACATGCTCTGAATGTATAGTGTCACAAAGAACATAGTTTTGCTTAGTAGAGTAATATTGCAAAAGGAGCAAGAGAAAGAATATGGAAAGAAAGCAGAAAATCCCTTTAAAATGTTAAAAAGGAAACAATACTAAGTAATGGAAACTATTCAGTCATTCTTCAAGTTCCCACTGAACTCAGGTGTAATACCAGCTGCAAGACATTGAGAACACTGAGATGAAAGTTCATAGAATCATAGAATAGCTGGGAATTGGAAGGGACTCTTTGAAGGTCATCCAGTCCAAACCTTCAGTTATGGGGGGGGCAGTTGTCCAGACCTCAAAAGGGTTGGAATCCCTTGGTATCCCTTCCCTTCCTTTTGGCATGGGTTAGCACAACACCATTGATAAGCAGAGCCTCTCACAGCCAGCCTGTTCCTGCCTGGTGACCCTCACTGCTGGCCCTTGCCATCCTCCTGGCAAGGCAGCTGCTCAGGGCTTCTTTGTGCCTCCCCCTCCCTGACTGACATCATTCCCATCTCTTGTTGTTGTCATCCTCTCCACCTTTCCCAGAGTCCTCCATCTTCTGGGATGTCAATCCACATCTTCCCACGCTACTCCAGGGACATTCATCCAAATTTGTTCTTTCTGCCAGCTTCCTGTCAGCTATTCTCACCCCCCATCACCCTTTCCAGTAACTAGCTCTGACTCTCAACACATCCTTTATGGTTTATCACCTTCTTCTGTCCTCTCTCTGCTCACCTAACCATTCTGACATCATGCAGTCTCTTCCTTAATTTTTAAAGAAAAAGAAAGAGAATGGTGCTCTCTACCCCCTTATTTTGGTAACCACTCAGCCATTTTATTCTACCTCTCCCTTTTAAGCTCACAGACTGCAATCACTACCTGGAGTCAATGTTCTTTGCTTTCACCAACTGTTTTCATTGAACCCTACTTTCAACATGACCTCTAATTACCTCTTTCTAACTAATGCTGTGAATCAGCAGTCATTTGTAGTCTCTTCTTCAGCTTCAATGTGACTTCATTCTGCTCTTCTTGGCCTATCATCTTTTTCTCTTTATCAAGAGATTCCAATCTGCTCATGTTGACAGACTACCACTGACAATTATCACTGACAATTACATTTTCAGGGACCAGCCTTTATACTTTCTCCCAAGCTGCTCTTCTCTTCTGAGAATCCACCCCCTTGTTGTTTTTCAATTCTTTTGAAACTTTACTTTTCAATCATCTCTCTTGCTCTTGAAAAAGAAAAATAAAAAGAAACAGGAAAAGAAATAGGAAAAGAAAAAGGAAAAGAAAGCAGGAATATGCTAAGATTGCCTTGCTCATCATATTTACCAACACTGCCTCAAACAAACTTAACAGCACTGCCTCATAATTTCTTCAAATCCCGCTTGTCTATATCCTTCTTGTGTTATCTTTTAATTATTTACTTTCAGACAGAGGCTGCTTTTTCACAGAACCTAAGATAAAGGGGTAATTTCCTATAAAGAGGCTATCAAGCACCATGGTTATATAAATACAAATTACAACAGGACTTAAGATTTCAGAGTAAGAGCAGAGTATGAAGACCTCGATATAAAAGAAAACAGGACTACAAAGCTTAAGAACGTGAACTGGGCCTTAAAAACTCATTTCTCAGATATGCTGGCCATACATGAGTGTAATATATACATCAATTGTGTGGCATACCTCCATTGTCTTTAGAAATAGAGGTTTATACATAGAATCCTTTCTCCTCTGTTAGCTACAGACATTTTATCACTAATTTCAGTATGGTCAAGGGTTTTCCATCTGAATCTCATCATACACATATTTTAAATATTTGCAAAGGAAAAGGCAGGTAGAATATATATAACAATAAAATTTTGTAGTTATAGTCAGTGACTAGAAATTATCTTTACAGCTTGCTTTCTAATTCTATGTTAGGTTTGAATGCTAAGTTTGACAATACCCAGGTTCCAAAGCCAATATTTAAAGGATCACATGCATGACTAAAGAAAACATTGCTTTTTTTTTGGTGGCAGCTAGTTTTACATGGTCTCTTCTGAAATTTAAGTGAATAAATTATTCATCAGCCAGCACTTGTCCTTAGATGGCATAACTTAGATGTCAAAACCACCCAAAACATCCACATTTGCCAAACCTGTCTTGCATGAAATGGAATGAAGGTGTTTACATAAGAAAAATGCCAAAGCTGAAAATTAACCCTTTCAGGGCTTTAGTATAATCAAATATTGCAGTAATTATTATCATATCAAATGTTTATTAACTAATAAAAAAGGATCATAATACTCCCACTGAAAGTGTTTTTGCCAGTTGGACTGGTGGTCTTTCTGGTTTGGGGGGAACAATTGGCTTTTTTGTGATACTGCCTTTCAGTTAGTATGCCAAGAAGAAAATTCCACACAAAGTTTTAATACAAAACATACAAATTTGATTTGCTTCTTCTGATACAAAAGAAACTACTCACAGAAAACACTGGCAGAAAAGTTTCAAAAACCGAATCCATCTGGAGCAGATGTCTAGGCTGATGAGCTTAGTGCCTGTTAGTACCATGCAAGGTGGCTGGTGGAGGAACCAGGCTATAATGTGCACTGATTCCAGTCCATCCCTATCTAAAATAGGTGGACATAAGGACTCAGCTGCAGCATTACACCCCACCTACTGCAGATGCCCTTACCACTACTTAGAACTTAGAAGGAGGTTTGCAAATTAGGCCAAAAGCATTATTTACAACTACTAACATGGGAAGTTACTACTAAATGCCCCTCACCTTTGTTGCATCTGATTTTAAACTCACTTATCATACTCAAGTGTGATATCTCATGCCCTTCCAGGACTTGAGCTGTCCCTACTTGGTATCAAGTATAGTACATTGTTTTGGAGAGTCTGAGAAATATATCTGTGTGCCTATAGACTCCCTCTTGGAGACCACTGAAAGATTGCTTTTGCATATACACTATGACAGAGATTACATTTACAGTCCTGCTGTGTCATGCTTGCACTGAGAACTAGTCTAGTAAAAAACATAAATATTGATATAAATTACCAAGATCTTGTAGTCTTTATTGAGATGAGTTTCCACAAAACAGAGATGGAAAATTTTCCTAGACTAGGGATTGTAGGAATCGAGCCAAACCTACAAGGATTAGGTTTTGAATGGTAAGATACTTTCTCTTTTTGTTTTTTTTGCTTTATGCACATCTTGCTACAGCTATGACTGAATGTGTTAATCAAAATTCTATAGAACTGTACTCATTTGTGTGTGTGTTTACTTTTAATTTACATAATTATCTTACAAAAGGAGCATTTCTCCTTTGTGCTAGATGTCTTACGATGTAATTTAAAGCCACAGTTACCAAAATATCCTATTCCAGCAGTCCCATCACTATCGGTTCTATAGCCCAGTCATTACCATAAATTATTTTACAGGACCTAAATATACATTTCCAGTCTCATGATGTCCAGACAGTCCTTCAGTCAAAGAAATTAAATGTTCCCTGTGATGAGTCCTAAGAATCTGCATTTTGGCACAAACAGGAGAAATATCCAAAACTAAAAAGGCCTTCACAGAAAAATCAGGAAACAACTATAGAATGCCTTAACTTAAAAAATAGGATTTGAGTGTTTGAAACACAGGAAATGCTTATGGAAATGAGCAAGAACAAACAGTGATACATATCAGCATAATCAGTGCAAAGCTACAAATACATTGTACTATTAGATATGTATTTTAAAGAACATACAGACTTGATTAAGCATAACATCAAAAGTTCAGCTGGCAATAGGTGGGATGGAATAGAGCAACTCAGATAGCATGCATTTTCAAAACAAACAAAACCCAAAGTCAAGAATGAAACAGGTCTTCTCAGTCACCTCTGAGGGGGCCAAGAGGGCACAAAATCCCAAGCAGCTTACAACAAGCATTTCTCTCTTGGCCTCTGGTTATTCTGTGACTTCTGTTTTGAGGAGACAAGCAGCTATCACCAGTCTGTAGCCTATGAATGTTGTCTAGGAATTTCTGACCTCAGTGCTCAGAGTGTGTGCAACCACAGTCCTGTTTAAACTCAGCACAGAGTGGTTTGCAGGCCTGGGGTGGGCCAGTCCCACAGAAGATGGTCTCGCTATAGGACACCAAACAACAGGATTTTAAACAGTTCCTAAACAGGCATGAACACTTTTTGCATCCTTCCACCTTCTGCCTAGACTAGTCATTGAATATCTGTGCCACCCTTTTATACTATCTCGAGAACCGGACTCACCAAGATTATTGTAGGGCAAAACTCACCAATATTGGTGAAGGCAAAACTCACAAAGATTATTGGTGAGGGCAAAACTTCCTATTTCTAGCAATTTCTTCAATTTGTATAAGGATGTGAGCATGCCTGAACTGGACGGTTATAGAATGAAAATAAACACACATCTTTAACCAGACTGCTCTTTAACAAAGGTGAAGTAGAATTCTTGTGAAGTAGCACAGCATAGTTTTGAATAATCTCTGGAGACAGTAATATGCCAACTATTTGGACAAGCTCTGTACCTAATGCAGAGTTTGAGGTTGATATCAGATAACTTCTGGTTTTATATCTCTTGTGCTTATTACATACAAAGCAAAGTAAAAACCTGTGATACAAAGAAGTGTCTCATTGGCCTGCAAAAGCCAACTCAGTATCTAAAGACATTGTTCTTTAAGTACATAAATCAGTAAGTACAGAAAGTGTAAATAATTATTTCGTTACCTAAATTTTATAAAACATATTGATTACTGTAATTCCTTCATTTCAAATGTCTGAAGATTGTTGTTACTTATTTCCTTTCTAGACTACTAAAAATCTAACTCATTTACTGTGACACTCCTCTGATCATCATATAGTTATATAATTACACAGTTCAACTGAACAAAAACACCACTGAAACTGTTTACTATTTCTAATGAGCAATTTTTAAAGTTCCTCTTCTTTTTCCACACTGGATAGTTAAAAGGCTTTATCCATTTCAACTGATAGCTTCATCATACTTTTTTCTAAAAGAAAAACATAAACTATTTTCAGCCCACTCACACAAAGTCTTGGTGTATAATATCAAACTCTTTGATTTGTTGCATATGCATTGCAAAATGTCATCTTGTCCTTTTTCTAATGGCCATGGCCAGAGTACACTTATGATCATGGCTGATTTAAGTCACTGATTTCTTCACACTCAAAATCACTGAAGTATACAAAAGCAGAGAAGTTCTATTGAATTTTAATTTTGAAGAGCGGTATCTCAGACTGAGCCTTCTTTTTTCTCTGAAAAGTCAATCAGATTAGTAGTGTGCACTCATGGAGCTCTCAATGAATATAAACTAGAAGGAAGTTGCCTATGTGCTATGCAGAATTGTACAGGCAACTCTCAGTTGTATGTGGGTGTGTAACCCAGGTTGCAGATTAGCAGTGCTGTGCTAAAACAAAGCAGAAAAAAAAGGAAAAACACCCACCATTCTTCTTTGGATTTCTGATCTCACTTTTACTTGAGTTTAACTCCATTCCTTGAGAAATGTAATACACATAGGAAGTTCTTATCTAATATGGACATGCTTTGTATTACCTGGGTGTTAGCTTTATGTGGGTTAGTCTATTCCATTGCTAGTTTCAATAATTAAGAACTGACTCTGCAACTATGCAGGAGCCCAGCAGCCTACAGGTTTATTAAACATTTGCTAAAAACCAAGTACTTGCCAAAATATCTCCCTAACTCACCACAAAAATCATCAGAGTTCCCTTTAATATTATTTTTTTAAACCCATGAGTGATAAAAACCTGCTGCATTACTGGATTCCTATTAATATAAATAAAATTTTGAGATGCTTGAAAGTCAAAGCAAAAGCAAAACAAGTGAACAAACACAATGCACTTAAAAGCAGACAGACAGAATGGACTCCTCTGCCTCCAAGGTGTAGAGACTGACAAAAAGCCATTTTATAATCAGACTTTTTAGCTGTATCAAAAACCTTGACTTAATTGGCTAACTGTACATTTTATTCATTTAGAGGGTAATTAACACCGATTATGCTTTTAAAATACAATGTGCTCTTGGGCAATGCAACAAAAACAGTGGTTTCCTTGTGAAAAATTTGTGAGAGGGAAAATTGTTTCCTGCTGCCCCCTCCCCACTCTCATTTTTGTTTGCATAACACAAACAGCATCTACTTCGTGAGCAAAGCCAGAGGACGGAGGTAGCCAGCGTGCCAGCCAAGTGCCCTGAGAGCCACAGAGGCAGCTGGCAGGAGCTGGCAGTGCCTCTCCATCCTCAGGGGGGGACCCAGACACTGGCAAACCCTGGGAAGCTGCTGCAGGAGCTTTCCTCCTGGGCAGGAGGGGCTGAGGCACTTCCCAAGGAGCAGGAGAAACACAAAACCCAGCCTAGGAAACATTTGAGCCTGTAGAGCGATCACGAAGAGGCTGCCAAAGGGCCATGGGGCAACAGAGGGCAGGAAAGGAACAGGGGTAGAAAGCCTTTCTTTCAGGGAATCTGGGTTTTTTTCCCTCTCTCATTAGAAAATTTAAACTTTTGACTTAACATTACCCATGAACATTATAGATAAATGCAGATATAAAATATTGTGATATTCTTTGCTATTCTGAAAAGAAAGGACTAATCTACCAGCCCTGTATTCTAGCTTTGGCAATAGCTTAACTCCTGTACTAAAATGAAAGCAAAAGGCTCCTCATACTGTGACACAACAGTGAACTGAATTGGAATGAACCTTCTTGCTCCTTTGAATTTATACCTTAATACATTAGTTTTGATATGCTGACTAGGATCAAAATGACACTGATGGCAAAAAGTGCAAGCACTGCTTTAATTCATGTAAACATTCAGTTCTTTGAGGAACCTTTCTAAACTACTTGACATCCTGTATCAGTGTGTAATCATCCTGTACCCACTGAGTAATACCATTGCATAAAATGCTACTTTATATGTTGGATTTTAATTTCACTGAACATCCCCTTGTCCTTTCAACAGCGGAGAAAAATAAAACTAAATACTTCTGTCACAAGATTTCTTACTGGCACAATTCTTTAAAATCCACTTAATAAAAACTACCTGCCCTTTCTCAGGTAGCAATACAGTATTGTCATATAGCCAAAGGAATTATATTCATATCAAAAGAAAAACATTTATCAAAATATTTGCTTTCAGATTTGTTTACTGTTTATTATTTTAATTTACATCAGTTGCTCCTTGCAAAACTTCCAGGGAAATAATTTAAATTTTCTTTTCTTTCCCACTGCATAGTAAATACAGCCTTCTTAGTATTTCAGAAGTATAGTACTATAGAAATGTTAGGGCCTGCTTCTGCTCCAAATGAAGTTAATGGGAAAACACCAACTAACTTTATTAAGAGTTAGGTCAGGCCCCAGATTTGCAGCTTTTGAAATTTCATAGTTGAAAATTTTCTGGCTAATCATCAGAACTGACTACTTCTACAACTATATACTATTTACAACTTTATTTATATGTACTTCTTTATTACAATATGTAATATCAATGTTCCTTGTAAAGGTTACTATTTTAAAGAAATTAGACTGAAGTTATTGCCAATCAACCTTTTAATAAACTTAAGTGGGATGACTTTCAGAATTCTTCTCAACATATGATTCAGTTTTTATTCACTCCTTCTATCTTTGACAATTGCTTAACTACCTTAATTTCAAAGCCTTTTCCAGTGTAATAAAAATGTCCTTTTGGTAGAAGTTTATTGGTCCCATTTCAAATTACGTTCTGAAACATTCCTACACTGATGAGGACTCATTGTTTTAGCATTTTTTCTGTTTCAACACAGTATATAAAGCCATGCCTCTCACCAATCAACCTCAGTATAAAAGTGTAAGTGAGGTCAAACAGATCGCTCACCAAATCTTTGATCAAGTTGTCTGATCACATACAGACACAACTGTCTGAATTGTTGCATATGTTATATAATGTTATCACACAAATTTAAGCTTTTCCATTATTGACTGCTACTTGTGTATGCATACGTGAACTTGTTGGTCATAAAACTGCAACAAAACTGCAACAAGATATACCTATACTGAATTCAGACCTCTAGTCTTGTCTCTCCCAAAATTAAGAAAAATCTGTGTTCTTTATGACTGATCAACTCACGGTTTTGTGCTTCAGTTATACACATTTTCCAAAATTAAACTGTGAAATTAATGTCAAATACTGTGTTGTAACTTTAAATATAACTGACATATTAGAACAGATAGATGGGTAATTATGATAAACTACACAATAGTGCTACTGCAGATAATATCATTTATCAATCCTGTGGTCCCCATCATTCATGCATTTACAGTTTGGGAATACAGTGACTGCAAAGGATAATAATTCATAATGGCTACATTCTCAGTACTTCATGCTAGCTCACTAGACAAAATAAAAAAGGTTAATTGTATAACTGGAAAAATGTAAAATTTTATTCCAAGAAAATTAACAAGCTACACAGGTAAATTTTGGCAAATGCAACTTTATATTGAAATCCACACATCTGTATCTTAAAGAAGGAAAGACTCACAGACTCTAATGTATTTCTAAAATACTAAGAAATCATAGTATATGCTTTCACAAGTTAAAACTTAAATAATTTAAAACAACCAATACACCAAAATGTGCAGAAAATATAAACAAGACTGTGCCTTCAGTAGAATAAATGCTTCACAAATTGTGCAAGATATCATACTAAGGCTGCGGTCTCCCCATGACAGCTGTCTTAAAATATAAACATACATCAACTGCCTGTGTTTCTCAGAACAAACTAGAAAGGGCGGCACACCTAGAAAAAAATCATATAATCCCAGTGATGTGCATATTGATTTTGGGAACCATTGGAGTAAAAAGGAAAAAAGAGGACTAAGTGATCTTTCATGCACTCCCAAATGACTGGCCAGAGTTATTGATTCAATTTTCCTTGCTTATTTGCTTCAATGCTAAACAAAATGGAAGATACTAGATAACCCTTTAAGGCAACATGTGTTTATTCTGTATAATTATAACTGTTCACTTATGACTGGATATTATCATTAACGTTGCCTAACAGACTGATATCTAGCTTTTTAGAAAATATAAATAAGAGTCTATTAAACTTTATACCAAATCAGCAAAAAACACAGAATACAGTTAAATGTTAGTAATTTCACTGTTAAGGAAAATGGTAATTAGAAAGAGTAATATATTTGGAAAAAAAAAAATTAAAGTCAAAATCTGAACAAAAATACTGCTTTGGAATGCTCCCCAAAACTTACTCACAAGGCAAACAGATTTGTAAGTGTGATAATCCAATAATGCATGGCACATCTTTAATCAGTTACAGTACTTGAGTCCCCAGTTTTCAGTCTTTGCAAAATAATAATTGTATGAAATGTTTTAAAGGTCTTCAGATGTCTAAAATTAGTTTTATCAACACATTAACCTCATATCAACTTAATTTATTAAGATGTCCAATGCTAATCTTTTTGATGTTCTTATTTTATGTAGTGATATACACAGCATTTAGCACTGATACTTAGCACCTGCTACTTTCATAATCTAGATTTCAACCACATAAAGGAATTCAGGGCAGTAGTTCAGTCCTTTGTTCTTAATTACAAACCTTCAGCAGTGGTCAGCAGGAACATGTTTAGGTTTAAAACAGGATTAGAGGTGAGCTATTGCAGAGACTGCAGAATGTTGCCCAAATCCTTACAGCTGCTGACGTCCCATTCTTGATTTTCTCCTCAAGACATGGCTACAGGCCACAATTGCTTAGCAGAGAATGGTAGTGTTTCACAAGGCTAAAGATTTACAGATGCTCCCTCATATAACACAGTAAGGTTCCCTTGGTAACCTGGATTTTCTGCAGTAAAGAAGGGTTGTGCTGAAACAGCGCCTCAGCTCCCTGTTGGAGAAAATGCAGACAAAAGGATTGATTCCAGCTTGGGCAAAACTCATCCAGACAGCGGCCGTTAGAAATCCCCCAGGTACTACAGGCCCTCTCGCAAAAACTCTCCAGTAGCAGGCTACCAAATAGGGACCCCACAAGGTCAGAAAGAGGAATGTCATGATGTAGAACATTCTGCTGATTCTCTTCTCCATTTTGAATTCGTCTAAAACCAGTAGCCTCCTCCTGCCTGTGGTGTTGGCGTTCTGCCTGATTCCCAGCAAGGTTGGAGGCGTGGGACCCCTTCCGAATCCAGCCAGCCAATTCGCAGCCGCCTGACCGCTCGCTCCCGGACCATGGAAAGTCCAGTTCTGGCTCACTGCTGCAACAAACTGGACTGGCTTCATTTTCCTGCGATCGTGAACAAAAAATATCAGCTTGAGGTAGACAAGCTGTGTGGCTAGGAGGATAAGGGCAAGAAGAAGCATAAATCCCAATGAATCATTAGCCCTGAAGGAGCGATGCTGGAAAGTGCATTGGTCTTCCTCCCTAATGAACGAGTAGGTGCCCACATCTAGAACTGGGGGGAAAGCCATGGCTACAGAGAGAGTCCACACCATACAGATAACAGCCAGACAAGTCCAGAAGGTCAGTCTCTTCGTATAAAAACGGTGGTGGGCAATAGCTAAGTATCTCGTGACGCTTATGCAGAATAACATGAAAGCGGTGTGAAAGCAGGACAAAACCCCCAAAAAGGCAATCACTTTGCAAGTAAGAGTCCCATAAGTCCACGTAGAGCCATTTTTTACCGAGGTGAAAACAAAAGGGAAACAAATTGCAGATCTGAGGATATCTGAGCAGCAAAGATCCAACAGGAAGTAGTAAGGAGCTCTATGCAAGGTCTTATCTTTGACTAGCAAAATGGAGATCAGAAGGTTACCCACCACACTGACTCCTATTATGAAACCCAGTGAAGTCAGTTTCAGAAAAGCTGTTAAAGGAGAGAGATTTTGCAAAATGTTGTCAGCTGCATGGCTGTAGTTCGCCATAGATGGATGGATGATATGTATATTGCCTCAGTCAAGTCTCATGATCTATATTTAAGAACAAGGAAAAAATAGATCCATACATCTTACTGAAAATGTAATCCACAAACAGAACTGATCTTGTGTCTAGTCATACAGTACATCCTCTTCTTTCTGATTTGTCATGCCATCAAAATATCTGAAAAAAAATCGAGCTATCAGTTCTTAAGTTAACACAAAATGATGTCAGAAAGTGCTAGCAAAGATGTTAATTTATGGAGAACCGAATGAAGTTGTAAATTTGAGTACTATTGTTTGTTTTTAAAAAAACACGAGGCTTTTTTTTTTTTACTGACTATTTAGTATAATTGATTATTGGCAGATTTGTTACAGTTTCATGACTGACCAGTGCCCCTTATATTTGGTAGCACATATAATTTCACAGTTAAAGCCTCAGAGATTTTATGAATCAAAAGATTCCCAGTTTGCAAGCCCAAGAGTTAATCACTGACATCTTTTTTAAAGAATCCCCAAAGACTGCTGATATTTTGACATTACCTACATTTATTTTATGGCTACAGTATTTGTCAATGTTTTAAGAGGCAACTGCTGTGTTGATATGGATCACACCCAAAGAAACCCTGCAGAATTTATGTTTTTTAACCCAAGTCACCAAAGCACATTAATCACACAGTGTTAGTTTATGCATTTTGTAAGAGAAACAGTATTCACTACCCCCCTCCCTTCCTGCTATAAACAATAATTTTATCGTTTAGCCTTTTCGATAAACAGGTATCTAGACAGTCGATAGCAGTATGCTTTAGGGTGTCGTCCCCCCCGGCCTCCCCCCCTTCCCCCGTGCTTTAATGCAAATCGTTAAAGCCTCGACATAATTCATAATAAGCGACGGTCAGTGTAAATACTGAGCAAAAACAGCCAGCACAGCCCAGATATAATGCCCACCCTTTCGGGAGAGCTGGTTTTGGTTATGCTTAAATAAACATATAAATTGTTGGTTTTTTATTTTTGGTTGTTTTCCTTTTTTTGCTAATTAGGGCTCCATGATTCCCATTAATCCTCCCAGTGAATCGTACCGGAATACATTTCATGCAATAAAATATAATAAAGAGCTGTCTGTTGCTGCTTTTAATTTTTTTTTTCGGTTTTGTTTTGTTTTTCTTTTTTCTCCCTCTAGAGCCAGGCACAGGAGCCACAGCGGGCATGATCAGGCTCCTTCGTTATTCACACGAAGTGTTTCCTATGCCACCTCGGGCGTACAAAGGATATTCCCACTGAATCCCAGCAAAATCCTTCCATTCTTACCGTCCACAAAAGAGCCTGATTGCTGCTGTGTAAACAGAGGCTGATCAGATCACGGCATCGTTTTAGAACCATGAAATCAGGCTCCCCCTCCCCCTCCCGGCAGCCCCGCCGCTCCCCCTGCTCGGAGGAGCTGTCCCCGCGGCGGCCGGCCCAGCCTCCGCACTCACGGAGCCCGCACGCCCCGGCCCCGCCGCGCGCTGCTCGCTCGCTCAGCGCTCTCACCGCCGCCGCTCGCACCCCGGGCCGCTCCCCGCGCCCGGCCATGCTGCGCTGGGCTGGCTGCGCCGCCCGGCCGCCGCTGCCTGGCATCAGCCGCATCTGCCGGAGCCGTGCGAGAGCCCCCCGCGGCGGGGAGCTGGGGAGAGCGGAAGAGGCATTGTCTGTCTGGGAGGGCTTCCATCATGCCCCTTCTTTGGAAACCAGCCCCGCAGCCCCGAGCGGGAGAGCCCTCTCAGCACGCACCTGCAGCCGCGGCAGCCTCGGCGCCCCCAGCCCCTCTCCTCCTACCTGTTGGTGCCGGAGATCCCCACATGCCAGAGCTGCTCCTTCCCGCGGACCGGGGGCTGCTTTACCCTGGCGGTCTTTTCTATTCTCCTCTACCGTCATTCATTCTTCTTTCTCTCAATCCTTTTCCTTTCTCCTTTTTTTTTTTAATTTCCCTTTTTTTTCTTTTTTCTTTTTTTTTTTTTTTTTTTTTTTTTTTTTCCTCGGTACCTTGGCTGAGGATCCAGTCAGCGGCTCGGGCGGCGCATGCTCGCCGCGCCTCCCCCCTGCGCGCCGAGCCCCGTCCTCCCCTGTCGCAGCGCCACAATCTCTCCCTGTAACGCAGCGGCGGCGGCCGCCTCAATGAGGGCACGGCAGGCTCGGCGGCGGCAGCTGCTGCTGTCTCAGAGAGGGCACGGCAACCTCGGCGGCAGCAGCAGCAGCAGCGTCCTCAGTGGTGCGCAGGCAGCCCCGGCGGCAGCAGCCTCCTCAGTGCGGGGAAGGCAGCATCCTCAGCGACGGGAAGGCAGCCTCCTTGGCAGCACGTTCCCATCGCGATGTAGAGCCCAGCTGGATTTATTGGCGAGCCCGGGCGAGCCAGTGAGGAAAGGGAGGGGAAGGAATTAGGTCCTGCGCTCCTTGTTTATGCCTCTGGGCTCCCCCTCCCGCCCCATTCGCTTACGACGGGGGTCTGGAAGCGCTGCGCGTCGCAGCCTGTCAGGAGAGGCACCGGGCGGTTTCTTCAGCTGCCGCTGCTCGATCCTCCCGCTCGTGGCTCCTTTTCCTTCCTCCCGATTCCCGCCCGGTGAATTCCTTCTTCCTGACGCCCGAGCCAGGGAGGGCTCCTTAACAAGCGCCGTTGTTGGCGGAGGGCGCATTCGCCGCGGGGCCGTGAGGACGCCGCACCTTTCCCCGGCAGCCCGCGGAGCGGCTCCCGCCGCGCAGCCCGAAGCCGGCGCAGAGCCGTCAGCGCGCTCGCAGCGTGGCGGCGGCGATGAGCCCGGTGGCGATGAGCCCGCTGTCAGCCCGTTCCGCCCGCGGCAGGGCCCGCCGTGCCCCTCGGCGCGCAGGGCGGCAGCGGCGGCCGCCGCGGAGGAGCGCCGCCCGAGCCGGCGGCCGGCGGGGATCGATCCCGAGCCGTCCCGATGATGTCATGCGGGCCGGTGGGCCGGGGCGGCGGCGCCGGGAGGCGGCGGGCTGCAGCCGGGGCCTCCCGCCGGCCCCCGCACCCGCGGCGCTGACCCGCGCTGGGGCCGCCGTGGCAGAACCGGGAGGGAGCGGGAAGGACTGGGAGACCCCTCCGCCCTCCCGCCTCTCCGGTTTGTGTGCAAGTTTATCCGGGAGAAGAGCGAACGTGAATGCCGTGCCCCAAGAGTAATTCGCTTTGGCTGCAAGGCAGTTGAGGAACAGCTTGTTTTGGGTCGAGAGATTTGGATCCCGAGGAACGTCTTCGCTGGGAACTTCCGTTCAAGCCAGAATAAATCCTTCTGTGGGACAGATTTATAGGCTTGATTCATAATGTGTGTCACATCCGTGAGACCGTTAGTAGACTACAGGCATTTTTTAAGGCTGTTGTCAGGTTTGGGTTCTTTTTTTTGACACTCAGTAAAAGGCATTGGAATTGGTTGCCAAACCACAAAATTAGCTTCAGTAGCAGGCTGACCAAGCCTAGAGGTCTCCAGCCACTGGAAACTACGTGTATTTAAAACCAACATCACTCTACTTCAACCATGTGACTTGTTTCAGATAAAATTTATTCTTAGGCAGAAAACTGACACAAAGCTCAGGTGGCACACAATTTTTAATTTTCTCTGCAAACATACTTATGAGGACATGATGGTGCTCATCTTTGGGGTGGCAGGGGTTAGCTTCACTTTTAAAAACTGGGTGGTTGTTAAAGCTACTACTTCAAGTTGCACTTCTCATGTTGCAAACACCTAAGCTGTGCAGACTCTCCTCCTCTCTCTGTTGTTAAATACAGGTACCCACAGTGACATGAACAATAACCTTTGAGGTCATTCTTAAAATATGAAGGGCAAGGAAGTAGCTTTAATGGTCTCTCTAATATTGAGCTCTCCAAATGCCATGCATGGAAATGAAACATTTGCAATGCAAGATTAGGAAGATTTATAATACTTAGTACTGAATGACTATAGTATGGTCATGGTCAGGGCCTGTTCTTACACTCTGGTATGTGTAAGAGTGATGATTTTTTGTTAAGAGTAAACAAGGCAACAGAATCATCATAATAAAATAGATCCAGTGACGCAGGTTTTAACTTTTTTTCTCTCTGGGATTTCTTTTAGAGACGTTACAAGATTATGTTGGTATATAACATTTTAAAACTTGCTCTCCTTTTAGACCTGTAACAAACTGCTTAGAAGTAACCTGTGAACTTCAGAATTCATTCACTGTTCAACCACCAGTTCAGCATAAATCCATTTG
Organism: Ammospiza nelsoni; assembly: GCF_027579445.1. NCBI lineage: Eukaryota > Metazoa > Chordata > Aves > Passeriformes > Passerellidae > Ammospiza > Ammospiza nelsoni. The sequence continues at coordinate 26,440,768 of NC_080637.1, read as the reverse complement.
TCATCACAGGTGTAACCTGAGAACAAGCGTTCTAATTTTGTTCAACAAAATGTAGACATCTAGATTGAAGTGCCACATGACACAGTTCGTTTCCTATCATAGAAACCACTGAGAAAGATATGCATTAGGGAGCAGATTATCTCATTCTGAGTCACAAACTCAAAGTCCATCACATGGGTTGAACTCCATTCTGTTTGTTGTGAGGGTAGAGTCAGTCAAGAGAAACCTTTGTTGCAAAGTAAGAGGGTGGAGTGACAGGATGCTTCAGAAAGCAAGAGCAGTTGGAACATAGCGAGAAGAGATATGTAAGGACAGGTAATGAGGTCTGTGCTAACAAGTTCTTCAAAACAGCTGGACTAGAAATATGAAATGTTCATTAAAAAAAAAGCGTGAGGCAGCCCAAGTTGCATAGTGAGATTAGGGGCAGCCAAGAAGAATTTCTTGGGGTTTTGGCACAAGGAAGGATCCTGAGTCTTGAATAAAGTGTCCACCAAACAATATAAGGGGGGTAACACTAAGGGCAACACAAAGGAGACTTCAAAACACAGAGGACCTGTGGTCCCAAACAACCATATCAGAAGTAGTGATTACTCATAGGGAAATAAATAGCTTTCCTTGACATTTTTTCTTTTCATACTTATGTACTGCTGTGCCCCATGGAGGAAGGGTAGAAGGAGAGTGTAAGTGAAGTACAAGCACAAGAGGGCTCATGTACCTTGTTAAAGTTAACAGCAGACTGACTAGAACTTTCACTAGAAAATGAGAGAGGCAAGACAATTTCACTGATTTTTCACTGATTTAGATCAAAGATGAGAACCATCTACAGGTTTGGAAAACTGCTATAAAGTTCTTGAGAGTTATGGTACAGAGCTCTTTCATTTTCTCCTGTTTGAGTTATGTAAGTATCAAAGCTAAGAATAAGTGGTGAAATACTCAGCTTTGTTGGTGGTGACTGTTGGTGGATTCTGTATTCCAAGTCTTTAGGGTTTTTTTCCAAATTAGATACTATTCAAGAATGACCAAGGAACATTGTTTAGTGAATTGGATCCACTAAGTCCATTTTCAGATCAAGATCATCTTTTTGGAGACTCCTACTTTGATATTCTCAGTCCTTGGGATCATCTGCAGGTCTGGACAGTTCTCTCCTGTGAGGGGATGGTTGGGTGCACGTGGACAAGGAGCCAGGAACTTGAGTGCAGACATGGGACACAGTTAAATGCTGTTGAAGAGGAATTTGTTGGTGTGTAAGCAGCATTTGGGGAAGTTGCCATCTATTTCCTTTGAGGATATGTGCCTTGAAATTCACAGTTGTGAACCAGGTGAGGATGCTGTGTAATTCCCATGGTTTTGAACCCTTTCCTCAGAATGGGAGAGGGTTTTGGGAAGTCTGACACTGAGAAATCTCACTAATGGAGTCTGAGGTAGAGAATGGGTTAGAAGAATTACATCTAATTAGTTGATTAGATGGGTTGAGATATTGTCCTCACTAAGGTCATTAATGTCTCCCAATTATTTCAGTGGAATGAGGATTTCAGCATGGGGCCAGAAGTTGTCAGTAGCAAAAACATTTCAGTAATTAACGTGTTTACTGACTGTCTTGAAATCTGTATATATGTAATATCAACCCGTTCTGCATAATGTGAATTTAAGCACTGTAGGATTTTCCAATATTTCTACAACACAGGAGAAATAATCTACAAGGTGTGCCTACCCCTGTGCAGAGGCCAGCACAAGATTTATGGATTGCTTGAGAAACTGTGATAGGTGCTACTAAAGTGCATCCTTTTCAAAGGGCTCAAGCAATTTTTTCAAGGGAACTTTCTTGCCCGTGCAGTAGATTTGTGCAACTTTGGAGCAGTGTTTAAGTAGGACTTACATAATACAGAGACCTGTGTAGGACCCCTGCACAATAGAGAATGTCACCTGCAATATATTTGGTTCTTATCCTTAGTGAAGTGTTTTCAGAGTAAAGACATTTGTTGGCAGTGTCTGGCTCCTGGGCTGGCTCTCAAAACAAACATAAATTTCACTCCACACTGAAAATCTCTTTAGTGGTCTCTGTCTCCGTGATGCATGTTTTCATCTACAACAAAATTGCATTCATGTGACTATAATGATTCTTATGGATAATAGTTATATTTTTAATGTTAGCGTTTACCCTCTGATGTTTTATAAATATTTCTCAAAAACATTTAATTCAGTATTTTAAAAAATGTTTCATAGTTGCCTTTGAAAATTAATTTGGTTTTTAAAAGTAGATCTATGCTGCACTTTTACACAGGAATAAATGAAGGTTTAAATACAAAAAAACTTATCTGCCAAACATCTGAAAAATGCTTTGTCCTGCAAAGAAAAAACTGCTCTGCATTACTCTGATAGGAGTGAGGCACCTATATACTTCTGAAAATCCCTTTAGATACTTACCTGTTTCCTTAGGCTTCTAAATACCTTTCACCAGTTTGTTCACTAGGGCTGCATTTGAAAGATTGGACACATCTTTTGCATTTAGGTTTTGTAGATAAGCTGATACATCAGTGTTGCAGTGTTAAGTTCAGTTATTGTGCAGTTTAGGTAGTGTGGACATGGAATTACTTGACTTTGCTTGCATATCAGGTAGTTAAAAGTGCAAATGAACTTAACTGTGGCCATGGGTAATTAGCAATGTTAAATTGCACTGCTAATTAGTTGTGTCTGCAAAAAGATAAGATACATTTTTAAAATGCTGGACTTCAGAAATTGTGATTTTACATATATGATTAGAGGGAAAAAGAGAATGTTAGTGAGTCAAAGAAAGGTTCATCTGTTGTCTCTGTTGTTTGTGCACCATAATGTATTGTCCTGTGCTGAAGAATTACTGAAATGCTTGTTTTCATGGCCAAGGATGAGTGATAACAAGTGACTTAAAAAAGATAAAGCCAGTCACATCCGCAGTGATGCAGATCAATGATAAAGTTCCATAGAAGGTAAAAAAGGAACTTCACAATGTCTGAAGAAGTAGTTTCAAGATGATTATGTTTGTTGCAATAGTATTTTTGAACAGTTGAGAATACTCAAGAGTATTTTTCTAATACTTTCATCTTGTATCTCTCCATGCAAATGTAGAAATAATGTAATATTCAAAATGTAATCTTTATGCAATTTGTTTAGTTCAAGTTTTGGGTTGTTTGGCGAGATTTTTTTGATAGTGAAGGTAGGCACTATCTTATGTCTCTGTATAACAAATCTTTTAATGTGAATTATTCTGAACTTGCAGTTTTGTTAGTGGGAAGCACTGAAATTCTTATTCCATCAACAGCTTTTACTTAATATGGGCAGCACTGTAAAGATGCCTCAGTAACAGTGCCTACAGCAGGACCCTCAGCTGCAGACCTCAGGAAGACTATCTTTACCTGCACACCTAGTGCATGGAGAAATAACTTCTTGCCAGAGCATCAAGAGGATGTGAACCAAACTTAGTAAAGTTCCTGCTATATCCAGTCTCTCCACTCTCTGTCTATGTCAGAAAACTTGTTGGTGTTTTGATAATTGAATGTGGAACAGGAGGGAGAATACTTTCTTCTTTCTCTATACAAAAAATAAAATACCATTCCTTACAAATCTTGTAGATGGGATTTGTTGAAGCATATGCACAGACACACAGAATGGTCTTACAGAAATAGTGATTCATTTATTTAATGTATTTTCATCTGCTGTTTAATTAATCCAATTAATTGTAGATATTTTAGTATAATCTATAATAAAATATGTCTTTCAACCACTATAAATACATTCCTTCACTATTTGTTTTTCTCTGCATGACATACGGTAATGTGAATACATCACAGTGGTACAATCCAACAACCAAAATATTTGAAAGCAGCTGAGCACATTTGGAATTCATGACTAAATCACCATGGGTGAAAAACATGGTGATTTTTGCATGAGACTTATCTAACAAATAATATGAAAACAATCTGGTGAAAAACAGGTAGAAAGTATTCCAGAATTTAGAAGTTGAGTTGGGAGCACTGACCTAGGGCCATGCTGATGATGTTTTGTTTCTGATGCCCAGCTAAGCAACCTTGGCCTCTTCAGTGACTGTTCCCCTACCTCACCATATGGCACTGTATCAATGATTTTTGGGTAGAAGAGGAGCATGCCATACAAGAAAAGGTTTCCTGTCAATGCAAGCCAGCACCCCAGAACCACTAACATGGAAAGCTCTGTTAATTTACTACAGTGTTACAGTGATTTTAGAAGTGTTGTCTGCTAGCTCTAGAAAGCTTGTAGATTTTCTTTTTTAAACAAAGTGTTTGGTTTGTGTTTTCTGTGCACCTCACCCCTTCTCAGATATTATGTTTTATAGTCCTTTTGTCTCTGTGATTTTAATATATGATTTTCAGTAAAATGCTTTCCCACAGCTATACAAACACTTCTGGTTTACCTTGCTAAATGGAAATTCAGGTCTCGAAATCAGCTAGCCCTGCTGAAGCACAGAGCAGCTCTGCAGTGTCATGGTCATTAACAGTGCCAATCACAGCATTCAGGAGCACATTTTTCCTATCACCATTATAGGCACCAGTGTGCCTATAATGCACACTGTGGAGCAAAATGAATGGGGTTAGTAACATTACAGAACAGAATGCTTGCCTTGAGAGACAAACTTGAAAATGCTTGAGAGACAGGGAAAAGATGACTTCTTCCAGCTGACCTGTGTCCAACATTTTTATGCATCCAATATAAAGCACAGAGAGACTCATGTGAGATGCACATAACTTTACCTGTTATGTAAACCTACTCTATCCCAAGCTCTTTCATAATTTTCCAGCATATATGGAAATGTGTGGAATATTCTTTGGCTGGGGTGACTGCTGTCTTAGCAGGTTTTTCTCCCATCCCTATTAGTGCTGTTGGTTCACTAGAGGTTATTAGCATGTAGTTGGGGCCTAATGAAAGGAGTGATTATGGTTCATTATTTTTCATACACCTTCTGTCATAAAGCTATGTAATGCCTAAGTGAATTTACACATATTTCTTCCCTTCCTTCTCTTTAAAATCTGAAGGCTGATTTTAGTGAAGTCTGATACATGAGCAGAGAGGTCTTAGAGGCTGGTGAGGTTCCTATAAATTTTGTGAATGTAAGTGTTGGCTGCTTGTCCTAGAGTTTACCTTTTCCCTTGGCTGGCCTCCAGGTTCAGACTGGCCACACCTCCCTAGGGACCCTGGTCTGTAACTGAGGCTTCAGTATGCAGTGATTCATCTCCTGCCCAAAAGTGGCCATGGCCTGGAGTTCTAGTCCCTTTCTTGTTTGGAGTCTTGGTGACCAGGCTTGGCTACACTCAGCTGTGCAGCTGAACAGGACCCTGGATATGTCACTGTGGTTTCTGCACCCGGGGCAGAAGGGCAGGTGGCAGAGGCCATGCTGGTTCTGTGGCAGGCTGCACATCCTACTGACCTGCTCAGCATCAAACTGATCCACAGCCACACCGCTGAGCTCCTCTTGCCTCAGTTACTGCACCATTTCTTCCTGTGCTCATGGAGTTATTTGCATGACTATTATCAGTGCAGAGGGATATGTGTCAAATCAATCCGTTTTGTAGAGCTGAGATATGTAAATAGTTCCATTTTCTGCTGTCTTTAAGGTAGGTTAGAGGTGAACCATGGACAGTATGTTGTAGGATTACAGAGACTATTTGACAATAGAATTTTCTATTTCTAGCAATATACTGAGGGGGGATTTAAAAATAATAGGATAAAATAGGATAACTGTCACTGACATATTTCAAAGCTGTCTTTTAGGCTGTGCTTAGGGACAAAAATTAACAGTGTCACTGTAAGAAATATTTACTTTTTGCTGATATGACCAGTTCACATCTAGGCATTAGCCTTCCTACAAATCTTTTGTTCAAGTTTTAAGATAACATATACGGTGTACACTTTCTATATTTATGTATAGATATGATATATATGTGTATATATATGTGTGTATTATATAGTATTGTGTAATGACTCTGGAAGCTCTGTAAAGAAAATATAAATTGTGTTAAAAGGTATACTGCTGAGTGATAATTGCTTTGAATGCACAAGATTGAGACAATGGAGAGTCAAATCTGCAGTGTCTGAGGTGGAGGATAAACATTGGTTTTGCAACCATTGAATATATGTTGTACTACCAAGCTTTAGGTCTTATGATGTAGAAAGTAAAAATAGTTTTGCATATTCATGTCAAATCAACTGTCAGCTGCAAATAATTTGATATCTAGAACTTATGCCATGGTCCCGTTTTGTCAGTTTGTTGGATATTAAGCATGAAATAGTCTCAATTATATGTAGAATAAGGAGAAATAATTTTAAGTTTGTATACATGTGAGGATGCAGGGAACAGTCTCTCAGTAAAGGCAGGTCATCTTTTTAAGAAACACAACAGTTTGAATTCTGCAGATACTATCAGAACAGCACTGTGAGGGCATGGTAGAAGGAACTGCATGAACGCATCTCTGATGTAACTCTAAAACTGTAAATATTCATTTACTACTGCATTGCCTGTTTCATGGAGGTGTGAAAGAATGAATGTTTTATCTGAAATGTCACCTGCAAAACTAGTCAAGCCTAACTGTAGCAAATGGCAGTATCTTTTGCTAAATTGGACCAGTATTTGCATGTGGTCAGGCAATGTTTGAGTGTGATATTTAAAGAAAAGAGTGAAATATTGAGCAAAATGAGGATGTTTCACTGTACTAGATAAGACAGTTTGCTTGGGCGAGAAATTCATGGGATCTCGTCCCAGCTGCATAGATAGTTTAGTGCTGGTTTTGCTTTGTTTTCTCATTGATTATATAATGTCAGGCTCTGGAGCTGAGACCAGGACCTAAATCTTGCCCTAAGGGGCAGGTATCCTAAGCAGCAAACATGGAAGTCAGCCTCTTTTGCCTACATCCCACTGTGCCTCTCTCATTGCTCTTGCATTTTAATAGCTGGAGAATCCAGGGTAAACAGGAGACCATACTTTCCAGGACTGCACTGTCTAGTACTTCAGAGAACTTTTTTTGAAGCTGGGAGACTGGGCTTGAATCCTGGATTTTCAGTTTTTTTCAATGTCAGTAAGTACTAGGTGGAAAAAAAGCTGGATTTCCTGCAGCACTGGGGCATTCACTGCTGCTGCTGTACCCTACCTGAACACAGCACTCAGGTCAGACTCTGCTAGGGACATTGCTGGGAGCAACACTCATAGGTTATGCTCTGTGTCACTTCTGGACCTCTGGGATTCTGCACTGCACATCTTGGTCAGTTCTGCATGTGAAAGGAAAGCTTGCATCCTAAAGTCTAAAGGGCAAATGTCAATTGAGAAGTTAGCACTGATAAGTCTTTCTGTTGCTGCAGTGAGGGATTGCTGGGTCCTTCTTTGAGGGATTTTGCTGGTCATGTTTTAGATAATTAAACTACCTCTTGACCTCTTAGAGTTCCTCACTGCATAATTTTATTGTCTCCCTGTACTTATTTGTTCTCCATTATTAAAACAAAATGTGGAAATAAGACATCCAAATAATATGAATCTGTTTTTCCTAATCTGAGATATGTATGTGGACAAAAAAGTGCTCTTTTAATGAGTCAACACACCAGCTCCTCTCAGTACAGTACCAGCAGTAGCCAAGTAAAACATACCTGTTGTGTAATTCTGTGCTGCATTGTAAATTTGGTATTAATGTAATGCTTCAAAACCTAACGGAACATTTAGTTGAAGTACTGTATCTCTCAATTATAATATCTCTATTATTATAATATCTCTTCGTAGATATGCATGCATAACAAAACTGTAGTAATTTGAAGAGTTTATGTAAAACTTATGAATTCTCTATGAATTTACGGGTCCTCAAGATATATCTGTTTCAACCTGCATGCTCTATATTGATGAAAAGAAAGTTCTTTCTTTTTTCCTGGCCTTTATAGGGCACTGAATTTTCGAAGGACACTGCCATAAGGCCAACCATGGAACATAATGAAATGTTGGCAAGCTGAAATCAGATGGAAGACCTTCAGACATAAAGAGCTGGAAATTGCTCAGAACGATTTATATTCCCATATAGGTTAGTTACCAAAACATGGATCAGTCTTGGGAAGAGAAGCAAAAGTTAAAAAAGGGAAGGTAACTTAGTGGCCATTCTGGAGTAAGACACGAGAAATCAGAAGAAAAACTTGTAGCAGGAATGTAAGTTATTTTCTGCTGTCACAGCCAGACAGAGACAGTTGAAAACATAAAACTAGTGGGATTGCAAGGCTAGATTCAAATTCATTTTTGAGCAATTTAGGCAAACCTAGTTAGACAACAAATGAACATGGGATAACCTTCGGTGGATGTAGTGAGAAGTTAGAGAGAGCGAAAGTAAAGGCCTTAATTATGAAACTTTCAGACTTCTGGTATACTTGGCAATCTCAAAATACAATTATGAACAGACTTAAACCAAAACTATTTTAAGGTGAGGTAGGTTTGCAATCCTTAAACTCTTTAACCTTTACTTAAAAATGTGTAAATTGAGGGTATGGTTGTTCAAGTATGGCTCCTAGTGAACAGATACATTTTCAAAACAGAAAGCAAAATGCTTCTTTTTAATGTAAAAAGCCTACATGTTAATTCATGCCCGGGGGCTTCTGAAATTGAAAAATACAAGAGTAAGAGGATGAATAATTGCTTGTACTAAGAATATGTTGTGACTTTAACATTGAACTTCCAAGTGCTAAAATGAAGAAAGAGATCCAAGTCTAATAGACTTTGACTCAGCATTATGGTTTAAGGCTTAGGTATGCTGTGATGTGAAAATACTGCATTATATGGCAGTTTTGAGAAAGGATTTCTTAAGCCTCTCTACCAGGGCATGGTGAAAAATTTGTTCTGTCTGTTCTGTGTTAGCATCCTAGAAGGAACTTTTGGAACCAGTGTAGTTTATGGGTTTGTATGGCTTTGGTAGTAAGTTTAAAGAAACATATATACTTATAGTACTTTTTACAAATGTCCCAGTTTCATAAAAGCTACATCTTTCTCTGCCTTTGAAATAAGACCAGAAATAGTTCCTGTAAGCAGGTGACAGGGATTAACGGTTTAAAAAATGCAAAACACATTTTTTCACTCTTAAGGTTTATTTACTTAGAATATATTTATTGTGAAACCAGGTTGTAGATTTTGAATCAGAAGACAAAACTAAAGTGGGGATAAAACAAAAACCCAGTGCTGTAAGAGAACATAGAATTCTCACTGACCAAATTGCTTAACTACTACTGCATGAAAGAGTACATTTAAGGTATGTCTGTCAGTGCTTCTGCCCTGTTTCTAGGACATTTATTTCCCAAAGCCTGTATTTTGCAGTGAATTGGGCATCTTTCATTGTCCTGAGTTACAACAGTTGACATTATGATATATTAAGGCAGCAGACTGGCAATTATTATGTACAGTCAATTTCAAACTATTTTGGTATTGTACATAAAGTGATCACATGCTTTAAATTCACTGCTGGAAGGTCAGCATCCCGTTGGAAGTAGAAGGGATTTTAATTATTAATTTCCATTAAATCTATTGGGAGTTGAGCAGAGAAATCTCTGGCGAAACTCAGGAAATTTCAGATTTCTAGTCCTTTACATTTCTATCTATAGCTATAATAATTTCCTTGCTGGCCCTTCTGAAATCGAGAGCATGTAATCCTTTTTACTGGAATTTTAGTGTTACTTTTGGACAGGAAAAGAAAATCTATGAAGTTCTTATTTAATACAGAGAACCTCATGTAGACTAGGTGAAAGGCGTTCCTAAGGAAAAGTTTGCCGCAAACACAGATTGCTTTTATTTCTGAAATAGTAAGAACAACAAGGCAGCAAGGTAAGCAGATGTACATCAGTCATGTATGGCACACATACATTAAAAGTGTGCAAAGAGGCACTTTATATTAGTATGGTGTCCCTGAGAGTGTGTTGACTTGATTTTCCTTTGCCTTTCTTGATAAATCTTGGGGGGGCAAAACAGTAGAGTCTAAGTTGGATACACACGTTCTAAAGTGTATTTGTGGAATAAGAGTGGGGAGAATAATTTTTTTCCTAATATTTATTAAGATGTAGGTCAAATAATTTACTGGTAGCAGACTGGGAGAAAAAAAAAAGACAGAATCTATTTTAAGAACCAATTAGATTTTCACATAAATGGAAATCCAGAATAATTCTACTGCATTACACAGAAGTATAAGGGCTGGTGCAAGGTCAGAATGAAGCCTCTTGTGTTTTCTGTTCAAAATGAATTTAAATCAGGATGACTGCACTGATTTCAGCAACTTCAGGCTGTTTTTAAACCAGATAAAAATTTGGCTTTCAGTTATCACAATAAATAATTCAGCTAATATTTTTCTAAGAAAAGAGATGTAGATGGACACTAACGTGGCTGCAGTTCCCAATGAGCATCATCTGGTGCAAAGTGCACTACTGGTCAAATGCAGAGGCCCCTCCATCCCATCAAGGTATCTACTGCATCCAAACCTGTATTTTGTATTTGACCTTGTCCTAAACTCCCACTGATGCCAATGGGAACTCCATGTGCAACAAGGTCTTTTATTCTGGCTGTCAAATCTTAATATTTTCAAAATGTTGACTTGGGCAGGAGTTGACATAATTCACATTTGGGGCTTTACACTGAAGCAGTTGAATTCCATTTGGAGTACAGTACTAGCCCCATAAACCAATCTCTAAAAATCCCACTCCAAAAAGAGGATTAGTGTACATGTGTTGCATTTTCTCCCTTTTTTCCATAACCTTTTAATGCCTCAGGGATTGAGTTTCACTAGACACAGTGGGAGAATCCTGGTACATCTGGTTTCCCTGTGGTCTTACATGATGACTGAACAGCCTCACAGCTTTTGCAGTCAGGTTCCCCATGGGCTCACACTGTGATTAGATTTGTTCACCACAAATATATCCTTGTTTGCAATGAAGAAACGAATGAATTGAGCTTCTGTTTATGCCTCCCATTTACAACTAGGATTTCATAGAATCACACAGTAAATTAGGTTGGAAAGGACCTCTGGAGGTCACCTTGTACATTCCTTGGCTCAGACTCCTCCCAAAGATGATTTCTGTTTTCCCTTTTTTTTTTTGGATGGACAATTTGGAATATCCTTTCATCTGACAGTGTCCTCTGCTTTTCTACTTCTCCTATATGTATTCACCTCAGCCCACATGGATGCTGTATTTTAAAGGGTTATATACTGGGTTTTTGTACCAACAATATTAAATTTTGAAATGCGAAATCTTGCTTGGAAGGTTAAAGATCTATCAGGCACACAGCTATTCCTGAAAGTTTAAAGAAATAGCTCATCACCTATTTGGCTTTCTTCACAGTAGGAGATGAATCTATGGACCAAGAGGGCGGCAGTGGCCTGGGCATGCATTTGGCACCCAGGGAGACACAGCTCCCTGTCACTTCCTAGGCAGGATTTGAGGTTAGCCAGCATCCTGTGCATCAGGACAGCCTGCTGCCATAGCCCTGGCATGGGGGATGGTTGTGGCAAAGTTGTGTGGGATTCAGAAGGTGTATGGTCACCCCTTCAGAAGAGCTTGAATTCAATTTAAGACAATAAATTTTTTTGGGCTGACTTCATTGAGACTTGCCATAATTATAGAGCCATAATTATTACAAATAATATGCACTTGTTCTCTGAAAAACACTATTTTATTTTTAATATAAAATATAGTTTTGTGATTTATGGGTTTTTTCTGCAATAGTGTATTGTATTCTGCAAATATCATAGGATGAAAGATGTCTGTGTGACATCTAGTGCTGAATAGTGGTTTGTTATTGGCTACTGCTCCATGTATACAATCAACATCCTTAATTTTATTTTTTTTATTATTACTTTTTATGAAAAAAAAAAACCTTCTCTTTTTTTAGTAGATATATACCACTTTATAGATTATATACTGTCTGCAAATACTGGATTACACTTTTGGAATTTGATCACAAATGGTGTTTCTGAAAAGATCACCGTTCTGAAAAGCTTAAATGTTCCTTGCTTTCCACTCAGATGCTGAAATAAATACATGCTGTTGAGGAAAAATGAGTCAACATGACTTCTGCTGATCTTCCAGGTCATTTGAGAAGATAAAAAATAAAATGTAAAAGTGATACCATGGGACCTAAGAACAATCGTTAGGTTAAAGACTGAGAAATAAGTGCAGGTATTGAGCATGTAATTTCCATAACCATATCAGTTCAGAAATGTGTTGGAAAAAATGTCCTTGAAAAGTTCTAGAACTAAAGACATTCTCATTTCACAGGTAACTCATGAACTGGAAAGTGAACAGATTTTGATAAAGTGACCATTTTTTCACCTTAATTAGCTGACATTAAAATCAGTCATGTTTTAGGATGGTTGCTTTTCTGTGAGAGGGTAGGGAATGACATGGAATTATTTATTATTAGCACTATCACAGTGTGTATAATCAGCTGCACAAACAGAAGAACGGAAAAACAGAGGAAAAAGACAGACGCTTCTCTTCTAAGTTTTACAGAACTGTGTTCCTCTGCAGTGTTTTAGCTCTGTTCAAGAAAAGAAGGTAATTTTCATGCTTTTATACTGGCCAAGTGGAGCATAGCAGTATGAAGATGTATGTAAAATTTTAGTGCTTTGAATGAAGGGCAGCTGAGAAAGCTGCCAGTACTGTTGGTTCCAGTTGAAATTTCTGAGACAATGACTAGTGAGGAGGAACACAGCCAATACAGGAAGACTGAAGCAGAACACAAACTTCAACCCAACCCAGCAGCAACATCTATTTTTCTGCATCAGTGTGCTTGTGGACACAATTCTCTCTTTCCTGCCTCTAATGTTTGCAGCTCCTAGGTCTAAAGGAGGGCACTCTGCTTTCAGGCCTCCACATATGCTGTGTAATGCACCTTCAGCAAATTTGCAGATGGCACCAAGCTGTGTCATGCAGATGACCCACCAGAGGAAGGGGTGCCTTCCAGAGGGACCTCAACAGACTCGAGTGGTGGTCCCATGTGAACCTCATCTCATGAAGTTCAACAAGGCCAAGTGCAAGGTCCTGCACCTGTTCAGGGCAATCCCAGATGCACCTACAGGCTGAGTGGAGAGGTGATTGAGAGCAGCCCTGCAGAGAAAGACTTGGGGAGTGATGGCTGATAAAAAACTCTACATGAGCCAGCAGTGTGCACTCGCAGCCCACAAAACCATCTGTGTCCTGGGCTGTATCAAGAGGAGCGTGGCCAGCAGGTGAAGGAGGTGATTCTCCTGTTCTACTCTGCTCTTGTGAGACCCTACCTGGACTACCAGGTACAGTCCTGGTGCTCCCAGCAGAAGAAGGGCATGGAACTCTTGGACCAAGTCCAGAGGAGGGCCATGAAGCTCATGACTGGAGCACTTCCCCTAAAAGACAGACTGAGAAAGTTGGGGATGTTCAGCCTGGAGAAGAGAAGGTTGCACAGATACCTCATAGCAACCTTCCAATATCTGAGGGGGGCCTAAAGGGAAGCCAGAGATGGACACTTCATCAGGAACTGTAGTGACAAGACAGTGAGTAATGGGTACAAACTGAAAGAGGGGAAATTTAGGTTAGATATTAGGAAGAAATTGTAATTGTGATGGTGGTGAGACACTGAAACAGATTGCCCAGGGAGGGTGTGGATGCTCCAGCCCTGGCAGTGTTCAAGGCCAGGTTGGAAAAGGCCTTGAGCAGCCTGGTTTGGTGGGAGGTGTCCCTGCCCATATGGCAGGGACTGTTGGGACGAGATGGTGTTTAAGGGCCGTTCCAACCCCTTAGCACTCTATGATTCTATGATTATATGGGTCTCTTTGCTTAGCATACTAAAGGGACATTTGGTTTTATCTTTTTCATGAAAATCTCTGGTTTGATCTGATCAGATGAATAACTCAGAAACAAAAGGCTCTGCTGAATGTCTAGTATGCCTGTACCTCAATGTGACAAAGCTTCCCACACATTTTCAAGTTCCATTACAGAGAAACTGAGCTGAGGAAACAGTACAAGGTTTGGAAATATTTTGAATGCCTATATAATTTTATATAATAATTTTATTGTTCTTTTAATTTTAGTCCAAAGAAAGATGTACTTTTATGTTATTTACCATATCGTGCCTGGTATGTAAATTCAGGTTGCTTGCTGGAAAACTTTTTTTCCAAATGTAGCAGTTGGTGTTACTGTGTATTCATGTGACCTGAAAATCTTTGTAATTTAAAAACTGATTACGTTCCTTAAGAACTGAACATTTAGCAATGTAGTAATTGTCTAATGTATTAAAAACTTGTCACTTGAAAGGTCTGAACATTGATTTTGGCAGGAATTAAAATAGTTTGGGTCCTGTGCATCAGTAGTCACATCAGATCTTGCCCAATATGTTGCGCTGCATTTGGTTCTGAATTAGTAGTCTCACTTTTTTCATCTGGTGAACAACAGATACTTCCTGTTGACTTCAGATCATTTACTGTTTGTTCAAGTGTAAGTTGGGAGGACACCAGACTCAAGCTCTCCTTTCCACTACTCCTAACAATCTCATGATTACACTAAACCTTTCATCAGATGCAGAAATGCATGGAAAGGTTACTTCTGTAGCATAATAATTAGTGCATTTACTATTTAGTGTAAATCGGTTCATCCATTTAGCAATGTTTATCTTGCTATAAACAGTGAACTCCCCCTCTCACACAGGTTATGTAAAGAGCACCATGCAAAGAGGAACCAGGGCTTCAGACTGTGTCTAATTGTGTCTAGTCAGTACACAAGAGCCTGGGCTAGTCCAGGGACAGCTTCCATGGAAAGGCATAGTGGCTGAGAACCACAAGCACAACACACTCCAGAAAACTCTGTGAGTATCCTGGAGATGCCAACTGCTTCCTGTGACTCCATCGTGAGACAGTGATTCTCCTTCTACCTTGCTCCAAGGTTACAATTGGGAGGCAAGTATTAATACCTCTAAACATATAAAGGTCCTCAAATGCAAGATGTCATACAACTGCCAGGCCTCACAACAGTATTAAACCAGCAGCAGGAGCAGCAGGATTTATCTGAGTAGGAGAAAGAGGTTTACCAGCGCTGACACACCTAGAGAAGGAAGTGCATTAGGAACTGTGTGAAACCTTTGTACTGCAGCCCCAGGTACTGCTGCTCACAGCAGAATGGTAAGGCCTAGCTGGTGGGCAGCACTTGAAGGTATGTCAGAAGTGAAGGCCTTCTGTCCATTCACAGAGACTGTACATGGACTGTAAAATGTTTTAGGATGGCAGTGTTTTAGCTACACTATTGTTAAAGCACATGGAAATTATAGCAGTCAAAAGCTACTCTTTCTTGTCCTGCAGGTTTTTTTAATCAGAGTAGGTTGTGTTTGTTAAGAGGTGAACATTGTCAGGCTGCTTCTACTTTCTGCTCTGAAAACAGCTACTAATAGCACTAGCTTAGTGCACAAAGTGAACTGATTTGTGCAGTAGCTGAAATCCTGAAAGAGCTAGAATCCCATTTTCACAAAATGCTGGGATAAAACTAGCTCTTAAAAAAACTTCAAATAACTAAAGCAATAGAACATAATATTTCATTAAAAAAAACCCCAAAAAAACCAAACAAAAAAACCCACCCCAAAAACAAACCAACAGAAAATGGTCTTTTATACCCTAGTGTCTCCAGCAAGAAAACTGACATAAATAGCTTTTCTGATATAAAGGCAACTGCCTACAATATGTTGAAAACTCATAACTAAAAGGAAAAACAAACACTTCAAGTTTTCCATGTACCAGACAAACAGGATTCTTTGCAACTACAAGCTGACTGTGTCAAACTAAGGGGACCAGCTCCCTGAAGTGCTTTAAAGTAACAGTTACTGAAATGGGATAAACAAGTAGTAGGACCATGAGAAGTACATCACTGCACAAATGTTAACTGAAATCATACCTTACAATACTTTCACTCATAAAGTAATCTAATGTAAGCAAAAGTAGGTATCAAAATAATAGCAGAAGGAATTCCAACAGTTACAGTCACTTGTGTCATCTCAGTTTTCCTTTTCATAGGAATTACTCCATCAAGCTGTTGACAAATCATACATCAAAGTTTATTAAGACAGAGGAAAAACAGGGGTATCTGATTTTACACTCAAGTAGTTAACAAATGCAAGTCTTTAACAATAAAGCTCCTATCAGAACCCAGGAAACAAAGCCATTATGCTGTGCAAACATCTTTCAGTGAAGTACATACAGCTTTGGGCAAATAATACAATGTCTCATATCCCTATTGCCTGAGGATAATTAACTCTGTTACAATTTTGTTCTCCTGCAGTGAAAAACTGTAGCCCAATTCTGTGAAACTATTGCCATGGATGTTTTCTAAGGTAGAGATAAAGGAGTCCGTGAAAATCTGCTTGTGTTAAAATGTATTCTATTGAAAGAGCAATACCTAATATTTTACTGAAAAAATGGCAGTATTTTTTAACTTTGGGAACTCTAAAGTGAATTGAGTAGCAATTTTGTGGGGGGTTTTATTGGTTATTTTAGGTTTTTTTTGGTTTTTCTTTTTCTTTTTGTTTAGCTAAGCTGGAACATCAAAGATCACACTTCAATCTGTGCTTGCACCCACCCAGTTGAATTATCACGAACAGGATCATTTACTGCTGCTAAGCAGCTTTCAAAGGTGATACTTCTGTCTGAAGGTCCTCTTAGGGCTGTACATTTCATTTCTACATAGTAATTGTGCCTTCTGTCCCTTTCTTCCAAAACTGGCATGCAGAAATCATGATCTGGAGAACATGATCTGCCACCCAATTACTTACATAAGACCTGCCCATAGCCATTGCTTTGTGCTCTACTGAACAGAGGCACAGAGGAAGTGGAAGAATACAAAAATCAAAACACATAACTCTGAAAGATAAAAGCCGAGATTTCTAGCAGAGAGTGGCAGTGTCCACAGCACAAGATCAGAAGGAAATTCTTTGAGCTGTGGAGAGCTCATCCTCCTGTGCTCCTTATTCCGCTGCTGCTACAGAGTGTGCTCTTGGCTCAAGCTGAAACACACCAACAAGTCAGAGAGACTTGTGTCAGACATTCTTGGCTGAGCCATTTCACCTTTGGTACTTACAGAAACAGACACATTACTGTCTTTCAACCATATACCACATAATCTGACTGAACATGAATACAATAAGACTATTTACACCTCCCATTTTGCACCAGGATTTTTTACTTTGGTTTTGATCCCAATCTTTTGTGGAAGTCATATGTATCAGTTAGAGAAGCCTAAATGTTTAGCTAGCAACATAGGTTTGTCACAAGGAATCCACAAGAACAATGGACTAATTGATTAAACCCAGAATTTTATCGAGTTCTTTCTACATTGTAAAAGAAACATGTGCACAATGCTCTTGTTAGAGTTCTAATAACCTTCTAATGCAGAAATACACAGAATTCCTCATCAAAATAGTTAAGTCTTCAGTTTTGCAGAAAAAAGTGCTAACACCAAATGAACTAAGCCTTAAACCTGGTTTGCCTAGAAAAAAGCTGAGTACAAAAATAAACAAGAGACAAAGCCCATATTCCTAATCTGATTTACATAGCCTTACATGTACTTTTCTGTGAAATACATGTTAATTAAAAATGGCGATCTCATTCTTAGGTATATCTACTTGATAATAAGAATACAGGCTACAGGAGTGGCATATTCTAAAATAAAAATACTCTAAAAATATTCTAAAAGGAAAAAAAAAAAGCCTTTCATGTTTCCTTAGTTCTCTTAAGTCTCATCCATGTGACAGCAGAAGTGAGCTGTTAGGTGTTAACTGTCATTACAGAGAACGTGACCGTGAGCACACAAGTTAGAGCAGTCTGCTCGCTAGCTAGCTGGTTAGGACAAATTTCAAAACTCTTGTCATCTTGACTGGAAGATTAATAGCTGCTTCCTCCTGATTTAATATTGAAACCAAAATTATGGAACTTGTTGAGGGCCTCCCTCACATGCTAAATTTATAAACTCTTACTGTGAGCCTCTCTGTAGTTTTACTTCCCCATTCAAACAGTTTTTACTCTTCTCTAAGGCAATAGTTAATCATAATTTAAAATTATCTTTTTGTAATGAGAACAGATCATACAAATCCCTTTTACTAGTACAGCCTTGTACCATCTTCACTCTGTTGTACTGAACAGTAAGAGGGGTTTGCAGAAACATTTACTACATTTTTTTGGAAAGTTTTCCAGAACCAAATCTCAGTCACACCCAACCCCAAGCTGTGTTCAGAAATTCACTTCATCTGAGCATTTTCTTGAAGTCACTGCTGCCCATTCCTTCTCCTTGCGTACAAGCCAAGGCAGGCGCAGAACCCGACCACACTGACAGCGAGGCCGAGCAGGAAGGCAATGGTATCTCCTGTGTCCAGGGCTTCCACTACGGGCAGCACCAGCAGCAGCGACACGAGGACCAGCAAAAGTCTGGAGGTGTTCTCGGTTGAAGGCATGCTGACCTCAAGGGGAAGTTAAATTAAGAAAGTGGTGGACAGCAGGTACTTCACTGGTATCTAC
Source organism: Ammospiza nelsoni (assembly GCF_027579445.1). Classification (NCBI taxonomy): domain Eukaryota; kingdom Metazoa; phylum Chordata; class Aves; order Passeriformes; family Passerellidae; genus Ammospiza; species Ammospiza nelsoni. Next base: position 26,422,238 of record NC_080637.1, on the reverse strand, counting down.
AAGGAAAACAAAAGGAATGTTACATGATTTTTCTTCCTCCTCCCCTGGATTTGTCTTGCCAATAGCCAACTGATTGATGCATTACAGGTATCTGTGTGGAGCTCATGAAATTAAGGTTTTATCTTCCTAATCACCCAAGTAAATTACTTATTATCATGAGACAGCCACAGTGGATTTGCTATCTTGTTATGTAACTCTGTGGAAACTAATCTTTTGAAGACTTACCGAGAGGTAAAGTCAGAACAGGCTCTCCTACCTGCAGCTACCAGAGCCTGCTTACCCGGTGCGTTGCTACGCGGGCCTGTTCCACCAGGTGTTTAGGGCCTGATGGCTGCTGCCCATCACTCCCCCACACTTCCTAACACCGGCCATCCTCGGGATCCATGAGCATGGCCCGACTGCGGTACACTGGGGAAGCCGTGAATTTAACCTCCGGGGCAGTGCCACCGCGCTCACCCTCACTGCGGGACAAACGTCCGTCGTGGTTCTACAACTTGGAGAGGCGCTCCCAAGGAGCGCGCCGGGACCAGCCCGGACCGCCCTCTCCGCAACAGCTCTTCCCGCGGGGATGGCTCGTTCGCGAGGTGCACAGGACAAAAAACCGCGGCGGGACACTCGAATAAGCGGCTGCCCGGCTCGCACTCCGGCGGAGCCAGTGCCGGACCCCGCCAGCCCCGGGGCGCCCGCGGTTCCCGTCCCGCCGCCGCGGGGCTGGGGGGCGGCCGCTCCCTGGGCAGCCCCCGGCAGGCCCTGCCCGCACGGTGCCCCTCAGTCACCTCCTGCCGCCGGCTCCGGCCTGGGGCCGTCCCCGCTCCGCGCCGCCCGCGGGGCGCTCACCAGCCGAAGGCGCCGGCCCGCGCCGCCCCGCCGCGCTGCCACTGCCTGGCCGCGGCCATGACAGGAAGGGGCGGTGGCGCGGCCGGGGGCGGGCGTGACCCGGCCGGGCCATCTCCGCTCGGCTCCGCTCCGCTCCCGCTGCGACGCCCGCCCGCTGCGCCCGCCGCGATTCCCGGGGGCGGCTCGGGGGCACAGCCGCCCCCAGCAGCCCGGGCGGCCCCAGGCCCCGCCGGTGGCCCCGGGAGCGGTGCTCGCCAGGCCGACCTGGGCCTGGAGGGATGCGGCGGGGCCCGAGAGCCCCGGCCGGGGGTGCTGCTCCCCAGGGCGGCTCCCTGCCGGAGCCCCGGAGTGCCCGAGGTGCGATAAACGGGACCGAGAGAATGTCAGCAGAGAGCAGCGGCCAGCTGCCCTCATTGCGGCTCCATTGACCTGGAAGGATAGAAACACACCGATTTGGGTTGTCTGATCCTTTTCCTGCGAATAAAAGAGTAGAAGTCACCATGAGTTTGCATCATTTCAGATTTAGGCCCTTGTGATAACAGTCCTAGTATGTGCCATCATAACCAATTCCTACTCTGATAAAGCAGTTGAAGCAGCTTTATATGGTAGAGAGCAGCCTGTGCCCTTGTAAAACAAACAAGCAAAAAACCTAAGGGAAGTGTTGAGAGGTAATTAAGTGAGAGCACTCCCCAAGATCTTAGCTTGTCCCAGTTTTTATCTTATTTATCCTTTGGATAAGGCTGCTTGTAGAAATTGCGTATTAGGCTTTTTTGTTGCACTAGGTAGTTCCTAAGCAGAGCCCAGTCTTATTTTTCAGTGGCAAAGGTTTGTGCCTAAGTTTAGATAAAAGACCAGTGAGCAATTATTATAAGTTCCTAGTATGTCTCTTTGGAGTGCAGAGAAATAACCCAAAGAAACTGTGCTACATTAATGTCAAAATCAGTATAGAATTTGTAATTCATTACGACAAGCCTTAACTCATGACTGAGAACCCATGTCCTCACAATGTTCCCTATGACTTCTGTAAACAAAGCAACTTTTATAAACACTTCTCTTTAGCAAAACAGTTTCTTTAAAGAGAAATGGAGATCCAGATAGGGCATTCAACTTACATACAGCTTTGCCTCTGCCTTATAAAATTTCACTGTAATTGCTTTTGAGCAGCCATTCCTCATGGCTATAGGAACTTCACACATCTGAGGTGGGATGTTACTATTATGCCAATGATAATTCCTTTATTAATGATTCCTTCTTTTCCTTATCAGTCAGGATCCATCAGTTGTCATAAACGATAAATTTCCAGGGATAAAAACATCTTTTTGCTCCTTTATTCCAAGTACCATGAAAGCATCATCTTTCTGAGCAGCAGTGCCTAGAGTCTGATAATGCAAATAATAATGAATAGCTGTATAACTCATAACCATCCTTTTTATTAATTAAATGCCTATTTCACAGTTTTCCACTTCTTAAATACTTGATTCTTCATGTTCAGTTCTGAAGGCATTTTCTCAATAAGCTGATGCCCAATAAACTCATGGGAGAAAAATCTGGAAATTTCTGGGAATATTATAGCATGGAGAGGAGTAAGACCATGGTGCCTAGCCCATTCCCTAATCAGTCACAGATAAATCATAACCCCTAAAGAACCTGAAGGATGCAATTGAAGTGGAGGATGTGTCATGTCAATCACTGCTGTCACCCCAGAAGAGTGGGTCTTGGAGTCCTGGCCCTCTTAGTTCCTTGCTTAGTCTATTTACTGCATCCTGCACTGTTGACAAGTGAATATTACACTGTTCTGCAATGTCAAAAAATGTTGAATTCATCCCTCTAAATTCCGGTGCTGTATTTGTTGTTGCCACCACTTACCAACTAAAATTTTCAGTAGTTGTCATTTAGTCCCACGAAACACTCACAGAGGGATTGAGCAATTGCTTTCAAGTCTACCTTTTGTAACTAGAAATGTCAGTACCTAAAAGCTGTGGCATTTTTGGAGCTAACTATTTTGAAACTGAGGAGTGCAAAATCCAAGAGAAAGACTGGGCTTAGCACACTCCTCTTAGTATCTCAAGAACTGAACGCATTCACAGGCATGAAATGGCGCAAAGTACAGCATGCATGTAGAAAATATTGATTGTAAGATATATCATTTATTAGTAACATGGAAGTGTCATTGAGAGCTAGAAAACAGTGCCATTTGGGGTTACCTCTTTGGCCTATTACCTCTTTCAATGCCATTGCATTTTGTAGCTTTGGCTTCAGAAACAGTGCTTCTTTGGAAAGAAGCCAACAAAATCCAAACAGTCAAGGAGGCTCTGTTGGTTTTTGTGCTGTCGGAATAGCAGAGAAATGTGTATTCAGCTTCAAGCTCTGCCATCAACTTCCTACATCACCTCAGGCAAATCTTCCTTTTGACCTATCACTGCTTTGATTGCTTTGCTCAAGCTATTATGTAACTAATATTCAGAGGAAAGTCAGAGAATTCCCAGAGCTGACAAGCTAAAGCTTTGTAAATTTTGAGCACAAGGCTAAGGAGGTAGGTATATTGTGAGACTGAAAATTGAAAATAAAGTGTACTTTCTGGAGCAGAAAAAGTTATAATCAGCTACACCCTGAAGGGGGTATTTGTAGGGTTTTTGGGTTGGTTTTTTTCTTCCTCCTTTTTGGTTCATCTAGTTTGTTGAGAGACATTTGTTTATTGCATGACCATGCTGACCTGATGCCATACTTTCACTCCACAAGCCCCACATGGCCAGTGGCTCCCTGCCCCACCAGCAGGCTTGGGGGAGAGAATCAGAAGGGTAAAAGCCAGAAAACTGATGGGTTGAGATAAAGACAATTTAATAGGGAACACAAAATCTGCGCTCCCAGACAAAGCGAAACAAGGAGTTAATTCACTGCTTCCCACGGGCAGGCAGGTGTTCAGCCATCCCCAGGAGAGGAGGACCCCTTCACACATAACACTTACTTGGTGCACTGGGTTTGCATGGCCAAGCTTTGGTAGCAGAGGGCTACAGGGATGGCCTCTGTGGGAAGCTGCTAGAGGGAGTGATAGAGTGGCTTGGGGTTCATCTGACACCCAGCCAAGCTCAACCCACTACACTTAGCCAGAAAAATGCCATCACTCTAACCTGTCATCTTCCTCCTTCTCCCTCCCCTTTACGAACTGAGCACGATGTCATATGGTCTGGAATGTCCCCTCGGTCAGTTGGGGTCACCTGCTCTGGCTGTGTCACCTCCCAAGCTCCCATGGACCCTGAGCCCCCTTGCCAGTGTGGCAGTATGAAAAGCAGAGGAGGCCTTGGCTCTGTGTAAGCCCTGCTCAGAAACAACAAACACATCCCTACATTATCAGCACTGTGTAAAGCACAAATCCAAAACACAGCCCCATACCAGCCACTATGAAGAAAATTAACTCTACCCTGGCTGAAATGAGCATGTCTGAGAAGCTTCCTGAATAATTTTTGGACATCAGTTCCACTGCTGTAATGAAAAAGGCTAACTCTGGTTATAGATAAGATGCTGACTATGGGGCGGTGATTATCACTTCTGCATGCACATGTCCACCCTTGAGCTACTTTTCTCTGATGATACTTAATCTGACATTTTAGCTGACTATCACTATGTCCTCATCTTTTCACTTCAGTCATAGATCTACATCCACTTTTTCTATTAAAAAAACATTACTTTCTTCATTTGGACTTCACAGTGTCTTTCTCCTTCTTTGAACAAATAGGCTCTACTGCAACCACCTCATTTTCTTCTACAGAAAAAAATCCAGAGTTTAAATACAGAATTAATTACTTCTATCATTAACCTTTTCCATATTTACTTCTTGGTCTGCTGTCACAGAGATGTTGATTTCATTGTTTCCCTTACTTCCTCTCTTATTATCCCTTCCCCTCCTATCCTGTGTGTCTACTTCATCCTGCCTTTTTTCCTTTCTATTTCTCCAAGTCCTTAAGTTTCCTCTCAAATAAAGGTAGATAGTCACAAATCATCCCTGTCATAAAAACACCCACTGGAGTCCCTTCCTATCATTTAATCTGTTTTATTCCTGTCATCTCTAACCTCTCCAAACATGCTGTTCAGAACTTCTCTAATCCTACATCTCCTTCATTATGGCTCAATCCTTCCTCCATCAGATATCACATGGATATCTCCACTTCCCAACTTTGACATAAAGGCCTGTGTTTCATCATTGGTTCTGACTGATGGACTGCTTTAGAAACTCTCATTCCTCTTCCCAAATCCAGCAAACACTTAAAAAAACCCCAGTGCACTTCCAAAAAAAAGTCCTTTCCCATTTCCTCTTTTGTTTTTTGAATCTTTAGTGCTGGTTCCTCTTTCTTCTGCTGCTGGGGATGTGCTAGGCTTCCATCTGTGGTTTTTTCAGTTTTTCACTGTCTAGAGATTGTGCCCTGGATGCTCCTATTGAGAAATAGTTTTGAATATCATCCATGACTCATGTTTTCATCTTCTCTGTCTTTTTATTCCCACTCGATTGTGTTGAAGTTTTAATGCATGTAGCACAGGCCTACTAACAGTTCTCTCTGCCTGTGTGGCTTAGTCATGTCCTGTCTCTCCTTGTGACCCCTGCAGCTTTGTTTATTCAAAGTGCTGCTGCAAAGGGGCGTCTCTCTGGTCTCTCATTTTTCCTGTGTTCCTTCTCTTTTTAATCCTCTGGTGTTGCATTTCTTCTTTTGCTGAACCAAAGACAATTTCTTCTCAGTCCTAGAAGATCTTTGCAGCATAAGCTTCCTTCATACTGGCTTAACCTATTATCATTGTCAGGAGGTTAACTTCTCCTTTTCTTTGTCACCCCCTTCTGATCCCTTCAAGAAGGAAAAGTTGCTTCTTTCTGAGAGCACAGAAAGGCTTACAGAAAGAATGGTGCTGTTTTTTGATAGAAAATTCTTTCCTTTGGGGTCACCTACTTCCTGCTGTCCTTTATACAGACATAAAAAAAAGGATTAAAAAGCCCAGTGATTCCTTTTCCCTCAGTCCTTTAGCCTGGCAGGGGATCTCCTCTGCCTGCTGGAATCTCTTTGAGCTCTCTTGCCAGCACTTGAGAGATGTCTCTGTGCAGAGCTGGCTGGAGCAGAGAGACATGCAGGCAGCTGCCAGCCCTGCAATATAAAAAGCTCTGGAGTTGGTGCTGGCAGGAGGCAGGAGCAGCCAGACTGCAGGAGTGAGTGCAGAGCATGCCAGCCAGAGTTAAACACCCATTGATTGACTTCCCCACTGAACTCCTCAGGGCAATGTGAGAGCTACTCATCAATAGTGGCAAATCTGGGGATTCCCTGTGATTGTTATGAACACTGTCATGCTTTTTGTGGATTGTAAGAAGCAAATTTCTTGGGCTTTTGTAGAAGCATAACAAAAGTAGAAGCTGACAATGGCAAGAGTGATGCATCCAAACTACCTCCAGCCTTGAGAAAGTAGTCTGAATCTAGTCTTCCTGATTTCAGTGTTTCTACTCTTGTAAGCTATTGGGATAGCTTACAAGAGTAATTAATTCTTCAAGAGTGCTTGCACAAGCAGTTTGAATATTTTATATTGTTTGCCTGTTTCTTTTTGAGAAAAATGTATGTTACAATATTAGCCAGGAAAATGTATACAGCAGAAGCAGTTCATCTTCAGAGGGCCTGGTGATGACAACTTTGTTAGTATGGAATGGTAAATAAAAAGAAGATACTATTTAACATAAGAGAGGTTGAATAAGAGTTAAAGGGGGAGTAGCAGCTGTCATCTACATCATGTTGTTTTCTATAGTACATCTTTTTTTTTTCCAAGCTATGCTGTCAGATGCTTTCTTGACTTCTGTGCATATGGTTGTCCTAAGTAGAAGTTTCTTGAAAAATAAATTGATTTTAACATCATAAACTTGTGTAATCATACGTTTCAAATCTAGATCTAATCAACATTTGGATACCTGTTTAGAGGAAAATATCCACAGTGATGGCTTTTCCCCCCCCATCTTTAGGTATTATTAGAAATAAAGTTTACCTTCTTATGGAGTTTGAGCCATCTAAATCTAAGCATGTTATAAATGAAAAAACTGACATTATACAAATTGTCCCTCATATTTGCATGCTAAAATATGTTATATTCAAGATTAGTGCCCCAAGAAATGTTCGCTGAAATTAGAAGATGGTTTGGGAAAACAAGAAATTGCAGTTAGGCTGAAGGTGGTGTATCTTTGTCAGATGAAGGGACAAAATTCAGGAGGAGCTGTGCTACATGCCAAAATTCCTTACCTAGGGAAGGAGAATCGCAGAACTGCTGACTGTGAAAGGCATCTCTGGAGATCATTTAGTCCAACCACCTGGTTTTGAATAGCTCCAGGGATGGATACTCTACACCCTCTCTGTGTAACCTGCTGGTGTTTCGTCTGCTGTCATGGTGAAGAAGTTTTTTCATATGTTTAAATGGAGTTTTCTTTATTTTGGTTTGAACCCATTGTCTCTTATCCTGTCACTGGACATCACTGAAAAGACCCTGGCTCTCTCTTCTTTAAGCCCCCTTGGGTATGTATACTCACTGCTGCATATATGTGTATGCATTGCTAATAACCTGCCTGCCTTCTCCAAGCTAGTGCATCCCTCTAATTTCAGTTTCTCCTCACATGCTAGATGCTTCAGACCCTTAGTCTCCTTCCTGGCCCTTTTCTGGACTCATTCCAGTTGTATCCATGTTACTCTGTACTGGAGAGAAGAGGACTGGGCCCAGCAGTCCAGCTGTGTCTCGAAGTGCTGAGTGGCAGGATCACCTCCCTGTAACTGCTGGCAATGCTTTTCCTAGAATATCTGAGCATGCTGTTGGCAAAAGCAATGTCCCTACTATGTTGCTATACTCTATAAATTCTACACTGGTCTGAGGAGTGGAGAGGTTTGGGAGGAATTTATACACCCCTTGGCGACTCTTAAAGTAACCACACATTAAATACTCTGTGGTTCTGGGTCACTAGTTGTAACATGCTTTTATGTAGTTCTTGCAATGGGTCTTTAAAAATGCAGCTCACTATTTCTGGTCATCAGCTCAGCACTTCTTCTAAACAATCTTTTAAGACTGACTCTTATCTTTCAGAACCCTTTTGTCATGGTCCACTGTGAAGAACCTGGTCAGGGACCAGGCTGCTCAACCGTTTTGCATGAAGAGTGAACAGTCCTGATACACAGATTTTTATGGAATTATATCCAAGGCAAGAAGTAATTAAATTTATACACAGAATTAAAAATTAACAAAGCCCAAAGAAGAAAAATGGGAAAGAATAGAAATATCTGAGACATATAATATGAAACTATAACTACTCTTTAAAGAAAGAAGTCATAGGTGCAGATTACTCTTTTGGAAACTAATTAAAATATGGACGTTCACCTTGGATGTTTTTATTTAAGGTTTCTTGAATTCCCTACCTAAAATATTGTCTTATTGTCTGATACTGGAGTTTTCCCATTGCCTTCAGTATGCCAATGAATCCACCTGTATCTAAAAACAAGTAATTGTCCCAATATTACCAAAATTTCATTAATTTTGTGATGCATGTGCAGCAGTCCAATGGTAGTGGTAAGCCCATCAGAAAACCTATAAATAATTTCATCAAAAGTAATTTGTCCTAGGAGCTACATAAAATTGTTTGCTAAATGCTGAAGTTTTGCTGTTGCAAGCTAAGAAGTTCTATTTTCTTTGTGGAATGTATTTCCTATATCTTTATCACAGAAGGTCCTATAAATACTTTGTAGAATGCAAAGTCTGGGTTATTTAACTGCTAGTCAAAAGAAAAGTGGCATCACTCATGAGAGGCACATTGAATGAACCAACTATCTGCTTTTGATAGCCTGCTCCTTTTTCATTAGTAAAACAGTTTGAGTTTCATTGTTGAACTACATACACAGCTATTCTTTCAAAAAACACCATGATTCAGAAAAATATAACTGTATAATGCCTTTATGTTTCACAAGTTACACAAACTTTTAAGGGAAAATTTATTTAGCTTCTATTACCAGTCTGAAAATTCATGCCATAAGAAATACCACTGGGGATGTGTACACTGAGAAATAAAGTTCTAAATACATGTAATTAAAACGGATAAATCTCACCTTAATTACTTCAGTGACCATGGTGATAAAACCCTAAGACCCGTGAAATATGGAAGCTATATAGATGTGTATGTTTGTAATAATATACATAAAAATAATACAATAATAATGATAGCCAGATTAGTATTAGAGCACTCAATCCAAACTCTCTAGCCAAAGTAATAAATTTTTTTTTTTATAGATTTAGTACAGTTTGGGTGTTGTTTAAATATTAGCTTTCCTGTATGGATTTTGTGGTGTGTTATGAAGAACAGCAGACAATTATCCCCAGCTAACATCTGAGATATCAAGACATGGAAAGATGAAATTAATTATGGAATTCTTGCAAAAGTTCAACAGCAAAGTCAGGGAAGGATCCTGTGCCTTCTTTTTTTCTCCCCACTTCTGTTCCCATTGTAGCTGGTGGCCACTTCCACAGATTTATGTGGAAACAGAAAAGGAAAATACTTTTGTGAAAATGCACCATCTCTGTCAGGATGTATGAAATTTCCTGCCAAAACCACAGTGCCCATGAATGTCTGAGGAAATGTCTTTTGCCATTAGAGTTCAATCTTTTCTGTGCTGACTGGCCTTATGATCCAGTGGAGATTCAAAGATCACAAAGATGTGATGGAAGCTGTAAAACTATATGTAATATAGATATTTACTTCTGTCACTATTTCAGAATTTATTTGTACCATCCTTAATTGCAAAACATTTGATTTTACTAATTCTCAAATTCAAATGGGATCAAGGCTACTTCACTTAGAGGAATATTTGCTGTTTTGTGTAACTCTAGAGCAGTACTAGGGAAAATTACACATTTTATGCATTAAGGATGTGTTACTTCTCTTCAGAAGTGTCCAGAAATATGGTCTGCAAAGATTTCATCTGTGGCTGCAAACTCATCAGTATCAGCAGGACAAGACTCAAACTTTGTCACTTCTTAGACAAAATACGCAATACCATGAAAATATAAATGTATGGAATACATACAGAAAATTGTGTTTATATGTATATGAACATATTTATGTGTATGTTTGTGCATAAATACATGTATTGTCTTGAAGTGTTTGGGATGTTTAACTTCCCCCTTAGTCTGAGCAGTATGAGAGTCTGCACATTTTGGCTGACATTCCATGAAGCTCTTCATCAGTCACATGCCACCCAATGCATGTACATGGAGCACAGAGAGTCAACGAAATGAGTCAGCTGTTTAAATTTACTCACGTGCTTGATTGCTCACAGTGTCAGGAGCAGCACATTTAGGACCTTGCCAGATCAAGCCCTGAATGTGTATCCCAGCAAACAGAGAAGGCACTAAATCCCTTTGACTAGTATGCTGCTATTTTATAATACTTTTCCAGGTGTTAAGGTTGGATTTTCAGTGTATAGGAGCTGAGCTTTATGCCTCAGTGTTATGTACCATTGCATACCTGCAAACAGAGGCCTTTCAGACAAACTTTGTGATTACATGCAAACATGTAGAAAAGGCAGCCACAATAAAGACCATTTGAAAATAGGTTTTATTATGTAATGCTTCCTGAGGATGTAGAGAGTTAACTCCTAAAAAAAGGAATGACAGAAGATTACTGAATTTGAAACCAATTTTGTCTGAGCATCTACATTCTAATGCTTTTGACTAAATGATAAACCTATGATAAACTAAATGATTGCCTATTTGTTGTTATTGCAGAATATCTTGAAAATATTTAATAGGTGATGTTAATTGCTCATATTCATAGTGTCTGGGGTCTTCTTTTTTCTGTATCTGTCATCTTCTGGAAGTGTCAAGCACTGAGTGATTCAAAATTTATTCTGACTCTTTTATGATTTCCAGTCCAATTTGAGATAAGTCACACTTTCTCTTCCTAGCTTGTAGTAATGCAGCCTCTCTTATTTATCCATGATTGCAGGAAATTGGAAAGCCTATATCCATTAGGCTGTGTGTTTTGGAACACAATAGCTGTATGCAGATTGGTTTAGACATTGCTTTCATTAAGAATATTGTCCTTTTGTTTCCTGCTTATTTTATTATTTTCAATGCATGAGAAAAGATTTATGCAGATGGTGGGGAGGCCATAAAGAAGAAGATTGTATGGGTCACAGAGAGAGATGATAGGAGCATGGACTGATATTTTAACAGGAGGTATAGAGTGGAAATGTTTGATTTTGATTTAGAAAGAAAGCTATGTCAAGGCCAATTGACGTGGAAATGCTGGTGGAAAGTATTGATGGATAGAAGATTGTGCTGGAGCTGCACATAGTGGTTGTATTCTTCATACTATGGGAAAGAAAACAGAAGATTTGTTTAGGTGAGTTTTCAGATGTGAAGCCATATGGGTGTCATCTAAATTTATTGCTGTAAAGCAATAATTTCTGGTCAGTTCTGTAACTTGAATTGCAACTCGAACAGGTACCTTGTGCTTTGATGCTGAGGCTCTCTGGGCAAGTCTCACAAAACTAGGATTATATTGGAGAACAGAAGAGAGAGGCTAAGAGTTAACTTTTTGTTTATTTCTTTGTTTGCTTTCTTCAGAAGAAACCTGATGGTGATCATTTAACTGTAGCAGAGTAATTGTCAGCTGAGTGTGGCTGAAAGAAGAATAGTGGTCCAGGCAGGATTTGAATTAGTATACACATGAAAGGCTGTATAACACCCCAGCAGCCACTGAAAATAATCCTCATTCTTAGTTTCACTGCTCTGACAGTTTTCTACAGCGAAAGGTCAATGACTGTTACTGAAAGTTTTCTGCATTGTAGTCCTTCAGATTGCACAGGAACACTTTTTTCTCTGTGCTTGCTCTAAAAAACTCAAGAGCAAGTCATTGTGACAATAATATATTTGTAGAATATTATAGTGTGCAAAAATGTCTCTTTGGAAGATGAGGAAAGTTACCTGAACTATTTAATAATCCTGTAGTGTTTGGCTTTATTTATAATATCTCTGTGGAGTGTCAATTTTCATGCTGTCTGCATGAAGGATGAATGATAAGCCCTTAATGTCAGTTTGTGGTAGGAAAAGTATTACTAGTTGTTAGCATTGTAAACCCCAGTGAGTGACTAATAGAGAGATTAGTCTCCAGTGCTTTGTGTGCAGCTGGAGTTAATGTGTTGAAGAAATTAAACACAAATTCTTTTCCTCCATTTAACTGATACTAGAAAAGTAACTTATTCCTGTAAATTGAATGTACTTATTACTAGTTTTCTTTCTAACAGGTTTTTTAGGCACCTGCTCTGAGTTTAGGCTCATTCTGAAGTAGAATAAATGGTCTTGATTTCTTTGGTTCACTTCCTCCAATTGACATTTCCAAGCTGATAAGATGCAGCAAGTCATACTTCTCTGAAGAAGCAGTATTACAGAAAAGCATATTATCTAGCCTTTGGATGCAATAGGCCTTATGATGAGTAACGAGAGGATAAATGTTGTATAATCCTCCCTGTGATCATATAAGGAAATTTGGCATAGCACCTTTTTTTTTGCTATATGCTTACTCTTTCTATGAGTTACTGAACTGAAGTCAGTGTTGCTTTCAGTGTTTCAGTTGTTACATCAGATGATGAGTAACTGAATCTGAATTAAAGTATTGGTGGCTGTATCAATTTAGCAGTTTAAATTTATTGATGAAAAAGCAGTAGACAATTCACATTATCTTACCCTGAAAGCCCTGTAGTCATAACCCTGGCAATTATAGGTATAATTCATCAAGAGGACTTATTTTCTGAGTGTATCTGCATGTGATACCACTGTCATCAATCTCTTAACCGGTGTCTATAATCTTGCCACCAGGCATGTGCAGAACCATCTGTTAGTTGACACTGCTACATGGTTAACAAGCTTCCTGTTGATTGTTCAAGAGATAACTGGCAGCTCCAAGAAAGGGATCCTCAGCGTGGCTGTAGGGATCTCTCTCCACTGTGGAAGTGCAGCCCCAGACTGTGGCTGAGCTCAAGGTGCAGATCAGCTGGATGTAGCATTCACCACAGCCCTGTGGAAGTGCAGCCCCAGACTGTGGCTGAGCTCAAGGTGCAGATCAGCTGGATGTAGCATTCACCACAGCCCAAGAACCAGGTGCATAAATGCCAGTGTGCATACACAATAGTGCACTGTGGGAGCAGCCCAACAGGTTCAGCTTCAAATCTTTACTTGGGCCCCGTTCAAAGTAGGAGCTCAAACTTGCATGTTTGACATAAGGCAGGAGTGTCCTGGCTGCCAAGCTGCTCTGCCTCTTAGGAAGGCAAAGCATCCTTAAATACAGAAAGACGCACAATTGAGTGTTTCAGTCAAAAATGAGTGGGTTAATTCAGAGGGGTTAGCTGCTTTGCTTGCACCCAAACTTTTTCCTCTGGAATCAAGTTTTGCATAGCTTCTGAGGATCTCATAGAGCAGGTCTCTGGCGTCTCCTCACCCCCTGAAGCACAGGGACAAGGCTATGTCAGCATGGCATTATGCATCAGGGTGACCTGGCACGAGTAGCAGGGGGCTTGGATGTCTGGGTATCAGGTTGCAGGCATGACCAAGAATGTCTCAGAGCTGGGCACTGTTGAAGAAACATGTATTATCCTCTGCTTGTGGCTGTGCAGTGCTGGGGATCCTGCCAGGGGTCAGGCTTAGCCCATGTTTGATTCAGTAGGCAGTGTGGAGCTTCAAGGGCTCTGCTGTGATGCTCACAGACGTTCTGCCTGGGAAGCTCAGTCTCTGAAAGCAGTATTGTCCAGTGTCATTTTTTCCTCTTCCTGCTGATGATTAGTATTAAAAATAGCAGTAATATGTCATGCCATTGTAAATAAATTAAGATACCACCAAACAAATACTATGCTGACCATGTTTTATTTAATCTTTGAGTTGCTCCTGGATGAACAAGTCTGTGGTCTCTTAGCATAACTGCTTTTGAGATTGGCAGGTTCAGATACCCATTTATGCCATGACCAGTTTGATGTTATTAGTCCCTATCTGTGGCCCTTTCTGGCACATTTCATAGTACTTCCTTTTCCCCAGTCTCCTAAACACTTTTTTCCATCTCTCATATTTTTTGAGAAAAATCTTGCGTAAGCCTTGGGTCAATCTCCTGAAAAACATATGCTGGTGATTAGTTTCTTATCCCAGAGATGAACTGTCTTCTTTTCAGGAAGTGGTGGCAGCTCCTACAGTACTGATAGGTCTTTTTTAAACCAAATTTTGTCTTTTTCTTATCCTGCAGAAACTCTGACATTGTTTTCTTACTGTGCAGGGGTTTTGTTTTTGTTTAGCAAAGTGTCAGGGGCTGTCAGCAGATGATTCATTGATATAATTTTGTGATTATATTATCTGTGAAAGGAATTATAAAGAACCATGAAGACTGATATGAGTGCATGGTGAATGGAAATGCAGAAGCACCAGAAAGAACAACAGAAAACTGGCATGTATTGATGACACATGTACCAGCAGGTCTTCAGGATCTATGTACAGCTTCTCTGGATACCCAGATCAGAAACCAAAAGACACTGAGTAAGTCCTTAGACTTGATGGAAAAGGAATTTCAATGGCATTCCCTTCCTAAGGAGTACAGGAAAGCACATCCAAAACCAGCAAGTCATCACTAACCTAAGGAGACCCTAGAAGACATGATCAGGACTCAGTATCTGGCATCCCTATTATTCTGTATCACCCAAGACAGAAATACCTACCACCTCGATGCTGGTTTATTGTTTTAACATGTTTTGTTCTGTATTGAGAATTAACATGGACTCAATGTCCTATAGGTAGTCACATATATAGTTTTAAAATGCCTAAAATGTCCTTTGAGCTATAAGCCCATTGTCAGACACTGCTGTCAGATATAGCATGTCTGGCAAAAGCAGATTTGACAGCAAAAAAATTCTCACTGAATTGCACTTGTAGGTATTGTGGGGAAATGTAATAAGAATACCTATATTTTTGCCAATCAGTATAAAAGCTTGAAAAATCTGAACTAGTTAGATATCATGGCAGTAACTTCAGCCCTTCATTTTAATGATTTTGTGGTAACAGGTCTTCATCAAGTGTCCCTCTGGATAAGTTTGTGGTGTATTTACTGTCATTGTACACCCAGGCGGATGAGTCTTTTCGTTAACTTGTGCAAATTCTCAAACTTTTTATTGATACCACAATGTCATATACATTATGTGGTGTTTTTGTAATTGCACTTTCAGCTTACCACTACAGACATCTAGAAAAGGAACATTAGTGGTTCTTGCAAGAAACTCTTGTGAATCTTTTCTGTTGGAGCAGGCACAGTGGTAGTTTTAGATTACTATGAAATACCCTAGCATTCTGTAATATTTACTTAATTCATTCCAAAACACAGAATGAAAATTTGCTTTTGTTTAGCAGTTTAAACCATTTTTGCATCTTCCCTCAGGTGAAAACGCCCTTTATGCAGGGTCCATCATAAAAAAACAATTGTATTTTCTACTGAAAAGTCTTAGGTGCCCATCTCCAAGCCAACATCTTCCCAAATGCCTAACACTTGTGCAACAAGACTTGACACTTGCTGGCCATTAGCTAGACTTTCTAAGGCCATTAGCTAGACTTTCAGAGTTGTAAATGCCTCAGAATAAATATTTGATAGATACATCGGACAAATTTGATAAAATATGAGTCCTATTTCTTTGATATTATAAACTGTAGGTAGAGGTGATGCAAAATTGTGTGGCCTGATTTTATCACTGCTGGTAGTCAAAAGGTTATGCACTGTCTATGCACTTGAGCAAAAAATAACCAGACTGATCAATGGTTGCTCACTCCTTCTCTCTCAGTATGGTTATAATAGGAGAGGAGTGCTTGGGTGCTTCCTGTGTTTCAGAGCACTTTTCCAGCACTGTACCCAAGCCTGGCAAATGCAGCTTTGCTACATCATGTGTTATAACCTTCCATCATGTCTACCTGAAATAACTCCTGAGTCAGTGATTAATGTGCAGACTCTCCTTTCCTGGTCAGGCATGAATAAATGAAGCTCCCATGACCACTGAAGAGAATGAATAGTCAGTCATGCATGTTAAGATCCCTGGACTGTATAAATTTCTGTTAGAACAGAGAAAAAGCTTACCAACCCTGTCCCAGCTGTGCTGCAGAAGAAGGCAGCATCTGGCCAGTGATGTGTTCTGTCACAGGTGGTCAAGCAAACGGCTGTATTAAACACCAGCTGTGAAGTATCATAGTGCTAAAAGCTTGCCATGCTTCCTATACCATGTCCACTCTCTGCCTGCACTTTGGTCCCTCAGTACAGTGGGCTGTGAACATAAAAAAAAGCTTTGAGTAGCACATCAAAGCTCCCTCACAAAGAATCTGGGCCTTAAAAGACCCAATCTCTGCCCCAGAACTAACAATAGGTCTCACTCTATTTTAAAATTTTTTTTGTTAGGACTTTGACATCTCAGATGATTGACCCTGAGCTGGACCTGGTAATGGGTGGGGATCTACACTCTGTTCAGTCTGCATGTGGCTTTAGGTCAGCTCTGGGAGAGGCAAAGAGAATCTTTTCCTAAGAATGTGGGAGTGAGGATCAAACGCTTGGTAAAGAATAGCAAGGGCTGTGCACCCAGATGAACCCAGTGGTCCTGGACCTGTGTCACAAGTTCCAAGTCCTAGTTCTCATACAGCCCCACTGCATCATGCTGCTCATGCTTTGAGCATGCTCACCTTTGCTCTTGCTGCTGAGGAAGACCTGTCAGATATTATGCAGAATGGTCAGAAGGTAAACTTAGAGACAAAAAAGAAATTGTTGAGTCAGGATTGTTAGCAGCTGAAGCATTCAAGAGGAAAACACAACAAGAGAAGGTGTAAAATCTTAAAGGAAAAAAACAAGAAGTTTGGTCAAAAGTTAGCCTAGGAATCAGAGTAATTGAGTTATGTCATCATTGTTATCAGTCCCAATGGAGCTGGTGGGGCACAGCAGCTCTGCAACACCTGGGACCCCTTCCAGTCAGCTGCAGAGAATGAGCCCTCCCCACCTGCAAAGACTTTGGGTTGGTAAGCATACTAATGCCTAATAGCTATTCATTATATTATATATAATTACTTGCAAAGATAGCGCCAAACTGAAGGTGTCCAGATAAACTGCCCTCAAAACAGATTGTGATAGCCCGGAGCATGAAACTGGAGGTTAAGTAAATGATTGTGTAAAAATTATGATATACAGCTGTAAATTTTCTAGGCATCAGGCTATGGAGAAGCAGGAAGACTTAGTGTGTGATTGTGTCTGGAGGAGAACTGAAGAGGAGATGCCAGCAGTTTGCCACCATGGCCAGTAGTGGAGGTAGCAAGAAGTCGTACCAAAAGTCCCCTTATGTTGGAGAACATGTTTAGCAGGATGGGCTCCTGGCATGCTGAAACTGTGCTCTTGAAAGATCCCTCTCTGTTCTCATTATTGCACTGCACCACTTTCCTCTAAGAGCACATTTCTTGTTAATATTAATAATGTGCAGTAAAATACTATTTATTGGTTTCACAGCAGAAAAACAGAGAAAGGTCCTACTAAGAGGCCCTGACTTGTTTCAGGCAAAATGATGGTAACTGCAGGAGGTCTCTAAAGCATATAGAAAGAAGTAGGTATTTAAACAGTTTGCAAAGTTCTAAGAAAGGGGAACTCACATTCATGGAGAATGTACCTCATGTCTTCTTCACTCATCATACTGATCAACCATAAAGGCTGATGGAATTTCTCTGTACTTACTACAGATGTTTTCTCTGAGGCTTTCATACTTATTAAATCTTTTCTTAATCTTGCATGTTTCCTAACCCCAAAATTCATTCCAGTGCTCATTTACATACTTCTTGTGGAACTTAATAGCTTACATCCAGAGGCTCTCCTGTGGGAGATGTGCATAGCTGTCTTTAAATTGGTTCTTCTTGGTGTTTAGCAGAATTAAGCAGTACCCGAGTGGACAAAAATGTAATTCTCATGTCCTACTACGTTTCTGAATTCAACAGCTACTAATAATTGATGCTGCTAGGTATTTAAGAGCCTTGCATTGATATCCCTGGTTATTGACTATTACATAAACTTCAGTAAATTATTTTTGTCAATTTACAAGCACAAATCTGTTTTTATCTTCTTTGATCTGAAATCTTGTTATTCTTGCCACTTTTTTCAAGTCTCCTGTCATTTCAGATGATTGAATAAGGAGTTGATACCTTTTTACTTGTTGTGGTAAATGCAAAGGTATTTCTTTACATTGCACTGAGTTTCTTCTTCAAGCTCATATATTTAAAAAAATTTATCTTAATTCCATAGGCTTGCTCTTTTAAATTCAGATATTCAATTTAATTCATTTATATTGTCCTTAATTTTCAGATTTCCCAGATTTGCTGCTCTTATGTGTTGCCAACACATCAGATACATAAAATTTCTTGAAATTTCAGAAATTCTTCCAGCAGAAATACTTCTGTGAAGGTTTTGACACAGAAAAGAACTCTTGAAAGCAGTAATTTGCAGTTTGTTCATCAAAAATTCAAATAAGAAAATAGGAGACTTTTAACTGTGATTTCTTTCCCTATGATTTTAAGCCATGTGACCCATGTTTCCATAATTCATGATCTTTGAAAATAACTGCTTTCCTTGCCCACAAGATCTAACAGCTTCATGGACTTTGACCATACTTTTCTATTTTCTTTCTTCATACTGGTAGATTTCTACTTCCTTTGTGTTCACTACTGAGTGCAGAATTAGAAAAAGACCTTGAATGCAGTACCGTAATAGTATCACTGTATTATGAATAAGAAAATAATTTACTTGCTTTTCAGGGATAATGATGATCTCATTTGACTTTTAAAGTAGTAAAGCTTACCTACAATCAGATACAGAGCTAACAGATCTAGTTATTAGTTTTCCAAATAATGTGAACTTCTAGGTACCCCAAGAGTCTGCTAAGGATTGCAGTTAATTGCTTCCTGTCAACAATAGGATTTTCAGTGTATATCCACAGAAGTGCATTTCAGAGTAATAATGAGTTAATTTATTATGAATTTCCTAAATTCTAAGTTGGATTAGATGATATAATTTAGTGCCAAGAAGGAACTTCTCTTTTTAAAATAAATAAAAGAAATTTCTTTTTAAGCAAAAATTATGCATTTAATATAAGAAGGAGGCCAATTATAGCATATGATAAATCCTTATGCTGACTAAAAATTAAACCAAAGGTTCATTTTGATTGTCACACAAGACTAGTTTTTTATCTGATCAAAAAGAATGATAAGCTAGCATGTTTGTGTTGTGTTACCTTAAAACTAGGGGGTGCCTTTGTTTTAGTGGGTACTCATCAAGATGAATTTATTAACACACTAGTTTACTAGTCATTCTCTCAGATATAAGAACATGTTTTCATGTTGTTATAATTCATTGGAAGATACTGTGGGCAAAAGAATGAATTATTAGTAAATAGCAGTCCTTTAAAACACAGTGAGATATTACCAAGAGAGTATAGGGACAGGAAAGATATACAGATTTATCAGCAGAGGGAAAGAAGCTGTAGCATCCCTCCCAGCATCACCCAGGGGTTCTGGGTTTTCTATCCCATGATGGAATTCACAGCCCCTCAATTTACACTGCTTCTAATCTGAACTTGATTTCAGATTCAAGTATGTAGTTAAATACATGTAATTGTAGTCTGTAAAATGTTTAGACTTCTTTAGATGAGCTTTATGACATATAAATTAAAGGCAGTTGAAATATTGGGTGCATTTGGATGTATTCCACCAATATCAAAATTAAAATCTTCACATCAGCTCGAGTCATTAAATTGTCTTGCTTTTCAGATTGGTGAATGACTCCTAGAAAGGATATTGGCATGCCAGTCATGAAACTCAAATCATATTCTTTGTCACTGGTTTTTTTTCCATCCCTATGGCAAGTTTTTGTGCCTCAGCTTCTTCTCCCATTTGTTACTGAGGCAGTCGATGATCTCTTTGGGACAGGAATTGCTCTTGACTACATGATAGTAGAGCACCCTAAGGGACAGACCTGACACTGGGAGGATCAGGTGAACTAGTCATGTCCAAAAGAGGTGCAATATGAATCTCAGTGACCATTGGTCATGGTCACTGCTATTGAGGATACACGTGTTCTGCAGGCATCCACAATAATTTTCTTTACACTTCTTCCTTGGTAAAGAAAGAAGACAGTTTTGACAACTTACTTAGCTGCAAGCTTATCCTAAGCTCACTTGCAAAAAGTTGTTTGGCTGCTTTTACTTGGAATATCATTACCATCTGTGTTTGTATGTCTATCTGTGTGTATAGACATTGTAATGATGTATGTGTATTTAAAGAAATATATGTGTACTTTAAGATGGATTGTACTTATGAAATGGTACTCTAAGACACCGTTTGATGGATTTATTTTCTTCCTTGGTATGGAAATGTTTTATACCAAGAAAATGACAATTTATATATTTGTATCTCATTCTGTTATTAAAAAAAAGGAGTGACCAAATAACATTATATATAGCATATTCTGCATGTTTAGCAGAAATGTAATCCTTTTCAGTTTAGAGACAAGGACTTGCAGAGTTCAGATTTCCTAACATCTGTGCTTCTATAAAACATTTCAGAGATCTAGTGCTTGTCTTTCTTTTCTCTATGCCTCACTGTACCAAAATGATATCATGTCCAATTACAGGCTTACTTCACTGCAGTCCACATCACAGTAGCAGATGTCAATGTCTAATACTGACTGTAGCTTTAATTGATGACAATGCTCAATGTAGAAGTACATTTTAGGGCACTGAAGATGGACCAGGGATTCATATTCTTCAGGGGACTGATTAATTTTAAACGTATTTCTTTCCTTGTGCCTATATTTAGTATAAGAACAAATCATTTTCATATAATTTTCTGTTCTGGTTACAATATTAAGGATGTCAAGGGAATGGATAAATGGATAAATGTTCTGCTATTTTCTCTTTATTATTATAATTTTTCTCACAAGATTGAGAAAAAAAGGGAGAATATAATGAGAATAAAAATGCACAGTATTGAAGCATTAAAATTTGGTGATAATTCATTCCTGAGACAGGCTACAGCAAGTACAGAATGCAGTGTAAGATATATTAATTTTTCTGACAAAATCTGTAGGAGTAGGAAATGGTATAAAGGTAATTTATACTGCTCTTGCAGTCATCCTCAGGTGCAGTCTCATGCCCTCTTAGAAATGTCCATTGTGGCAACATAGCTGTGGATATTTTATTTGACAGTATTCATCAGTTCAGGTTTATTTCCATGGTATGGAAGCAATACTGGGGTTTGTGCATAGATCATTAATTTTACTTTAAGAATATGAATATCAGGGGTTTTTTATCAGACTATTTAAAAGAGATTTTCAAAGGAAAAGGTCAATTTCTAGATGTTGACATTGATACAGGAATTTTTTACACTGTTATCTAGCAGGTTTTGAATTTTTCCTTTGTGAGTTTAGTTCTGAAATACTGTATTATTTACATCATTGAGAATAGTTGTGGTTCAATTTAGAACTCTGCTCTTCAACTTAATCCCACTGTACCTACCAAAATGTGGAATAACAGAGAACATTTTTCCCTAGTAATTCTGGCATGAGATTTGTGGGCTTGAAATATGTAGCTTGAGATTATATGTCTGAACAAAATTTAGCAATAGTAAACACTTAAATAAAATACTATTAGAGCACAGAGCATTATCTCTTTCCCTTAATTGCTTCAGCTGAATTTAATATACTTCTACTGAGAAATTGTATCAAGAACTTTACTGTGTGGTGATTAACCAGTAAATAGTTTGTAATACACTTTAGCTCTAGACAATATTTTCCCTGCATGAGAAATCTCAATCACTCTGCCAGAAAGGTTTAGTCACTAGAAATGCTGTAATTGTCCATGTGGATGAAAAATGACTATATGCTAGGCCATAGTTTGTGTGATGTTGGTGATTTGAAGGGGTTTTTTGTTATTGTTAATAGGCAAACACACACACAGACCCTGAACTAAGAATGAAGGGGTAACTGAGTTTCTGTGGGGCAGAGTATCACGGAGCTGGAACAAAGCTATCTTTAGTGTGCATCAAACAGCCAAAGCCTACCTCAGAGTAGCAGAGAAATGGAGATTATATTATCTCCCAAATGGTTGTCATGAGACTAACTTGAAAGAAATCTAAATCTAGTAATCTGTCACCCTGAAGGAGCCGTGTAGTAAGGTATTTAAAGAAGCTAAGATTAGAGTAGCTTCATTTGCAATTTAAATTTCCTACAGACTATTTTTTGAAAGCACACACAAGGGTCCTAGGTTGTGAATTGTTGTTCAGTGGGGGGTTATATTTGAATTGTACTAAGGTAGTATTTTTCAAACTATCTTTTGCCTATGCCTGGCTTTCCCCTGCATTTGTAAGGAAAAGTTCAAAGCTGTGTACCCAACCACCACCACATGCCATGGTCTGGTTTCTGCTGACTGCTCTGGGATGGTAAGGCTGCCTTCGGCACTCCTGGCTGATTCCACCAGCAGTTCTCACTCTGGAGTGGGTCTGGAGACAGCAACCAGACTAGAACACATTTATATATTACACCTGTGTTAAACAAATTAAACACAAGTCATGTGAAAGGGCTGGCACTGAGCTAGATCTTCCTTCCTTGGTTAATTTCCTAGGAAGGGTCCTGTTCTTAGTTTGCAGGTCTCCTGCATACTGCTGATGCCTTTTTATGGTCTTAAAAAAATTGAGTGTCAGACACAGTTAAGGGATAAGGGGTTTTTACTTTGGTGTTTTAATAAGGATCCTTATTGGTACACCACTTCATCAAGGTGGGACGTGCCACAGTGCACATGTAAGATATATTGCGTATATAACTTATAGACCTTACAAATTAGGATATATAATAAAGATATTCCAATTGGAGGCCTGGATGAATGATGTGGTATTCCTTCATTTGAGGAATTTCTTCCTGGATGGGCCAAATTTTTAGTTTATGGGATAGGTTCTAGAGAGAACCTTGGTTTCCCAAGATAGCGTAGGGTCTTCTGGCCTCTTGCTATGAGGCCTTTGGGAAGTTTGGTCTCTCAGCCTAACAAAATACTAGAGTTATGCTAAGTTAATAGACTTAAGGAATTACAAGTATGCATGTTAAGAATATTGAGGATATATAAGAGGTATATAAAAGAAAAGGCAAAAAATCATCTTGGCATCACTGCAGAGGAAGCCAAGTGGTTTGATTCAGGAGTTTGGATTCCAAGTCATTTAAAAAAACAGTGCAGGACTCTGGACTCATGAACTTAAAATTTTTTTGGGGGGGGGGGGGTTGGATCCCCTAATGGACTTCTGGATGCTTTGATGGCTGGACATTGTTTTGGCACAGTGAACACTAAATGATAATTTTTGATTCTTGTAGAATTTAGGAGGGCAGACTTGGGCTTGTTTAGGAGATCTCACTAGTTGTGAGAGTACCTTGGGAGGCAGTCCTGAAGGGCAAAGAAGTCCAGGAAGGCTGGGCATTCTTCCAGAATAAAATCTTCAAGACACATGAGCAGACTCTCCCCATGTGCTGAAAGATGAGCTGGCAGGGAAGAAGTCACCATCCCTGAAGGTATTTAAAAGACATGCAGATGTGGTACTTCAGGATGGAGTTTAGAGGAGGATTTAGCAGGGCTGGTTAAGAGTTGGCCTCAATGATCTTAGAGGTCTTTCCCAACCTTAAAAATTCTATGATTCTATAACATGCCAGGCAGCATTTACAAGATAAGTGGCTAGAATTTGGAATCACAAATTCCATTCTGTTCACTGCCTTGCTAGGATAACTTGAAGGTTTATGTTCGTGAAAATCCCAAACTGATTGATCAGATTTGTTTTCTCTGGTTAGGTCTTAACTCCTCTCTGCTGGGTATGTTGCAAACCAATGTACTTTATCTCTGTCCTACCACAGGCTTTTCTGCTCCCATTCTGGGCTATGATAAACCCATCCCGGTTCTTTAACCCATGAGAAGTGCCCCAAGGCCTTGCTGCTCTAGCTGGTAGTATTACATAGATATGGTGTTTTTCCTTGGTATGGATAGTTCAAGAAGTGAAGATTGTCTTTGAACATAATCTCACAAAAGTACCACATATTCAGTACTATCCCATGGGAATTATGAGCCTGCATGGTATGAGCAGCATCAAGTAGGAAACATGATTGAAGGGAATTATTTCAACCACCATTATTTGAACAAATGGGGATTTTTTTAAGTAAGAAAAAAAGATATGTGGGTGCTAC
This sequence comes from Ammospiza nelsoni, assembly GCF_027579445.1. NCBI lineage: Eukaryota > Metazoa > Chordata > Aves > Passeriformes > Passerellidae > Ammospiza > Ammospiza nelsoni. The sequence continues at coordinate 26,398,105 of NC_080637.1, read as the reverse complement.
CAGTCTAAGAGGTTTATTTCCTATTTCACCTCACTGTGTTGAGATTTTTGAATGGTCCAATACCGCTCAGTCACTGCAAAAACACACCTCATTCTCACCATGAAGGCTGCCTCTGGGCTATTCTGATTCTGGCAACACCATCAAGTTTTTGGGTATGCTGTGACAGTCCCTGTATCCCCTGTGCTGTTTTTGCTTCTGTACCATAGAGTGATATTTATGCCTAGGTAGTATGCAAAATATATACCTACAAGCCCTTAAAATAGCTTTAGATAATTAACTGGTAATGTTTGGTCACTGTTTTTTATGTAGTCCACATATTATTGTTCTTTACAGCCAATGTATTCTTTCATCTACAACACCAAAGAGTCAGACATGTTCAGTAACCAATAGTGGAGCACAGGTGGTACAGCAAACTTGAAGTATGTAAGAGATCACACCAGGGATAACTCAGGACAAACAGTTGCCTTGGGAGCCAGAGGAAAACATCACAAACAACAACCAAGTGAGGCGAGGACATGCAGCAGGGCAGGATATTTATCCCCCAATTATGGCAACATCCTGTTTACTTTGGTAACTAGAAACCCATGCTGAACTAGAATGAATTTCTTTTGCAAGAGAGAATATGTTTGTGTTAAGAATAAATGATCATTTCTTTTTAACATCACACCAGTTCTGATGCCAGCATGAGGACAAAGGAGATTGAATTTATTTAGCTTCTCTCAGGTTAACAGGTCATATGCTGCAACAGGCTAGACTTAAGGTTTCAAATGACAGTGTCTTCTACAGAGTGAGCAACAATGTCAAAACGTCTTCCAGTCAGCTCCTGACAGAGAGGAAGGAACTAATGGTTGAGAGAAAATGTTAGTCATTAGATCTTCAAATTTGTGGCCCTAATTTCTTGCTAGAGATTAGATACTCTTAAAAGAAATATTTTTAATTTAAAAACTTCTCTAAAAGTCTAATAACAAGAAAGTATTATAATGAAAATCCATATAATGCTGATCATATTGTTAATAATAATGGAATTTTTTCTGTTGGTCTTCATGAAAGTGGGCTAAAGTATCATAGTGTCTCTGCAGAGGAATTGCCAGCAAAGTGCATTTATTTTTCTGGAGACCTGTCAAAACCTAACATGGCAGTATGTTCCTTCTACATGAGATGAAGCAGCTACACTGCCAGTAAGAATATGTCAACATGGTAAATTTTCGCCTCTCTGGAAGTGGGCAGCTCGATGATTGCAGCCAGATTGTGACACCCAGGAACATTGCTGTCGACTCTACTACCTCAGATCTGAAAGGAAACACAAAGGTATGTCAGTCTGAATAATCTTTCCCCCTCTGAAAGACAAATTGCATGTCAAAGGTATCACTGCACACTAAATAGCTGTGTGGTGGTGAGATGCTTTTATCTGTGTTCTAATTTAATTCTGGTAAAACAAATGCACAAAATGAATAATTTGGATTTGCATTTCCTGTATATTTCCTTGTTAGAAGATTTGCGGGTGGGTCTCTCTTGCATAAGCCACTGCAGAGACATTTCCCAACGCTAACCATCAAATCATCAAATGTTAAGGGTTTGGAAGGATTATCTAGTCCTGATTTCCACTGCCATGGACAGGGGCATCTTCCACTAGACCAGGTTGCTCAAGGCCTTATGCAACCTGTCTTTCTGCTATGGCTATCTGCAAGGGCAGCAGTGCTTCTTTTGCATGTCTATTAGCAGGTCTGGAGGGGTGCTCTGAGCATGTTTTCAGTACTGCTACTCTTATTTTTAAGCTACCTAAAGTACAGTTTTTTCCTAAGAAGAAATGCTTCTTGGAGGATATTAGAAATGACATTTTCCATGCTATTTTTCAAAGAATATGGTAGAAATTATATATTAATGTAATATTTTGTACTTCTGTAGAAGTCTGCATTTGCTATGCTCAACAATAAAACTATTTTCTAATGTAGGGTTTCAGACAAGTGGATAAGCACAAATCTAGGCCTGATTCTTCTCTGTCTTGTGTTGGCTTTGCCTAACTAAAAATGTTAGTTTTGCTAAAGAAAAAGGGCCTTCTTTTCCTGCCTGGAGAAGAAACTGACTTCCCTGGATCCCTGCTTGTGTTCATCACATCATAGCAGGAAGGGCTGGAGGGTGCAGCATGGGCAGAACAGGCTGGTGACAGAAATTGACAGGGCCAAGTCCCTGTGTGAAGGAAGGGGATGTGTAAAACTTTTCCTGGGTTTTCCAGGCAGTAGTGGTCCTTACATCAGTGCCTTGCTGAGCAGGAATATAGACACATGCAGAGAGCAAAGCTGTACAGGCACATTTTTCTTCAGTCATAATAAATACTGAATGTTGAAGATATGGCTAGGTAAGAGCAATCTGAAGATGATCATGAAAACTGTCTATAAGAGGCCCCCACAAAACCCTCTGCTCTTGTTCTCCAGACACCATCTCTGGGAACATTTACTGTGGTTCTGGTTGTGTACTATCTTATGGTGGGGACAGAAATAGGATAAAGAAGTATTAGGAAAGTTTCTTGCTTTAAAAAAAATGCAAAGACAAGATTGTTTCCCTCGTGACCTGATGTGGTTTAAGGTATCATGCTGCCCTTTAACTTCTTAAATGATGCAGTAAGATGGATAAATATTTTATTTCCTTCTGAAATGTTTTTATGAGAGAGAAAAAAATTTTCTCTTAGTTCACACAGGACAGCGAATATTTGAGAATTCTGGCATAGTTGTTTGCACCTGTATGCAACATTAGCTTTGCTCAGAAGCAAATTAGTTTGGATTCACATACTATGTGATACAAGAGCTGCTGCATGTCAAAGAGGCTGAAGCTTGGCTCAGATATGGCACTAGAAGAAGCAGTTACAGCAGCAAGACACACAAAGAGCATTTTGCTGGACATACTTGGCATATGTGGCATGGACATACTTGTAGGCAACCACATGTTGAATGTCCAGCCAAAAAAGTCACAAGTTGCAGATGTTCTAGGAAAAGCCAATACATCTGCACTTGTTACTCAGGTGATACACACACATTCTATCTGCAGATCATAAGAGTGACAATCTGCTCCCAGAAATATGTTTTGGTGGCAGAAGTTGAGGCTGACCATGGCCAGGAGTCACCTCATTCTTTAACAGGAGTGTTATAACCACCGAAGGGATCCCAGATCCTCAGTACCAATTTTCTCAATGGAACAGCTTGATTTCCTCCCACTGTGCTTGTAATAGCTTAAGACTGAGTACAAGAAATAGATTTCATTTCAACAATCACAATATTACAGTGATCTTCTTTCAGTCTCATTCATTGCTACTGTTCAATTCAGAACACAGAAAGAGGCAATAATAGGGCTATTTTTTCAGAGTAATTTACAGCTGCTGAAGGTGTGTGCCTCAGCTGTGCAGCTCTGACATAGATACCACTACTGGTGTGCTCTGTTAGAAGCTGAAAAAGTTTTAAAATTTGTTTCCTTGTACTACCATGAGTCTTCAGGAACTGTGTCTATTTCAAACCAGATAGATATATCTCTTGAACTTAGTAGAATTTTCTGCATTTGCTTTGTTGTTCCTCAGTCTCTGAAGTTTGTATACATATGCTTTTGAATGCTCATATTTACCCTGTGTTTTAGTATTTGTTTGAGAGCTTCCCCATCGTACTTCTCATGTTTCATGTTGTCAGGTAAATCAAATAGCCACAACCTGGTTCTTGCTTCTTGCTTAAGCTTTTCTTCTTAAGCTGAATCAGTCCTGAATATGAGCAAGCTGTTGCTTCTCTGCATAATATCATCAGCACACTTAAATAAGTTGCTATACAAGTTATGTCAGGTTTTCTGAATTTTCTAGTGGCTAGTCATTATCTGGCAATAAAACCAGAAAAATAATCACAACCCTCCTAGTCTATTTCTTGCATTTATTTTTTTTCCCTGCAGGATGATAACTGTTGATATATGGTTTCTATACTCTTATCTGAAAGAAATGTTCAGTATTCAAAAGACACAGGCATTTTGTTTCAAGGCTGTGGGTGTCTTTGTCTGGGCTTCTTAGTATAGGATCTCCATTAAAAACTATACTCTTCACAGTTCAGCTCAGTGCTCTTTTGTCCAATAGTTAATTTGAAAGCTGGTGACCTAATTTTTTTGTATCTTCTTCCTTAGCATTTTCTCTCTAAGACAGAGACATCTTTTACTTTTGGTAAGCCCAAATGTCTATAGCCATAAAGAGGTCATCCTTCAACTGGTGACATTTCTTTTGTTGCCTGGTAAGCATTTGCTGATTTTTGCCCACCTCCTCACACTGAATGAATTGATTTCAAAGGCCTAATTGCCTGCTTATCATCTATTATAATTTAATATTTTCTTTTTTTGTTAATGCAGAATTCAAGGCATTATTTTTACCATTGTCACATTTAGAAAGGTAAAACAGGAAAGGAATCATGCAGTTAAGTATGAAAACAGTGTCTGCAATTTCCTCACAAGTATATTCCTATACTTTGTGTCCTATTTTGAATGTTTCTGTAGAACTTAATCTGCTCTTGTGCAAGTGTTGATTGATTACTACTAGAACAGGGCTTTTGGCAAGAAGTGAGGTTAATGTTGGCAAGTTGCTTGATAATTACTAGAGTGTGAAAACCAACACAAATGCATGCATTATGCAAAGAGCTCAGTCTCAAACCACATGTATGTATTTCTCTTGGAACTGATTATAGAAGTCAGTTACACTATTTAATGGGAAAAATAAAATTAGAATTGGTAATATTTAATGCTGAAATATCTAAAAGTGTTGAAATTAATTTCAAAATAATGTAACCACTATGTGTAGGAGGTCTTCATCTGCTACATTTGTTGCTAAGATGCCTCCTATTCCTTTCCTTTTTCTTTAATGGTTCTAATATGGTACTTTTTGGGAGAGCTTCCTTTTGGATTTTTATGACTTTGGTGATTTAATTATAATTCTGGTCCAAGCATTTCAGTGAAACAAACCATTTACAATTTGGTGAGGGTTTTTAATTAAGAAAGATTAAATTAATTTACAATTAAAAGTGGGAAAATTTTCATCTTGAAATAGAAGGAGTAATTTCTTGATAAAATATCAAGGAAAGGGCAATGAAAATAAGATTAAACTATTTAAGTATAGGACAGTGTCTACTGTTGTATTGGTATCTGCAAAAAAACCAGAATAGGACACTGGTATCCAGGAGAAGTTCTAATCTTGGATTACCATTTTATTGAGAATGACATCTGGAGAAGAAAATTCACTGTTTGATGTTGATTCTTTCTCCAAATCCATTGCAGCTGCATCTCACTTGACAACACTTCTGTTTTGTCTGTGAGGCATAACTCCCTACGTAAGGACTGTGCCATCCTCTGGTTTCCTCCATCTTCCTCTGACCTGGGCCTTCTGTTTCTCTTCAACTCACCAGTGCCAAAATGATGCATCAGTTTGACTCTGCCATCAGTTACTCAAAAGTGAGGAAATGAGCTTCTAAAGAAGTTATTCGACAATTTCCAGACATTTTTCTTGAGATAAGAGAAAACATCTTTTTATGAATATCTTTTTCTGTCCACTGGTCATTGGGAAAATAGCTCATACTGTGATGTCCAAATTTTTAAATACCTAAAATGATAGCAAATGAATCTTACCCATCATGTTTTAGATCAGAAGTACTAGTCTTGGAAGAGATGTACTGCTACAGATGGAGAATTGCTTGTTCCTAGTAAACAGACTTTTGGGGATCCAGATTCAGAATCTGACAGATAGTCTGTGATTAATGCACATTAACAGGAGTCATGCAGCAGTAGAATCACCAGGCTTCCTTTAAAAAAGCCAATTGCCCACAGAAAATGCTTTTTTAACTAAGCTTTACCTGGAATTTGTAGATATTCAGAATTTAGCCATGAAAAAAGCTGTAAGAAATGTTTTCCCCAAAAAAAGCTCAACATACTAGTTTGAGACAAAGATACGTTTTTTCAGGTTATGTAGGAAAAAATTATGAATGCACTTTTTTTTTTTTAAACTGTGGTATTTGACTGTATTGTGGGCTGCTCAGACGTTCTTGTCTGAATATCTTAAGGTCTGGAGATTTTCAAGGAAATCTAGGGCAGCATATGGATTTTAGAGCACTTAGAATATTTGATCAAAAACAATAAGGTCATCTTGACATTTAATGTGATGGTGCTGTGAACCAGTGAAAACATCTATATTCATTCCTGAACAGTACACATAGGTCTTGTACTTTGAAAATTCAGTGGGTGCTTCTGCGCCTGCATGTGAGGATTTTGATTTGTATTTCCACCTTAATTTAGATTACTCAGGAGGTAATGTTCTCTTCAGAAATCCTTGTGTTTTCTTAAGAAAATTATGGCTATGGTTTGACCTTCTTTAAAAAGAAACAGAGTAATTGTCAAAAAGAGCATCAGCTAGCAAAGTTGCTGTAAAAACCACTGGGTGAGAGTGGCTGTTTTAGGATTATTCAGTTCTTCAAATAAATGGAATAACTGAAGTATTTCCATTAGGATCTGAGCATCAAAGATCATTAAAACTATGAAGCCCTGGTTTATATGGATAGGGTTATCTTTGTTAATCATGGATTCCCATCAAAATGAGCTGGGAAACAGTTAAATATTGAATGACATGGAGAATAATATAGTTATTTATGGAACTACATCAAACTTTCAGATACTATTGTACCACAAATATAGCTTGAGATTTTACATGTTTTGAGGTAAGAAAGATATTTCTGTGGATAGATTGAGGCACAAGACAATGTGGCCAAGATGGAAAATAAAAAGGCTGTGTGGCTAAATTACTTATGTTTTCCCATTGGTTTTTCATGGGGATGTTGTCTTCAGAACTTAGCTCTCTACAAGAAATAACATTATGCATTGTATGCATTTGTTGCCTCTTCACCAAGTGCACAGTCAGAACATATCACATTATAACATCATAACATGGCCAGTCATAGACTCATAGAAAGGCTTGAATTGGAAGACACGTTACAAATCATCCAGTTCCAATCACCCTACTGTGGGCAGGAGCACCTTCCACTAGACTAAGTTACTCAAAGCCCCATCCAGCCTGGCCTTAAACTCTTACTGGGATGAGGCATCTATTGCTTCTCTGGGCAACCTGTCCCAGTGCCTCACTATCCTCATAGTAAAGAATTTCTTCCTAACAGCTAATTACTCTCTTTCAGTTTGAAGACATTGCCCCTTGTTCTGTAACTACAGGTTCTTGTAAAAAGTCCTTCTCCATCTTTCTTGTTATGTTCCCTTCAGGTACTGGAATGGATCCCCATATGAGGTTACCCCAAAGCCTTCTCTTTTCCAGGCTGAAAAATCCCAATTCTCCCAGCCTTTCCCCACTGGAGAGGTGCTGCAAGCACTGTGGTGGACTCACTTGGACTTGTTCCAACAGATTGATGCTCTTCCTGGGATGGCCCCAGATGCAGCACTCCAAGTGGGTCTCACCAGAGTAGAGAAGGGGCAGAATCCCCTCCCTTGCCCAGCTGGCCCCGCTCTCTTGGTGCAGCCCAGGCTGCAATTGGCTTTCTGGGCTGGGAGGGCACTTTGCCTGCTCAGTGCAGCCTCTCATGCACCCCAAGTCCTTCTTGGCAGGGCTGCTCTGCATCTGTTCATCCCCCAGCCTGTGGTGATACAGGGGTTGCCCTGACCCAGCTGCAGCACCTTGCCCTTGGTCCTGTTAAAACTCATGTCATTCCCACCAGCTCTCTTCCTGAGCTTGTCCAGGTCCCTCTGGATGGCATCCCATCCTTCAGGTGTGTCAACTGCACCTCCCAGCTTGGTGTCATCTGAAAATTTGCCAAGGATGCACTTGTGCCCTTTGTCTGGGTCATTAATGAAGATATTAAATAACACTGGTCCCAGTGCTGACCCCTGAGGGACACCACTTGTCACTGATGGCCATTGGGACTCTGAGCCATTGACCAATGCCCTCTGGATTTGAAGTCCAAAAAACTTATTATTCATCTAACAGTCCACCCATCAAATCCATCTCTCTCCAGTTTAGAGAGGACATTGTGGGGGGCTGTGGCAAAAGCTTTACAAAAGCCCAGATAAATGACAGCTGGCATCCCTTCCCTTGTTCACTGGTGTAGTCACTCCATCATAGAAGCCAACTAGGTTGGTAAGGGAGGACTTGCTCTTGGAGAAACTGCACTAGTGTCTTGAATCACCTCTTTGTCCCTCATGTGCCTTAACACAGCTTCTAGGAGGATCTGTTCCATGACTCTCCCAGGCACAGAGGGGAGGCTGACAGATGGAATGTTCTCAGGGTCCTTCATCCTACCCTTTTCAAGGTGGACACAATGCTTCTCCTTTTTCCAGTCACCTGAGACTTCACCTGACTGCCATGACTTTTCAAATATGATGGAGAGTAGCATGGCAACCACATCAGCCAATTCCCTCAGGACTCTGGGATGCATCTCAGAAGATCCTATAGACTTATGCACATTCAGGTTCTTCAGGTGGACATGGACCTGATATTTACTTACAGGGAGGGACTTTGCTTCCCCAGTCCCCATCCCACTGTCCATCCACTCCAGAAGCATGGGAAGAGAGGCTGTTATTGAAGACTGAGGCAAGAAAGTTGTTGAGTACCTCAGCTTTCTCATTATCCATTTTTATCAGCAATTCTCTGTGTGTTGGTGTAAAGGGGCCTCAGCTGGGCTGTTGGATGTGATGTCTTCCTAGATGGACACTCTTTAGGTAATTTGAAATATTTCCCTGGTGTTTTCTTGTTGGCTTCTGTTACCTCAGGAGTTCTTGATTGTGTATATCAAAGAATGATGGAATTATTATAGTATGACCATATATTTAGACTTGCATAAATTCCCAAATTTATGCTGCTTTAATTCTCAGGCCATGCATAAGGTAAATTACATAGATTGACCATTTACTTCTAGGAGAGGATGATTTGACTTGCATGCAATATATGAGCATTGCTGATGTAAGTTGTGTAGTTGTTGTGTAAATGTGGTTTATGAAAGCAATGTTCAAGTCCAGACTGGTAACATAAACCAGGCTTATATACTTGTGTTTATAATTAAATCTGTGAGCCACTTCATAGTCAGATGACAGTGTGCTGAAATGTGGAGAGCTACAAAATTATATATATATAAAATAATTCTTATATAAGTGGAAATTGCAAAATTATTAAGATCATCTAGATACTCTTTATATTTGTTTAAAGACAGAAAAACATGTTTACTTAGAGATGTATTCAGTTTTTGTGCTTACCATCCTGAAGTGCAAAATGCTCTTGATTGAGAATATTTTGTCACCCTTTTTATGAAGTCTTATGGAAACATTGCCCATTACATAACGATAAGCTAAGTGTGATTAGAAATTCTACAAACAAAACTGACAAAGGCCCAATTCTCTTTCAATTTTCTGCATTTTAAGTCAGAAATTTAATTTCAATTTACAGAGAGACTCCTTTGACTTAATAGATTTGTTCTCATGCAGTTGAGGGCAAGACTGGAGCAGAAGGGCATACTGGGAAATTCATTCTCCTGCCTTCATACAAAAGAAGTTGATTCTGACATAATGTGATTCTTGCATAATAGATGATTGTCACTTATGTTGTAAAACCCATTATTGTGCCCTCCTCTGTATAAGGCTAGAACTGAGCCCAGTGTTTCTATTTTAAGCATTGAAATGCAGAGTCTAATTAGTGATGTATGTATGTATTATTCCTACACCAGAGTAATAACTCTTTCAGAAAACTTGCACTTGTGTAACACATGTTTATTTAGCCTTTTGTAGATGTATTATCTAACTATTGCTTTAATGGTTCAGGCCATGGATTATTAATTGAAACAGTAAAATAAGCAATCATCTTTGGTTGCCATAGCAAAGATACCCAAAATATAGTTGCTGAGGAAACCATACTGAGAATATGCACAATATATAACCTAATAATATTGATGTACAACTTTAAGGGTACAAGAACATAAAATATACTTGTTCTCTTGTTGAGAGATTAAATACTGAATCTGATACATGTTTATTGATTTGTTTTTGAAAGTCTTCCTGTTACATGTAAAGACAGCCTACTTAACTATCTGTTAATCTTTAGATTTTGTCACGATTTAAAAAAAATCCTGCTTCATTACGAGAAGAAATAGACTTTGGAAAAAGATCATAAATGGATGAAAATTGAGCAAACATCATCATGATGAATGCTGCTTTTTAAATACAAATAAATGGCAATGACAAGAACAAGAATAATCAAAATTACAATTTTTCCTTGCAGCCTTGTGGTACTTTATTTCTAATATTTGGAATAGGCTAGAACGCCTTCCACATCCAGTATGGGCACTGTAATATATATCATATCTTTTGTGACAAAGGAATTTATTGTAACAGTTTTTAATATGCTTCCAGTAGAGAAGACTTCAGAATATCCCCTGTTCGAAATATCCCCTTCAGAATATGCAACCGGTTCAAGGGCTTTGCTCCTGAATTGTTAGTAAGATTTTCCTAGTGTCCACGATGAATATTTATTGCTGCAGGATAAGCCATCTCCAAGTTAGTTGTAACTTTGACTAAATAACCACAGTTTTCTGTTTTAATTGACTCTTTATGTTTTATGCTTAATTTGCTACCACTTTCTTGAAATTCTGTGTCCTGGATCCCATATTCAAGCTGAAACTTAGTCCATGTTAGACAGAACAAGGGGGCTATTTCTCTTGTCTTCACATATTCCTAATTATAAATCTTTGCATGGCTGGGTGTTTTTATCTTGTGGGTAGGACATTATCCATTATTCACTGATGTTCAGTTTGTGATCTGTTGTAATTCCTAAAATCTGTTTTTGAAGATCTGATATCAAATTCAAATGCTGTACATCCTACATTTGTGTAGTCAATTATTGCTAAAAATAGGAATTTGCATTTATTTCTGGTGAATTCTTTCCTGTTTTTCATTAGTTAATTTCTTTTTTGTTAAGGATATTTGAACTCTAATAATATTAACCTAGATATGTGCAGCCCCTTTTAGCTTTATCTTTCAGAAATACAATCATAATAATGGAATAGAAACAGCATAGGAAGCCATTCTATTTAATCTTCAGACTCTTGATGAAAATGTTGGTTAATACTAAAGCCATAACAACTACAGTGGAACTTCTATACAACCTTCTGTGTTTGACACTTAACTACTGTCAGTTGCTATCTAGCCTCCAGATGTCCAACCAGTTTTGTATCAAGGAGTTGGAGATCGAGCAAGATTCACTTGGGTCTCTTCTGCAAAACTGGAATCCCAGGTTATGTGGCTACAGCAGGTCAGGGCAGAACTTGAGCATGGGCAGTTAAACCCTGCAAGATAACTACTGTCATGGTCTGTCTGGATCTCTCAAATCTACAGGTGAGGTGTTCTGTGAAATAAACTATTGTATGAGCTCATTAGAAGAGAAAACCAACACAGCCTACAGGGGCTCAGTCATCTTCATCGACACTAGTGTAAACTGAGTTCACTAATCATCACTTAGTTATTGAAGTTTCTAATTTACTATTACTAACTTACTACTTGCAGCTCACAACTTGTAGCTTGTGCACCTGTAAGCAAAACAATAATCTAGCTGATGGTGAGAGTGCTCATTCTTCCTCTTCCATCACAATGAAACATCCCTTATATCACACCAGAAAGCATGAAAGCCCCAGCTCTCCAGCTGCAGTTATCAGCTCTCTGGCTGCTTCAAAAACTCCTTGTGCAAGCTGAAATATTTACACCTTCAAGCTGGAAAGTTTGGTATGTCCAATTTCTTTGAGTTACAAATGCAAGATGTGGCTGGAGGTGTGTGTTCTATTGCCATCCGTCATCCGTTAGAACCAGGTGGGGCAGTTTTCTTTATCTCTCCCACAAACCAATCCTCCCTCCAGGAAATATTTTCTGTTGAGGGGTCATTGAGTGTCACTGCATGACTGGTAAATTTACATCATTGCACTGTGAGATGCTCCACCCAGGGGGAGGAGCCAAGCATTCCTACCTGGATAGAATCAGATCTGGAATACCACAGGCAGCCTTTCCCACTGGCTTCCCAGAGGATCAGCCTTTTTTCCACTGGATTCCCAGAGGAAGACCAGGCCCATCTACACCATTGCTGGACCTTCAGAGGAAACTTACACTCTTTCTACAGGATCATTGTTTCAACAGAACCACATCCGTCACTCCAGGAGGACTGGAGCCACCATTTAATTGGACTGCTATCAACTCCCTGACCAACAGGGTGTCAGGTCGTATTCTGACTCTGTCAGTGTTGTTTTGTATTACTGCAATTTTATTTTTATTTTTCCTAATAAAGAACTACTATTCCTACTCCAATATCTTGGCCTGAGAGCCCCTTCATTTCAAATTTATAATAATTTGGAGGGAGGGGGTTTACATTTTCCATTTCAAGAGAAGCTCCTGCCTTCCATAGCTGACACCTGTCTTTTTTCAAACCGAGGCACCGAGTTAGCAGGTTCTGAAGAAAAGTGCCAGTAAATCAATGTGCAAGGATTGTGGCTACAGGACACAGCAAGCTGCAGGTGACAGTGGCTGTGTAATGGCTGTAGTCCTTCTGCCAGCCATGTCGTGCCTATGTGTTGTCATTGTTTTGACCTAATGGCATTGGTCCCAGTGCCATTGCAGGGCACATGCAACTGGCCTTGCATGAGCCGTGTGCTGGCCAAAATCTGAGCAGGATTTGAATGTAAGACTATGGAGAAATTGTGGAGAAAGACAGAGGTTTGTCAAGTCACTGATAGCTGATTTGTGCTCCTAAGCCTTGGCACGTTATTTATGGTATCCTTAGGGCTCTTCTAGATGACAAATAAGGGACACAAAATCATTGGATATCTTTTAGCTACTCCTGAAGTGACACAGTTCTCGGTCTCCAGATGGTGCCAGAGTGGCATTCAGGATTATGTTGTGGCAGGCACATGCTTTAAAACAAGTCACTTCACACAAAGAACTGGTCACTCAGTAATTTTAGCTGAAAAAATTCAATAAGGATTTTTAAAAGGCTGAGCTTAGGATTTTGCACAGGTTTATTGTCTTAATGCTCCTTAAGCACAGCCTGAGTAATCTGACATGGTTCTGAATTATGTCAATAAGTGATACGTTAAAGATTCCCCAGGTGCTGTGCACAAAGCAATATGACTGACCCAAATGGTTCCTTGAAAGCTTCTGGTTTATTGTGTCAGTGATTACCAGTGATAATAAGTCTCTGGGGGACTTTTAAATCAGGCTTTTCAATTCATGAAGGAGTAAGGATGCTCAGATATGCCAAATCTCGGCAAACTTTGGAATATCTTGAAGCATATTTGAAGGGCTTGAAGCAATGTCTCTGTGCTGGATTCAAATGACCAAGTTTTGGAAGTGGGAATGCTACAGGGGTGGCTTCTGTAGGAAGCTTCCAGAAGCTTCACCCAATGCCAGCCAGCTCCAAGACAGACCCCGTGCTGGCCAAGGGCAAGGCAATCTGAATTAGTGCTACATCTCTGTGATAACAAAATTAAGAAGAAAACAACCCCCAAACTATTGCACAGATTTAACTGAGACCAGAGAACAGTGAAGTGAATATGTGAGAGGAATAGCCCTGCAGACACCAAGGTCAGGGGGAGGAGCTGCTCCAAGTCCCAGAGCTGATTCTCCTGCAGAGAATGGGGATGCAGAGATCCACCTGCAGACTGTGGAGGACCCAGAGCAGAGCAGGTGGGTGCCTGAAAGGAGGCTGTGAATCTGTGGGAGGCCTGTGCTGGAACAGGCTCCTGGCAGACCCAGGAGAGAGGAGCCCGTGCTGCAGCAGGTTCCTGGCAGGACTTGTGGCCTGATGGGGGACTCACACTGGAGCAGGCTGTGCCTGAAGGATTGCATCCTGGGGAAGAGTGAGGCACAGTGGAGCAGTTTGGAGAGGACTCTTGCCTGTGGGATGGACTCATGTTGGAGACGTTCATGGAGAACTGTCTTCTGTGGGACAGCCCCCACACTGGAGCAGGGACAGGACTCCTCCTGAGGGGTGGCAGAAACTACATGTGATGAACTGACTGTAATCCCCATTCCTTGTCTGCCTGTGCAGCTGTGAGGAGGAGGTAGAACTGGGAAGGATGGGGGGGAAAGTTTTTTTTAAATGTATTTTAATTCGCATTATTCTGTTCTGATTTTTTAGTAATGAATTTAATTTATATCCTTGAGTCTGTTTTACCCATGACAGTATTTGGTGGGTGATCTCTCTCCCAGATGTTGTCTCAACCCATGAATCGTTTGGGTTGAGACAACATCATCCAGTTGTGGAGGGGAGTGGTAGAGCAGCTCTGATAGATGCCTGGCATCCAGCCAGGGTCAAACCACTACAGCCTCAGAGACTTCTATCAAACTCATAGCAGTTATAAATGAGGGACAGTCAGGAAATGCTGTGGTTCTGGACTGGGAAAAGGTATGAGAGGGAGGGAATCATGCAATGCTCAGTCAAAATCTTAACTGGAGAAACAACTTTGGAGCACAGAGGTAAAGAAAATTATTTCATATGTATTCAAACTTTGCAGTAGCTACACACTATTGTGTCAAAGTTTCTGACTTGTTGCAGATTCACAGAGGAACATATTTAAATTCTTCTGCTAGAGTAAGAAGTAATTATACAGTAATTTCACAAGCAAACTTTAAAATGTTAACAGTTCCAATTACTGAGTGATAGGTAGCATATTGATAGTTTTATTTCATGTAATTAAAAATGGAAGAAGGAAAATTTCAAAATTAATTGACGGTTTCATGCAGTGATATGGAAGTAGGAAACAGTTTTGAAACTAAGTAAGATCTGTCAGCAATGGAAATTGATACTGAAAAAGATTTATCTCACATCAGACATTTCTGTTTCTTTAATCCAGTTAGGATGATCTTCCAAACCTTGGTGTTTTCACATAATCACGTCTTGTTTCATGTTTGCACACTTACAAATGTAATTCTTGCTTTGAAAAAAAGTTATTAAATAAATCAATAATAAATGCATTCAGTACATAGCATGCTCTTATTAATTTTTAAAGATAAGTATTTTGTGAGTAAACCATGGAATTATACAGACTTTGTAATATAGAAAAAGACAATTCAAAATTTCAACTCTACTGAATCTGACAAATGTTGGCACTTGTCATTTTGACCAATGTTTTTGCCAAATTGTAGGGAGGTCTGATGGTATCCTGGGGTGCATTAGGAAGAGCATTGCCAGCAGGTCGAGGGAGGTGATCCTGCCCCTCTATTTACCCCTAGTGGGGTGCATCTGGAGTGCTGTGTTCAGTTCTGGGCTCCTCAGTATAAGACAAGGAGCTACTGGAAGGGGTGCCCAAGAGATCACAAAGATCATTTGGGGTCTGGAGCATCTCTCTTATAAGGAGACACTGTAGGAGCTGGGCCTGTTTAGTCTAGAGAACACTGTGGCATGCAAATATCTCAAAGGCAGGTGTCAAGAGGATGGTTCTAGACTCTTTTTATTTGTGCTCAGTGACGGGATGAGGAGTAGTGGCCATAAGCTAAAACACATGAAGTTCCACCTTGGCATGAGTAACAACTTTGTGCTGAGGTTGGCAGAGCCCTGGAATGAGCTGCCCAGGGGGATTGTGGAATCTTCCTCCCTGCAGACATTCAAAACCCACCTGTGTAAGCTGCTCTTAGTGACCCTGCCTTGTCAGAGGGATTGGACTAGAGGATCCCCAGAAATCCCTTCCAACACTAACTATTCTGTCATTCTGTAATTTTCACAATTTGCAGTTTAGAGATCTAGCTGCATTTCATCAACTTGTAGATGATTAGATAATGAATACTGTTTGTTAATTGTTATTATTCATGAATTCTATTTATTCATGTCTGGATCCTTGTTTATTCAACTGAAACAAGATTACCTTGGAATGTGGACTGAGCTCACTAGTCTTAGTTTGCATGGAGTGTCTTTGCAAATAAATTACTTATTTGAAGCATATTTGTTCGTGGTGAATCATTATGAATCTCAATGTGTTGATTAGGTGTTACTTACACATCATTAGGGTACCCCTCAAATGCTTAAACAAGAAATGTAATAACTATTGTGTCTTTAAATGACAAATGACAATTCAGCAGTGAATCCTGTCCTAGTGATATATACCAGCTATCAGCAAATTGGACTACTATCTTCTGTCAAATTAATGATGTAAATGACAAGTGTTATTCTTCCTTAATATTCAAAATGGCACAGCCACAGCAGATACATTTTACTTTGTCTAGTCACATGAGGCATTTAGTTAACAGGTGGTCTGCAATAACTAAAATAGATGTTTGGGACAAGTTGCATTGAAATGCATGCTGCATAACTTTTTCTAATCTTTTCGCATTTCATGAGCACATTCTGCTGTATTAAATTTTGTATTAAATGAACATTGTGTCCTATAAGAATTACAGCAAGAGGAAATTATTCTCACTTATCACATTACAGAAATGCAAAGCTTTGAACATTATTGTCAAATTATTTTTCGTGATGAGTTTCTTCATGTGAGGCTGCATTTACTGTTTGGAATTCATAGTTTTAAAGTTGTGCCTCCATTACTTTACAAGATGTAACTGGCCTAATTAAAACCAAGACTTATTAGGAGTCGAGTGGGAAGATCAAATCAAAATGAAGGAAATATTATGAATAATATATAGTCATTTATGTGCAGCAGAAGCTAAAATAGGTAGGTAAATATTAAATTAGTTTTCTCAAATTTATAGAGAGCAGAAGTGCACATTCTCCATTCTTGCATTTGAACCTTCAAAGAACCCAGCCTGTCGTACACCATTCATATTGTAACCTCTTTACCTTTTTATTTCACCTGTAGTCCTGTTGTACTCCAATTCCTTAAGTGTATCTAATTAACTCATTCAAATTGGAGGAATCTGTACACTTTAAAGAATTCATGGTCTCATACATCTGAAGCACTCAAACGCTACTGGAGGCTCTACATCTGTCTCAAGAAGGGTACTAAGAGATCAGATATTTTGGCAAAAGTAGAGTGCTTTATTAGCCAAAATCCGCAGGTGTTAGCTTTTTAGATTAAATGAGAATCCATACCACAAGACACTCTGCATTCCATTTCTACACATAATCTGAAGAGATTTTGGAGTGGGGAGGACAGAGAGAAAAAACGTTTTGAACTGCTGGGGAATTGCTTGCTCCTATGCCTTATTTGCAGTCGTATCTAAGTAGAGCTTTTCCTGAGGATCAAAATTATTATAAACAGTGCAAGTGGAGTCCATATGTGAAGGTTTAAAAGGATGAAGATGAAAATAATATTTTAAATACCTTCCCTGTGTGATAGCCAACACAATGCAGTGCCTATAATGGTCTTGTTACATTAAAATATGTTTTGCAAACTAAATTAATTTTTAGGCATAGTTCATATTTTTTTCATCTCAGTCAGTGAAGCCATCATGGTGTTTTCAGTTAGTTTAATGTTCTTATGCCTGACTACAATGCTGATGTTTGTTGCTAGCCATTCTGGCATGTCTGTGTCTTTAGACACAGCCCTATGTAAGACAATTGGCACCGGTTGAAGCACCACAAAAGCAGAAGCATTGTGCATCATTGTGCATCCTCCTCTGCTCATATGTTGGGGGGAAGAGAAAACAGGAAGAAAATTTCTAGCATGTCTTAAAAAATAATGGTTCACTGCTTTGCTCACACTGGCTAGGTTTTCTGACTGCAAAGTATGTGGGTGAAGATGGAGCACTCTTGGATGGAATTCACTTTTACTTTAATTTAATTTCATTTCACCTCTCTGAGGTTGTTTACTAGCCCAGGCCTGCTTTAGGAATCTCAAGGGACTTGCTCTCCTTTTTGCCAGTGAAATGAAAGGAACAGACTACCTCCCAACACAGTGAATGTTTAATGTGTGATAAAATTGGCCTTTCAGTCTCAGCTCCCATTTCTAAACTCAAGGTAGGAAACATATAAATCACTTAATGGGCATTAAGCAAACTCTAAAAATTTTCTGTGATATTTTCTAATTTCTTTAAGGTCCTACCAGCTCTCAAAGGGGGAAACTTTAATTCTGATAGGTGTGATATTTTCTGGGTTCCCCAGATGGAGGAGGAATTGAGAATCTGACTCCATGTTCTTAGAAGGCTAATTTATTATTTATGATATTATATTAAAGAATACTAAACTATACTAAAAAATACAGAAAGAATAGAGACAGAAGGCTAAAAGATACTAATGAAAAACTTGTGACTCCTTCCAGAGTCCTGACACAGCCTGACCATGATTGGTCATTAAGTCAAAACAATTCACATGAAACCAATCAAACAACCACCTATTGGTAAACAGTGTCCAAACCACATTAAAAAGCAGCAAAACACAGGAGAAACACATCAGAAAATTATTGTTTCCATTTTTCTCTGAGGCTTCTCGGCTTCCCAGAAGAAGAATCCTGGGCAAAGAGATTTTTCAGAAAATATGATGGGGACAGATGGGGAAGAAAAAATCGAAACAATTAGGGAAAGTGCAAATTAGAGTATACATATAGCTGTGTTGGTATCTTTGAAATGTTGAAATCCCGTAGAACTGTTGTGTTCCTTTGGGTCTAGATCTCACTTTATAAATTCTGTGGCAGTTTGCAGGACTATTAAGGCAAATCACCATTTTGCACTTTTGTGACATCTGTCAAGTCACCATATAAAAGACTGTCCTGCATTTTGCATGCATACAGCAGTATGAATGGAACACATTTCTGCATTAAGAAAGGCTGGAATTCTGACTTGTAACCAGTTTCCAAAGAGGACTGTTTTTCCCTCTTCTGTTGACAGGGGTTCTCAGGATATGACTGTGCAGCACAAAGGATGGTTTGTGGAGCCATCTGTGCCAGCCTGGAGAGCAGAGCCATGCAGCTCTGCTACCCACCCAGCTTCTCCAGAGCTGATACATCCTGCTGCTAATGAGCATTGAGCACAGAGCATTGAGCTCCTGCACAGCCTGAATTGGTCTGTGATTCTGTGACTAGCCTGAGGGAGTTTGGACAAAGTGAGGATCTTAGTTCAATTCCCTACCAGTGGAAGAACTTCTCTCCCACTAATATTTGCAGGCAGTATTTAATAGAAATGGAATGTCAATAAAAAGACATCATGTTCATATTCATAATCTTGCTTTCAAATTTCAGAAGGAAGAAAGACACTTTCTCAGATATGCATGATGAGTTGGCTAAAGGGCACAGATAGTTTCTTGGCTCAAATGTGGAAGAGGAAGCACTGAGATGCCAGCTGCATATTTTAATATATTCCCAAGGCAGTCTTCTTGGAAAGGTTATTATTTACCCACCCAGCATAAAAGGCACTTCTCCTTTTATGGGCATTCAAAAGTAATTCTAAAATTACTTTTGAATTTGTTCTTTCAACATGGTTTTGATGCATAGTTCCATTCTTCCTTAAGAAAATGATTCCACCAAGTTGACATAATACATACATAACAGCTATAGAAAATAATTTTTAGAAATCCTGTTAATCCCTTGCACAGGGAGAAGTTTCTATGCCAGAAATCAAATGGTGAAGATTGTTGCCACTTTCATCTTTAATAACCGAAGTGTGGCCCCTGGAGACTGAAGGTTGCTGCATGTAATGTTTCACAATGTAATATGCAGTCCCAGCATATAATGCTTCAGCCTGATCTCAGGGGCAGATGGCAGGAGTCACAGGTACAAATATACAATTTCACGCTGTTTAGATCAAGATGAAATGCTGTAGATGGCACCTGTTGTCTCTGAAGCCTTTGCAGATTTTTCCTCTGCATTAAAATTGAAAAGACTTATAGCTCAATAGACTGTTAGCCTGCTTTCCTTTTTTTTTTTTTGTGATTGTTCTGTCTCTCTCTGCAAGTCATTTCCCCTACCACAAATATATTTGAAGTGACTGGCCAATTTCCCCAAAATTTTACTGAAATGAAGTCTTGAAGACATTAAGCTCTTAAAAATATCATAAAAAGCAGGGCTAGAGTAGAGGAATGACATCAGAATAAAAGCCCACGCTGGCAAACATCCATTTAAAGGCCTACACAGGCTGATACGTGATCTGAAGAGTTTTTTGTTCAATTTGGGCTCTGACTGGTCAAAGACCCTGTGCACAGGTCTGCCTGGCTGCAGTGCAGAATAGCTGGGGAAGAAGAGCTCATCTAGGGTAGGAAAGGGAGCTGGGGGCTGGAGGACAGAAGCAAAAGTGGGGCATAGGAACCAAGTGGCTGTGAGTACCATGCCTAGGGAGCAGAGACAACTACAGGGCACTGCAGAGCTAGCAGCTGGCATGGTGCAGGTGAAACTGTTTTGTGGAAGGTGGGGCCATGAATATACGTCAAACTAGAGGAACCTGATGCATGTGCATGAAAATAGATCTACGACAATCATTTTAAACAACTACAAGTAACCAGTATGATCTGGGGACTTGCAGCTGCTCTGTTGAGCTTTCATCAAATCTCTGCTGCGATCAAGTTCCTAAATGCAGTCAGTGTAACTACCACTCACTACAGACATGTGCTGGGCAGACCTGATCTGACTGCCAGATGCCCACCTGGGCACTCTGTCACTGCACCTCCTCAACAGGACAGGGAAAACAAAATAAAATAAAAGCCCTTGGGTTGAGAGGGTAAGGAGATCACAACAATTGCTGTCACAGACAAAACAGACTTGGGGCAGATTAATTTAAATCCTTGTCAATGTAGTTCTTCACCTACTTCTCAAACATGGGTCTCTGACCTGGTTGTTAGCAAGGCTGTGTCTCACTCTGTTTCATCAGGCATTGTGCCCTTTCTTGGATCTGTTTCCCTGAGGCACCACCACCATCGTGCCCAGGGGGCTGTGCTGTGCCCTGCCTGGGGTGGGTGGGCAGGAACCATCTGGAACCAGCTGTGTCCCACCTGGAGCAGCCCTGGCCTCTCCTCACAGATGCTGCTCTGCAGCACCCATGGCCAGTGCCTGGACACCATGGGCAACAAGGGGTTTAATACTTAAACACACTCAGAAGCTTAGCAACTATGTCAAAACACCATTGATTCAACAACAGTCCAAAGAGCAACACTGTAGAAATGAAGCAAACACTTTTAATGATAACTATGAGAAAAATTTCAGGATATCCACAACTGCTAGACAGGCAAAAGATTTCTGCTTATGTAGTGTCCTGTACTGTCCTAAAATATTGGATAATTACCCGAGCCCTGAGGCTGGAGTGCCCTCTCTAGACCATGGTGCTTGTCTTTCAGAAACGCACTGCTCCAGCATGAAATCAAAGCCCAGCCCTTAATCCTGTTCACTTCATACATAATAGAGGTGATAATATCTCCTAATTTCCTTAATGTTGCAAGGTTTCAGCCCCTAAATAAGAATGGG
Source organism: Ammospiza nelsoni (assembly GCF_027579445.1). NCBI lineage: Eukaryota > Metazoa > Chordata > Aves > Passeriformes > Passerellidae > Ammospiza > Ammospiza nelsoni. The sequence goes on along the minus strand of NC_080637.1, from coordinate 26,376,746 downwards.
GATAAGTTTGTGACTCTAATATGCATAACATTAGTTTTAGCAGGTGCCCTACCATGTGATCTCACTGTCCTACCAAACTGTGATTTAGATGTCAGTCTCCAATGGACTCCTCAGTGGAAGTATGCATCCAGCTGCTTAAACATGCTTTTTTATGGCCATTTAAGATATTTTTCATTTCCAAGAAATCTGCAGGAGGCTTTACCTCAGACAGTCCTCTTGCCCTCCTGGACTGACACTGGCAAGTGAGATGCCACACCAAAGCTCATCTCTAATGAGGTCATGTTCTACAATCAGGGAAGTGAATCTGAACTGGGGCACCTGATGTCTTCCCTGCTACAAAAGGAAGGAAAAAGGGTCTACCTGACTGTATGGCCAACCTGCTGTGAGTGTTTCATGTGCATTGCAAATTAGAACACAGCTTGGCAATGAAAGTTATAACGTTTCGGAATCTTGAAGCAACAGTGGTGTTTAAGTGTTAAAGGAAATGAGATCTTTGGCATATTCTGCTCATTGTATGTGCTTAGCACATCCCAGTAGTAAAGCAAGAAGATGTGGTCGGTTTAAGAGATGAGAAAAGTTACACTGAAGAAAGGAGTGCAAGCATTGCTGCCCATGGTGAAAATATCTCTGTCTTTCTTGATGGAAGAGGAACTGGCAGTAGTAAGGGAGGGGGGAATGAGACAGGATCCCTATGGAGGTGCAGGACCTGTCCTCAGGCATTCACTCTACTTTGTTTAATAACCTCACTAATAAACTTGGTTTGCTCTTTCTTCTCGTTATATAGTGAATTACCATCTTGCTCATCCTTGAACTTTCTCATGCTTTCTCTGCAAACCCCGAATAAGCCTTCAGTTACTTTTCATTTTTGGATTAAAGTCTTTGAAACCGAAAATTCAATATGAATGTCAAAAAGCTCTGCAGTGTCTGAGGTGTGTTATTTTTTAACCATTTTGGTAGAAAAGGCCACTCCTTTTCAAAAATGGACTTGTTAAAGGCTTTACATTACTGAAGAAGTTTTTTTGGTTCTTAAACTGACTGTTAGAAGTAAACATTATTAATTTAATTCAAAAGACAAAATAAAAAGAAAACTCCACAGAACTTTGTGTAAACCTCTAGATTATTGCTTGTTTGAGTTATTCTGTTATTGGAAATATATGTTATTAAAATTTTTGAACATGTTATTGAAAATAATTGCATTTCTTACCAGAGAATAGTAACTACTCGCATCAGACTTAGTCCTTTACTATCTAAATGAAGTTGGCGGTGTCAGACATAAAAGCAATTTCAAACATGGTTCACATCACCTAAACAAAACAAATGCAGCTGAAAACAAAACCTAAAAAAAATTATGAAGTTTTAAAATACACAAATCAAGCTCATCTCACTGCTGTGCATAAACCCCATAAACTACACATTTCATTATAAATTCCATAAAAACATGGGATGTAAGCATGTAGAAAGGCTAGACATTTTGTGAAGGTCTGTTGTAGTTCCCCTTCTAACCAACAAACACATGAAATCTCTCTGCCATGTGCTAATGTTCTGAATGTGGACAGAAGCTGCCTGAAATACCTTGCAGATGCAATCCCGTGTTTTGTTAATGCTTCTTCTGCTTCAGGAAAGCAGCCTCGGGCTATTGAATTAATGTCAGATACTCGACCAGCATTTTCTGTACTGCTGATTTACGTAGCTGAAGCCTGCTGCTTTCTGAGCCTAGGGAACATCTATAGGAGGAATTTAATACCCATGTTTGCCATTCTTCACGTGAAACTAGATTGGCATGAACTGGATTGTGACATTCATAACTGCACAACCATATTTCCACTCTGGGCAGAGACTTGTGGATCTCAGCAGCTAGTTCAGGAGTCAGTGGCCACTCAACATCTTCAGAATCTTGAGTCAGGGTTTCAGAGTCTGCTGCTGTTAAGGCAGTACACCAAGGGCAACACTGCTCCCCGCCACTTTTCTTTGCAGAAAGATTTGCCTGCTAAAATAACAGCCAATCAAATATGATGTTTGGATGACAAATGCCACCACTTAGTGTTCTCCTTTAGAAATGGAGAACTTTTACTGGAAGAAATTAAAGCATCCAGTAAAGCACCAGTGAACAATCAGAACTCTTAGTATGCCATGACAACAGTTTCCCAAAGCAGATGAAACAAAAAGACTGTGACTATCTGTCTAGATTTGTTGATATAGACACAAGGTGAATAAAAATCACTTATGCTTATAAAATAGATCTTTCTAAAGCATTGAGGAACAAATTTGTTTGGTCATTTCACTTCTAAGTGATAGCATGTGAACCATTACATTATTAGGATAGCAGACATATGACAGCATTTATTGCACCAAACTGCTTAGTTCTGCTTGGTTTTTTATGTGCTGGAGAGATTTGTATTCCATGCACTTAGAAATGTCCACAATAGTCTAATTTTATCTTGATGATGCACAAGACTTTTAAAAGCTTACTTACACAAAACAGTCTGATAAACTGTTCTGCATTATTCCTTTGTAACTTTGTTAAATGTCTTTCCAGACAACTGGCTATTTATTCTTTTTTTTTTTTTTTTGTGACTCATAACTTTGCAGACAATATCTTACTGTAAGCATTTTTTTTATCTGAGGCCTTTAATCACAGGATGCAAAGTTCATTCAAAATTATGTTCCAATTGCTTAACTCTGGATCACTGCTTTGTAAACTTTCAGGCTAGTCCTGAGTTGCTGTTGTGCAACTCCTTTGGAAGAGTGAACAGCCAACAATAAGTCGGGTACTCTTATTTGTATCTCATAATAAAGATAAATTACTCTTCTGATTTTGGACTTCTCCTTCAGTGGTGGCAGAACCACTGCAATTTATTAAAATAAACATGACTGAAGAGGAAGTAGAAAATGTGATGTTCCCAGGCTTGCACACCAGTGACACAGGGGGAACTTTTTTTCCACATACCGATTTAAGAGAAACTCAATAAATGTCTAGCGATTCAATGGTTAAATCTTCTGAAATGCCTTCATTAATTTTTAGTACCATTCTTCAGACCAAAATCCAGGTTTTCTTTACAATATGTATGATATCAGGTGATCTTTGACTCACTGTCATAGAAATGCTAGAGGCAAAATGTGTGGTTGTTCTACACTGGATGTACTGCTATGGATGGGATATTGAAGTTAAGGGTGCTCTAAAATGTTGCTGCATGGAGGTCACATCATGGGACAGGAGGCATGTGTTGCACTGTCATTCCAATTTGTCCTTTTCCCTAATTCATTGTAAGAAGAACTTGTGAGTAATACCACCGTGCCATTTGACCTAACAGATCATCTAAATTGCTTCAGGAAGGGATCAGACATGGTGCTTATGTTACAACTCATTTTCAACAACAATAAGTGAATTCTCCTTTAGGTGTCCTGTGGAGCTGGAAGAGTTAGCACCTGACACAATATATTGCAATATATATCCTCAGGATCTGAAGCTTTGCTCTGAGAGAAGGATTGTATTGTAGGAGATGGATGTGTGTGCTTTTTAAGAGGGTGGAGGAAGGAATTTGTACTCTTCATGTATATGCTTGGGAGAGTTTTTTCTCAAGTTGATCTAGAAGAGCCTTGAAAACCTTTGCTGCTGATTTCCTTTCTTCTGAATGAGGTAATTCAGAAGGGAGGATGAAAAGTTCAACACTCTTCACTCTGGATCATGCCAGTTTTTCCACCTGATTGCCAGCTGCACAACTTTTTCTGGGAATAGGGAGCAGGACCACTCATTCCTACCCTATCTTAAATGAGTGCCCTGATCACAAAATCACAGTGCTGACACCTTCCTTATTTGATCAACTTTTGGTACCAAGACTATTGATTCCTTCTTTCTATACTGATTTTGCTTTGGCAGAAGAGGGGAATCAGCAATTTTAACCTATTGTTGTTTTCATCTTCTGGAGAAGTTTGAAATCTGTCACCTGGAAGAGAGCCTAAAATGCATTTTCCACATTCTAGAGTGCCACAGTGCTATTCTGAAGAATGTGGAGACCAGCACCAACATCATTACCTCTCCTTCAGGCCTGGTTTCAAAACTAAGTGTGATCAATGAAGCAGCTACTACTAGAAGAAGGCTCTGGCTCTGTAGCAAGGTGACAGAATAAAACCAGCTGCTTCCTGATGATTCGTTTTGGCAGACACTTTTTGGCAGTACCTGGGCAGGATCTTACTTTCTATGTGGTGTTTGAGGTGTCAGGACTCCAATAGCTTCCCTTCCACTTTGCTCAGTACAGGACTCCTAAGGTTTGAAAGTACACAGAAGTCACAGAATGTGTTAGAAATGAAAGCTTTTAATTATGCTGAACATTCCCTAGCCTATTGCCATCAGTGGTGGAGAAGTGACAGTAATATGCATGGGAATGCCAAATGTAATTAAAAATGTTGGTTTCAAGTAGAATCTGCAATTTTTCTGACACCTGCAATGCCACAGTTTTTAAATGGATCTCATCCTATTTGAAGGCTGACAACCTACCTGAACCTCAGGAGGAGAGAACCAACTAGGATGAAATGAGAACTGTGCCAGATCTTTGCTGTTTGAAATTCACATTACAGTGTACTCTGAAGTCTGAAGATGTTCCATTCACACGTTCTCCAACTGGCAGTAAGATAGGACAGTGTGTTTTTCCATGGCACAGATAGTGCTGGTTGACCATGGCATAAGCAAGCAAAAAAACTGAAGCGGTCTGCTCTCCAAGGGGAAATGCAAAAAAACAACCCCAAAACCATCATGCAAATTAACCTCAATAATTCTCCATTGACTTAGGTGTCCAGACACCAGGGTGGGATTCACTGTTTTTGATGTAGTCAGCCTTAACTCCCATAATAGTCAGTAGAGAAATAGATGCACTTGCAAGTTTTCTGATGTATTTTGTAAGCATACTTTAGGATGGGTGGAATCACAGTGCAGAAGAGCCTCTTTCCCCTCTATAAAGGGTAATATTTACAAGTCCAACATAGTTGCAGATATCTACATGTAAACTTTTTTAATGGTGTATCAGATGGATATAATCCCATCTCTGCATAAGTGTGGTGATTTCAACCAAACTGGTGGTGGATCAGTTGCAACCTGTATTTATTTTATATTATTGTATTTATATACAAAAATTACTGCATATTATGGAATGCCACCTAATCCAAAGTTACTCTGAGTGTGATATTGAACCCTTTGCTTTAAATTATTTTATATCTTGTATAATTATGTGCACTTGGTCAAAACACTCCTTCAAGAGGGCTTGGGATGATTGTCTTCTTCCTTTCCTTTGAGAAATGTCAAGTCTTGGTTAAGATATTGCTGTGCTGACACTGAATGCAGGAGTGAAAGTGGGAAATGAGGGCCCATAATGCATAATAACAATGTCTGCATTTATGAGGGAAACAGGTTAGGATGAAAAAGCTCAGGGTGCAGCCACCCCTGCAGCCACTCCTGCAGCTTGAGCACTGGCAAAGAGACTTCATTCTTCTTGTATGGCCTGAATGCTGGTGTAAGCAGCTTAATTTCATCTTTTCAAAGTTTCAAAGTCCTGAAAAATGTTCCTCTAAGACTCTGGAAACATGAAACCTTATGAAGGCATCCCCTCCCACAGCAGAAGTTGTATTTATGCTGGTGCTCTAAGCACATCAATGGCAATTCTTGGGCACCTGTTAAATATTGTTCAAAATAAGGCTAAACTGTAGTATTTTTCAGTAATTCTAGGTTTATAAGAAAATTTTAACAATATAAATATCTGCAGAACTTTTTTTGATTTTAATTACCAGACAACAATTTATACAGTAACCAGAAATAGTTTTAATTTATTTTCAGGGGGTAAAATTAGCTCTTTGGTTTTTTCATTGCATAACTTTTGCACCACCTGATTTGCTAACGAGCTTGTCACTGACACACATTAATGCCAAAGATCTAATGTCAGGAATACACACCATGTTGGTACAGGCTGTGCAGCCCAGAAACTGATATACTCACTCTCTGGGGTAGGCATCTGTCTAGCCAGTGTAAGTAGCATGTCCTGCTGTCATTCCAGAGGGAAGAAATGCTAAATGACAGCTTAACAAGAATTGAAACAGTGAGTGAGGAATAACAGAAAACTGTAGAAAATAGAAAAACATAAAACATAGTTCATCTAAAAACCTTCTTATGTAATGAGAACCCAAATTTAAACTGCTGTATTTCTTCCTGCTTGCCAAACAAAATAAAACTCTTGCCTCAGCAAATAAGTTTTTTTTAATAGAGAAAACTGTGTTATTATTAATTAAATTCTTTCTTAGTATAAAGTGCCAGACAAAGATTATCACAAAAACAATACATTTACTTTTTTTGGAGCATCTCATCATTCTTTCCAACTAGCTGAAGAGGTCAGCAGGTTATAATCTACAAGATAAGAGAAAGGACTAGATAAAAACATGGAAATTTAGAAAACCAGTGCCAGAGTGGGCTGACTTTTCAAAGATAACAAGGAGGGAGTACTGGATCCCATCTTTGGCTGGAAAGCATTTGGAGACCGCTGTTGAAACCACACCAGGTCCAAAGATGAAAATGAAAGAGCTGTGGCTAATCATTGTGCAGAATCAATCCAAGTAGCTTAATGGTGAAGGGAAAATGGGAAAGCTATTAAAAACAAAGTAGCTATACTGGGGTTTGCTTGGTTTATTTATTTTTTGTGGGTTTTTTTGTTTGTTTGTTTTTTTGTTGTTGTTGTTTTTTTGGTTTTTTTTTTTTTTTTTTTTTTTTTTTAATGAAATCCTACCATCTGGCCAAGTTTCAAGTAGTGTGGCTTCAGTAGTCTTTCTAGCTATTTTCTGAATTTTCTTTGTTCTTCATCTTACTTGTATAGTTTCTTTTAACAATAAGATTTGTTGATTGTTATTATTTTCTTCTTGACATCATGATTCTGTGAAGTGTTTTTCTTAGAACCCAAGGTTTATGCTACCCCTTTTCAGAAAAGAGCCTGACTCCTTCCTCTGCCACAGGTCTGGGAAGGTCTGAGTGGTGTCTGAGTCTCTCTCAGTGTCACTGTGGCACTCATTCCTTGGGGTCCATCCCTAGTGTGCCAGCAGTCTGTCTCCTAAATCCTTTTCTACAAACCTCCTGTTGATCAGCAGCATTCTCAGCTACATTCCATGCTTCATTTAAGTGGCTCTTTTTGGTAGTCTTGGTCCCCTCTTTGAGCAAAATAATTTATTTGCAGTGTGGCTGCAGCAATGTAGGCTTTATTCAAACATTAGCAGAAGTGCAGCTGCAGTATCATGGTACTCAGTAGATGGACATGGCAGAATCTGTCAGCTTTTGCTGGAAACAAGGCCCTTCTTTTCTGCTGAAGTTAAACTTCCACATTCAGGCTAGTTAGTACAGTACAAGATACCATGATGTCAATCTGCAAATGCAGCGCAGGCATAGCTAATGTCAGATTCATGTATATGAAAAGCTGAAATGCAATGCTGATTTTATTTGGTATTATTGTACTCATTGGAAATCCACCTCCTGATGGGGCATACTTATTTTTAAATAAATATCATGTATTGCGGAGAACATGCACAGCAGGGAGTCACAGCAATCTCTCTCTTGGTAGCATTTGCTAAATAGGCTGTAGGCACGCATCCATGGCTTATTCATGGTCATATTTTACTTACTTTGTTTTCAGTTTTGCCTACTCCTCATTCTAGGGTTTTTTTTAATTGCTCATATTCTTTTTGTCAGTTGTGATTTTCCAGGTCAGGCACCTCTTACCATATGCAAAGAGGCTGCAAACAGGATATACTTACAAGTATAGAATCATTATTTAGTGGCTAACAAAAGTACAAGATGGCAATGATTACAGGCTGGACTTCCTACTCACTGGAGTGCATTCTCAGAGATGATGAGCTGCTTCTCTTCAAATCCCTGGGTATTCCTTTAGGATTTTGTACCTTCTAGAGTTCATATTTTTCCTGTTGAACTTTCCTCCTTGAAATGCTAACAACCTGTCTCACTATCCCTGTGTGTACAGTTTTAGCTTCCTTATCTTTTTTGCTGCTGCTCTGCATATCTTCTGAGGTCTCTTTCTCACAACTTCACAATTTCCTTTACAGCCTGAGCTAAGGATATGGCTGGGCTGTGCCTGTTATTACAGAGTCCTGAATCTCTCAGAGGGATGGGATTCAGGCTTCACCATGTAATTTCATTTTGGAGTGTCTGGCCTTCTCTAGGACCAGCCCATGTAGAGCTTTGGAGATTTTCCTGAGCAGGTTTAGGCTTTATAGGAGATATATGCTGACCTCCAACAGTTTATTTTCTGAACTTGCTGTCTTCTGCTTTATTATTCACTGCTGACTCTCTTGGAGCCTTTTGCTTATTCTGTAATATGATTCACATCCAAAGTTTCCCAAACATTCCTCCCCCAAACAAAGTAGTTGCATGAATTATGTTCATTTATCACTGATGAAAGAGAGCATATGGCTACCCAAATATTCACCCAGTCTTTGCAGTTTATAAGCCTACCATCTCCTTTTCCTCTTGTTAGAAAGGAGAATTCTGTGGAGTTCCCAGGCTGCTTGGGCTGCTTCTATGTCTTGTTTCTCTCTGTGGGGTGGAAAATGGCCATGCTGGGATTCAATGGTGTTGCAGTATGTCTTTTAATCAAGCTGAGGGACCACCTTTAGCTGCCAAATGCAAAATCACATGCAGGTCTGCAGAGGCCTTTGTAAATCTGTGTGGGAGCACTGAACTAACAGGGTCAGAGCTGATCTGGTGCAGTTCTGACCTAATGCAGGGGGATTTGCTCTCTGCTCGCTCATGGTGGAGACAAGACGCAGTGTAGGCCATAGAGCTTTGTCAACAACAAAAATGGCATGAGCTTTACTCTATATCTCTCATTAGTTTTTGTAGCAGGACTCAGATTGTAAACAATTTTAGCTAAGACAACAGCATTTTAAGGTCTGCATGTGAGATTTGGGAAGGAAGTATTTTGTATCAGGGTATTTAGGACAGGCATCTTTGTGGTGTGTCTGTAAAACTTCATTCAGCACATTAGAACAATTGGCCTTGGAGGTTTCCTTGCAGAAAAAAAGCATCATATACACTAATTTGTAGACATTCAGCTTCCAAGAATCTCTAGCTGTGATTCACCAGAGACAGGTCTCTTAAAGGAACATAGAGAAAAAAACATGTATTTTCTTGATTTTTACTTGAAAGACACAATGAAAACTAAATTGTATTTACACTATATTTACCTCAAATGGGACTTTCCTGACACATGTAATAGTCTATAGCTCTCTAGTCTTAGGAACTGTTCTGTGTATTTCTTGGCATGTTTCCATATTTTACCAATAATGAATTTACTCCAAGGGACACATCAATTTTGCAAGCCAAAAAAAAGGAAGCACTAACTCCTTTTTGAGCACATGCTATAAAAATGGGAGAAATTTTTTTTCAATAATAAACATTTTCCATTTCCATTGTAAATGGGCCACAGTGCCAGCACTGGTAAATGCTTGACAATCATGTTAATCACCATGAAAGGAGATTCTAAGGAGAGTCTTATGCAACCAGACACAGGGCTCTGGAAGTGCTTGGCCATGCATTCCATTCCGAGGTGAATTTGCAGCTGAAGAACGGCTGGTTGCTACTAGTCATCAGTGTGCACTGTCCATTTTGAGCAGCGAGTTCAGACCTATTCAGCCCCAATGAATCTTGACAAGCAGAAATGGAGGCATATTCTATTTTCTGAAATGTCTTCTCTCATTACACATTGGTGCTCCTTTGACAGCTTCTCTTCCTGCTGTCATAACTTCTTCTGTCATCCAGCTTCCACTGGACTGAAAACAAAACTCTGAATTTTTATTAACTACTGACTGCTGATATTCAGGGGTTCTGTACTCATTATCAATGCAGAGTTCTCATACTTCCTTTTTTATACAATGCCAGCACAGATGCAACTTTTGCAGTAGTGCATTTCTCTGGCTTTTCACAGGCCTTATTGGATGCTGCAGTGCTGTCCAGAGTTCATATGTATCAGATGAACATTACTTCAAAAGATGTAAAAGCATTTCAGCAAAAGATATTTGAAGTGTTACACCACATCTGAGAATGACTGACATCAATCCTCTCTCTGTCTTCAGGCAAATAGTGTATAAAAATTTAGTTCATTAAAAAAGTAAAAAAAAAGTTGAAGTGTGTGTTTTATACTAGTCTCCTCAGGCATTGTAGTATTTTGCTCTAAATTTGATAATAAGATTTGAAGGTATATTTGACAGAGACTATTTATTTTCACATGTTGTTCTGGCAGCCATGTCATATATGAAGATAGAAAGATAGAATAACAAAATAAGATATAAAAATTACTATTTAGCTGAGTTATTTTAACACTTTGCAAGTGAGATTATGAGACAATTACCGAAACATTGTAGTTGTTCAAGCAATTTCCAGCTTTGCTGCTATAAATAGTCAGAGAATTCTGATTAAGTCAGGGACTGGATAATTACCGACTTTCTCTTTGAATTGTCTCACTACTTTATTCAATTTCTTTATTGAATGACTGGCTTGATCAGACCCTTCCTTTCCTGATTCTCCTCCTGCTCTGTTTTTAGCAGCTGCTGCAGTTGTTCTTGTTTCCATCCCTATCTCAGCCATAGTGTCCTCAAAGGCAGTTTGGGTTCCTGCCTCAGCCACGGTGCCTTGAGAGCTCTGAACTGGCACAGGCCAGGCCCCAGTGCAGGGCTGGAGGCTGCTGACTTTCACTGGGCTAGGCAAGGCACCCTTCTAGCAGTTGTCAGGTCAATTTGTCAGGGTTGAGCATCTGTCCAGGTGTTAAGTCCTAGGTAAAGGGAGGTGATAAACACCCTAGGAACCTGCCCAAATCCTCCCTCGCACTCTGCCACCCACAGACTGCCCACTTCAGGACACATTTCAATATCTTCTCACCCAACATTTGTTTTGTCTTATACCAGGACGACACCATATTCCACAAGCCCTGTAATATGCTAAGAATATGAACAAGGATCATGGGAACCTGCATTAAAAAAACCATCAATGTCCATTCTGAGTACAGAGAGAGATGTGTTCACTCAGCACCTCCCCGAGATAGCTCCCCCAACACAGCAAGGCTTTCAATGTAAGGGCAAAGCACAGAGCCATTGCTTGAACTAATATGTTCCCAAACTCAGCAAAATAAAGAAATAAGCTCTGCAGCTGACAAACTCCATGTACATTCTACTTGATAGTTACCTATAGCATGTTTAATATAAAACTGCCATGGTCTCACCTCGTGTTGGGCAGCAAAAAGGACTGTGGAGGATTGGCTTTGATTGGATGCCAAGTCCTCACCAAGATGCTCTACCACTCTTCCTATTCAGCTGAGCAGAAGAAAGAAAATAAGATGGAAAACAACACATAGGTTGAGATAAAATGTTTACTAAAGTAAAATGTTGCATGCAGAAGCAAAGGTAAAAGCCCTAAAGACTTTAAAGATTTTAATCTGTACTTCCCAGCAGCATGTGGGAAGCAGGGCTTCAGCAGGTGTAGTGGTTGCTCAAGAAGGTAAATATTGTAAATAATGAATGCACCTCTGCAGGGTTTGCAGGTAGAGAACTGGGAATAAAGCATAAAGCTGAGTCCAAGAAGGAGAAAGGGGAGGGAGAAGGTATTTTTAAGATTTTTTTTTTAAACTTCCCATGATTCTTCTCTGATTTGATTGGTAATAAGTTCAGTTAATTGCCTAAGTCAAGTCTGTTTTGCCTGTGACAGTAATCAATGGATGATTTTCCCCCATCCTTATCCTGTCCCAGGAACCTTTTAATTCTTTTTTTCTCCCCTGTTCAGCTGGAGGGGAGTGACACCATGCCTTTGGGGGCACCTGGAATTCAACCAAGGTCAAAACACCATCCATAAACTGATTTTTATGGATGCCAAATGCTGCCACATATTTCTATTCCTTGACACCCCTGTACTAACACTTCAGATGTAGTCCATGGTTGACATATAACCAGAGGAAACACTGTGATTGGGGAACTAATCACCAGAAAATCTACAGAGTGTGTTCAAAGATATTGCTCTACCCTTTGTGAATTAAGAAGCAAGCAAGGACAGGAAGGATTGGAGAATATCAACACTCTTAGATGTGGCCTAATTTTTCAAGGGTTTTAACATTGGAATCTCCATTTGGCTTCAGTAGGAATCAAGGTTATTCAAATGAGTGGAAGTCAATCCAGCAGAAACTAGACTGCAACAGTCAGTATCCATTTGTGGCTTATTACTTCTGAAATCATGTTACAGAGTAAAAAATATTTTATAATGAGTTATCTTGCATATTGAAGAAAATGCTTAATACATTTCTTGGGAAAAAATGGGAGTTTTCAGTCTCAAATAAAAAACTATGCAGAATGTCCTTCTGAAATATGATTAATAGAAGCAAAATTTGGTCATACAAAAATGCTAATTATTTATGGCTATTGAATTATGTAAAACAATGAACTATCTCATAATGTTTAGACTATGACAACTGGAAAGGAAAGTTAAAGTGTAGAACTGATCAGAGATTTCCAGGAAAAAAGGCATTGAAGAAGTATTCTATGATTTTTGGAGGTTTGGGGTCACAGGATGCTCTGCACCAGCTGGGGTGGGGGGATGCAAGGAAAGAGAGGCAGCACGGGATCCTCTCTGCATCTTGATGATAAAAGGTTGACAACAAGGGGCTTAATGACTGCCTCAATCAAACAGAATGAGAAGAGGTAGAGTGAGTAAATCTTAGGTCCCTTTGAATGTTGGGCACCCTGTGTAGGTGATGGAGTCCTTGCAAAGGTACCTGTGGTCTCTTTGCCATTCCCCAGTGCTGCTTTCAGATCCACAGGACTGCAATGGATAATGAGCCTCACCTGCTTCCTGATGGTGGTATCAGTAGGATCTTCAAGAACTTTCTGCTTTGTTTTTCTCCCGTGAGTTTTGTCAGCATTCTAGCCTGGGGTACCGTAAATGAAATAACACAGTGCCATTGTAAATGCTTGTTGAGCACTGGCTCTGCAGTAACTGAGCTACCAATTATTGATAGGTTAGAAATCAGTATAAACTACCAGGATGTGGCTTCAAAGGGTTCCATAAGCCCCGAACTGGCTATTTTTGGCTGTAGAAATCCTTTTCAAAAGGATTTACAGGAACTGAGAATGTGACATTGTTGATGGGACATTCTGAGTTACTGTTCTCCGTGCCTGTTCTGTGTAATGACTGTTGAGTTAGTCTGCTTGTGTATGGTGAGGAAAACCAGATTACTTTTATTGTAGCTCTAAGCTATGCTGCAGGCAGACAGGGGTATTTTCTTGAAGAAGCAAATGGCTGTAATAAACAAAAAAACATAGATAAAGCTAATCATGATAGCTTCCATCAGATCTGCCAGTCCTGCAGTTATTACCTGATTTATCAGAACAGCATGTATTCCATTTCCCTAAGGCATCTGGATTGCAAAGTAATGGGTGAGTAATAATTGATTTTGAAAGTTTAGTTTATTTTAGAACTGGAGAATTCCAGTCAGCAACTTATATTTTTTATTTTTGAAAAATAATTGTTTTCCTGGATATCACTGAGAAAGTTTATTAATATAAGTATGTCTAAACAGTAATTGTTTTTCCATATAGGTTCCAGTGCTGCAATTATTCCTATCTGAGAGACTTCTACTTTCATTTGTTATTGATCATAACATTTTTTACACATCCATTGCTTCTCACTTAATCCAGGAGTTCTTAAATATTTAAACAAAGTATAGATAAGCCCAAGCAACAGATCTGAGACTCCTGTCTGAGTTTTGTTACCTGTCCCCCCTTCACTGTGAGAACTTTTTCATAAGACTTTAGTTCATACTAGCCACATATAATTATAATTTTGACCCATGCAGAAGCAATTAAGGGGTGTGATATAGCAGGTTTGTGTTATAGGCGGTTGCAGAAACAGCTGCAGAGGATATGGATGGAATGTCAGCAAGGGCTAAATACATCCTGTGTTCATGATGTACTTTCCAGTGCTGTCCCATGCCCTGATAGACAGTGATGCAGCACAGATCAATTGTCAAGAAGGAACAGGCTATCAAGACCTATATCTTGTTTCCAGTACTGGCCTATTCTAAATGTTTCAGAGGAATGTGCTGGAAATCTTGGAAAAAACTACAGGACAATACACACAAAAGAAAATTTCTTCACAGAAACAACTAGTTTAAGGATGGCTTGCAGAGAAAGAAATGGTACTACCAGTGCTTTTATTTGTAAAGTAGAATTTGGATTTATGGAATCCTAAAATGGTATAGAGTCAGAAGGGACCTTTCACATCATGCAGTTCCAGCCCCTCTGCCATGAGGAGGGATGCCAGGCCCTAGACCAGGTTGCCCAGGACCCTATCCAACCTGACCTTGAACACTTCCAGAGCTCCACAATTTCTCTGGGCAACCTGGTCCACTGTCTCACCACTCTCACTGGAAAGAATTCCTTCATAATATAAAATTTGAACCTACCCCCCTTTTTCAGTTTGATTTCCGATTCATAATTTGTGACATTAATTTTAGGCTTTTTTTTTCTCTAAGAACTCTTTAAAAAATAGATATAACAATTACATTATCAAGAGTAAAAAATATTTTTTTCTCTATCCCTAATAAATTTTCTTACTAAATTCATATTAAAATATTCAGCTCATGATGTATACTAATTTCCTTTGTTTAGAGGATCTAAGTTTAACTTAAATTTCATCATGCAGCTTATCACTCAATTTAATTTTATGTTTATCCCTCATGTAATGTCTTTTTGCAAATTCATAATGCATTGTATAATGACATTTTCCATTACTTTCTATTATATACATTTCATTCATAAAAAATTATGATGTTTGTAAATGCATTATTGTTATTCAGTATTCTAGATCAAAGCATGCCTTACTTAATAAATTATAAAGGCATACTGGCAAAGACTTTCTTTCTTAATCCATCTCTTTGTATTTAGTATTTGTAGTGCAGGAGCCAACATTTTATTATTTTCTCTGGGAAGAGTGAGAATGGGAAGAAGGAATCAGTGTTATTTGGTCCAGACTGTATATTGTGTTTATCAACATTGTGTCTGCAGGATGAGATGTAGATAAAGCAGTTGTGCTTTGATTTATATCAATGTTCAAAATAAGTGAAAGAGCCACTGATTGATTTAAGAGAATGCTCAGATAGACAGGCAATTCGTCACAGCTGTAAACCTATATTGCTGGGGGAACTTGGAAATAATTTTGCTTTTTTCCAAAATCAGATTTTTCTCATGGTCAATGAACTGTAGCATAATTACTTGCTATCCATTAATAGGTAACAAGTATACTTTAATCTCTGTGGATTTAGGTAATGGCAACTCCACCTACCTCTCACCTGCAGACTGAAGAAGTTCCTTGCTATATTTTTCCACTCCTCCATCCTGAAGGTTTCTAGTGAAAGAAAATGACCTGAGATGAGGTTATCCTCCAAGTGACTATTCAACCCTGTTAGTGGTGATTTAGAAAATGAAAACTGGGGTCATTATCACATTATCACAGGAAGATAGCCAACAGCATCAGTATTTTAGGGTGTTTCTTCTTTTTTTTTTAATACAGGTTGTGATTTTGAGATACTGGGTTGAAGTACTAGATAGACAAGAAGCTATGACCATTGTAGTAAAGACCATGAAATCTAGAGATCTCCATGGAAGATTAATCCCTACATTTTTTTCAGAACTGTACATCTTGAAGAGTTTACATAAACAGAACCTCAGGTGCACGCATTTCTATGCAAAATTTTTGACAAGTACTGGGATATTATATATATTCAGATGAATCTCAATTCTTGCTTTTCTTCACAGGTGCAGTACTTATGCCGGATACCCAAGGGGTTAAATCATATTTTAAATGTGCCTCTCTGTTCTTGCAAATACCTAATTTTCCCATATGCTGCATTTTTTTATTGACTTTAGGAAGAGCACTCTCATTTTTGTGTCAATGGCTCTTTGAGGAGGACCCTTAACAGTGGCATTAATGGAGAAATATTCTTATCCCAAGGGCACTGGATATTTCAGCAATTGACACAGAGATGCTAGCATCAGCAGCCCTGTGGTTCTCACTTTCACTGATAGTGGCATTGATGGCCAGCTTAGAGGGGCTGGAGAATATAAAGTGAGAAGACTGGGGAATGAAGTGGCACCTTCTCTTCTTCTTCTTCTTCTTTTTTTTTTAGTTTTGTTTTGTTTTGTTTTATTTTGTTTTTCTCTTTGTATGTTTTTGATTGTTTGGGTTTTTGCGTTTTTTTGTTTTGTTTTTTTTTAGATTTATGCATTTGAAGTCACTCCTCACTGAAATCTGGGAAAACACACAAGATAAAAAATTGTGGAATTCACCAAACAAGAATTCCTGGTGGCAATTAAGTATTGCAAACACCATTTTTGTTCTTCATTCCAAGCTGTTGATCCAACAAGGAATTTACTTTGCTGAATGTCGCAGACATTTCTCCACAGAAATCCTTCCTTTTGGATTTCTGCATCTTCGGGAGGCCAGGGGCCCCCGAAGAGAAGGTAAACAATTATTATCAGCTGCTGTGGAATGCAATAGGATTCACCTTGATTGGCTCATTTTCTATGTTTATAATTAAGGGCCAATCATCAGTTCAAGCCAGGGGACTGAGTCCTTGGCCACAACTTTGTTGTGGGTTCTTTTCTATCTATTCTTAGCTTAGCTAGCAGCTCTGCAAACCTCTCTCTATATTCTATTAGTATAGTAATAATGTATTATATATCATATATTAATAAATTCAGCCTTCTGATCAAGATACAAGATTCACCGTCTCTCTCTCACCAGCAGCGACCCACTCAGGCCGCTGTAATAGCTGAAGAATGTGTCTTTGAAGAAAAAGAAAATTAATGTTTCTCATTTGTTTCTTTTTGTTCTATTTAGAAAGCAGGAAGAGTCAGTAATTAAGTTATTCTTGATTCTTCAGTAAGGAAACACAACCAGAGTTCACTTATGTTGGTTTCTCTTGCTCTTCCTATATATACCACAACTTTTATGAAATTGTCACAAATGATGGATGGCAGTGATAGGTTCACCTATAGGCCAGATGGATTAGAGGCTTGGGGTGACATGAACTAGGACAGCATGGAGAAGTGAAAAAGGGAAAAGTGATTAAAACTTGAATTGCAAAATTTCACTCTGCTGGTCACCTGGGTTGAGTGATTATTATTACACTTTTTCCTTAATGGGTAGTAGATTATATTTGAATCTTCTGACTTTTGCTATGGTAGCCAAAAGCAGGGATAATAAGACGTATTTTCCATCACTGAAGCATATGAGGTAGATTTTCAGTTAGGAAAGTGTGTTCTACTCATCTCTGAATACTTCTTTTGTCTATAATTTCTTTATCAGTTAATCATATAAATTATTTCATGTTCTGTGGTACAAGACCATAATAAATATTAAATTATTACTTATTCTAATGATCAAAGAAGAAAAAGATGAATACCTACCTACATGTAATGGCTCCAGTTTCCCTTACACTTCCTTGAAGTTAGTGTGTGTTTGCTGAAAATCAAAATATTATTTTGGTCAGACTCCTGAGTTTGGCAGTATCAAGTTGGACTGCTGTGTTCATGGAATGAATGGAATTATGGAAATCTGTGTCTGCCCTCTTACCACAGTGACAGCAGGGCAAGAGTACTGCAGCCTTGGACTCAGAGTGGGACAGGTACTTGTGGCAAGACATAGGACTTATAGAGCTCAATGAAGGACCTGCAATGGCCTGAAAAAAAGCATGAATAGGTATGTTGTGATGCAGATATTCACTGCTGGGTTAGAAAAGTATTTGGAGAATTAAGGGCAAGTATCTTAAATTTTCAATAGATGGAGTAGAGATTAAGACACTTTTTATTTCTTCTCTGGGTGATAGAAAATGTTATTTGATTAGTAAGCTATTTTCTTCATAGTGATTTCATATAAAATATTAAGGAAGAAAATAGCTCTCTATGTCAGCTTTGGTCATTGATTAATATGCAGTACTGGATATTGCTTACATGTGTTTTGCACATTGGCTTTACGAGATGAAGAATAAGGCAGGTATACAGTAGCTCGTTTCTCTGTAACATAAAAATTCATACATGAGCCAAACTTTTATGTGGCTGCCACTGCCAAAGGGAAACGTGATGTGCATATTGACTGGTGGATCAGCAGCCATTAGTGCCACTAGCAATAAACTACCATGAGAAGAAGCACACTTAAACTGTCAGAATGCTGGCAGTGGAGAGCCTTTATTTTGCAAGAAAAAGTTTTCCAAAGTTGCTTTTCCGATGAGCAATTCTTTAAAATGTTGCAAAACCTTTTTAGCATTCAAGAGCTTTTACATTTGTGCTATTCAGATCAAGTAAGGCTGTAGATGTTTCCTTTCCTCGGGTAATTTGCCTTGGAAATTATGTTGAGTTGCAGCTGCCTTAACCTTCTTGGAGATAGATGTTTCTAAGGTGAGCTGCAAAATGACACAGCACTCCTGGCCCCAGGGCATGGCCAATCCACAAAGCAGGACTCTGGAACATCCTAGCAATTGCTCAGGACCTCTGCTTGTCCTCGCCTGAAGCCAGGAAGGAGAGGAGGGAGCCGTGCAGGCAGCACTGAGAAGTGGCACCACATGGGCCAAAGGGAGCAAAATTCTCCCAGGGGCCATGGTGGCACTGAAGGCTCTCAGCACTTCAGTGACTCCTGACTCTCCAGGGAGAGTTTATTTGTGTTAATTGATGTAACACAAGGTCCAGTGGCTTTGCCTCATGATGCAACATGAGGGTCTAATTCAACTCCTTTCTGAACCAATGAAAAGCAGAGCAATTAAAGAACTGGCAGCATCATTATTATGGTGACCCTGAACTGGTTTTATGTTCTCATAAAACTCTGTAATTGCAGCCCAGACTTACACAGCAGCACACATTGTGAATCCTTTCAGTACATTTTGTCATTTTCATTTTCTTATTTTGTGCTGCTTTAAATGGAGCTATACTGTGACAAAGCAACAAGTATGACAAACAGCTTTATCACAGAAATTTTTCTGTTGAGGTGGATGGGGTGTGCAGGCTCTGAATCATGTTGGCTGAGCAAGGAGCTGTAGTTGCCAGGACATGGTGGTCCTTCGGAGCAGAATAACCTTCTGCTAAAGTTACCACTGCACCACGCCTGACTGCTGGGAGGCAGCCAGCTTGTCCTACCTGCAGCAGTTCACAAAAGTGTTTCACCATCCCTTCAGAGGCAGTTTAGGCTGTTTGAAGCCTTGGGTGTTGGAGTGGCTGATGCCAGGAGCAGACTGCTTTATAATGCCTTTGCAATGGCAGCCATAACCTTCAGCAGAGGAAAGGAAACAAAGAACTGAAGTTGACTATATTTTAAATCACCACACTGGGTCGTCAGCAATCATCTGTTAGAGCTCAAGCCCCCAAAAGATCATAGTAAATGGTATTACACAGAGAAAAAAAAGGTCTTCTGGGGGCAGAAACATTAAATTTTTTTTTCCACGATTTTTAAATGCTGTTTCCATTAAACACTCTTCCATTAGCCCTGTCTTAGTTACTTCACATGCTCCAAAGCCTGTTTCCTGGTCCTCGATATACCCTCAGAGTGACTGTTCTGATCACATATTGTAACTGGGATTGCAAATTCAGAGAAAAAACAAAAAAAATTACAAGCAGAAAAAATATTGAACAGCCTGATTCCTTAGCTGGTCTGAAAGCTTGATTATTAAATTATAAAAACCAAACTGCTCACATGGCTTTTTCAATAAATTTAGCTAAATGAAATGAAAAGAGTTAATGATCTATCAAGTTCTCAGCATTTTGGAGGAAGTAAAGATTCTATGATCATCTTAAACTCTGTCTTGGCAGAAGAGCAGAATCTTCTACATCATTAAAAAAATAATGTAGAAAAAATATATTTGTTTTAGTCTTTGACAGAAAAATGTACTTTTTTTTTTCAGAGGGAAAAAATCTATTTCTAGCTAGCTTTAGCCAGCTTGCATCTACTGAAAAAAGCCAAAATAGCTGTTTAAATAAACTAGGAAAATAGATGGGGAAGGGTGGAGTTTCATGAAGTATTCTGCAGCCATCTTGGAACACAATCTCTTAGAAAAATGCTGCACCTTTTGCAACATCATGGGAACTCACTTTGCACGAAAAAGAAATAGACTTGAAGCAGTTGTTTCCCCCTCTCAAACATTTCTTTTATAACAATTCTTTTTGCTTTTCCATACTTGATTCTTTGGAGGCCAGAAGCAGGAATATGAGATAGTCTGCATTTTGATCAGCTGCAACTGCTTTGGATCCAAGTATATTTACCACATAACACTGAATGAAAAAAGGCATTGAAAAAATATCTTATTTTTTTCTTAATGTCTGTGCTTCTATTAAGGTCAAGAACAACTTCAATTTGTTTCCATTTTTGCAGGTGTAGCAGCTGAATCTTTTAAAAGAATTGGAAAAGAAAGGTAAGAGGTCAAGGGGGGAGGAGAGAGGCATAGGAGGGAAAGAATGAAGAAGATATGTAAATGTAATAGAGTCATAAATGAACACTAATTTGAGACAAAGAAACAAGCACAAGAAAATAATGGTGGAAGCAACAGAATAATAACTTCCTAAATGAAAGACAAAAATGTGAAAAGGAAACTCAAAGAAGAGAAGTTAGAGAAAAGGAAGACATGAAAAAGCAATATGGAAATAGAGCTTTCTGTTATAAATTTCAGGTTTAGTAGTTGCAAGCAGCAGCCAACATGATTCAATAATAATAATTTTTGCCTCTATTAAGGTAAGTCACAGTCATGGATAAAATAGTAATGTGAGAAGGGGTGGGAAGATAGAACAAAAATTTGTCTGTGCTAGAGTAATTGCAATCTGAAATAAAAAGGAAAGATAACATATGATACAGATAAAAGAAGAATACAAGGAAAAGTTTAGACAGCAGCAACTGAAGATGTTGAACAAGCCTAGCTCAAATTAGGTGTCGCTAAATGTGACAGAACAGAATTTAAGAGGGAATGTGAAGGACAACAAGGAAGGAGATTTAGAGACCGCTATTGGAAGGTCTTCTCAAGCATGAAGAGCAGTAAGGAAGAAAGAAAATGTAAAACATGAAAAGCAGTTGTAACTGAGTGGCTAGCAGATCATGAACGATCTTGAAAATTTAGATTATAATGTTGTGCATAAGTTTGTAGTAGAGAAATAAACTTTGCTAGTGGAAGAAATAAAGGATTGAAAAGGCATAAAATTAGGTTGAAATTTGATTTTCCCAGTGCTAATCTCAATGGACACAAGCAGTACAAAACTGACCACTGAAGAGACATTGCAATCAAAAAAACCCCAAAACCAAAAATGAAACAAAACTACAAAAGGAGATTTCTCAAAGACTTTTGCTTAGGTAGTTGGAATGAGACCTTTATCAAATGTTTCTATGTAAGAAGAAGCATTTAGATGTGTCTTTGAAGCCATAGTAAAATGAAGTCAAGAAAGGTGCTTTGTTTATGGTCCTGAATAAGAAATGAATAGCTGGACTATCAGATGCAGTATATGAGAAAAATGGCACCTCTGAGCACCAGATTAATTAAACAAAAAGGTTTTCAACAAAGTGATCAAAAGAAAACTTGCTCTCCATTACCTTGGTGATTGTTGTTTGGACACCTGAGATAGTAACTGATGGTAGGAGCAGAAGTTGTAACATGAGAACTATGTAGGGACTTGCTGAAGAGAACTTTGAAATTCAGGTCTTTAGTTCATGGAAACAATTGCAGAAAAAGACACTTAGACCCAGGAATCGCTTTCTGTTCTTTCATCATCAGAAGAGTGACGTTACTAAAGCTTTATCAAAGCAGCCACAGATTTTTTCCAGCAAGTGACGCTCAGAGCCACAAACATTAAATGATTTTAAGAAGTGGATTGAAAGCTGTTCTGGTGAATATTTCTGACAGCTCTAAAAGGCAATAAATATCTCTCTGTGGTGTGCAGTGAAGTTTTCTGGAATATCACCTGCAAATTTGTTTCTTATAATTACTACGGTATGTCAGGAATTCCAAGGCAAAGAAAATTTTTAATATCTTTTGTCAAAATATTCTCAAGCCGGTACTTGAGGACTTTATGTGGGATTTTCTGCAGCATGAAAGAAATGAAAATTCATGTGTAGAAAAGTATGCTATACATATAAGTCTGGGAAAGTAAAAAGGACAATGTAATATCTGATGGAAGTAGAATAATCAATGGTGGCTATTTATAAACTTGTATGTAAAATTATTTAGAGATTCAAAATTATTTTACTGTTTCTTTGCTGTTATTCTAAATTCCAAAGTAAATTTTAAATTGTAAAATTCTGTGTAGTTACAGAAAAAACTAATTCACTGAACAAAGCAGAAAATTAGTCATAGTTGAAGTTTTTGAGTGAAAATTTTACTGAAAAGTTTATACTGAAAATGTTCAAGTATACCTTTCCAGCTTATGAAAAGAAATTTGAAGAAATTTTGTTCCAAAGCCTGTAGCTGGCTTTTTCATTCTTCAAATAAATATTCCAATTCATCATGTGTATGCAGAATGAATATAATGATAAGAATAAGCAACTGCTATTTTGATTAAACAGAATGTTCTCTTAAAGTGGATAATTATCAAAATTGTGGTCTAGATGCCACTATAGGTTTTATTTTGCACTGTCACAATAATTTTCTTTGCCTGAGTAGACAAAGAAAATCCACTGCTTGTTTTCTAAAATCATTTATTCAAAAGTGATACTTTTATGCTTCACACAGTTATTGTACATCATCATGTGGTTGGAAAATATAGGAAGACAGGTATGAACAGGTCATCCTGAGCACTTCTGCCAGTCAATACCAAATATAGGTATTACAGAGACAAATTCTGCATATTTGTTAAAAATTTGGGCTAAGCCTTTGCATCTTAGACTTTAAAAAAAAAATCTGATTTGTGTTGGCCAGTGTTCCTTTCCTATTTGTTTCCAATAGATTTTTGTGTGCATGGAATGGTTCAGGATTTGTACATCACCACTCTGAGGGTTCATAAAAGGAGAGGTACATATTTAAAGAATAGGACTGCCAAGACTGTGAGAGAACACACTCCTCAGGACCAATTCTTAAATCCAATCACTGCTGAAATAGCAGGATGAAATTCCTGTAGGCATTTCACTGACAAAAATATATCTTTAAAGAAGTTAATTTAGTATTTTATTGCTCACAGACCTTTATCTTGCCTTGGTTTGGGCAATATACATGTGTACCCCTGCATGTACACACACACACAGGACAATCCTATACATATTCTTCTGACTTCTTACAGGTGCAGAGCTGTGGACTGGGAAAATTCTAGAGAAAAATAATTCAGAGTTGTAGTTGGTTTTTCATTCCTCCCTGGAACAAATGCTCTCAGATAGGAAACTAAGCTCCAGTTCCTGTGCAAGAGGTTGATCACTGCTAATCTTTGTTTTCAGTCTCAGGATTCTGGGATCAGTTTTTCCAGATTCAGAACCGAGTCTCCCAACTTACCGCGTATATAAAGAGATCACAAACAAATCAGGTAATGTTGCTCTTTTCCTTCTCTGATAAAGTCATATCATTGCATTGCATGGAGAATAAAATAAAGTAAATGCATTATCTGTCATTATTACTTGTTACCTGATTTACTGCTTATAATTTACATAATTGTTTCTAGATAAATTAAATGAGTGTTTTAAACAGCAAGTGAACCCATTGAAGGGGTGCAATCATGGTTAATTCAAGATAATGAAATCCATTGAAATAATCTCTTTTTCTTTACTAACGAAATAGGTTTTTTTTTCTTTCCTCTTATTTTTTTTCTGCTGTTGGCAATACCTGAAGTAAATATTCTTGAAGATTGTTGTTGGTTTTTAAATTGAATCAACACTTGAATTGTGACAGGTAAACATACTAGCGTTCAATCTGTCAGGAACTCTTGTCACTGAAAATGTATAGTTATTTTGATGGTGATTTTCCAGTTCCTGAAACACATGGAAGCTCTTGAGACGTTGTATATTAACATCTGTCACAGAAATGACTACTGAACCATTAACCATTAATCGCAATTCAAGGTATTTCCTAAGTTCATGTGGTGTCTTTGGTCACACAATGCAAAGGACAGCTACTGCTCCTGTGTCTTCCTGTGAGGTGAAAGGTTGTACCCAACCTATCCAAATGTAGCTGCATACCTCTTATTTCCATGGGAATTTCCTTTCATTCTGAAAGCACAATGTGAATGAGCATACCCATGTCTATATAGTCCTAATTCAGATTAGGTGGAATCTTAAAAATATTTGCTGATACACCTACCTTCACTCTCAAACCCACTTTCAAACCATAGTACCTTAACTTTAAGAAGTTTTAAGGATTTATTTCTTTATGATGA
Organism: Ammospiza nelsoni; assembly: GCF_027579445.1. Lineage (NCBI taxonomy): Eukaryota > Metazoa > Chordata > Aves > Passeriformes > Passerellidae > Ammospiza > Ammospiza nelsoni. The sequence continues at coordinate 26,352,347 of NC_080637.1, read as the reverse complement.
TAAGAGATTCTAACAGTTTTTCTGGAAAAAGTTGTTTTATAAAAAGAACTGGAAATAATTTCTGATTATGTTTAAAAATGTGTAACTATTCCGTGAAATGCTGTAACAATTGAAATTTGAAAATTTTAGTTATTAGAGTTGTCCATTTCTTCATATTTAATTGCTCCAATGGACTCCTTTTAATTGTTTCTGATGCAACAGTCACCAGGTATCAAATTAAAGAATAGTATAGTAATTCAGTTAATTAAAGAATAGTTCATAAATTCAGTTGTCCTCTGAAGAATTAATTTGTTGAATTGTTGAATTTGGACATGAAATCCAGCCCTGTGAAATAATTTAATTTTAACCCTTCAAATCTCACACTACTTCACTATGAACTTCCTACTGTTGACTTCATAGTCTCATGCATTATGCTGTCTGCTTTAAGACAAGTGTTTTAGAAGTAACCTAGTAGCAAGTGAAATGAAGTTCATTTTACAGTTTGAGGCAGAACAAAAAAAAAAACTTTTATACATGTTAGGCAGAAATACAATGATATTTGAATGCTGAAATTCTGAAATTCTCTGCCATATTGAAGAAGGAGAGAATGTTTGTCTTGGTGGCTGATGTAAAACACTTCAATCTGTCTTTCAGAGGTCCCATTGGTTTCCTATGTTGAGTCATTCCCAAGGGTGATTCACTGGCATGTGCAGAGGAAATGTGGTCAAAAAGAAAAAAGCTGCACTTTATTTCTTGTCTGACATTAGTCCACACTCACACAGATGAAATGCATTTCTCACTAATGTCAACAACAAAATCTCTATAAAGGATGCAGGTGTTTTTGTGTCTGCATGACTGCAATTGCATCTGTATGTATAAAATTATGCGCACACACAAGTAGGAAAAGTTCTAATTATATAATTAAAAAAAAAATTTAAAAATAGGAGGTATGAAGTCATGGTTTGTGCTCATGAAATCAGTGCTAAGCGAGTGATTATGCAGCTTCATTCCAAGCCTTGTAGAGAAGCACTAAGTATGTGTGCAGTTTAGGTAAGGTAGATTATGTGTATATGAATAGCATTTACAAGGCCAACATATTGCATTTATCGGTGTGTGTCGAGGTCTAATGCATTGCAAACACATTTCAGAGTGCTGCCAAAAGAAACTGCAAAGTTGTGAGGGCTTCTTCTTTAAAAGCAAAGCCATACACCTTTTTACAGCTGATACTGATCACAGTAGTGCTTTGCAATAGTGATCACAAGGGAAGCAATGGGAAGCAATCTGATCTTCAAAGAGCCTGCCTTTATTTAGACACTTAATTTCAGTTAACTTTTATAAGTAAGAACTGTGCCCATGGGTATTAGAGCTGCCGTGCGCAGACTTTATACCGCAGTGGGTCTGTAGGAATCTTTTATCAGTGTGTGGAGATAATAACACAGGGCTTTGATTCTCATTTCAGATATATACCAACGCACAGAGCTGACTCACTGGTTTCACTGGGGTTATTTACAACTGATGTCAGTGTAAACACAGGAGAATCACCCTGGTTGCAATCAGAGGTTGTTGTCAGCTGGCTCTTGGGTGACATGTTTTTCTGGAAAGCACAGCATAATTATTCTATAGTCAAAGAAGGTCAGTGGTACTTTGAAGCATCCATTATTTTTCTGGGTGGCCTGGCAGGGTAAGAGAAGAAGGTTGTGAAGATCAAGTCATGAATGGCAAACAAAGGAGGTCTATCACAAGAAGGAAATTTAAAGTGACTGTCAAGCAAAACAAATCAAACTCAGACAAGTGTGCTTAAAAATGTTTCTCCAGCTTTTCAACTTTGCATCTTTTTAACTCCACAGAGTTTCTCTGACAATAGTGAAGGAATTATATTTGAGACAAAGATGTTAAACAGAACCAAAGAAACCATCTAACAGAAAAGTAAAGGCAACAGAAAATAATAAAGAAGAGACATGAGAAAAGGAATAAAACAAGGAGAGGTTGAGGAAGGAGCGAGATTTTGTCTTTTCTGCCAAAACCAACATATTTTCTTACTGTGATCTGGGAGTGCTGTCTAGAGAGGAGTTCAGTAATGGTAGCAGGACATCTCTTGTGTTTCAGACACATAGCTGCATTTATATACATTCAAAATAGTTTTGCTTTAAACCCCAGAAACTTCATACAACATTTAGAGGTATATTTATAGTCCAACACATCACCAATAATTTAATTTGTGTTTCCATAGTAACTATTAGCAGAAACTAGGCAGAGAAAATGTGTGCAGCTTTTGTTCAACAATTACACTGCCACATACCCAGTGTTGTTCAGCTGTATGCAGCAGCTTGAAAAGATGCACCTGCGGGACTTTTTTCCTACTGTTATATAATTCTTTCATGTTATTGCTGGGAGTTCCTGGCTATAAAATAGACAAAGAAAAGGCTATTCTCTTATCCAGAGAGATGGCAATCCATATTTATAATAAGTTGTGAAAGGCATGCAGATACATGAGGGGTGTGGACCTAAGGAAGGGAGTAAGGTGATAATAACCATGGGGTTTCTTAGATATATATAAAATGGTCACAATGTCCCCCAAGCCAAATGCCAGTGACCTGGCAGCTTTGTGACAGGACAAGCTGTGAGAGAGGGATTTGGAATGCAAAGAGTTGAAAACATGATGAATGGTGACAGAGAATTTGTTTCTCTTGGACTTACTTTATTGTGGAAGTTAAGGAATACTACTAAGGAAAAGGACCTCTGTCAGAAAACAAAGCAACTGTGTCTTTTTAGAGTGGTAGGAAAATTCTCTTTGGTCTTGTTTTCACAGAAAATACAGAGAAAATGGACAGGGGTGCTGCAGGAGTGCAAAGGGTAATCAAATTGTACTTTCAGTAGGATATTGGTAAGGTTTTAAAGGGAATTTTGGAGCTTGTTTTCTGCTACCCACTGAGGTGAACACTGCATTCCAGTCCTGAAGTCAAAGGTGGAAAATTGTTGATTTTTAATGCCATAAATTTTCTCTGCAAACACAAGTTCCTCTTTTCAGCATCAACTATAATTTTCCTCTGGCTGACCATGAAAAGAAGTGGTTGCCTCAGGTAATTATGTGTACAGGAAAAAATTCTCACTGCTTTCTGAATACCACCAATAACACGTTTAAATGATTTACTGTACCTTGTAATTGGTTCTCTGAAATGATGAATATTTTACTGCCACTGTGGAAACTCTCCACAGCATCTATAATAGTGACATTCTACAGGACATGATCAATGAGTTTTATTTTTTGCCCTGTCTAGAAGTAAGATGTTCTAAAAGTATTTTCTTTTAGTGAACAGGCAAAAAGATGTGCATCTGGTCAATGTATGAGAGTTTTCTGATGGACCAAGCAACCAAAATAATGCAGCAAATGTTAGAAACAAGCTAGAGGAAACCCACTGTGCATAAAGCAACACCATCTTATTATCATAAACGTCTCTATAGATAATTTGGGAAGGAGGATTTAGCCTGTCTCTGAGTATATGATGTGAGAGCAGGAAAGCAGAGAAGAATGTCTCTGAAAGCTAAAGCCTACTTTACTGTAGTGGGTGCCCTTGAAATTCCTTACAAATTTATGTGGGACAAGATGCTATAAAGGCGAGTTGAGCCTCTTGGTATTCCGGGCAAATGTAAAAGAAAATCATCTTGTTAAAGTGTATGGGAGCTGAGATGATGCTAAACACTGAGTTAGTCACTTGCCCTGGGAAGTTTGCAACCTTGACAAGATATGTTGCTATCTTTTTCTCCTTGCTTAGAACAGAAAAAATAGAGGATGATGAAACAAATCTTTTCTGTTGAGCACTCTTTGTGCTGTTTTAAAAAACATAAATCTAATTTCTAGATCACATTAGGAAGGATTCTTAAATGGAATTAATAATAATGTGAGCAATTTCCAGTTCTTGGCACCCAACATAGTTCACAATCCTGGATGAGGCACCCATGCTCACTTTTATAATGCAGGGAGAGTGCTTTAGAGAAGGGGTTTGCTATAACAGAGATACAAAGGAGAGTAGAATTGTTTACATCCTGCCTATGACAGGCACTTAACTTCTCTGAGGCAGAGGTGGGAACCACTTTCATAACAAGGAACTGAACTTAATTATTTTCAACATTCAAAGGGAAATAGTTTATTCCAAGAGATGAGTGGAAGTGCAACCTTTAATGTCCTTTTAACCACAATACTGGTGGCAAGTGTACTTATGAAGGTATAAGAGACCTAAACACTGACCTTAGGGCTTTGTTTTAATGACAGCAGGAGGTGGCTCTGCGTTGGCTTTACCACTATGCCCCATGGAAAAAAATCTGAATTTGCTTTTGCTAATTATTTACAAGCTAGTTCATAGTCACATATGCCTGTTCTACTACGAACAGACTGTCTGATACAGTAATCTACAAAGCATTAGAGCATTTAAAGGAAAAGGCAAAGGCAGAGGGCTCATGGAAAATAAGGAGAAAAGACAATGGAGGATGATGCAAGAGAGATCATGCCAGACCAACCTCATCTCTGACTTTGCTGAATAGCAAACATCATGGAAAAGGGAAAGGGAGAAAAATCTTAAAGGATAAATTCACTTGCCCCTAAGCACAGTTTTCTGGGGATGATAGTGATGCCCAAAGATTTTACCTTTACCACATATTTGGAGCTTTGTAGATTTTCAATATATAGCTGCATAGTTTCTAGCGCTTCCTTACATTTTAGAATAGTAGTTGTCCTTTCTCACACATCATGTCACCTTCTTGAAGTTCTGTTTAGTCTTATTTTCAAGAAAAGAATTTCTAACTAGGCCATCCTGTTTTGCAGCAGCATTTGGGAGACATAACAAGACACAGGACTAAAAAGCCATTGGAGGGATTCCAATGGGGCAGGTCCAAGGGTGGGTTACCAGAGTTGGATGTGATTGGTAGATATATTAATTAATCATACTTTTAAAAATTGTGAAAATCTGATGCCACATGTGTGCATAGCTAAATTTTGTGCACCTGAAAGCTTTCATTAAAAGACTGCCCTTTATGATATCCATTCTAATATTTGGAGGGGTTTTCTTTCAATTCTATGCAACAATAAAGCACAACAAAAGAGCTGCAAGCAGGTAAAAAACTGACAAACAGGGAGACTCCTAAAAGACAACAGGGTTGTTGGGAAAAGGTAGCTGTCCTCAAGGATAGGTCTTGAGGCCAATTATATGTAATGTTTTTATTGGTGACCTTGGCACAAAGAATAACTGTGCCCTGATAAAATCTGCTGATGACACAAAGCTGGGAACAGCAATCAATACAGAGAAGCATCAGGATATCATACAGGAAGAGCTGTATGACCTTGGGAACTGGAGTGGTAAGAAGGATAACATGTAGTATCAAGTACAAGGTCATGCAGCCAAGGACTGGGAAAAAGAATGACTGCCATAAACTGGAAATACAACCGGTACAAATAGGAAAGGAGGGCAAACTTGCATGGGTTAACTATAGAATAAGAATGCCTATGGGCCACTTAAAGAATATACCTGTCAAAAAAGTTCAGGGAAAGTGTTTCCAGTGATGCTAGAAATTGACAGAATCTTTACTCAAAAGTTTGAAATTCTTTTTTTTTTTTAGTGTATTCAAGTATGCACATGCAAATTACCCTAAAAAATGAAAACTGAATAGGTTCTGCAATGAAAGAGGAGTCTCAAGATATTGATATGTCCATGCATTAGTGCCAGTTTGGGAGGGGTGCAGATTTAGTGATTACCAAAAGGTAGTATCTACTAGGTGTTTGCCTGCCTGCACTCACTTCATGGTAAGTTCAAGTTAGTTTTTCTTCATTCTCACTGAAAGATAAGCTGTCTTGAACTTAGCAAGAAAAAATATTATGGAAGAGGTCAGGAGATAGATAATGATAAATATTTATATAAAGGCATGAGTTCTTCTTCAAGTAGTCAAACTATAACATAAGTTACTTTGCTTAATCTAACCAAACAAAATTAAATGGATTCAAGATGATAGGATTGTGTCTGTAAATAAAAAAAGAAAGTAGACATCATATTTGAAGAGATGCTCTTTAAGTTAAAGAACAAAGTACCCTCAATATCTAATATTATTTGATTAGCTGTATTTTGAATGGAAATTATTAAGTAGTTTCTGATCACAGGAAGGGAGAGTGGTCACAAATTTCCCAGTAAGAATACTAAGAGCAAAAAAAGTAACTGGTTTTTGAGATACAACATGAAAAGGTTTTCTTAATGACTGTAAACACTGTGATTGTTGGCAAGGAGTTAGCAAGGTGTTCCATGTGTGTAAAAGGTGTGAGATGGATATTTGGGTTGTAAGAGAGTCTCAGGCAAAGAGGCAGTTCTCTGGAGACATTCCTTCACTTTTCTGCTTTCCTAGTACTTGATTATGGCAAATAAAGGCTTGGTGCAGTGCACTTCTGTGTTGTTTTCTGCTATTCTAATCCTGTTCTCAAATGTCTTATAGTGCTCTTGAGCATTGTAATGAAAAGAATAGATGACTTGAGCCTGTTCGACCAAAATAGAACCTCTGTCTATTAATATCACAGTGAGTAAATGAGCAGTGAGTGTATGACTGAGCACAGATGAATTTCAGTGTTCCCTCACATACCAGTGTGTTTTTCTCATTTATATTTTCCATCTGATTTTTAAAACATAACAATAATGAATCTTTTCTCCGTCCCACTGAATAACAAAAATTGTTAAGATGGTGACTTGTTAGACTGATATTTATTAAAATACCATAATAAAATTGTTCACAACTATAAATAATATAAAAATAAATAAAATATGTTTGATAATTGCATACGTCGTTCCAAAGAATGGCCAAATGCACTTGGGTAGCATGAAGATAATATAAAAATGGGTATTTCCATAAACACAGATGAAAATCAGGTGCTTACATTCTGTATGCAGGGTCTCTGCCCTGGAAGTAGAGCAATAAGAAAACTTGGCAAAGACAACCAAAAAGATGTGTTTCTAACAAGTGTAAACAGCTGGGTAAACAGTAAGCAGTTATCTGTTGGAGCTCTTTCCACCCATCGTGTTTCCATGGATACAGCAAGACTGTAAATTACCTTAAGGCATATATTTTTGATTGTTTTTAATAGAGACCTCAGTCTGGGAAAGCAAACTATTATCTGCTCAATTCTAGTCACAGAGCTAGATTATGAAATAAAGAAAATGAAGGCAAAGAACAGATGACTCACATGACTTCCAAGATACCTGAAGAGAGTTGACACAAAAGGAACACAAGCTACAGACAAACTTTCTGCATGTCTCACTGGAAAGAAATGGCACTGTTTAATCACAGAGAAGGCTTCAAACACCTCAGCAAAATGTGTTGACCAAGAAGCAGGAAGGAATGCCTGATACTTATTGCTGGCAGTCTCAAAAGAGAAAAGCAAGTCGCTGAAAGCTCAGCACACTGTATTATTTCTCCTGACTGCTTCTTCTATGAAGATCAGAAACATGTTACTTCATGCTTCATTTTCCAATTCTTATTGGCTGAATGGTAAAATTGTTAAATAGTATTCTGTCCTTTTTATTTTTTGCATTTATCTGAGTTTGGTAAACTGCTGAACGGATGGTATATTGATATTTTGTATTTTGTTTTCATGAAACATCCAAATATATTCAGTATTTCCCATGGTGGGGTTTTTGTAACAGTTAACTTGCAAATTTTAATTACATTAATGGAAATGTCTGAAAATTAATCTGTATTTCTACATTTTTAAATTACATTCTCATAGTTATAACATATGGTATTAAGAAAGATGCTGATTAGCAGAGATTTTAAAGCTCTTTCATTCCCTTCCAGTTAAAGTTGTGTCTCTGCTATTTATTTACTCACAACATAGCTTTATAGCCCAGTTTCCACCAAATCCATTTTGATAAAAATTTTTGACCAACAAGGTAGTAATAACAGTTTGGATCAAAGTGATAACAGGTAATTTGGTGATGAGCAATTTAACTTATCTTTAGTTAAAGTCAAATAAGTCAAGAGCACTCAGCATCAGAAAAGAGGCAAAAAAATTTAGATTGCACATTTTACTGTTTTTAAAAAATTTTTGTGGCATATTATTTCTATCTAATCCTTGTAATCTAAAACTTAAGGGAACATTAATTAACATGCAATTAAGGGAACATTACCAAAGTAAGGTCAAATCCACAAAGTTTATGAACAGCATATTTTAAGCTATAAATGTTAATCTACCAAATCAGTCTGTAAACAACCTGATAATTAAAAAATAATGTGTGAGTGGCAGTTCTTGAAATTACTGAAAATCATGCATTGCAATTTGATACTCGCTTTTAAAATTTTCTGTTTCTATAAATTAAGTACTAGGCAGGATGAAGTTTTAGCTATCAAACTAAAAGTTTTACTCCTATATCTTCAAGTTATAAAACCCTACAGAACTAATACATGAGAAATATTTTCCTAGAGGAACAGATAGGCTGTGCCTGACCTATATTAGATAATTGTTGTGCTTCTTAAAGAAATATTGCTCCTTTCTCAGTAAAGAGAAAAAAAATTGTGGCTTTCTCAGTAAGGTGGGGTCACAAAATGTATCATAAATCAGTTGGGCCTAAACAAAATTTGACACTGTTTAAATTGAATTGACTCATAAGCCACAGAACAATTAACAAGAAAAATGACAGAAGATATTTTAATTTTATTAATTTCTGAGCAAAAATGGCTGTGAACTTCTGAAGTCATTCTGTCGAGAGAAGGGGTTTTTTGGTGTCAGACTTTTTAGTAGGGCCTGTAGTGATAGGAAAAGGCTACAAAATTTTAAATTAGAGGATAAATTTCTACTAGATATAAAAGATTTTTTTTTAAATGAGGGTGGTAAATCCCTGGCACAGGTTACCCACAGAGGTGGTAAATGCTCCAACCCTGGAAACATTCAAGGTGGGGCTGGATGGGGCTCTGAGCAATCTGGTCTAATGGAAGTTGTCCCTGCCTATGACAGGGAGGTTGGACTAGATGACTTTTAAAGGTCCCTTACAGTACAAGCAATCCTATGATTTTCTGATTAATTTCTGTTCATGCGTCCATGAGTTAATTTATAGATTTAAAATCATCATGACAAAAGAAACTTTTTTTTTTCAATTTTCTAAAAGTGCAATATTGTCATTCACCTATCGGTAGGATTTAAAACATTGAGTTTTGACCTGTGCTGCGTGTGCTGTGGTCAGTCTGTCGTGCTGGGACTCAGGAACGGTGCCAGAAGCTCTCTGGGGGAGCCCAGGCTGGCACAGAGGCAGGAGCTCCCAGCGCTGCTGTGGTGTCAGTGCTGGCACTGCTCAGTTCCACAGCACTGGTGCAACCTCCATTCCCAGCCTGCCAGTGAACTGGAATTGCACAGCTGCAGCCGGTCTTGTGCTGTGGGCAGGAAAAATGATCTCTTAAAATCCCTTTCTGACTACAAAAGTGCTTGCTAAAAGCCTTGTCATGTTATAATATAAAACTGTTTACTTCTCTAAAATTTCTATTGATAAAAGATGGATTAACTCATTCTGGCACTTCCAGCTTAAAGCATTCGGTTCCTGGACAAGACTTCATTGAATGTCCATTTGTGATTACATTGCATGCAAGATTTTGGAGCAGGGGTAGACTGAATCTGTAAGAGATGACCCAGGCCTCCTGCTTGACCCATTTTTATCCTTATTTTTCCTTTTGAAAATTCTTTATTCCACACCTTGAGAACTAGGGACAATCCAAGACAAATTTGCATCAAGTGCACAAAGCCCCATAGGATTCCAAGTTTCCTTTGTAAGTCATTGGGAGATAATTTTGTCTGGGGAACCAAGGATGACCCTACAGCTCAGAGGATTTCAGAAAACCGTGGTGACTCTTACCAAGAAGCCAGTGACACGTGCATGAGGAGTGCTGAGGGAGGGAAAGAACAGGTCCCTTAAGATATTTTAGTATTCTAGTCACAAGCTTATTTCAATATGCTTTGCATACCCCAAGATCTTCTATGCAGAGTCAGGATTGAGCCAGCCGGGGGAAAACTTGGCTTTTACACCCGTGACAGCTGTACCAGAAATGTCCTTCCTTGCATTTTAAGATCTACTTGGCAAGTTTGTACTCATGTTTCTGAGGTTGAAAGGTCTTTCAATTTTATGATGAAATGGATACTAAGATGATATTTTTGACAAGAAAATGAACGCAAGCAGTATCTGTTAAGCAAGAGCTTTGTGAAGCACTGCCATTGTGTGATGTTTGTCCCAAATGGGAGATTTGTTTTTGCATCTGAAGGCAAACATAAAAGACAGAAAGTGTCAGGAAAAGGGCAGTTTCCTCTGAGAGGACACAAATCACCACTCACAGTGATTCTAAAAGACTGAAGAATACTTTAAATAAAGTTTTCAAATAGTACTTTTAATTTATATGCGATGTATAAAAACACTTTGAAAATATGCTTCTTCTTATGCAGTGCTTGAGTTCTGACCTCACTTGCTGACTTGAGGCTGGGGCTCCTGGCTGAGACCCTGCCCTGCCTGCCTTGCTCTGGTCCTCAGCCCCAGCTTCTGTGGGGAGCCTGGTCTGGGGGCTGCGTGCAGCCTTGGCCTCATGGCTGCCCACAGTTCCAGTTTGACCTCCAGACCCTTCAGGGAGCTGTGGTTGATACATAGCTGCAGATCCTAACAAATATAAGCTCTTATTACAAAGTTGGTTGAATACGTACTCATTTCAGAATATCTGTTTGTCAATGCAAAAAGTAAAATGTATTCAAATGTGGTCATATCCAATAGGAAAAGGAAATTTTCTTATCCCTCATAAATTATGCACAATTTAAAGGTGCTGTATAGATTAAATTATAGTGCTTTCATGCAGGAAAATTTTAGAGACAAATATAAAAGGTAAAAAAACTTCATTCAAGTTTACTCCAGAAGTGTTGGCTTCCGTCTGTTTCAATTTTGAGAGCTCATGTCAGTTTTCTGATTCAAATTAGGCATAGTAGTGTTTGCTTTTAATTTACATTTATGTGGAACTTGGCCACTGAAAGCTAAAAAAGTACAGCTTCTACTGGAAATCTGCAATGAGTGAGTGCATCTATTATTTTTAGAATCCATTCCTAAGCTGGGTTTGATAGGAGCTCTTCTGTCTGCAGGTGCGTGCAAACATACCTAGCCAGATACAAAACACCAACAGCAAATGTGACACTAACAGCTCCCAGCCTTTTTTCCATATCTCTGCTAAAACAAGAATTTCACTTCCTAGGTACAGCATTCCTGTGGAAATCAATTTATGGATCCAGCAAAAATAACCTCTCTCTGCTGAATAAAACACTGTTTAGTTATATAGCTAAAAATGTGTCAGGTCTAATTCCCCTCTATTTTAAGGCTCCTCTGTGGAAGCTTTAGAAGACTTAGCAGGATAGCAATCAGAACTAAATTTTAGAGTCTAAACTACGAGTCAAGACTAGTTCAGGACTGGGATTCCTTCTCTCATTGAAAGGGGAAGGCAGGGCACAATGAGGCAGGTGCTGGAGGAAGGACAGCAGAAAATCAGAGGTGCTGATCAGCAGCTCATGGGAAATCTTTGGGAAGAGGCAGCTCATGGAACATCCCCACTGTGCTCCACACGTTGACTATGCCTTCGGGAGCAGCAACCAAGTACTTGCCAGTGCTTTTCCAAAGACATAGTAGGGACAGGAAATTCTGCAAAAGCCATTACCCTCTGTACTTGTGAGAAATGACACCACTCCGTAATATTTAACAGTGATGATGATTAAGAAAAATGGATGTTGCTACCTGGTTTTAGACACCTGCTAGTTCTAATTACTGCGCCAAGTAGCAGCAAGCCTCTAAAGAGCTATGCTTCCATGAGCTGCATTTTTCTTTTGGCAGATGTAGAACCAGCTGATGTTACAACATATCTCTTTTCACCTTAGCAATATCCAGTTCAGTCTGGCTGCTCCCTGAAGTAACATAAACTGGGGCACCTGTGGCTTATTGGTAATCAAAATACCCACCTTAATCACAGCATTCTTTAAGCACTTGCCTCTAAATTTTCAGAATGGGAAATGTAATACAGCCTGCAGAATATTTCATAGATACCTAGTCCACTGGGAGGATTTATGGGCACTTTATGTGGTGATGGCATTAAACATGAGCTATTCAAGCTAGGTCTGTGAGCCAGGGAACTGAGAAGATTTACTGAGGTTCACCATTTAAAAGGGAGAGAATGAAGATTAACACTGGATTCAATACAAAGGATGCCTCTCTCTTTTATGTTTTGGGAGATCATACAGGAGTTGTGGATTTAGTAGCTTGGTTCTTATGAAACTTCAGGCATTGCGTGCTGTAATATCTCTGTGTTGCTTGAAAATATATTCTTGGATATTTTGGACTTTCAGCATATTCCAGATGTAGTATTAGTAGTGGTATATTTGTATGTCTGAGAATAATGGCTGTTGAGAAACTAGAAAATGTCAAGATAGATAATTATTCATTGAAAAAAGGCACAAAAAAATCTACAATGGATGCTATTCATATGATATTGTTTAGACATTTATAGAGCTGGCTTAATAAAGGACTGTGAATAAGCAATGCAAAAATTGCCAAAATTTACAATGACTTCTTTATGAAAGATATTTTCCCTAGCTGTAAATAGAATTTGGATCTAAATCATTGCCTCAGAATGCAATATGAATACTGAAAATGAAGGGATTGTTTATATCCATTGCCCTGATTTTATCACTTGAGTACTCTAGATAAGGGACTGAATATACTAAAGAAGCAAGTGATAGGTATCTAAGGAGAAGTTTAAGATGGACTTTCTAAGTTTATATTTCCGGCAATGATCCTTGCTCCACTATAGTTACCTCTTGGTCTCCACAGGTACTATATTTTTCATTTTATTGTGCCTCAGGTACTATAGTCAAATTTCTGAATGGATCCAAAGCTGCCCTTATCTTTTTGAAACAAAAGCTTTCATTGCCTGACAAGAGGAAAATGAAGTCTTCCACCTTCACAAATAGACTCTGTCAGCCATTCTCAGTATTATTAATGAATTAACATGCTGGTAGGTCCAAGTAAATACAAAAGAAAAAGACCTATCATGCTGGAAATCTATGAAATTTATTCAGAGTGCTAAATGAGAAACTCTCAGGCTTCAGTATCCTTCTAGGTCCCAGGAAATTTAATGCATTTTTTTAAAGTACTCTGCTGCTAATGCCTGCAGAAACAGTGTTGTGCTGCCTTACAGTTCAATGCCTGAACCTTGTTTGTGGCCAGGCACGTGGACACTAAAAGAGACTCTTTTCCATGTTAACTATCTCTTACTGTTCTGCAGACCTTCAGATTTACAGTGAAAGTGCCCAGTTGAAAAGAAAAAGCAAAGAGTGTCATAGAGTCACAGCATGGGGTTTCACATCCTTGCTCATCTTATTTTTTCTCTAAGATTTTAATTAATACCAAGAGGATGTATAAAAATTTAGCCATCAGTTATTTTAAGTTATTCCAGGATGGTACTTTGACATCCTCTCTTCCAGTTCAATAATATTAAAAGAAGAACCTGAATTATGTCATCCCACAGTCCTGGGGGACCATAACCTTTTTATTACCCTGAGATTCAGCTATTTGTGACCAAGATTTCAAGGTCCAACTCTGATACAATGCACACATAACCTTGGCTCAGACTTCTGAGGAAGTCCTGGAGGCCATCTCTAGCCATGTGGATGACAAGATGATCAGGCATAGTCTGCAGGGATTCACTAAAGTAAATCATGCTTGACCAAACCGATCACCTACTATGATGAACAAACTACCTGGATGGATGAGGAAAAAGCAGTGGATATTGTCTGCCTCCACTTCATTAAGGCTTTTAACACTTATCTCACAATATCCTCAGAGGCAAACTCAGGAATTGTGGATTGAGTGAGCTGACAGTGAAGTGGATTGAGAACTGGCTCAGCAGCAAACCCCAGAAGGTCGTAATTGGTGGCACAAAGACTAATTGGAGGCCTGTCACTAACAGAGTCCCCCAAGGTTCAATACTGGGTCCAGTGTTTTTAACTTATTCATCACTTATTTAGATTCAAAGAGGCAGATGCCTCTTCAGCAAACTCACTGACAACACATAGCTAGGAGGAATCCTGGTGGCATGTCCTGGGGTGCATTAGGAAGAGCACTGGGAGCAGGACAAGGGTGGTGATCCTGCCCTTCTACTCAGCTCCATGAGGCCACATCTAGAACTCTGTGTCCACTTCCGGACTCCTGGAGAGGGTCCTGGAGGGCAACAAAGAGGAGCAGGGGGCTGGAGCATCTCTCATAAGGAATGGCTGAGGGGACTGGGTGTGTTCAGCCTTCAGCAGTGACAGCTGAGGGGGAACCTCACCAATTAATGTCATTACCTGAAGGGAGGGTGTCAAAAGGATGGAGCCAGGCTTTTCTTGGTGGTGCCAGGCAATGGGAAAAAAGGTAACAGGCAGAAATTCATGCTCAGAAAGTTCCACCTGAATATGAGGAAGATCTTCTTTACTGTGCAGGTGACTCAGCACTGGAACAGATTGTCCAGAGAAGCTGTGGAATTTCCCTCACTGTAGATATTCAAGAACCATCTAGGCACAATTGTGTGCCACATGCTCTGGGATGATCCTGCTTGAAAAGGGAGGATGGACTGGATGACCCTCTGTTGTCCCCTCCAGCTTTATCCATCCTGTGTTTTTGTTACTGCAATTCTGTGATTGTGATTGCAAAGTGAGGAAGTGGTGTAAGAAAGGCCATGGAGTCATGCCATGCATAACCAAAAAAAGGCAGAAATTTGTGAGATTGTTGAGACTGGGCTTATTGGCAGGTCAAGGGTTCAGTAGGAGAAAACCCAGCTTGGAAAGATAGATGTTTTCTGAAGGGAAAAACCCCATGGATTTGGAAGATGGCAAGTCAATAGCATGGGGGGGTCTGCTCTTGGGACCAGTGGAAGTCAGATTTTCCCCAGCTAACTGATGCCTACTGGTTCAGCAAATTTATTTTACTGGGGTGTTGAGCTCATTAATTTTAGACATTTTTGGTGTTTATTAACAAATAAATAGCTGTTTTATATTTCACCTGATGTCTAACCTGTTTGCAAAACCTTTTTTTCCTGAAAAACCTCACTTAAATGATTTAGAGTGATCTGATGATCACACCTAAATCCTCCCTGGGAAAGTCAATGAGACTCTAACTTCCTTTCAGTATTTAGCTTTGACAATAACTGAATGAACATGTTAACATTGTATGAAGTGCAGCAGTGTTAAGTGGAAAGACTTGAGACTGGAGCTCTAGTTTGATTCAGAAATTTGAAAACCACTCCCAGGGAAGTGCACAGGCTGGCTCAACTCTCAAAGAAATCTGTCTTGCTGTCTCTTGTGGACATATTTGCAAGAAAAGAGCCAGCTTCACAGGATCCCAGCTGGAGGAGATGTGGAGAGTGCCAGTCAGACACTGCAGCCAAACATCTTATTCCTTAAGCATAAATAGTTCCTTATTCAGATGGCTTTGAGGATCTTTTTTACATTCTTGTTACCAGCACTCCAAAGTTCCTTTGAGGATTTTTTTTCTCTGATCTGATAATTGTTTATATGTATGACTTGCCTTAAGCACACAAGGAATATTTGTGCAATTTAAGTAACCTACATGATTAGAATCTTTATTGAATGAGAACTGCTCTATAGTGAAGTTGTTATTAAATTAAAAGCATAATTTAACCCAACCAGTGCAGGGTCCTGCCAATTTAGGTGAGTTTAAATGTCTACTTGACAGCTAATCTTTCCTTTTAAAAAATTTAGTTTGTGTGCCTTAACCAAAATACTGTTAAACACAAGGTTTCTTTTCTTTTCTTGTATTAAGGCAAATTCACTGCGCTGAGTCACTACTTATTTCAACAAAGAACTGGATTTGATAGCCAACATGCATTAAATATCTGAAAATAAGATTGCATGATGAAAATGCTGTTATACTCCTATCTCTAGTAACATTTGTGGGCACCACTTTAACCAGGAAAATTACAACTTATTTACTGAATATGGGATAAGGTGGCCATTTCTAATTCCAGTTAAAATATGGTGTCATGCATGGGTATGAGACTCAAATGGCCTTTTAATAAGTTTATAATTTGGCTATATCTCTGAGCAGGCTTAAAAATTGATCTGAAACACAAAATTTTTATTAATTTTTTTAATGTTGGATAAACTACTTGAAAGAACATTTATTTATTAGAGTTATAACTGTTGGGTTTATCTGGAACACTTCTCAAGTTTTCATTATTGGATTTTAACTCATATAGCTAGACTTCATCTAAATGGTAACCTTTCATTATCACTGTTACATTGACTTCTACAAGCCTTCAAGGCATAATTGACCTTTATACAGGAAGGAGGCATTTCTTTTCTCTGTATTATAAAGGTGATCCATAAGTGTTATTAAATCTTAATGACATTGATTGACCTTATATTCACAAAAGAAGAAAACACAACATCAAGATGGAACTATAGAACTATCTCTACCTTTTTCTTACTGTTTGTCCATAGAGTTGTTACATGTATGTTGTCATTGTATGCTTTTGTATGCAACATGGGTCAAATTGTAATTTGGCATTTGGAGGAAAACATCAGAGATGTTGTTTTACATGCTTGTATATTTTGAGAGGACCCTAACAAAAATTTAGAGAAAGAAAGCCTGATATTTCATTCTTTATTTGCTTAAAGATAAATTGTATGATTGCTTTTCTTTTTTTCATTTCAAAGCTGCAGATATATTAACAAACAGGAAACCAATTCAATTTGCATCAAAAATTCTTCTAATTTTCTAAAATTATACAGTCATTATAAATTACCAAAGTGAAACATTTTAATTTTCTTTATTTTGTGTACCACTGAATGTTTTTTATATTAACTTCTGGTTAATTTTACATTAACTTCTGTAACCAAGTTTGCTGATTAAGAAACATTATTTTGGTTATATGATAATTGTAAAACAGCTGCTAATAGTTTGTATGTAGAAATTTTATTTTTTCCTTGTAAAAGCTTATAATGATTATCATTAACCATGTGATAAGTCATCCTATGAGAAAATTATATTTTATATTTTTTCCTTTACTTCCCCCTCTCCCTCTTTTACTTACATGTCTGGACTGCACTTAAGTTCCTTTCAACACTTCCAATTCTGTAAAAAAAAAGAAAGTATTCCTTTCTTCAAATTTTTCATTTGATTTATTTTTGTGAGAACTTGTGCCCACAAAGCACACGCAATTGCTTTTCAGAAATCAAGAGTGCATCAGGACCACTTTCTAACCTCACTGTCTGGGCCAAGGCTTGGATGAATGCCAAGAAGGAGCACCACACACTCAGCCTTTTCTGGTACTTTTCCTCAAGATACTGGTCACCATCAGAGACAGGAAATTGAGCAAAAAAGTCCTTGGATTGGAAGATTTCCAGTGATTTATCACCTGGCTGAATTTGCGTAAGTTTTCACAGGTCTGGTAAAATTTCATGTCGCCCTTTTGAATTAACTCCTGCCTGATGTCAGCTGCTGCCTTGGAAGCACGAGGTCAGCAGAGGCTTCCAGTGACACTGCCAGGCTTCACGCAGGTAAAGCTGTGTATTGCATCTGCTCTCACCATCAGAAATTACTGCATCTTTTCCCAGAAAAACTAATTGGACACAGGCATCACCCAGCATGACAAATTTCCAAAGATGAGATCTCTGTGCCCTTTCCGTGTCTGTGATGCAAAGTGAGCACAACAGTGCTAGTAGGAGTGAGGGATGCCAGGGACTCAAGGTGCTCACTGATTAGTCACACTTGTCAATATTGGATCTGGTCTCCTTTGATGTTATCTTCATCACAGATGACAGAATAAAAATCTGAAATCATCCACCTGGATGAATTCAGAGGAGGTGCTGTGTAACTGTGCCTTTCCCTAACTGAACAGAGTAGCCTAGGACCAAGTGCTGGACCATTTGGACACAATACCATATCAGCTATTCCTTATCTCCTAGAAAGGAAAAAAGGCAGTTTTTTGGAGGCCTACCATTGCCAGAGGCTCAAGTGACTCCAGGTTAGCCCATCTGGACTTGAGGATTCACATTATATATATTTTTTATATCAGGAGGCTTGTAAACTGAAAAACACATAGTCATTCAAATGCACAAGACCTTTATTTAATGAGAGCATGTATGACTCATCAAGAATGTTCACCATCAATTTTCTTTTGTATTCAAAACTGAGTTTCTATTAAGTGTATTTTATTAGCAACATCTGACTCTTATGTCAGCTACTCAATTAAGAAAGGCCTTTTCCCCCCTCTTAGGTTGTGTTTTCCATTGCACTTAAAATATCATAGTTTTTATAATATTAAGGTTTTGTTAATGTTCTGAAATTCAGATCAGTTAGTCCAGGTCAAAAAGATAAATAAAGCATACAAGCTTGCTTCTATTTGCAAGCAAGGTGGATATAAAAATGAATTATCACTAATCACCACTAGTCTGGTGTGTAGAAATCATTTCAGCTTCACAATGTAGACTTTCCTCGATGGGTTATTAGATAATGCACAGGATTCCCATGGCACATGTATGAACAAGAGGGAAAGAAAGGGAGCACAGAAACTCATTTCCCAGTCATATATTAAATCTGGTTCTAATGGCTTAAATTTTCAGATGAAAAAGCAGGAACCTTTGAACTTCTCATGACATGCACAAGATTATTAATAAATTAACCATCAAAACATTTTAATTCAGAGAATAAAAGTAAAATAAACAGTCAGTGCTAGAGTGTCCTGTAGAATTTGGTTTTGTTTGGGGTTAAATTTTGGTGGTTTTGGTCAAATCCAGAACACATAATTTCTGCAAGCATTTTAAATGTTGCTTGTTTCTCACTGAATAGTAATAGTACAGAATCAAGGCTAGAATCTCTACCTCATCAGCTGTAAGCTAATTTACACATGCAACCACATTTTGCATACTACACATATCAATACATATTTGCATATCATTGATGTCAATTCAATTTTCTGTCAAAATCAAGCTTGGCACAGATGGTTCCAGCTCACCATCATTAGAGAAAATTATTAGAAGATACTAGCTTAAAGCATTAAAAAATCAAAGGGCAAGTTGCTAGTAAATGAGGTTAGTTTTGAAGTCATGACAATTAAAATTTCTAAGCTTTTCTCTGAACTCTTGAGGACCAAATATTTATGTTTTTCTAATGAAACTAAAGATTCTCAGGTAATGTGGTAGGTCTGGAAGCAAAAGGTTTGGGAAAGTGCTGAACATCTCAACATCAACAAAATCCATGTAGAGCTGAACACTGCCATCTATCTATCTATCTATCTATCTATCTATCTATCTATCTATCTATCTATCTATCTATCTATCTGTGTTTCTTTTTCTGGCTCTGTAGTGTCTGTGTGCTGGAGGTACTTTAAGCAGCCAACACAACTGTTCATTGCCTTTACTCAAAGATGATATTCTGCAGTCCAAACCATTAAGTGATAAAGTGGTTTCGGCTTCAGAAATGAACTACTGTTCCAACTGAATATACTAACCTAGTTGCATCCTCTGTTGTAGTGACTATTTTCTCTAGTCTTGTATTGCTACTACCATAATGTACAAAGCCACATGAAAAGCAGAATGGTGTTGCTACATGAATATATATTCTATAAATGCTGCTAATTAACAAAGACACATATGAAACTACTCTGGAAACTATATTTCTCTAAATTCTGGTCTTTGAACATCATAGACAATTGTTCAAATATATGAATAGTTTTATTTTATTTACATATTAAGACTGGGCATGAATTAATGATGTCCATTGACACAGGATTCAAAACCAACTAGTCATTTATAGGTGAGGAGATAATAGATTGTAAGCATTTCCTGATGATCAAGGCTCTGAAGGCATGTCAGTCTTCTTTGACCTCTCTCACTCTCTCTCACCAAAGTTAATCCCTTTTACCAGGCTTGTCTCTCACTGTTATGTGCCAGTTCCAGTCCTCTCCTCCTGTCTCTCCAGACTCAGTAAAACAAAGACTGAGATACCACTTATCTGGTTGTTGCCAAAACAGACCTTATCTCATAGAATTTTCTTTGTCAATGTCCTCATACTTCTCCACTCACAGACTTACCTTACCTGTGTCCAGGTATTTTGCTGACAGGCTTATTGGCTATGCCCAGGACAATGCAGTGGTAGAGCAGATGAAGGCAGAGCAAAAGTATTTCTAGACAGATGTAATTAGAAAGTAGGAAAACAAATACAGTTGAATGGGGAAGCTGATGTTTAAATTACAAAACAGTATGAAACCCCTCTTTGGTGTTCCTTGTGCTGAAGAAGCACAGCTTGTTCCTGCAGTTGTGTGATGTAAAAAGAGCAGCCCTGCTTCCACATCCACCTGCTCCTCCTTGGGAAGAGGGCAGAACATAAGGTCTTCAGAAGACCCTTAGGGAGCATAAATATTGTAACCTGACTGAATCCTCAAAAGGTATGTGGGTATTTTAAGAGCCTAAAAGTGCAGCTGTTGTCCACAGTAGGAAGCATGCACAGTCCTGAGAATGAGACCAGCAGTTCCAGTTGTTGGTGTTTATCTAGGATTTCAACCCAGAATAAGTGGGTAATTTCTAATTTTGTTCAGAAATGGCTTAAAAGGCAGCTGTGAGGAGCAAATTCTCACAGCCTGTTTCTGTAAACAGCTAAGTTCTCAAGCCTGTCTTCAATAACATGGAGGCCTTGAGAACTTTCATAACAGGGTGAGAAAATAAATCTTGGATTCAATAACAAACCACAGGTATTGAAAACAAAGGGAGGGGTTAGTGTTTGCTCTGTAGCCTATGGTGAGCTCGAGTTTTGCAATATGTATGATCTTAATTATCACGTTATAAAAACGTGCCTTTTGGATCAATAAATTTGGAGTTCAATGATGATCAATAAGGATAGGTCCTCTCCCTTCGCTTTCTACAGGTAGGTACAAATTTTTGTGTTCTCAGAGGGAGACGAAAACCTGATGTGGTTCTTTTAGCAAAGATGGAGAAAAGAAAAAGGAGGTGTGAATGGGTAAACTACAGCAGCAGAGAGGGCAATATTGGCTCCCTGGGAAAGCCAAAGTGCCTCACTGCTCAGACAGAAGGGGAACAGGATGTTATTTCTTGCTGCTCATCACTGTGTGACTTTCCCTCATCCTTGTATTGAACTGCAAATTGACTCATCAGAGCTGTAACTCAGCACAAGAAATGCATTGGAATTCACTCTCCTGACTGTTAGGAGACAAGATCAGCGTGGGATATTTCTAGCTGGTCCAGTATTACACTGTGGCACGATTACAGCACGCCAGTAGTATCCCAATGCTGTTATTTTCATGCAGCCACCCTAGAAGTGGTTACAGACAGGAATGGCTTCCCAGAGGTGAGGTGCTGAGAAAGGAGCTGCCGTTTTTCCATCTGTCTGCCCCAACCATTGTCCTACATTGCCAAGAAAATTGTATTCTGTTTGCCTTCTGTATGGCAGCAGTCTTCTGTCAAGTGGGCAGTTTTCCTTATCTCTTCCACAACCACTCCTCCCTCATGGGAAGCATCTGCTGATAACAGGGTATTGAATGTCACTGCATGACTGATAAGAACTACAGCATCCCATTGTGAGATGCTCCACCCAGAGGGAGGAGCCAAGCATTCCTACCCGGACATAATCTTGAGATTCTGAAGCACCAGCATGGCTTTCTCCATTGGATTTCCCAGAGGAGCAGCTGCCTCTTCGAGGATCTTCAGAGGAAGACTACACCGTTCTACAGAATCACTGCTCCAAGAGAACCACACCTGACACTCCAGGAAGACTGCAGCCACAATTCCAATTGGACTGCTACCGACACCCTGACCAACAGGGTGTCACGTTGTGTACTGACTCTGTCAGTGTTGTTTTAGTTTAATGCATTTAGTTTATTTTATAATTTTATTTTCTTGCCTAACAAATAACTGTTATTCCTGCTCCCACATTTTTGCCTGAGAGCCTCCCTTAATTTCAAATTTATAACAATTCGGTGGGAGGGGGTTTACATTTTTCCATTTCAAGGGAGGCTCCCGCCCTCCATAGTTGACACCTGTCTTTCCAAACCAAGACAACCATGTTACTTCAATTCCATCTCAGAATCTCAGGCTGCCGTGAAGTAGCACCATGCCATGGTTACACTGCTGTAAATGTCATTGCACTGGTTCCTGGCAAGAGTCATTAAAGACAAACATGCATAGAGCTAAGTATTTAACTTTTCTTTGTGCCTCAGAAAAAATTTCCTCTGGTATTTAATCTTTTGAGCCTATTTGTGCTTGCTTACCTTCAAAAGGATCTTAAACCTTTTTATATAAAGTGATAAGGATGAGGAAGTAAGTTTGCAGGAAATAATGAGCTATCTGCAGACTGTGAAATTCCTGTTGAGTGCCAGCTAGTCACCAAGTTGTTCAAAACCTGATTGCCTGGGGAGAGATATTTGCCTTTGCAAAGTTCTTTAGGATGTGAACTGGGCTGAATTAGCTTTGTGAGAGCTACCCACTCTCAGTTCTTAATCATATATGTAAATTGGCCAAACTTATTTTCCTCATAGCTAAGCCAGATCCAAACAGTGGTTCAGAAAGACTTCTGAAACAAAGTTAACCTGTTAATGTTGGTCACTAAACCCTTGTCAAGTGTATGGATTGTTTAGATTGCAGGTTCATGAATAAGAAAACAAGTTTTGTTGTGAATTTGGGCACTTGTGAGCATAGCAGGATATTATTCAGTAATGGAGAAATGGTCAACAGTGCAACACATACAACATGATTTTAAGATGATAGTACTGAGGCCAGTAAAATTATAGTAAATTAAGTTATAGGAGACTAAAACATTTTCCCTAATATATCAGTACTCTGCATGAACATACAACTGAAATAAACCATTCAGATATGGATCTCTTAACCTCTTCTCTAATATACTGAAGTGTTCTGAAAAACACTAGTTGAACAGATATGAAAGGAACCTCACTTTTTTTTTTGTACATACTCAAATCTTAGCCAAAAGAAGGGGCAGCTGCACTACAAGTTTGCCCATTAATTTAAATTTAAGTTGAAGACTCAGTCCTCTAACTCCGGGTTAGAGTTAACAACTGGTGGCGCTAACAATCATAGAATCATAAAATCCTAAACCAATTTGTGTTGGAAGGAACCTTAAAGATTATCCCTGCCATAGAGGAATGCCATCCACTAGATCAAGTTGCCCAAGGCCCCATCAAGTAGTCTTGAACTCTTCCAGGGATGAAGCACTCCCAACTTTTCTGCTCCATGCCTTTTCCTCTCAGTGAAGAATGTCTTCCTGACTTCTAACCTAAATCTATTCTCTTTTAGTTTAAAGCCATTTACTCTTGTCCTATCTCTAGCTATCTGCCGGTGTGAAACAAAGAATAGTGGTGGGGTTTGTGCAAATGAGGTTTACCCTAGAATATTTCTGGCTTACATGTAGAGGTTTATGGCTTACACCTAGAGGTTGTATCACTGACTTCATTCCCTCTGTTACAGACAGGGAGAGAGCTTTCATTAGGTCACATCTGAATAAAATACTAGCACATTCTGCATGGGTATCTCTCCAGGTATGTGATGCTCTTGTAGTTTAACCTCAGACAGCAGCCCCATGCAGCTGCTTGCTCAGTCTCTTTGCAGAGCGATGGGGGAGAAAATCAGAAAAGTGAGAAAATCCATGGGTCAAGACAGAAACATTTTAACAGGCAAAGCAAAACCGGACACACAAGCAAAGAAAAACAAGGGATTTGTTCACCACTCACCACGGGCAGACAGGTGTTCAGCCATCCCCAGGAAAGCAGAACTCCATCGTGGGTAACAGTGACTGGGAAAGACAAACATCATCGCTCTGAACATCCTCTCTTCCTTCTCCTTCCCTTGGCTCTATGTGCTGAGCACAGCCCCACATGGTCTGGGAAATCCCTGTGGTCAGCTGGGGTCAGCTCTCCTGGCTGTGTCCCGCCATGGGCACCCCCAGCCTCCTCACTGGTGGGGTGGGGTGAGAGGTGGAAAAGGCCTTGACTCTGGGTGTGCTCTGCTCAGCAATGGCTGAAGCATCCCTGTGTTATCAAGGTTTCCAGCACTAACCCAAAACTTTGCCCCATAGTAGATACTATGAAGAAAATTAAATCTATCACAGCCAAAATCAGCACAGATGGTTGCTTATGACATTAATCTTCTCGGAAAAGTTAAGAATTCTCCTGTGGAAGCAAATGAGGTCATCTATCAGATATTGGTTATATCTTAAATATTACTATCACTCTTTTGTAAGCTTTATAAGTAGGATTTGCACAGTAGACTGCAAAGAAACAATTGCTTTAATGAAAATTGCTTATGGATGTTATATAGGCTGAAATGCATGTATCTAGGAAGAGGTTTCAGTTTTCCACAAGAATCATACTAATGGGTATAAAACTTTATAATTAGATACTGTACATGCTGCTAAGGTTTGGTCTAAAACTTCAATGTTTGTCAAATATACCAAAAGGAAAGACTTTAAGATGTTCTGAATAGCAAACTTAGCTAGTGCTACTGTGATAATTTCCCAGTCAGTTATTCAGTAAGAGTACCTCAGAGTAAGTTAATTAAAAACTGATATGGGAATAAATATTTTGAAACCTGCTAGAAATGGCAGCAGAAAATTTTACATGGTAAATCCTTCTTCCATTTTTTGGTCATGACAATATGTCCGAATCCACTTCTTCCCTGAGCGAGAAATAAAGCCACCAGTTGTGTGGGATTTAAAAGGGACTGTGGTCTTTTACTGAAAACTTCCAGCATTCTGGATGCAGAGTAAATTTGATAGGCTGTATTTCAGTATGCATACCTGAATAGTCTGGTTTGCTGCAGAGGTCTAGCTTAGCATCTTTACACCTGCACCTGCTAAACATCAGTTTCTCATTTTTCCTTTGATTAGTATCATATACTCAGTGAGCACAGCATGAAAATAAAAACAAAAAAACAAACAAACAAAAAAAACAAACAAAAAAGACGACATTACTAAAAATACATTTAAAGTTAAATATTTCAGTGTAAAACTAATACTGAAACAGTAAATATGACGCATCAGCCTTGACAGGTCTTTTGCAACTGTATTTCTTGTGCATTGTTTGGGAGAAAAAATTTTGCAATTCCAATATTTAGGCACAGATAATGAAATCATGACTTGATTGAAACATATGGCAGTAAGGAAAAGAATAATAAATAAGTAAGGAAAATAATAATAAATAAATAACAACTAACCTTGAAAAACTTGAATAAATCTTACACACATATTTGCTACTTGCAGCTGTTGTAGTTTGTTTGCCTTGCACAGATACATGTAGAACGTCTGCCTAGAAAAAATTTAATTGGTATTTGGACTGAAAGTCTTTGTGAAAGTTGTTCATGTAGGTAGGTTAGTGGTAGGTAGGTTAATAATAGGAAAATATGCTCAGTTCAGGCAAGATTTGTGTTTTGTGCAATGACACTAGACAAGAGTAAGGAAACTAAGGCAAGCATCCTCTCCTGCTGTGCTGTGTCTGCCAGAGGCACAAGGACTGCTCTCTCTACCATGGGCTGGGTCCAAAGTAGGAAGGGAAAGGACAGGAGATCTGCTGCACAGATAAGAATTTCTTTCTAGAGACATTGGAATTAAGAGCTTTACTATTGAAAATTGCCTTTTTTTCTCTCCAGACTTATTTTTGTTTGTCTGAAAATCTGTGCCATCAATTCTTGTCTACTAGAACCCTTATTTAACCAAGAAAAAAACTCCCTTTATCTTTCAAGCATTAAACAGCCTAGAGAAAACATCTAAGCCATTTCAGGTTGGGTTTTTTTTTCTCTCCATGTAAATGGAAAGTCCCAGATAAAAGAGCTTCTAAATTCTTCAAGGGAATGTAGTTGAAATTATGCCTCTAACCCACTGAAATGACGCTGTGTGAGAGTGACCATGAAAACAGTTTGTGGGTTGCAAGAGAAGGGAAGAGTTAAATTGTTAATGCCAGCCAGGGCAGCTGTTCCCATCCAGCATGGCTACATATACCAGAAGTATGTCTGCAGTATTTCCATTGATAACTTATTGTACCTGGGGGGAAGAAAAATGCCTCCAGGTACTTTGGTCAAAGTGAAGTTCTTCTCTACATTGTGTTTCTGAAGGCCTGTACATTAAAGCTGTAGTTTCCCCTTAAAAGTAGTTTAACATCAAAGAGTTTAATTCATAGTCAAAGAGAAAGCCAAGGTTTTGATCCAATGCTCATTAAAGCCCGCAGGAGTTTCAATAATGTTTTGAGTAGGAAAAGGTTCAGGTTATGAGTCTACCTTCCCAGTGACTTCTTCATTTCAAAACCCTCTTCCTTTTTTTATTCAGCTAGGAGGTTTCTGTGAAGACTGTATTTGAATGCTGTCTTTCTTGTAAGCCTAAAAGAACTCGCTCAGTTAGGTCAAACTACAGTGAAGAGCTTTTCAAATCATGAAACTTGTGGAAAACAAAGAGGAAAAACTAACTAATGGAAACACTAACTTGTGAAAGACAAGGAAGAAAAACTAAAAAAGAAAGACTTTTCTTATTTTCCACTAACTTGTGGAAAGCAAAAAAGAAAAACTAACTAATTTTAAAATGGCTTAATGCCCTGAAACATGTTAAAGGAAAGTAGTGTGTGAATGATTTCTTGATATAAAGGTATATTCTGAAAATCACTGTAACGCCATGCTATGTTTCCTTCCTCTGTAACATACTGATAACAATTCAATTCCTCCAAAATAATTTATTGCTTCATATGGCTGCTGTATTAGGTAGCTTTGCACTTTTATTATTCCAACCACAGCACCCAACTTGGTGTGAGATATAGTAGCTTAGAGCCAAGACTGAATTTTCTTATTTAGACATCAGCAGTACAGTGCTGTGCTGCTCCCATTGCTCTAAGGTTAAAGCCTGTTTTGTGAAGGTGGCTTTTCCATGCTCCTTTGTAATCGCTCTTTTCTTGGTTGTTATGGAGATAAAGCTTATCCAGTCCCTTTTCTGCTTACTTTATCATGCTCCAGGCCCAATAGCACAGTAAACAACCTACTAGGCAACCTATTTATCTATGTCAGTGCTGCAAGTTCAGACCTCTATTATCTAAGGTATGAATCTTTTTTCAGGTACATTTCTCTGGCATCAATTCAATTAATTTTTTTTCCAAATTGCATTACCCTGTGTGAGATTTTAGAAAATATCAGGAAAACTGCTTTGCTAAATGAGAAATTTCCCCAAAATAACAGTGTTGGTTGTCAGCCGAGCTTGTGTTTCAGCTATTAAGTGCAACATGACCCAATGCGATGTTTTGCATATAAAGTAGTTTATAATTCATCAGATGCTGGAGATTATTTGCTCATTATTGTCAGTGAATTAAAATGTTTCAAATATTTTCTTCTTGTTGGTTATTTACTTGAAATCTTGTTTGTGAATTTAAAAAAAAAGAAATTAAAGGATGTTACCTTCCTTCTCTGTATTATATATAACTGAATATATAACTCTGTATATATAACTGAAAAGTTAGATGTGTTTTTCTGACCAACTAATTACTCAAATTTGCTATATTCAGCTGAAGAATGAACTCTGAGTAGGTAATTATTTTTAAAGGGGGTTGTTCTGATTACATCAGCCTTGAAAAGAACCTATGGAAGTGCCATGAGCATCTACAGGGATTCTTAATGCTCCTGTGATTCCCAGCTTGTAGAGAAATTCTTGTGTTAGAAATTACGTGTTTCCTGGGTGCTGCCTCAAAGGAGGTGCAGGTGAGAGGTGGACTCTCCTGTGAAGTGGGCTTTCTTACTGAACTTCCTCTCTGAACAGACTGCAGCATCCCACTGAAAGGCTCTTCCATCCTGGGAGAGGCAGCTGGACACTGCCCAGCCTACCCTGGAGGGTATTGGTATGAAATCAGTTTGGGGGGAGTTTGTGATGAAGCCCTAGCTATCTGCAGGGGAGAAATCAGTTCACAAGCACTGCTTTAGAGACAGGTTTCTGCTGAGAACCTGGAATTTATGAATTCCCTGTATTCTCAGTTGCATGGGTAAAACCCCTCCTGCACTGTAATGTCTGATCATTTAACTGCATTCATAAATTGCTGGAGAGTCTTTGTTCAAGAAAAAAATAGCATATCTGGCAGCTGTAGAATTAGATACATAGAATATCTTCATGGCTTTATTCCGCTCTTCAGGGACTACATTAAACATAAAACACCAACCTTCCTCACTTCCTGAAATTCATTAAATATAAAAGAAATTATCCTAGGAAATGCTTTGGGAAAGATCTCTGCTTATAAAAACATAGCATTAGATCATCTCCTTATAACTCTTGGGGAAAAAAACCCCAACCATTTCAGCTCTCTCTTTCGCTCCATTCCTGTAACTTCCATTATGGATTATTCTATTGTGAGACTTAATCCTGTTGATAAAATGACTCCTCTTACAATTGCACTGACTTGGGTATATTGCATTATGCAGTAATTTTATTTTAATCCTTTTCAAATAAAAGACATGCTAGGACAGTTTTGTTAAACCAGCTACCTATTAATGCTTTATTTTTCTTCCAGTCAATATCAGCAGTGAAGATTTTAGAAAACCTTTCCATGACACCTCAACAATGAACATGCTTGTTCATATTGTCTACTGCTTATAGCACAATTTCATTTTTTTTCTCTAGAGAAATTTAATATAATTTGTAGATACTAGTCAGACTGTAAGGACAACTATCTTTATTTTTAGCATCAGTTTTTCAATCTCATTAATGTCAAGGGAGTAACTTGAGACCAATGTCTTGGTGTGAGCTTCAGTTGAGTCAATCAAGGCTGAATGTATTATGTTTAGGTTTTTATTATAGCCTTGTAGATTAGGGCTGGGGATGAGTTTAATATTATATTAAAATTGTATGGGTGATCATAGATGATGTGGTGAATCCTGTCCTGCTTTGTTACTGCCACTTTGTAAGATTGTATTATGGAGGAAGAGGCAGGTGTAAATATACAAACCCATCTGCCTTATACACATGTCTAGGCAATAGAGTGGCATAGGTTATGTGTATCTGTATGTGTACTCGTACATGAACTTTTTTCAATTCCTGAGACAGGGTGGACATAGTACTAACATAATTGCCAGTCCTGGATTTATAGATATCAGTGCCTACTTATGCTCCTCTTATGCTATCCCAAAAAGCACACTTTGGCCTTAGCTGGGTGGAAATGCCTCTGAGAGAAGTGGCAGCTGGTCTTTCCACTTCCATGCAACCCTTGATCCCTCTACAGAGAGTGGCACTGGCAGAGCTGATGCTGGAGCTGTAAGCACCAGTGCTAGTTGTAAAGAGCAAACTCAGTCTGTAATGTCTGTCCTTTCCTCTGAGCAGGGTCTGTGCCTCCACTTCATCCTCTAGGGAGTCAGCAATTCTTAATAAATATTAGCCTGTAATAAGGCATTATCAGTCAGGGTTCATCGCTGACTGGCACTGAACCAGAGAAATAAATGCAAGTTGAAGCTGATTGATAATGACTAATCTCAGCACCATCTGTCAGTGGTACATCTGTCCAAACCCTGTGGTTCTGCATCTTGTCTAGCACCAGTTTGGATGGGGCCGAGCTGCCAACTTTGCTGCATCTTGGCTTAAGAAAAGAACCCTTTAGGAATGAGCTGCTGTACTGCTAAAAGTTTCCTGCTGTTGTGAGGCAAGTGCATACCATATACAACCGTTTCAGCAAGTTCCAGCTTTGTTCTCTATCAAGTCATGTAGAACTATTTCACTGAAATGATTTGCTGTATAATACATCAGTCTCCCTGGCTGCACCGATTAATCTTGGTGGAAGAAACATATTTCCTATGCATTTAATGTTTTTGGAATCTCATGGAGAGAGAATGTATGATAGCAATATATACTGTTTAGTCATCTCACTTGGAGGGGTCTATATTTCTCAGGGGTGATTAAGCAATGAATAAATTAGGTTAGATCAAGTGAATACTAATAGGCATTACCTCATCATCACGTTTGCAGCATAAAGCTGTGTCTTACAGACAATATTGAAAAACTACTTCAGAATTATACAAAATGTTCTACTTTAATTCCTCAAGATAAAAACCCAGGTTACCTTTACACAGCCTAGGAAAGAGAAAAATAACTATGCTTAAAATGCTTCTGACAGCTTTCTCATATGCTAAAGTGTCACAAGCTTAAATCTGAATTGCAAAATCTACCAGAAGAAACAAATGTTGTATTGCCATCTCTTGTCAGAGCTGATTTTTAAAATCCTACTGATAGACTCATCTACTCAAGCTTTTATTCTGTGGAGGAAAGGCATCTTTTAGCCCTCCTGTTTGTAGAACTCAACCATGTTCTTTTCCTACCCTTTTCCAGCAGTGTGGCTGCAGATTGCTAATGGGGCTTTGGTGACCTGCAGACATGCAGGGTGTGGAGCTCCTCTGAGGGCCCCACCAGGCTGCAGGGCCATGCCCCATTTCTGCTCATGCTTGGTGACAACTGTGGTGTGCTCACGGTGACCCACTCAACAGCTGGATGCTGTGCAAAGTCAAAAACAAGAAGAAAGGTGCAGAGGTGCACTCCACAAGCATCCAAGGACATCTTTGTCACTGAGGAAGAAGCATGGAGTCAGCTGTATCATTCTCATGTTTGATGTGAATTTGGTAGTCCTGGTACTTGGGAGAAAAAATACCTGCATGTACACCGTGAAAGCACCATGTGAAAGCAGAAAGAAACTTCCCTGCATTGCTAGATGTTTGCTACCTCCAGTTGCAACAAATGTCATCAACATCCATCTACCTTTAGCTTTAATGTGAGATTTGATTTATCCAGTTTAGGTTGCCCAAAACGGAAAGTTTAATGGGACCCAGCTCTCAGAGAGATAATTTTGAATAGATTTCAGTAATTCAATGTAGTCACTTAAAAACCAAGCCACACAAGAACACTTGTCTTCCTCTGAATGTAAGTCTAGATTAATGAGGGAGAAAGAGCCCTTTTTTTCATAGCTTGATTCTGATAAGTGCAAATATTCCAGGACAGCACAATCACAAGAGACCTATATGGAAGTTTATGGGTATTGTGAGATCTTCCATAATTTAACAAAGCTATCAGTGAGACTGCTGCAGAAAAGGTTATTTTTTTGGAAAAAATATTTTTGCTGTTTCAGCACTCTGTCACTTATCCATGAACTTCTTTTTAAACAGGAAAATGTAGTGTTGCAATTGATCCTCATGCGGATAATTTAAGGCTGAAACATGAAAATAATAAGACATAATAAGGCTGACCTGGGCAAAAATATTCAAGTGAACAATATGATGGTAAATGTTAAAGTGTTCCATCAACTCTAGATTTCCACAAAACTAGCATGCAAATCCTTAAATGCTTCTGAACCATAAAGATCTTCATAGTGATCAAAAGACCTTTTCTTCATTTCTTGTAACTTTTATTCTCAAGGCCTTTTGCAACAGCTCACTTTCTTTCCAAGAAAAGAAATATATGACCCTGCTTTTAGTTCAGTTTAAATATAAATCAGCTCATTCCCATCCTTTCTCATGAACTTAGCTGTCTCCATGTGAACTAGTTTTTTAGACTCTAGTTTAAAGGAATGAGGGTCGATGTGTAATTTGTGTATCTGAGACATCCATATGAGGCTGAAAAACGCAGCACAGAAACAACAGAATGTCTGTGGGGGCAATTTGTGTGGCCAGGCTCTGATAGTAGGGTGGCTACAAGGGTGGCTAAAAGGGTGATCCCACCATGTCCTCAGAGTCAGTGCCAGCCATCTCCATGTCAGACTGGCCAAGGCTGACCCCATCTGTGCTGTGGTAGCGCCTCTGGCATAACACAGTTAAGAAGGGGAAACATTTTCTGCACAATAGCCGGGCCAGCCAGAGAGAGGAGTGAGAATGTGCGAGAGGAGCAGCTGTGCAGGCACCTCGGTCAGTGAAGGATGAAGAGGTGCTCCATGTCTTGGAGAAGAGTTTCCCTTCAGTCCGTGTTGCAGACCCTGGTGAGTCAGGCCGTCCCTCTGCAGCCCATGGAGAGCCCCACACTGCAGCAGGTGATGCCTGAAGGAGGCTGTGAGCCTGTGGGAAGCCCATGCTGGAGGCTCCTGGGAGGACCTCTAGAGAGAGGAGTCCATACTGGAGCAAGTTTGCAGGACTTGTGACCCCATGTTGGATGTGTTCCTGAAGAACCACAGCCCATGGGAATGACCCATCTTGTAGAAGATGTAGAAGTTGTGGAGGGCTGCCTGCTGTGGGAGTGTCCAGGTTTAGAGCAAATTTGGGGAAGAATCCCCCAGAGGAGCTCCAATGGGAAAAGCAGATCCAATCGGCCCCTCCCTCCAACTGGTCCGGGAGGGGAAAAATACCTCCTTGGAGAAAGGGGGAAAAAACCTGTTTATTAAACAATAAAACCAAAACAATGTCAAACAATGAGACCCCTTGCCACTCTAGAAAAGATGACAAGCTGAGAAAACCCCGGGTTGAAGCTCAGCTCACTCAGTCTCTGATCAGTCCCTCCGGTGCTGGAATTGTCGCAGGCCAGGCCCGGCCTGGTGGGCCACAGCTGCAGCTGCCGGTGCTCTCCTGGGTGTTCAGTCCAGAGCAGTTTCAAGAGGTCCAAAGAAAAAGGAAAAGAAAAACAGTCCAGGGAACTTCTCTGCCTCAGCTAGCTAAACTAACTAAAAGCAAAAGAAGAGCTCTGTCCCGCTGTCTGTTCATCCACAGACAACACAGTCCAGGAGCAGGAATGTGGAGGATTGAGTGCAGTGTCTGAAAACAAACCGCGCGCTTCTTCTCTCCCCCCCTTCACTCTCCGGAACACTCTTAAAGGTACAAAACTTATTATTATTCAACATAAACAGAATGAGACGATTGGGGATAAAAGCATCATATAGTCAACCCAGGACAGGGAGGGACTCCACCCCACCACCCCAGAGCGGGGAAAGAGCATGAGGAACCCTCCCCACCAGGAGGAAAAAGCAGCAGAGACTACATGTTGTGAGCTGAGCTGTGAACCCACTGGTGAGCCCATCAGCACTGGTGCCAGCACTGGTGCTAGGCTGCAGTAACGTTGGGCAGGCTGTTTTGCTTTTCATTATTATTTAGCAGTGTGGGGAAAAGGAAATAGTTGAACAAAAATTAAAATAAACTGCCTTTTCTGGTTATTTTTTCTCACTCTGTAGCTTGTCCTGCATGGGTCATCCTGGCAAGTAGTTTTAGTGATTGCTTGGAGCAAGTCCTTAAATTATTCCAGCACCAATGAATTTATTTCACTTGAAGACAGACGTGTTCGGGTCTAACTCAGCCGTCCTGAAGCTTCACCTGGTAGACAAAGAACAGAGGAAGATTTGTTATGAGTTGCATTTAAAGCCAGATTTTGTGATTCAGCTTGTTTCAGCTGAAAAACTTAATAATGGATGGAAACAGATCAGATCTTCCTGCTTTGGGTGTGGTTGCAAAGATGCCCACTTCTTTTGTGGGCTTCAGTGTATATGCATTACAGTTACACTAGGATTTCCAAGCTGCAGGAGCATACATCCATACTGCATTTATACACAATTTTGGAAGTCCTAATGAGTCCCCAGGGAGTATCTGCTACTGACTATGACCCTGCTGTGTTAAATGCTCAGATTCAAATAGATGTCTCAGCTCCAAAAATAGTAATTTCTTTCAATGTCAGAGCAGAGGTGATGAGTAGATAAAGACAAAGAGATCTAATCCTGTATTTTACATGCTTTGGTATTCCAAGCACTTGAATCTGTGCCACAGGACAGAAAATAAAAAGCAGCTGAAGAGAAAGGCAGATCTTAATTGAAATATTCTGGATCCCTACCCAAATGTAGAGGGCTGGGGCATTCAACTGTGAGACTCAGAAAAATCAGGAGTGGAGGATGGTCATCTTAAGGAATGCTTTGTAGCTTCTTCTGGCACTATCTGAGGAAAATTCTGATTGATTATTCCCTCAAGACATACATGCTCACCCTTCAGGAGTGTTTCCAGTCAAAGTGCTTGAAAAAAAGATTGCAAGAAAAAGACTTGAGTAGTGCAGAACCAAAATGAATTTTCTGTAATTCTATATTCTGTCCCTACTTTCACCACTTCAAATACATATAATGGCTTTCTTTCTCTGCCATCAGTGAATTTTGATCTACCATAAATTGTTTTATGGGCCAGGCAGGGTGCAGAATGAACTAGCTGTGACCTCCATAGACTACAGACAGCATTTCACTATTCACTGTTTTTAGCTGGAATTCTGCCTCTCCAGATGAGAATGCAGGCAGGTGCACCTGGGGTGATTGCATGCTTGTGTGAATATTAGTATTTTATTTAACCTGGGTTTACTCGAAGAAGATAATATTTTTTAGCCCTACTAACCCATGCATAGGCAAGTGATACAGGTTCTCAAGTGAAACCCTATAGATGGAAGAGATCTTTTATTGATGAATCCAACATCAGTCCTACTTCTGTGTTAACTGTGAAGTACAGGGTCATTAGTGCTTAATATGCCAGTCAGAATGTGGGGAATTTAAAAAGTCTGATAATGTGAGTCAGGAGAACATTGAAAGAACACTGACTGAGATGCTGCCTTTCTTTCTAAGCTCTGGAGCCCAGGCAATAGGTTATCATCTATATTCTGGAAATACCAAGAAACCACGTCTTAAAGAAACTTGTGGAGGATTGAATTTGCATGGGTACTAAATTATTTTAGTCTTAATGTAAAATAAATGCTATGTAAATTAATATTGCAGCTGCAATCCTATTAATAGGGGTAGGAGAAGAAAAGAGCCATATCTGGGTAGGAAGAACCACAGTATCTCTAGTAGCTAACTCCATCTTATTTTTAGTTGTGCAAAGCATTACAGATAATATTTAATATTTAATATTATTTCTAATATTTTCCATATGTATTTAATGCTTCCTTTTCTAAGGGCCCTTCCTCTGAATACTGGCTGGCAATTATTAACATCTGCTTAATTAGTGTTTTAGTGTAAAGTCTCTGAATCCCAATGCTTTCTGAACAGACAGGGAGCTGTAGCTGACATTCCAGCAGAGTGTTAAACTGAGGGGCAGGGAAGGGACAGCTTCAGAGGAGTTTGCTCAACAGCCCCCTCCTACAGCACAGGGGCATGAGGAGGCAGTGAGAGCAGGCTGGGCAACCCAGCCAGGGGCTGACACAGGATGCCACTGTCTGACTGCTGTCAGGTCCTGTGAAGGGAGGGGACAGCTGTTATCCTTTCTCTGTGCTTGCACTGTCAGTAAGCATCTGTCATACCAAGGTGAGGGTCACTCAAAATGCATTGCACTCTCCCCACATTTAATATTCTGCAGGTGCAGTCTACAATTAGGCATGAGATTGATTTGCCAGACAACAGTAGGAAGGAGCAGACAGCACCCCAGATTTTTCTGGCTTCAGACCAGATTGTTTTTATTCCTGTAAGGAATGAACATTAAAACTAATCCCAAATGCTCTAGAATTTAGGGATGTGGGTGTTGAATTTTGAATTGAAATTCTAGCTTTCTTCACTTTAGGGCATTTAGATTCAGCATATTAGAGCAAAAGAGGATGAACTGTCAGTTCTCATCCTTTAAATATTGCACCAAGTTGGTAGGGCATATTTGCAGCACTCACTGAAAACATGTACTTTCCCTTCTTTCAACTGACAAGGTACAGAAAAATGCAACACATTTAAGAAGAGACCTCATCTTTGACCAAACTAAATGTGTTAAGAAATATTAGGTCTGATTTTGTTTTGGTTTGTTGTTTTTTTCTCCCCTTCATTTCCAGATCACACAGGAACAGTGGAAAATGAGACTCCCAAAAGAGGCTCTGGTGTGCTTACCTGAACCCTCCCTTCACCTGAACGATGGTACATGCTGCTGTGTCAGACCCTGGCCCTCCTAAATTAGCAAACCGTGCTCCCATCTCTCAGCAAGCTGATTCCCTGGGGTCAGAACTGGGGAACAGCCCTGCCTCTGCCTTGCACCTGTCATGGAGCAAGAGTAGCTGCAGGCACCAACTCGTGGCATGGCCAGGATGCCTGGGTCTTACCTAGATTGCTGTTGGCTACTGCAGTAAATTGCCTCACTGTAGATGCAAGAGATTCCTGAATGAGCTCAAAATTGCTTGCTTCCTATGATTTCTGAAACCTGTGATAGTCAGAATAGAAGAAATCAAATTCTAGTAAAAGTTATGTGGCATCCAAGGTGAGGGAACACATGTTCCCTGGAACAAATGGCAATGATGAGAATACAGTGAACCTCAAACTATGAAAGGTTTCCTTTCATGGCTATCCAGTATGAGTGCTGAATCAGGAGATAATTTGAAAAGCAGCTCAGCACAATTGTACCACATTAAAATAAAAGTGGCTTGTTCTGAAAATATGTAAAAAAATACACAGGTAACAGTAGAGCTTCCATAAAACTATGAGGATACCCTTCACCTCTGGTCAACCTTATGTTCTGAAAAAGATACCCAGTAAAGTTACATTAAGGTTGTAAAGCTTACAGTGAAAAGTTGCAAAATGTCAGAATTAAGCTTTCTGTGTGTCTCTCTGCATTTCCATCTGTACAGCCGTGGGCTGTCCCCTTGTTGTGTATGAATTTTGGCAGTTTGACTGGGGATCATCCACAGTTTTTTCTGCAAGACTGTCTCATTCAGTGCCCTGGCTGAACAGCCCTCAGTGATTGAGTGGCTCCTCAATATTTTTGTTTTACCCTCATATTTCAGTGCATGCCCCACAGACATTTATTTTGTGCTACTCAGACCTTTTCATGTGACAGAATTATAAATGTCCTCAGAGAATTTTTCTGTGATGTTACTCATTGCAAATTTTATTTGTGCAGTATGTTGTGGTGAGGGGTGATATTAGCTAAATTTTTGTATTGAAGAAAGGTAAACAGATTAGGCTTGAAATCAGCCTTTAGCTTAGGCAGCTAATTTGAGGCATCAAAGACTATATATTGGGTAGAGTATTTAGTGCAGGATTTTTGGCAGACTGTCTTAATCACAAGACCACTCTTTTTCTTACAGAAATGCTATTTTCCTCAGCACAAGCCTTTCAACCTCTGTTACAGATGCATTGAGGAACCTTACATCAGAAACTTGAGCCATCCCAGAAAATGGTCCACCTTGTGAAGCTTTTATTCTGAGTGTCTGAGTCCACTGTTTGAGCAATGGAGAAACTGGAGGATGACAGTAGGTTGACATCTTTCACATGATCAGACAATACTAGAAGTAAAATATGAACATCACACAAAAGTCCAACCTTTGAATGGTTTTGGAAGCTGATCTTAAATCTAGCTGATCTTCAGTATCAGTCACTGAGGACAGAGCAGTGAGGGCTGCAGCTTCATAAGCAAAGTGATGCAGAGACCATCATTGCAGAGAGCATTGAGTGATGCCACAGAGCCTCCCCAGTCTCCCTGTTGGGAGCAGCTGGAGGGAAGCAGGTGCCATCAGGTGTTCAGCATAAAGCCTTGGTATGATCAGGAAGAAAACTAATGAAAAGTTGTTGTCCCTTGCTCATGCTCCTACATCTTTCTACATCCTCGTGTTATTTTCTAGTATAATTGTAGATGCCTCATGGCAGCTGTCACATTAGGCCTTCACCAGATAAGGAGATGGGAAACTCTTATGGCTTTAACTGGTTGAAGGGTTATATTTCTCCTAGCAACTTTTAACCTCAAAGCAGAGAGCTTCTTTAGATCCTGTCAGTATATGTTCCTTAAAAATGAAGATAATGCAAGTTTCTACCAAGTCAACACTTTTATTTAATCTGGGGTTTTTTTTTTGCCTTTACCCTCCCACAAGAACTGGGTTCCTCATCATAATACTTAAAGTCTTGGATCCTTTCCATAGATTTTTTCAGTACAGGTGCTCACTGCCCAAACTTGCTGTCCCCTATGGATTCAGTGTCTCTTCTTCCTTCCCAAGCACCACCCCACAGCACTGCTCTTGCACACTCAGAGCCTGGCTTCTTGATGAGTATTTCTGCTTGATTTTCATCTCCTTCCATGAGCAATGCAAAGCAGGAGGCGAGTGTAACTCAGCATCTCTGCTCGCTGTGTCAATGGTGGTGATTCCTGCAGCAGTCAACAGAGAGCAGAAGACAGTTGATGTGCTTAATTTCATTGCCTGTTCTTAAATAATGAAATAATCTGCTAAAAAATTATGTTTATCTACCAATGTGCTGGCTAAGTTACACAGTTCCTTCTACTTATTTCTGTATCTCTAACATCCAGCTCATCTAAAGTTAGATACCTGTTAAAGACAGGAACAATTGACAAGCTCTTGAAACATACCCTTGTTCCCACCAAGCAATTCACAATCCTCTGCCAACACAGCTAATAAAATTAAGGCTGTGAATAAAGAGATATATCAAAATTCAAGGAGCCAACTGTGCACCTGGACCTCTCTAAATAAAGGCCAGTGTATTTATGACAACCTCATGAAATTTCTAATATTCAGAGCATTCACACTGCAAGAGGACTGTTCTGTTTCTCATGAATCAATCAAAAGGCAGACCAAATTGGCAAACAGAATTATTGAGGTGAGCTAAGATGCTGCCAAATGTTCATCTAAATGAGAGTGTCATTTATAAATTAAAAATGTGGAGCTTTCCTGCAAGCATTACATTCTTTGAATCTGCCCTTACATCTTTTTTGGAATGGTCTCTGCCTTTCAAACAAACAAACAAAGTCCAACCAAAACAAACAAAAAGGAAAATATTTGGGAGAGTGAAAATATAAAGAAAAATAGCTAGTTAGGTAAAGGAGTTTACAATCTAATAACTGTTATGATTTTGAAATGTTTAATTCACAATTTTTCTCTATTAAAAAAGGTTGAAAATATTTAAACTAAAAGACTGCATCAAAAAATATAACAGTTTTGGAGGATCAAGACATTGATCCATTTTGTGCCATATCCATATCTCAGCCCAGGTGTTATTCTGCAGAGGAATGTATTCAAATCACTGGAAGTAACAATTGCAGAGTCATCAGGGATCTTTTCCCCCCAAATCTCCTCACAGTTATTAGATTATTTGTGGAGGTTTTCTTTTTGTGACTGCTTATCTTTCTTAATATCCTGATAAACTCCCAGCTACAATGACAACTAGTGGAAATGTAAATGTCATACATTAAAAATAAACAAGAATCAGGAACTTAAATTTTCCTTTTCCTTTCCTTACTTCCTTTCAACCTTGGCTTTTGATTTTAACTGGATAGTTAAGCTATGTTAGCTCCTTGTGGTTCATTCCATTAATAAAGCCAAAGAAAATAACTTACAGGTAAAACCATGGTGAAAATGTTAAGCTAGAAATGTTCCTTATCACATGTTTTGATTTTTTACATGGTGCAAATCAGATCATCTGAACCCATAGTCCCTATGAAGGAATTTTTTGGAGTAGAATTGTCAATATTAAGAGATAGGAGTTTGTTTTAGAGACTAAAGGTTATTATGCTCTCCCCATCATCAGGTTTCATTTTAGTTTAAATTTTCAGCCAATCAATCTTGGCTTGGTCTTTTGTTTTTTTCCAGTTTAAATATTTCAAGAACATTTTGAGCAAGTGAATTTTCTTTTGATTATTTAATTAAAAACAGTTTTGGACACCTTCTATAACTCTTTTTATTCTGACATCTGCTCTAAAGCCGAATAATAAAAAAGGTCATTCTACTGCTGGCACAGCAGACATTAGGCAAAATCCTTTAAGTAAGAAATCCAGGATTTTAAGACAGCCAATGATGTAGTGGGATAGAAACATATAGCCCGTAACACTGCTCCAGGATGTGTACACAAGGATCTGTTCCTCACTGGACACCAGGATGAAAAATCTGAGAATAAAAAGAAATGCAAATGCAATTGACAACATCCAGGAGGGCAAAACAGCCTGGAGAGGCTAAGCATGAGATCTGCCACGTATCTTCAGTGATACTGCAGAGCATTCCCCAGAGCGACAGATGGTAGGAAATTCTGCAGTCATATCTGGTTAACCTGAGCCCATTTATAAAATCAGTATTACATATCCTTTTAAACTGGTTGTCACCTTTCAGTGTTTATCATCTTTGAAAGAGTATGCTCAGATAAATTGAGAAATCAGACTTTATCTGTTTCTTTCCCAGGAAAAGAATATATTTCAAATGTCCATTTAGTCCCACTCCACAGGCATCATGATTTCTTTTTTTCATTACCAGAAGATGTAAATGAGAAAAGGGAAATTTTGGAATATGTATTTAAAATTATTCTAAATTTAATTTTTTTTAAAAGATTTTTTCTTCACTAAGTTTCAATTTTGTATAATTTAAGAGGATAAACCCCAAATATTTTTCAAGGGAGAATAATTTCATAACTGAAATGGCAGGATGAATAACAGATGCTTCCAGCTTATGAATTTTAGGAAGAGTCCTTCTGGCCAGGTGCCTGGCCCTCCTCTGCTCCTTATTTTCTTTTGTTGTGTCTTACTGTCCTAGAAACTCTGTATCAGGAATGCTGAAATCACATATCGTGTCATTTTACCCTTTTTAGTAGATAGTGGCATTGTTTCTTGATGCAGCAGGAGAAAGGCTTCCCAGACTATTTTTCAAGTTAGCTGAGTGTCCCAGATCTGAAGGTGAGGATCTACCCTCCTCACAATAATCCTTAAATCAGCCTGAGATTTTTGGGGATGAGGACTCACTTGTGTGGTTCAGAAAAGACAGCTTTTACCTGTTTTTGATACCTGAATTGCAATGGTTGGAGAGTTTTCCTGTGCCCTGTGAATCATAGCTGTATATGCAGAAAACTGAATCAGCACTGTGACCTTACTCACTAGTCATAAGTACTGCATGGATATAATGATTCATCTCATGTTTGCAGGGCAGACTATTAAAAAAGTAAAATCCAATTGAAATATGATTCACATAACAGAATTTGATTAAGAGAACTCTGATCCCAAGACCTGTGTTTCCCTCAGAGGAGGGTGATCCAGCTGGTTACATCAGTTATTTTAGTCCTAGACCTGCAAAAGGCCTCCAGTGTCAGTCATAGCACTGTGAGTGGCAATACCTCAGAATTTCCAAAATGTGCCATGTGGTGGTCTGAGCAGTCCTGGATGGGGTAAGCAGGGGTTTGTGCTTGCTCAAACAGTATTTCTTTGTGTTGAGAAGTCTTAATATGATAATATTCTGAGAGAGCCCTGGAAGCAGAAAGCAACCTGATCTCTCTCTGCCACCACCTGAAAGTCTTGACCTTTATAGCAGCAACACCTGTGTGATGTGAAGGAACCAGCTTGAACAGGAGGGGAAAACAGTTGTGCCTGCAGTGACAGCCTGGACAGCAGAGAAGTTTTCTGGCAAAGTGGCAATGGGCTCCCTCATCCCCATGGTTGATGGATGAGTGCTGTGACTGAGTCATTGCTTTGCCCTCCCCACCCAAACATCCAAGTGTTGTCAGCCTCCCCATGTGCTTGGAGCCATATCTGGGCAGGATGAAGGGAAGGCCACAAACTCTGCAGCTCTGAGGGAGTTTGTGTCACCATCTTGGTAAGAATTGAAGAACTTAATTTAAAAATCAGGTGTCTACATATTATCAGGCATTGACAGAGTCAGACAGCAGCTGAGCAGAGGTTTCAGGGATCTATATTTGGACTGCAGTCCAGAGAGGCAGTTTGGTAGAATATCAGCATGACAAATGTGACAGGCTTGTAAAAATCTTCACCTTCTCTTCAGAAAGATAGTTAACAGGGTTTGTAATTAAGGGGACTGCAGATGTGAGATCCATTCCATGCCTTTGGCCATCTCACTCTCATGTTGGCCCCAGAGGAGAATCCAGGTGCTCTGTGCTTCACCATTTTTTCTTCAGATGCCATCCTTTCCTTGACAATGCCAGAAAAGCTCTTCCCCCTTCCTATTTCCCTCCCTGAGCCAACAGGCACTTTAAATATACAAGTACAGCTGAAACTTTCATTTAGATTCCTGAAGACTGGCACCACAGTTATTATATTCCCAGACTGACAGTTCCTGCTGATTGGTGCCACTCAATTCAGAAAGCAATATC
This sequence comes from Ammospiza nelsoni, assembly GCF_027579445.1. Classification (NCBI taxonomy): domain Eukaryota; kingdom Metazoa; phylum Chordata; class Aves; order Passeriformes; family Passerellidae; genus Ammospiza; species Ammospiza nelsoni. The sequence goes on along the minus strand of NC_080637.1, from coordinate 26,310,320 downwards.
ACTTTGATGTATCAACCTGGCAACTGCCTGCAGGAAGCTATTCTAGTCCTTCTCTCTGAATTTCACTCTAAGAAATATACTCCTTTCAACTGGATTTTTAAGGGGAAAAAAGGCAGAACGTTTAAGAGAGGGGATGGGAAGCTCAGTATGCTCCCCATAGCCTTAAACAAGAGCACCTTTTTTTCTTATTGAGGAGGTAGTAACTCTACAGGAGACAAAGACTGCAGGAAGACCCTTTACTCCAGCATTTTACACATTTGAAAGATCCATGTCTTATTCATAGAAAAAGGAAAGGGTCTTTAAAAATTTAGCAGTGACCTATATGTCCTTTATGAAGAATATGACATGTTGGTGTTTCAAGAATATGTTGTTTGATGTTTCAGTTCAGGCTTTGTTGGGGAGCTCAAAGGTCAAGTAGTCGAGATGTTAACAGAGCAAACACAGCTGGTAGAGTTGTGCTCAGTAGAACTGAAGCTGGGAGGATTAGGAGAGAATTCCCTGGGACACTGACAGTTCTCAGATGCAGCCAAGTTAGGGGACAGTCCACTTACCCAGTGTAGGAATTGGTGAAAAGTAAAGACAAAAGGATAATGTGCAACAGTTTATCTCAAAGGGGGAAAATAACACAATAGGAATACAAAATAGCAGTCAAATTTATTTTATATAAACTGTGTAGAAGGAAGGAAATCTGAAGTTGCAGAACCAGAATAGATTTAGATCAAAGTCTCTCTATATTCCTATATATATTACTACTGATGACCTGGTAAAAAACTAATCATGTTCTCTTGCTCCTGCTTCCAAAGTGGAAAATCTCCTATTTTCTTTTGAAAAATGGCATTGAACAACCTTAGTCATGACCAGATCTTCCTGGACTTATTTTTAACATGGTGGTCTCAGGACAGAAATTTTCTCTCTGTCCCATGGTATAAGAAATCGCTGAACCTGAGTTCCCTATGCCTCATAGGCAGAAGGACCTGGCCTGACTGAGTACTCTGACATGCACACAAAGACAGTCTTGAGGATCCATCCCTTAGGTCTTCTGCAGTTCCTTCTCTTATTTCTTTTAATGCTTAAAAGTTTCCCTTCCATTCCTGGGGAAGAATTGCCTGGCTAGTACTTATTTCTAATAGTATTTTTCCTGTTCCTAAGTAACTTCTTTTCATAGAAGTGGTTTATTCTCACAATCGTGATGTGAGCCAGAGCCCGTGGTTCAACCTGAAAGCTCTGGGAGCAGACTTAGGTCTGTGCTGTGAAGTGTTTTGCTAAAATTGCTGATAGCAAGAGCCCAAGGAATTTCCAGAAATGCAGGTGTCTGTTTATGATTTCTTTATCTTCTCTGAATGTGATTGCAGTCCCTTTAGCTATTGTGTGTATCATCCTTCCATTTGGAGTTATTTTCTTAAGTGTATCTGGAGGGCAGGGGAAGGCTCTTAGTGAAGCAATATTGCACGCCTCACTAATGCTGTACGAGAATATTCATTCAATGGTTTATGTAAGAAGAGAGCAGATGTTCTTGACATGTCAGAAATGTAAGGACACTTTATCTTGGTTAACTGCTTCTATCAATTCTGCAGAACTGTACACGTCTCCAAAGAAAGAAAGTATTTAGAAGTAGTAGAGAACTTCTGAACTCTCAAAGGTGCTGCTGCTGCTGCAGATGGAGGTCACATCACCTCTGTGCACTTCATTTTTAAAACAATTTTAGATGGAGCAGGTGGCATAACCTAATATATTAAATCCTATTAATTAAATGTCTAGTTAGAAATATCCATTTTTAAAAGATGGCTGAATAGGTACTAGTTACAGTTATTTAAAGGTCAGTTATTCAGCAGCTTTCTCCAGAGATTTGAACTGATTTCCTTGTAATAACAATGCCACAATTTATTTATCTCCTGCTATCACCTTTTGCTAGGATGTAACATTTCACATTTTTTCTCTCTGTGTGACTAGAGAGAAAAGAGCATAGAGCTAGAAGAGCAATTAGGTCTCCTGCTTCAGCACACCTATGAAAGGAGATGCCTTGATGTCAAAGAAGCTTTTTAATCTTACTTTCAAAACTTTTACCTGCATGAAACTATTTCTGAATTACTTAATTGCCAAGAAGTTAGAGTATAAGACAGCTCTCTGCATCTTCACACTCTCATATTTACACCTGTGTAAGTGAGAAAAATAAGGAAAATGCTGCATTGCCATGGACAATTAAAGCAGCTGCATATAATAATAAATAATATTAATATTGAATGTTTGATGTATTGATTTTTGATATTTGTGCTGGAGCTGGAAGAGCATGCAAAACATTTCTCCGCAATTAGCAGGTAAATTGATTACTGAGCTACCATCTAAGCAGAGCACTGGTGAGTCAGTGGCTGGTTAGGCTGCAGGTGACATCGTGCACAGACACTGAGGAGCAGAGCTGGTTCCTTGCCTTCCACTCCCCCTGTGCTGGTTTTGCATTAATTGATCTTTGATGAGGTCACACCCCCCTTTGATGAAGTCACACCCCGCAACCACACAACCACACAACCAAACATCTGGGCCCACACGGGGAAATGCATCTCAACCCCCTCCTTATGAACCACTGAAAGGAATATTGCAATGAAGATACTGCCTCCTTCCTAAGCATCCAGTCAACTAAATTTGCATTTAAAATAATGCTCATTCAGAAGAGCAGAAAAATCCCTCCTACCATAGGACAACATTTTGGATGGCATCAAGAATAATTTCTGTAGTGAGCTGGGGGTCGGCCTCTTTCTCCAGGCGACAACGGATAGAACAAGAGGACACAGTCTCAAGTTGCGTCAAGCTAGATGTAAGTTAGAAGTAAGAAGGAAATACTTCACAGAAAGAGTGGTCAGAAACTGGAATCATTTACCCAGTGAGGTGGTAGAGGCATCATCCCTTGAAGAATTTAAAAAAAGACTGGATGTGGCACTTGCTGCCATGATCTAGCTGAACAGTTAGAACATCGGCTGGACTAGATGATCTTATAGGTCTCTTCCAGTCTTGAAAATTCTGTGATTCTGTGATTCTGTAATTTAAAGAATCTTTTGTGCGAGGAAGAGAAATTTTGGGACTATTCTCATAACTGGATTATCTTTCTTACTTAAAAAACAAAAAGTGTTCCTAATGAAAACAAAAGGATGACAAGGGAAAAAGTTTCTGGAAAATGTATCTATTTCTGGAGCTGACTCCCTCTTATGCCCCCTTTGTTGCAGAAATACAGCACCTGGTCAGATGGGCTGCTCATACAGCTCCCAGGTCCTTCTTGTCTGGCTGTTGAAGGCATTTATCTCAACAGGCCAGTCATGGGTCACAGCAAAGTGGTGAGACTTGCAAACTACAGGCTTGTTTTGGCATAAAATGAAGAGGAAAATTTTATTTTTAATGGAAAAAAACTGAAGATGGATATGATCCATTAGGTGTGATAAGGAACCATGTATTTCTCTCTGAAGTACTCATGGAGATTTCACAGGAGACTAAGGTGAGGAGGCTGCCAATCTCTTTCCCTCCAGCTAGTTATTACTGAGATGTCTCCCAAATATGAGTAAGCTTCATGGAGTTCACAGTGGTATTGAAGATGATGAGAAATCCATGAAGGTTTAACTGGAGCTCAGTATCCCACGCACACCTGCCTTTTCCATTAATGACCTTTCCACTCAAAAGGGTTGACATTTCGTTTGATATTTTTAACTAATAAAAATATATATCAATAAAGACTATCCTTTCCTTCAGTTCCCCCTTAGCACATTCAGTGGAAAAAATATCAACATATTGAGCCTAATAGGGAGTTTTCTTTGAGAGTAAAAGGCTATGGCATCCCAAGGAATTCTCAGAAAATGTGAAACACTTCACAATATGAATCAACAATCTGATTTATAGGTGTGCAATATGAGCCATATATGCATCCAAGATGTCATTGCAGATCTCAGTGAAAGAGGAGAACAATGAACACAAGAGAATGTGGAGAGGGATAGCTGCAGAACTAAATCCAAGCCTTTTGTAAGTGGACATTCAGCATTTTGTAAGTGGAAGAACTGATTTCAAAAAAAATATATAATTCTACTGAGAAGGACAAAATGGATATGAGATTTTGACAGACTGGTTTTGTACAACCCAGGATGCAGTCACTTGTGAATTGTCTTCAACGCTGACTCAGAGGAGCTGGTACCACAAGACCTGCTGAATAAATACTCCTCCTGTGTTTCTCCCACAGCAACAAAGAGAGATGACAGGGTTACTAAGAATGTGTCAGACCACTGAATTCTCTGTAAGTACTCTCAGGACAGCCAATTTATAAATTCTCAACATTTTTCTGGCCTACAGTTTTATATCTAGGGTACCTTCATAGATTCCACTCACAGCTATTTGAAAACTTCATTGTTAATGAGAAATATTGTTTTAGTTTTGTATTTTTTTGCATTTGTAGAAAGGCTGCACAGTTGGCAAGGTTTTCTCAGTATGCTGTTGTTTTCCTAGAGCTACTTTGCACATTTTCAAATGAAGTATTTCTTCATAATAAGATATGTCAAACTTCATTTTGCAGTGAATCAAAGAGATTGTGCCTGGGGAGAACTTTAGAAACTGAAGCGTGCCTAGAATTAAAACCTGAGGTTAGGCAGTTTGTCCTAAATCTCAGATTAAATGGCAAAGATTCCCAGCAGATGATAAAGGACATGCTCTGTAGAAAATACTCTTGGTTAATTAATAACATTTTATTACTGATTTGCTTTGCTACATTTCAGTGTTCCTACTTGACAAAGTTCTGTTGACACACTGCACACATGCTTATGTTTACTTGAGAATATGAGCACTACCTGAGCCCAAAATCTGGTCTCATTTCTTACACTTAAGAGCCTCAGGACCTGATAGATATACCCTTGAAAGCTTCACACAAGTTCCCCCAGATGCTAGGGGCAGTGGTGTTAGTGCTCAGAAGTGCCAGTCTGCCTCTGAGCCGTAAGAGGCAGCATCCTTCAAAGCTGAGGGACTCAGGGAGGCAGAGAACAGTACATAAATCTAAATATTGCAAAATGCTAAACACTCAATAACTGCTCCACTAAAGTACTTAAAATTAGTGAAATACTTACAACCAGTTCCTTCTTTAAAATGGACCCATGAAAACAAACTTGTCTGGAGTCAAAGGCTTTGTGCTCTGGAAACCTGGGTTTATGCCTCCTCCTGTGTCACAGGATTCAAAGCTGGATTGTTTTCATTAATTCTAGCAAAATTCTGCAAAATGAATTTTTCTGAAGTGGAGTCAGCCATAAATGAATTTTTCTGAAGTGGAGTCAGCTTATCTGTTTATCTCTTTTCAGCAGCATATTGGAAAGAAAAGGAAAGAATACAAGTAACACATCCAGGATGTTATGAACCATTGACCTATATTTGAAAAAAAAAACCCCAACAAACAAACACACAAACAGAAAAAAAAAATCAAGTTTATGCAATGGCTTATTTTTCAAGTACTCAGATTAAAAATTAAAATTTAGGAAAAATGACCTACATTTGCCTTATGAAGATTGTCCCCATCAGATGTTCCAAGATTGATACTGATAAATAAAGACATTCAAAATCAACACTCACTTTGAAAAATTTGACTGCCCTAGATATAGAACAATTTCAAATTTTGTTTCTGTGTCTATAGCTGTGTGTACATAAATATGTACATATATTTATATGTTCTGGTTTCATGTTAGTGAAAGAACTTTTGTCAGGAACTTTATGGATGATTTTGAATGCATATTCAACACCAATTTCTCCACAGAAATTATGAAAATATAATCACATTAAGGGAAAAAATATGCAACATTTTACCATAAATGTAAAAATTGTGATGTCACAGGGAAAGGAAGCCTCATTACTGAAATTTCAGTCTGTTAGAGATGAAAGCCAGATGTCTGTAATAATTTGCTGTTTTAAAGGCCTGAATAAGAAGGAAGCTTCCATCCACTGTATTTTATCACTCAAAACAACTTTAGAACATATTTTCTATTATCATGATTACCCAATCACACTTTCAAAGTGTGTTCCCTTCCCATCTCTTCCTATCTAATACTACTAAAAATGCACTGTATTGAAACATTTGAATCTTTGCTTTTACATCTGTCTTCTGCACTAGAATCCATCAATCTTAGGGTACTTCAAAAATAGCAGACAGAAAAATCTAGTAAGTTGCACCCAAGAAAAGGTGAGCTCCCTACCTCTTTGTTTTGCAGTAAGATAATTCCTTTTTTCATATTGACAGAAAACATTTCTTTGTAGCAAAGATGTCGCTCACCTCAGCTTTTCCTCTGTGTTTCATCCCAGGTCAGTCAGCATTCATTATATTTCTGTGCACAGCACCAGATGGTTTAAAATAAAACAAATTTTGCAATTATTTTGATTATTTTGATGCTGTTACATGGTTTTATAAAATATTTTTTTAATATTGTAAATATTAGGATAATGAAATGTGGTGGGAGGGAGATGGTTTATGCAGAGAAAAAAAATCCATAAAGAAATGTTTTCTTAGAAAAGCACTACTGTATTAAAGTGCCATTGCACTTAACCTTAAACACTAACCTCGTAGTGCAATAAAAATTATCAAATGCCATAGCAAAATGTACCTGACCAAATATGTTAAAATATTTCAAATACAAAGGAGGTCTGTAATCTGTTTGTTTTGTTAAACTTGGAGCACAGAATAAAAAAATATCCACTTCTGCATTCTCCTGCTTGCTTTTTTCATTTCTTTACAAAGGGAGCATCAGTGCATATGAACAGAACAGTTCCACTCAGTAGGGCACATAGCTCAGAGCATTCTGTCCCATTTTCAGTGACCTGGAAAGCACCAAGGCTGTTGTGCTGGAAAAATGGGGAAAAAATGAAAAAAGAAATTTAAAAAAAAGATAATAAGGGAAAAAAAGAGAGAGAGAAAAAAACCCAACTTACCAGTCTAGCCACATACAAATAGTACTTTCATCATCAACATAAATTTGAAACCTATCAGTTTCCTTGGAGAAAGTGATTATCAAGGAAAGGGAAGCATGGTGCTCCGTCTCACCATGGTGTCATTTGGGAAATGTTGAGAAACAACAATGACAATGAATTTGAAAAGCAACATCTGTTTTACTGTCATAACAAAATAGTAATAAATAAAAGACAAAAAAGCCAGACACTGGAGAAAACAAGGGGACAAAGCTTCTCATAGGAGAACCCTTATCACGTAGGACACCACTGACTGAAGCACTGTTTTACTTCATGTTATTTTTCTTGAGGTGTCTTACACAACATAATGAGACATTATTCTGATTATATAAAATCAATTGGAATAAATTCCAGAATTATCAGGCAGTGATGATAATTCCACACATCCACATTGAAATATAGACAATAGGGCTTTATTCCACTGCTGTATACTTAACCTTTTCCATAGTCACCCTGTCACTAAAGGCTACATGTTGCTTCTTCCTCTTTTATCCTGTAGAATGACCATGTCACTCACGTGGCAAGAATTCGGTCCTCAGGGCAAGATGCAGGAATGAAGGGGCATCAGTTGGGGACATTCATGGGATAAACAAAGAGAATTTGAGCAGCAGCAAAGTTGGGTAAGGTAGACAACAACCCAGGGAAAGATCACTGATCAGGCATTGCATGGATGTGATAAAAGCTTTGCTGACACCAGTAGTATTTCCCATAGAGTTTTCTGAGGCACAGAAGGTCACAGACACAATTTAATGGAGCTCTCACAGTGGCTAGGGGACCAGTGAATGCCTCCTGAGGAACTAGAAGCTGTGCAAAAGTGATTAACTGAATAGAAGAGGAAGAGATTTTTCTATACTAAAAGGTCCCTCTGACTAAGGGTCATGATGATTATTTCTTACTGTCTGGTTTTAATGAGTTGGTGGCCAACGGAAAATTCTCAAGTGCTGACAGCACTTGACTCATGTTGTTCTGTAGTGGAACATGTGCAAATGAAGAGGTAAGTTTCCAAAAAGGTGAGACTTGCATTTTTGGTCAAACTTTGCAAAATTTACATCTGCAATTCAATTACCTATAGAAATTTGAATACTGCTACTTCTAACTTCCAGGTGGCTAAAAGGTTAAATCATTTACATGGAAAAAGAGGTGAAAACTGAGCACATATTCCAAAACATATATCACATTTTTCCTTGTAAAATGGGAAAGGAGGTCTTGGTCTGTCTAAAACCATCGAGTGGTGACTGACACCTTCACTGGAAGCTATTATTGATATAAATCCAGATATTTGTAGGAATACTTTTCAATTTTGTTTCATATTACAGTCAATGCTTAGGAATTATGGTGCATCATGGTTGACACTGGGTTTCTGTACCTTCCATCTCAGGTCTACTCATACATAGCTGAGAACTGGCCACTCTTGCTAAAATTATTGAGGTCAGAAGTAAGTGGAAAAAGAACAGTATGGTAGAAGCATCAGAAGAAATCAGTACAATGCAATAGAGTTTAGAAGGAATACGGTATTTTCTTAAATGTAAACTTCCAATTGATCATGCTTTTCATTAAGACTGATGAGATATATATATATATATATCTATATACCTTTCTTAAAAAAAAAAAAAGTCAGTTTGGTTGACAGACAAGAAATACTATGTTCACTGAAGTGTGCTGTACCTGGCCACTACTATCTCTCATTTGCTGTTAGGCTGGTTTTTGGACCAAACAGTGACAGAGAAACCCTTTGACCTGCTGCTCTTACAGAGAGCAATGGCTCTTGTTTTAGCTACCTGCAGCTACTTTTTAGCTATACTGAGAATCACACAGGGTATTCTCTGGCACAAGTGAGCACCCTGATGATGCCTCAGGGCTGTTACAGAAAGTTGTGTGAAGAATTTTCTGAGCTTGAAAATGAATTTTGAGGAGAGACTTTCTGCACATGTTTATAAGGACTAGGGATGCTTTCAGAGGGATCCTTCATGCAAGCTGTCCAGACTGAGTTGGCAGAGGGAGAGACAAATGAGGGTGGTTGTAAAGATGAATGTCCTTTGGAGAATGTTTTCCTGTCACGCCAACTGTGCAACTCCTAACATAGTCCAGCATTGCTTCATGAGCAAGGCAGAATAAGTTGTGGAGCAGTTCATCCTCAAGGATCCTGCCAATGATGATCTAGAAAACCACAGAATACTGTGAAATTTGCTGTGAATGAGTAAATAGGTCTTTAAAATGTACGTGTTATTAACACTGTGAACAGTCAGAAAAGACAGTGCTGTGAATAAATATCTGAATTCATCTAAACATCTCATGGCACTTCAGTAAGTTCATTACTGTTCAAATTGTTCTGAACTATATCTTATAGTCATCTCAATAGGTGTGTAAATTTTAACTCAGAAGAATTTATCTTGAAAAGGGCACCACAAATTTCGACCATCTCTGTGTCCTTTTCTTCTTCCATGCTTTCCTTTCCTTATTTTTCTTCTTTTATTCCCTTTTTTTCAACTTTTATTCTTTCTTCAGTTGTTCTCATCTTTCTTTCTCCCTGTCTGTTTTTTACAAGATGTTGAAACAAAATATGTGCTAATGAGTACTCCCCAGTACATTTAAAATTTACTGAAGGAGGAGCAGAAAAAGAGTGGGCTGAGGAGAAGAAAGAGCGTATCTCAGTTTTGCTTCCAGGATGAGCTCATTTCAATAATCAGCTGCAGTAGTCATGTGTCATTTGTTGTGGAGAGAAGGAAAAAAGCGAGAAATGCAGACAGATTTTATTTTTTCATAAAGTAATGTTGAAATTCTACAGAACCTCTCAGACTTCCAGCAGAGCTTCTTGGTCACTGTGATATTTTCCAAAGCACAGTCATTGTCTGTACCTGAAGATTCATTTCTAAATTAAGATAGAGAGCAGAGGCACGTTTCTTTTCATGAATGAAGCTGGGAGCAGAGCAATAGCAGCCATATTCACTAAATGCGGCTCTGCTGTTTTGACTCCCCCAAAATTCACAAGACAATGCAAATAAGTCAGTCCCTTGTATCTGGGGACAAAGCTCCGTAAGGATGAGGCTCTGCTGCAGCCAGTGCTGGAAGAGGAAGGAGCTGAGGAGAGAACCCTGGTGTACAGCGGCTTCCTGAAGTGCTTGTGCATGCCATGGGGCTCACTGATGTTGTGCCAGCAGAGCAGGATTTTTGGGTGACACAGCAGGAGCTGCCCTTGGAGGCCATGGCAGAGGAGGCAGAGGCACTGCAGGCCTTGTGCAGGAAGGCTCCTGCTCTGGTGGACAAGGGAGGACAACTGCTCTCTTACCATGGAAGGGAGACAGGAACAGGGATGCTGTGAAAACTGTGGCTACCCTTGTTTATTCTTCAGTCCTCATCTCCTAAATGAGATAATGCCTCTCTGGAGCTTCTGAGGAGGAAGTTGTTACTCATTAATATCTGCTCAGACACTAGAATAGCGGAGGCCATATAGCTAAATATAGCTCCAACTCCTAATGTGAGGATGTCTTCATGTGAATGAGGGAGGATGTTGAACTTCACCCCTTCCTCTCCGTTGTAGTTTCCCTTCTGCATGAAAATTTCCCTTGAGAGTCCTTTCATCCTTCTTTTTTTCTCGTGGTGTAAAATGACCTTCTATTTCTCTGAGCGCCAAGATGCCAGCTGCTTCCCAGAGAAAGCGGCAGCCCTTTTCTAAAAGCTCAAATCAAGCTATTATTGACAAGGAGTGTTCCTTCTTCTGTGGATTACTGGTTGAAATGTTTTGGTGACTTCTCAACTGAAAGGAAAACTGAATATAAGTGTCAAAATAAGACTCACCAGATCCCAGTCCTTATTTTCTCAGCCTCCTGGGAACCTTGCTGGCAGGCTACAGAGGCTCCAAGGCAGAGCCCAGGCATGTGGGACAGCCCTGTTGCACTGACAGCAGTCACTGGCTGCCAGATGAAGATCCAGATTTGGCAAGATGTGGAGATTCCGGATACATTTAACTGACATTCATCCTGAGTCAGCCCTGTTCCTGATCACAGGTGGATATCTTTGCTCTGTAGCACCTGTGGAGCAGGATTCCCAGCACTCTGGCATGAATTTGACAAGTTTTGGATAGGAACCTTCTTGATGGTCCAAGTTCCTTCAAATTACTGCCTGTATTTTGGCTGTAGCTTGCTGAAGTAGAATCCTCTCCACAAAATATTTTGGTCTTAACAAGAGCCTTAGCCTAAGAAGTGTCTGTCACTGAAACTGAGCTACAGAATTCTGCTGTCTGAGCAGGATGGGATTCTTGGTAGCTCCCCATTTTCCTCCTATGAAGAACCAGAGAGAGGGTGTGCCACAGTGTGGGAAGGGATTTAACTTCCTCTCACTCTTCCACAGTAGGATAATTTCCAGTCTTGCACATATAAGGATCTGGATCTGCTTTTAAGGTTACATATTTAGATTAATAATCACTATATAATACATGACCTCTGAGTAATTTTTTGTTGTTGTTGTTACAGTTTTCTTGAACTTGTGACCTGGTTCACAAAGATTGAATCATAAAGCACAGATCCTTAGACAGGTGCTGCGCAGGACACAAATCTCAACACAGTGACTGTTATTTAACCATAATTTTAATATTTCTGTTTTCACAGCTTCTAACAGCATGTTTTCTACTTGGAGTCTGTTTCCTACCCTGAGAGATCAAATGAATAATTGCCAAAAGTGTAGTTTTGTGAAGAGTTCCTTTTTCAAAGCTGTTGCTACTTGTTTTGCAGAGGAACAGAGGGAAACAACAGGGTCAATCCAACGTTGTCTTGAATTTTGTACTGAGAACCAGTAATATGCATTGAAGTACTTTTCTTCAGAAAGCTGTGTTCTATTGCTTTTTGGGGTTGAGTTATATGGTTTTTGCATTTATTTGTTAATAATTGACTCTGTCTATGAATAATTCTAGAGGTTGTTAAGAGTATTTCCATCAGGGTACAGCAGGTTATTGAGAGTGTAGCAAATACTTGAATCACTGAAATGAGTACAGTAACATCATTGATACATTCCATATAGACCTGAAAATACCTTTCATAATAACTTCTCTCTCTTTCACTTTCTGTAAGAAAAACTGACCAAGTTTTCTTGCTTCTGCGCTGTCTGGGAGAATGATTACATCATTTTTGCTAATGTAGTCATTTTTTTAGAATAAGCTTTGACAAGTAGGTGGTATAAGGAAAATATGAAAAATATTGCCTCAGCCACAGCTTTGATATTTTTTCATGCAATACTTTGAGATGCTTTCAGAGAATTTTAGTTATCTACCCTACTTCATGAACAGCTAAAGGATCTCAAAAGTAGCCTCTTCTTATTTAAGAAGTTGGTCAAGATTTCTATATTATTACCTAAAGGAATTGGCAAATCAGTAATTTTCTCCTATCTTCTCTACTACACTGCAAAATAGATAAATTGAGAAATCTTGGACACTTACCATGTTTTAACACAAATCCATGTGCATATCACTGTAGTTAAGTCTTTTCAGGGAAGAATGAATGAAAATTCTAAGCAAACTGAAATTGAAAACACTTGGACAATTGATGCTTTCTGATTATCCTAACATCAAAAAAAAGACCCACTTTGATTTTTCTCGGCATCTGTTAATGAATTGGAGCTCTATACCTTCCATGGAAACAATTCTTCCATCCAGTCAGATATGCCCTAACTCCTAACATCCATAAAGTTGGTCAATACTTCCAGCAAAATATCCAGCTTCTTGACTAACTCCTAATGTTTCTTTCTTCCTTTTTTTTTTTTTTTTTTTCTTTTCACTAGGTCTTTTATAATCTTGACTAGATTCTTCTCCCAGCTTATTTCCTGAAGACTTTTTTGCATTCAGGAAAAAGAGCCGTTTCAGTAGCTGAGAATAGGAAATATATTTGACTGTCAGAAGCACATAGCTGGCAGCTGAGTGAAGCATATGTCACCTTCTCTTTTGACTGATTCACAGTAGATTTTGAAGAGCACTACAAGTACTGGGTCTCTGAGACTATGGAAAGAAGGAACAGTTCCACATCACCTTCTTTTCTATTTCTCCATTGGCTTCCCTGTCTTTATTGAGTTGAACACCAGCATCCTGTCTTCACTATTAGTATTCACTGAGCTCATGTCCTCTCTTAAGCTCTCCCTGTGAATTCACTTTCAAACTGATTACTAAGACTAAATGAATCTTAAACATTTAAACCAGGAAATACTGCTGATCATGCTGCCTCCTGAGATACAACAAATATCATAAAGAGCTCTATTAACTAACTTAGAAGAACCTTTCCCAAAATTTTTTCGCCAATATACCTGCAGTAAACTTAGAGGTTTGTTCAGCAGAAATATTCTCATTCCTTCTCAGCCTGTTTGGAACTTCTTTTATAGAGAGCCTAACATAGTGGGGTCATGGTCACTGGGCTGTCTAAAGGTAGGCACATGACAGTCAGTTCAGTCACCTAAATAATCTAGAGACATCTGTAATGCTAAGTACTAAGATGTAGGCATAAGATATCAGAGATAAAGATCCCACAGATCTCTGTGGGATCTGTTCCTGCATTTAAATATTTTCCTGGTAAAAAATTGTGCACTTCATGAAAAATTAAAAAAATTTCCTACACTGCAGCCTTGTGGATGGTGTCTCTCTTCCTTTCACTGTGTGTACCTTGAATAGATTTTAGCTTGTCCTCTCTGCACTGTCACATTAAGCAAAATTTTTTTTAAGACATCCTTAAATCTTTTCCTGTCTGAATGGGTCTCTCAACCTCTCCCTATACATTGTAAGTTTTGGTCCCCTATGATCTTGGAAGTCTCCTCTGGCCATGCTCCAATGCGTCCATGTCTTTGTTGCTGTGACAGAAATTATGTGTACTCCAGATGTGGTCTTACAAGTGCCAGAGAGAGAGAGGGGTAAAAGCACTTAGCCTAACCCTGATGGTTACACTCAGTTGAGACGCCCCACTGGCTCATGTTCAATTTGCTGTTGACTGAGTCCCCCCAAGTTGATATGTTTTGTGTATTTGGTGGTTGTTGGGGGGGAGGTTTGTTTGTTTGGGGTTTTTGTTTTGTTTAGTTTTGTTTTTCTTCCGGCAAAGCTGCTTTGAAGACAGTCATCCCCCAATCTGTGCTGCTGGGGTAATGTTATCCTTGGTGTTGTACTTTGTACTTGCTGCAAAATTCCACATTTTACTGATGTTAATTGCTTTTTACTACACTGAAAGTGAATTTCTTAATGTGAGGAGAGTGCGGAAATGCAATGTCTGTAGCAGCAGATAGATACATAGATACATAGATAGATAGACACCAAAATTATATTGTGCAAGATTTGTAAAATACTAGCTGATTATCTCAGAAAACCAATAATTGCATTTCCTGTCCTGTAAACTAATGAATGGGGTTACCCTAAAATAAATGTTTTCATTAGCTAACCAACAGGAAGAAATGCTTTCAGGGTGGCTTATGGAATACGCTTGGCTCATTCTTTCAACCTCCGTCCCCCTACTTGTAAGTTTTTAGTCACAAAGCAAAGTGGCCAGGAAAGAAAACATAACAATAAAAAACACCTAATAAAAAAGCACAGACAGATAGAAAGAAGAAAGCTCAGAAACTGCAGCACTTCAGTGCAGGCATTCATACACAAAATTTGGTACAAAGTAGGTAAGACATGCTGCCAAATGTCATTATACGCAATTTCACATATCCTACTCTGGTCGCTGTGGTTTTGAGGCATTTGATCACAACCAAGAGTTCTCTTATTTTCAGTTGGAGAACGCCATAGTGCCTTTGGATGCAAACTGGTGGATCTGTCTTAGAAAGGAGTTGGTGAACACAACCAACTTGTATGACATGCCTCCACTTGATATACTGCTCATAATAAGGAATAAAAAAACTCTCCCAGGTGCTATTACAAAGGCATGATCCACAGTTTCATAGAATCATGGAATGGTTTGGGGTGGAACAGACCTTGAAATCACCAGTTCCAAGCAGCCTACCATGAACTGTGGTACTTACCACTACACCAGATTGCTCAAGTCAAGGTGTTTTGCTCCCTAACCCTAAGAGACCAACATGCATAAATGAAAAGTGACAAATCAGCATTTGAAAATCCTAGGCAGAGATATCTGTGCACTGAAAACACTTAATAAATATAGAAATAAAAACTTTCACTTTTTCATCATCTGTTTCCCTAATATTATTTATTAGGAACTTATTCTCAAGGAGTTATGGTAGTTCTTTCTTTGTTGCTTGTCCTGGATTTTAGCCAAAATCAAAACTTATGAGCAGGATAGTCTCTGAAATGAAGACTTGTGAGTCATTCCTTGTACAATAGAAATTTAGGCTGAAAAGGCTTATACAAAACATTTACATAATGCTTTTCTTAGGAAAAAATATCAGAATACACAAGAGAGTCCTTTTAAAAGATTCTAGACACAAAAGCAGATGTTGATGTCAGTGTAGGTTGCATTCAGTAGAACCCATTTTCTTTGTTGAAGCATCACGCAATGCCACTCAAAATTCTCTGGTATTTTTATTCCTCAAGTAATTAATGTTGTAGATCAGGCTCCTCTCACCAATGTAACCTCATTTATGCCTTATTCCCAAATACTGAACTAAGTACAAGCTCCATAAAAGTGTATTTCTTAAAGTCCATGATTTAGCTTTAACTTCATAGGCATGAGTAAAAGTTCTGGTTGAAAGCAGAGGAATAGTACCAACTTTAAAAAATATGTTGACAATTTTTTGTTTTAATTGAGACAAAGTATTCTGAAGTCCAGATGGCACAAATCGAAAGGCACATTCCGAGGAAAATTTACCTGATTTAGAAACTAGCAGAGAAATTGACAGAAACACTTCAACAGAGGGTTTAAACTTTTATCTAGTTTGGAAGTGATGACGACAAAGAAAGAAGTTAAGGGAAGGAAGAAGAAGGAAAGAGGGGCCAGGAGACCTGGTAGTTAGTCTTAAGTGGTCTGAATTTTAAGGCACTTAGAACTTTTAAAGCAGTTACTGCTGCTTTAAAAATAAAAGCCTTCTTTCCAGTGCTGTCACTTGAGTTAGAGCATATTTACCCAGCCACAGTATTCCTCTGATGAGGAAAATTCAAAACTATTTCAACTGCTCAAGTGCCAGAATAAGGTAAGAGTAATGTAAGAAACACAGAACTATGTTGCTTCAGACCTGGTACTTTCAGAAAACTTTCTTTTAATTTGATTTCAAACTGCACTTAGAATCTGAGACACCTGGAACAGAAGCCATCTGAGAGCCACTTATAATTTCCTGATCCTGTGGACTATATTAAGCTGATCCAGCAAGTCACAAATTACTGCATCTTTTGTCCCAACTACTAGCAACAGCAGGAGAAATCGATAAATCCTTGTTCAGGTTGAAAAATTATGTAGAGACTTTGCTTAAAATTATGTTCTTTCAGCAGAAAAGAGCTTCATCTGGCACAGAAAATAGGAGTACAACCACAGTGAAAGGACTCTACCACTTCAGAATCCTAAATTCACAATAAAGAAATGCCAACTGTGTTGTTATGTGTCTTTTTTTTGAGCATCCTCTACAAAATCATACAGCCTTTCCAAACACATGAGCATACTTGACATGCCACCTAGCAGAAAACGTGCTGTACTCACAGACAACTTAGAGATATTTACTCAGAGACCTAAATGTGCCAAGAGATTGAGCACAAAGGCTTTCTAAGCCAGGTTGAAGACGTGTGTGTCTAAAGCCATCATTTTCTTAGTCATGCATGATGTCTGTGCAGCTCTGAAACCCATAATTCTGCAGATCTTGGAAAAAACACACAGGCTACTGTCACTACTTTTCTTAAAAATAAATTTTAAAAAAATGTGCAGAAACAAAGAATTTGGGAAAACAGACAGAGGAAGAGATAATGTTATCTTCCATCATTTAAAACTCAATCTACAGAAAGGTGAGATATTTTTTATTATGATTTTAGGCTACATAATAATAAACATAATAGCTACTTAGAAGACATAGAATGAAATCAGTGAATTCAGTGGTTGATTTGGTAATTATCTGGTCATAATTTGCTCATGTCTGTATTACAATTTTTTCCCGCAGTATAAAAGACCATGCTCCTGATTCACAGAATTTTTTAGATTGGAGGGCACCTTTTGAGACCCTACTCTTGGTCTAGAGCAGAATCTGCTTATCTAGACCCTGGGACCTGAGTGCACAGAACTCTGCTGCAGGCCGTTACTTACCTGGTAGTGATACTCAGCAAAATTACAGAATCTGTCCAAAACAGACCTGGGGAAAAAAAGCAATAAACTTAATGAAGCTGGTATTTCCATAAGAATCTTGAAATATTGATGGCCTTCTGCTTATAAATGTTTCAGTTAATCTTCACACCTGCATTTCACTGAAGCTTTGTTCTGATGACTGGTCTTTCATAATGGATTCTAATTGGGTTCATGGTGATTACAGATTTTCCATGACGACCTTTCAATCTATGTACTCAAAAATAAAAATGTATTTTTCTCATCTAACTTAAGATGGACTTAAATTTCAACAAGGAAAACTGCAGACATTTTATCCATTGTCAACAACAGAGGTTTTCATTTTAAAATTCATGTTGACTCCCAGAGTGTCTTTGGTTAGTAAAATTAAAAACTGGGAATTATGTAATAACTCCTATCTAATTTTATCCATATCACTTATTAAGAGCAGTTCCCTAATAACTACTCTAACCCCTAAGCACTTTTTCCTGGTTTATGAATAAGAAAAATTGATCTTAGCTAAAGGACTGAAACAAAATGGCACCGGTGTTTTGCAATAACAGACGGACCAGTCACTTCAGTGAGAGCCAGCTTCCCTGGCATGATGTAAAAGGTGAGTTAATACAGTCCTTTCTATACAGTTGGACAAGTCATCATACCATTAGCACCTCCAAAGCAATCAGGAAATTCACATCAGCTAATGTGGATTTGCTAATAACAGATCACAACCCACTAATCTAATTTCCTTCCACAGCAGGATGAAAGGTTTTGTGGACAGAAAAACATTCTATCTCATGAAATTATCATAAACTATCAGTCTAACAGATAATAGAACATAAAAACACCCAAAGATTGCAATTATCAATAGTTCACTGCTAAGATAGAAGGATGTATGAGAAAGAATTTTTCATTAGTCAATTCTATAGTTCTATTACATATTTTTGTTAAATAATTGAACGACAGAGCAGTGAGTTTACTCATTAAGTTTGCTGCTGATATCATACTGGGAAGGACAGCCAGTATGTTGGAGAATTAAAACAACATTCAAAATAGGCCTGTTAACTTTGAAGAATAGGATAAATAAAAAGATGAAATTCTGAGCAGACCCATAGGAAGTGCCACAGTTGAGAAGGAATATTCAAATGCATGTATACATTTAAAAAATAAATGTCTGGGGACCACAAGGCTGCAATGTCAAGCTACTGTGAAATGGTGACCAAAAAGAATAGATTTAGAAAGGGGGTATGAGCTTCAAGATAAGGCCATCAGATATACATAATCATCTCACTGCTCATCAGTCCAATGAATATTGAAAATATATCTCACTGAAGTATTGCCTTGGTTTTGGCCAGGACAGAGCTAATTTTTTCACAGTACTCATAAGGGGGTGAAGCCTGGAGGGAGCTCTGTGGGCATGTCTAGGTTGTTAATTAATACCATCTATATCATCATGGGGACTCTTGCTTCTGGGAAGGAGCGGTGTGCCTTGGGGTTGTGGGCCAAGTGTGGTAGCAGGAGGGTCTGTCTGCCATTGTTTGTCATTGTCCCACTCTTGGTAAGCTTTTTTGCATGTAAATCACCCTCTGTTTGTACATTTTTGTTATTTGTGTTGTTGTTGCTATTACTTGTTGCTCATCTCATTGCTGTTTCCAGTAAAGTGTTCTTACCTCAATCCATGGCCTCTACCTTTTGTATCTCCCACCATATGGGGCAGGGGTGCATCCTGTATTTTGGGTTTTCTTAGGGGGAATACTATCCTAGGGGATACCATTATCCCCCAGTATAATGTGGACCAACTGCTTGGCCTAGAGGAAAAGAATGAAAGTTTTCAGAGGACAAATAAATATTCTCCAAGGAAAGAGTTAGAGAGAAGTGCAGTTGGTTAGTCTGGAGAAGAGAAGGTGGAGGAATGTGTGTCATCATTCCTGGCATCTGTTCTGTGCTTTCTGCTGCAGGGAGAACCCAAACAACCAACTCTGCAAGTTCACGGCAAGCAGGACAAACTGTGGGCTTCAACTGAAGATGGGGAGTTTAGTGAGTTTTAGTGCCAATTCAGGAAACCCCCAATAACTGCATGGAAAACAAGCAATTTCCAGTAGTTTCTGGAAAGAATAATGTAGAAAATTATCTTTTCATATCCTTTATACATGTAAATGTAAGAAATACAATAATTAAAATGCATAAGGAAAAAATACTATGCCTAGCAATATTATTTTATTTATCATAAAGAAGAACAAGGAAAATAAGGGGTCACAGATGTTATTAGGCTAAGACCTTTTATTAATTAATACCCAACATTTTTGTCTGTGTTTACATTTTTCACATCCTTAATTACCTACAGTGTTTAACTAATGTAAACATTTCTATTCAGAATATATTTTAGTACTAATTAAATTATTATGGTGGAAGAAATTGAACAGCACCAAATGAGCATCTTCAGTGCTCACTTAAGATTTCAAATGCACTTTCCCTAGCTGCTGTGATTGATCTGAAAGAAAAATGGAGACATCTCAAGCTAGGATACAATAGATTTCTTCAAAATACAAGAATTCTTGCACTGTTTTCTAGACTGTCCATTTAGTTTCTTCAAAATAAAGGAATTCTTGCACTGTTTTGTAGACTGTCCATTTAGTTTTAAAATATAGCTGCTTCATAGTTTATTACTTTCAGTATTTCTTACATACATCAAGGCAGCTTGGGTTTTTTTTTTTCCTAATGTTTTGACCAGTTCTTTGCAAGCAGATGGAAGCATTTTCTGCTAGCTGGTTTTTGAAAATCTGAATTGTAGCTTCTGCTTTGTATATTATTATTATTACTTGTCAGATGATCTGACCAAGATAGAATAAATACTGAAACATCTACTATAACAATAAAAAAGAAGAAAGCAAAACATGTCTCCTATACAGAGGGCTTACTGTTCTTCTACCAAGACTTTAACTATTACCTGTTTCCTTCAAATTTTTAATCAGGAGCCTTGAAAGCTAACTGACTGCAGACCAAAGATGACTAAACCACAAGGTGTATTAGATATGAATTTATTAAAAAATCCTTGAAATGTCTCCAAGACTGAAGTCTTTGAAACCAGGCTAGGTCTTCTCTCTCTGTTCCAGCATATAGTTCGAGCTGTACTGAACATGATCCATACAAGCTGTGCTCTACCTACAGTTAGCTGCTATTTTGAATATTAGCAAAATAAAGCATAATAATATCAACCACCACCAGCAGCAGCAAATAAACCCACAGCAGGATGCTGCATATGTTTCAGGGAATATAGAAAGTTTCAGTTATAGGCCAAATGAGTAACATTGTGCTGTGCTAGCCAGGCAGAAATTAGCTCCCCATTTTTCATCTCCATCTTCACAACCTACAGAAAACCATCTAATACACTAGAACTTTAATATGTCATTGTAGAAGTCAGAGAACGTTCCATCCAAAAAAGCTTTGCTTTAAATCAGAACTGCAATTATACTGTGCAATATTCTTCTCCTCCATTGATTTTGTACTGTTCAAACAGATATATTTTGAGTAAAAACAAATTGTGGAATTTCTTATGGTTTGGTTTGATTTCTTGGTTTTTGGGTTTTTTTTATTGGAGAAATCAAAATACCTCTTTTATAAAAATAAGCTTCCCAAAACTTTTGTTGAGTCTTTTTTTTTATTTGTATCATTTAGTAAAGGTTAATGGATAAAGCCAAGATCATGGCTGTCCATATATTAAACACTAAAATACTTTAAAACTCTACAGTCTCTGAGTTTCTCAAAGACTGAAAAATTACATTTAATTTTCCTCAGGTTTTTTACTGCAACAAATAACAGTTTCCAGGAAGAACATATCTAGCCATTCCAATTACCTCTATTAGCATATATAGATAGAAACATGTTGTGGTTATTTAAAAAAATAAAATTATTTCCTGCAATTCATCATATTTTAATAATCTGGTGTGCAACATTCAAGGTTGTTCTTTTTGTTTTGCCAAAGAAATTCTCCAAAAGCCTAGAGAAAAATAAGGAAATACTCCTTATGAATACTGCTACCACTAAGAATATAAGAAGAAGCTGGGTTACATTTTAGAGACAAGAATCATTGTAGTGTATCATTTACAGTTTGAGAAAAGCAGCTTTAGTGTTTTTAGTGTACTCAGCCTTGCTTACCAAGTAGAAATAATGAGATGGAGGGAAATGACAAATTCTCAGTATACCCATCTTATGGTTAGGTTTTCTCCTAGCTGGCTTGCAACACCTACTCTGTGTATCCTTACTAATTTTGAAGACTAACTTTTTACTTGTTATGATTCCATAAGAAAATTAATGATCCAATTTGGAAATTTAGAGCTGGGTCAGTTAAACTGTACCATTTAATGAAATTTAAGCTATTATGCTATTCTGAATTCCAAAGAATCCAAAAGCATTCTATGAAAGACTTTACTGAAATTCTCACCAAAAGACTAAAAATAGTTCTATCAGTAGAACTAACTTGGCATAATTTTTGTATTGCCAAAAAAATTTACTGTAAAAGGAAGTCATCAGAAATCCTGTTTTAACAATTAAACTTAGATTATTTTAAACTAGATTCCCAGCCTTACTTAAATTATTCTTTATTTGTGGTATTACTGGCTAAAATAAATGAGTAGTTTAAATTTATAAGTGTCAATTAATAGCAGTATTTTTTTTTGCTACTAACACACTTGCTGCAAGTGATTTCCTGGCATTGGTATATAACACATATGCTTCTTCTAAGAATAACTAAGAAACAATCTGCCTAGAAATTATCCACCCCGACTCTATAAAGGACTGTTCATCTGTATTACCAAAACTGACAGCTGGTTCTAGCCTATTTACAAAAAAACACAAACACCACTATTTTCATTACTGTTGCTGTTATCATGCAGAGACTTAAAAGAATGCAAATTCTATCAAAGAATCATCTTAGCATAACCCTTCCTGTAATGAAATGTTATCATCCTAAATAATTTTATGCAAACTACATGATGAAACTGTATAACAACCCAAATACTTATATCCATTGCTGACTTTATGAATAAGTAACTTGTACTCATCTCTCACATGCATGCTTTACAACAAAAAAGCCATCTGCCATCCATTACAAAAGACTGCCATATATTTTTGGACACGTAGTGTTATGCAGTTGTCTATCAACCATTAAATTGGCTTCCACACTTTGGACCCACATTCAGGGCCTTGTTAAATATTTGCTACCTTATCTAAAGCACACAGTTTTCCACCAGATAACTTCTCTGATGAGTAAATGTCTGACTCTGGATCTGCATATACAACAACAATATCATCATTATATCAGCCTGCTGCCTGCTAGCAAGCCACAAAAAAATGTAGTTTGATAAGGCATGAAGCAAAATAGACTGTGGAGAGCCCAGTTAATTTTAATTCTCTAGTTACAATATAAGAAAATCCACCTGAATTTCAATTTTCTGCTTTCAAAGGAATGAGACTGAGAAACATGTCTTTTCCTTTCTCCCACATGTACCTCAAATAAAACAGCACTTATTGGATCAGGGAAACAAATAGTAAACTTTTACATAACAAAATGCCCATGTCAGATGTAAGCATCTTGGAACTGAGTCTTAGTTGCAGGGATAATTAGTTATATAAAGGGAACCCCCTCCATAGGGAAGAACAAATGGACATTTACTTATATATACTTCACTGTTCAGGAGATTGTCTGAAGAGGCAAATTCTAATCTGTTCCCCAAAGCAGGCAAATGAGGATGTGAGCATATGGTTCTGCCTCCTACATAAACATACAGAGAAGCAGACAAAAGAGGCAAAAGAAAGGAGCAGGTAAAGCTGTCTGTGTTTGTCTGTGTTTGACATGAAACAGGACTGACGTGGCTTAGCAGGGAGACATGTTCCTCCTGGCTGTTTAGGGTCAAAGCATGGACTTGACTATTCTAGATGGCAATTCAGAGCACTTTACAAAGGTACCTGATCTAAACCACGCTCCCTCCTCTTGCTACATAAACCTAAATTAAGCACATAAAGTAATACTGCCCTTATCTGGGCAATGTTGGGCAGCATAATAATTTTGGAGAGCAAAGCAGGAAAAAAGATCATACTTTCACCCATAATATCTACTGTCTCTTCCTCTCACATTTTTTTTCTAAATCTAAAAAATAGGTATTGTTGATAGATATTTAGCACCTGTTCCCTTCAAATCAATCTCTGCTGGAGTAAATCTCACATCACCTGAGGAAATTATTTTCGCATAGATTCTCTTGATAAAGATGATCTTCAAGCCAACCATACAAAACAGAGAGGATCTGTTTCTTTGTCTGTGTGAGTTGCATTTTTTCACAGGAAAAAAATGTTAGTACAAAAAGTGGGACCCAATTAAGGTATCTAAAAGCTATAAACATTAATTTAAGCCATCATCCTAAGCTCCCTTTGTGGCTAGAGCCCTTCAGAGTGACCACTGCACTGGATGCTCAGGGGAAGACTCACTCGTCAGAATCCAGCTGTCTGCTGTCACTCTTGGCACTTCAGATTACCAGGATACATGTCATATGGGAATGGATGTCTCATCTGTCTTGGATCCCATCTGACAAGCACATGCAGGTAGCTGGATCTCAAGAAGCTCAAGATAACCATTTTGGAGAAACTGAAACTTCATTTTTGCTGATGGTAAGATGAATTGCCTGATAAAGAGACCTGTTTCCATTGATTATAAAATAAATCTGTGATAATCTGTTTGAGCTGGAAGCCTAACTCTTAGATGCCTCAGTAAGAGCAAAAGAATCTCAACTTCATGAAGCTTTGGCATTAAATAATTAGGTCAAAGAAGCATCAGGAAATGCTGAACTGTGATTTTATATGCAGTGCTAGGAGAAAGTATTATGATCAATTATGGGAAGGTTATCATTGAAGATTGATGCTGCATTTTGTAACTATCTTTTTTCTCAAGAGCTTCTACAATCATTTTCAAAATGCTAGTATGATGTTTTGTAATGTATTTGACATGGCAGCAGTGAATGTAATTTTTTTTCCCCATTATCCCTATTTAAAGTGTAGAAGTCAAGGCTACTGTTATACTTTTTGCATTTGAAAGCAACAGAATACTAAAATTATTTATTCATTAAGAATTGCAAGCAATAACCTCAGATTTATGGATCTTGAAATTTATTTCAGGTGACAAAAAATGGTTTTTTGTGTTAGTTTTTTGTCAGCCTCAGGGTTACACATTTCTTAACCTTGGATTGTATCTCAGAACTATCAACTGCCTTAGTGAATATTTCATTGCCACTTGCATAGATATTCTGTTCATTATGGCACAGTCACACTATAGGTAGGTCAAAGAAATATATATTATATATGCACAGATATTGAGAAATAAAGTTGTCAGCATCATTCAGTATGTCACATAAATATTTCTCTTAGGAATTATCTTCTACTCTGTGGAGTTTTCTATTTGTATTCATGTCTCCTTTCTGATAAAATGCAAGATTATATAAATTCCGTTTTTCCCCCAGTGTCTGCAAAATATTCTAATTCTGTTGTGCTTTTTGTACTTTCTCTCCATGTACTTCTTTCACTGTTTTCTGAATCTCATCAAAGTTTATTCCCTGTTTTGAATTAGTTTTTACCACTCCAATGCATAAACCTGATTGTGCTGCACACTATCTGTGGTCTGCTTCTCTTCTTTCGATCTATGCAGGAATTCAACTTTAATTAAAATATTAAAATGGCAACAATATTTACAAAATTATCTGGGTCCTGGAGATGTTGATTTCAGGATGTATGCCACATTCATTTTTTTTAGAGGAAACGAACATTTCAGTTGTTCTTCTGACTCCACATTCGTAAGTGTGTAATTCACTTGCTATGTAATTGCTATGAAAATATCTGATGTTTGTCCATACGAGGCATGGTTTGACTGGAGA
This sequence comes from Ammospiza nelsoni, assembly GCF_027579445.1. Classification (NCBI taxonomy): domain Eukaryota; kingdom Metazoa; phylum Chordata; class Aves; order Passeriformes; family Passerellidae; genus Ammospiza; species Ammospiza nelsoni. Next base: position 26,285,224 of record NC_080637.1, on the reverse strand, counting down.
GCAAGGATATTTCTCCAATTATGCAATCAAACCTTTAAAAACATGATTCAAATTTTTTGCTGTCTTTACATGGCAGATGAGTTGGATATAACTGAGTTTTTTTGCAGTTTTTTACCTGGAACATACAACGCTCCGGATGGCATCCCGTTGTCTCCTCTTTCATCTCAGAAGAAAGAGGAAAATTTAGCTAAAGTTACCAGAATGTTCCTGTATTTTTGTCCTTTTCAGAAAACTAAGAGTAAAAAAAATTGGGGAAACCCTTGTCCATATCTCACAGAGAGAAAACCACTCCAAAGAAAACCAAACAAGTGCGTGCACTAGATAGCAGCTGCCTTCCTATTAACCCACCATTCTTCTCAACCTATAGCATCGTTTCCCCCATTGTAGTTTAAATTTGTAATTTAGCATGATCAGTAAATGAACTTGTCTCAGTATATATGAATTTGTTCAAGTTTCATGCCACAATGTTTAAATCAGAAAATGTAAAATTGTAACAAAATTGTCTCTATTTGCTTTTGTATTTTTTAGAGAATGGAAGTTTCAGAAATAGTTTTCTGGGCTGCGTGAGTCACAAACACCTTGTTTTTAAATGCTTTGTCTTCTAGATATTGAGAGGGAATAACAAACTGGGTAACTTTCACAGTGTAAATATTTGCCTCTGCGTGACAGTAAATTTTTAGCCATTTCAGAAGTGGATATCTCTACTGGGAAAAAGAAAGATTTTGCTGCCTTTTCTTTCTGTGTGATGCTTTTCTTTCATGTTTGCTTGCTTTCTTGCAGGAATTAATTCCTAGTATTTCAGGAACTTTGATAGATGAAAAAAATACCACTGAGACAGCCGTTTAATGAAAGTCTTCCATTTTTTACTGGTTTTGCAGCCTAGCATTCCAGGCAAGGTTAATTGCTACAGGTGGCTGTGTCACATAGTTTGTCCCTATCCTTTAGAAACAGAAAATAATAAAGGTGTGGCAATTCCTCCATCAGGAATATGAATAGAGAATTGAAGTTAAAAGGCAAGTTGTGTTGCTGCCGCAACAGAGCTTGCAAATTGGAAGGCTAAACTGTTACCAAACTTTTTCGTGGCAGGATATATCCTGATTCTTGAATGATGATGCTTAAAAATTAAATACCCTGCATTTCAAATAATGGAAAGGAAAGCAAATAGCCTGATTGGGAAATAGTGGCAAACTGTCTCTGTGTATCTCATCAGTCATATTTACACCACTTCAAGACCACTGTCCCACAACGAGATTATACAGACAATTTACCCAAAATGCACTCTCTTTAAAATAAATTTTCTTTCATTATCTTAAAAAAGTGAGATTATGGTGGCCAGCCTGATTCTTATAACCTGACACTCCCTCATGCCACTGGCTGTTTCCAACAACTTCCATCAGAAAAGGCTGAATTGATAGGAATGTAGAAATTTCTACCAGCTACTAATTGAATATTAATTATATTTACTTAATAAACGACTGCTTGACAATATAGGCAGCATAAAGGGCAATGCTGGAGCAATTCTGATCTGGCAGATGGATGGATTTTCACAGAACCACAGAACAAGCTCAGCTGGAAGGGACCCACAAGGATCATTGAGTCCAACTCTCAGCCCTACAGAACACCATCCCCAAAAGTCACACCATGTGCCTGAGAGCTTCTTGAACTCTGTCAGGCTTGGTATGGTCTGTGACCACTTGCCTGGGGAGCCCATTCCAGTGCCCAACTCCTCTCTGGAGTGAAGAATCTTTTTCTAACATTGAACCTAAACCTCCTCTGATGCAACTTCAGGCCATTCCCTTGGGTCCTGTCAATTGTCACCACAGACAAGAGATCAGTGCCTGCCACTCCTCTTCCCCTCATGAGGAATTTGTAACTGCAAAAAGGTCTCCCCTCAGTCTCCTCCAGGCTGAACAGATCAAGTGACCTCAGCCTCTCCTCACACGGCTTCCCCTCAAGGCCCTTCACCTTCCTTGTGGTCCTCCTTTGGATGCTCTCTAATAGTTTAATATCCTTCTTACATTGTGGCACCCAAAACTGCCCCCAGCACTCGAGGTGAGGCTGCCCCAGTGCAGAGCAGAGCTGGGCAATCCCTTCCCTTGCCTGGCTGGTGATGCTGGGCCTGATGCACCCCAGGACACAAGGTGAACCTCCTGGCTGCCAGGGCACTGCTGACACAAATTAAATTTGCCGTAGATCAGGACTCCCAGATCCCTTTCTGTGGAGTTTTTTTCCAGTATCCCATTCCCCAGTCTGTCTGTACATCCAGAGCTGCCCCATCCCAGGTGCAGAATCTGGCACTTTCCAATGTTGAACTTCATATGGTTGTTGATTGCCCTGCTCTCTGTGTTGTCAGGGCCTCTCTGCAGGGCCTCCCTACCCTTGAAGGAGTCAACAGCTCCACCCAGTTTTGTATTGTCTGTGAGCTTGCTCAGTACCCTCTCCTGTACAATGTCCAAGTCATGTGAGGATGTTGAAGGGCACAGGGCCAACCAAGGATGGAGCCCTGTGGAGCCCCACTAGTGACAGGTCACCAGTCTGATGTCACCCCATCATTCACTGTAACCCTTTGTGCTGACTCATGAGCCAGTTGCTCACCCATCACATAAAGTGTTTATCCAGCTGAGTGCTGGACATTTTGTCCAGAAGGATCCTGTGACAGACAGTATCAAATCTGTGCTGAAATCCAAAGGGATTACATCAAATGGCTTCCCTTGGTCAGCTGGGTGGGGTTACCTTGTCATAAAAGGAAATCAGGTTTCCACTCATGAAGCCATGCTGGCTGTAACCAATCACTGTCTTGTCTTTCAGGTGTTTTTCAATACCTCCCAGAATAATCTTCTCCATAACTTTGCCAGGCACTGAAGTGAGACTGACAGGCCTGTAGTCTGGGGTTCTCCTTCTTGAAAACTGGGACAATGTTTACCAGTTTCCAGCTGGGACTTCTCTGAATTCCCTAGGCTGCTTAAAAATCTTTGAAAAAGGTTTTAAAATGACATCAGCAACTCTTTGAGGGTTCTTGGATGAATCCCCTCAGGCCCCATAGATTGGTGGGGTTCCAGCTGGAACACCAGATCCTGTACAATTTCAGGGATGACTGAGAGTTGACCATTCTCACAGCCATGGTTCTCCAAATGAGGCCACTGAGACCCCCTTGATCCATCATCCATGTTGAAGACTGAGGCAAACAACATGTTAAACACTTCTGGCTTGTCCATGTCCCTGTTTGTGAGGTGACCATCCTCATCCTGTAATGGGCTAAGTTTCATTAGGTTACTCTTGGGTTTTCTTCTAACAATTCTTGCTTGGAGCATAGGTATATGCTACCTCTGAGAACAAGAAGTTATGACTCTAATAGGTCATAGGAGTAACATTTTAAGACCTCAGAATGAAGTACTCATTTGTGTTCTGAGACATTTGGCTTTATTTACAAAATGGGAATTGGGCACCTCCAAAAAGCATGTAAGCAGGGATTTTCTAAAGAATTGCATGGTATTTGTAGCAGTGTGCTTTGAAAACACATTTTTCTCCGGAGCCAAAGTTCTCTGGAAGGAAAAAAATGCTGAAAAAAAAAACTAGATTTGAGATTTATAAGACAAAAAATGTTGTTTTTTAATAGCCTATTCATAGCATTACTCTTTCAACAAGCCTAAGCAGGAGGCCTCTTTTGTTGGAGGGGGCGTCATCCATGATTTATGATAAAATTGTTGTTGGATCTAGGGAAGTTTGGTTTCCTCCTCTGCTTTTCTAAAAGAAAAATTAGCCAGAAAAATTAATAGATTTTCAAAGCAAGAGATAGGCAGTTCTGGCATTTAAAAGATTAATGCTTAAATAGCCCTAATCCCTTAGGAGTCTCAGAACATCACTGTGGTTGGAGGAGAGTGAAAGGGCTAATAGTGGCCCCTGATTGATAGTGAATATTTTTTTGGCTAACAGTCACAAATTGCAAGTCTGAGAGGTTTCATAAACTGGTACTGATATCTAATATTTTTTCCAGATTTGTTTCACTGGATACAGAAAGATACACATTTAATCAAAAAATATGCAGAAATAGCTGAAATACCTTTCAGTATGAGGAAACATTATTAGAATCCACATGTTTAAGAAGAATCAAAGATAGAATAGACATCAAAACTGCTCATTATAAAAGGCAATACTCTGCTAGAAAAAAGGGTCATAAGACTCTTTTTTTCAGAACTGCTTTGAAGCACTTGGGAAGCCATTTAGAAGATGTAGGTTCCCAAAAGTTATTTTTCCCTTCCTCATGAATACACATAAGGCCTTTCTTGAGCCACATGTATATTGTTTTTAATGATAATGTAATCTCTTAAAACCATGATTTCTGTGCACTATTTCTCATTAATGGCAACACTGTGCTGTCTAAATGTCCAGACTGGAAGAGGCTGTGCAAAGAATACAAGAAATATAAAAAGTTGCAGTAGGAAAAGACTGAATATTCAGAGATCCAAAAAGATGCTGGCCACATGGTGGCTCCTTGGCCCCTAAAAATCACAGAAGTCAGAGTCCCCAAGGTGGAAGATCTCCCTGAATCAACAGCACAGGCATAGAGGATATCCTATAATCTTTTGTGTCCTCACAGCATACCATATATGTCACATTAAATTTTAAGCATGATACCTGCCAGAGCCAAAGGAACATATTCTGTCAAGTTCTGAGATTTAATTGATGAACTAGTTAAAATTAATGAACTAAAAGCAGTGAAAAACTTTTCACAATTAAATTGTTATTATAAACAATCCATATCTATCCAAGATATCCCATTTGTCTTTTTGTAGAGTAAACTCTACAGTGTAGAGCTCCAGGTATGTGACTGCATATTCCTTGACAAAAGCATCTGTCTAAACATCTGCAAGTATAGACGTAAGAAAATATAAAAATGAAAAACAGGAGAGTGGTTGGTAGTCAATAAGAAATTGAAAAAAAAAATAAAATCAATTCTCAAATCAATACTTTTTATTCTAATGTAATCTGTATTATTGAATATCAATATAGACCTGCAGAAAGTAACCCAATGTCCTTCTTAATTATAAATAAGGATTTACTTTTTTCCCTGAACTCACATAGAATATTTTTAAGCAGCTTCTAAGAAAACTCTAAACACAGTGAAAACTCATGAAAAGACACTCCTTTTTTAACCTAAATCATTTGAAGCACACTATCCTTTAAATCACAATACAAGACATCATATCCATCTACACCTACATGTAAATGCAGGTGTGTAAAGGAATACTCAAATTGCAAACGGTCAGTGAAACCTGTCCTGCCATATCCTTGTGGCTGACAAATAGGGCAGTCAGAGGAGAAGAGAATGGATCAGAAAATTTTTAGAAGAGCACAAGGGGTCAGACAGCTGGCTAAAGTTAGAGCAGCCCTTAAACAACTTTGTACAGTATTTTACTTTTGGTCCAGTGATAGAAACCTTCACTGATTACAAGATCTTTTGGCTTTTTACTCATCTCTTCTGGAATAACAAACATTTGGGTAATCTAAGAGTGATGATGAATATAATCCCTTCGATTATCAGAACTGGCTGAAAAAAGCAGCTTTTATTGGCCTGCTGGGTTGGACAATGAACTCTTTGTGGGAAACATTGGTTGCCAGGTAAGTGGAGGACTCTCCTGAGCCATCTGCCAAGCAGAGAGAGTAAAAATTTAACTCCTTCAAATTGGAACCTTTTAAATTAAAAATTTTAAATTTGAGAATCTAGTGTTTTTCTCAATCACAGCCTCTAAAGTTGAATGTGCTTTTCAGTCATGCTTTTAATGTATGACACAGTTCAGAGATGGATTTGAATCAAAGCAAAGACAGGCTGTGGCTGGTTTTAGACAGATGAACAAAGGGAAGAGGCAGCCCCTGGGACTTGTCTGTCTTCATGCCATGAATAACACACTTGAATATGGCTTATAGTTGGGATTATTAAAATGATCACATCATTTAACTAGCCAGAATTTCCCTGAGACTTCCTTTGGGACTCAGCCCTTTTTATATCCCCCATATTCTTGCCTTCAGTGCAGTTTTGTGGTCTTACAGTCTGGATGTGTTTCTGTAGTCTCTGCTTGGAGAGTGACAGAATTAAATAACAAACAAAAAAGAATGGCTGAATAATTTCCACACTACACCCTTCAAGCAGTTCTGTTGTCTAAGAGAAACACCTTGCAATCTAAATATTTTTACAACTCACAAAATCTGAAGAGGTTGTGCAGGTGCTGCTAGCTGATAATTGTTTCTAGAAATCTAACTAAAGGTGATATTTCACACCAACGAAATCCAGTTTAGCTTAGCATAGCTCAGATATAGAAAGAAAATGTTCCCAAAAGAAGAATACGTGGGCTGAGTGAGAGATGATCTTATTTATGGCTTCTCCATTTCTCATCTGAGTCACAGAGGGAAAGGCTATAGTGTAATGACTGCACAACAATTTGGAGTAGCACCACCTTTGAATACATGTCTGTGTGATTGATACGTGTAGTTCTTACTCACACCAAGCATGAACAAACTAATAATTAATAATGTTTAATCAAACGAGGACCACTGACACATGAAGTTTGCATTTTATAGCACACATTAAAAATACATTTATCTTGTAGGGATGATTTTGAACCCATCACTATTTCAATTAATTGAGGTAAAAATAATAATGCTTTTATGGATTTCTAACAGCCCAATTGTATCAGTAATTCAAATAATTATTCAGTTAAAACATTAAAAAATTTTTGTAATTGAAATAACCATAAATCTGTTCACTTCAGAATTATAATTAATTTCAATATTTTATTTTTTCATTTTGTCATCTTGGATACACTTTTTCTTTACTTGTTTTTGTATTTTATTATATAGCATGTTGCATGCTTGCATTCTGGAATTATCTTTGAAAATTCCATAAAGCAAAAATAATTCCTTTAGAAAGTCTTTACACAGAGCGAGTCTGTCTCCTGCCAGAAGGAAACCTGGGTTCCCTGGTGTGGTTCTGGAGCCAGATTAAAGCTAGGTCATGTTTTTATAGCTGAGTGAATGCCTGGGTGCCTGGATGTGTGGGTGGGTGTGCTGTTCCCTGCCTACACTAGTAAAGGTCATTTCTCACTGCATAAAAAAGGCAAACTTCAATATTAGCCACTGTATAGGACTAATTTTTCATTTAGATGGTAAAAATTAAAGGAATAAATATTTTCATTGCGAAAAAAATCTTTTGCTATTAAGATCATTTCACCTGGAAATTTCCATATGTTTATTTTAAAAAAATTGAATAGGATCAGATTAGAAATTTAAAATTAAGAATAAAATAAACACAGGATGTTTTTTTAGATGAATCTTCCAGAGTTGACTCAGATAAAGAAAGAAAAGGAAGATTTCCCAATATTAGAGTTTGGTTACTTAATTTTCTAGTCTATTTCCTGTGAATTGTGTATATATATAATGCACTTAAGTATTTTGTATCAGTATTACTGATCTCAATAAATATGAAAATGTAACTGTTACAAAGACCTAAAGAGATGAAGCAGCAAGTTAGATATATCTGCAAAACCATTTCTTTTCTTGTGGCAGAGGTGTTGTGAATATCTATTTTTGTATTCCACAGTAAAGTGGATTTCTGATTCTTTTGGGGAAAAATGCTTCTTTTAGCCAAAAATATAAAAAGATTTTTTGGCATGTGCATGGAGCCGAAGTTACTACCAGATGTGAGTAAAGTCACAATATTGCAGTGATGAGACTGAAGTTAGAGCAAAGAATTACACAGTGGTGCAAAATTACTGGCATGAGGGAAAAAACTATTTCCTAAGAGCTGGATGTCACTGTATTTTTACCCTGTTATGACCAATTAGCCTCCTCTTTGCCCAGGTAATGTAAAAATCTGTATTCTATTGGACTGAGGTCTGTGCATAGTCTCTTGACCAATAAAGTTAATGTACAGAAATGTATTCTTGATGAAGACTTCTTTTTTATTTGTCTTTTAGTAGTTTTATAAAAATAGAAGTACTCCTCATTTATGTTTGAAGGAAACTCTATCAGTAACAGTGATCTTTTTTAACCAGAAGCAAACTATCACCTGCCACCTACCATGGATTTCAGTTCCCAGAGAAGAAGCATTTAAAGTGTGAAGGGCTCCATCATGTACTGCTAAGCCAAGGCAGGAGAGTAGGAACCTTCCATTTTCCAGCCCAGTCTGTTTTCCATCCTTTCCAGATGTCAGGTTACTATTTGCTGATCCTACTTGCTTAATTGAAATTCCATTCAATAGCTTTCACAGGCTTATGCAGTTCCCAGCATTACATGGAAGGTTGAGGAATAATACACTAATGAAAGTTTAGAGGATAAGCTCCAGCATACAGTATGGGTAGGAGAATGCAGGGCTGCTACTTTTATTAATCTCAAACTTGCCAAGGACTTTAGCCATACACAACAATAAATGATATATTCTTGGTAGGCAGTGTCATTCATTGGATCACAAAGATCCAAGATTCAGAAAGAAGTCAGTCTGGTTTTGAGCCATCAAAACAATGAAGCCGCAACAGCACTATTTAAGGGGGCCTAAAGCTTCATTTACTTTACAATTTTTATACCTGAAATGGGATTGCTGTACAGTTGCATGCAGCGCTGCCACAAGTGTACATATTTCACAATCAAAAACAATCTCTTTGTTTTCTAAGCCTGGTTGCATTAAAGTGAGTGCCCCTTTGTGAGAAATTACTGGCTGATTTTCTGCCACTTCATTCAATTCTAAACAAGGCAATTATTTTTCCTGAAGAAGAAATAAAAGTTTATTTATGGTCTTTAGAGCAATGATATTCTCCCTAGTGGCATATTAAATGACAGCCTGAAAGATTTTAGCAGAGTCATTTTAAGATTTCATTCTTTGTGTATTTGTGGAAAAGGTGCTCTTGAAACAGATTTCTGAATACATCTTTGAGTCTCTGAAAGTATAATATCTCTGAGGGTGCATAAAAAAGAATTAAGATTATTTAATATGAAAAAATGCCTGACAAAATCTTACCTAACACAAACACAACACACAAACCCATTAAAGGATAAATTGAACAAGTTAGATGCAAGTCAAAGCACTTGGATAAGTCACAGCTAATAAAATACAAATAGGTGCTGAAGTTTTAAACAAGATTAGGTTAATTAGAATGGGATCATTCCATATCATTCAGGGGTAGGAATTTTATGCAAGGTGAGCAAACATCAGTATTTTAAATTATTCTTTGGGGTTTTTTTTAAATTTACTTGTGTGGAGGTTAAAATTTTTCTTTTTTCTTATTATTGCTACATTAAAGGGATTAAATATTACAAGCTGGAAAACACTGCTTACACAAAATAATTTTAAATATAGTTTTCAATGTGAAATGAAGACTTTTTATTAGATATCAGGCTGGAAGCAGCCATTAATAAATGGAGAGGCAATGCAGAACAATATTCAGTCATTACTGGGACTGGATTAAGTTTCCCCATTTCTTGCTAAATCCTCTATTTGACATCACTCCTTTAGTGGAAAACAAGAGCCAGAACACTTTGCTCTATGGAATTAACCTGTCTTTTAGACATCTCTTCAGTCTCCTGGCTTTTAATGCTCTGCTTACAGAAGGAGCTCTCAGCTCACTCTCTAGGATGTAGACAGGTTCATTCCAAGCCTTTAAGTTTTCTGCACATGACAGAAAATTTCAGTTTGAATAGTGGGTTAACCTCCACAGTTTTTGGAAGTAAAGCTGTTTCTTACTGTGTTTGCCTAATCCCAAACACATTAAAAGCCAATGGCTTGCCTTGGTCAGTGCACATGTGGATAGTGCAATTAATAGAACTTAATAAACAAAAATGCAACCCAGATGAAACAAAGTTTTTGTTTCCAAAAGTGTATATGCTTCCATTTGTAAGTACTTTGTAACTCTGGTTCATAAAATAAAGCTGACAGAAAATATGTGTCAAAAATGTCACTGGGAGATGAGAATTATTCCTTGATTGCAGAGTCAGTTGGGAAGATGGCTCAGCAGGCCCCACCAGACCTCGGTTATCTTCTTTTTTCTGTTATTTCCACAATTTATACTACTCTTAGACTCCTGTTTGGACACGTGTCTGGGGTTTTTTTTCTCCACCTAAACTAAGATGACAGGGGCTGTTGGCTTGTGAGTGCAAATGGAGCACATTCTTGGGCCCAGCTCCTCAGGGGTAATCCTAGATGCTGTGTGTTGTATTTGGCCTTTCAGACGAGGATAACATGACACTTGTTAAGTTCTTAGCAATGCAGGTCATCTCTTATTAGTCTAGATCTAAAAGACATATCTCAGTTGGAAGGGAAAATGTTCTCTCCTTCAAAGAGGTGCCTTTTGGGTAGCTGCTATTAACATCCTCAGCTTCCACCAGAATGGATGTTGCACAAATGCTTAGAACTCTGCATTTTGAAGCACAGCAATATGAGTAAAAAATACAGTCAGGTCTCCAAGCCCTATTTATAAAGCCTAGAGCTTTATAAACACTGAACTTGGTCCTTTGGCCTGACTGACTGAATGGGCCATGAGGGACCAGCCCATGCTGGCAATGAACAAAAGACACTGGTGTTTCCCAGGATCCCTAAACATCCCAAACACTAATTTTAATGTATTTCTCAAACCTTTGCCACTGTGGAAGTGTCAAATAAGAAGACAAATATATATTTGATAGTGACTTTGTCACCTCTTTTTCTAACTGCCACTTACCAGCCTATTTAAAATTGCTGCTCATTCCTTGATGAGCTGGTACACTCTGTGTTCTGAATAGCTGATAAATATCTTGGGCACGAGAAGTGTTAGATCATTATGAATTCACATGCCATTAATTGTAATGTACTGATGTAAGGAATTCATCTTACGTTCATGCAGCTGTCATGTGTACTGCCAGGGGTGTTATGTTCTAATTTAGTGCCAGTCAATGGGCACAATAAAGGTGTTACTCATCAAATCTTGAGCCTGCTGTATTTTTGTATTCTGCACGGCAACCAAACCACAGGGTAGATGTAAATTGCTTCACACTGTCACTGATATGCTATAATTTCTTGGCACCTTCAATGTATATGCATCATGAAGATAGACTGGGAGATTAGGTATAAAAAGTAATTAAATTTCATTTTTTTAACAGAAACTGAGGTTGGCTTACACTTTCACCTAAGCTGAATCCATCTGCTTATTACAGAATTAAAGTGGCTCTAAGATGAATTGGTTTCATATCTTTAGTTTCTTCAAGCTTCTAATAGCTGCAAGTTCTGTTGTACTGCTAAGATACTCTGCCATCTTTTCAAATTGCAATACACAGAAAGATTGCTGAACTATTTTTAATGAATAGCTAAGCAAAAAAGATAATAATAAATAGAAGTGTGTTACATGATTCTCAAAATCCCATCTTTTGGGCCCACCACAAAAGATGAGATTTGTGGCATGCTAATAATACATTAAATTTAAACTGTTTAATATGCAGGGGAAGAAAAAGAAATTAATTTCAGGACCCAGGAAGTCCCTGAAGTGTGCTGCCTCTGTTCTAAACCTCTGGTTCTGCTATATCACCATGTTGTGACTGATCATGAACAAAATAATTTTTCAAGGGCTGACAGTCCATATGTGACTTGTAAAATGAAGATGTGATGGTGCTCAAGAAATTAAGATTAATTAAGAAAGTGACTAAATTCATGGATAATATAGAGTTATCAGCTCCAAAGAGAATATCAGATAAATTTCAGCATGGCTTATGCCTATTATAGATATATAAATTCTCTGTAAACCTAATGGATGTACTATTAGTATTATCTATGAAAAATAAATAATATGTTGTCATGAACCGTAAATCTTGAAGAGAAACCAGCTATAGATCACTAGACAGAATTCTTCATTAAAAAAATTTTGGACATTTCTTGCATAGGGAAAAAAAGCATCCTGCATAGATTAGTTTTATTTGTAAATTGTGATGGAATAAAACTCTGAGGGAAAGACATTATAACATTTATGCTATTCTATGGCATTAAATATTTAAATGCAGTTTGGTATACATGGATACAGTGTATCCCCTCAGGCAACAGCCCCTAGCTTAGTCCAAAACAAAATACATTAGAAAATTAATACAAAAGTTTGGAAATTAATTCTTGAGAGCTCTCAGCTCAAAAAGGAGCAAAACCAAATTGTACAGTAAAGTTAGACAAGTGTTTAAAACCTGCCTCAATGCATTGGTTAAAGCAGGGGCTCAGATGAGGACATAAATTGTATAAACCCAACCAAAACTGGGAAGAATTTAAGTTTCTACATCCATGGGAGCAATCAAAGCAGTCAAAAAAAGCTTTTTATTTTTCCTAACACTGTTCAACTGCTAAAGTGCCTGTAGAACCTCCTTGAGTACCTCGTTGCACAGCATGACGGTTTCTGCTAGGTATCAATGTACAAGCTGCCTGCTCTGGACTGGGCACCAGCCACTGGTGATGCCTGCTTCCCCAGGAACCCCTTTGCAGGTATATCCAGGGCTAACTCAGACCAGGAACAGTGAAACAGCAAAATGCACAGGAGGCAAAAAGCTAGCTGAGAATAATGGTCTGGGCTCTACTTCTGACAGACCTTGCCAGAGCTATGAGCTGAAGAGCTGGGTTTTGTTTCTATGTTAGCCTGTAGCTGAAGTTGGAAGGGAATAACTTCCAAATCTGTTCACAGATTACTGCTTGAACAACCAGGCTGCTGGCTAACACCCACAGTGAGAGCTCTTGAAATTGTGCTACTATGCAGCTAAAAATGCAACTATCCTTGAGCCAAATTCAAGCAACCACATAGAAATAGAACTCCATAGCCTAAGAGTTGTTATATTTTGCTCTGTGAGATTGTGACCTTGTTGCTGTAATTTTTTGGCCATGTGGAAAAGAGTGACTCAAAATTAAATAGAAAGAAACCCTCCTAATTTCTCCTATTTGCCTTTATTGCTTGGTTTTGGTTTGTCAGGGGGGAGGGGGTGTTTGGTTGGTTGGTTGGTTTTTTTTTTTTAATTATAATGCTAAGGCACTGAGAGATTTATGTGGAATTGCTGAGATCAGACTCCTATGTACATAGGAAGTTCTGAACATTCTCCAAATATAAATAATGGTATATCACATCAGACACAGACTCCTTTTCTGAGAGCATTTCTTTCCTCCTGAGATAGCACAGAGAGTTTCTAATAGTGCAGTCTGAATGCAAAACAAAAGGCTAGTGCCCTCTGACCAGTGGAGAGGGGAAAAGGCCATCCTAATTAATGGTGTTACTCATTTGCCTAAAATCAGCTGGGAATTTAATTAGTTCTGTGACTTGTTAGTTTTGATGGATATCTGCCCTCTGCCACGGAGCAGCTGTTATCTCACCTCCAGCTGCTTCTTGCAGATCTGCATCTCCCAAGCTTTTTGGAGCCAGTCTGTGCTGCTTCCTTGTGTGGCACCTCTGGCCAAGCACAGAGATCACCGGTGCTGGATGCTGCTCCCTCCTTCCCTTGTAGCCTCCCTGCCTGCTGCAGATGTGGGCTGCTGCTTCGGTCTCCCCCAAAACTGTTCCTCCTCCCACCTTTTCCCCTGATATTTAATGCCATGATGTTAGCACAGAGAACTGTGCCAACAAGCCCAGCAGAACTTGGAACTGGGTCAATCCTGGGTTTTGTTCATCTCGGCTGTAACCACTCCTCATGGGTCAAGAGCCCTAAATGTGCTGCTGCAGGAGTGGACACAGTAGATCTAAAGAGTTGAATCAGGCAAAGAGGTGTTCCTTGTGAAAAGAATGGGGGAACCAGAATATTTAAATATATATATTTAAAATAAAACAACTATTATGAGAAAGTGAATTTTTCATCAATCTGAAACAGAAAATGTGTTTTATCTCACAGGCAGGAAATAAAAAATGTTTCAACTAAGTGCGTGATTCAGTCCAAGGCAAAGTTTTAACATTTTTGCCTGTGTAATCTTTTTAAATGTATTTGGCTAAATTAAAAATAAACTATTTAAATAGTTCTATTTTTTATTTTTAAAATTTTCTGATCTTTCTCTTTTGAATCTATTAAATCTAATAGTTTTGGTACTCTTTAAGGCACAGTTTTCAGAAAATAAATTACTCACAATAACAGTTTTGCCCAAGTCTGTCATTAACCATTTTACCTCCTTCTTTTTCCTTTAGTGGACTTGTAAAACAGACAGTCTTGGAAAAGAAACCTTGTTGTTTTCTAACTGAATGCCCTGCTAAGCTGAGCCATTGCTTTAAGTTTGTATTAACAATGTCTTTATAAAAAAGGGGTGGATATATAACAAGAGGGTTGTAATAATATTTATATTCATGCAAATTTTAAAAATCTCCAAGATATTTAATCCACTATTCAACCAGTTTGTGTTTTCTGATCTAGCAGTGGATATTGTATTTGTTATATTATTATATTAGGTTTTATTATGATTAGCATTAAATTTGGAGTTCATTTGGCTACATGCTCAATATTTTCATACAACCCTTTTGGGCATAGCAAAAATTGCTTAAGAATAAAAAAGAATTTTTTCTTAGGACTATTTTTAATATGAACAGACTTTTCTTTCTTGGATTTTTAAAATGATTCTAAACTTGCCCTTGTCATCCACAAAAAAGAGTTTAAAAAGCATTTTTAGATGTTTTACTGGAGGGATTCCTTTGTGCCTGTGCTCACAAAGTCATTTTTCACAGATTATACCAGACCACATACTAATAACATATGCATACTCACTACCAGCTTGTCTGGAACAAATGATAATTCTGACACTCTCTAATGCATCACTTTCACTGTGTTTAAGGATTTATTATCCTGGAAATAGGCACAGGCACTGTAGGATGATCAGATTTTAGACTTTCAGTAATTTTCTGAAATCTCTTACTTAATCAACATTTCTGTTCTTTAGCAGTTAAAGTGATCCTCAAAGATAAATATACAGAAAAGCCAATCAGTTGTATCTGGCCTTTTTGCTTCACATTTTTGTTGAATCTCTTTTTGGGCAATCTCTTTGTAAGCTTGAGTCATTTCCACATCTCACCTTCATAAATGTAGAAATTCCTGAAAATCCAAAAGCTGATAGCATAGCCATCTGTAATCCAAAAATATTTTTTTGGGGAGTAATGAAATACTGACTTCAAGTGGCAAAGGTCCTGCTATTCATTAGTTTAAACACTTCACATTTAGCCTCAGCAAAACGTAATGGTTCTTTAACTAAACTAATTGCTACTCAATTTCTTCAAAGTTTTAGTAAGTTTCATATTGGTGAAATTTTACAGGTGTTTTAAACTCCATCAGCAGAAACAAAATGTTAATGTTTCCCTGTATTTTTGGTGCTTTATTTAAAATGTCCAATTTATGTGGTTTCAGGCTGCATCAAACCTCTCTGAAAGAGGCAGGTTGGCGTATTTTCAGACAGCCCAAGGTTCCTCAGTGCTTTTGGACAAATGTCTGTGTGCAGGTGCTGTTTGAGCAGGAGAACAGCACAGTCAGAGGGGGCAGAAAAGGCCAGCAGCATTGCAGGGCTGTGTCACAGTGCATGGCAGAACAACACACAGAGCTGCTGCTCCTCTCCAGCTCCAGAAATGCACCCACATCAAACTTTTTGAGTGTCTCGGTCTCCTCTTTAGTTAACTGGTTTTAGTTATTGAGCCCAGGATTATGCCACAATGATCTGCTACAAAACACCACAAAAACTCAGTACAGTCTGACCAAGAATTTGCGTACGACTCACAGGGAAATAATCTAGAGGGAGGGCTCTCAGCTTAAGTAGTCATTAAATATATTTATAAGACAGAAACTGTCTTTTCTTGTCCGATTACCTGAAAGCAAGAACATAAAAAATATATTTTTCACTCATAATTCCATGAAATTCTATTAGAGGTATAAGAATTATTATTTTTCTTATTCCTTCCCTCTGCCCCCAAATTTATAAACACTGAAATGACCACCTGAGTCCAAACTGAAACTTTTAACAAGCCTGAAATGGACTAATGTTTTTTCTTCTTGTAACTTTCAAAAAAAGTTTCACCAAGTAAAAAGAGTTCTGGATACTGAAAATACAACTATTGGTCTAAAATTTGTTCTCAGACAAGATGTCAAACATAGTCAAGTATTGGAAATCTGTCATTAAGTCTCACAGATTGCAAAAGCCTCTGAGTAGGCTTAATGTTTTTCACCAAAACAGTTACAGAGCAGTTAAGTTTGCAAGTGTGAGAATCTTCTAAATGGATGCTATGGTACTAGCAAGAGGTAAAACGGAAAAAAAATCTCCTGTGAGACCTGGCGTAAGACTGTGAAACTAAGTATGACATAATGATTTCAAGCCTAAAAACCTGAAATGCAATAATTTCAAAATTTTACAGAATTTTTTCAGGTCTTTGAGATTTCTTTCCCTTCTCTCAGTTCTCCCTCTCTATTCTGGTACTTGTTCTGATCTCAAATGCAAGCAGCAATAAAAGAAAAGCAATGTTTTTCTTATAAAGAGAATGAGAAAAGTTATAGTGGCATTTTTACTTGGTCCATTTTAGGAGAAACTCTTGGGACAACTTTGACGCTGTCCACATGTCAATACAAAATGACAGCAAGGAATTGACAAATTCTATAGGCTTAACTGAAAACTGAAGTACCCCCATATTTAAATTTCTTTAGGCCTTTCATGGCTACCTCCACTGTGTTAAACCAGCTCAGAAATTTTATGTACCAAAATTTTCCATTCATTCCATTTTCTGGACTAAAAATATCTCAAATACAAAGGTCTAACACTTTTTTAATTTGTAAAATAGAGATATTAATGGAATTTTTTGAGTCAAATTCCTTCCACATCTCATGTAAATATGTATTATTAAAAAGTAGCCATATCACTAACAATCAGATAATAAAATGAATGTTCTGCTTAAAATAAAAGCTGGACCTTTCAAAACACTGAAATATGAAAACAGAACTCAGAAAATGCAAAGCAGAAGAAAACTAGGCCCCAAAACACTTCACATTTTTCAGAATGAGTTTCTATGTCCATATGTGTGCACATGTACATTTGTAATTTTTGTCATGCATCTTATACTTCTAATTAAAAAAAACATTAGCAAACCCACAGAAATTGTTATTCTGAGTAAACATTAACATGGTTATCCTTTTTCATATCTATTTTCCTGTCACTGCTGCTTCATGTGTATGTCCATCATAAGATCACCTGCAATATTTGACTATACTGATTTCAAATTATTTTATAAGAATAATTTTATAGTATTTTATAAGAACAAATATGCATCAAAAATCATTGGATATATCTATTCTGGGAATTCAAAAGTTAGGACTGAGGCAGAGAGAGCTAAGGGTATCTTTCATACTTTGATGTCAACACATTTTTTACATGAGTAAATAGAGGTTTTTGGCTTGAGGCTTCCCACATTTGCAAAGTTTCACTCACTGAAATGTGTAATGCTTTGCAATTTCAAAAACAAAGTCCCACCTCACTTCCAGTTTAACAAACTATTTATCTAAGCATATAGAATGATTGTTGTTGGATGTGCCATTATGTTGGGGTACATTTTTTTTTCAGGTGAACATATTGCTCTTTTCCACTAACAGCAGCAGATTTCACTCTAAAGAACTTCCTTTTGTGTATATATATTGCTTCCAGGAGTAAAAAAACATGTGCTATATAACAGCCTAGAGTAACATAGTGCTTTATATTAATAAAGACCCCTCACATCCTACTGAAAAAACATGACATTCATTTAACTGTGTATGCTAACACTTAATGTGTACTAATGCTGAAATTGTAATAAGAAATTAATTTCTTTCCATACAATTTCACACAAATTTCTTGTTTGACACAGTGGCAGTTTTAAAAGTGAAGAAGTAAAATGCTGAATATTGCAAAAATAACCACCTTCTAAAAGAAACAACAGAGAACATGGTTGTCCTCACTATGCAAAATCCTCAGTGCAATGACAGCAATTGCACTGTGGGTTTCCCTCACTTTCATTTGGAACACCCCTACACTGTGACTTTTTAACAGTTTTCATTCTTTGTCTACACACAGTTTCAAAAAGAGTTCTTCTAGACAACATCTCCTGCAAAAGGATACAAATAATGATCAGCAACTTGTTCAAAATCACCTTTCTAAGAAGCTGGAGGAATTTGGAAGAGTTATTTTTTCCCTACACAAGTGAGTTAGCCTCAAGTAAATCAGACAGAGACAGTTAGGTATCGGAAAGGGCATAAAGCATAAAGGAAAGGAGCAATAAATTAATGCCTAAAATTTTTAATACTTAGCTTATATTAAAGCTGTAAGAGCATGTGAGAAGAACTCTCACTTTTTCATTTATTTTCTCTGCTCTCAAATCCTAACACAGACTACTCCATCTATGGCTACAAATATACATGGCATGCCTATTCCTTTAGTTACACTGGGACAGGAATCTTCCTCTTAGTAAATAATATGGTGGATCAAAGAGTGTATGTCTCCAGAATTACCTATTTTCTAACTGATTATGTGATGTTTCCTATTGGATACATATGTACTGACTTTTTGTTACCCATTTAAGGTCACAAATGAAATGAAAGGTGAATATTGACAGTGATCCCACCAAGTATCACCTTATGATTCTACATCAGCTTTAAATTTTTGTTTGCAGCAATCACATCTGAGCTTTAGAAAGGCATATGGATTTGACAGGATCATTTCTACTGTAAGACATAAGCCAGTTCTGTTTATGGAAATTTAAAAAAACACCTTACCCACTGCAGTCTGAGTTCTATTTTATTTAACATATCAAAGGACTAAAAGAAGAATGTCAAGCTTGACACTGAAATGTGTGCTTTGCTTAACATAAAGAATGTCTTTCCTGCAAAGATAGAAAGCAATTCATAATCAAACTTCAGGAAACTAGCTAATGTGCTAAACTGGGTTTTCATGGAGCTTTAATTTCCAAAGCAACTAAATGCAGAAAAAAAATCTTTCACTGAAATAACATGTGCAGGAAAGAATGTATTTGTTAATTCCTTTATATATCATATATTCTGATACTTGATACTAAGAGCACTACTGAGAGTTATCAAACACTTCTGAAAAGTTTAGATTTAGACATGGCATTTATATTCAAGTTGCATGAGATATGTATTGAATTCAATGAAATGTTTGACAATCAGCATTCATCAGTATCTGACAGTAAAATTTGTACTATATGTGACTTTAATGTAGCCTTAGTTCATACAGAATGAATGCTGACTGCACTGTAATAGTTAGCTAGGAAAAGAAGATCATAACACAATAGTGTCAAAAATAAAGATGTTAGAAACTTAAAACCACTGTAGCTTTTGCAATTATGGAAGGCACACTGGCAAAAGAAATGCTATAATATACTCAGAAAACATTACATTGGCACATAGGCTATTTTTATTTTCTTAAATTTCTAAAAATGTGTTCTGGTGTCAACATTGTCTGTTAGCTTTTTCTCCTAAAAGAGGGTCATCTCTCTCCTTATTTTTGCGAGATATTTATACAAAGCAGCAATTTTCTCTCTTAGCTTTCATTTTATACTTATTTGTTGCTTAAAACCAGAATTAAGGTATTATTTGGTAGATGGTAACAGCATCAGCTAAAAATGCACCGGTCACTGAAAGTTTCATTTCCTTTTCATTTGTGACTGGATAGATTTATCATACATGTACTATTTCTTGACCTAAGCAATAAACAACTGGAAGGAAGAAATCTTAAATTGGCCAGACTCTGGAAAAAATATATAGGCATTTTACTGTAATTGACTGTGCTACTGAGATTAGAATTGTTGAAACCAGAATTTAAGCCTTCATTTATCAGACAAAAAGCTAGTGAGATGGAAAGGAACTAAGTAATTACCTCAGCAATTCATCTGTCAAACCTTTCACAATTCTTCAACAAGAGTTTACTGAATGGAGACTCCAACGCACAGCAAAGACCATGAAGAAGTGATGCTCATTTTGGTGGGCCTGCACTTAACAGGGCTGTGCTTTTTAAAGTGTCATTCCATATTTAGTTTTCCCCTTTAGCCTATATTGTCCCCAAGCACCTAATCAAAACAGACACCACATGAATTAGAAGTCACTCTAAAACCACTGAGATTATCACCAGCAATCAATGCTGCAGTAGCATAACAGCTTAGCAAACTCCTGACCTGCATTTATTTTAAGCAATTCAAAACTATAACTGAGAAGTAAAAATCAAAGGAAAGTAGGGTAAAAGATACAGGAACATCTTAAAAATAATTCTTCAAAGGAGTCTCAAATTAAACTACGATATTTTTAAAATATTTAATATTTAATTAGATGGAATCAGAATCCACACTAATCACAAATTTACCTCTGACCTACAAAGGCTACTTGAGTAGATATTGAAAAGTTCATTTTGCAGATTGCTAAAATATTGCTAAAGATTTGGTGAGAAACTCAGTCCTTCAAATGAGATGTCAGATGATATCAAAGCACCCAAGTCTCAAATTGTGACCTATAAATCCAATTATTTGAATATTACCATAAAACTATTACAATTACAGCAAGTAAACTGATATACTGTATGCACTGGACTTTTGAACCTATCTTCATCTTGTGAGTTGAAATGCTATAAAAAAATTATTCTTGGAGATACTGTAATTTATAGAAACATTTATTTGTGAAATTACCATGCACAAATGCTTTGTTGTTCTCTTGAATTAATATCAGGCAGGTTAGAAAATTTGCTGGCAACTAAATGAAGATATTAATGGCTTTGAAACTAAAAGTTTTAAAATGACAGTGACTCAGGGAAGTCACAATACAGATTTGGCCAGAACTGAGTTTTGACAGTCAGCTATTAAAATCTAAGTCACTGTCCCAAGTGGACGCTCCCTATGTCCCATTAGAATACAATGCCTCAGCAGTTGGCCATTACTTACTGTCAACTAACCTTTCAAGTATGGAAAATATAACTGATTTTTAGTATCCATCTTTACAATGGCACCCGAAAAATTTAGGGCTTTTTGAATTTTTTTTTTTAATATAAAGCAATGAAAGTGATGTAAGGCTCCCAGCAGATGGTCTGGATCATGACTACACAGCCTAAGATCAGAAGAGCATTTATGCTCCAGTACTTTCCAACATTTTTATCTTAACATTTTACAGAGGTCAGACTCTGGGGAAACCAATTTGTCTGTCTTGGAAGTCTCAGACAAATTGCCTTTTGAAAATCAATCTTATCCTTTACTTCTTTTGCTTATTCCTGCACCATATGCTGTCACGCTTCTCTACACAACCATGCAAGCAAGGAAGGGCTGTAACCTGAGTCTGTGTTTTGGAGCTGAGAAAGATAGACAGAATGACCTACCTGCAGACCAAACAGAGTGCCAAAAAGGGAATTATGCTCAGACTGAAACAAAGTAATAATGTTGTGGGTTTTCTCCCCTTTCTCTAATTTTTCAGGCACATACCACAGAGAGCTTTCTCTGTGGTGTCAGAGAGCTAGCCTGGCTGCTGGAACAGCAGAGGAACATTATTAAATGTTTATAATTTTGGAGAGAAAGTAGTGATGCATGAATACAGAATAGCACACTTGTAGTACTATGCTACTGAATTTCTGACCAGCAGAGGACAGCTAAAAGAGTTTTATATAAACATTTAAATTGTGTATTTAAAAAATTTTGTCTATTAAATCATAGGCATTGTAAGTCTAAAGGCATGAAATGTAGATAAGTTTTTCTGCACAAAGCACCGAATCATAAATAGGAGCGAAATTACTTTACTGGACTTTGAATGACTTTCTAACAGTAACTCAAGATAAAATTTTATTCAGTTCATATTTTTAATAGATATTTGTCAATTTTGTTTTGACCATAAAACAGTTGTGTTATAGTTGTAAAGAATATTTGTTAATTTTATGATAGAAAAGGTTATAAAATTTTCATCAAGACTCAAAGATTAATTGTATTATGGCAATCCATTTTTGTTTGCCCTGAAACTACATTGGCAAAGCTGGTACATGACTGTTAAGAATTTCTACATCTAATAACCAGGATAAATACATAATCCACTTTTCCAGACTTGAATTCATGATTTCTTTAAATATAATATTCCTTTTTGCAGTTCCATGTAACATGTCAGGAGCCTATTCATATTTTGGCGGTAAAACCAAGTTATTTCTGTGCATGGTAAATGTGTAAAAAAATACATCTCTCCTTTCATTGTAGGAAATCACTGACCTGTTGTATTATTGGCTTCTATAAGATAAATCAAATCCTTCCACTGTTCAATTTTAAACAAAAAAAGTAAGATGTGTTATGCTGAGGTAATTCCTGAAATACAGTGTTTACCAAGCGATTTGGAGTCAGACCTGTGTACACAAGAGACAGATCTTTCTTTAGCTGCAGGAATATGCAGCTCAGCCTGAGACTCCCATGCTGCAGAGCACACACAGCTCTCCAGGAGGCTTCTCCTCAACATCTCCCTGCTCTGTCTGTGCCTGTCTCACAGCTCCCACCTCAGTCTGACAGTACAGAACTCACCTGCCCTGCCTCACCAGGTGTTTTAGCTGGGGATGTGATGTAAGGCCATGCAGGTTTCCACAGCTGAGCTGTAATCACCTTCCACATTAGCAATAATTTAGTTACTTCAGCAGTTTCTCTTTTGAATAAAGGATTTTTTTCCAGTAGCCTTATAATTCCTGGTTCTAGTGAGCCCATGTCTGAGAGCTCACCACATACTCCCCAAGGAAGCTCTTTTGTAGGAGTAGATACTTGTTTCTTTTCTGTTGACTAGTGAGATTTTTCTCATATTTTCCTACCAATATGGCTAAGATCTGATCAAGTAATCATAACAAGCAAAACTCTAATTTAAGAGCATTATTCTCAATTTACCTGGTCCAGAAAAGCTCTTGAAATACAGAGGTAAAACAAATTGCTAAGAGTAATTTTCCATCTTGGAAAATACAAGAGGGTTCTGCTATGCTCAAGGATTGACATTCTTTCTGTCAGGTCCTTTGGAGGGGGAAAAAAAGTCATTGAGAAAAGCATTTACATACTCTACTTTATACAAAGTACTTTTATCAAGAGGATTTTCTTTAAAAGTGGAAAAGATTAATCCTCAAAGAAATTTTAATTCTGTTACAAAGAAAACATTTTATTTAATTCTTAATTTTGGAGATAATGATAGCAGTAATTAAGGTAATACCTCCATGCAATTTATTTCCAAGTAAAATTATGATGTTTACTCTCCAAGATAATTTTTAATTTTGAGACAAAATGGTTTTGAGTGTTGTTTTTCCTACAGAACAACAACTTAATTTGAGTTGGATGTAATAAAAGACCTGGGCACTTGGACCTTCTAACATGTAAAGGGGCTGCAGATAAAAATATTTTCTGTAAAGAATGCAACAAATCCTGATGCTGTTGAGTTTAGGGTCCCAGCTCATGCATATTCTGTGGTGGCATTCACAGACAAGATATTTCGCACCAACAGGGCTCACCACATGAGCTATTTTCCAAGAATTCAAATGAGAATACAGTGGAAGGACAAGGCCTTGGGATCTTCTGCCCAGCTACTATGAATATTACTGTAATAAGGACCCTAAAGGACACCTACAATCAAAATATTGCTCCAAATCCAACTGTTCTGAAAATAATTTTATTCTGGTTCAGCTGACTACCAACAAAGGCTATGAGGTTTTACTTTTCTTTCAAGGATTTTATTAGGCACTTAATTCCTTTACCTGACACTCCCTATCTGCTACTGAAACATGCTCTGTGGTCAGCATCACTTCATGAAACACCTTTTGGGGACCATGACTCCCTCACTTCCTTGCCAATTTTCCTCACTTGAAAAAAAACACCCTTTTGTCTCTATGAGACTTGTTTGTATACTCTCAAAAATCTGAATGGTTTTCTGTTTTTAAAAATGCTTATCCTTCTCATATAAAAAATTATCTGTGTTTCTTTCAGAGTCGTGGAGGCCAAGAAAGAAGTTTGAGGCAATGTGAATTGTGATAAATTGCTCTTTTTGCTTCAAAGACCTAGAGTAAGCAGCATGTAATTCAAACTGATCGAGGTAATGAAGTTAAAGTTTAACCATGGTGTAATTAAGAGCAAAACTTGGATCACCACATCTAAGAAAGCTCCATATTTTTACATGAGATATCTGCAGAAAAACTGACATCAGTTCTCTGCAGTGAACTGAAACGTGACAAATTGACTATTATACCTTTGTCCATTTCCTTATTTTCTTTTCTTGGGTTTGGTTTTCTCCATATTATGGGTTATTCCTTGAACATATCTGTAAGAAAAATTACATGGACACCTTTATATATCAAATAGGTGCCATATAGTTAATTTCTCTTATTCAGGAAAATACAGACAAAAAATACAGTAATTTTATACAACATTCCATTTAATTAGTAGAAAATAGTGAAACTTAGAGCACATGTATAACACATACATTTACAAAAATAATTTGTATTTTAAAATAACTATTACTGAGAGTTATTGCTGAAGAACAATTAGTTGGCCATGGATGGTTACTCTACAATTTCTTGTTGCACTACCCCTAGCTGCACCATATAAACATATTTAGAAATAAAATATATTATTTTTAGAGGTTAAAACCTTCATCATTTAACTTCCTTTGAAATTCAGCTCTTTTCCCACCAGCTTTGATTTTCAGACAGATTAAGAATCTTTCATTTGCAGACCCCAAAGATTTTAATGGAGAAAATCTTTGGGGAAATACTTGGACAAAACCTTTGGAGAAATACTAGTTAAAAAAAACTCTGCAGGCAGTGACAGGAGAGGACAGACATAGCCCAGTGTGGTAGCAGTGGTAGCACCACCTCCTCCTGCATGGCCATGGTGTGTGGGTGTTTGCTATGGGCTGCAATTGGGGGTGCTGGAGGAGGGATGGGCTTCAGCTCTGAGAGCAAAACCCAGGTCAGGGAAAAATGGCATTGGGAGCTTCCCTCAGCCACCTTTTACTTTCAAGGAGAGTTTCCAAGCAGAATATAGCCAATTAAAGAGTGCAGTGCTACTATTTATTGGCTGATACAAATGATATATCTAGGATTAATGAGTTACTGTAGGGGGATAGAATAAAAGTAAATAAAGGTAGTGTAGAAAGTAATCTTACCCTCTAAAGAGCTGCAGCTGGGTTAATTATTAAAGATTAGGAGCAGGCCTGACTTTACCAGGCCACAGCTGTAGCCAATAAGAAGAAGAGTGTTATAAAAGAGTGGATTGGTTGGTTGATGGGGACTGGAGTCAGCTGGCTGCTGTGAGGACAAGGATGAGTCAGTGCCTAGAGGAGCTGCCTACAAGAAACATCAAGGAGGTATGAAACTCTAGCAATATGGAACCTTTGTAATATAATGTCATGAGAACTCTTGCAGTATAATGACAACAAGTTACAGAACTAGGTGTTAATATTCTCCCAAACTTAATGAGGCATTGAATGCATCTCCACTGGTTGGTGGTTACCAGTCAGAGAGGACTGGTCTCCAAGTCAAATGGGCTGATCATCAGGGTTGCTGAGTTTTCAACTAATTTTCTACTCTATTTCTGGAACTTTATATACTTCAAGGAAATGTTTTCCTCAATTAATCCCTTCGTGCTAACTGCTGCAGTCACAAAATTTAACTTCTATGTGTTTCTTTTCTTATCTTGCACAGTTTAACACACACATTCAAGTCAATTTTCTCAGTGAAATCAAGTCAAACTTACAGAACTGTGCTGCACCAACCTAGCCCTGGCAACAGAGACAACTGAATTCCTCCACTGTCCAATTATCCTACTTTTTTCCAGCTTGAAACCTACCACTTTCCCCTAAATTTTGACTTGTTAATATTCCTACTGGGCTAGTAGATGTTTTTGCTCACCCTATAGTCAAACCCTATATTGTTTACTCAGAGGCAAAATCTGTGGGGGTTGAGGAACAGGAGGAGGGTGTGCTGAAAAAAATCACAGCTGGCAAAATTTCTCCATGTTTTGCATATAGCTTGTGAGCTCTGTATCCCAGGGCCCAGGTAATGGATCTGATCCCCTAAAAATGACTGGTTTCATCATATTCTGAAGTAGGCCAGGAAGAGCAATCGGCCAATCAAGTGACCTGGCCAGCTTTGTCCTATTTCACCAAGGGGAGAGCTGCTTCTGTCCAAAGTGTTCAGGTTTTTGGTTTTCCCTGCTTGAAGGGGGTTCTGCCTCCCACTCTTTCCTTGTATCACTTTCAGGAGTGACCTGGGGCAGTCATTCCCTCAGAGAAAGAAGAAAGCATCTTGAGCAAAAAGTGGTGCAGAATAAAAGGGAGTAAAGGAAAAGGTAGTCTTTTGTATTCCATCACTCTTACACTCAACCATGCAATTTTATAAATTACTCCATCTCAGAACTAAGCCAACTCTGCCTGTTAACAAAAAAGGTAATTTTCCTTAAAATGTTTCACTTAGGGTTATACTTTTTCCATAACTACTTCAAGAAAATTCATCACTGAAGTTATTTGAGTCTTTGAAAATGTAATTCATTGGTACATAGGTGTGAATAGGATCAGAAACCCAAAGCTAATATATCTTTTGTCAATTTTATGTCATTAATTTGCTTTCTTTGATACACAGTAGGGGTGTGTTTTGTTTTTTTGATAAAATCTCAGCTTTCTTTTTCAGGCAGGCAAAATTTTGAAGACCTAAAGGAAGAGCATGAAGTATTTCATAGGTTTCTATTGTACCTGTTTCACTCTTTGTTCACTAAAAAAACAAAAAATATTGAGAAATTACTTTTGCCTCTAGTTTTTAACGCTGATTGTTTCAAAGAAACAAAAATTCACTTCCCAAAATATCAAATAGAACCTTTTGAGAGACCTGCAGTACTTAGACTTGTAACTAATCTGTTTTCAATTAATGTACTGTTTTACTTAAGTTCTTTCAGTTTTTTATTATATACATATGAATGGAAAAAAAAATGTGGCTGGTTCAATGTTTAAATAATGTATTTTCTAATAAATTTTGCATAGGTTATTAAGCAAATTCACTCTTTATCGCAACATATTTTTCCAATGAATTCTGCTAGGATAGCTTCTTCAATATAGAGTGGGAACAATTTCAGTTATTATCTTTAAATACTATTCCTGAATATGTATCTTCCCATAAGACAGAAATTTGATTAAATTAATCCATTTTAAATAGATGTTATGATAATTCAGACTCTGTCACTGTGGCTTGTGACTGCCAGTTTGAGCTCTAGTGCTGTTCCCTTAAGTCATGTAACTCTTTTCTACCTTGTTTATCTTGCATCAAGTAGGCAAGACTACTTAAGATTGCAAGATATCAGGCTGATACAAAAAAAAAATTAAGAACTAAAGTCTCTTCTCAGTCCTGGCTTGAATTGGTAGACCAGGAGCTGCAGTAGGAATCACAAGGCAGCAGCACCACAGGACCATCACAATTTTATAATGGCACCACATGCAATTGCTTCTTGGAATGAAATAGTAACTACTCTAGAAAAAAAACTGTTACACAATTATTGTGAAGTAAGAAAATTCATTGGATGAATTCAGAGAAATCTGATTTTTTTAAGTTTTGACAATATACTGATTTTTATCTTAAAATTGTCTGCACTGCTAACATCCTATAGTTACCACATAGGCAAGCATAGCATGTGTTCCCATATGATTAGTTCTTCAAATACTTGTTCTCAATTTTGTATTGATAGTATAGTATGAAATACACAATGACATGCATTGTGGAAATTTCCTCTCACATTCTGCCACTCACATAATATATTTTGCAATTTCTGAAGTCACATAGAACACATCATAGCCTAAAATAATGCAAATAAAGCTGACAGTATATTCATTAAACTTTAGAGCTTCCCATCTTACTAAAACCAAAAATTTTCTCTACCTTATTTTTTACCACAAGAATAAACAATTAACTTTTATTGCAAATCACCATTACACCACATTTCTTAAGGCATATCTATTTGCAAGCATCATGTCAGTTGCTGAATGGTCTGAATTCCAAATGATGCTTGATATGGCAGCTTTGCACTCATAAATGCAGTCTCTATGTCTGTGCAATAAAGCTCAACAGCAGTAAAGGTGATATTGGTTGAGAGAAGAGGGAAATGTCCTACCCACAGGAATGTCATCAATACATGCTTGCAGTATTTGATCCATGGCAAACTAAACTGTTCATATGATCTTTCAAACTGTTATTCTGAAAAACATAACACCAAAAAAGGAAACTTTATAGTTGCCATGCTACTTTGCAGTTCTAAATTGACCCATATTTCACACGGAGGGTTGTGTTATTTTAAGTAGAGGGAAAGTCTTATGTGGAATAAAGACAACTGATTTTTGGGAAAACTCACAGGACAAGGAGAGGGAGGTCATGAAGTCCCAGGGTTACAACCTGCTTATTTTCTGTCATTTTTTAATATTATACTTGCAAAAAATCAAATAAAAATCAGCTGCTTATTTTCTGTCTTTATTCTTATATTATACTTGCAATATAACTTGGGCTGCTACTAATTTTTTAATTGTCTGGCAAATTATGAAATTATATGTGAGCTGCCAAATGCTATGCTCCAAAATCCTTATGGACCTATTAATAGTTGATCCCTACTCTTCAACTGGGGCATCTGGGTGATAAGAGAGTGTTTTTCCAAAGTCTCTACACATAGATAGTAGGATTGTGGCATAGTGGCTTGAATTTTAATGCAATGATACAGCATCATTCAGCTGGCTGCCATTCCTTAGTGAGTGCTGCAAAAAACTCAGACTGAAATAGAATACAGAGGAAAGCTAATTTTTCTGTGATGTCTTTTTCACAAAATTATTTCCTTTAATGCTTGTATTTGTTGTCACTGGAAGCCTTGGAATCCCATTGATGTTCAAAACCCTATGAGATCAGGCATTTGAGCTCTGAAGTCAAGCTCCTATTTCCTCTAGAGGTGATTTCATTAGTGATGTCATGACATAAAGCATTTAAGACTGCTTCAACTAATTAAATGTATCACTGGTGGATACTCTGGATAAACATGGAGACTGACCCAAATCAGCAGAGCTCACACACACATCTTCTACAGATACCTCTTAGATTTCCAGCATCCAGTCAGGCAGAGAAAACATTAAGTTGTTTATTAAATTAAAAGGATAATATAATTTCACTAAGTGTCAGACATACCTCAGGAAACAATCCTCTTATTGAGGATGCTCTCAATAATCCTTAATCCTCCATGCTTTTTGGGGGATGTTTGTTCACTTGTCCAATTGCTAATGTAATTTCATTAGGTCTTCTTAATCTAATCTTGTTGATTGAGACTAAAGCTGATTTAAGAAATTTAAAAGTGAAAGTAAATATAAGACATTCAGAACAATTAATTGCATCACATTTCTTGATGTTAATTTAGAAACAATTCTTTGATTACATTGAATTTTGTTGATCCAGAATTATTCTTTGTATCATAACAGACATAAGCATTTTATAAAACTATCAATCGCAGCATAAGTTACCACATAGCAAAAAAAGGTCATTTATTTGTTGCTTGCTGTTACTACTGAGACCAAATTCTAATTTCAGGTAAGCTGAAACTAACCACGGTGGAGGGACTCTATTTTGCCAGCAGAAAAAAAATCACCATTTATATTTCTGGACAGGAAAATGGAATTTGGCCAATATTGGTTAAAATGCAATTACAGTGCCACAGGAGAGAAAGAAGAGAAAGGAAAGTGGATCCATCTTGCATAGTGTATTGCTCTTTCCATCCTCTTGAACCCCAAATTTCCATCCATGTACATTTCTTATTTCCTCTGTCTCTAGCTGAAAAAGGATTGAGCTGCTGGATGATTTAAGCAGCTGGTGCCATTTCATACTTGCTGACAGTTCCTCAGTGACACTGAGAAGTAAGCAGCAACACTGAAAGCCCCAGAGCTTGCCTTGACTTGAAATGCAGCTGACTTTGTAATCTTTATCTGAAATAAGTTTTTGAAAGCATCCTGAAAGACTTAATAATACCATTAATTCATTAATGACCACTGTAAATTTTTTAAAATCCAGTTTAAATCCAATTATTTTGACAACTGTTCATTTCTTAAGCAAGAAAGCTAACAAGAAAAAAATTGCAATAGAGCCTGGTATTATATTTCTGATCATGTCTAATTTTAAAATATTTTTTCCTAACTGTCTTTATTGACATGTTATGTTACCAACTTTTTGCTCTTACAAATGTCACTGCAGAAAATGAATTGTCAGTTTGTCACAGTGAATCAGTAAGTTCATTCACGTATCCCTCACCTTGGACATAGCACCATGATAGCAATATGTGGCCCTTTTTTAAAGGGACAATCCCACCACCATGAACCCGAGGTGAAGGTCTATATAATCTAAAAGAATTTACTCTTCACATGACGGGATATTTGAGGGGGCAGAGTGTGGGGGTAGGAGTAGGGGGCTGGTTGTTCAATGTGTTTTTTAGTTTCTCTTCATTTTCAGCCACATCCCTCTTCACCTAATGGCCAGGCCCTTCCCGCAGGCCTTTTCCTGTCCCAGGGGAAGGCCTTGTCCCGGCCTCTGCTGAGAGCAGGTTTGCCCCCGAGCAGGCTGTGTGGGCCGGATAGCTCAGTCCTTTATGGGGACAGAGTGTCCAAACCCAAGCAGCTCTCAGCTGCTGGCAGCTTTAGCAAGCATGAGGGATATCAGCTCTTTAGCGATTATCAGTTCTTTGAGTTCAGCTCTTTTGCTTGCTAAGGCACCACAGGCCGGCCAGCAGACGCAGAGAGAAGGCTGCTCTGGAGTTCCACAGCGATGGCTTTATTGGGGGTCTGTGAAGGGCTCCAGAGACAGCTCTTCTAACCAGAATGGGCTAAAGCAGCCCATTATATAGGGGATAGGGGATCCAAAATTGTCCTGTAGCAGGGGTTAAGGAGAAGTGACCTATGGGGTTACAGAGAGATAAGCTGGGGTTCAAAAGGCAGAAGACAGGGGCTTCTTTGCTATTTCACCATGACTTGGCATTTGCTATCTTTAAGCCTCTGCTCTCCATGGGGCCCTAGCAAGCCCATGGCCTGCTACAGTAGCTGACCGCTGGCGCTGGGCAGCTCTGGCCCCTCCTGTGGCAGGTCCCACAGCAGGCACAGCTGGTTCCTCTTGTGGCAGGTGTCACACCAGGCACAGCTGGTTCCTCCTGTGGCAGGTGTCACATCAGGCACAGCTGGTTCCTCCTGTGGCAGGTGTCACATCAGGCACAGCTGGCCCCTCCTGTGGCAGGTCCCACATCAGGCACAGCTGGCCCCTCCTGTGGCAGGTGTCACACCAGGCATAGCTGGCCCCTCCTGTGGCAGGTCTCACACCAGGCATAGCTGGTTCCTCCTGTGGCAGGTCCCACAGCAGGCACAACTGGCCCCTCCTGTGGCAGGTCCCACATCAGGCACAGCTGGCCCCTCCTGTGGCAGGTCCCACACCAGGCACATCTGGCAGTTCCCTGGGGATGCTCACTGGGTCCCTCTGCCGCCCCCGCTCCCGGCTGAGGTGATGGTGACCCTGGCAGCTCCCTGGGGATGCGCACCGGGTCCCGCTGTCGCCCCCGCTCCTGGCTCCGGCTGAGGTGACAGTGACCCCGGGGGGACACGAGCTGGGCGGGGGAGCTGCCCTGAGCCTGTCACAGACAGAAGCCCCAGGGCTGAGATCAAAGGTTAAATGGCTTTTTGCTGCCATCTCTTGATAAAGCAGAGGAAAAGGCAGCAGAAGCTGATTGTGTGCACCATCCTGGGGCTGGGGCAGAGCCCGGCGCTGGTGCTGAGGATGGATTTGGATTTACCCTGCGAAGGACAGAGCACTGAGGTGTTGTCACCAGCGGTGACAAATGGGCATCAGCGCTGCGCGGGGAGAGAGGCTCATTAGGAGCAACTAAAGCCTCACTGCCCTGACTCAGGGCTGCAGGAGGCTGCGAGAGAAAAGTGATTTCTGCCTTTGAAGGAATGAGTAATCTCCTAATGGCACAGTCTCTGTGTACTGCACAGGTTTTTTACAGGTGAAAGAGAGCTTTCAGCTGTAAAACCAGGCTTGAAATGTAGGCTCTGTCATTGTAAGAGATGGGAGGTGTGGACCAGGAGTGGCTGCAGAGCTCTTAAGAACCCGAGTCCCTGTCAAATTTCAGTGATGGGGATGTTCTGTGGCTGGATTACTCAACTGACTCCCCAATATTTCACATGTCCCACAACTCCCTTTTTTTTTTGGCTAAATCTTCTGTGTTGACACATTTGGATCATCCACCACTGCAGATCAAGCAAATCACAGGTCAGCAATGAATTCTAATGAAATCTAAGTAAGCACACTTTCCTTTTTAAATTTATGGAGAGAAAAAACAGAATTGTAGATTTTTAAAAAAGTTAATTATCAGTTAAATTCTCAGTCTTTCAAGTAGGCTGTCTTGAAAACTTTGGTCCATAACCACTCTCTTTATGAGCTCTAAGACTGCCATCATTTTCTGCTTAGCCAATACTAACACTGTGCCTCCCTATGATACAGAAAAAAATGAAAGCAGAATAAATTCAAATCAGCAGAGAATTTACTGAGTAATTCCTTTAAACAGAAATTGCATAAAATACAGCTGTGGTCCCTGAATAGAACCCAGAATCCCTACAGAAAACTCAGAGTCCTCCAAGAACAAGTCACATTCCTCCTTGCCTCCTCTGCCTCCAAGTTAAGACTCCTGATGCTTTGGTACTCTCCTGGGTGAAGTGGGACTGAGGAGGCAACTAAATGAATCCTCATTAGCTGGTGGGTTCTGAAGTGTGTTAGTCACACAAGAACTCCATAAAATAATTTTCTTATGGAAAGTCTTCCAGGGAGGCCTTGAGTGAATTATGCCTCCAGCATTAGGTGGCAGCTGAGCAAAGGGGGATTTAGAAAGATTTTTCTTTGATAGCTTCATCTTATCTAAGATGAAGAGATTCAGGGGTTTTATTGGCCCTGATCCTGACAGAAAAGAGTCAAGTGGCAGGGAGAGATTAGATATAAATTAGCAGAACAACAAATGGATTAAGGTTGTGATAAACTTAAAACAGTAAACAAACAACAGAAAAAAAATTTATTTTTATTTAAAGTATTTGTCCTAACTTTTCTCTGGAACTCATTTCCTATTATTGAGGATTGCTGGAAAGTTTACCCTACTTTAAATATTTTTATTGACAGCCATCAATGGAATCAAAAATAGATTATACCAACAAGAATCAATGCTCTCTTAATCTTTAAGATGTGAAATGGGTATCACCATGAGCATGCACCCAGCATATATATACTTTTCGTTTGGTTGGACTAACATTCCTGCACAACATTTGCATTATCCAGAAAATGGAGGATGAATGTAACACTATGCTTTAAACCCTTTAGTAAAGGAAACACAGTGACAGTTTGAAAAATAAGAACCAAAATACTAAAATACTTGTTATCTCTTTGGTGGCAGCCTAGGTATATCCTGACTGCTAACCCAACAACATTTACAATTAAACACAAAATTTACCTTGTTAAGCCTATGAATGTCTATGATGTCTTTTTTAACAGAACTCTGTACCCTAAAAATAATGTTTATTTTGATGGATTGGAGAAAGTTTTAGTCCCTTCTTTAAAAAATTTACTAATCAAAATACAGTAAAGGGCAATACACACTTACTAAAAATAGAGGACTGGAAGGGCCAAGAGGTTCCTCTTTCTTCCATTAGTCACATATTATATATGAACTAAGTCACTTTCAATAGTGTTAGAAATTATCTCTCTTTCCCAATTTTAAATGTCATGTCCATAATATTTCAAAGTTGTGGCTTCAGCAATAATGACTTTGAATTTTCCTAGACCACCTAGTATCGCTCCTCGTTGCACAGCGAGTTACACCAAGGGCTCTCTAGTATGAATTGCTTAATCCCTGCAGGACTCTTGGAGAAAAGAATCCTTTCAAGGAGGGACATGGTTCCTGTACGTGTATTTGAAGCCATATTCCAACGCCCTGCTAGATCCTCTAGGAAATTCTAATTGTGTTTAGCTGTCATCTTAAGTTCTAATGTGATTTAATGATATGGGATAAGAAGATTATTCTGATAGGATATTAAGGGGAAATATAAAATGAATTTAATCCCACGTTTCTGCATCAGCATCCTCAAATGACCTGTGATGCTGAGCCACTGTAATTCCTAATGAGAACTAAGCTTTCTGTCATCATGGTTCCTGTAAAATTTGCAACTGGAAAGTATAGTCCAAGAACTATATTTAAACTTAATTGAGGCCTGAGACAGGCAGATAAATGCTCACATACAGAAACTTCTACTAAAAATAAAAAAACACACCGAAACAAAACCTAAAACATGCTCAGAGATTCAAGACAAAATTGTGTTTTGATAATGAGCTGTCCAACCTCATGACCCACAGGTAATTGTGACTGAAGTAATCATATTGATGATCAGTAGAAGCTTTCTAAGGTATGAATTTTGTTGTCTCCATAGGGCAGCATACGTTGCAGAATGATGCTATGTTACTGTTTAGCTGCTCCCTCTTTCTTCAACAGCCATCTAGAAAATGAGTCTGCTGAATCTTGGGAAGTTATGCACAGATAGAAATAATGGAAGAACAAACTAGAACTCCTGCCTCCTGCTCCTAATTGTCTAGATAACCTCAGTCAAATGGCTTTATTATAGGCCAAAGTAATTTGTGTGTCAATACCAAACACTTTTATTTTCTTTACTTTTGGACACATCATGCTATTGACAACTCAAGATAATTTCATAGGCATGTAAATATATGCTTACTGGATATGATTAAAGCAAAGGCCAGTGCTCTGATTCTGACATAAATTTGTCCTCCCCATGCACATTTCCAAAGAACAGCTTTGGTTTAGGATAGACATAAAAGAAAGTGAAAATTTCTTTCAGAGTACATCTAGTCTCCTACAGGTTACCTCTCCAACAATTAAAGAGGCGGCTAGCTGTGTATATGAAAATACTTTACCAGGATCCATTAATTAAGATCTGTATGTGAAGTGGTAGGTGTAAATTTGTTAGTACTGTTAGCCATTATTAGCTGTTATGCACTAGATTATTTCATTGCTGTCCTCATATTGCATGATAGCATGCTGTAATGCAAAAGGGACATAAATCTTTGTCATGAACCCTGTAAAAAGGTGGATGAGAGAAAGGAAAGATGGGCTTTTACTCCAGGGTAAAATATAGAGCACAGAGTGGGTTTTCTGCAGCAGTTAATGCCAAAGCAGATGGAGCTATTTTGAGGACTTTTTCATTGCTATACTGATATTCTCATATTTAAAGACATGTTAGAGAATGCTAATATAGCCATTACTTTGCTATAATAAAGGAGTTTAAAAGATAAGCTATTTTTAAAGAGGTTTTTCTCTGTTGAATCCATTCATTTGCCATCTAGGAGACAGGATGATCAGAGTGGGAACTAGAAGTCACTAAGACACAAAGCCTCTGCTGAATGTGATTGTCCATCAGGAACATATGGAACTCACAGGCTGACTTTTCCTGTACACAAAATATGTAAAAATAAGAACTATGTTGCCTGAAAAACTTTAACTCTGTGGATTAAAATAAGGATTCCTTTAAAAAAAATTCAAACATTTCAGTAAATAGAAGAAAATTATATCCAATATCTCATGAAATTTTAAATCTTTGGGACTAAAATACACTGGAAAAGAATCAAATGTTACTGGTACGTATTTTGGTAGAAGGGACAATTACATAATTATGAATAAACCGTTAACTCCTAAAAGATAATATCTAAAAAATTTACATAAATGGCTGAAGTTATTCTACTACCCTAAAAAAATCTCAACATGAAGAGTTCACCAAGCAGCCAAATTATGAACACTATAGAGGATTGTGGAATTCTTTAGTCAGAAAGCAATTCTTCCTTTCTGCTTTTGTTGATTTCAAGAATTTTGCACCAAATCATTTTTATTATATGAATATCAAGGTATCCTACTAAAGATTAGCCTGATGTACACACTACCCTAACCTAGGTGTTTCCTATTGAATTTGCACATTGAACATCCTCAGTGTTCTAGTGTTTCACTCTCTCTTGTCTTTGATGTGTGTACAATCCCCCTGAAAAACTCCATTAATTCCACTGAGACATTTCCACTCCATCCCAAAACAGATCCTAGCATAGCACAGCAGCCAAAGCAAAGCAACCTGCTTGTGGATTCACATGGCTAATTCAACAGAAATAACACAACTAAGGGAGTGCAGCTAAAATTTGATTCATTGCAATGTTCAGCTGGAATCCAAGCGTGTTTCCACAGAAAATTCAGAAAATCCAATCCTTTAAATTGAAGGAAAAGTATCAGAAATTCGTAAATTAATGCCTACAGATGCAAGGTAATGCACAATTAAGTAATGGAGTGTAGCATATGTCCTACATACTCGGGTACAGTGGGGGGCAGCCATACTATTAGAGCACCAATCTCTGCATTGCAGACCATATGGCACATTTGTAGACCACTTGGATGCTGCAGCTGGTGCAAAATGAAGTTCCTATTTGCTTAGCAGATCTGGCAGCAGGAGAATACCTTATGCTAGTGTTATTTTTGCTACATGTTCCCACAGTACAACTTTACACTTTCTAAAGTGTGTTAAGTGTGCACAGGATTGTTAAACCTGTGTATGCTTTTGATGTTTGTTACCTGAAAAGCTCCTTTTTCTTCATGGTAAATCTCTTTTGATTTACCATGAAGTAAATCAGCCTTTACTTCAGTAAATACTGATGTATTGCCTCTGTTTTTCTTTATATCTTACCTCTCTTAATTTTAGGACAATTACGGTGCTAAAATCTTACTTCGCCTTGTTGCTATTCACTTTCATTCTTCATAACAATGTTTTTCAAATTTCTTTTCTCATCTCACCAAATATTTCATTGAAAAAACACACTACATTTTTCCAGGAAATGGTGCTCCAAAAGGCCTGCCATCTAGAATGCCATTAATTATTAGAAGATTAGGAAATCTTGACGATTATATTTCTAAGTTACTAAGAGGTAGGTCTGAAAACATGTCACACCTCATTAAACAAATTGCTACATCCTACATCACTCTCTATAGTCAAGGGGGGAAAAAAGCCTTTTTTAAGATCTTTTTCCTCTCTATAGTCCAATATTTTCCCCCTCCTATGGGGCTATTTTTTTTTCATTTTTCACTAGGTTCCCCAGTACACCACCAAACACAGAATACCAAAACTTCCTGATATGCTCAGGTCAGTAATTAATTTCTTTTACCTGTCTCCATCACAGTACACCCTCTGATTGATCAATCTTACTATGATACAGCATCACAGCTATACAGGCTTGATTAATTACCCAGTTTTTCAGGGATATCATTTACTATTAGAGGAAAAGAAAAGATTCCTCCTTCAGCAAATCCCTCTAGAATGCAGGAAGCATTTAGTTATTTCAATTTTAGAGGAAGAGTGATGAGCTGGGGTGATGACAACTGACAGTGCTGATCCATGTTCTTCATGTTCTTCAAGAGACTAAGCTCCTTCTTTAGCTTGTGGAAGTCCACTGGAAGTGTCTAACTGCTGACCTGCATCAAATTAATATCTGGTTCTTTCTCCAGTTCTCCTCCCCTGGTTCTGATATATGTGTTATAAAAGAGGATTCTTTTTCCTGTTTTCAGAAAATTGGGATGATCCTGAACACCTTTCAGAACTGCATCTAACAACAATTTTTCATAGAAAATTCGTTTAAGCATTTTTCATCCTGCCTCTATTAGAACCAACCAACATAATCACATAATGATCTCAACACTAAAACGTATTAAAGACACATTTTATTCTTTCTGAGATGAAGTAGGGAATCTCAGATTCTCCTGGTATCCTTCTTTCTCATATTGAGAACTGCCCCATTAACGTTTTGAATGTCAGGAAGAAAACTTTCCTTTCACTTATTACTGTCATACCTCCATAGTGAAACCTAAGGGATGTGCATTTATGCAGGCATTCAGTGCTCCTATTGGATTGGCCTGTAAATACTGAACTCAGTTGGTAACACTCCTCTCAGGGCCAAAACACTCCTGTCAAAATGGAGATGCAGTCCCAGAGCTGACATTTCTGTGCTTTCCTGCTCTCTGATGAAGCAAAGCCTGTACAGACATATTCAGATTTAAACGTCCTCTTAAGCCCCTCCTATTTCTGGAAAGCATTGAAGCTTTTCCTTTAACTCTTTGCTGATTCAGATTTGTTAGATGCCAGGTTCTATCTGAGATGTTAAATTAAAATCCCTTCTGGCTGGTTCCTTTGAACTGCAAATCTGCAATTAGAAAAAAGAAAACAGTAATTTAAAAAAATATAGAACAATAATACTTGAGAGAGATGTGCTTGCCATGGAGGCCTTTTTTGTTGTTGTTGTTGTTTTTGGTTTTTTTTGTTGTTGTTGGAGTTTTCCTGTTAACAGTTCTGACATGGAATGATATGAAGAGGTCTTTGTGAAGTTAGTTACTGTTCTGTGTGTGCCTTTGCAGGAAGGTCTTTGTGAAGGTTTTCAGATGGTTAAAAAAAAAAATCAACATCACATTGTGTTCTATTACATCATTCTACAAGTGCATCGCTCATTGTTTCCTTTAACATGTGGCTTCCAACTTCCAAGAAAAGCGTTCCCAATGATTGACGCCCCAAACCCACGTCTGCCTTATCTCAGGAAAGAAACAGCTTTGTGCGGGACGACTCTCACCACCGATTTGACACATTCTTGACATTTTTTAGGCGCAGAAAACAGCCGGGGAGGTCTCCCGTTGGTGTCTGTTGGCATTTCCCCCAAGGCGGTCCCGGCTGCTGCCCCCTCAAGCCCGATGGGTCTCAGAGCACGCTCGGTGCCGCACGGACAGCGCCGGGTGAGCCGCGGCTCCATCAGCGCCGGGAGAGGGAGAGGGAGAGGGAGAGGGAGAGGGAGAGGGAGAGGGAGAGGGAGAGGGAGAGGGAGAGGGAGAGGGAGAGGGAGAGGGAGCAGCCGGGCGAGCAGCCGGGCCCAGGGACCGCCGGGGACAGGAGGGACCTGCCCGTGGTGGGAGGGAGCCGGGAGGGAACAGTAGGGAGGGAAGAGTAGGGACGGGAGGGAGTTGGGCTGGATGGTAGGGTGCAGGCGGGATGGGAGGGACAGTAGGGATAGGAGGGATGGAGGGAACGGTAGGGATTGGAGGGAGCCGGGAGGGATGGAGGAAACAGGGCGGGATGGGAGGGAACAGTAGGGATAGGAGGGAGGGGAGGGAGCAGGGCGGGAGGGGAGGGAACAGGAGGGATGGGAGGAATGGGAGGGATGGAGGGAGCAGGCGGGACTGGAGGGCGCCGGGCGGAGCGGCTGGTGCTGTGCCTGTGTTGCGGCGCCCTCTGGTGGTGGCGGCGCGCAGTCTCACCCCGCGGTCGGGCGGGCGCTGCCGTGGGAGCATCCCGAGCATCCCGAGCATCCCGAGCATCCCAAGCATCCCGAGCATCCCGAGCATCCCGAGCATCCCAAGCATCCCGAGCATCCCGAGCATCCCGAGCATCCCAAGCATCCCGAGCATCCCGAGCATCCCAAGCATCCCCAGCATCCCCGGGATCAGCCGCACCGCAGCGGCTCCGAGCGCTTTCCTTACTAGAAAGGCTCTACCTCTCTGCTCTCTTAGAAATAATCAAGCTCGGCTCTTACATAAAGCACAACAATTGGAAAGGAACAGATCACACACAGATCATTTGTCTCTATGTATGCGGAAGTTATTAGATCATGGCTCTATTACAAAGCTGTTGTTTTGCTTTGTTTGTAATGATATGCAATATACCATTATTATGATATTGCTGCAGCTCTAAGGAAGAGTGACACTGACAGCATTGAAATTAAATATAATAATAACAATAGTATGTAACACCATGATAAACACAAGGTTTTGGGCTGCTTTGGCCTTATTCACCTAACCCTTTCACACTTGTATATTTTTTACTCCCTAATCCTTCTCTTAGACTGATATGGTAATACTTAGAAGGTATCTCTAATAATGGGAAAAGAAAAGAGAGGAATGAAGAAAAGGTTTCATGTCTGGTGAAACTTTTCTGTAATAAATGTTGGATCAGATATGGCATAAAGGAGCATCATAGAGTTCCAAAGGGAAAAGAACGAGGCAGGGGGCAAAGGAGATGCAGATCTCCCATGGGGAGATTACCAGGGAGAGATTCTGACATACTGCATTATGGAGGAGTTAGCAAAGGGGGAGATCCTCACATTAGCTCCCTTGAAATCCCCTTGGCTCACAGTTAGAGCCAGGAGCAATCGAGACAATGTCAGTGAAACTTGTTCCTCTGACTCTCCATCAATACATCTGCTTAACTGCTTTATCTGATTATTGATAGCCTGCTATCACAACTATCACTCTTCTCAAGTTAAAGAAACATTAACCCAGAGCATGGTACATAATGCAGACCAGTTTATTACAAATTAAGGACTGAATTCAGAGAGTTCTACTTTTGTGAGCACTAGAAACTATTTATTTCCCAGTGGACTTGCTTAGAGCATAAATCAAATAGAGGCACAAAACAAACTCATGGTAGGTTGTGAACCTCTGCTTTAGAGAAGTATTAGATGTTGAACATGCACCATTTTTAGGCCAGTTTTGTTTATTGAATGCATTTGAACTGCACTGTCTTGCTCTGGCACATCAACTGTGCAGAGCTTGAGCAGACAGGCTGTGGGGGAGGGAGGGAGGGAGGGAGGAACTAAAGAGAGCAAGCTGACCTCTCTGAATTCTTGTTTCTGTGCTTTCCTGCACTCCTCTGACAGCCAGTCCCACATGATGCATGGTGATTGCTGAAACCTGCTACCTGCTGTGTGAGTCTGATACTTTCCAAAGGCTGATTGTAGCTGAGGAATGGATGACCCTTGCTCTCACACTTCCACACACAATACCAATAATATTTCTTGGGCAGGAACAAGATGGGGGTTTTTTCCACTCTTCTTCACTCCACATGGGAAAGGCACTGCTTATTATTGACTAACCTCAGTTATGGACTCAGGACTAGTTTTACATAACATATAGCATTTTGTGGTCTGTCACATCTGGTTTTATGCTCCTTGTTTTTCCCTTGATAGGGTTGCCTGACATGATAATGCCTGCAAACACAATTAATGAAAGCAATTCTACTCATAGTAGCATCTCAAGTGGTACTTTCATTGGCTTCACGTTTACCTCCTGTAATGTGATTTATTTTGTTGGCAGTTGGAATAGTTCCTGCTGTGAAGCTCATGTGCTCTTTCTCTGGGGCTTATGTTCCCTTTCTGTAATATGCCCTCAACAGATGTGAGAAAGAATAAGGAGACATGTGATGCAAATATCTTACAGAGGCCATGAACCCAACATGCTTCACAGGCTGCTCAGGTAAAATATGAGCTGTCATTAGGTGTTACAAATCATGCTGTGGGGCAAGATATTTAATAACTTATGAAAGACAAACATTTATGGACTGCAAACAGACTAGGACTAATGAATGAGAGTTCACTTTCAGCAGCAGGTGTGATTTAAGAGTTTCCCCCTCACCTTGGAGGTGCTCATTTCTCAATTATTGCAAGAGATCACTATTCTTTAGTTGTGCTTTTTAATGGCATGGCTGCACCCTCTACCAGATCTTTGCATGGGTCTTTCCCAAGAAATAACAAGAGGCTGTATTTTTTGAAAAACATAATTTCCCAGATCACAGAAACTGTGCAAATGGCACAAAGAAGGGCTGTGTGTGATAGCTTCTTGGAGCAGAACCAAAATAATCATCAGTGAGTGGGAAATTGTTTAAGACATCCTAAGTCAGGTATACTGCAAGCAGAATAATGATATTGAAACATATTCTTATACTGTGGTAATGCCCAAAACACATGGTGTGCTAAGAAAGCATTACCCTGTAAGACATGCAAAATCCCACCCAGAACACACTGCAATCCGAGGAGAACAAAAAATGATGACAAAAGATATTCTGTTTACAATTAATCAAGACATTGATAATATCTTATGTTTTATAAGATGCAAAATTATTTCAATGCTATCTTAAATATATTAAAATAATGCACTACCCTCTATTCTTCAGCATCATTCACAGAAATTCTAAAACAACATTCCATAAGTTGCAAAGATTCACATACTCAATGTATCTAAATCTAAGAAATTTTGTAAAATTGCCAACACAGACTTGGGAAATCAAAGACATTATGTAATTGCTCCATGTTCCACAGTCTCTAATATGATTTGATTACATGGTTGAGTGGAGAAGAACTCTATCAAAAAGTTATACAAGTTTAAAATCTGGGTGGTTTTAATTACCGTCTTGAGGCAAGTCAAATTTAGGGTTTATAAAATGAGGAAAATTTCAACAAGAAAGTATATATTTGCATAAAGCACAGTATACATAAATTAAAAGTTCATAAAATATTACTTGTAATGTTTCCAAACAGGGAGCAAACCACAGCTCTCTGATCTTGGCATTAGCCCTGCTGCTCTCACAAATCATAACTCAGGAGTTATTTTTGCCTTGCTGTGCCAGAAAGAGCCATCTAATTCAGGCCACAGGAGGCCCCCACAGAGCAGGCAGAACAGCAAACTTGTGCAGCCTCCCTGGATTTTACGTTAGTAGATGTGCAGAATGCGTGCTCCCTGGTCTTGGCAAGCAGAGGGGACGCACAGCCGACAAGAGGCGCAGAGCGTCAGCGGTTCTGTCGCTGAGCACACACAGAACCTGTGCCTTTGATACGGGTGCACAACAAGGCTCAGTGACATAGAGATAGCTACTTTAGATTAGTTATTAGAACACCAAGTACAGTACCTTTCACACTTCAAAATAATTTCTATAGTAATAAAAGCCACTGTGACAGTGTAGTGCTATTGTGGCAAATTTCATCTATTCCCCTCATTTATAAGCTCCTCTGTAATAACACATTACCCATCAGAATTCATTGAAATGCATTTCATTATCCCAATCAGCCCCCTGAGTCACAGCTTTATTGTATTGCATTTCCTTTCTACTGTATTTGAACTTTCTTCTAATACTAAAGCTTATTTCAAGCCCATTACAACCAGTTGCAAATTAGCTTTCATTCTGCTCTGACTGCTGAAGTGTGATTTAATAAATTCATGCCAAAAATTTTATAACATAATATTAATACAGTTTATCTTTTAATTATTTTATCCCAAATTAATGCAATTATTTCTGATTTATTTAATGGGGTTTTTTGTCCCAGGATGGGCTAGCCCACTCTCATGAGCATGGATACTTGTAGTACTATGTTCCTCCTGATTTTAGGATTAGAAATTAGCATCATGTACCAACATTTCATAAATGTAATAACACACCATATTTTACATGCATGTTTTCTTTGGAACACATTTTTGGAATAACCTGAAAAATCTCTGCAAGTGTGAGATACATGTGGATATATATCTATGCATCAATAGATATAGATGATATAGATTATTTGTGTATTTGCACAAGTGGAAAACATACTTATGACTAATTTGTTGAAAGAAAGAAGGTCTTGCCCCCTGATTGGCACCAACTACATGCACCTGGGGAAGTTAACTCTTTAATTCTCTAATTCTCTTTCATTATCACTCAGCTCTTCCAGTGCATACCAGCACAGACACACTCACTGAATCTCCACAGCTCAGGATTATGTTTTCAGTGTCTATACACATTTCACAGATTTGAAATATGCTCATAAAAAAAGCTATGCCTTTAAAGCTATGCCTTTAAAGCAGTGAGTGACAGAACCAGAGAATACATAGAACTGCTTTAGCAATACAATTAGAATAACTTAAATTCTACACTTTCTAGTAGTGTTTTTTCTTCCAGAAAAATTCGTTCATGTTATGATATTCTTTGTTGGTGGAAGCCCTGTCTGGGATCAGAAGGCAATGAAATGAGGTGCTAGTTTCTTCTGCAAGTGTCTGTTTGATGCTAGTGTATGAAGACATATAGATATGATTTTGCCTAGTCAGAGATCCATTAAGAGAGAAACAAGAGGAGGGAGGCAGCAGCTTCTGTCTTTTGGCTGACTGACACTTTCCATGGTGAAATATTTTGGGGAATATTTTCTTTGAGAAGTTCCCACACCTCTAAGGCTGTCAGCAATGTTGAGACTTACTTGACAGGATTGTGCTGTTAGATGGAGGAGTACACTTTTTCCCACAAAATTCTCAATGTATTTGCTGAAATTAAAGCTGACGGCATAAATTTTGTTGTGTTTTTGCCTGCATTTTTTCAGGTCAACTTTTGTAGCATGTTAAAAGTAATGAGACTGACCTTGCTGCTGGAGTTGCAGCAGCAAGAGTATGTTTAATATGAAAACTGTAATGAATACACATGGATCATTAAAGTGGGAACAGTTAAAGCCCACATTTGTTTTATTGGAATGTTTTTTTTTTACTTTCTTTCCCTCAAAGTCATTGAAAAGGCTTGAGATTTTTCAACAGGAGGAGGAAAAAATATGTATTGTTTATGGGGCTGTTTCTCCTAGCCAATACCTTGTACCTAAGACTCAAGCGCACAAAGGCATGGGGAGTGTGCTGAGCTTTGACACACTGATATCTTGCCCAAAATTTAATTTGTGGGAATCTTAATTCCCTCTGCTTTAATCAGCAACAAGTTTTTTCCTGTCTTCTCTCAGAATAAGAGCTTTGCTGCAGGTAA
This sequence comes from Ammospiza nelsoni, assembly GCF_027579445.1. NCBI lineage: Eukaryota > Metazoa > Chordata > Aves > Passeriformes > Passerellidae > Ammospiza > Ammospiza nelsoni. The sequence continues at coordinate 26,240,569 of NC_080637.1, read as the reverse complement.
ACCTTTCTCCAAGCACATGATGCTGGGAGCACTGCTGCATGTCCAGCTCCACGGAGGGGGCTTCCCTGGACTTGCCAGTGTTCCACGTGTTGCTGGTACAGTAAGAACTGCTGCTGGGACTAAAGTGTTGAGAAGAACTTGGTTCAGAAAAGCATCTGTGAAGATGACTACTGTAGGAATTGTTTGCTAGGCGATAGAGTTAAACTACAGGAAAATTAGACTGAGACAGGGAGAGTGGATCTGCAAGAACAGCTGTAAGCAGCTCCTGAAGAGAGGAAAGACTGAAGAAAGACAGAAGTTGTAGCAGATTTTTTTCTATCACAACAGAAAAAAAAAAAGACAAAAAGAAAAAAAAGATCTCTAGAGCAGACTAGCTGGAGAGAGACAACAAAATGAAAGAAAAACCCCATGAAACCTGGTTTTTTAAAGTCATGAAATAATTCTTAGTGTAATTTGCTATATTTACATTCCACTGATTTCTTTTACATTTGTATTTCAGACAGCAGGAAAATTGGTATCAATTTTAACAACTGCTTTTACTACTTCCTTCAAATTCTGAGATCCACATGTACTTTTCTATTTTTATCCTTTATCTTTTTTGTCCTTCTCTGGATTGCCTTTATGAAATCAAGACTAATCACTAGAATAAGAAAAACAAGTCCTTTTGTCCCTCAGACAATATTGATTTCTATGCAATTAAAGATTCAAAAGTGTCTATTTATACTGAAAATAATTTTAATACTAATTCTAAACTGTCAAATATTATTCCTATCCACCTACTTGTAATATATATCTGCATGTGAAAGTATGTTGCTCTTCAGAATAAAAGACTGTATTTTTCCTTAGTATTTCTTTTCCATTTCATTTTCCATTGTAATCTCTCCTAGCTCAGGTTGACAGTATCTTTTAAAGTTGACCTTTTCCACTAGATGGCACATGGGGCCATATGAGTGTCAGGAGAGACACAGGTTGCTGGACTGTGTTGTAAGAATGCATTTAATCATTAAAAACCTAATATTCAGTTTAAGACCAATACATTTCTTGACTACTGTTAACTGGTATAACTACATTGGCTTCTGGGATATATATATATATATATATATATATATATATAGATACATAGATATAGATATATATAGATATATAGATATAGATATAGATATATAGATATAGATATATAGATATATATCTATAACTACATAACTACTGGGATATGCTGATCTATAATAGCCAACACTAAATGTGTACTGCATATAAAATTATTTTCTAAGCTGTTGTATTACACATCTTGGAAAATGAGAATTTCTATGTTTAATATGAAAACTGTATTATATTATAAGAAACTATATTATATTATATCTGAAATAATATTTAGGATATAATATATGAAGAAAAATGTTGTGCTTTATGTATGAATTTATCATTCTTCATAGGTCCTTAGAGACCACCACTATGAAGATTTGAGCATCAGATGGAATTTACCTGGTTACTGTATCAAAATCTACAAGGAATGTACAGGCACAGTGCAATGAATAAAAATATTCAGAAGATTTCAGTGAAAGGGTATAAAAATGAAACACATCATTAATTCTTCAAAGGTCTGATATCTCTTTAAAATTTGCCAGCATTATGGTCCTTGCTTTTAGTTTCTACAGCCTCTTCAGTGATAATTACTGCTGCTTATACTTTATCTAAGAATTTCTGAGTCAGAAATTAATATCCCTCTTTGCTGCCAGAGGACTGCTTGCCCAGCAGCCTTTGACTGCCCATCTGCTGTTGGAAGAGGCAGTTATTCAATCCTATTTGTCAGGTCATTTAAAAAAATCTTGGCAGACCTGGAAAGTGGAGGTGGAACAAGGGAGGTGAAACTTCTGGGTGAATGTCAAACTTTTTATTTGTCTGGGAGCCACAGAATCAAGCCTTTAAAGACCCCCTTGTTGCTCTAATGGCTTGGACTACATTTGGCTGATAGCAAATGCAGCAACTTCTCTCTTTCAGATTTTGTCTCGGGCCGCAGTGGAATTGCTGCTAGCTGGGCAGCCATCCAGCTCCCCAAATGAAGTCAATGACTGCATTCCACAGGGTCCATGACACTTACCCAGGTCTCCCAAATGGCATTTTCCTCATACAGAAAGTCTTTAAAGAGATTTACACTTGAAGGCTTTTATGCAACTGGTGCAATCATATAACACTGGTTGCTGTAGAGTGATCTCCAGCTCTTTTTTGTCCCAAAATGAACTTCAAACTGTCTCTAAAAATAGGCTATCAATTTTGCTTTTTTAGTATCGCACTCACTATTGCACTGTTTATGACTTGTGCAGTTATCAAGACTCCAGTAAAACCTCTATCAAAAATTGGCACAAACCAAACCATTCTAGTGCTATCTTTTTTTCTTCTATGGCTGTTTTCAGGCTAGCTCAAAGGGAGGCCTAGAGTAAGTAAATGTGACTTTTATCTAAGTTACAAATCAGAGGAGGTGACAAGTCCCATGGCAAGTACTTTCCATGAGAAATATTCAGTTAGCTCATCCCCAAAAGAAAAGACCTGACAGAAGTGGTCAATAAGTTCTTTGATTTCAAATACTATGCAGAAACAAAGATAGATGGCACAGAAAAAATGATCATGCCAGCCATTCCCACATAAAGAGCAAGAGCTGTTTTTGGTAAATTTGGTGTCTTTTATGTGGTGTCTAAAATACATCTGGTGAACAGACTGTTGTAACTGACTACCTTTGGAGGCAAATCACCAGTTCTGTCCTTTACATATGAATCTGCCCAACAATATGAATCTGCCCTATAATATGAAACACATGAACAAGGTATGGTCTTCTCCTGAAGACTCTACACACAGAATCTCTCCAGTATTCTCTACTGTGCCACCAGTGCCTGCCATAACTCACCTGACCCTCAGTCTTATGTCCCTAAAGTTGGCCACACCTACCATATCTTAGCTCTTCTTGCCCAAAGACTCCAGCTGGGCATCCAGGACTGAGCAGGAGGGGATGAAGAACATCAGCTTCAGCAATACTCTTATTTATCACGAAGAAAAGATCAAATTTCCTGAACTCAAGTGAAAATATCTGCTGGGTAGAAGAGGTAAAACACCCTGAGCTGTACATGTCTATGAGCCACCATCTATTTTTTTATTCACAAATGTGTGACGTTGGTTTTACTTGTTCTTGAAAAAAAACTTACCTATGAGGTATTTTATATGTCAAAGCTGTGAAATACATTAAAAAATTAAAAAAACCCACTGATAGAAAAGAAATTGTTGTAATTCTAGAAGTTAATAACTGAAGGACTCAAGAGAAAAATGTTATCATTATTTGAACTGTGGTCTAAGCTAGTAGAAATTTTGGAGACCTCAGAAAGATCAAAGAACAGATTATTACAACATCTCTTGTCTGACTGGTGTCCACCTGTCCAGGAAGCAGTCTGTGTCTCTGGGTATCTGCATTGGAGTGGTAAACATGTTAATGCTTAAGCTAGCAGCATGTGAATTCCATCTAGCTACACCTCCTCTGGGTATTACCCAGGAGAAAAATTGCAAACTACTCTAGAATTTTTTGTCATGCACACTTTACAGTTCTAACTCAGCTAACCCTTCAGTCCATGCTGTTACTGGGTGTAATGGACACAACCTGAATCTTCTCTGTTCAGGAGGTGTCTGTCTGAAAAGGCAGTCTAGAGGTGATGATTTGAAAAGAGAGAATAAGAGTAATCAAACTCAGAGGCTCTGTGTTTTCTAACACACATCATGGTAGGAGCACCTCAAATCTCCCTTTCATAGCTCTGGGCATAAACTCCTGCTCCAATGGCCTAATCAGAGCCAGAAGTTAAAACAGATTTTGGCCTAGAGAGAAACATACTCTTCATCATTGCTAACATGGATATGCAAGAGCTAGTCTGCTGACACAGCTCCGTGTAGTTATCACCAATTCACAATGTTCCTGTATCTCCCCTGCAGACCAAACCTGTTGAGAAGGAGACAATAGCAAAAATTCACCCTGAAGGACTGTTAGGACCTCCTTGAACTGCATGAGCCACGGGGTACCACCATGTTTTCTGTCTCTCCAGCAGGTGTAAAATAAGCCCCTAAAAATCAATTCCAACCACTTCTGCTAGACCCTGAAAATGAATTAGCTGAAGTTTGTAATAATTTGCATAAAGAACTGCCAAAAAAGCTAATGAAACTGGCATGAGCACCTGATCACAGGCTGACAGCAAAGTATATCACCAACGCAAACACATTTAGTCCCTGTGCTAGGTATGGTAGAGGAGCTTGTTAAAAAGGATCCTGGGAATCATATAAAGTTGAATATTATTGGAGCTAGAACAGTTCTTCTAGAGGTTCCCTAGAGGTTAAATGGAATAAAAACCTTGATAGGCACAAAGGACAGATAATGTAGAAACATTAGCATAGACCAAAACCACTGCAACTTTTGACACTCCTTTAGTAGTCATAGTAATTATCAGTGGAGCAGTTAATAAAAAATAACACAAAAGAGCCACTTTAATTGGTCAAACACTGCTTGGTCAGCATGTCCTGAATGTCTGTGAGCATGAATGACATGTGAACCAGTGGTTTATTTTTATCCCTGACTGCTCAGTCACTCTTCCAGGGGAGCCCAACTAACTGCAATGCCAGAGGTCTGAAGAGAGATGGTTTGCACCTTCAGAATTTTCTTCCTGGAAAATTACTTTTAAATAAGATTAACTATATAGGGGCATGTATATTTGGTAAATCTCTTTTGAAATACGGGTAACATTTCAATCTATTATTACCTTGTTTTCTAGAAGTTTGTTTTGGAGCTTGCTAAGGACCAGGAAAAGCTTTGCCTAAGGAAACCAGGGGTTCCAGCAGACAGCAATGTCATTCCTACCTTTCTAATGAGCCTTTTTTACCATCTCTACCCCTGGATACCAGAGCTTCTCAAGTCCTTCCTGTGCAGCAAGAGCCCAAAAACCCAGGAAGACAGAATGAGCAGCTGAAATTCTCAGAAACTGCAGGCATCCCTTTTGATACTTCTTCTTTGGTTTTTTTTTCCCAGTTTACATAACCTGACAGATTTGTAACTGTCATGGCAGACAGCTGCTGCATTTTCAAGTGAGGTAAAAAATCAGTGGCACTGAAGACACGTGCTTTACTAATTTTGGGGGATTAGAGTTCCTGTAGGTCAGGCTTTACATGAAAGCTTTGAAAATTTCAAAATTTCCCTCAAAACAGACATGCAAAATTGCATCCAAAGGAATCTCAAATTCTGACAGATTTTTAATGCCTTTTAAAGTGGATGGAAAATGTGCTAAAAAAGTCATGTATTACTTTTTTAATGGGTTTCAAATATATTTCATTGGACTTATAACCTTGTTAAAACTATAAAAAAAATTGTTCTACAGCTTAAAGTTCCTTGGCTATGCAATATTATAAATATCAAAAGTGTGTCATGATATGTTGTAAAGGTCCTTTACATTACCATGAAATCCTAAATATTCCTGGGCTATGGAAATACTTATTTATAAAGCTTTTTGTTGCTTTTCACCTGACAGTGAACGTTTCTCTGTAATTTTCTCTCAGTTTGAAGACTAGTGATGAGTCCTGAGAGATTCCTCTGGAAATACTGTCCTCAAATGCATGGAGTGAGAACTCTCCCTTCAGTTGCACAGCAGTTGTTGCCTGCCACAGATGGAGGTGTAAATTTATGCTGCTTATTTGCTCCAATAATCTCTTCTTATTAAGAACAACAAACTAAAACTACTGGAAATGTGAACAGCAGTAGGGCAAATGCAAAGCCATATTCTTCTACCTGAGTTCTCATAAATGTGAGGTCATTTTACTTACTAAATTCTAAGGTTTCCTGCACACTTTTACATCTTGCTGACCTTGAAAGCTTCCAAGGACTTTATTTGACACATTTCCTCAGTATTAACTTGATTTCCATGTATCTCTCTCCCTCTCCATATGCCTTTTATTCAGGGAATGGGATGTGAATAATAAAAATAGAACTACAATGGTGATTATGAATTTCATGCATTTTGGTAGAAATTACATATTAAATTATGGAGCAAATGGGCATGATTTTTATCATTACTTATACCAGTGTATCAGAGAGGACCAATTATGCAATCTCCCTGAGATGCCAGCAGAGTCACTGAAAAGAGACTGAAAGCAGGAGCCCAGTTCACCTGCCCTCTATGTGCCCTGAAGGAAGCTATTTCTCTCCACTGCACAGGGGTTAAAGATTGATTTTCTAAATGCCCCTTCCTTGCCCTGTTTGCTGCAGTTTCAGAGTGCTGGAACTGGTCCAGCCCAGTGGGAACCCCGGGTAACTCCAAGCATCGCCCACTTCCTAGCAGAAGAGTGAAGAGCTGAGCAACCCTTCCACCTGTTAAAACATATGGGCACTACAGCAGGGATTCCCAGCTGGCCAAATCTGACCCTTTTAAAGCTTCTTTGAACAGGCACACCAATCTGGTGGACTCAGAGCATACCAGAAACTGAGAGTCATTTACTTACCCTTTCTTGCATTTTCCATGGTTCCTGGAATTCCACAACCTAGGACCTATGATTTCTGATGATGACTTTCAAGATAACTTCAAAGAAAATTAGGTCTTCTGAGATTAAGTAATGTCATGATAGGTAGGGTTAGTGATACTATAAATTGTCCACATATTTTCACATATATTTCCTTATATTATAAAACATATTGCTACATCATGAAAGACTTCAGTGGCCCTGAGGAGCAGGTGATCATATGGGTTTCAAAACCTGACTTGAAAATAGAACATTTTAAGGTCTGTTTTCAGTTTGTTTAGTAAGAAATTGATAATGGGATAAGAAAACTTCCACCACAGTAGCAGATAATGCTGGACAAATTGTTGGACAGCTTGATTTGAAGGAGCTGCATGTAGAACCTGAATGGCAATGACAACACATTGGCCATAGCACTGTGCCAAAAAATCACACTGTGGACCTTCCACTGCTTATCTGCAATACTGCTGTCAGTAAACCTACAGCACCCAAGAGCACACACTCTAGTGACATGCAGTAGGACAGGTTTTCTCACATGGCCTGTAAAAAAGTTCTCAAGACAAAACTCTCCCCAAGAGAAGATATGCCACTGCAAAAACTGTAGATTTGATAACTGTGAAATGTGGCAAATTATGTTCTTATCCTCAGTTAAATCTGTGTCTACTCCGTAATAATTTATTTAAATACCTACAACTTCCAAGTGAACAACTGAACTGGTGAATGCTTCTCTGTATTTATAATAACATCCTATTCATTATTAATTTTTATATTATATATAGATGTATAAACATCTAGAACTAAGATTGAATTGTACTCAAATATAAGGACCCAATGAATCACCACTTTTAGTCCTGTCTTCTATGACAGGATGTTCTCCCACAGAAAAATAAGGGCAACTCTCAAATATGGGGCAAAATTCTTGATAGACACCAATTTTAGCTTTTGAAAAGGGCAGTTACCTCAGTCCCCACAGGAACCCTGAATTTACTCACTGGCTTATAGGGGTAAATTACACTGTGTACCTGCTGTGCCACTGGTGGAGGACAAGTCCTAAGCACTAATTTCAATCTACAACTTCCAGAAGTCGAACACTTTAGACTCCTTGCTTGGCTTTGTCAAAGAGATCCTGTCACTTCCTTTGTCATATAAATCTAACTGAGGTCTCCAGTGTTTACATACTGCTAAGCAAGCAAAGAAATCTGAACATACATCTTCAAACAATCTGATAATATGAAATCTGATGGATTATGGAAAATAGTACTTGTGAAAGACACAAGAATATAAGGAAGATTTCTGTGTGAAAAAAAAAGAAAGACTGGAACAGTGAATAATATCTTTGTCAATAGCTACTGGGCATATAACAAATCAAGTGAGCCAGCTTGCAGTTTAAGATCAGCCCTAAGAATTTAAATGAGTTTTGCTCAAGAAATGTGAACATGCCTGAAAAGGTTTTCGGTTTTCAAATTTGCAGATCAAAAATGTGCACTGCACAAAGTGCTGGCCTGCTTTGTAGTTATAGATAACTGGGTGTCTAAGTCTGTTACCTGGTATGGCTTCTAGGGTCTGGGATGTAGTTATGACTACCTTAGAAATGTACAAAGGACAGAGGGTTTATGATGCTCCTTTGTGTGTCTTTTAAAATGTACATTCTGCATATTCAGTTGTAATCCAATAAAACCTCTCTTGAAACCAGAAAATTGAGGATTCACCAAGTTCAAGGGGAATTCAAGGGGAGAGGAGAACAGAAGCTGAACTGAAGGTAATGTCTAACACTCCAAAAGTTTTGCCTTCAGCTTCATACTCGAGGGTGGTGGTGACAGAGGTACTGGCTCCTTGTTACCTCGGTGGGACCCCACTGCCCTGCCCTGCACCCCTGCTTTCCCTGCACACACACTGTGGACTGAAGCCTGGCTGTGGCCTGCCACCAGACCTAGCCAATGCTCAGTGAATGGCTGAAGAGGCCAATTTCTTTCTGCAGAAAGAAACCCTAGCAAAAAACACCACAAAATTATTCTTTTTTTTTTTGCAAGGTTAGCATATTTACCCAGATTATTGTGGGATCAGATGAGTGCCAGAGCACTGCAAAGGAAGGAAACATCAAGCATTTGGGAGCAGACACAGAAGAGGAAGGAACAAAGTAGGTGGGAAAGAGACTGACACCTCCTGCTTTTGCTGGAAGCAAGCCCTCAGTTTAGTTTATCTGTAATGTGAAACAGTACCCTGGGTGTGTATTTACCCCAACTAAGTGGTCTGCTACATAAGGAAGGTGCTCAGGGCACTTGCAGAGAATGAACAATCTGCTTGTCCTAAGACCAATTTTTCAGACCCTCTGTTGATTCAAATGAGTATCACTGCACCAAATTCTAGGTGTAGGTAATTAGGTAATAGGTAATATAATTAATATAAGTAATATAATTCTAGGTATAGGTAATATAGGTATTTTACAAAGCCATGTTTTTAAACTCATGTTTTTAAAGTCTTACCCAGCAGAGTAAGAATTGAAAAGGATGATCAGAAAGTAGGGTACTGGAGGATATCCCTGTCATTCTCTGCACACCTAGACAAGAGTCATGGCCCTGTGTCTGAAAAACATCACCCTAGAAAAAAGCATATATATTTGGGAGTAATTTTTTGCTGACATACTGTGGGAGACCTTTGCTTGTGTTTTACTGGGATCCAATAGAAACTGGCAAAATCTGAACTCCGTGCCTAAGAATAATGATGTCAGATCACGATAATCCTTTCTGATTTTGCCTTTCAGATCAATAGAGATGAAGTAAAGGCTGGAACCAGTAAAGTCAACATGAGGTGTGTCCCTGTCATGTTTGCAGGATCAGTCCATTATTTTTCACAGGATGGGAAATGGTTACATGGCAACAATGACACAGGTGAGAAATCTGAACTGTAAATCTGGTGGCATAGACGGCATTTGACAGAACCCACAGGACCACAGTAGTTGGTGTTCCTAAATGTATTTCCCCTTCATTATATCAAAACTTCATATTCTTTCAGAACCAAAAGGAAGTGTACAGCAGGATGAGCAAAGTGTCAAGTTCTATGACTGTTATCTGCATGTTGAAAATGAAAGGGTTTGTGTGTTTTAATACAGCTCTGTGATCCAGAAAAATAAAGTTACACCAGTGAGTTCTGCTTCCACAAAATATTTATTAAAAGCTGCACACATACCAAATATTCCTGAATGTAAAAATCCATGGCATTTGTTTGCAGGTCCATAATTATGTGCACTCCAAACCTTGGATTGAACACTAACAACCTATGCCAGTTGAAATGATAGGCATGTGCAATAACTAAATAAACATCTGATTTGTGCTTATCTTTGTATAATGTACAGGTGTTGAGGATTACATCCACAAGAGGACAAAGGAACCACAGCACCAGGCGTCACAATGCTCAGTCTGTACAAGCCCTGCACCGTAGAGGTCGATTAGGCTCCAGGTTTGTATGGCACATGGGAGAGGTAAGCTGGGGAAAATGAAATAACCCACTGCCAATAAGCAGGGTAGGAGCTGTGTAAACTGCCCAGCAGAAAATTCTGGTTTTGATCAATATTCATTGACCCATAGGAATGACAGTATCTTGGTAATACAGTGTCTGGGCACTCAGTTCAGGTCTGTTTGCTAATTATTAGCTATTTTACATGGCCACTTATAACACTGGTAGATATTGGAGGTCTCTGTTCCAGGATACCCAACAGTCTGAGAGTTCTGAGAAGCAGAAGGGCAGCAGAGTGAAGAAGGAACTTCTGTCACTGACCTTCAAGCAAATGACTTCTTATATTATTTACTTTGAAAATATTGGGGGGCTTCATTGTTTTAATGTATGTTATTCTGGTTTTCTATAACTGAAGATCAATCACCGCTTGTTAGTGTGACCTGGAGGAACTCAAAAGCAGAATTTCCCTAATTCGTCTTTCATGTCTATGTTAACAATGACCCAAGAAAATCCCGACCATTTCCCTGTCTTCTTTACTGCTTTGGTAATGCCCATCTTCTGTAACTTATCTATCAATTTCTACATGACACTGTGCCTAATTTATTGCCTCCTCTTAGATGATATCCATCATGTTTCCTGTGTTTATAAAATTTCTTTTCTGATAAAAATTAAATCCCAGTGATGATCCTGGAAAATCCATATTGCATCGTATTACATTTTCTATTTACTTACAAGTCTTTAATTATTAACATTTATTTACTGTAGTAATGCTGTGTAATCTTAAGATCAGACTACAATTACTTCAGATATCCTGTTGCTTTGGATTTTTTTTCTGAAATCCTAGAATCATAGAATGGTTGGGGTTGTAAGGGACCATTATGTTCATCTGTTCCATCCCCCCTGCCTTGGGCAGGGATGCCACCCACCAGCTCAGTTTGTGCAGGGCCCCATCCAGCCTGGCCTTGAGCACATCCAGGGGTGGATCATCCCACCTGCACTGTATGTGCTGCTCTCCAAGCAGGCAATACCCACACAGCTTCATTTAGAATATCTGCTTTTTCATTCATCAGCTCTTCAGAACTACAAAATAAAAATTATTGTATGCCTTCACCCAAGAGTTTGTTGTGTAAGTACAGTCATCATGTTTTGGGCAATCTGCTCTCCAAATCCTCATCCTCATTGTCAGTCTTCTCTTTACCTGCCCTTGCTATACTATCATCATTATTGAAATATGCTAGCTGGCATAACAAAACAAAACTAAGCAGTGCCTTTACTAGCAGGATTTTTTCTCCATTCAGACTAGAAACTCCAGAGTGCCCCATAGTGACATGGGGCTTCTCATGAGAATTCTGGTAGCGTTCTTCTCTAATAATATTCTTAATATTTCTGCTCAGATTCAAACTCAACCATGGATATTTATAGCAGATTTTTATTATCACTGCTATGAGGAGAAAGATTTTTTCATCCTACCCTTTTCCTCACTTTCCCCTAAAAATATTTAGACACAGGAAAATTCTGTATTATACGTTACCTAGCTATGCTTTTATGCCAATTTGCATACAGTAAGTTTAACCAAAAATCCCAAAAATTTGTTTTATATTAAAAAATAAAAATCAAACTATCACTACACAATGCATTTACTGCACCTTTGCTGAAGTAGTTGCATAAATAGTGTGCCAGGTTTTCTGTGATGGCTCCATGAGCTTGTCAGTGAAAGCCAAGGAGATCTGTGAGTGCTCTATTCTTAAAACTGGGCTTCAAATTTCCTTGTTTCTCCATTGCTGAATCACTGTTTTGTTAACACCCAATCTTGAGCCAAAATCTAGCAGTACCATCATGAACTGATTTTGATTCCCAAATTAACTGGTAAATACCTATACACGGCCTTCCCTTTGCTCATGAAGTACAAAAACAATTGTTCCATCTCATAACCACACAGAGTGAACAGAAGTGCAGAAGTCTGGTAGGACTGTTCAGCTTGGAAATGTATTCACTGTTTCTGTGGGGCAAATCAGCAACAAAATCTAAATTGGTCTTTCTCAATCATTCATTCAGTATTGAACCCATGCTCCTATCCAAGCTTAAATGTCAGAGATGGAAAATAATGAACATGAGAATAAATTTCAAAAACTCACACTTTATTTTATGCTTTCCTACAAAGCCATTTTGAATTAGAAACAGACTTTAAACCATTAACCTATTTCATGTTGTAAAGATAGTTCTATGATACACAGAAAACATTAAGGAAATATTTCTTAAATTTTAAAACTAATTTCCAAGCTAATATGAAAGTTATTACTTGAAGCTTAATATTATCATATGCACCTGTAAAGGTTGGTCAATTACAAGTTACCCATAAACCCTTTTTTGTTATTTTAACATCATAAATAGTAATCTGGCATTAAATATTTGTGATCTGGGCCAGTAACCTTTTTCAGTCTCACAGGACTTTTTTTAATTAAACTATATCTTTGTCCCATGTCTATAATCCTCTCTTTGACATTTTATATACAAGACACCTTGCTGCAAAAAGGTCAAGCAGTACAGTTATAAATGGAAAAGAGATTAAAAGTATTCTCAAGCCACAGTGATCTAAAAGAGGGTTGAATATAGAGTGTTCTTCACAGGCTTCCTTAGATGAGTTAAGAGGAAACCCTGTTGGCAGATTTTTATTATAAGAACACCAAAGCAAATGAAAATTATTTGACAAAAATGAATAATGCACAATTTTAATTTGCATATTGGAATAATTAGCTCCAAAAGAGCCCTATAGGGTTTTGTCTCCATAAAACTTTTATGTGTACCATTGCCAAACGTGGCTTATGTGTTTATATAATTTTTTCCTTTTAACATAGTTTTATTGTAAAAATAAAACCCTGAAATAACTACAGTAAATTCTTGCTACAGTTAATAACATTTTTCCCTTCTTTTTTTTTTCCAGCAAAAGAAACATGATAGACATAAACTGCTCCTTTCTGGAGAATATGTAAGAAATTCAAGAATGGGAAATGGCAAGAGATATTGCAGGAGCCAGCGTAACTCTGAGAAGAGTACTCATAATGTAGTGTAAGTAAACATATCCACAGTGCCAGTGAGTGGCTTCTTTATTTTTATCAGAACATTAAGCAGAAATTGAAGGAACATTTTTCCCTAATATTCTCCAGCTGGCATATTTTGACCTCAACTTGCTCACTCTATGCCACACTGGAATAACTTTAATGGTGTACATGGGTACAACTAAGCAATGCATTACTGGTAACGTCTTCAGTAACCTAGCAAAGCATGGTACCCAATTGCTGAAATGCCATTCTGTATCTTTCAGAATCTACTTTGTTACCCCCAAGAGGCCAAACCCTGATCTGGAAACTCTTTACTGCTAATTTCTTTCCATCAATTTTATGTAGCCCAGTGAAATAAGTGTATTTCTTCTAAATCTGTGTCATCAGAGTGCCTGTTGTTTAGATGCAAATGCTGGAAACATTTGCAGTGACCCCAGGTTCTCTCTTGCAGTTTGCTAGAGTCTGTTAGTGTATATGTTTTTAAATGCTCCACTGACTGACTTACATTGAAAAGAGGGGTTTTACACCATCTGTTTAACACTGCTTGAGGCATCTAACCAAGGTGTGAGGCAGAGAATCTAAGTTTAGGGGCTGTTTCCTGCATTCTCTCTTCACAGACTCCTGATCAACATACCTAAAGCAGTAGAATTAGTGGGGATGCCCAAAAGATCCCAGTGCAGCCATAGCATTTGTGGGGACAGCAAAGCCAACATTTCATTGCTGACCTGAATTTACATCTGAGTGATACTATTAAAAATCTTAGGTATGAGCTTCAGCCCTCTTGTTTCTTTCTTCCTTTTTGCCACTTTAGTCTTTGTTTGCTCTAAAATAAAGGCTACTAACTGTTTCAAATTTCTTTCAGCTGTTAGGATATTGCATTAAGCAACCAAACTGCTGGTATCCAACAATTCCAGCTCCTGTCCAAAGAAATTGGACACTCTGTAGAACATCATATCTGACAGGACTAGATTAGCATCTCCAAGCCTGCTGACTCAGTCTTATTAGATCTGTGTTTATTTTAAAGAAATAAACACGTGAAAGAGATTTTATAAGGTAAAAGCTTGCCAGTAGTGCAAATTGTAACAAATGTGAAGCTAATTTACAGGTTAGTGTGAAGATGCAGTGTGATGGACAGGACACCCTCCCCACACTCCCATTACACATGTGAAATCCTATCTGCCTATTTGTGTGCAGGGTTTGCTGTTTTCAGCTGCTCAAAATAAATGCCAGCTGTGACTCCACACAGCTCCAAGGCAGGACGAGGGGGTTGCCTCTAGAAAGGGCACACTGCAGAGCTTGGCTTTGGGCTTGGCATACTGTGGGACTCCCCAGCTCATCTATCCCTTACCTGATAGCCTGATGAGTTTGGCACTCCTACAACTCAGGGTTTCCACCAGCTTTCATAAAGCACCATACATTAGAAATCTGTAAGAGGGAAAAAAAAGCATGAAAATTTTTATTACTCAAAGCACTTCTCCATTGGAAAAGATAACCCTAAAGGCATATTGTAAATGCTGCAAGGGTCCAGAGTGTTTTAAAAACAACAGGCCCATCCACCTGAGACTATGGTTATTTTTGACACTTCAGTCCACCTAAAAGCAAGCTTCTATGATAAGTGTCTCATTTTTACCATTGGTCCAATCTTCTCCATTTGTGCTGGCTTGGCACACATCCACCTCTGGCTCAACTCAATAAACTGGCAGAAAAATGTCCCATCATCTCTGCAAATTGCTAGTTTTCTGCCAATTTAACCCCTTAAATCTTGTTTCCATGTGATCAGAAAAGTGCCAAAGAAAGTGTCAAGAAATAGCAGGAGCATGTGGCTGGGACCAGGGAGAAAGGGGGCACAGGCTGCTACTGTAGTGGCTCAATTGTGGCACAAATTTTTTGTCAGTCTCTCTTCTGATCATGAGAATTCTCATGAGATGTGGTTTGCCTTAACTTTTGTAAGTTTTACTATTTCTTGTTGTGCTTGCAGAAGGTATGGTTAAAGAGCAAAGAGCATCATCATGTTTTGATTGCTTTCTGGTTCTCTGAGAGTTAATGGGATCAGTGGGCCTGAAATTTGCCCCAAAAACCTGTGGCATTCCAATTACATTTCAATCTCTATAACAATGTCAAATATGTCTTTGTTTCTGAGCACATCTTTGGCAATACTGTGATTAACCACGCTGCATTTATGAGAAGTGAGAAAACATAAAACATCAAAATTATATGATGTGTAATTTGCTAGTTTCTGGGAAAACACTGAAATTGGCTTTTAGGAAAACTGTACTATTTTTGCATTCACTGAATACCAAATAGCAATCACTGTTTAGCTGACTTAACAAACTTGGGTGTTGGCATTTCCAATGCATAAGGAGACCCACCTGGCCTTCATCTTCCACTCCTAAAGGTCTCAGGACTGTTTCACTTCCAGCCCTACCTGGATGTCTCAGATAACCCAAGAGCATCTCAAATTGCACAATATTTTGGCAACTTATTTTATTACCTTTTAGTGGGATTTAGGTACTCAGGTCATGTGTCAACAGCTGCATGTAGATATCTACATCCAGATGTCTTAATCTCAAACGAAATCCTGTCCTGAAAACTCAGCTCATTTCTTAAACATAGGTGTCTAGTGCCATTTTAGAGGCTCCAGAGTATCTCAGCTATCTGTATGGGGGTGGCAGATATAACACAGGATATATGAAAGATATCTGTGTCCTCTTGCAATGATAGCTGGAACCAAAGAACCTCTGAGATGCACTCCCTCTTGTGTTTTCTCAAGTGAATTGAGTTCTGGGCTGTCTGCAGTCAAAATTAGTCTCTCTGAAAGGAATTGTCTCAAAATGCAGCAGCCTAAACATCATTCACAAGGGTGAGTTTTCATTTGGTTGGTTGGGTTGAGTTTTTTGTCTGGACTCTTTTTCTTCATTTAAATAATTTAGTCATCTTTTTCTCCTAGCTCCATGCACACAAATGGGTGAATACCCACAGTTTTCCCATCAGCTTCAAATTCATGCAGCCCCAGCCTATGGTCCTTCATTTTCCTTTGTAAGGAAAGGCTGCTCAAGGCATATCTATCTCTTGCTGGGCTTGCTTTCCTATGTTTCCTTAAAGCAACTGTTCTGTTTTCGCATGGCTTCAAAAGCAGACATGGAGAAGAGGAAGGGAAAAGGAAAGGCATAGGTCAAGCTGAAATATTCAGAGAGCTTCAAGGACATACTGCACACACCCCTGAGGTTGTCCACCTTGACAGTTGAGACTCAGCCATTTGGAACTAGAAATACAGTAACACTGCAGGAAGCACAATAGGGGAAACAAGGAGTATATTACTTTCTTAATCACTTCAGTCTCTTATTTGAAATTATAGCATGTATGAAACTGCATATACGTTTTTCCCTCCATGGAATTCAAACTATATTGCGTTTGTGATAAAAATTACTTTCCTATAATAATTTACTTTCCCAGTCACATCAATATTCATACCCTAGTGTACAGCTTTAAACAGATTTTTCCATTGCATCTGTCCACAGAGCAAACAAATCTTTCTGCATGTTCTTCAATTAAATCTACTGGAGCAGACTCCATTAACATGTAAATGAAAAAGTCACTCTGGCCTGGTCTACAATGCCCTGGAAAGTTTGACTGGTCTATTTGGTTACAACATGAAGAAATCACAGTTTTAATAAACACAATTAAACTGACAAAAGACTTAGCATGGTGTGGTTATATTAAGAACTAATTTAATTTACTATTGTCTCCTCTTTTTGAAAGCAGGAACATCTCAGCTATACAAATACAAGAAAACATCAAAGCTTAGTTACTTATACTTTGATATCTAAGCAACAAGAATATTCCATAAATGTAACAAAGCCACAATTGGTCTGACTAAAGATTAGTAAAAGCTATGAGACTTCTCCTTAAACTAGCATTGGGGTTGTTATGATGTCAAAAGTTTTGTTGTTCTACCCCCACTGTTGTCAATAATCAGTGGGAGCTATAGTTACTGTTTTGCTAAACACTATCATAGGCTTAACTGTGATTACAGAACACAAGCTGCCACCTGCCAAAACTTATCCTTCTGCTAATGAAAAGAAAATCACAGAAAATGCTGGATTTAGCAGCAATTCACTTTCCAAGATTAATCTACTGCTTTTACAGGTGACCATATGTTATGAAAGAGCTTGGAACTGAAAATTATTTTAAAAAAATTTTAATCTTGTAATTCACTGTGTACAGTTTTGCAAATTATTCCTAATAATTTAATGTGTTACAGAATAAGGCAGTCTCCATTATTCATCATTATTTTCACAATCTTTATTTCTGCAATATTCTCCAACAACGTAATATCACTAGCAAAGTAAATATCCCCCCTAAAAGGGTTATTTTTTCATGAAAAAAAATTCTTTTCATTAAAAAAACCAGAGTCATTAGCTGTCTTCAAATATGAGCTAAAGCATAACAGCATCCTGAATGTTTGGCTTTAAGATGTTTGCTGATATTTTTGCCTTCTTTTATGGGAAAAACCTATTTCCACTCAAATTTTTCGAAAACCTGGCCTATGCCCTCCTTCAGTAGTTGTGTTCCTGTAGGTTGCAGTTTATTTTTAAATTCTGAGCCCACAGCTCTGTTGCTCTGCAGTGCAGTTCATCCCACTGGATGTGAGGAGGAGGAGCGAGTATTCGTCCTGTGTTCTCCAGGCAGGCATGCACTCCAGAGCCCAAGGGTTCACCTGGGACGTGCTGGGCTCTCCCAAAGATTGCAGGCATTCCTGATGGTTTGGGGGGCTTTTTAAGTGAAACAGTTCCCCTGGCAAAGCAAGAATTTGCCTGGGAAAAATCGCTATCCTTCAGGATGTGTGAATTTAAAGCATGTTAAATCTTGAATAACTCAGATAGGCTGGCTGATGGTGACTCACAAACCTTATCCCATGCACCAAACTGTTTTTGGCACATGACAGAATTTTTTGTTCTCAATGTGCTGTCATTAATATTTGCCAACAGTCCTTGGCAAGGGATATTGTTAGAAGAATTTGCAAGTCAAGATAAATTGTACCTACTTGTATTCCTCTCCAAATATCTGTAATTTCCTTCCTGAAATTTTGTGAGGTTGAAAAAAATAAAAACTACACCCAGAGAAAATGTAAAGATCAATTAAAAACGTACCATACATTTATAGCACTCATACCTAGGTAGTTTTAAAAAGGCTCTTTAATGACTGGTTATGAAAATGGTTTTGGACAATTTCAGTGGTTATAAAGCACTGTTCCTTTTTCTGTAATTCCCAAGGTCATCCTTTGTTCTTTCTTCCCTTGGATAAAAATCAATCCTCAGGAATGGCTCCTGCTATTAGAGGTATATTGCCTATTTTAGGTAGTAGTTCAGCTACTTTTTGTTTTTCCTTTTTAAAACTCTCAAATGAATATTATTCAGCCCCAGGGATTTTCTACTATTAACTTTATCTAGTTGCTAAAATGTCTCATATTCAGAGGCCACTTTCTTTGACAATGCTTCATCTGTAAAAATTAACCTTGAGTTAGAAATGTCTGCCTCATACTCATTAGTGAAGTCTGATTACAAAGAATTCATGTAATTTCTCCACAATCTCTTCATCGGTTTTAATTACAACTTTAGTGGTCCATTTGACCCAGGTACTTATTTATCCTATTCTTCCTGACATAGTGAAAGAATTTCTTACTGTTTGTTTTAATGCATTTTGACTATTAGCTTTTTTAAAACATTTGTCATCAGAAATTATACTTCACTATATCAAAAGATTTTTTTTTTTTTCCTCATGAGAAGTCCAGCTGTTTAAAAGAAGATTGATATTCATTTTTCTTTTTGTGTAACTTTCTTAAAAGGAGTGTTAAGCAGGCAGCCTAGCCTAGGGGACACTGCCAACCATGACTTTTTTTGTTCTGATAACTACTAGGATGAATTTTTGGGACTGAAAACACAATCATTACTTGGAAGAAAGAGATCATTTTCATCCACACTATCCAGGAAGATGCATCAGAGTTAGGTTATGTGCTGGATCCCACTGGGATCCAAGTACTACCTGCAGAGTACTCTGAAATCTGGCTTTGTCTAAGTGAACAGGTCATGTCTCCATTT
This sequence comes from Ammospiza nelsoni, assembly GCF_027579445.1. Classification (NCBI taxonomy): domain Eukaryota; kingdom Metazoa; phylum Chordata; class Aves; order Passeriformes; family Passerellidae; genus Ammospiza; species Ammospiza nelsoni. The sequence goes on along the minus strand of NC_080637.1, from coordinate 26,221,431 downwards.
GATTAACCTTCTTGTTTTCCCTTTCCTAATTAATTCTTTTGTACAGCTCAAGAATCAACTCTTTCCTCTTGAGTTTGTGTATTATGACTGAAGAGACAAATATATGTTGCATTTGGCCATTCCATGTTCTATGGTAACTTTTAAATCCTTTGTCAAAGAAGTGATCTGAGTGGTCCCTGTGCACAGCCAGTACAGTCTTCATGTCTGATAGGTTTTAAGAGAGAAATTCTGGATTGTTCACAGAGATTACATAAAACGAGTAAACTCCATCTTTTTTGTAAACTTAACTATTGCAGAATACCCTGAATAAAGTTGTCCTTTTTTCCTTTATTTTCTGCATGAAATTTTATTTTAGTCAGCATTTCTGAGAAATCCAGATTCCCAAGCCATTCCAACTTTGTCATTGTTGCACACCATTGAATAGGGTTTCATAATATGACACTTCTTAATTGTGCAATATAATTACATACTTTAAGGTATTCTCATTTTTTTTATTTTTGAAATTCAAATGCTGAGACACTCCTATTTCCAGAACTGCTTGTCGTGTCTTTAAACACAGACACAAAACACACACATATAATACCATAATGCCTGTGCTACCCATTCAAGAAAATATCATCCCTACATATTCCACAAGGACTGTTTTTATTTTAAAATATTTTAAAATATTTTTATTTTAAAAAAATATTTTAAAAGAGTTGCCCTGCAGTTCTTGATTTTCTTTTCTTCTTAGAGCTCATGCTTCTTCACGTAACTTTATTCTGTTCAGATTTTAATGCATCTCAAGGTTGTTGTCAGATTTAAGAAGAAATTTTTGAGATTCTCAAGGTCAATGTTTATCATTTTAATCATATTCTGGTTACTAGGTCTCTATTATATCACAACAGGAGATACCTGTATATTTGGGATTTGAGTAGTCATGCTCTCATGCTTACATATGAAGATAGTTTATGAATTAAAAGAAAATAACTCAATGAAACACTTTAAATTTTATTTAAGAACAGCATCCTATTGATAGCTACTGATATTCCAAGAGCATCCTATTGATAGCTACTGATATTCCAAGACCTGTAATTTTAAACATGAGTGAGTCTGGCTTAGCTGCTTAAAGAGAATGGTATGGGAGCCATATTTCAGCAGGAGCTAAAGATTGTGGTGGCTGAGCTGTCTTTCCATGTCCCCAGCGGGAAGAACAGGTACTAAGTGTTTGAATGAGCTTCAGAGGCACAAAAAGCCTTTACAGGTCTCTTTTCTTGACTGGCTTCTCACCAAAAAGGTGAAAATGTGAATTGCTATCTTATCCATCCTTTTAGACCCTCAGTCCCAAATTTGCTGTTAGTTGGGGTCCAATTCTGGCGCCCTTTGAACAGTGCCTCAGCACACCCCCAGAACTGCTGAACTCCATGTGACTAATTGTGCAGTAAAGCACTAATCAGGTTGAATAATGGCAGCAGAATAGGGCCCTCGGTAAGAAGAATTAATCATACCAGATCTTTGCAACTGATTTTTTCATAGTACAGCTAAGCTGAGAGAACAGATGAAAGTAAAAGAGACAATACTCAGGAGCATAGTTACTGATAAATAATTACAACAAGGACATTATAATTATTTAATTAAAATTTGTGCATGGGGAGAGATTATGAGTCTTTCAGCTTGCTGCCTCATTTAGATGATACTAGTCATTAACCAATTTTGCTGTAGTCAGCTACTAAATGTCCACACAGCCTGCCTTATTTTTTAAAACTCTTCAATCAGCAAAACTGGCTGCATGCACTGTGCAATGCTACTGAAGAACAAAGTGCCACACTTAGTAATATAATTAAAGGCAGTCTCGACTTTTTAAAGGAAACTTGTACTTTAATTAATCAAGATCATCAAATAAACAGGAACAAAAGAGTGTTTATCTCTGCTTTTGAAGTTATTAATTAGCAAGCCACACAGAGAGCACTGTGGAGTTGACAATGGGCCTGTAATTCTTCCTACTGGAGTTATTTTGTTCCTTCCCTTAATATAATTTTCTACTGGCTTTTTTTTCCCTGCAAATATAAACATCATAGACATAAAATGTGTCAGAAAAATAAAGAAAATGTGTTTTCAAGATCATCTTCCCCAGCAATTTCTTTAGATCTACTAATTTTCTAGTTCAATGCTGTCTTTAGGAGCGATTTCCCAGCATGTCTTTCTGTAGCTTGCTGCCTGAATTTGCACCCTTATAGCAGGCATTTTGCAACCAGCTGCATCTTTCTTTCAACTGGCAGATATTTTATTTCTTCCTATGTTTTCCCTCAGTTTCCAGCTGGTAGGTATTCTAACACCTCTAATGTTTTCCCTCAGTTTTTATCTTCCCGTTGCCAAACAGATGGCAGGTTCTCACATTTACACAACAAATCCTAATGTTCTTTCAGTTATACCAATACACAATAGGAGTGACACTTCTGCAACTGAGAGATCCAGCCTGTGTAAAATAGGTATTTGCAATGGAAAAAATGAGGCCCACAAACATAAGATGTGAATATATAAAATACACAGAATTGAATATGACTCACGGAATTTAACTTGACTAAAAGAAAATAAGAACTTCAGAAATTATTGTGTAACTACTGTAGAATAGTGTCACCAATCTCTGAGCTTTTTTATACACTGTTGTGGGTTTAGCACTACTTTGACACTTTCGGTTTACTTTATGTTCTAGAAGACCTCCCAGTATGAACTTACATACTCTATTAATCCAGCAATATGGAAATGGAACCCTTTAAGTCTGTAGTACAAAAGAAGGTAGAAGGTAGAGGTGTAAAATTATTTTGTATTTTCAGGGGAAAAGCACATCCAGAACAAAACCAGCAGATGTCCTTAGCCACCTGACTGAGAAATTTTATGTGGGATCATCCCACATGGGTAACTTCAGTTTCCTGAGCTGAAAGACTACCATACTGAGGTGAAAAGCAAGAAAAAATGAGAATGTGAACAACAAAATAATCCATTTATATCTTACAGATCAGGTTCCTCTTCAAAATGCCTAACCAGTAGGCATGAAATAGACTGTTTTGACTCTGAAATGAGCAGGATGAGAAATAAAGCAAAAAAAGCTCAGAAAAATTTCAATGTCTGGGTATTCAGCAGGAAAACAGAAAAAAATTACTTTCAAATTCTTCTGTATTTCAGTAATAGCTTATCCATGATAGTGAAATATTAGAACAATTGTTTAATAGCAATCAAGAATAATTGTACTTATTCAATTGATATTAGAGAGATAAAACCTCTTCAGGTTTTTGCCATTTTCTCAAAGTATTTTTTGTTTGGGATGCTTGCAAAATTGAAGCTCCGTTTCCCCTTTCCAGGCATGAAGAAATCAGACCTATAAAAAAACTTTGATTATAACATATCACAGAATCCCAGAGTTGTTTAGGTTGGACCTAAAGAAGACCTCTAAGATCATTGAATCCAGCCATTAATCCAGCACTGCCAAGCTGATCACTAAACCTAAGTGATCACTATGTCCCTAAGTGCCATATCCACAAACCTTCAAAATATTACTGCCCAAATTCTTCCCTACCCTCCTTAAAAATTAAGGAGTTTTTTACTGAGCACTACTCTAGAATAATAAACCATGTCATATGAACCATTTCCTCTAACATGCTCAGTATTAAGTGCAAATGTTGAGAACCCTCCTTTTCTCTGAGATCACTGTTTCATCTCGAACTTACTTAAACACCTTCTGAACCAACAAAAAAAGTAATGTCCAGTTTCCCCTGAAACAATTTACCACATTAGCTATTAATTGCTCTAAATCCATTTCAACATTGCCAACACAGTATATCAAACTTGAAAATTTTCTCCATAAATAAAACCAACTCTATTATGAGTACCAGGCTGCTAAAGGAGGAAGGAGTTCTGCACTTGTACAATCTGGCACATTTAAACTCAAGTTTGTTCCATGAAAACTTGACTTAATTTCTTGAGCATCTTGTTTCATAACAGTAGATATTAGTGCCAATAAATTACACGGTGCAGGGATTTGGGTTTTTCCTGGCAAATTTTACTGGTTCCTTTGTACGTAAATCTTCTCCATATAGAGGTCATTTGAAGGTGCATCCTAAATTAATATCTTTGATTTCTCCTATCTGAGCCATATAATTAATTTTCTGTTGATTTTCTTCTTTTTAATTTGGCTAAGAGTGAAGAGTTTTCAGCTATTCTATTTATAAAGGAAAGTTATGTATACTTCAGAGCACATTTTTTTGTTACCTGAACTAAATGTACTCAGCTTCATTGTTATTATCACACTCTATCCAGACTTCTCATGAGTGATTTTTATTGCAAGAAGAACTTTGTAAGAACAGAGAATGCATCTATGTATGAACTTGCTTGAACAATATTTGTTTAGGAGATCTAATACTCTCCTTGGACATGTGCTTGATTTTAAGGATATCATGGGCCCAATTGCAAAATCAAGATCCCTAGGGAAACGCTGAAGAATGGGCACAGAGTTTCAGGCTGTGTATTCATCATGTACTGAACGCTATTGACAGAAGATGCCATTTCTCTTCAAAATGCCATTTGCAGAACCTTTTTTTTATTTATAAGTCCTCAGAAACTGAGATAAGTCTCACTAGCCAAACACCGTAGGAAACAAAAGTGACATAACCCTTAACTTTTTTTTTTTTTTTTTTAACCTCAGGAATTCATAATCTAAATTTCTAAATTCACTTAATGTCCTAAGGAAACATATTATTCAAGTTATGACAGAGGACAGTGGAACATTTTGATTCCATCTGTGTAGACTGGTTATATATTCTCAGAGCCAGAGAAAGCTCCAAGTAACTTCATATACGTGTGATTTAGTGGTTAGAACACTAAGTGCCCAAGGACATTAGAAGCTGACACTAGAGGTGGAGAAAACTGTTATAAGGAGTATTTCACCTAAAGATACCTGACCATCCAGTGGTTACAAAAGTGTCTTGGGAAATGAGAGTTCATATCCCCTTAGACAAATCTGAGTGTATGCTTCCCACATGGCGCGTGACTACAGAAACCACTGAGCTTTTGGGAAGACCATTTCAAGCAGAATTTTTTTTCAGAGTTATATTCACTAGATTTGATCTAGCAATGTCTAATAAATCGTGTACTGAAGAGGAGCTGAATGGAGAATCATTCATGGGCCGGGCATGAAAGAAATGTCAGACTGCCCTAAAGCTGGTCATGGTCAGAAGCAGAACAGTAAACATACAGGAAATTCTGGAGAAACTGACAGTATTTATGATTCTCATACTTCCCAGGTTATTGGGCAGGCTAGAGGGAAAAGAGAAAGGGGACCTAAAGCTTCATTTTGGCTTTAGGTTTTTAAACCTACACAAAATTATTTTTCTGATCTGGCCATTAAAACTCTGCCTTAAAGAAATGAATGTATGCAATAACATTGGTGAGAAACTTGACCATAAAATGAACAAAGCAAAATCGTTTTTAGGAAAATTATCCCTCTTGTGTGAAAGCTGAAATAGTCACAGAGTAATCAGCCAGTGCTGCTGCCACTAGGTTAATTGGCAGAGAAGTGTTTATTGAGTTTATTTTATTGAGGTTATTGAGATTTAGAAAGATATCACATTTAATTCAGGCTCACAAAGGCCATGACTTATTTCTTTTTATAATAGACTATCTGCTAACAAATTGTTGCTGATGACACACAAATGAATCACTGATGACATGCTAAAATATCTGTCAGTTCCCCAGCTATTCCAAATATCTGAGACTAACATGCCTAGAAGTCCTCTCTATTTTACTGTAGTGAAATCACTCTTACGCGTTCCGCTTTTCTCAAGCTGTGTGTTTAAGTTCTCATGATTTCTAATGCTTCTTGTGTAGAGATTCAAATTTCTTTTCCAGTTTTCTCTGAAGACATTGTACTTCAGAGGCATTTCCTGTTCTTAATGTGAATTACCTATTGGAATGCCTGAGAAATATGCTAAGATAAATAAAAAATATATTTTTAGCTTCAGAGTCTACTCAGATGTCTTCTTTTGTGGTGAATTCCTGCTTTATTTCCTCTTACCCCAGCTGGCAGTCTAGACTACATGCCCATCCAAGTCAGTCACACAAGCCATCACTGCTGTGTGAACTAGTTCATCTCCTCTGCAGCAGTACTCATGCTGCTGCCTGTTGGATACACACAATAGTCAAAAAGTGCCTCACTGTGAGATTGCAACATCCCATGGCACTGGGCACCTACGAGATGAATAACCAGAAGCTGCTTATTCCTCTTGTATATTAAATAGTATCATATATTTTTAACACCACAGACATGTGAAAGTGTGACTGAGCAGAGCCAGCTCATGGGCCACACTGAATTTGTCCTACTTCATCTGATCTACCTTCATCATGTAGAGCACAAAGTTTCATATCCTGCCTGCATCTTGTGTGAGAAAAGCATGGGACACTCTTCCCCTCCAGTTTATTGCATTCCTGAGGTGGGTTTGCTTCACAATATTGCTGATGTTCTCTTGTCTTATTTGAAAATACACAGGTGGCCAATGAACGTGCAGCCCTTTTGGGCACCAATCCAAAGCAATATCAAGCCTCCTGTTCACCTCCCAGAGGGGAGAGCCAGAGTAATTAAAATTAGTCACACTTACAAATGAGTGGATAAGAGTGAGAAAAAAGGTAAAAAAAATTAATTTATGGAAGGAAAAGTACAGCTAAACAGTGAAAATTAAACAGAGAGAAAAAATGATCCTTATTATGCATCTTGGCAGCATCAGTGAGCAGAAAACACACAATTACCTGGGTGGTATTCAAGCACTACAGCTAGAGGATGGCAGTGGTAGTGGTGAAATGAATGTCCTTGACCAGCTGGTCCAGCCTCTGGACTCCCGGCAGAGAACTTTTCCAGGGCTACATAAATTGAGAGAAGGATGAAGGAATATTATTGAAAATATATTCTCCAATGTAATTGTCTCTGCCTTGATATCTGTATGGTCAAGCTTCAAGTAAAATTATAAAATTATGGATGCTTGAGACAGGATTCTTCTACTACTGATTGTTGATATTAGACTGTGTGGTCTTTGTTTACTGTGCTTGAGTATGTAACAGTTTATGTTTAATTTTATCAGTCCTTTTCTTAACAAATTGTGATCGGGACAAATACATGGGAGATGCTAGACATAAGGGAATACTTTTTGGAATCTAGGAGGAGACTGAATTTTTGCAAGTAGGAATTTTGCAAATGCATGAAGAAGTCTGTTACACAGGAGTTCTCGATATGATGTTGATGGGAACTGGATAAGTGAATTTTAAAAGAAATTTAATCACTTCTTTCTAGTGGAGGGATGGATTTATGCTAAAATAGATCACTTCCATTGCACTTTTTTCCACCAGTATTTAATTTATGTTTTGCTTTTGACCTCTTCATATTCACCAACTCGTGTATCACTCCTATTGAATAATCCACATTGGTGACCACATGAATTTTTCCTGTGTATTTTCAGTGTGTCCTCCCTACATTACACTGCAGACACCCTCTTGCTTCTGCACATCTGTAGAAAAGGAAGGAACTGATTTTTTGTTAGAGAAAGGCCTTTGAACTTCTTCCACTGTATCAAGTGGATAACATCAGATGGATAGAAGATCCCCAGAAGAAGCAGCTCTTTGCCACTGCTCAATGGTGTGCAGAGGAATATACATTCACAGAGAGAATATTTGTACTCTGTCAGTAAAGTCTCTAGTCATAAACACCCCAATACTTTTTTATGAATGCGCATGGTTTGAATTAGTCAGTTCATGGGACTGAACTTCACACATGGCAGATCCTTCCCAGTAAAGATATGTACATGGGTATTCATACATCAGGAAAAGCCAGTCTGCCAGGTACATGACAGTTGCATCAGCTCATCTCCTGGCACCTTCACACTCAGCATACTGTGCTCCCTCTAGTAAGATTTTGCTGGCGTCACAAAAGGACAGGCCTGAAAAGAAGATAGAGCCTGCCAAGGACAAAGAGTGTGAATGATTCTAGAAATGCTTTTCCTTTTCATTTTCATTTTCTACCTTATTGCATTAATAACTTTATCGAGGTTCTATATTTATTTGAGTCTTCATTTCCTCAAGGTAAACCATGACAAAAACTGCACAGACAGTGTGGAATACCCCAGGACATAAGGAAGCAATCATGAAAGGAAAGGAAAGCAAAGCATCAAAGCAATTGCTGCAAGAGGCTGGGTAGTCCATGGAGGAAGCTTGTGCCTCTGGGAGGGGAATGTGGCCAGGGCCTTCACCTGAGCCATCTCCAGCACAAAATTGTTGTCATTTGGCAATGGCAACTAAGCTTTGTTCACAGACTGGCAAGACAGTTTAGGATTCTTATTTCAAGTTTCTAGGTGATTATTGTATTACCCAATTATACTTGGAGCTTAGATTTACACAGTCTTTGTGCACGCATGCAATCTTTGTGCAAGCTTATTAAAATTAATTTTTTCCCTAAGGATTTCTTCATTCTGCTTTTTCACACACACTCTTCATGAGAGAAATGGCTCTTCCAAACTCATGCTTTTTTGTCATAATAACTGGTTTACACCTCTTGGCAACTTTTCACACCTTGAGTAAAGTACTGTTTCATTAGGGTTCATTAAGAGGCAATATTTTCATCAGAGTAAAAATCATAAAAAAGGCCTTAAAATTGTTTTTAATGTTAATCACATTGGCTCATTTATGGAGAAGCATAACTGCATATGCAATCATACACAGACAAAGGAACAATTTTTGCAAAGCACTCTTGGAACTAAACTGATGAGGTAACAATTATTAAATGAAATATGCAATTCTGATTGATAATGCGACACAATAAAATAACTTATACTGCATAGCTAGAAAAAAAAATAGTATTTTAAGAAACTTCAAATTGCTGTGAGAGGTTTGTTGTAAAGTGGAATAAAATTGTCCATCACAATTCATTAGACCTGCACATCCCTGAATTATTTTTATGATACAATACTTCTTTCTGTTTAAATGAATATTTCTTTTCCTCTTTTATAAAAAATGAGAACTCAAGAATTAAATTGCTAACATAAAGGTCTTGCTTTAATTACACAGGATGCATTTATAGACTACTAAACAGAACAGTAACAGAAAGAACTACTGGGCAGCTCCTGCTTTTTTTCAGGTGGGGGAGCCTGTGTTGTCATCAAGCCTCATTTACAAATAGTGAGAAGCATCTAGAATTTTGCTTCCAGAACATCCTAATGACCAAAGCACCTCTAAATTTTTCAATTTCATTGTGACTGAAATTGTTTTTTTCACAGTTACCAGCCTCAGTACACAGCACAAGAGTGCTCAGCAAGGAGGTGTTTTATGTACTTGCTTGTTTTGCAGTTAAGGGATGTTGGGCCAAAACACAGTGCTCAAAACCAGGCAGTTCTATCCACCAGTGAAAGGTGCACAGAGCAAATGGCTTCCATGTGCAGCTGTGGATGTGTGATTGTTATCACCAGCAGCTGTTACCTAGGAAACAATTTTTTGTCAAGATGAACCATTTTTTATCCATTTTCTTTTCTTGAGAGGTTGAGTGTGCTGCTTACATACTTGTAGGAAGCAGTTATCAGTAAAGAAATGTCATGGAAAAGATTAAAATATGTAGCCGTCATTAAATTCAGCATTTTTTTGCCAAACATTGATACCAAAATCTGAGGTAAATTTATAAATAAAAAAAAGAATATTGAATCACACAGCTGATTTTCTTATTCTAGTCCTGAGATTATGGACTTTTTGAACAAGTATACCAATATTTTGCCTGTCATGTGAGCCTTCCTGCCTGTGTACATAATTCATGTGTACATAATTCAGTTGCAGTTTGCTGTGGAAGCAGTCATCTTTACATGCTTCTTTTCCCTTGTCCTTACATGTTGATGGCAAAGAAAGCGCTGAGTTTTCGAAATATTCAACTCTAGAAAGACAAATATTGAGGATTATCTTTACATTTAAACTTAGCAGGAAAGTTTTCTTAGAATTGAAAAATTCTGTAATTTGGGATACACAGATACAAAATTGTACGTAAGTATGTAAAGCCACGTGTGAAATGATATTGCTAAAAATTGCTGTAGCTCATGGCCACCAACTCTGAGGCTTTTACTGGCATTTAAAAAGTAAATTTTGAGGGTTTCTGCATCTTGGGTGGCATCCTTGTCTATGGCAGGGTAGTTGGAAGGAAACTATTTTTAAAGTTACTTCCAATCCTAACCATTCTATGATTCTATGGTTCTTCATCTGATGGATATGAAGTTGCTAAGATGAGTGTTGAGATACTATGACCAAATGATTCAGAATAAATCCAGACCTGATCCCTCTATTTGCTGAGCCTTTCATAAACCATGAAATGGAGTAGACTGGCTGGTTTTTAACACAAGATAATTTCTGAGGGAGAAGGTAGATATCAGATACCTATCACTACAAAATAAGGACAAGGGAAGATCTGAAACAAAATACAAGATGAAGCGGAGAGCATATGCCAGTGATGAATGAAATCCTCACAAGAACTGTTCATATTAAAAATAGAAAAAAATTTCAGAAAATTTAGCTCTAAATATAAAAACCTGTGATGCCCAGAATGAGATATTCTGCTCACATTACTCTCCTTGAAGAAGTTTTATATTATTAGATATGGCAAGCAGCTCTTAAGTATATGCTTGTTTTGCAAATTGGCTTATTTTTCTTTGTGGTCATTCCATACAAGAAAAAAGCCACATTTTTTTGACTCTTCTTTAGTAAATTGAACCTTCTTTTTCTCCTTCCATCTGTAATGAACCAATTCTGCAACTAAGCATTAGAATTCTGTAAAAATCCAGCTGCTGAGTTATCAGTAGACAAGTCTCAAATACACATCTTTGGACTTGTTTACATTAAAAGGAGCTGGACAACTTGGCAGGAAGATACAACACTTCTTACACAGCTCTGTACAGTGAGGTGCTATAAGAGCAATGTTCTGGAGCATACCTGTTGTGGGAAAAGAGAAGAGGAAAAGATCAGAAGGCAGCAGAGTTAGGGAAGTCTGCACCACTTCAGTTGTCAATGGTCAGTGACCTACAGTTAACCTATTGACCGGTATTGGGGTTTTATGCTTAGAAATTATGCTGTCATGATTTTACAAGAAATGAGATGTTATTAATTTACTGACTTGAGTTTTCCTTTTTCTGTACTTTTACAGAGATTTTCATCAGCAAACAATGCACAGAAATCAATTCACCAACTTCCAGAGCACCAAAATACTCCAGACTCAGGGGGTTACGATCCTGCATTAGAAGGGACTTCTTGTTTTGCTTTGTCTTGTTTTGTTTTAACTGCTCACCTCTGGCAGAACCAGAAGTATTTATTTTCTGTCTTCACACTGTGAGTTCAGCAGGAGCTTAATTACCAGCCAGCATATTGTGATTGTCCAAGGAGTATCAGAAATGAGCAAATATATCAAGGTTTGCACCACGGCTCAGGAGTAACAGCTGCAGTCACTCACCAGCCTCAACTGTCATCTCCATCTTCCTCCTGCATAAAAATAAACATTTCCCCCACAATAAAGTCTTTTTATAAAAGCAATAAAACAACTCAAGGGAGCATTGTTATCATGAGCTAATCACCCCCTTAGGGAATTAGAGGCACTTAGCTGCATCTAGAGCTTCAACACCTGAGGGGCTGTGATTATTTCATGATAACCAACAAGGCATGACAGACTGGGAGGTTAATTAGATAATATTCAAACTTGGTAATATTGAGTTTGAAGATTTCTTTTGAAGTTGTACAAGCAAAGCTCTGCTTATAAAACAGCAATGGGACATCAGCACAGAAAGGATAATTAACATTTCCTACAAACCAACCAAGGTTTTGAATAGCTAAAGGAAAAAATAATAAAGTCAAAGTACTAAACCCTGAGGCACTCCTTTAACAATGAGTAATCCTGATGAGTTCACTCCCTGGAATCTTGGGCAGAAATTGACTCAAATTATATAATGCTGTTTAGTTGCTAACCCCTAAATGGTGGAGGCACTTCAGTCAGCCTCATACTACTTAACGCTCCATTGTCTCAAAGAATTTAGTGGGATAGTAAATGCAGTATTAATAATAAATATTATCTGACCTGCAGTCAGAGCCATTGGTTATGAGCCGCGGCTCTACAAGAGATTAAAGCCAAAAGACACTGCCAACACTTAAAATTGTGCAGGCAGTGTTTTGTGGAAGACCATTTTATTTTCCTGGACAGTGGCAGTGAAGTTTCAGAAGTAGCTGTATGCCTGTGCAGGGTTGGAGGTGTGCTGCACACACACGTGTGTCAGTGCGTACTGCCCTGCAGGGACCTGGCCCTGGGCTCTGTCCCACCATCAGTCCATGGGCTCTGTCCCACCCTCCTGCCCCAGCAGATGGGGACTGGGGGTGAGGTGCCCCATCTGGCTGAAATAGCACCACCAAACCAAACAAATGGGCTCTGCATCAGCTCGCTGCTCTGAGACGTGCTGGGGCCACACGAGATGTGAATGCCACACAAGGTGCGTTGAGGAGCTGCCGGTCACTGAGAGGAGTAGGATGTTTCCTCTGGGTGGACAGCTGGCTGTGGCATCGGATTGTAACTCTCAGTTGTAAAGAAGTTTCTAGAAACAACCTGTAACTTTTAAAGGTTTTTTTTTTAATTGACCATCAGTTAAAAAATAAAAAAATAACAAACTTGGCTATCTCTGACTTGTTTATCAATAAAATGGAAAAGGAAGATAACTGCTGGTGTACCAAATAATCTCTTAATTGGATAACTTTCTCTTTAAACTAATTTCTGTCTGAGTAAGCATTGAATTACAGAATAGAGTTAAGCACTTCTGGGACTAAACTGTATATATTCTGCAGGACACATCACTGCAATGAAGTTGAGATTGTTGGCCAGTCAGAAATTTGCAGGTAAGTGCCATTCTGATGTAATTCTGCTTAAATAGAATCAAAACATTTCACTGGAACCTGTTGATTCCATCAAGACCTTTGAAAGGTAATCAAGTAATTTTGTGTCCTTTCTCACTAGCCTTCCAGCTGGTCAGGTTCTGGCAGCTTGCCTGGCTCCCCATGCTGGCTCCCTCTCTGGCACACCTGGCATGCATTCAAAATTTACTGCCTTATAAAAAAAAAAAAGATAAAAAATACCTGCATATTTTAAGAGGTAGCAAAGATTTTTTACACACTCTCTCTCAAAATAATTTCTAAATCTTCACTTTTCATTTCCACGCTAAAACACATGTTAAAAAAAAAATTGACCCCTGGAGTCCTGCACAGAACTTAAATAGAAAGAAATATTTGCATTTTCATATATGAAGGAAAAATTACATTTTCAGATGCCAATGAAACAAGGCTATATGGCCACTAGAAAAATATAAAGAAGAAGAAAATACAAGAAGGACTCACATGATTTTTCTCAGAAGCTTAAGAGTTTGCAAATCATTCTTCATGTTAGATGTGAAACAACAGGCAATTACAAGGATGCCCCAAAATTCTGTACCTCTGAGAAGTGTACCAGTTGGACAAGCAGAAGGTTCCTGATGCAGTGGCTAAAGAGGACAGTCTGATGACCACTTTGCAATAAGTTTCTGAGAACATATTGCTCAAGTTTGCAGAGTAATATTCTATGCAACAAGATGAAAAACAGAAATGGAGAGCAAGGGTAAAAGCTACATGAAAATACTTAAATTATATCTTCCTCCCTGTCATAGGCACGTATCCTTATCTAGAGAGCAGATTACTATTTTCAAAGTTCTTTTTCTCATATAATTTGCCTCCTTTACCATAATCTTTAAATGTTTTTTTATATTTCCCTAATTATTTTTTCCTTTATGCATTTTTATATATTTTATCACTAAGACATCAGATATTTAAGCCACTAGGAAAACATCTTACTATTAGAGTATTTCAGATCACCTATCTTTTAACTTATACTTATGAAATGACTGGTGACATTTGTGGTATAAAGCACATGAATGTTCAATTAAGTGAATACACTTAAAGTACCAATGCAATTGCATCTTATTTAAAAAAAAAAGAGTTGCAAACTTCTCCCACTGGATATAATCCAGCATCCTCTAAATCAGAGGAAAGAGCCTCTGTAGTCATTGGAGCTCTTCAGACATTTTTGAGAAATGTATCTTCAAGACTAAATCTCTGGAAAAAATTACACCAGGGTGCCATGTGGGTTCATTAGTGTTCCCTGACCCACTGATCAATGTAGTCTTTGTTGTTTCTGCTGCTGCTGTCTGAGGCATCTTTGAGTTGGATAAATAAGTGTCAAGGTTTCAAGACCCTCAGTGCCAGCAGAGGTAGAGGGAAGAACTCTTAGCACCAGGCTCGTTTGAAAGGGTGATCAGAGAGTTTGGCAAAACATGAGTTAGTCTACTGCACAGACATGGTCCTCACACAGTTTGAACAGGGGCAATCAAAGCAAGAACTGCAGTCCAGCCTGCCTGTTCCAAGGTGAATGGCATCCCCAGAAGCCTTCCTTCCCCTGGAGCACATCCTGACCTCTGTGCTCCCACTCACCTCTACCACACTGCTTCCATATTTGCATGGCACCGAGTCTTTGCAGCATGTTCCATAGATGTTTTCATTCCAACAGCCTTTCTTTCATCCTGAATCTAGGACAATTTATGATTTCTCCATCATGATAAGTTTGCACTCTTAGCACCTAATTTTACAATAGATACAATTTTGTAGCTTTTTATTAGGTAGTGATTTCATGTATCAGGTATACCAGCTACACCTTCTTAGCCATTTTATAAGCAATGCACATGGTCCATGATTTTGGTGAGATTGATGTAGAGCATACTGCACATGGATGGGGCAGTAAAAATCCTTTCTGTCAGCAGGTGCACCAGCCAAACAAGAACCTGACAGTGTCCTGCTTCCTCTGCTATTAAGGTTATTTGGTATTCATGAAAGCCATAAGGATGTTAGACTTATAATGGTATAAACACTAAGCTACAGTTTTTCTTAACACTGACTCCCTGCCAGAAGAGAAAAGAATATATGTGAGTCTATACAATAACTAATTTATACAGTGGCTGTAGCTTTCAGTGTCATCTATACAGTACAGATAATCCTTCTGGTCAGAGCAGTGAACAGAAGCTATGCATGAATACAGATATTTATGTACATTGCATGTTATCAGCTTATTGATATGTAGCAAAAATCTCCTACTTTTACTCACAATGCATGGCAATTTACTCCTGAGAGGAGCACACTGCTCCTTCCTGTGTTTGCACTACTACTCCCTGGAAATATAAATTTCTTTTTTTAGTGAAGAACAGGAAATAATTTATTTTGGATACTTCATTTGGCATCTTCTTTTTGCTCAGCTGAAAATATTTGGAAAAAAGAAAAGGTCAGTAACAAAGTATGCTGTTTAAAAACAATGAGAAATTGATTAGCCATAAAGCCCTCAGCAATAAATGGATGCTTTAGGTCTGGTTCTGATCTCTTCTGCCAAACAACTGCTGCTGAAATACTGTCTGAACACTAAGAGTATATGGGAGGGACAAGAGGAAAACAAATAACAGAGAGTCATCTCACAGATGTCAAAGACTTGCCATGTGAGTAAAGTTACTCACAAATATTGAGAGTCAGCATATTATGCTGTAATTCATCATAACTTCAGAAAAAATACTAACACTCATTCTGCTTCTCCTTTGCTCACGCTTTAGGTAGAACTTTTTCCTCTCTGTTTCTTTCTTTGATAATTATGGCACATATCAAAATCTATAGCTGAGAAGTTTTCAAGTGCTTTCATAGTAGAAGACCTCAACAGATGCAGCTTTGCAAGCTGCTTTCTACCTACTTGACATTTTGTGGGCAAGCTCCCTTCCCATTAACGAGTGAGTAACATCCCTGTGACAATTGCAGTAGTGGCTCACATGGAAAAGTGATACGAGGAAAGTATTTAACACATGTGCAGCTGTCTGGTGTGCCACTCCAGCTGGTGGAAATAAACTCTAGAGATCAACCAGTTATTTGGGAAACACCACTGGTTGGTAGGCCACAGTAAATTGTCAAGCATGAGTTTATACAGCTTACCAAGAAGGTGAATGTCACAAGGCAACCCCTTGGGAGGGTCGTCTCAGCTCCCAAACATGCATCCTCAACTACAGTATCCTCAGTTCCTGTATCCTCAGTTTATGTTTTAAGTGTATGTCAACTAGCTCTTATCCAAAATTCCTGTCAAACATTCATAACTTTTAAAACAATGTTTTATTACTATTTTTTGGCATTTTTTGTGTATTTATATAACACTCTGCATTTCCTCTTTATTGGTAGCTGAAGAATTGGAAGTGGCATTCTCTATGGTTCATAAAAGGTTGAAAAAACTGTTGCAAATCTTCCAATCTAATTGATCAAGCAGGTCATACAATGGAAATGAGCAAAGTATAATTCAGAAGTCAGGAAGTTAACTGAAGAGATAACCTAAAGGTACTAGCAAAAGCTAATAAATCCAAGTTACTAAGACCAACAAAGAGGAATAAAATGGAATATCAGAGAATAATTTTCTCTTTTGAAAGAAGGTGGTTATGGAATTAATATTTTAATTAATTTAATGTACCATGCATTTTATTCCCTCATTCACTGGGGAGGACATTAAACAACACAAAGCCTCCATATCTTTGGGGCCAGAAAACTGTACTCGGGAATGTTAAAAGAAATTGCTTTAGAAAGATGTGTAAACCTAAAGCTTCCATGAACAATGTAGAAAGGTACTGGTGTGTTCAAGTTAGCGGAGGTATCAAAATGCCTGGAAAAGCCTTCTGGTAGACTTGTTACCCCCATGAGAAACAGCTGAATGTTGTGCCATCACATCAGCATTGCACAGATGAAATCAGAAGACTCAAGATAGTGATGACAAACCTGTACTTTAAGAAGTAAATGATGCATTAGCTATAAAGTTAGCACAGGTAAGATTGTACATGGAATCTGGTTGCAATGGAGGATTGTTTAAATAAAGTATCAAAATCCTCTCTTGTTTTCAATGAAACAGTCCACTGGCTAATAAATTCTTCCAGCACATCTACACTCCCAGACACAGACTCTTGCTAAGTGTTTCAACCCAGCTGGGCGCAACACAAACTGGAAGCTGCAGATACTGCTAACACTATCTTGCAAAGGGGAAAATACCACTCCTTGGTGCAAGATCTCCATCTCCCAGGTTTCTTTTGTAGGCTAATGCTTATGCCATGAGATAAAGCCAGTTCTTCTAGTGTTTGGTAGGAACGCAGGCCGTCCCGAAATCAGTCAGCGCAGGAACACGTATCACTGCTTCGGCTTTGATACTCCACACTGCCCTTGAGCAGGGAATGATGAGAGCCGTGGGCAAAGGCAATGCCAGGAAGCAGGGACACCGGGTAGAACGAGGATTTAGGCGGATTTTTGGCCTGTGGAAAGGCAGATTCCCCGAGCTGCACAAGCAGCGGAGCCAGCGGGGCGAGCCGCGGTCCGTGTCCCGGGCCTGCAGTGACCCCGGCAGCCGCCAGATGGCGCCTGGGACTCGGCAACGCAGCCCGGCCCGGCGCTCCCGGCCTCGGGAATCCATGCGGGAGAGCCGAGGGAAACCGGGCCCTCCCTCAGCCGCGGGATCTCCACTGCCCCTGTGGGAATCCATGCGGGAGAGCCGAGGGAAACCGGGCCCTCCCTCAGCCGCGGGATCTCCACTGCCCCTGTGGGAATCCATGCGGGATAGCCGAGGGAAACCGGGCCCTCCCTCAGCCGCGGGATCTCCACTGCCCCTGTGGGAATCCATGCGGGAGAGCCAAGGGAAACCGGGCCCTCCCTCAGCCGCGGGATCTCCACTGCCCCTGTGGGAATCCATGCGGGAGAGCCAAGGGAAACCGGGCCCTCCCTCAGCCGCGGGATCTCCACTGCCCCTGTGGGAATCCATGCGGGATAGCCGAGGGAAACCGGGCCCTCCCTCAGCCGCGGGATCTCCACTGCCCCGGGGCTGTCCTTAAAATTAGTGACCGTCCCTTTTGTAAAGTATTCCTCAGAACTACCATGTTCTCTCCGGAGCTGCTGCCTTTGCTGTTCTGCACTGTGCTTTGCTTTATGCACCTTTCTTTATCAAAGCCGCTGCTCCCGCGGGCAGGGACACAGGCTGGACATGGTGTCGGAATGTTGGGAGGGCAGCACTGTCGGGAGCTGCCGGGCAGGACAATTTTAATTAACTTAGGACAATTCTGCAGGAGAATTCTGTCAGTCACCGCTGCCCAGTGCGGCAGGGCTCGCTCTGTGCTTGGCTTTGACCGGACCAGGAAAATCCCCTACAGCGTTAATGGGAAGGATACAAGAGGGGTGGATGTAGGATTGTAGGCATAGACATATTTAAATTTATTAACACGTGTGATTTCTCATTTTTTTAGATAACTTGGAGTGTTATTTTTTTTCTTATCTTTTTTTTCCAAAACATTCTTTCCAAAAATTTCTCTTTAGTGCAGTGGCTCACTGTTTTTCACAGTAATTTTTTTACCCGATTATCTGGAAGACTGATCTATGCTCTTCTTTTGTGGATGAATTTCTGGGTTCCTTGGGAGCCTTTCCTTTGCATTCCATGGAGAGGCACTGGAATAAATGCAGGTTTCTTGATTGCAAAGGGTCACAGTGTTGGAATTTACCTCTCCTCTGCTTATGGCAACAACAACCTCTGTGCAAATCTGATAATATGGGCAGCAAACACATGTTAGGTTAGGAAACGGTACAGCAGCTGCTGTGCTACTGGTAGTAACTTAGTCAAATAGATTCAGTAATGTCCAATATTTAGACATGTACTCTTGCAAATACAATGGGCCTTTGGGGTTCAGGAAAACCTGGTAAAGCAGCTCCCTGATTCTGGACACTAAATGTAATAAGGCTAATCATAATAATCCTTTGAAAAATAAAATTTCCAGCCCTTCCTGTTATGTTAGACCCTAAAAACTGAAAAACAATATTTAAGGCAAAAAGCTTATCGAAGTCAGATTTTAGGTATTTTGATGGTTTGGTTTTGAATTTTTTTTTTTTTTTTTGTCCTGGGTTTTTTCCTCAAAAATTAAAATTCTGTAGTGTTTTCCCTCTCTGCTCTGAAGGGCAGTTTTCTCCTTTGAAACATCTTGGGGTGTCCAGCTGTCCTGCTGTGATGGAGAATGGTTAAGTACCTTCATAATAATATTAGGAGAGCAATGCTCTGGCTTAGGTGCTCTGTTGGAATTAAAATCAAATGTAAGTGCAGGAACACCTGTGTTGCATTCCAATTCAATTTTTGTTCTGATTAGAGCACCTATTGCTGCTGTTAATATGTTGCATTGATGTCTATAAACCAAATATTGCAAGAGACCCCATTGTGGGAGGCACCAGGAAAGCAGAGAGCAGACAGTGTGCTCTCAGCTGTTGTTTCCCCATCTGTCAAGTGAGGACAATGTGCTTGCTCTCTACAAGTACACGAGCACTAATTAATTAATATTTGTAAAAGGATATGTAAATGCTAAGTATTATTTATGAATTATAGTATAAATGAAAATTCATGGAGAGGCCATGGAGAGGAGACACAGATGGGATTAGAGGGCAGAGAGAGCAGCACAGAGTGCCAAGATTAGCCTGGAAGAAGAAGAAAGGAAGAAAAGCAAAGTAAATTTTTAACTAAAGAAGAGTTGTTCTTGCTTTACAAAAATAAAGTGAGAGTGCAAGGGATATAAGCTATATGCAAATGAGTTGGAAAAGAAAGCCCAGCACAACAGTGGTCTGAAACTGGTTGGAACATGCTGGAAATACAAATGGTAAAAAAAAAAGAAAATTTGAAAGAAATAGACAAGAAGAGCCCTACTAATGTGCATAATACAGTGATTTATAGATGCTTTTTATTTTAAAGTATCTCCTGTACCCTTAGAATATTAAAGCCTTGCTAAGCAAAACAAAGAAAACAAAGGAAGAAGTAAGAGGTCCTGCTTTACTCAGGTGAGTGAGCAAGTGGGTGGTCATAGGATCGTGACCTCAACATGGACCAGAGGGCAGGTGATGAATGTGTTACAGATGTTACAGACACACAGTGATACTACGTGATACTGTGTTACATGAGCTGTTCTGGACTTTGTGAATAGCTCCATCAGGGAACATCCAGCAAATTAGAGAAAGTGGTTCTGGACAGAGCAATCATCTTTTCTTTCAATAACGTGCAAAGTCCATGTGGGCATTTCAGGTTTTTTTCTATACTGTGCAGGTCAAGCACTTGCTCAACTTTCCTAGTTAGAAAAGTGTATTTTGGAAAAACAGAAGAATATTATAGCAGCACAAATTTTCCCAAATACTGGGAAAAATATTTATAAATATTCATATTAGAGGTCCAAACTAAATTTTAGTTTGACTTCACTCTCACCAATCTTTTATTTTCTTTCCAATAATGTTCAAGAGCATGGCTTTTACTGACAGAAGTATGTACGAAGGGCAGGCTTTGAAAGTGAACTGCTAGTTCACAAAGTCAGCTTCAAAATTGCACTGTGAGATGTAACTCCTGCAGTTTTCTATTTGAGTTTTAGCTGCAAAAGGTTTAAGAATACAATGTCACTTATGCAGAAAACCACAACAATCCATAATACTTATTTCAAGAACATGCAGTAAAGTGTTTGTGAGTGGTCCCCCAAGAAGATTAACTAAATTAGGAAGTAACCAAATATTCAAAAGGAAAGGAGAAATCCAAGAATTGAATGATCTGCACAGGCACTTGATAAACAGACCCAACAGGCAACATTTTCCCAAGAGATTGCTCATGGAAATTATTTGCTTCATTTCAGTTGTTAACAAGCATGAGCAGCTGAGCTGCACCTCCTCTGCAGTGCAGAAGTGATCTCCAAGGCTTTTTCCTACCAGCATTACTAGAAAATGAATGAATTAGGTTTGGACTGGTCCTCCTCTGTTATTTCACTTACTCTCAAATCCATCTGGCTGCTTTGAGTAAATGTGGAGAAAAAACATGAAAAATATATATCCTGGGTTTACTTTGATCTCTAAAAATAAGGATGATTTATTTTAGGTATATACTAATATTGCCAACGTCTGTTCACTAAGCAATCCTTGCTTTTCCCTTGGTTCTCAGTTTGACACATCTCCAGCATGAAATGGACTAAGATTGCCATGAAACTGAAAGCTCTGAGTGTGGAAATTGGGGAATGCATAGACAGATTCTTTCTTCCTTTTTAAACATATGCCAATGAATAAGCCTTTTTTTGTCCCCTCTCACAAATTTTCTGAATTTCCTGGTAAATATCACTACAAACCTCGGTTAGAAAGCCCAAAGCAATTTCCCTTAGGGGACTTCTGTTAGAGCCACAGAATATCAAAGGCAAAAAACCAGGGATTGACTCAACCCTGAAATGGTACCCTGATCCTGGTGAAAACTACCACGAAGATCAGGTCACTTTTTGACATGAGCTTTGCCAATGGGAAAGCAAGCGAGAAGCAGGAGATCACTGCAGAGCTCTAAAAGGAGCCAGGAAGCAGCTGCAAATGTTCTGATACTGACATACATGTCTGGCCACCATGAGGGGTTTAAAGGAGCAAGTGTAGGTGTAGAGGTAAATCTCAGAAAGGATGGGCATGTTAAACTATAGCTGTGAGGTGCATTGTCTGGTCCAAGCTGTAAGATAGCTTTCCTCCCTATTAAACATGGTTCAGAAAATTTAAATATCTAAAAATGTTAAATAAAATATGAACATGAAACACTCTGATTCACAGTAGTTCCTTTAGTGCCCAGCAAACTTCTGTACCATTGTTACCTGAGGAATACATGATGTAAAGATGCTTTTTAGGAAGAGACAATTGCCCAAATATTGGCAGAGTATTCTTTGCAATCTTTATGGCATACTGGTTGTACCAATCTGCTGCATGTGACATCTGTACAGAGCACATTTAAGATGGATAAGAAGAATTCCTGCTTGCAGCACTTGCACTGAAATAAAACCTTCCTTACTTGAGCAGGCCATCCCAATCTAGATGGGCAGGTTCTATGGGGAAGGCAAGGAGCATTTTCTTGTCAGCTTACACACATATGATGAAGGGCAGGACACTGTTAAAACTTCCATGAGCCCATGGCTGGGGATCTGCCTCTTTAATGGCCAAGAAGCCACTGAACATTCCATAATGACCATAATTCCTGGGAAAAAAAACAATGAATGACACAGAATTTACAGAGATTTTGCTACCTATAGCAGAGCAATTTCTTGCTTAATGTGAATAATATGAAGAGGAATTGAGAAACTAAGTAATTTCTAAAAATAGTGAATACTTCAGTTCTTCTTCTTCTGACTATCCTTTAAATGAAACTTTCTGTCAAAGTAGTTTAAAATTACCTAGTAATTAAACCTTCAAAATACTTATGGAACATATATGTTCATGAAATACATGTTTTCATTAGTTAGCTTTTATATGTTGTAGTTTTGCTACACATGATCACATTTTTAAAGTTGCCTCACCTTTGAAAATATCTCAAATATTAAAATATCTCAAATATTTAATTTTACTTATGATCATTGTAATTTGTTGTAATTTGGAAATAAGACTGTGACAAGCTCAGGTAAAACATGCTAATAAGAGACTAATATATAGTAGAAAAGAATAAGTGCATTAATACATCACATGCTAGTGACTAGTAGCTGCTCTTAATCTTCCATTTTTTTTCTTCCATAATTCACCTACTTATCCTCATAATATCTCCTTTTTAAAAGTCTTTCTTCACTGTGGCAGTTCATGAAGACAAATCCAATGTAAGAAAGATATTTACATATTAAATAGGTAGAAAAATATTTCTCTGTTTTGCAACTGAGAATGTCAAACCAAAGGACTTCACTATACTTTTCCTTCTGTAATCTCTTTTTATGAGTTCAGTGTGAGAGATATGACCATGATTTGGAACATTGTTGTTTCATTTAATTTGCATCCAAGAGCCACAGAGCCATCTACCTACCTGCTTTTATATGTGCTGTTAGGAATATCAGAGAAGAATGGCATGCTCCTTGCTGTGACATATGCTTTCCAGGCAGGTTTAGTTGAATCACTTAATGCGAGATCCACAGAGACATCCAGACCCAGAGCCAGCCTATTTAATTTTAAATTTGAATATAAAATGAAGTGAGTATCCCCAGAATGGGCTTTGATAATCTGATATTCAGGATTTGCCTAAAAGGTAGGGAAAAGTGTATCTGATTTCCTTGAAGTAGAAAAAGAAACTGAGCCTTGCTCTTCCTCATTAGATCCCTACATTAAAGAATAAGTAACCTTTTTTCTCCTTCTTTTTTTTTTTTTTAAATGAGGTGGACATACATCACACGTTATGGATTTTTTTTTAAAGCTTAGTTCTGTCTGTGTGTTTAGGGATGCCCTGAGCAGATTGGGTTGAACTGCTCACTCTAGGTGAGGAAATACAGTATTTGAGGTTCTCAACAGCACTTGGACGAAGGTAGGAACCAATCTATTCAGGACTTTCAAGATATTGAAGGCTCTACTTTTATCTAAGGACTTCAAAGCACTTGATAAATATAGCAAGTATCATTTTCTGATTTTGCTGACTGAGAACCCACAGAGATGTATTTACACAGGGCACTTTACCTGTCTTCACACAGCAATGAGGCAATCTTACTCCTAGTGCTGCCTTCCCTGCGTTCCTCAGGTTGTACTAACTTTACCGTGTCCAGGATTACTAGTTCAAACACCTCAACTCATAGGAACTGTTAAAATCAACCAATATATTACTTAAAATAGGCATGGCCAAGCCCTTTGAGATCCTAAGATTTTTCTTCTACATAAGTTTTATTTAGTATTATTTAGTATTTATTTAGTATTTATTTAGTATTTATTTAGTATTTAGTATTTTATTTAGAAAATAGAAATATTTTTATTTGTAGGTTTGGTTGAAGTCTTTTGACACTATTTGTTTCAAAACGCCTCGTTAAGAAAATAGAAGGAAAACATTTCCTCTCTTTATAGCATCAGATGATCTAAAAAAGCCAGATTCAAATCTGAAACTCAAGCTATATATGTATATATGACTCTACACACATCAGGTTGCTGCTGAGTAGTGCTGTAAGGAGAAATTCCTGAGATATTATAATATTATATATATGTGTATATATATATATATAAAAATAGCTGAGAAATAACTAGGTGGGAGAACCAAACATCACTATTAGAAGTAAGAAGCCTTAAAAGTCAGACCCTTGGGAGCATTACTGATAAAAAAGATGTGTTGAGGTGTTTTGTCAGGAGTGCAATCAAAGAAAGGTTCTCTGGTTGTCTGGGTTTTTATGCATTTAAAACAAAAAAATCTGAAAATACCCACTAAACAAACAAGCCAGGATTAAGTACAATATTGTAAATAAGCAGCAAAGACACTTGGCTGTTGCTGATCTCTTATTGTTGCTAAAATAACCCAAGTCTGAATTAATGAAAGACCAGTTTAGCAGGTAAATGGAAGATTGGTCAGAAGTGTTCTAATGAAGGTGTGGTAGCATAAGTTGCTTTTTCCAACCTAAGGACAGCCATGGCCTTTGTCAGAAGCAATCCTACCAAGGAAGTTTTAGGCTCCCACATTCACAGCAAACCCTAGTGCAAGCAGTCAAGATCCCAAGAACCCAACATCTTTCAGCTCCCTAGAATTACTCACTGGAATGAGCCACTTTTATTCTTACATTGAGAAGATCAAGTCCACAAAAATCCCTGGAAAATCTCTCTCTAAAGGACTCTCTAAGCCGGGTTGAACTCTGAAGTCCTCTCAAGGAAACTTGAATTTCTGCAAACAACACACTAGAGCCAGTGTTTGCTGACTCCATCTGCTGTAGTGCTGTCAAGAACTCCTGGCTCCAGGCGGTGTTCAGCTTTCATCTTTAGTGCTGGGCCCACAAACCAAGGCTGAGCAGAAGTTAAGGAGAAAACCACTTTTAGTTTTCTTTAGAAATGGCTGATTTCCATGCCCAGGAAAATAATGTTGAAAGACCTTTATTCGCAATGCTGAAATTCTTTGAAAAAAGCTTTTTTTGACTTCTGGTTGTTCTGGCTTATAGTGATATCTGTCTTCAAGGTCTGATAATGGTTTGGAAAAAAGAGATAGAGCAGACACCACAGAGGGGATCTTGAAGAATTTGTATGATTTGTCATAACTGAACTGAGTAAAGAGATGGAATAAATATCTGTTTGCAGTCAATATCATGCTGAGTTATAACGCAGAATCAAAATCAGTTTCTATCAAGCCCAGCACTCATGGGGAGTCAACTGAAGAGCTTTTGGCCCCCCTCCCTCTACCCCACCATGCTTCCTTGGCACTGGAGTTGCAGCAGGAGTGAGAGAATGCCAGCCTTACAGCCCTGGTCAGCAGTAAACTCACCCCACACACAGTGGGATGCCCCATGGGGACAGAGGCAGGGACTGGCCTCCAGGGAACGTGCTGGGCCCTGGCAGGACTGCTGGCTGCCTTGGGACCAGGGCAGGATGGCCAGACTGCTCCCGCCTGTTTCTGCCACCAATTGCTTTTACCCAGTTAGGCCCATTTGTGTAACTTCTGCACACACATGAGCTTGTATCTGGAGATTACTTGGGATGGTCCATAGCATGAAAACAGAATCTGGAGGGGGTGATCAAACGTGGCATGATCAAACAGCATTTTTAAAGGGAAGGAATAATGCATGTCTGTGGGAGAAGCCAGAGGCAGTGGCTCCAGCAGCTGTGTACAGGTGACTGAATGCTGAGGTGACAGGAATTCCAGAGAGCCTCAATGCATGGTCAGTGGTGGGAGGCAGGAGCACTTTGGTGGTGCTCACATGTGCATCCTTCCCTTCATCCCACCTAGACTCTGCTCAGGTTTGTTCTGGAACCATCTGGATTTTTCACCTTCACTACGGGTTTATAACTAGAGATTTATGGAAAACTAGGATAAGAAAATTGTGTTCAATGATCCAGAGGCACTGGCACACACAGAAACATGGTGGTGACACCACCCCTGTTCACAGCCCGAATGTGTTTGAACCAAGGCTGAAAAGCACCAGTCTTATGAAATGAAAGACACCTGAGACCTTGCTGGTGTGGCTGCAAGAGTGCCTTTCCTGACCTAAGGTCTGCCTTATACATCTCTATCTGCATTATGTGTGATAGAGTGGGGAGATTTGCAAGAACATTACATAGAGAAAAAATATATAATGTGTTTTTGTAGTCAGAATGCTTTATTACCCTTCATTGGACCTGATTAAATGCCTAGGACATGAATAAATCAATAAGTTGGAGCTAATAAACGAGTGACTTGCTCCTGGTGACTGTCATACATTCTTGACCAAAATGGGTAAATATGTAAGTGCAAGAGACAGAGATGTGATAGCAAATAATATAAAGAATAACTTCATTTTATCTTATTCTGTCACATAAATTGAAGAAACTATTAAAAAAGAAAGAAAAAGAATTAATTAATTACACTTATGCTGCATTTACAGCAATGAATGTCTACACGTGAAAGAAGGAAGCAAAGACCATTTTTGAAAGGCTCTTAAAGAGTGACAAAATTCAATATCAGAAAAGAAGGGGCATTCAGAACACCACCAGTGCTTGCTGTTTGAGGAAGGTGAGGCACACCATGGGCTTTTCTCTCTCCTTCAGAAGAAGCAGACCCTTGTCAGAACCTAAGTACCACACTAGCTGTGACACTGGGTGTGGGTTGCAGCTCCTTTGATGTTTTTTAATAACTAGATAATTGTATTTCTATATTGAAGTGTCATAGCAAAAAGAAACTTGAAGCACAAATTTAAATATGATTAGCTTGTTAGTGGTGGTTTTTAGGAGTCTAATTTTTTTCCTTCAGCTCCCATCCTGTTTTTTTTTAAATTTCTCCAGGGCATGTCATATATAGTGAAAAATCTCAATGGAGGCCCACAGGTATCACTGCTGTTTAGTCAGACTTCAAATTGGGCTCTAATGGTTTTAGATAGAAGAGCAGATGGAGAGGGTTTGTTCACTAGTCGGTGCCCTTGCCTCAGAGTTCACCTCAAGTTGTTTTCTGAAATTCTCACTTCATGCACATTACTTATTTATATCATCACTTTTTTTTCCCACTGCATAGATAATTGCTACTTAATTGATACTGCCTTTATACAAGCCTCCACAATAACAAGCAACAAGACACACTGCTAAATAGAGGAATCATTAATCTGTGTATATATTCTGGATTTCTTTTAAAGATGGGCTGGAAATAAGCAAAGTCATTAGTAGTTTGTTTGCAACAGTGTATTTATGAAAGCTCTATGGAGAATGTGTCAACAGTCAGTATGTAACAGAGCAATTAACACAGTACTTTTGTACTTTTGACTGTTAGCATGGGAGTAAACAGAAGCAGATGTGAAGTGTTTGTGCCGTTAGTATTCACAGACTGTTCTGACATATGCAAATACAACTACTGCTTACAGAGCTTGCAACTCTTATTGTACCATGACCTTACTTACCAAACCCTGGGACAGGACTGCACACTTTCCTAATAATTATTAGCAATACACAGATACAACCTTTTTGTTTTGAAAGCATTCTGGACTGCAGTGGTAAAGCTTCACCAATAAGTGAGTTGTGAGTGTTACCCATATTTAGCTTGTTTTAGACAGTGCTTTCTTCAATGTAAAAAGAGAACAAACAATAAAGGAGTGATGAAAAATGCACACAGAAAGCTAGAACAGAAATCATCTCTGAAACACTGGTTCAGCTCTAATTACACAAGCCCACTGAAGTTCAATAGTTAATACATGCATCAGATTCTGTGTATTTAGGACAGAGTTCAAACTGAGACCTTTCACTGCTACAGTCTTAAAATATACATCTCGCTAAAGCAGCTCCAGTCAGGCTGCTAAAATAGAATGCCAACACTGAAATGATTTTCTGCCCTGTAAAAAAAGAAAAATATCACATACTTGACCTAATAAAATCACCTGCATCCTGAAAAAAAACAAAAAAAAAAAAAAAAGAAAAAGAAAAAAAGAGAAAAGAAGGCTTCTTGTGTTCAGTTATTTTTCATGTGAACTATATATATCTGATATACCTGGAGTTACTACAGTGATTTTCATCTTCAAATACTTTCTAAAACCTAGCTATGTTACACAGGTGAAGGTCAGAAAAGATTTTATTTTCAAGTTTTCTGTTACAGATATGTTTCCAGAATAGGAATTAATCAAAACTGAATGAAAATACAGGATTTACAATGATGTTTAGCATTATTTACTACATGAAAAATATTTTGCTTCAAAAGAAAACAATTTGTAGAAAATATTGCCCAAAATAACATTCACAGACCATCTCTTCCAATGTGTTTTCCTGTTTGAGGGCACAAAAAATGCCTCCTAAGCACATAGTCTTTTCATTATCCTTAAGACATAATGGCTCATGGAATTAAAATCCTCCTTTGAAATTGAATATATGCTTGTTTCCATTTTGCTTTTGCCGTTACAAATTAGTTTTACAAGTCTCACCACACAACACTGTGTTTCAGCTGGACCCAGAGTAAAGCACCTTCTTGTTTTGCCTCCCCTGGGGCAGGAGGCTGCTGCAGCCATGGCCTGGAGCAGAGCAGGGGTGGAGCAGCAGCCCTGCCCTCGATGCAGAGGCACAAAAGCAGCGGGTTTGGAGCAGCAGCCCTGGGGCCAGCTCTGTCAGGAGGCTGCACAGGACCTGGGGGTGTCTTACAGCTGCTGGACAACTCTGATGCTGCCAGGCCCACCCTATATGCTTCAAATCACTCACTTCTGTATTCTTTGTTGTAAAGAAGGTGTTTTACTGTAGTACTGCCACCAAAACACTGCAATTGTGTACTTGGTATTTCTTGACCTGTCAAAATTATAGGGACACGCTGAATTTTTGGAGGCTTTCAGATATTCACATGCTTGGGAAAGTAGTGAGGGTGTTAGAAGGGTTTAGGTGTTTTCCTTACCAGCAGTTTTCCAAGTTGCTAATAGTACCTGAAGTTCCTGGAAAGGTCAGTTTTTCAGGAAACATTTTTTTTTAAGATTTCTTTTGATTCAGGTTATGTTTGGTAGTTTGGGGTTTGTTGGGTTTTTTTGGCACCTGAAAAACCCAGGTATTATGATTAATTTCAGACATTTATTTTCTCATTTAGAAAGATTTGTGAAATTATCACCATTTTCCATTTTTCTTGGCTGCCTTTTTTTCTTCTTTTATAAGTCTGAAAGATACCGCTTGCTAAATAAAGAGCGAGGTGTGAAAAAATGGGGACCAGGAATGTGGTGTTTAGTAAAGCTGGTTAAAATAAATGTCATTCAGTAGTACTTTGCTATTCACAGCCTTATCCCTAAAACCTGGCCACAATTTAAATCACAGGAGCATTCAGAAATAAATATTTATACTGTAAGCAGTCAAGGACATTGTATACTGTTGTTGGCTAATGCTAAAACAAGTACAATAGCTAAGTTTACCCAGAGCCTTTAGTCCCAATGGCCCCAAGGGTTTGAACTGTTCTTCCAAGCAGCAAGACTGAGAGTGACTTTGCCCTGAGTTTCTGGTTCATCTCATCAGCTTGCTTGCTTATCTAAATAATCATTTGTCCGCAGCTGCAGGCAATCAGCGTTTTGTGCATACAGTGTAGATTCCCAAGCCAAATTACGAGATAATGAAAATACATGTAATTACATGTTGGTGTGCTAGTCTAAATATAATTTACACTTGGGAAAAGAGAAAGAAGGCAAGATAGTAACAGGTGAATAAGAAAACAAAGAAATGCGCTTTAGTAATTTTTCCTGATCTTGTTTTTTTTTCAACAAAATAGGTATACACATTTATTCTGTGTTTACCTAAATGGTTATTTGTGAATTAGAAAGTTCAGCTCTGTTTGAGGAAGCACTGAACAGCCTGCAATTGCTGTAGTGTTTAAGGGAACATTTGGGGAGAAAAGTCAAATTGGCCCATTGTGATAGCTGATACATTTTCATATCAATGTAAAATTCTGATTACTTTCCTTTGAATTTAATATAAACAGCTGCACAGAAATACTTTCTCAAACATTTTGTTTGCTTCCTGCTCTTTATTTCTTGAGAAGATTTGGATCATGTTTGCTTTGCAGGTCAGAGACACCAGCCTTTTGGCCACCATCCCAGCTTATGGATGATGTGTACCTGTCTCCTATCCAGTGCCTTTGGATGAGATCAGATTTTGGATGAGATGCAGTTTGGTAGGCTTAGGGAGTCTCTCATGGCTCTGAATGTTATTTTGTGTACATTCCTTTAGTTTGTCTTGAGCAGTTTTTTAAATGCAATATAATTTCAAGCTTTCACAAATTATTTCATTGCTGACCAACAGACTGCATTTCCTGAAAGATTTGTTTCAGATTAAAATGTGTGCTCATTCCTAATACCTTGGTCTCTCAATACTTTTGTGACTAAATTTTAATTATTCTAGACTATAATTTCTTCTGTTAAAATCTGGAATTCAGCATTTTGTTGTCGTTGGCTCTTAAAAGAGATTTGTTACCATGAAGAACTATTAGTGAAATATTTTCCCAAAGATCCCTTGGTTATATCATAAGACAGATGATTTTCAGGATCAAATACAGATTGTTTTTAGGAGATAATTAGCACAAAGTCACGTATGTAGTGGACACAAAGAAATGTTATTTTGTTTTTAGCTTGGATGTAGGAGAATTTAATGTCTTCTTTTCTTGTGCTTTTTCTGACATAATATTTTTAGGAAAATACATTTGAGGAATTCAATTTGCAGTCATATTATCTACAGGAAGTACATATAGTAACTTTTTCAATTTGTACATTTTTCCTTAATATTGCTTTTTGTGTTTTGTTAAAATTGCTCCATAAAATCAGTTATAATCTGAAGCATTATTCAATGAGTAGTACCTTGAATAATTCAGAGGAACTGAACTCTAATTGTTCTCAAATTTGTATTTTTTAAAATATTTAAAATGATAATTCTATAAATTTTAGAGTAATATGTGGCACTTCTTACTGACCCTTGTATTTACATCATTAAATACATTTCCAGTGACTAAAAGTTCTCTGTGACTTAAAGAAACATCAAACTTAGTACAATTTATCAATGTGTGAATACAGGGTAAGATTCTGCTCCTGCCTTTATTTAATACTTAAGCAACCTGGAGCTTTATTAGGAGCCTTCAGTTTACTATATGTTTTCCTGAAGCATACAGATAGCCACAAAATAGATGTCTGCAGTCATCATTGCAAGGATGAAGGTGGAGAGACAGATGAGACCATAGAGTAGGATATGATGGGAACAGAGTTTATGACTTCCATAAGAGGTTGCTGTCACGGACACTTTATTACCAGGAACCTCGAGAACGTCAGAAGCAGTGGTCTTAAAACCTGCCTTTAGTTCCTGTTATGCTGAATAACTGCTCACCTATTGCCAGTAAAATCTCCATCACTGATTATCTTCAGCAGGATACTCCTACATATTTCTGACTGATTAGCTAAAACTTCACCAAAGTTGCTGGACTTGCAAGAGGAATTACTTCCTCATTAAGCAGTGATGGTAGGTGATCCTTTAGCCTCTTGTGAGCATAGAGAAAAGAAAGGAAAACCGTTTCTTTGTGGATATTCCTTCAACTCTTCAGAGCCTGTTCCATTCTGTCCTCAAGCTGACTCTTAAAAGCCATTAAAATGCAAAAGGATGTGCAGATAATGAACAACCCTGGGCTTCGTGGAGGAATTTTGGGGTGAGATATGTAAAGCCTAGACTTTAGCTGTTAGCCTCACTAATCAGCACAGTCCCTTTAGTCCCTTTGGGCCTCAGAGGCATTTTTTTAAATTGGGGCATCAATATGCACATAGCTGTCTTGAATGGTGGAAACATCCCTGCTGCACACACCCAGTGGGGACAAAGCTAGCCAGGGTAGCAGACTGTGCTACAGCCTAAGGTAAGAGCATCCCTCCTGCTCACCTTGTGTGCATGTGCTCCTGGGGCTGCTCTGCAGCAGGGAGTAAGCTTACTTCATATGATAATCTTAAAAGGAAGATAGGAAAAAATAGCTTTCATAAAACTCCTATGTGAGCAGTAGAAAACTACACCCAGAGAGAGCTCAGCAGTGGTTCACTGTCAGGAATGGGAGGGTGCA
This sequence comes from Ammospiza nelsoni, assembly GCF_027579445.1. Classification (NCBI taxonomy): domain Eukaryota; kingdom Metazoa; phylum Chordata; class Aves; order Passeriformes; family Passerellidae; genus Ammospiza; species Ammospiza nelsoni. The sequence goes on along the minus strand of NC_080637.1, from coordinate 26,189,324 downwards.
TGGCAGGGGCTTGCACAGGGATCCATCTTCTTCTGCTGATGCTCAGTACTTTTGTTAATGACCTAGATGATGGAAAAAAGTGCTTGCTTATTAAACCTGAAGACCATACCATGCTGGAAGTGCTGGAAGGACGCTGGAGAACAGGACCAGGAATGCAAGGGCATTTTAACAATTCGGGAAAATTATTGTAATTACATTGTTTTTATGGAGTTCAGTGTCCACTTTTCATTCTGTTAAAGCTCATTATTATTGTTAAACCCACAATTTTATTCTCATTCAGATAATTTATTGGAGTTGTTCACGCTTCCAGAACAAAATAGAAACTTGCACTGTTCTGGAACACTGAAATAACTGTGGAGTTTTTGGCAAAAGTCATAACTATTTTGTGAAGTGAGACTTCAAATTATTTTCTTAATCTTTGATAACTTCATATTTCAAGTTAAAATAAGACTCTTTATTTGTAGGATAGTATAGTAGGATTTATAGTATATTTTACCTTCAAATACTCTTACATTTGTAGGAGTATATGAAGCTAAGTGGCATAAATTCAGTTTCACACTTTACTGCCTCAGCACACATCTTTTAAATATAGATGTAAGTATTAATATAAGTATAAATACTCATACAAAGGAGTAGGGTATAGCATCATTAAGATATATAAACTCATAAACCTCATTAATGTGGAAGCAATGTGGGTTCACTTTAGCAACCTGACCAACCTGTACCCCATGCATTTTCTTGCACCACGCTGTTCTAAGAAACATGGTTTTCAAAACATAATTGCCCTAAGAAGTGTGAATCACTACCCTGAAAATAAACACAGAGACCCTCAGTGGATCCTTGGCACCTTCATTTTCATTAGGAACTTTCACATTTATCTCTTTGTTTTATGCCTGTTACAAAGAATTATAGTCCCCCTGGAGACACTGGATTAGGGATTATAAAATCAATGTGGTGTAAAACCATTGTTCCAGCACTTTCAAGCCACCCCCACAGAATGGGAAAAGGCCAGCTGGACCCTGACCCACCGGGTGGGACAACATTGCCCAGCTGAATGATCTCTTCAGAAACAGCTAACTTGACAGCCTGTGTAAAGCTAGATAAGCAGAGATATTAGTGTTCACTGAGATATAAATAATTATTCAGCTCACCAAGCAAGGTAGCACTGCACCCTGCAGGACCTGAATCAGATGGCTCAGTATGAGCCAAAATGCACTGGATTCACTGCCAGATTATTCAGCTTAATTAACACTCCAGACTTGGTCAAGATAGTTGACTTTCCTTAAAACAAATAAATAATTAGAATTGGCAGCATCTGGAAGGATTACATTCTTACAAGGCCTTACATCCATATATAGCAAATATGTTATTTTTCTGTAACCATTAATTTTAAATCTAGTGACTACTTTTGTATGTATTGTGTTTAAGAGATGACTTGAAAGACTGGTTCAATAAATACTGCTCACCCACAAAAAAAGTGTCAGATATAGTCTTTATTAGGGCAAAAAATAGCATTGCTTTTAATGAACCAGGTTATACAGCATAGTGCACCTTTTCTATTAAGCTCTGAAAAGGGAAAAACATGGTAAACTACCCCATGGAAATCCATACTTTTATACTCTTTGTTTTAATATGCATAACAAAGATGTTTAGTTAATTTTGATGATTAAATTAACATATGTTTATCCAAACCCATAAAAAACTTCCAGTTTCTCTGAAAACCATTCAATATGTCTGTGAATCTTTATTGACCTTTACTTAAATACCAAATGTTGATTCCACTAACATGAATTAATTCTGTTACTAATGAGTAAAATCAACATAAGCCCAAGAAAAAAATAAATTTTTTTTTCCAAAAAACTCAACATTTTCCTGACTCCATCAGCCTCTGCCTTAGACAAGGCATGGGAAGAAAGCCGTGCAATGCATGCATTCATGTTGTCACCACTGCGTGTTGTATTAAATGTGAGAGACAAAAAGTGGAGCATGAGCTGTTTTGATATCAAGATAGTATTCTTGTAAAGATGGTTTGCTACTGTTTACATAGTGCATTTGGTTTAATTACAAATTTGCGTATTTAATTACATAGATTTCAATGTACTAACCAGTAGAGTTCTCAGAAAAGCAGACACGGATGCTATTGCTTAAGGTAACATTACTTTTGAGAGGTGATGCAGTACGAGTCTAAACATTGCATGTGTTTCTTGACGAAAATTCTTTCTTCAGTAAGAGAAATAGGAAAGTAGCTCTGGCGTGATACCTCTCCTACAACAGCTCATTTTTCATGTTTTCCAGTCTAGTTTAAACCAAAAGGGAACTCCTGCAAAAATAATTTTTTTTTCTATTTTATGTTGGTAATTTTTCCCTCAAAAAGCTGTAGGTTCAGAGCAAATATGAAAAAGAACATTCTGACTTTAAGGTTAGATTGCAAAAAGGGAACCCAAGCAGGACAGAGGAGTGTCAATGCTCCTGTTTTTAGTGACCAGCCAAAGCCTGGCTACAGCTCATGATGTCTTTCTCACACAAACGTTTTCACTTCAAAAATGGTTGTATTAAAACCAGGGAGATTAGGTAGCTGGCGACTCCTCTCATGCTGTCACTCCTGTCCTCTGCCTAAACCCCAGGAACATCTCTCAGCACACTCAGGAGAAGGGGGGGAGTGACCTGGTTCCTTGCCTGTCCTGGAGGCACTGCTAATCTCTGGGGAAGGACTTGAAAGTCAGGAGTGACAGCAAAGCACCGAGCTTCTAACTGAACCTTTCAAAATACCCTCAACATTTTTCTTTCACAAAACAGTGATGCACATGTTTTCTGCTTTCCACAGCCTGCTTTCCTCACAGTGATTCAGAAGTTTGGTGAAGCATATTTCTTTTACTCAATGTATCTTAAAATTAATGAATCAAAACACGTCCTCTTTATGAAGAAAATATAATTTTTCTCTACTAACCTAAAATACACCTAGGTTTCCCTAAGAACTTTATACCTGACTGTAATAAATTAGAGTATGTCAGCTTGTTATTACCATAAAATAATTGAAGTGTCCTTTGTGTTGAATTCAAATTTCATACTCTAAATCCAAAATTCCATCTTCAAATCTCTAACTCTGTTAGCATTTTATTTTGACCCTGGAGTAGATCTGTAGTGTGCATTAGGAGATAGCCTGAGGAGAATGAAAGCCTTGGAGGAGATACCATGTGTGCAGATTGCAGAAGTATAGGATAGTTGAATACAAAGGTTTTAATATGATTTAGACCTGAAACTATCTAATTCTGTTAAAAAAACTTAATTTCCAAGCAAGGCAGATAGTGTGGTGTTAGGGGCTTGGTTTATGTTTCAGAAGTATCATTGATATCCTTTACTTTCCCCAGCGAGTTTCCTCAGGCACCAAACATACAGTGTGAGGAAACCCACCTGGTGAGGAAAGATGAACTCACATGTCCTGCTTTCCAGGAGGAAATCTTAAGCATCAAGGATAATTAGGGCCTAAGGTATTTTACAGTGAAGCGTCACCACATCTTCTGGAATGATTCAGCTCCAGAAGAGCACAACACTGGAAAAGTGTGCAGACCAATATAACCTATCTTTATGCACATTAACACAGACAATGGGTCATCTCTGCATGGCTTTACAACTTCCAGCCTGAGTCCCAACCCATTCCAGCAGCTTGGAGCGAGAACAGGAGCTCAATCCAGTCTTACCTTCCACAACAATATACCCCATCTTCCTCAAAACCACTTCTTTTTGTGATTTTAATGCTTAGATTTTTAGTTTGAAAAACAACACTTGTATATTGCACTTTTTGTTTCCAATACAATCTGAAGGCAAGGTGCGTAAGAACCTGTAGTTTAAGGAAGGACACAGAAGAGAAGCTATCTGTTCTGCTACACAATTATCTATGGCTTGAATCTCTCTTGGGAACATGCTGGGTGTTAAAATCCCTTGTACAACTCTTTAATACTTTAGGTAAAGGAAAATATTTCTAAAGGAGTTTTGGTTAAAGAATATGATGGGTTTTGAGAGGAGACTTTGTCCAATACTTCCTGTATGGACAGAGTTCCATAGAGAGCCCATTTTCCACGTGCAAATATGCAGCACACAGCTTGCATTTCCCCCCTGTTTTCATTTTCCTTGTATTTTTTATTCTCTTGGGTTTTTTTAAACTAGGAACTAAAAATCTTTAAAGGGAAGGGTTAAAAAATATTTGAGATGAGACATCAAGAAAAAAGAGAAAGAACCCACTTAAATAAAAATGTCCCAGAAATTAGACTCTTTTCCCTCCTGCAGATCTAATTTTTCTAGCCTGCAGTGTTAAATTACCAAAGTTTGATAAAAAAAGTATGTGCATCCTCCAATAATGAACTTATGTAAAGTTCATATAATGGGCCAGCAGGTCCCATGGCTAACACTGTAAGCCAATATCAATGTGCAATGGAAAATTTGGATTTCTGATTTGTTGCTTTATTTTTAAATAAGGGAAAAAATAATGTTGGGGACTCCTACTCATTCATTATTTTATAGCTTTATTAATATTAGCTATAGAGTGTGTTGAAAAAGAATATGAACAATGGCTCACAGTGAAAAAATTTTCTTATCCAAATCCCTCAGTTCTGAGGTTCTAAGAAAAACAAATATTTGGTAACACATTGAGTCTGTGATACAGTCTACCCTTTGAAAGGGAAGATGAACAGCTGCTGAGAAAGATAAAAATATGTTAATTGATAAACAGAAGGACACCAACATAAAATGCAGCTAACAAAAATTGGTCTTGGTTTCTGAAAGTCACACACAGACTGCATAATTGTCAATATGTACTTAATTTAAGACCTTCACCAGACAGTTATCATATTGCTAAGCATTGCTAAGTTTTATAGAAAATACCACCTTAAATATCAGAAATTCAGTTTGCAAAATAGAAAAATTGTTGATGAAGGATGTATGGGGCTGCAGTCCTATAAACTTCTTATGACTGCCAGGCAGAAATGAATGACAAGAGTATACCTCAAGTACAAAGAGCTAACAAGTCAAATTTTAGAGGAAAAAGAGAAAATTAAACTAATTCATGAAGTCTAGCATAGCTTAATCAAAAGAACCATTTTAAATTGAATAGCCAGACATAACCAAAAAAGGCATTACATATTTTAGCAAAAAAAGAATCCCATCTCTGTATTAACAATCTTGCCGTTCCTGAGAGGACTGGATTGGTGTGCATCTGCTGAGAGCATGGGCACTGAAATATCCTTGCATACCTTTGGCTAGGGAGTTCCAGCAACCTGGAGATGGGCAAGGGCAGGGATGGGCATGAGTTGTGGTCAGGCCACAAGACCTGTTATGTTTGTCAGACCCCAGGGCACAGCAGCCAGGCTGCCCTCCTGCCCCAGAGCTTTGATGTCCACTGACCACTTGGTTGTAGGGAAGGAAAGCCTTGACCTCTGCTGACAGGAGGGGAATGCAAGAGTTCATCTTGCACTTTTGCAATAAAATGCAGCTAACAAAACAGGGAGTTGTAGAGAGGACTCCTTTCCATTTGACATTTTCTGAAAAAATAAAATGTTTGCGAAGCTCTGTGAGGTTTGTGTGGGGCACCAGCAGGCAGTCACTTATACTGTATGAGAAGCTTTTCCCAAGGGAAACCAGTATGAATGTCATACATGTTGGTGGCCACATGGCAGCCCATCCCATGGAAAGATCAAGCTATGCTATTGCCCTGCTGTGGCAGCCTCTGTAGTGCCTGCAGCTGCATCCTACATACAGCAATACCACCTGATGGAATGCATTCCTCAAAAAATGGAAATGTGTACATTCTTGGCATGGTGGCGCTCAAGGAAAACCACACCTTTATCTGAAAGACAAAGAAGGCCTTACCAGCCAACCTTTTTGAATGGAAGGATGAGCATACAACTTCCCTTTTACCAGTAATATGATTATTCCCAGCAGGGGACAGTATGTGCTAAAATACAGCAGCATGTGCCTAATTATACAATTACACCCACACATCCCTGTCACCCACTCTTTGCCATTTTCATCTGAGAAGACAGGCAGAGTTTAAATACAGCATTTTTGGGTGTAAAACCTCTTGCACAGTCCATCTCTTTAGGAACCAAGTTTGTATATGTGCAAACACAGCCCAAAACCTCAGCTGAGCCCTAATACACACTGCAACATTAAATGTATACTTACTGCATCGATAGGGCATGCACTGATTACGTGAATCCTTGAGGCTGGACATTGCTGCCAGAGATGAAATATCACAGACAAACAAGTTTTTTTTTTAGTGAAGAATACATCCTTCATAAGTGGGTCAAAAAAAAAGAGCTGTGGAAATTGCCTGAAAGAAGTTGGTGTTAGGATGTAACTGTAAAACATCAGGCGGGGAAGAAAAAAAAGCAAGGGAAAAAAGGAATGTATGACTAATACAAAATGTAAATATGTATAAGAGGTGAGATAAAATTATATTTTCTTTTTATTCACTGTTCCACTATGGAAACATATCTTACTAATTTGAGAAGAACTAATATTTATTAAAATAGGTAGGCTAATTATATATACTTACATTGCTTCAGTCGCACCAGTATGCCAGTTTCTTAGCTTGTATCTGTGTTGAAGGATATATTGTAGACTTTAATATAATCTGCCCGTTGTGGAGAGTCAGATGTCATGTTCTGCAGGGTCTCTCTGGATCATGTCTGTTTCTGAATTAATGTGAACCACAGCTTCACTGACTATTTTGTGAATATTTAGCCGTGCAAAAATACACAGGGAAGCTACACACTGGTAAACTTATTAGGTTTGGACCAAGACTGGACCCAAGCCCATATCAATTGTGAAAACATGAAAATATAATTTACTCACTATGTAAAACTAATATTATAAGTGTCACAGAAGTATTTAGTGAAGTAGTTATGGGACAGATTTTGCATTTCCTTATGAGGCAGATGTTTTTGGTGCTGCTCCTGGACAAGTAAAGTTTCTGCACCTCTTTCTTTTAGGGTCCAAGACTTCTGGACTGTGAAGGGCAGTCAGATTATTTTTTTTTCTCCTGCTGATAATTTAAACCTGATACTTTTAACCTCTCTTCAAAGGTGAGAGTGTTTGCTAGGGAATGTTAAGAATATTTGGTTTACCTGTGCTTCTTTACCCAGATTGCCATGCATGAAAAAGGTTAGAGCCTACCAAAATTACTATTTCAAGGACATTGAACACAGGTTGTCTACTTCACAAGTAAGGCAGCAAAAGCATTTTGACATTAGGTTCAAATGCCAACAACAGCAAGCTTCAGATTTCAAATTTCTTTGCATGATTTATAAGGAGCAACAGGATAAAATAGAATCCTCACCAAGGAAAACTAAAAATGAAAACACTTCCGTATCCCAGCCCACAGGCTGAATCTCTCTCTCTCTCTCTCTCACAAATCCGAAGTATGCTGCTTATTTCTCCATAGCTGGACACAATAAGGGTAATGGGGTCCTTGCATCCACCAGAATAAAAGATTCAAGATCGGGATCCTGCTATACATGTCTGGACTTAAAAAGAAAGATGAAAATGGTCCCATATACTTCCATAGCTGCTAAATGTGATACTGTCTCTTGAAATCTGGTAGCTTTATTGAAATGTGGTGTCTGACTCCATATGTGTGTTCCTAGAGCCCTGCAAAGCAAAACTAATTTCCTTGAAACATATTTTTAAGCCTCCACGAAAGAGTTACTCTGAGGAAAAATGTTTTTCTCACCAGGGAAACTTAGCAGGACTGTTCCTGGGGCCTCAGCTGCTTGGCTATTTGGGTCTCATTTCATTTTGGAGATGTACCTTGTGGACATTCTAGGCCTAGATATGGGCCAGAGGCCAAGGAAAAGAACAATCCTATTTGGCTGACCTAAGCAAAAGGAGCTAAAAATCATTCAGGGGAGCACGTGGATTCCAACTTGAAAGTCAAGTAAATGCTTAGTGGGGCAACTCGGGAAACCAAGCCAGCCGTTTAATCACTAAAAGTTCATCACCACAGAAAATTTTGTGACTGTTTTTTGGAAAATATTTCATTTTTTCTTTTCAAAACGAATATTTTCCAAAGAAATTCAATGTATTCTTATTACTTAATATGTTCAGAAGATCCTAAATACATGCAGATCATGGACTTTTAGTTGAATATAGTATTATTTTTATCTGGGCTTTCTACAAAAATCAAATTTTGTAGACCTGTAATCTAAGCACACTCCTCCCAAACACCATGCATTTGTCATAAATATCTGATTCTGTACAGTTGAAATCAGAGGGAACTTTTACACAAACTCAGGCAATTGGTGGGTGATCCTATTGCCAACAAGACCTAGAGCCACCTTTGCATTTTGTATCTGAAAGGTAATAACCAAAATGAACACTTTGGGAATATCAGTTTGACACATCAAAACTGCGTTAGTCACAATTTTTTTGAGACTGAAGTAATGCAAAAGAGCACAGTAAACACAACCTTCTTTTCTTCCTACACCCTCACCACATGCACACAGTTGCTTGGGTATGAAACTCCAGCAAATAATCTGACAACACAAACATGAACTCTTAAAATGTTCAAAATATCCTGATTACAACAGTATTAAACATGTCCCTTTACTTGGGAATTCTGGTCTTGACAGCAACTAAAATTACTTTAAACCCCTCTCTTTTTCAGACAGAATTTCCTAGCTCCTGCTGTGTGGCATCTACCACTAATCTGACATGCCAGAACAGTGGCAGAACAAAGAGGAAACCATTGTAAATGTATTTTTTTTTTAAATCTGCATAAAATGACTATTTCAGGGATGCACTATTCAACCTCTGACTGCAAAGTTTAGTCACCCCTAATCAGTCCTCAGTGTAGAATTTTATCAGCAATTGCAGAAAGAAGTAGTATCATTTCATAACTGCATCTGGAGGCAATGAAGTGTGGGTCTGTCTGTATGGGGAAGTTACAACAAAATATGTCAGGGCATGAATTTCAAGCACAATAACTGCTATGCTGTAAGTCTCTCTGTAGATGCTCTGCAACACTAAGACTTTGGGGGTTTATTCCAGTTTAGCTTAATCCATTTTCACAGTGGACTCCCACAGAGGAATTAGTGTCCACAGAGAGAACTATTTCTTAAAGGAATTCTGAGATATTTTCCAACTAGACAAGCACTAATTGTTAATATATTTTAAAATATATAGGTCCCTATAGTAATGAAATAACAAACCTGAGTACTTTTTCAGAGGAAATTAGAGATCCTCAGAGACTAAATCACCCCCATCTGCTGTTTTGCAACCCATGTTGTATGGCAGCCTCTCCTACTTACACATGCTAAAACAGAGCACGAACAAAGAGAAACTCTGGCACATGCATACATTTTCCAAATTTACATAAAATTAGAATTTCCAGAATGCATAATGTGCCAGCCATCTCGAAGTATTGTTAGTCTGACTTGTCTTTGAACTGGGTTGGTACAGTATCGATTATATATGAAATTGGGTGTTACTTTCCCTGTAGTACAGGCTGTGTTGCAGCAAATTACACTAAAATATAAAAAAAATGTGCCAGACTGCTCATATAAAGTGGCATGCAGAAAGCATGCATGTTCTTTTTTGTTTTTCTTTTTTTTTCCTCTTTTTTTAATTTTTTTTTTTTTTTTTTTTAGCTAGGATTTAATTTCTTCATCGAGGTTTTGGCTTTCCATGCCTGAAAAATGTAAAATGTAAGCAACCAGACACATTTCCTGACACTGAGTTACCTGTTTCACTGATCAGTAAGTCTTATGTGTTGTCCATCAAGATGGGCATCAGCCAGTGAATCACATCACTCCTAGCTGGGACCTTTCAGATACAAATATTATGATGCTAATGTGAGTGTTACTTAGTGTCAGAATTTTAGATTGATTTTCAATATCTAGAAATTTAATCCACAGTCTGAATTGCTTCAGGTCTGCCCTAATGAATGTTACTGGCATATCACATCTTTATTGATGTTATTTTTGAGACAGATATGTGAGAAGAGGGACTGCACAGAGACAGCATTTCCCTCCATTAAGAGTGCAGCAAGCCAGCCCAAACAATATTCTGTCTGCTGAGGATATGATGTGAGATTTATTATGAAAGTTTTCTCTGCCTTTCAAACTTAAACAACGTTATCAAACTACCATAGTTTGGTTGTTTTTTGGTTTTTTTTTTTTTAGGACCCATACTGAGGGAAAACGACATATTAATGCAGTGAAAATTGTTTGAAAATATGAATTTTACTGATATTAGTAAAAGGATACATTGCCCCAGCATGTATTAAAAGGGTACCCTAACATTTTTTTAGAATGCTTAGAATAATGAAATAAGGCACACCGGCACTATTTAAAACCATCTTTCCCAAAAGAATCTCACTGTTTGTTGAATATTTTGTTACTCTAAATTGTGCCAAAAATTCTAATTCCTCTCTTGTTATTCCATTTTTATTCTATTAAAAGAGTATGAATATGAGTAATAGTTGTTTCATGTAACAGCTTTCAGGGTAGAAAAATGTCATGGAACAGAAATGAATAAAAAAAAAAAATCAAGATTTCCTGGGTTTTATTTAAATAGTCCCACTACACTTATTGGGAGAGAATAAATTTCAGATGCTAGGTGCTAACCAGATGAGAGTAAGTTAATGGAGGATCTCACATCATCTCCTTATTTGTGAACTGAACATTTGTGTTACTGATATGTAGCAGCCTCTACTAAACAGAGTTAGAGGACAGCTGAGAGAGGTCTCAACAGCCTCCAACTCTTATGAGGAGCTTCTTTGCCTTTATCTTGTTCACTTCCATAATAATAGTAGATCTAACCATTTGTTGGGTTTTATTGATTTCAAAATGGTTCTTAGTAGACATAAAATAGATGTTTATTTCAGTTTTTTTCCACATAATGATACTGTAGATTCACAACCTGCTCTTACTGCCATAAATGCCTGTCTTTGAAGCTGAGAACATGATGCTGGAAAAGCTTGCAGACATTATGCAGACATGTTGCTTTTGTCCTTACCAAGTAATTTCTAAAATCAGCATACTTTCACTATGCTTATCTTTCATACATGAAAAGAGTTTGAAGTTTAAGGAATTTTTGGTTTTGATTTGTTTTCTTACTTTTGTATTGACACAGTTTCATTTTAGTGAAAAGAACTTATGCAATCAAAGAAATTGAAGTTCTAGAGAATTTTCTGCTGTTCTTTTTTTTTTTTTTCCTAGTACCAACCTAATTGGAAATACACATTTTTTTAGATATGCTCTATGAATAAACAGGATATGTTAATGAGCAGCCATTAGACAGGATTTCCTCTGTCATGTGGAACCCTCCATATCTCACTAAGGAAATAACCACTTGTGAGTCTTTCCTTGAAACTGGGTTTATCATATTTTGTGGCAATTTTCATGTCCCCTCTATTCATGTATATCACTGTTTCACCTGCACATACTGGATTTACATTTTGTGGTACAGTTTCTATTTTGTTGCACTATGACTTCCTATATCCTGAAGGCCTTTTGGATGCAGAAATTATGCCATGGTAAAGCTCCTAACAGCCAAATTAAGACAATCATCTAATGTGAAGAAGCCTATCAAACAGGAAAAAACCCCAAACCAGCACCATACATTTACCTTTATTTTCCTTTTCTAAAATACCCTAGAGACATAACACTAACCCCAGCTTGGTTGATGGTATCTAAAATGTGTCATGGCACTTCTTAAATGCTGATGGAATAATACACTGTGTAGTTGTAAACTGGTTTTAGACAAGTAGTTTTCTATAACATAAAATTCTATTTTATTTTTGGTACACCATTCTTCATTAAGTTCTAGCTACAGTGATCCAGATATTTGATAAGGAATAATTTCAATATTTTTATTCAGTCTAAAGCAGCACAACTTTCATACAAACCTTCTGGGATAATGTAATATTTTGGCATAAGCTTCATATGATGTTTTCACACAGAAAATAACAACCATAAAGGATCTGTGAGTTACCCACTTCAAGAAATTTTATCTGTCTTTTGACCCACTGCTCTTTCAAAGGCAGAAAATAGATCTGAGCACAAATATTGCACTTGAAACTGTATTTCTCCTTATCTTGGGAACAGTGATATACTTTTCCACTATATCTGAATTTGTTTTACCCAGTACTATACTAAGTTTTCCATACAGAGAGCAACACAGTGCTAAACTAAACATCTGACTTGATAAAAGCTGGAATTACCTTTGAAGCCACACCCCATGAGCTGTATTTCCAACTTAAAGATCATGTTGTAAGTACCTTGATGCCTGGGTGAAATGTTCCTGAAATGGGTGAAACCTGTGCTAGATAATCCAAGACTACTTGAACACCCCATGAGCACAGTGCTACAAACCTGTCTTTGGAGCCTTGCAGACTCTGAATCCAAGACTGTTTGGACACACCATGGGCACAGTGCTGCAAACCTGTCTTTGGAGCCTTGCAGACTCTGAGGTTGCTGCCTGAGCAGCCACAACAAGGAGCATTTACTGCAGTTCCTAAAGACAGCAGGGAGTAAATAAAGGCAAATCCCAAGCAGCCAAAGAGGAATGATAACCAGCTTTCTGAAAGGTCACAGCAAGGCACATTCCTGAAGAGGAGGCACCTATATTTGCACAGGGGAAATTCTAAAGAGATCTGAGATTGTGCTCTCTGTCACACACACAGCACCTAAAACTAGAAAACACAAGATGGAGACAAACAGACCAAGCAACCATACCTGAAGTACTTTGGACTCATCAGGATACGAAAGATAAGAGAGAACTTAATATATTATGATTTTTTTTTAATTTTTTGAGGTATTTTTATCCATGATGATAGAATTTGGCTGTGGATTGTCTGTGCCCCAGATATGGGTGACAGTTTTGGTCCAGCAGGCATGGGAGAACATCCCTTTCCAGCATTGGCATGTGGCTTTGGGAAGGTTTTGACTACTCTCCATATGCCTTGGAGATGGACTAAATAAGTCTAGTTGGCTCCATAGAGAATAAGCTCATGCAAACCTGCAAGGCACTTTCAGATGTGGAAATACTCCCAAACGTCACAGCAACACTCAGCTGATCCCCCTGGATCAAGCTGGCTCCTACCACAATTATTTGCTCTGGACATGTAGGGTCTGAACAGATTCCATGTTGCTGCACTAATTTTCTCACACTCCACAGTACTTTATACTTTCCCTGCAAGGACACTTTTAATTTGGGCCCAGTATTATTAGGTCACACAAACCATCTCAGGCCCAGAAGACTGCCCAGGTTTTCGCAGGTGCACACAGCTCATTCCTGGCTCTGTGGGAGCCAGAGAAAGTCCAGAAACATGAAGAAAACCAGTAAACCCAGCTGGACTCATCTTTCTTGGACAGATAACGCAGTGCCTGTAGTCTCTTCAGCTATTTTATCTAAGTTTTCATACAAGTTCAAGCACTGGTTGCCCATTATTTCAGAGGTGGGAAGCCATTACTTGTCCAGCATGCTTTTGTGTGGAATTAATGATAATGAATTAATGGTTTTAAAAGACTGGCAAATGGCTCAGCTGCCCTGTAATGCCTTCAAGGAGAGAAGGATTCAAGTGCAGAAACAGATTATTAGTGTGCCAAGGTGATGCAGTGAATTGGTGCCACAAGTATTAGACTGGAAGATGAAAATTTCAGAGGTTCCACAAAATCGAAAGGCTGGTTGAAGCCTGAGGGGTGAAGAAATGAGGCACTGCAGTTGTGACAAAGCCTGCATGTATTTGTTGTTTCCAAAATGAGTGCTGGGCTGTCTAAATAAGAGCAGAAATACAGAATTGGACACCAGACATGTCCTCAGCCAGCAGCCACCATCTGCCTGCAGCAGTGCTGTGTCATCATGCTGTGATAGCTTGTGACTGCAAAATTAGTGGGTCTGCAAAGAGTTTAAAGGATAAGTAGAACCCATGTCAAAGAACAGTAGTCCCAGAATAACTCTCAGGATGTCAAAACCATCAGTGTACCTGACATCTGAGAGATCCTTTCCTACCAACCACCACAACTGACTCTTCCTTGCTGTTTCAGTCCTTACAGTTTTCTGACTAAAATCAAAATACTCTGTAGCACTTCCTAGTTCTCCAACCTGGCGCAGTTTGTTTGGGGGTTTTTTTGTTGTTTTGGTTTGGTTTGGTTTGGTTTGGTTTGGTTTGGTTTGGTTTGGTTTGGTTTGTTTTGGTTTGGTTTGGTTTGGTTTGGTTTGGTTTGGTTTTTGTTTTTGTCTCAACTGGGACAAGGGCTGTGATCTCTCTTGGTCTCTTGTATGGATAAGGAATATGCGTATCTCTTAGGGCACTGATAGGTCACATCCCACACAGAGACATTCAGGGTAGGGAGGCCCCAGATGTACCATTCAGGGTTTATTTTCAGGCATGTATATAACCATTCTTTCAACACACATTGGATTAAACCAGCTCATTGTATTACCATGTATAAACATTTTTTACTCTTACTCTACAATAAATGTAGGGGTGGTTGTAATATTGACTTGAAATAAGGAATTATCATCTTGAAAAGACTGAGGAAGACTGAGCTACAACACAAAGAGGTTATTAATGCTTTTGAAAATATACCACCTAGGCTTGAGTCAATAGGTAGTGAGGCAATTAATAAAGAGCAAGGCTAACAATATATTTGTATTCTCTTTGTGCACAAAATGTAACTGAATAGACATAAAATCCATCCTTTTATTGTCTTTCTCTTCTTGTGATTGTGATGGAAAGGAGATGAATGTATTTAAGAGTGGTTTCCTATACACTGTAGTCTTGCACAGTATCCCATTAACATTACAGAATAGGATGGGTACTGCAATGAATTATTGAGACAAGAAGCTCTATACATACTTCTCTATCACTTGGTAGGGTATGTGCCTTGACTTTCCTACAAATTCACCAACTTTCCACAGAAATAAAATGCAAATTATGGCTATTCTGGTAAATTGGCTCTCCAGGAAAGCTGGAATCTTAAAGGTTTTAAAAATACCAATTTCAAGGAAATAAAAATACATTATCATTAAGACTTTCTGTGCATTTATTTTTAAATGCTTAGTTTATAATGTTACATTGCACTAAACCTTTCACTTTGTATAGATTGTAGGGTGCATGCTGTCAGCTGGTTTTAGATTGAATTGCTGCCGGAAAGGCAGTTTGCCTTCCCCCAGAGTCCCAGTTTCATGTTTCCCTCCTCTCTTCATAATGGAGTATCTTTCTGTGCAGTCAGTTGAGTTCAGTTAGCAAATTATTTTTTTTTCTGGCATTCCAGGTAGACCCTGGTATGAGTGACAATTGATTTTACATCTGAGTAGATGGGTGCAGACCAAATCAAGCTTGTAGAATCAGTTTGTATTCCAAGGTAGGTTATTAGCTCAGGCACATTTAGATACCCTGTTCCAGGCCAGAGCTGTATTCCAGCCCAGGTCTGAGTATGTTTGTACATACCTTGAGTGGACCACTCCCAAGCAAGTTTTAAAGTTGTTTTAGAGTACCAAACATTAACTCTAGAGATTTTTGCCAAAATAAACACTAAATCAAACAGAAGCAGACCTTCCTGATAGCCAATCTGTACAGTACTGTTCAAACAGCTGGAACACCTAGTGCTGTGAGTCCCAGTAATGAAAGCCTGGGTGGGAAATCATAAATGAATTGCAATCTGTTTCACAGAAGGTTACAAGTGATGAAAGTTGCCACAGTTGTTCAATTCTTTGATGTTTAGAGGATCTTAGTGCTCTGAAAGGGTTTACTGAATTTGGTCTGATGCATTGAGCAGTCCTTTTTCTATATTCAAAGTTTATTATATCAAAAATGTTGTTAAATGCTATGTACATTCACTTTTTTTTTTTTTGTCTGTGAAGCAACACAAATTCTTGTGCACAGAGAGAAACCAGGTCCCTGAGCAAAAAAATTTCCAAGCTACAAGTGCTACAAGTGACCCAGCCACAGATTATATAAAGACTTGCTCGATGAGCTCTCAATATTTTTTGCATATAAACACTCACCTAATCTTCCATCAACCTGTTTTTGGTATAACTCTCACTTTCCATAAACTGCATTTTGAATGCTTAAAGGTGATGGCAAAGAAAAGAAAATAATATTTTAGAATCTCTATGAGCAGGATTAATGAGTGGGTTAAACTCAGTCCCTTTGAATGGGAATTTATTGATTCTCACTGTAACGTAAAGAAGAGAATGATGGAGAATTCACTAACTCACTTTGTCTAACTCTCTTTGGTGTGGTGAACTAAAAAGAACTGGTGGTTGTGAGATTGTGAAAGGAATATATTAGACCTCAGAAACCTGCGTCATTTACCATTCCACCATTTCTTAGTTTTCCTCTTACATTCTTACTTTTAATGTTGGCAGCTTTAGGTGCGCATATGCTATTTTAAATTCAGAATTTGAATAAATTCACAAAAGAAAATTATGTGCTCACTTTACAAGGTCAAAAGCAATTTTTTTTTTCACTGACAACTCAGCCTGATTGTATTGGACATTTAAAATTCAATTTGTGTTATTTCTGCCAAATCTAGTACATAAGCATTAGCAATAATGATTTGGAAGCCACATTTAGCTGGTTTAGCTGTTATTCCTAATGTGACCATAACTATAGCATCTAAGTGGAGTACTGATAGCCTTGTTAAAGATTCATGCAGTGCCCAGGACACAGCTCTATTCTATAGCTACTTCAGTGCTGCTGGACTGACAAATATAGCATTGTTTTTCTCACTGTAGAGTGACTCACTCTCACCATAACAAGATAATACTTTTATAAAATAAGTTTTCTGAGCACAGCAGCATGTGGCAATAATTTGTGAAATAAAAACAACAATAAATGAAAAATTAGTATTTAAAAATCTGTATGCAAATCTCATTCTTATTTAGCTTATTTTGGACTTAGCAAATGTGATATCTAATATCAAACTGCTTTTAAAACAGCGATGCAAACTTCAATTTATGCTGTCATGTCAGTGCAAACTGTAATAACTCAAGAATTTTGCAATTACTGTTCACTACATGAACTTATTTGTTTCTCATTTTATACAAGTCAACATCTTAAATCCTGGAAAAGTTATTGATATACATAGGTGGGAGAACAGCACACCTGTGGGTCCTTCTGTGCAGACACTGCAGGTGCAAATTCTGTGCTATGTCATGACCCACTGTGCCCTGTTGGCTATGATTTGACTTCAGCACGTATGAGACATTGCAGATACTATTTCTAAAAGCAGCTCCTGTGTCCATCTAAGATATCTGGCCCATATTCTGCTTCAGTTGAGCACCCCAAATCACAAGGCAATTTCAGAAATGTGCCAAATGTTATGCGTCTTTCCTGACATTTCACTTGTGAGCTGCCCTATCACTTCTTCCCACTGGGCAGCTTAAAGTCACATCTTGACAGCTTGCTGAAAGACCTCGTGCTGCAGCAGACGTAAGCTGCCACAGAAATTTAAGAAACTAAGGAAATGCTTCTAAACAAGTAGAGTTTGGCTTCCTGTTCTGCTCTTTTTTTCTCTGCTACTTCTTGTACAACAGCAAGGAAAGAGATGAGCAGTACAAATTAAATTTGGTCCAAACTACAGGAACTATATGTCCAGAACTCTTTTTAACCCTGAGAGGCAGATTCTGCTACATTCAGAGTTCTGCTGTCTTCTCAGGTGCTTCAAGCTCTTCTTGCTAATAATGCATGTGAAAACCAGAGGAAATACACGGTGTGAGATATGCTAGGATATACACTTGAGGACATAATGCTGGGCTTTGGTGAGAGAAGTTATAATAATCAAGACATCAAACAGCACACCAAAGTTCCTCTTCTCCCCAGCTGCACCTGTGGAAGGCAGAGACTGAGGCCATAGTGCTGTCCTCCCATGCCATGCCACTGCCACCAGATGTGCTTCCCATCACTGGGGCCTGTGCTACTCCAGGTGTGAGCAGGCTCTAGTTGAACCACCCCCACTATCACAGCCACCCCTGGCTGATCTTCATGCCTCCTTCTGGGCCTTCAGCACGGGCCTGTTCTGCTGCTGCCTTTCCCCTGGAGCTGGGGCCAGGGGCTGTGTGTGGGGTGTGCCAGCAGACAATGGTGGCACCATCACCACCATCACCACCGTCACCACCACCACCACTGTCACCACCATCACAGCCACCCTGGCTGATCTTCATGCCTCCTTCTGGGCCTTCAGCACAGGCCTGTTCTGCCTTTCCCCTGGAGCTGGGCCCAGGGGCTGTGTGTGGGGTGTGCCAGCAGGCAGTGGTGGCACCATCACCACCATCACCACCACCACCACCATCACAGCCATCCTGGCTGATCTTCATGCCTCCTTCTGGGCCTTCAGCACGGGCCTGTTCTGCCTTTCCCCTGGAGCTGGGCCCAGGGGCTGTGTGCGGGGTGTGCCAGCAGGCAGTGGCGGCACTGCCAAGAACTCGCCAAGCACACTCCCACACAGCCAAAGTGCTGGAAGGTCATGAATGAGGGGAAAGGGCGTTATGGAGAGCTGGATCAGGCACATAATCTGCATCCAGTGTAGCAACACCACGTGGGTCTCAATTGTTACAACTTAATTTTTCATTTTTATTCTTTGAGAAGTGAGAGTATGAAACTAGCTTCATATTTGGGGTTGGTTCAGAAGGCTTATCTCACAGAGTGCAGTCTCATTAGGATTGGAAAAAAATGTAGCCTCATAGCAGTTAAGCTGGTAATAAACTACTACCTTAAAGTATTTTTCCCAATTAAAAATCAAACCTATATTTTTATACAAATAAAAATGTCTTACAACTTTACATCCTAATTATAGTTTAAAAGTGCCAAATTCTTTGAAAAAATCATTACAAGCCAGCTAAAGGGAGAGTGAAAAACAGTTTTATCATAATTATACAATTGTGAAGTTTTACAATAAAGAAGTTTCTTAGAATTTCTGTTTGTCTGAAGTGCCTTGTAGATTGCTTTACAGTGTTTTAATTGCTCAATCAAAAGAAAACACCTGTTTGAAATTAGCATACATCCAAATAAAGAACAAAGACATGCATTTTTGACAATGAGAATAATTAACCACTGGAAGAGACTATCAAAGGATACAAAGCATTCTCATTCACTCTCCTTAAATCAAGAGTAAGTCTGTTTTTAAAAGACACTGTCTCTTATTCTGGGATCGTTTATTTGAAGTTCCATGATCCATGCTATGCAAGAGATTGTAATAATGATGGTAATTTTTTGCTAGAGATGTCAGAGAATATTTTGGCTCCTGGGACAGTCACATAGCACATCCCTGAGCTCTGGCTCCTGACAGCTGCCATCATTCTGCAATCCCTCTTTCCTGCAGATGAAACAGTGAGCAAGTTTTAGAGATATTTATCCCTATTTGGTCTGTAGCTTTCACATTGTCCCTAGTACAGTCTTCCATCTCAAAACCTCTTTACTTGTTAGAATGAAAGCAATATTGTAGTTGCTCTGAAAATATTTTGCAAAAGGAAAAAAAAAAATAGATATATTTAATTAAACTCTAAGAGCCCAATTCAGAGGTGTTTTAAGCATCTTTCACTGATTTCACTATCCCTACCTTTAAAAACATTGCTGTTACTTCTCAGACTTGAATATTCATGTTCAAGCTGTGAATTAAATGTGGTCCTATGCATGGACAGCTTACATATATGCTGCAAAGCAGTGAACCAAATTCTACTCCAGTTTTCTGCATTTATACCCTAAATATTTCTCATCCCTGCTGGTCTGGCTGGGGGTGCAGACTCCACCTGCTCATCACCTAAATAACTATGGGATGTGTCAGCACTCAATAAAGGACAGGGCCAGTTGCCTTGGGATTTGTCACTCAAATCCAGCCTACCTGTGTTGTATCCTCTAGGCTCTGCAGGAGGATAGATCATGAATGGGAAAGCTGTTGCTGGCCCAAGTAGTACTTATAATCCAGGGAGAGATTTCTGCTAGCAAATCCACTCAGGTACTGTGGGACTATGCTGAGACAGTTCCTTTTTGCTATTTCTCTGTCTTTTCCCTTCCTCTCAATTCTTTGATCTGCTCCTTGTAAACAGAGTGGATCTCCTGAGCGAAGCAGTGATTCACAGCCACCTTGGCCACAGTGACCAAAGCAATTGAATTTAAAACTCTGTTGACAGGAACAAAATAAGCAAAACTCCAGCTTCTGGACATGACGAGGGCAGACTTCGGATTGCTCTGGGAATTAGTAAGTATGGTCTGTCGCAGACATCTTTTCATTAAAATCCTTTCATTAGGATTTTTCCTGCTGAAGCTGAGAAGTTTCAGCAACAAAGTGTAAACAATGGTTATCTGCTGCTGTGGAATGCAACAGGTGGATCCATGATTGGTCTCCTGTGAGTGTTTAGATTTACTGACCACTCACGGCGGAGCTGGCTCTCGCTCTCTGCTGAGACACAGATCTTTGTTATCATTCTTGTCTATTCTATTCTTAGCTAGCCTTCTGAGAACTTTTCTTTCTCTTCCTTTTTAGTATAGTTATAATGTAGTATTTATATAATAAAATAATAAATCAAGCCTTCTGATGATAAAGTCAACATTCTCGTCTCTCTCTCATCCTGAAAACCCTTGTGACCATGGTCACATATGGTCCCCTGGAAAAATGTTTTTGCATGTGCTGAAGTCCATTGGTGCTGATCACTTTTTAAACATCCCCTTCTAAAGGCACAGAAACAGGCAATTCCCAAATGTTGGAAGTCATGCAGGTGAGGCAGAAAGTTGAACTTGATTTCTTCTCTGGAAAATAAGGCAAATTAAAAAGGTGTGTGCCCAGTGGAAGCAAGGTTGGGTAACATGGGACAAATACAGTGATACTGTTTGCCACTATAGGAAGAAAATTCATATAACGAAAGCTCAAATGGAGTTGAAGCTGCCAGAACTGTGGGGGACAATAAAAGCAATTTTTTCCAAATATGTTAATGGCAATTAACATAAATTAACATTGACCCATTATAGGATGAGGATGGTTGCCTCACAAACAGGGACATGAACAAGGCAGAGGTGTTTAACATGTTCTTTTCCTCAGTCTTCAACACAGATGATGGACCAAGTGGTTCCCATTGCCCTGATTTGGAGAACCATGGCTGTGAGAATGATCAACTCTCAGTCAACCCTGAAAGTGTGCAGGATCTGTTTCTCCAGCTGGATCCCTATAAATCTATGGGGCATGATGGGATTCATCCAAGAATCCTCAAAAAGCTGATGATGTCATTGTAAAACCTCTCTTGATGATTTTTGAGCAGTCTAAGGAATCTGGAGAGGTCCCAGCTGGAAACTGGAATGGTGCAAATATTGTCCCAATTTTCAAGGACAAGAAGGAGAATCCTGGACTACAGGGGTAGTCTGTTGACTGTCAATTTCACTGTGGTGCCTGGTAAAGTTATGGAGAGGGTTATTTTGGGAGGTATTGAAAAACACCTGAAAGACAAGGCAGTCATTGTTTACAACCAGCAAGAGGAAGGTCCTTCTTATCAAGCCTGACATGACAAGTCATGACAAGGTAACCCCACCCAGCTGACTAAGGGAAGCCATTTGATGTAATCCTTTTGGATTTCAGCACAGATTTGATACTGTCTGTCACAGGATCCTTCTGGACAAAATATCCATCCCACAGCTGAATAAACATTTTATGTGATGGGTGAGCAACTGGCTCATGAGTCAGGCCCAAAGGGTTACAGTGAAGGGGGTGATATCAGACTGGTGATTTGTCACCAGTGTGGTTCCACAGGGCTCCATCCTTGGCCCTGTGCCCTTCAACATCCTCATACAGGACTTGGACAGGAGGGGATACTGAGCAAGTTTGCAGATGATACAAAACTGAGAGGAGCTGTTGACTCCTTCAAGGGTAGGGAGGCCCTGCAGAGAGGCCCTGACAACACAGAGAGCAGGGCAATCAACAACCAAATGAAGTTCAACATTGGACAGTGCCAGATTCTGCACCTGGGATGGGGCAGCTCTGGATGTACAGACAGACTGCCTAATGAGAGACTGGAAAGCAGTGCTGCAGAAAGGGGCCTGGGTGTCCTGGTCTATGGCCAGTTGAATGTGAATCAGCAGTGCCCTGGCAGCCAGGAGGCCCAACCCTGTCCTGTCATGCATCAGGCCCAGCATCACCAGCCAGGCAAGGGAGGGGATTGTCCTGCTCTGCTCTGAGCTGGGGCAGCCTCACCTCGAGTGCTGGGGGCAACTTTGGGTGCCACAATACGAGAAAGATATAAAACTATGAGAGAGTGTTCAGAGGAAGGCAATCGAGATGGTGAAGGGCCTTGAGGGAAACCTTTTGAAGAGTGGCTGAGGTTACTTGGTCTGTTCAGCCTGGCGAAGAGGAGACTGAGGGGAGACCTCATTGTGCTCTGCAACTTCCTCATGAGGGGAAGAGGAGGGACAAGCACTGATCTCTTCCCTGTGGTGACCAGAGACAGGACATGAGGGAGTGGCCTGAAGTTGTGTCAGGGGAGGTTTAGGTTAGATATTAGAAAAAAGGTGTTTGGGCAACAGATTCCCCAGGGAAGTGGTCACAGCACCAAGCCTGTCAAAGTTCTACATGCATTTGGACAGGCACATGGTGTGACTCTTGGACTCAATGATCCTCATGGGTCCCTCCAAACTCACCTTATTCTATGATTCTGTGAAATCATAGCTCAGGGGAGGTTTCTGCTGCACCTAGGCAGCAGGCAGGCACCTCAGAAAACATCCCTGTTGTATCTGTCATTTTATTCAGTGTATTTAATTTCCACTCATTTACAAGAGATGATTATGTAGCTGCAGTCATAATATTTTTGATATGGGAAAATATTCAGCCCAAAATACACACTCTTCATGATAGAGAGCACAAAAAATAATAGCAAGGAGAGGCTTTTAATAAGGTATAACAAAATGGTTTATAACTGTAACATATAAAAAAGACTGTAGCCAAACTTACCAAAAGCCTCCAATTTGTTAGACCTTCCATTCACTCTCAGGTAACATAAACCTGCTCCACAGGTTGTGTCCTAGGCATGTGGTTTTTAAAAAAGATTTTTTTTTGTCACTGTTGTCCAATCTTCAAATTTTTACTGGAAGGATTTACCATCATGAATTTGAATGACTCAATTGTAAGCATCACTATGAAATTTTCATCAATTTCTTGAAACTACATTTGTGACATTGCAAAATGACACAATGAAAGTTAAATTATGCATATTTTAAAATTTATATGAAACCATTAAGGTTTTATGAACAAATCTATGTGAAGAATTTGTCTAAAATTTATGTATTTCAGACTCAGGTTTGTGGAATAATTTGGTTGGCGTGACTTTGTCCATCCACCTTCACCTCTTCAGCACCTTCACCATTACCCAGTTTATGTATGTATTTATGTCTTTGTTTCCTCCAAGGAGATGCAGGCTCATTGTGCCATCCTTTGTGCAAACCAAAGACTGCTTTCCCATCTCAGTAGTTCAAAGCAGTTCATCCCAGGGAGGGCTCACTGATGAGACTTGGCAGTGTGCTCAACCACCTCTGCCCATCAGGAGAGCAGCCTCTGCAGACCCAGGGTATGAGCAGACCAAGCCTCCCCTCGCCTGCAGTGCACTGGTTTGACACACCTGCATCTCTGCACAGCTGCAGGAGCCTTCATGTCAGGAGGAGCAATTACAGAGTGATTAATAAACAGCTTTGTCTGTGATGCCAGGTGTGAGGAAAAGTATTGATAATACAGCAAGCTAGGTTTTTGGAGGGGAGTTGCAATTTTAAATGTTGCAATTAGAGAGGTTTTCCCTGAAAGCTTCAGCAACTGTAGGACTGTATCTTTAGAAGACAAACCATTCCATAGGTGTTCCAGGCTCAGTTTGAATTCTCTGCTTTTTTTTTTTTTTCACTTCTGTCTAGACTCACCATAGCAGAACTCTACCTGCCTGACTGCTAGCACCAGTGTATTTTGCAGCTATCCACTTTCAACCATGATTTGCTTGCCACTAATGTAATAGTAATTTATACTATGATATAGTTTTATTTGTAAATAAGTCAATTATCTGCCATATATTTGCATAAATATGTCATTGTACTAAGTTAAAGCAAAAAACCCCTAATGCAGTCTTTATAATGTCGAATGAATGGGATTGTTTGTGGAATACAAACAGAACAACATAGTTACTAAAGAATGGGTAACATGCAAAAAAGGAATGTTTCCTGGACCCTTAGTTTGGGGAGGTTTACTTGAACCTTGATATTTAATTTATCTGTCAGGAAAGGCAAGGCCCTTGTGCCCAACAAGGTGTCAGCATTCTGACTGAGCAGTGCTGCTGGCTCAGAGGGTAGTTTGATTGACTCAGACAGGGAAACACACCAACAGCTAAAGGGAGACCCCACAGCAGCTCTTTCCACTTTATGACCCCTCTGGATCTTTCTCTTATTTGAGTATAACCCACTGCCAGCAGCTGCCAGTGCTTGTGAAGGACTCACACTGACAGAGTAACACTTTTTATTAATAAAAAATTGTGACAGGTCAAGGTTCGAGGATTGTCGGTGATAGTAGCTGACTGCAAAAATGCATTCAAAGCAATACACAGGAAAGCTCCAATAAAATTATTTAGCACAGACAGGGATGTCAATAGACATCCCTACAAGGAAGAAGACAGGCCCATTGACTGACCTCAGCAGTTGCAATGGAGCCTTCTCTAATTTTCCCCCTATTCTCAAATTACTTTTATACCATTTCTTTGTATTTAGGTGGAGCTTGAGTGAATTTATTAATAAATTCTTTATTTACTGGTGAGTATAAATTTCTCCCACTTCACTTTTAAAGATACAGTCAAAAAGAATATGGAGTGCATGCCCAGTGATGAGTGGTCATACCTTGGAGGTGGGGTAACTTTGGGAGGCAGGTGTGTGTTAGGATTGCAATTAGGGTATAATCTGAGGAGAGTGATTTTGCCACCGTTGTTTGCTCAACAGCAAGACATCCCCTATCTCCCTTGGTGGGCAGGTGTTATGCAGCTTCTCAGCTGCAAAGTACATCCCTGCAAGGATTCCAGCAGAGCCTGGCCACAGTCTCTCCATTCTCCTCCACCCACCCATTCCATTCCCCTTGGCAGGTGCTGTGGTTGCAGATTGTGGTGTGGGGAATCATCATGGAATAGTTTTGAGCATGCCAACTTCATTCCATCCAGGAACCAGCAACTGTATTTTATAATTTCTATAGCATTATAATTTACATTAGGATGTGAATAAAACTTCTTGGTTTCCTCTAATTGTATCCCCAGCCATATTTCACCAGCTATGCATCTGAAAAGGAACTTGTCTTAATTATAGCTGTAATGCCAGACAAGAGGCAAATAAGGTCAAGAAAGAGACGAGTTAGGTATTGAAAGGCAGATGAAAGTTTTTGTTAGTAATTTAACTTAAATTACCATTAAATTTTCTCAAAATACTGTCTCTTCTCATGCACTGGAGCCAAATAATGCTTATCTAAATATAATTAAGGTCTCAAATGCTTAAAACAAGAACCAAGTGGATCTGAGTAATGTAAAGCCAAGGTCATAATCCAGTGAATCATGGAAGGCAGGGTCCACGGAGTGCCCCAGGTTATGATCTTCTGGTCACCCTAATCAGGAGAGCTCGCATATACTGATGTCATTTCCTCTCAATGACCCCAGAGAAGAAAATGAAGATGTGCAAAGGAGTGATGGGGTGGCCCAGTCATCCCCAACCTGGAATTTGGAGCAGGAAGCTCTCTAGGGCTGGGACTCCCCAGAGTATTGGCACATCAGCCACACTCTGTACACTGGACTGCAGCTTCTACCTAATTTTGAATTTATTTACATTCCCTGAGTACCTTTCTGTTCAAAAGTGGGATGAGTCCACGTCCAGTTGGTTTCTGAGATGTCACCCTGGAACAGCTCATTTTCCATTGCATTGGACAGTGAGCACAGAAATGTTATTCAGGGCTCAGGGTTGCACTTCCAGCTGATGCGCACCTGAGTTGTGCATTGCTTCAAGCCCTGTGGACTGTGAAGAAAACTTACACACAACAGTGTGACTGGCCTAAATATCTCAAGGAACAAAGAAATGTGAAAATTGTGATGCCTAGTGCATAGCAGAAAATGTAGCTTTGTATCCACTCAACTGAACACAGTTCAGCATTGGTTTATTAAAAATATTATTTATGAGATTACAGTTGTCATTAATCTAATTTAAAATCAATTTTTATTGAATGTATAAATTCTTGACTTTTGGAGAATTAAAAGGAAAGCACATGGCAAGTCATGCTATTGCCTTATGAAATATCAGACAGCACACTTTGTAAAAAACACCATGTTTGTTTCTCACTTGATATGTCTACATTAAAGGATGATGTACAGCTACAGGTGTAAGTCTGTTCAGATTAGTTAGTCTAAAAGGTCATGACTGCAGTTGATAGTGTTGAGTTTCTTACACTGTATGTCTTCCAATGTTTGATAATTTCAAGATAATAGCAGTTTATTTAAACATTTCTTTATAACAAATTGTATATCATGTCATGAATAACACAGTGAATTGTTGTACATGCAGTTTACCATGCACACCAGCATGAGATTGAAGGCAAGGACACAGGTAGCTGAAGTGGCTGCTGATGGCCACATGAGAGGGTGTATGTGAAACACACAGAGCCGAGTCCCAGCAAAGCAGACTGTGAGCACGTCCTGGCCACACCGTCCAAACACTGCACTTACAGCAGCCTGCCCACCTCACCTGCAAGGTTAACAGAGGCATTGCCTCTGCCCCCAGGAACAAAGCCTTTATTAACTGGCTTTCTAATACTGATGACTTTTTTTATTGCTAACATACCAGGAGGGAAATGAAAAGACTTTTCTGTGTTTGTGCCTTTTTCTGGAGTGCAGCATGGCTTAAAGAACAGTGATGTGGTGATCACAAATTCAACCTGAACTTAGAAAAAGATAACTTTCCAATTAATAAATCTCTTGTTGTCTACTATGGAACAGTGCAGGCATGTGCTTGCTTGCTTTCTTTCTCTCTCTCTGTTCCAGCAATTTTTATCTTCCATCCTTTCCTCTAATCTGTAAGTTTTATTTGTAATTCTGGCATAATTCTACAAAAATGCTGCTTTATATAGAGGGATTACACACTAAAATTACATCACAAAATTGTATAAAACTGCTTGATAAACCAGTAGTTTATCAAGTAGTATTTGTCTTTCATACCTAATCTTATAAAGCTCTTATAAAAGCCTGATTTCTGTCTCCCAAAACATGAATTTACACCGGTGCAAGCCCAGACCCTCTGTGGCTGCTGAGACACTTCTCATAGGCATTGCTAAGTGTGCTGAACTGCCCCGAGCCATTCATCAGCCTAGACCATTGAAGGAGGTATGAAACCTGCACAAGAGGCCTCCTACTCTTGTCCTTTATCAGCCACGGGTCTTGGCTCATTCACGGCGCAGAGGGACAGGCAGGCCCATACCTTGTATGAATAAATAAGGAGTTTCTGAGGAGCTTAATCAGGACTTTCCCCCAAACCAGTCATTGTGTTTTTTGTCTTTAAAGCGTCCTGGCCACTCCTAATTGTCCATGGTTGCCCTAAAAGCAGAAAAGATTACACCCTAATAAAGAGAACTTACTTAATAAGGAAGCTTTTGTCTTTTCCTCAGCAGTTCTCATTTCCCCTTCAGAGACCCTGTAAGTTTTGCAGTATGGAGCTGCCTTCTGTCCTCCACTGGAGAAGGTAGTGCCAGGAGCACAAGCAGCTGGCAGCCCCAGAAAAATCACTGGTAGAGAGGAACAGAAATTTCCACACAGATACAGCTTGCAGAGTGGCTTAAATGAGCCTGTATGCTCTATGATCTCCCTGTCATCACACATACACAAGACATGCTCATGCCCTGTGGTCCTTAGGAATCTAAATGTCCTCCTGCAGCCCTGTATACTGCTAGAAAATCAAAGAAGATCCTACATGGCTCTGAACTATACCAGAAAACACAGGGATTGTGGGAGCTTAACTATTCGCAGACAGTTTTATATTTCTGCACTAATAAGCACAGGCTGACATGTATTCTTGTTTTCTCCTGACACACATAGCTCATGTCATTGGGGACTGACCTGCATAAACAGCCATGAGGCAGGTTTGTGGCTCCAGCCTGAGGCTGTCCCCCCCAGGAGGATTATAACATCCTGAGAAGGAGGCTGTCTTTCTAGTCCTCAGAGCAATGCTCTAGTCTTGAATCATTGAATATTAAGGTCAAGGGCAAGATATTCTCCACTATAATTCCATTAAGTGGCAGTTGATAAGTTACAAAAAGAAGTTAGTGTGTATTTCAATTTTTATACTTTATATAACTAATAACGTATTTGTGTTATGTGTCCAACCTACTCAGAACTTATTAAACTTTCACGTCTCTAGAGAAGGCTGTTCAGAAACTTTCCTATTAGACATTCTGTTTACTAGTTCTTTTCCATTCTTCTATGGAATCTAGTTGTCACCTTTCCATTCCCTTTTCCTAGAGCCACCCATACACTCATCAACACACATATTACATATGTACCACCAAATCACACATATCACACTTGTTGGATATCTCAGCTCACCTAGTTCATGCCTACTCTGAATGCAGAAATTATCTATTCCCTTCAATCTCCCCATGTTTTTGAGAAATACTGTCCTCACTCAGGCATGTGTAGTTTTGGTCAAAAAATCTCCCCTGATACCTACCTGAATTCTGAATCCTCAGCAGCATCAAGATCTCCTAGATCAGAAAACATCCTGAGTCCTGCCATTATCCCTATAGCTCTAAGGTCTCCTTTGCAGTCAGTGCTCTCAGAGGAGCTGCGAGTGTTAGAAAGCTCAGCTGGGAGTCACAAAAGGGCATGATTGCCTGAAGTGGAACTGTGTTGGGATTGAAGCACCTTTGTAGGTCTAGGAGAGAAATTCACCGTTCATGGCTAAAACAATTTCCCAGTCCTGGTTCATGAGGCAATGATGTAGGCCTGGAAAAGTAAATTTATAGTCAAAGGAAGAAGTAAACCTCACTGAACATATGTAAAGGTCTTGTTATTGGTTTTGTATTTTATCTAAATAGAATTTCACATAAAATGCATGAGTTATTCTTGGGACAAAGTTTATATCCAAATATCCCAAATCTATGGCTTAAGGATTTAAACTTTCTCAAGTCACAAAACTCTGTTTGTTTCTGCAAAGAGTCCTTTTTCTGAAGGCAGCTATTTAGGTATATCAGTGCATGAGAGGTCTGCAGAATATGGAACCTGACCTGACAAAAGCATGTCCCTGCCATCCAGCAACTAAATCCCAGTGGCAGGGCATGCATGTAAGACCTAACTCTGCCATGAGGGGTTTTTATTAGAAAACTGTGGCAGCTCCATATTTAACACATTGTCTGTTTTGATTCTCATTCATATGTTCAATGACTAGAGAGTTTAGGTGTTTTGTTTAGGGGTGTAGATACCACTGGGCATATAAAATTTAGTATAGTGACTCAGAAAATTTTCTTATTAACCTTCCTTTATGGATCTAGTTCATACTCTGTCCTCTTTATTTTTTCTTTTCCAGTATTAACTAGGCCTTTAAAGGCTGTAGCTTGTTTCAGAGCCTGTCCTCTGTTGAGCCAAAAGTCACTGATAAGAACCAGCAAGCAATTAGCAACAACAAGTGCTTAGGTCGTTAATGATGTATCTTGTTCTGACTGCCTCCAAGCAGAATGAATCTGAATGCAGAAATTCTTCTCACTCCTCTCTCTTCTGGCCTGAATTTATATTTAAGCCAATTCAACAGATTAGACATGCTGCAATATGGAAATTAATTTATTTGTTACATGTGCAGTTTGGATAATAGCCATGGGACATACCTCCCATGATATGGAATATATGAGCCACACCTCATATACCTTGCAATAATGCAAGAAAGACTTTTGCAATTATATTTTTTTTGATCACTATATTTTACTAGAGTTGAACCCTTTGTGAGCTCAGGATTACCCTACCATATAGCATCACACCTTTCTGTTGCATTGCTTGAAGAAATAACTAGAAACTACTAGAAATTAAAGTATTAACTAGAAATATGTTACTGCTACCTTGTAGGCAAGCTTATTATGAATCATTGCAAGAGCACAACACACCACTTATTCCCTGAAGTAAAACCCAATATTTTGCCAATGTTATAAAGGTGTTTCTTCCATAGTAGAAACAAAAGTAAGAGGATTTTTGAAAGATAGCTTATCAAATGATAAATAAAAAAAGATAAAATTACTTGCTTTGTTGTTTTAAGCACATAAATACTTTAAAGTTCGGGCACCTGTGTTCACTGATCAGTCTAGAGTCCTGTTTTGCAATCACAAGGTATGATATACTGATTAAATATTTTAAATATAGAACATAAAATCCCAATCCAAATCTGAGAAATGCTAACAGTATTCCACTTGTGTGGAGATGAAATATGCTTACTCTAACACTCAAATATTTACCCTAAATTCCAGCTCTGAATGACTGTATGTGTTAAAATGGCAAACTCTAATGTTTAACCTGTTGGATACAGGAATACAGCTGTTTAAAGCACAATTTCTGTAGAGACTGAAGTAATTTAGCCACATGTTAGCTGATATTTAGGAATTGTTAAAAATATATTGTGACACATATTAAAAGCCCACTAATTTTTAATGAATGTCTGTATTAATAGATCCTCTTTATTTATCCCTTGCATTTTTTTCAGGTCATATTGTCTCTCTTGAGCTCTCTGTAACATTTTTTTGTCCAGAGACTGATTCAATTCATTTACTTTCCTCCATCCATGGTCCTGGGCCCATCAATCATCCCTAACCCATTTCCGTGCTCTCCAATCAGCTGAGCTGAGCCTTTGACAATGAACCAAATATTTTGGGTTGAAATGCAGGAGAAACAAAATTTTCACCTTGCAGATTACATACAGGCAACTACCACACAAATGTACGGTTCTACTATGGTTCAAGGATATCTATGCTTCCATGTGAAGGAGCAAAAGGATCCTTAAAACACACACCACTTAGAATCCCCAAGATTCAATACAAAAACACAACCAGGCTTTTCTACCTCCATGCTGACTGAATAGTTCAGCTCTGCTTAAAATAAGGCATGTGTCCAAGACAATGCTTTATTTAAAGTTCTTTAGCTATGTCACTGCTTAGGGATTTAGACTGTGTCAGATTAAGACCCCTATAAAAAATGGACATTACAAGTTCTGGAAAAAAAGCCCAACAAATCCTCTGCGTTGGGAGTATCAAATGAGTCTCTACCCTCAAGTGGGGGAAAAAAAATTACCTATTGTTCTGTTCAGTTTAAGTCAGTTGAGAACGTAGGAACCCATCTGTGTACAGTGGTACTGCCAAACCCTGATGACCACAGTCTTCCTCACAACAATACTCCTCCAATGGTAAACTAAATTCTGCTGGATGAAAGGCCTGGGTTTGGTAAAGTTGTAGATATTCAAACATGGGTTTGAATGCTGTGGCTTAGTGTGTAGAGCTTTTACATAACTGGTCAGGAACCTGGACTTTGGTCCTTGCTCTGAAGTTTATTAACTTTGCTTTAAAGAGCTATGTGGTAAATTAGATTGTAGGGACTTTTAACAGCTAACTGAATATAAAGATTCTAATTTCTGCCATGGTTGTTTTAACTGTAAGATTGAAATGGGTCCAATGTCTTTGATTTCTCTCACTTGAGGAATCTGATACTTGACTGCATTGTGACACTTTCAGCAGGACAGGTGCAAGATGCTTTCTTCACTTTTTATCCCTCTATCTGAGGACCTTGATTCTGTCAGAATATACTAGATGTTATTTCAGAGCTTCCACCGTACTGGGAAGTAAAGCAATACCTGATGTCTCTATCCCAGTCAAGCTGAAAATCTGATCCAATTAGACCAGGGACTTGTCATACTGTGGGAAATGGACTACCAGAAGTATGGCAATCTTGTGACTTTTGAAGATGTATAAACATCATGAAAAGGATAGGTTCTTGCAGCATTTGCTGTCTCCAGATAAAGGAAGGTCTGCAATCATTACTTTGGACTTACTTTGATTTAACTTCAATCCTGCTTTATGTCTAAGCCTAAGCTTTTTATTGGATTCATCTCCTAATGCCTATTGAATTAATTTCTTTATCTCAATGAATATTTTCCTCATATATACCTTTGAACATCTGGACACAGCCTTCCATGTAGCTCCTTAATGCCTCCAGTCCATCGCTATAACTCGTTCATAGATTGCTGTCACAAGTTTTTGAGGTATCCAGCCATCGAAACACAAATCAGCAGTGGATCACACACATACTTGCTCACCCCACTGAACGCACTACTAAGTGAAAATGTTTGGAAGATTTTCCCCCCAGCAGAACAGGAATGCCAAGGTGCCTCCTGTATCAGAGTGCCCTATCATCCTGAAACGTGTGAATAAGTTTTACATGGACTTTAAAACATTTATTTAGGAGCTAAGCTAACAATGAAATAATTTTGCTATTACATTGCTTCAGCCATATATTGCAACCAATACTTTCACAGTTCTGGTATTTCACAGTGGCAGTAAGAAAAGTGAAACAAACAGAGCTTTAAAACAACTCTTTTTTATTTCTTAATTTTTATGGCTTCAGCAACATTATGCAATCTTGGTGCTTCTTTTAATATCCTACCTGTGGTAGCATCTGTGGCCATCTTCTGGGAAATGGCTGAAGAGCATCATAACCTGGCCATTCCTTTCTTTCTGGACAAAATTTGGGCTTGATCTTGTGTGGGACACTCGCAATGTTGGAGCAGCAAAGCTGCCCATGTGTCTGCCCCACAGGACTGCTGCACGAGATCAATTTGGGCTCTCCCTAGGGCAGATGCTAGTCTTTTCTGCCTCACCCAAGCCAGACAAAGCAGCCTCACTGAACAGCAGGGTCATGCCCAGTGTTTTCTCTTGGTGTTTGATTAGCTCTAGGTCGCGAGCCACAGGAAAAAAAGCAGTAAATCTAATTCAGACATGCTCCACACAGTTATAGCATTCCTTTGTAAAATTTATTTAATGCTTTGTAGATATGCTCAAGCCATTCTGATGAAAAATATCACTCAAAGGCTTTGCCCAGAATAAAAGTTCAGTAAAATTCTCAGTCATGTTTCTCTGTCCTCATTTGCAAAACCCAAAAACTTTTGTGCATGTGAGTGATCAGAAAGAGGCCTGTGGCTATGACCTTCAATCTTTACAGGGTGGAAACAGCACATCTATTCTGCTACGCAGTTACATCCTGGAAGTTACATGATGTTACTGAAGTCAAAGCCTTACATTTTTCAAACAGGAGTACTGCTGAAGCTCTAAGTCGAAATAATGAAATAAAAATTTGGAAAATTGTATTAAACTATCAACAGATGAATTGCTTAGAGCATTGGCTAATTACACTAGCAGATTATCAACTGCAATGTCAGCACCAAAATACTGACTTAGGTTTTATATTGTTTCTTGTGTTGTTATGTACCACACAGAATCTTGGGAAAAAATTCCCAGAAAAATATGAAGCTTTAATGCAAAAGAAATTAAAGCAAGTAAATGGTGGGTTTAAGTACTACAGAGACATGAAGCATTGCTTTTTCATATTTTGCTAAGAAGCAACAGCTGTACTTCATTTTAACTTGATGTGCTTCAGAACTCATACTCATATAGGTATTTAATGATCCAAACATAATGGTCCTGCATAGTTTAATTACTTATATGAAGGCTCAACTTCATATGTAATCTCTTAATAAAAGATGCTGCTGTGAAAATCTTACTTTGGTTCTAACAAAGAATAAACTCTTTAACAATGAAAATGCTTTGGTAGAATTGAAGATTATTGACTATGGATCCTGAGCAGAGCTGACAGTCAGTTTTATTCCTTCTTAATAGACTCCTTGCTTCTTCTTCCTTCGTGGTATAGCCAATACAAGGAGAACAGGTAGAGTGCAAGGCAGACCATCAAATCATAGTGGTAGAGTGTTGCAGCAAATAGAAGAAACAAGAAGAAACAGAATATTTTGAAAGCAATATTTTTTAAACGTGGAGACTCGCTAGGTAATTTACAGGCTTCACTCTTCTGGTTAGAAATATCTGCAGAATCAGAAGCATGTTGGCTTTCTTTCTTTGAATCGTCAAGCCAGTTTACTGTTTTCCCCCCTGTTATTAAATGGTCAGCTGGAGAGTCTGAGTCTGTTCCCCCATTTTCTTTGGTAGACTTACTAGTTAAAACTTCTGGCCTCCATGACCTCTCTTGTTGGAGCTCTGCATGATGGAAAAATTGACCTGTATTCCTTCCTCTTCCTTCTCCAGAAGTTGCTGAGTCTGAAGCAGAAGGTACTTCTCCTTTTTCAACTTCACGAGAGAAGCTTTTGTTAAGACATGTTATTTCATTTGTTAGATTTAAATTGTACCCTGACTCAGCAGCAACGTTGTCAATGACATTGGATTCAAAGTGTCTATACAGGTGCCCCCTGCCTTCTTCCAGAGTGGGCCCTTCTGAAGATGGCACTGAAGAGCTTTTATAATGGTAACTAGGCACAATATTTGTACCAGAAGGTGGCATTTTTGTTTCAGCTTTAGAACAGAAACAGGAAAGTGTATCACCATGGCTTTCTTCCCTGTAGACCTCTTCTGCTTTCTCATGGTATAGATGCTTCTGAGTGCTCAGGGGACTTTTAGGTACTTCTGAATGTGAACCCTCCTGCAAATCTTTCCTTCCCATAGCAGAAGCCTTTACTGCTTGTCCTACAGGTAGAATATTGTCTGGTTGTGCTTTGGCACATTTTTCCCTGCTATTGCAGACAGATTTCGTTTCTCCTTGCAGTGTTTCATGTACGCCTGCATTATAAATACCTAAAACTGATTCCTTTTCAAATTCAGTGTCATATAATACACCCACTGTGTTGAGTTGACAAAGAGCATAATGTGAACCATCATTTCTCCCTTCATGTGTATCAAACGCTGTTTCCTTTTCCTCTGTGGGCCTGTCACTTAGTGCAGTCTCTCGAGGTAGCTTAGCAATTACTGCTTTTTCACTGCCAGGCATTTTTTCTGGAGCACTTTCTGATGTTGTTTTAATTATATAAGCTGTACCTGCCTCTGCTTTCTCTGTAATACCCTGCTCAGAGACAGAAGACTTTTCACAACTCTCTGCCTCCTGGCAGGTAAACAGCTCCTTTGTGGAAGTCATGGTCTGAGGTTCCACGCTCCCCCTCACTCTCCGCCAAACCTCACTCCCCATTCCTTGCCACCTCTGCTCTGCAAAATTTGCTTCGTTTTCCCTTCCGATTGGTCTCCCTTTATCTGTGTTGTCTGTCTCTCTGTCTTTTAATCTCCTGAATCCTCTGTGTTCCTGAGTGTCCTCAGGTCGCCTTTCATCCACCCTGGTGGCCCTGGGTGCCTGCTTGTTCTCAGCTGGCAGAGGCGCTGGGTTCAGGGCTTTGGCGTTGTGTTTCCTGTGTGCCTTGAAAGGCTTGGAAGCTTCCTCCTCGCCTATTGATGTCAAGTCTGCTACTTCAATAACTTTCTTCTGCTTCCCCAAATCAGTGTTTCTTTCTGACATTTCACCAACTCCTTTTTTTTGTGTGGAATCTGTTGAGACACCAGCATGCGCAAAAGTGCCGGCATACAAATCTTCGCTTAAGTGTACCTGAACTTTGCTTTCAATCATCTTGATTTTTCCTTCATTTTTGTCAGCATCTGACAACAATGAATCCAAAGTTTGGTGAGACATTTGTGGTGCCTGGTGTTCCAGAGCTGGATTAGCATTCCCATCCAGCGTCCTTGCTATGTGTGCATTTAATTGCATGGATTTGTCATGCTCTGGTGAAATGGTTTCTGGTCTCGTTTCACAGGCCCCTTCTGAGGTACCAGCAGCATCCTCACTGATGAATAGCCTCTCCACCATCTTACTTCCAGAGGAGCTATCTATTTCACCTTTTGAAATATCTGTGTGCCTCTCTCCTTGTTGGTTTGAGCCAGTAGCCATAACATTGATAGCCTCATTCTGCTTTGTCAGAGGAAAATGTTTTGCCGATAAAAGGCTTTCACTGGTACCAGTATGTTCCAAAGACCGCCCATAGCTGTTTACTGAGCCAGCAGTGACTTCCTTCCCTGGTAGCTGATTACTATAATCTTTTACAGAATACTTAGCTTTATCTTTTAATTCTTCTCCTATCGCATGTGAAGTGGTTTCAGATGAGGAGCCGATAGGCATGGGGTGCAAGTCACTGCTTCTTTCTATACTGGTTGGATTTTTCACCAATCTTTCAGTTTCACTTGGAAAATTAATTGGTTCTGTTGTATAAAAATTCCTTTCATCTCTGGAAGAGGTACCTCTAGCTCCTGTGAAGTGCTGATTTAACTGAAACAATAGAATAGAAAAGAATGATGAAAAAGTGCTTTGCAAAAATATGCCGAATGAAGGAGGCAGGATTTCATTATAGGAAGTTTTGTTTTCAGTAACAAAGCTTTCATGGAAACATGTTCCAAACCATTTGCAAAATTTGCATTGCATGTATTTTTTAACATAGTTAATGAGCTTTATGGTGGTGCTGAAAGGAGCAGGAAATAAAATAGTGTTCAGAACCCTCTCTCTTTATTCATGAGTTCAGTAAGCTGCTAGTGGATTTTATACAAATTAAATCTGAAGAGAATATTTCCTTAAAGGCAGGCTAATTTGTTCACTATGCATTTGATTCTAGATTTGGAGAGAGGAAGCCGTGGGGTGAGGGGGGAGGACTGGTGCTTAAACAAGGGCATTGATACAGTACATCAGTGTCCGGTAATGTACAGTATTGTCCAGTAAAACAAAGACACATTTCACACTGACAAATACTGTAAGGATTATCTGTGCTTCATTTCTCTCAGGGACCATTTTACAGGCTTCAAACCAGACTGTTTTTAGACAATCTGGTAAGACATGAGTTGGAAATGAGATTAGCGAAGTAAAAGGCCAGAAACTAATCATTCTCCCTCCTAGCTCCCAAATATCATATTGCATTATTCAGCTATGCCTGCTTGTCACTGCACTCTCTTCTCACTTTAGCAGTCACACTGATAGCACTGGCTGATCAATTAGAGGCTAGCTTCTTGGGCACCCCTTTATACATTTGCACTTGCTGTAGATACCCCCATTACAGTTTCTCTTATTAATATGTTTTCTGCAAAGCTTCTGCAAACTATTAATAGTAAAACGTCACTCAAAGAAAAGTGAGGGAGCTAATGTCTCTGCAAATTCTGTTTTAATGACCCTCTGCCAACCAGTGCTCAAGTGTATTTGAGTTCTTCGGTGATGCCAACTGTCAGGATTTAACAGTGAGATGCCTGTGTTTTTTTCCCCTCCTCATAACTGACATTTGCATGATCTCAATAATTATATGCAAATCTTACGATTTCCCCTTCTTCTCACATAAGGCTCATGTTACTTGTCAACTGCACAGCTGTCTTGTGAGCCAATGCCTGTGTGTTTCAAAGATTTGGTTTTATTTCCATGTATTATAAGCCTTCATTGTTTAATTCATTAAAGAGCGCACAGTGCAAATTAACATCTAAATTATAGCTCCCCCTTCATTTATTGTACGGACAAGTCTGGCAATTGATAAACAAATGGTTATATTTGATCCCCTTTTTTGTAAAAGGGTGGACTGAGAACAACAAGGGATTTAGAGGTCTTCCTTTGCACATTTCGCCATAAAGAAAAAAGAACCAAAACGTTGACTTTCAGGCAGTGAAAGGTCCCACAATAGGCAACAATTTTCAACTTTTTAAAGTAAAAGACAAGAAAATTTTATATTCAAATGAGAGGAATTTTTTCTCTCTGTCAACAAGAAAAAAAAGAATGGTTCCCATCTTCCTCTCTTATCTGATTCAGCATTCACATTTTCACAGGTGATAGCTATTATAATCTATGATTATGAATCTGTGCACCCAAATGATATGAGCTGAGTACAGACACTGGGAATAATGGATTGCTGTATGTGTCTGATTTATTGCCATTTTTTCTTTCATACTGAAAAATTCAAGGCAAACCACACACACACATGCGTTCGCACAAATCCAAATAGATTGAATGTTCACCGAGTGTGAAATTCATTGGAAAAAAAATAATGTAAAATACTGATACAGAAGAATCTGCTAATATAAATATATATATACTTACTAAGCTCATATTGTTATCATTTCAAAAATCTCATAAGTAAACAGTACTATAAATACTAAAAAAAATGTAAATAGAAAGCATATATTTAAAAATATTCCCATCCTAGAGAATAGGAGGGAAGATTTTTTTAAATGTTACCCTCCTAATTCCTTAGAACTGTCTTTTAGAGCCTCAGGTAAAGAAGTAAAAGGGATATGTCATTAATTTAAGACCAGAAAAAGTTGATGCACTATACCGAAATCAAAGCACCTTCTATTGTTGAATCAGTTAGAGATTCAGTGTAAGTACAGACCAAGGCTTTACATTTGTAAATTAGTACATCAGTCAGCTCTGTTAAAAGGGGGCATTTCACCAGCTTTGAAGCGTAAATGGATTCAAATCATTTAATACTGTAGATATAATTGTATAACACTTACCAGCAACTCTAATTCTTTTTCATCATCTTTGTGATCACCCTGGTTGTATTCTGCAATTTTGTCTTTTATATTTTCTTTAGCTAGTTTCTTGTCTTTGTCTTCTGCTTGTGAATAAACAATTTCTGGGATGTTTGTGTCTGAAGAGTTAAAAAAACAGTTGAATAATTTCCATGATGTTGGTTGCTACACTATTTTTAATTAACGTGTGCAGTAAGGAAGAACTAATTAAACCGGGTGTTGTACCTGAAGTCCTTGAGTTATTCCATGTGCCACCATCAGACGATGTCAATATTTCTTCTTTTCTGTGAAACAAAAAGGAACTTCTTGTGTTATTCTGCAAAAATTATTGTTCTAATTCCCCTTAGACTCAAATATAAAGACTACTGGTTAATTACACAACATTTTAATGTTATTTGAAATTCTGAAAATAACAGCTACAAAAAATGTAGTGCTTTTTGAGTGACCTGATATTAAGGCTTGGTCATAAGAAAGAATTGGCTGAGAAAATGAGAATGTGTTGACCTTCAGATAACATTGCAAATCTGATGGGTTTTCCCAGGCCTTTTCTGAGAAAGCAGCACAAAGGTGATTAGATGGGTCAGTGACAGGAGAGCATAATTTTGAGGTCAGGCAAGGGTCTGGAAGGATATATGTGTTCAAGAAGCCAGGGCTCCCTCTTGCTTGTGTTTTTCAAATATTTATATATTTACAGAGATGGCTGAAAAAGACATCTTTGTTACCTGAAATAAATCAAAATATTCTCCCTGCATGTGTATAAATCCTGTTGCTAAACTATGCCTGGCCAGCAGGAATGAATTCTGCTTCCCTCAGCCAGTGCAATTTTTTCTGTTGCTTTGCTGGCAGTGAAAAAAAAGGCCAGGTTGAACACAAAAAACACCTACAGAGAGATGCTGAGTGCCTGCAGACCTCATCAATATCAACTGATATCAATTGAACTGCTAGCAGTTCAAATTGTGTGGTTATAGGGATCTAATTTTTAGTGGAAAAGGAAAAAAATGTTAAGAGAATGTCACTTATGTAAAATGTAAATTATTGTATCACTCCTAATGACTCCTCTATGAGGAGAATTTTTTTTTCTGTAGGTCTTAATTTATGTGATTTTCAACCAGCCGTCCACCTCTGTTACTGAAAATTACTTTCTAATTTTCAAATATTAATCTTTTCCCCTTCTATTTTCTCCTGGTGTCTTTCATTTGAATTGATATAACATTAACTCTGCCACCTAAATGCTTAATTCAGAAGGAGGATGCTAAATTTATACACTATTAAAAGAATGTAGACATCTACTGTCACCAACTTTTTAAAAACCAGTCTTTATAGGGTTTGCCAGCCTAAGCAGACAGAAGCTCTTGCCAGTCTTGCATCTGATCTCTGACACTGGCCACTATCAGATACTTTAGGGGAAGATGTAGAATTGTTGTAGGAAAATACTTGAAGTAATTGGCACTGCCCTCTTAAATTTCTTCTCGGCCATTTTTTTTGTTAGAAGCTGTCCTTGAAGCACAAGATTTAATACTCTCTCAGGGATTCTTTTTCACCATTAATTGCAATAATGCT
This sequence comes from Ammospiza nelsoni, assembly GCF_027579445.1. NCBI lineage: Eukaryota > Metazoa > Chordata > Aves > Passeriformes > Passerellidae > Ammospiza > Ammospiza nelsoni. The sequence continues at coordinate 26,149,173 of NC_080637.1, read as the reverse complement.
AAATATTCTTGCAATCTCTATGAATGTCATGTCCCTCTTGAATTCTGGTATGTGCATAACCTCCATGTGGTTTTCACTCTTCCACTCACAATGAGTTGTCCTTTCCCCTGACTGCAGTTGCTACAATCTGCATTTAATTCTGAAAAATGTGGCAGATCCACTTTTTTTTAGTTGATCTGTGGAGGTTTTAAGGTAAACCATTTGTGCTTATTATTTATACACAGGGGTTTGGGGAGGTTGGTTGGTTTTTGTTTGTTGGTTGGGCTTTTTTTACTGTTCAAAGGCTTGGCTTAGTGTTACATCTAGTTCCCAATTTTCTTCTGCCCTTTTGTATCTTTTTCACTCACCTGCTTCCATAAATCTGGACACTGTGTAGGTTGGGGTTTAACCACGATACAGACGCATCAAAACATTTAGGTGCTGTTAGGGTGTCTGCAAAAGCCCCAGATGAGGAGCCAAGACATGTATAACACATGAACTGAATCATCACCCCAAAACAGTGATCCCAAAACAACATGGGCCCAGCAGGAAACCTTCCACTGCTTTCCAGTGGGGAAAAAAATAGCATTCCAAAGTGTCTGCATTTCTTTCAATGCAGCTGACTGCCTACAGCGTTCAGCCATATGGATGCCACAGCTCTTGGAAAGCAGGGATGGCACCACTGCTGCTAGAAGGGACTTTTGTCTACTTCTTAAAGGAACAAGAGTTTGACAATTTTTTCATTCAAGAAGCATTCCTAGAAGAAGGGCAATTCTTAATGCCTATATCTTGCTTAACATTCTCGTGCTAGCTAGAGTTCATAGCAACTACTGTGACATCCAAGTAGCAGTGCCACTTTCAGCTTCTATCACACCCTCACGTGATAAAATACCCCACTGCACATCATTAATGCAAAAAATACCCAGACTACCAGAATACAGAACATCTGGGGAAAACCTGGAGGGCAGATTGGCCTACTCTTGATGGAGTTGGATGTACAAGCAGGATCCTTACTCTTTAACTTAATTTTCATACCTTGGAGAAAGGAGAAACTGAATTCTGCCCCATTTCCTGTGTTACCTATACAGTAATCTTTTTTTTTTTTTAATAGAATTTTTCAGGGTAAAAATATAGGCACAATGTTTGAATAAGGATGTTAAGGCTGAGTACCTATTTTATAGACTTTTAAATGTACAGGTATAAAGATGCTTCAAAATGAATAATTATGGGTATGTGCCAGGATGGTGTTACCTTATCTAGCCTTATTGTTCCAAGCATCTGTGCTCAGGCAGTCCTGTATATCATCCCTATTATCAGAGGTGAAAGATTATCACTTCCAAAAGGAGATTCACTCCCTCTAACATGGGAATCATGAGCAAGATGGGGTGACACATCCTATGAAGGCACTTCTTTACCTCTGAAAGGGACTGAACATGAAGGGAACCTGAACCTACATCTTGGGCCGTGATCTAAAGCTGCATGACTCTCACCTGGTAACTCCAAATTCAGACTGGAATGTAGTTATGGAGTTTCAGTGGCTGGGACTGTAACACTCAATGTATGTGTGATCCAAGCCCCCCAGTTTTACTTTCGCTGTGATTTAAGCAGAATTTTTGCTTAAGTTTTGTTCTAGTAGCATCTGCAGCCCTGGTCAACAAGTTTCTTTTCACAACAGCAACACAGCTGAAGTATGGCAATGATAACACAGCCTCACAGCTACACTGCAGGGCTTGTAGCATAATTTCTCTCCTATTTCACTTAATTTTATAAAGATTTCTGGTTTATACCCCATTGTTTGTGCACACCTGCCCTGCAAATAGCTGAGTACAGGGAATGTCAATGTAACAGTTATTTTACTTAATTTAATTTTAGATCAGAAATATCTGTCCTCATATAATTGTTCTCAGGGGAAATTTAAAATTGGCTTAAATTAAGGATATTGATACTGTAGAATTTGAGGATCACAATGAGCATAAAACAAAAGTAATTTAAATCACTACTTCAATTTAAGAAATGATACTTTGAGGGTCTGGGTGCATATAACTTTTGGACAACCTCAAACCTATTTGTATATCCTAAGGACTGAAATACTTCCCAAAAGCCAATAAAAATTAGCCCTTTCATCACACAAAGGCAATTAGAAAGTGTTTGTCTAGTTTGTAAGTTTTTTCTCCATATTTCTCTGAAAAGGTCCTAGCACAGTGTCAGAATTTCATGAGCAGATTTTTAAATTAGAATATTAATTAAGTTTTTGTTTCAGGAATTAATTATTGCACTTTGTTGTGAAGTATGCTCTAAATTTGCCTAGATGATGAGAGACACAACATTTTTATTCTGTTAAAAAGTGTTAACTTTTATTTTTAAGTCATCCAGGTATTCTTACAACAATGCAAACTAGGGAAAAAATCCATTATGTCAGATTATGCAATTCCATTCCAGCATAAGTAGCCATAAGCCTGCAGAAGCTCTGTTGCTTTTTCTCATTCAGCTGAATGGGGCACATCTTCATAAAGTTCAACAGGAACTTCTGAATTTCTACCAGCTTAAAAACCTATGCTCATATGATTCAGTCTTGATGAAATTATCATTCACTTGTATTGAGTTATAAAAATAAGTCAGGACTGAAAACAGGTTACATTGTAATTTTGCAGTAGAAAGAACAAATATGAAGTTCAGGGGCTGATTAGTAGGACTGAGAGAACTGAAAATGTGACTGACATGTGAAGGAGTTCAGAAGTCCCAAAGTTATGCGAAATTGGCGTCCCAGAGAGGAAATGTTAAATTAAAAATGTGAAGAGTAGACAGAAAATATCTAAGTGACAAGAAAAAAAATTAGCAATAAACAATATTTCTTTGACTTCATGAAGAGTTGGGATAAACTCGGACATATCAAAGCTTTTGAACTAGCCCTTTTAAGTTAATAAGAATTTTTTAGAAGTGAGGTTTCATCAACATTTCAGATAATCTATATATGACCCCACAAACAAAAGACTTCTCATAAATTCTTCTACCGTAGTGCCAGTGGTGGGACAGATTCTTATAGGAAGAGAAATCTTGCAGGGCATAACTGATAGGAGCAGCAATTTAGAAAATTTAATTATTTCATGCAGTCTGGGAGCAGAACCTGTTGTTTAAATATGCTCCAATTAAGAGAAACAGATAATCTCCAACCCAAATATGAGAGACTCAACAGAGGAAAATACATATTCATTTAAAACCTTTGCTATTCAGATCTATTCAAGTGGTCCTATACTGTAACAATATCAGAAGAGTTGAAAAATAGAAGCTATATTTAGGAAAAAGAAGAGAAATAGTGTCAAGGCAACTACAGGCCCAGGTGTCTTTGAAAAGTTTTCACAATAGACTTAAAACAAAAATGAGAACAGAAATATAGATAAATGGAAAATGGCATAAAAATGCCAGACTCACCTGATAATATCTGTCTTTGATAAGATTACTACATTTCCCTTGTCTAAAAATCAGTTATCTGGACTTCATTAAAGCATTTGTTGTGCAGCCACATGGGAAATTTATTAATTAAACAGGAGAAGAGGGAGATGAGCACAAGAGCTGGGCGGTGGGAGAGGGGCTTGGTGCCAAGCAGGGTCCCAGGAGCTGGGCTCTGGAGCTGGCAGGCGTGGCTGGGGAATCAGAGAGGACAAGTCATGTAATCAGACTTACTCAGTCATGTTATTACAGACCAAAGCACAAGAAGTCACAGTTAAATTAAATCCGTGGTAGAGAGGAAGTTGGGAGACATCACCAACACAGAGGAGGATTGAAAGAAACCGGTGGCCTGGAGGATCAGAATAATAGTTAAGGGATGAAATTCAAAATTATAAAGTGTCAGGTTAAACATTTAGGGACTAAAAAGAGTTTATGCCACAAAACTAGGCTTTAGAACTTGGAAGAAACAGGTGAACAAGAAAAACTGGAGGGTTTCTTTGCCAGAAACAGTTTCCAAGCCACTGGTGCGAGATGAGATAGGCACTGTGATATAAAGGCAAACAACGTTCAGCAGCAAGGGGAAGGTCGTCCCGGTTATGAAAGATTTCCAAGAAATGTCCATGTTGTGGCACCAGGCACCAATAATAACTCCTCTAGAAAATTTGACTAAAATTTCCAAGAAAGATTGATACAAACTAAAACATGTTCAGAAGAGGACTAGAGGAAGACTGGCAGGATGAAAAATCTATTTTAATGAAGGAGACAGATTAAGTAGTTCTATTTTCAGCATAACAAAATAAAGCCTGAGAGGAGGAATAAATGCCCTCTATTGATACAGCGAACGGGTAAATACTCAAAAGACAAAAAACCCAGCAAGACTGTTAATGCATTAATATAAAGAGTCGAGAGAAACATTTGTTTTTAAAACTTAAAAGAAGATCTGTAAGCATTAGAAAAGAATATCCTGTAGTTTATCAGTGTATCAGACACAAGAAACTGAGAAGGAATTGTTTCAAGTGTGGAAACAGGAATATATTTTAGTGAACAAGATTATGCAACACATTTTCCAAGGGAATAAGACTTCATGATCCTATAGTCACAGTCCAGCCCTACTTCAAATGCTCCTGTGCAGCTACATGCCCTGGGAGTTATGCTTCCAGGATTTTTAACTATGGGGCAGGAGGTGTTTTGGTCTCCCTGAAATAAATTTGGGACTATGGCCAGGAGTAACAAACTTCATATTGGGTGGGGTTTATCATAGCTTGTCATGATTTTAATTCACACACCAATATTTGGCTAAAAATGTGTCTGTATGTTTGTATAACTCACAGTACCAGTCACTTTCTTCTGTGCTTTATCTACTTATGCTAGATCTTACTATCTAAATGTGATATTTATTTTTAAAAATGTGAAAGCAAGGCTAAAATTGTTGGATTATGGAGAGATTAAAATGTACCTGAAAAACTCTGAAATTAATGCAACCTGAACAATTTTATACTACCTCATATTTAAAAGAAAACGTGGGTAATATTATTTAGTCTGAAATTCAGAGACATATGAGGTTGTTAAAGTATTCAAAGAATGTATTTCTCAATATTTAGTTAAAATATGTAAAAGGGAAAAAAATTTAACACTATTTTATTTCAAAACAGTCTTAGGTTTTGTGGATTCTTTCATGCTTCTGATTTTACTGTAGATTCAAACTCAAACTAAATCAAAATTCTACCCTGAAGGTAGAATTGAATGTATGGAAGTTGAGGTAAAGCTAAAATATCCTCATGAAAAGAGCTGGCAAGACTCAAGTTGTTAAGCAAACCATAGCCACATTTTAATTTCAGGACAGATTTCTAAGCCTAACTGTAGCCTCATACAGCAGCAACCTTCAATACAACCAGTGCTTTTGGATCTAGTGCCAAAAATAGCCAGCCTTGCTGAAGAATGATGCCACTGGGATGTAAACAACATGTGAGATCCCTGAAATGAAGTAGTTACATGTGTCAGCAGTGCTCTATTGAGAAGCAGAGGAGCAAAAAGTAAATTAGGGCAGTTAAGTACTCATGTTTGAGCTGTCACTGGAGTCAAACAGGCAATCCTGCACAGAACTGCAACCCTATGGAGCAGGGAAAGGGAATATGGGGAGGGAAGGGCAGGCAGCTTAGTTTGGTTATTTTTGTATCATTAGCAGCAGTAATTTCAGAAAGAAGTAGAGAAGAAATATCTGAATTTGAACAAGCAACAATAAAACTTATTTTTAAATGTTTATGTGCACATCAAAAGCAGAAAGCCTGCAAAATGTCTTGAAGATCTGGGCGAGAAACTAGAGAAAGGGTTTTCCACCTGTAAGTATAAAATTCAGTAGCATTGTATGCAATATCATTCAAAATCCACAAACATGCAACAAGAATGAATTTCTCAGGAAAAAAGAATTTTGGAAAGGATTAAGAAAGATTTTGTATGTGTAAAGTTCTAAGCAGAGCTTTAAAATTCTATTCAATTATTTGTAAGGCTCAGAAGGATAAGAATTCAAGGTATTTTCTTACTAACATAACCCCCATAACATTGGCTTGCTTTAAAATATTGCTCTATTTGTATTGATCCTAAAATACCAGTTGGACAGGAGAGAAAATATTCCAAAACCAATTCACACTGAGAGAAAAATGCAAGAAGGGAAAAAACCCTTGGTACTATCAAAAATAAAATAGAAAAAAAAATTAAAAATTAAGCTTCATTCTTTCATTCTGGTTTGGGAGCCACCAAAGATCCTGATGTGGACCTTCAAAGTGTAGACTTTGACTTCTTTTGTGATGGTGTCTCCATGGTTAATTTTATTCTATCTCACTGACTGAATATATGAACTAAATATTTAATGAGTATAGACAAACTCATTCCTTGCCTCCATATTGCTCAGTTCAAAACTCACTACAGGGACAAGCCTCCCTACCAATCTAAACTTACATGTGTGTCCTCAGAATCTGAAGTTACAGTTTGAGAATACAACCACTCCACAATTTATTATCACATGCAGTTCTTATTCTCAGGCCCTGGTGCTGCCAGGGAATTCAGAGCAGAGCTCAGGAAGAGGAGCTGGAGCCCTGGCTTGAAGCCACCTTTGTGCCTGCTGGGCCTTGCCTGGCTGTGCCACAGCCCCACCCAGGGTCCCTGATGTGGCTGGGGGTGACAAGGACGCTGAGAATTACCTGTCTGGGTGCTGGCCTAAGAGGGCAAATATATTATTTCTCCTCTGGAGAGTTTCTAACATGGAAGACTGCCTGCTGGAGGTGTGTCCAATGGCCTCACCACCGATCAGTGCTTGAGCTCCTGTTTCAGGGCTCCTGAAAACTGAGAGGCCACAGAACGCCTGCAGCAGAGACGCGTGCAGTGAGACACGTCTGTGTGCCACCACCTGTGTGCTGTGGAGAGAAGCCATAAAGTGCATGTTCCTCTTCCCAGGGGCAGAGCAGAGCTATGCACAGAGGCTGCAGTGGCCAGAGTGCCTGGCAGTGCTGGCCTCACTGGAGCCAGCCAGCTGGGGGGCAGTAGGATCTGGCCTTCTCCAGAGCTCTACCTGCAAGTTGTGTCTGCCCAGGCTTTGAGCCCCTGTGTCGGTAGAAAAGAAAGAGCCTTGATATAGCTAAGGAGCAAAATCATTGTTATTGCCAGACCTGGTGCTTCTTATCTGTTTACCTGCATATTCCATCCAAATGAAGGCAGAATATTATTTTTATGAACGGTACGCTCTCATTTGGAATTGACACTAATGAATGCAAGGCCCTTTCCCCCTCTTGTTTGTACCATCAAATTAATTAGCTCTATTGTGACACCAGTATTTTTCTCAAGTAGTTCAAGGCTTGAGCATTTTCCTTTCTTTTTCTAAAGGGCATCTTCAGTGCCCTTTATCTACCATAAGAATCATGCATCACTTGTATTTTTCACAACTAATGCTGTTTATTATAAAAACTGATTGTGATGTGAAGATTGTTATACTGTGTGGCAAATTGCCCAAACAATTACTGTAAATGCATGAGCCATAAACTGTACTGCCAAGGACACTGGTAGGTTAGCTCCTATAAAAGAAACAATTAGAGTCTGAGGTGAAAATAATAGAGATGAGATGACAGTTATTGAAAAGGCAGAACATCCAGTTTAATGTTGTAAATATAGGTTTGTAGATTACACTGATGGTTTTAAAGTGTTCATGACTTATTGAATGGAATAGAATATTCCTTACTTTAGAATGGGGCCATAATTATTATTTCCTTTTAATTGTGATGTCTGATGCATTTGTGAGCAGTTGTTGAGAACATCTACACATTATACTGATTCTATTTCTAAATTATCGTCCTGCTTCAAGGGTTGGAGGTTTTTTTTTATTTTACTTTCTTCGCATTTTGTTGTTCAGGGTCTGTTCTGAACAAAGTATTTTCTCTTGAGGAACGTGGAGTGCTTAGAGGGTTACAGCAATAATTATTTCAGTTTCAGCCTACACACTTCACTGCTTTAAATCATCATTAGAAGTTTCATCCCTCAGCAACTCCTGCTGAGACTGTCTTAAACTCCAAGAAACAATTAGATAAGAATAGCTAATCTTTATAGCGACTTGTATATAAAGGTATTGATAGGAATTTGCCAGAAATTGGGGGAATATATTTTTTTTCTTAGAAATCATCTAAATACAGAAAAAGGTTATTGCTACGATTGCTAAAGAATTTCAGGAATTCAAACCAGACTTGGAGTGTATGAAGATTAGGATGCATAAAAAAAAAAAAAAAAAAGATGTGCACCTTCCAAGAGATGTATTGCAATAACTTGTGGTATATATAAAGAAAATGCAAGAAAATTGACATTACTGCCTGAGAATATTAAGCAGTCCTCTGTTTCTTTTTTTAAGAGACAAGACATAGGGATAAAAGGAAGTGAAATAAAGTTCTAATATTTGACCCTAGGGAGAGCGCTAAACAACTGGACACAGAATTATGGCTGTCCAAGAAGGCAGAGGTACTGAACACATAAAACCAGAACAGGGAAGGGTCTTCCCAGGGTTTAGAGGAGAGGATGAAATAAGCAGCAGAGCAAAGGGCAGTTTGTGTGAGCAGCCTGTGTGAGCTCTAAACTACCAAATCCATTAGTCAGGGGAAGCTGGAAAAAGCTCTAAAGTGGCTCTGAGAGCAAGTTGCAAGGAAACTAAGTACTCATCTAAAATACTTTTCAGGGAAATGCTCTAGGTCGTTTTCAGGCTTTTACATACTGTTAAAAAAGGATGATCTTAATATGAGTTAGGGGTGTCAGAGCTGTGTTGGAATTCGACGGAGCTGCACTGAAGTTCAGGGAGGGGTTGGGGAGCACAGCTGGGGAGGGGCAGAGCTGCGGGCCTGGGCAGTGGCTGCATCCTCAGGCTGAAATAACTGCCTCTTTCCAAAACTCAGGGCAGAGTGCTGGGAACCAGACCTTAAGGATAGCAGAAGCCAGCAGCCTCACTAATTAGAGACAAACCAAGCCTGCACAGAGCAGTGTGTCTGCATAGAACTGTGGGGCTGCACAGAGCCAGCACCATTCCTCGCTTCCAGGCTCCTAATGGGCACTCCTGAATTCTGACTTCCCAGGTGGCTTTACCTGAAATATGGCCAGTTCCCACCTAAAAGCATTTTGGCTTCACATGATCCCTCCTTGTGCAGATGTCATGTTATACATGCCTGAACCATAACACTGTTATGATATGTCATGTGTGGCAGTATCATGGCCGTCTGTTTATGCGATTATTTTGTTTCAGGAGGTATTTAAAAAATAGAAGCAAACAGAAAAATAATTTAATGTAAACAATGTAGGTAATCATAAATTAAAATTATGTTAGATTCAAAACTGATTGAGACCACAAAGGAAAGGATTCAGAAGCAAAAATTGCAGACAAAATCAACGTCTATAAATGAAGAGCTGTGTGAACCCTGAGCAGAAATAACTGAATAATATTTTAAAGCATTGCCATTACAACTGATCCTATTAAAATGAAGCTGTATGTAAAATAGGAGCCCCAATTGTGAATCTAGGCAAGACTGATTTTCTTATATGACCTTCAACTACCAGCACTGTTAGAGAAAGCTCAACCTAGTTCTTAGTAAATAGGTGTCACTCAACAAATGAGACTGACACTAATTAGCTTCCTTGTTGATAGTCGGGAAGCAGAGGACAGAGGCAGGAGGTGGCGTGGTGCACTCACTGTTAGAGCAGCAGGTGAGGGCATTTGCTGCCTGGCATGGCAAAGGAGGCTGGCGCTGCAGCTGCTGGTTGGAAACCACCCTGGGAATGGAAGACTTCACTTCCAGGAGAGTCAGGCAAGCCAACTTCAGAAGCATTTTGAATGAAAACAGAGCCACAAAGAACCTCCACTGAAATATTTGAATTTTGAAGAAGACAATATTAAACAGTGCTATTTCTTCACCTTGAGGAAATACCCCTTAGTTCTTGTCTTCTCACCTAAGAAAAGGGACTGTTATCAGAAGAGGACAAAAGGTGAGACTGAAAAAGGACAATAAAGGTCTCTCAGTAACTTTAGGAGAAATTAGAAGGATTTCTACACAAGGAGAAATTAGAAAAGAAGTTTGGAAAGTGAAGTTGAAAGAGATGCTCAGAATAAGCAATATATGGTATGATTAATAGTATCAAGGGGGACATTTGATCAAGAGAGCAGCTGTAAGGGAATTTAAGCATTTTTCCTGCAAAGATAATTCCCAGTAGGATTCAGACAATGTTTGTAATAAATCTATTTTTATTAAGATTATTGGATTGGTGTTATCCAGGGGATTATATTTTCCAATTACTAATATTTTCATTTTTCAGTCTTAGTTTATGATTGAAGCAGGGACATGGGTGGCACAGAACAAAATGCATTGGCCTGACTTGGGATGAGAATAATCATTGCCTCAAAGCAAACAAAGTCCCAAGAAATTAGTCTTTATTTTCTAGCTCATTAAAAAAGACCTTGAGTTTTAATAGCAATACATTCATACTTTTTTTTAAACACAGATGTATTAAAAAGAATGTATATGTCCATTTTAAGATGTTAGTGCCATTCAGTCTGAACCAGGAGCCCAACACCAGTTTGGTGCCAGGCTCAAATATAGCTTTGATATAGCACTGGCTATCCCCAAATCTCATGACTGTAGGTATAAAGACTGCAGAAGAGCCCATTGCATAAGAAGTCAGTTATACCTCAAATTAAGTTATAGCAAGTACAAACAGGAACACTGCCACTTTATTCAGATCATTTCATAGCTCTGTCATGATTGCTGTACCTCATTGTGATATCCATGTAGCCATGTTGAAGCAGTACCTATTCAGAAGTGTTACACATCTGTTTTACATGTGGATTGGTCAGAAAATTTATTGATTCCTTTGACAGAATGGGCTAAGTATTTCATAAACACAGAATCTCTTTCCAAAAGATTCTCCAGGGCAGTGTTACAAAGTCTACAGAGAGATCCATTGTGAATTAGTAATGCAGGCCTTTTCTATTTGGATATCTATCTCCAGGGCCAAGCTGTTGAAAAAGAGGAAAAGGTGAGTGAGCAGTCAAGTTTTCTGAGGGCTAGGCTTGGCCTAATGTGAGAGGATATGCTTCATAGGTCACTATTTTGTCTGGAAGAGGTATGATCAAATATCAAAATTGTTTTATAGAAAGGAGCTGGGGCCAGTGCTCTTCTCATGCTCCTTTTCCCCACTGCTTTAAAATACTGGAGGAAACAAACTTTCAAGTTGTGTCTATTTTGGATAAATCTGAGAGGAGAAAAACATTAACCTGTGTTGCCTCTGGTCTTTTTCTGAATCTCACAGGGGAAATGGAGAAGGAGCAGTCTCTTCCTGGCATGTCAGGAGAGAGTATTTTCCAAGAGGCTGCCTGCAGTGTGCTGAGGCACATATACAAGAAGGTGGGAAGTGCCTTAGATAGACTGTAGAGAGATAGATGGCAGCCAGGTGAGACTAAGACACAGATGCCACTCCTGGGCAGGAAAACAGAAAGGATGACAACAAAAACAAAACCTTAGACAGTTGTTCTTAAGGGAGGAAACTATGATCTAAATCTCGGGAAGCAATTGTAAATTCAGTAAGTATCTCGATACGACGAAAATCCCAGGTGTCATCAGACAAGAGGACAAGAGGCTTTTATAATCTTTTTTTCATTTTTCACAAGTTTACTACCACACAGCAAGAAGGCAGCTGTGTGATAGGTATCAATATTTCTATCAAGAAGACATGGAAAATACCTAGGAGACACTGGTCCATATTTACTTGGGTAGCTGCAGAGACTGACAAACTCCCCAACTCTCTACCATAATATGAAGTGTTTCAGCCTAGTAAATCTCATATTTATCACCCAGTATCTATAAATGTTATTGTAGGGACAACAGTTGTGCATCAAAACAAAACGTAAATGTCAACCCACTTGGTGCACCTAAGTGCAAGGTAAGAAAAACCTGCCAGGTTTCCCTAGTTCCCACTCAATTGTGTAGCCCAGCGTCCTTTAGGACTAGTTTGTAACCAGCAGTAATAAATCTTCAGGTTTAGTGTCAGAGTATCAGCTGGTTTCACTAATCAGGAGGAGAGTGGAAAGACACTTAGAAAACCAAGCCCCCTATTATGCTTTGGCATGTCAGCTAATACTTGTGCGTGTCACTGAAGGTCCAGGGATCAAATAACCACTTCTAACATTCTCCCACAGTGTTTAAAAGGTCTTACCCTCTCCTTTGCCCTAAGGCAGGGACTTCATTTAACTTTTAAAGTATTTGTTTGGACCATTTTTCTCCCCTTTTGTAGATGAGAAGATAATCCACATTTTAAATTAAAAATACCGTGGGCAATTGGTTCTCTGGATCTATACTGCAGCTGAATCTATTGCTTCAATGTCAGAGTTAAGGTGCTGGGACTGGATCACAGCTTAAAGTTCATAAGCAGAATAAACAGCTCAGATGACACTGGTAGTCATTGCAATGATTAAATATGACTCCAGTGCTCTCAGCTAATGTTGCACTAACTTTAAACATCTTTTCAAGACTAACATTTAGAAGAGTCAAGTTGAATGTAATGGAACAATTTTTTTTCCAAGTAAACATTTATGAATTGTAGTACCTGAATGGTGGACAGGAGAGGGTATTGAAATGGTCATTTACAGCCTGGTTCAGTTTGCAAAATAGATATCTTCCTAAACAAAAGAATCATTGAACATACAGGAGTTCATTTAGCAATGTACTTCTATTTTTCCAAAGGTCCTTAACCAGCAATCTGAAAGAGCATCTGGTCCTGTAAATATTAACATACAAGGATAGTTTTACACATGAAGAATTCTACAAAGTTCACTGAGACTCCTGATGCTCATTAAATTATTTATTATGCTTGTTGCAGGATCAGCCAGTTGATGAATTTAAGAGTTGTAAGAGTCAGCCATAGTAATTACAGTATTGGTATATTTAAATAAGCTGATGAAATTGTAGCAACTGAAAAAAAAATCTTAGAAGTGTAAAGCCAAGCAATGCATGGATAATACAAGTACTTATGATGGCTGAGAAATGACACCCAGATTACAGAGCACTGGTTTTATATGATTTCATGCAAACAACTGAAAAAGCTTTGTAACAACCAATATTTCCTACACAATAGAACACAAATTTCTGTTCTGTAGCATTGGTGAGAGCAGTTTTTAAAGTAGATCATGGAAATAAACAAGAAACCACTGATACTAATAAATTCCAGTGTAAATACTCAGCTAGGATTGTCAGTACAACAACATGTTATTTTCATGTATCGTTCCTTTAAGTTTTAGAAGCTTCTTTAAATATTTCTTGTGCAATAAATGGATGGCAGATGGGTGGCACAGTTTACAACCACCAAAAGCAAAAATGTGACAAGTTTTCAGCTTTCAGGTATGCTCAAGTTAGGAGACCACAAGTACAGGAAGAATGTGTCTATTTGTCTGTGCATGCCATTCTAATCCACATGTTCCACCTCTTTCTTTAACACTTCTGTGATAGCATTCATAGACTTAAGCCATTAACCTAAATATCTATCTTCAGGGTATTTAATAAGTTTCATATTTCAAATAGTATACATGTCCAGATTTTGAAATATTATGATTAAACAGAAAAGAAACATCGATCATAGTTTCTGGCCAAGTAGGATTGTTCTCTATAGAATATTTTTCAAGTGGTTTATCTCAGCTTATTTTAAATTACTTTGGAGAGTAAGGCTGCAGCAATTTCCTCAAAAGATAGCCCTTCAGTTGCTGTTTAGAAGCATTCCTAATGCTGAGTCAAACTCAGTTCCCCAGCTTGCTTTTATCCCACTTGTCTGAACAATATATTTTAGAGCACCTTAAATAATTATCTTGTGTCCCTGATAATCATGCTCTTCAAGTATGTAGAAAAGTCTTATTTTGGTTCCAGTCCTACCTAATTCTACAGCTGAGAAAGGCTGGCAGTGACCAGGAGGCAAGAGAAGGTCTGGGAATACTAAGTCACATTAAACACAGAGAGAGGAGTGTTCCTCATAGCTGGCTCCCTGTGAATGGATAGCTTCTCCAGCAGCTGCTCCCTGGTAAAAACAGTGACTGCAGTCACTTCCTATTAATAGCAATAAACTTTAGTCAAATTCCATATCTGTATGCTGATCAAGATGTAACTCGTGACTTAAAATGCCAGAAACAACCTTGAGATTAAACAGAGGTACACAAAGAAGATGTGTGTTTTAACACCTTTCCTGCTCTTCTTTTCCCTTCCTGATTATGGTGACACACAATCAAAAGAAAAAGGATTAAAAGGGAATGTAATTCAAATGCCATATTTTAAATGGACCAGATGGGAATGATGCAGTTGTTCTTCATAGCAATGTGCATGAGAGATTATTTCCAAACATCTTTGTCAGAAGCCTTTGATTTTTTTTTTTAATCTCATCATGAGCTTGTGGGAAAAGCCAAGAGGAGCAAAACTGCATTTCTCAGCACAACCTAGGCACTGGTCTGCCATCTGCCTGGGAAGACAGAACACAGTGAGCACAATGCAGTCCTGCCAAGCTGCATCTTCAGCAAGTTCTACTTCCTTTGCCTCCCATCAGAAAGAGATGATCAGCATTTGAAGAAGGGAAAGCACTCATGCACAGAAGAACTTTTCTCACGGACAATTTCTTAGAGACCATTCAGCATATATGCTGGCAAAGTTGGCATTGGCAGCCTACAGACATGGGTTTTAATCTCTTCTTTCTCATTGTGCTCATAGAGCAGCTCTTGTAGGAGCCATTGCCCTATTCTTGTTGTGTTTCTAAGTGGCATCATGGAGGAATGGGAATTGGTGCACTATCACTCAAAAAAGTAAAGTTCAGCAATTACAAAAAAAAGGCATAGGATCAATATCAGCTGGATCACAGTGATACACTTGTGGATCAGTTCAGTGTGATATATTTGTGGGCTCAGAGAGCTAAGGGACGATAACTCTAACAGTTGTGACAAAAATGCTTGCCTTCCCCTTCCTTGTCAGAGGACAGGAGTCCAAACCTGATACCCTCCTGTAAAACAATTCTCATGCTTATCAGCCACTTTCCTGGTGCTGTCACTTGTGCTCTTGACAGATGGCAAACCAAGGCCAAACACAGAAATGGGATGTAGCATCCTCAGTGACAGGGAACATGGCTTCCATGATTCTATCTCTGCACCTTTCAGCATGATCTGCAGGAGTCTGCCTCACACAGCAGCCAACCACCTCCTGTCTGATCAGACCAATGCAGGAGCCTGGTGTCCACAACAAAATCATGTGGTCTAAATCTGAGGATTGGAAAGAATTCACGTTCAGAATCACTATCCATATCCTAAAAGCATGAGAGTCAAAAAAAGAGAGAAGAGTGGAGCTGATGCAATTAATTTACATTTTTCTGACTTGTATGTGTATGTATATATATGTAATTTTATGTGTAAATATTTTATTTATATTTATAAATAGGATGGAAATTAGGCCTGTTTACTGGTAGAAGATTTTCCTCTTCCAGTGAGTCTTACAATTTTAGGACTCAATTTTTCTCCTAAAGTATATCTATGACTATGTACAAGTTAAGCAAACACTTTCATACAGACCCAAGCATAAGTTAATTAATTTAAACATTATTTCCCCAAACTGTATTTTGTCCCTGTGCATCCTTTGAAGACTTTTGAATATCATAAAAATTGTTAAAGTTTATAATGAAATAATTTCAGATGGTTAAAATATAGCTAGTACCAAATACTTTATGAAACTTTAAGAGAAGACTATTGGTTCATACCTAGACACGGAAGCAAAAGCAAATGATACATGAAATGAAGAGGCAGACTTTTAAGTGATGTGGTTCTAAATATCCAAATATAGACAGGTTTCAGCATTAATTATTTGATGCAGTTTTGCTTTTTACTATAATTTTTTTTCAGGTGCAACTTTTGAGGGTTAAGCTCATTTTTAAAATTTATTTCTTAATAATGGTGTCAGAACAGCCTATTAGCCTCATTCACTCATCTTAGTCCTGGATCATGTTCTTAATTGTAACTTGAAATAGTCATATTATTGTGTTTCCCCAGTAACTTCCTCTGAAAGTGAATATTATTCCTTTCAGTTAACTAACACAACTAATCCTTGCTAATGACATTTAATGAGCCACACAAGTATGCCCTAAAGTGGATCAGACTCTCTGCTTAAAAACCATGATCCTGTCCTGCCTCATTTTATAACTGCAGAGGTAAATTGCACATTTTAAGAGAAAGTATAAATATCTCAGAGCCCGGAGTTAAAAAAAAATTAAAATGTTATTACAAGTTTCTAAATTTGATACTGAGCCCTAAATGAGTGTCCTTTAAAATTATCCTTTTGTTCAGATTGCTATAAAGAAATCTTTAATTTAGGATGTCCAACTCATGGGTATGGATAGCAATATTCCCTACCTGTCACTTTATTGTGAGAATCATAGATAAAATTGCTTTTACTTCTATCTATTTGTAATGCTGCAACTCCAAGGACAAGCTGGTTATGTTCGATGACTCCCCCACTTTGCTAAATGTTCTATAAGCAGCCAGCATAGCACATAGAAATGCTGCAGAGTTTAAAATCCAAGCTAGGAGGAGAGAGAGAGACGGGCTGGTGGAGGAGAGCTGGTAAATGGGCAGCACTGCTCAATGCAAGATGAAGGAGTAACAGCACATCAGCAGCCTCCCTTTGCCAGTTTTGGGGGGTTTGTTTTTCTTGTGCTTTTTTCGGGATATCAAAGCAAAGGAGTTTTAATGAGGGTCTGAAGGAGAATAATGAGGTACTTTTGCAGATGTCTGCAGGGTGTTCCTCCTCACTCAAAGGGGCAACATGTACAAAGACACTCTGAAAAACAAGTGAGCAATGGAAGTTGGCATCTTAGTTCTTTTGAAACAAAAGACCCTGATGCTGACCTCATTTGCACTGGCAAAAGCTGTGACTCTTGTGAATTCAAAGAAGTCCCTGTAGCATAAAATTAGTCCTGGGTTACATACTGACAGAACTGTCTGTCAGAAGCCTTGGTGACCACTGAAACAATATTCCAAAGATACTTGCAGCTCATTTTTGCATTTTCTATAAGGTCTCTGTACATTTTCCTGCCACTGAAGAGAGTCTTGAAAGTGCATGGTTGTTAATTGTTTGACAGAAATGTGTAGTATATCCTAATGTAGACAAGAATTTGACCACTTTGGTTTAAATATTTTAAACATACATGTGTATATATGTCTATATGAACAAATATACACATAAATATATACATACATACATATATATACATGTATGTATAAACACATACACATAGATGCATTCCTCTTCAGTCTAACATAGAGGGAGACAACTTTTAAAGTCTGATTACAGATAAAGTAATTTTATATTGAGAAGAAGGCACATTATCTTCTTTCCCATTTATTAAAATCGCCCTGCCTGACTTACACATAAATCATTTAGTATATCCATATAAAAGAATATTCCCCAGAAGGAAGGCTTCTACAACTTTTGCTAGCATTATGCCTGTCATGAGAAACTTTAGGGAATTAAACCTGTAGAAGTCATTTGACCTTAGACGTCAATGGTACCTAAATTTTCAGGTTATTCCTGAAACCATCTGGTAGCCCAGGGCTCACTAAATTGAGACTCAGCTCTCCATGTCCATCATGTGTTCCTTGTGGGCTAGCTCAGCTCAGGCTGGAGTCATGCCTATGGTGTTTGATATCACAGCCCTTCTGCAGAGCATCTCAGGTTATCCTTCTTATCCAGAACAGGCCATGTGACACTCCTTAAAATCAGACACAAATGTCAGGAATTCAGCACAGGACATGTAAAAGCATCGTTCCCTCTGCTCTAACATACTGGGACGTTCCTTCATGGAAGTATCATCGTGAGGGCCCCAGAGTTGGCCCAAAGGACACTTGTCAGGAGAGCTTTGTGGACTGGCTATGAACCAGACCTTGGGCTAGCCCCGGGGTGGCTCCTACCCTGTGGTGTTGATACAAGCCCTAAGCTCTACTGTGCAGCTCTCCTCACAGGGCTAATGTGTGATTAGGGCTGGCAGAAGTTCCCAGCACAGCAAGTCTGGTTTTGGGAACGAAGGTTTGGCACAGAGGAAGCCCTGGCTGTCTCCCTCTTCCTTAAGTTCTCACCACTACTGCTGCTCTGTTCCCCCTTCCCTACCACTTCAGGCCAGTGGAAGAGCACCAGCAAAATCAAACAGCACTGTCTTATTTGGAAAGAGTATGGGAACTAAAACCCCAACAAAAATTCAAAACCACAACTTTAACTTAGTTCTGACATCTGAGTATTGAAAAGGACATTGCAGGTAAAATACAGATTTAATTCTGCAGAAGTCCAAATGATTTATAGTAAATTTGGGGAGGAAAACAAATGAGAATTAGATTTTTGCATGCAACATTATTTTGCTAACAGAAAGAACATAATTAAAAACATTAGGAGAACAGAAGTGACTATTCTCAAGTGTCTCTCTTTATATGCTATTAAAGTATAAGTTAACAACTGCCACTTTATAATTAACATATTAGTTGTCTAAATTTAATCAGAAAAATATGGTATATAGAAGATAAATTCTGAACATTTTTTCTTTAATATATTACCAATTCTGCCTTATAAAACATACTTCATTTCACCATTTGTGAAACAGAAGCATGAACCAGTGGCAGGGAAAAGAAATTATAGCCCTAATATACAATTTGCAGAATAGCCCAGTCACATGCAGAAAAGTTTGTACCAGCTATTTTAATTTCTGGATTCTTCCCTAAGTTATCCACTTCTGCTTCATGAACCACCAGTACCTTTTCTGATTTAATAATTGCATGTAGAGAAAGAACCATGAAATAAATTGTGTGAAAACCCTGCTTTTGTTTTGCTTTTAAATTTTTGTTGACTTACAAAGGAAATGGATGCAAATTTTTTTAACTGTACAGCTACCTTAGTCTGGAACAACCATGCCATTGACATCAGCTCAGTTTCTAAACTACAGAGATCAGAATTGGTACACAGTGCATAGAGGGTTTATAGACCCTCACACTGCTTTTCAAATGAATGCCATGCATAATATTATTATCTAAGCTAATCTGTCTGCAGAAAATCACTGGTTGATATATACAAACACTTTACTGAAACAAGTCTTGGTCTAATTTTTCATTTACAAAACAAAAGTAAAATAGAAGAAAATAACATGGGCAGTCTTGACTCAAGTAAGCACACATAGAAAGTCAGAAATAGCCAGCTATATTCTAAATTACCAAAAATTAAGGTGCAATCTCACCTGCTTTGTGTTGTCTTTAAGCAGCCTTTAAGGCTCCTATCTGTAGCCTCTTTCTGGGATTTATTATCCACCTTGGGCACAGTTTCTTTCTTGTGACAGATCAGTGTGTAATTTTTGTCATCGTTGTTTGCCCAGAAGGTACCAACTGATGTCTCATAGCGGATACAGAATTCCACTTTAACTCCATCTTTCTGGAAAGGAGGCACCACAGAAATCTTAAAGCAGAACTGATCCATCTCACTACCACAAGAATTAGGCATGAACTCTGCGAGGATGTCATAGTAAGTGAGCCAGTTATTCAATGTCATTCGAACATACACCTGTTTTTCAAAGGATACATTGAGGACTCGTATAATGCCGTTCATACAGGTAACTCCAGGCAGGAGCACGACTGACTCCAGCACTACTTTCTGCTCTCGCACTCTTTGTAAAAGTTCTTCTTGAGAAGCAGGTAATGTAAAATGCTGGGAGAAAAAAAATTCATCCTGAGGGAAAACTTCATCTTCTACATAATTTTCTTGTCCTGTATTAGGAAATTCCCAGATATCAAACTCTTTAACAGACACAAGATCAAACCCAAATGCATCAGCAAATGAAACTTTTCTTGAGATGTTGGTGGGAGTATCTGCCTCCTCTTCCTCTGAAGCTGAAGAATTCCGTCTTCGGGGACATGGGGAAAAACGAAGTTTAATGTCAATATTAACATCTTCATCGTCTGAAGTGCAATCATTTCCCGTGGGGACTTGTAGGAAGTTCGCCCTGTTAACCTGACGAGATCCTTCAAAAGACTCCATTGGGCTCTCTGATATAAACTGAAAGAGAACTATACAACTAGTAGCAGCTGCTATTTGAGATACTATGATTTAAAACAAGGATTAATGTTACAGTTGACATGGCAAAAGGGAGTCAGGTCTATTAATAGATGCTATGGTGTGCGAGCTATGTTGGCCTTTCTCCATCTGACAGTATTAGATGTTACAATTTTGGTGTTACATTTGAAATATTGTATTTCCTATTTTTATGTGGCTGTATGTGCTAAGAACAGCATTTAAAGACTGTCTTCTTTGCATAAATTGCACAGAGCTATTTTAACTTGATCAACTTATGTTGCACAAGAAAATTGTCATATTGCACTAATGAGGAGCTATTCTTTTCTGATTAGGAAGTATACTTCACAATATGAACTATACATCCTAATATAAAAAGTTACTATATTCATAAAATATTCCTATATATATTTTCAGGGCCATTTTTGCAATATTTTCAGATAAAATGCAATGTCATCATCTGCCCCAACTTTATACCATTCTGACCCAGTGAGCCAGATACTAGGACTATGTCAGCTTCTTCTAGCTAAGATGTGGCTGTCACCACTTCAATGAACCAGGAATGCAGTAAAACATTGAGGTGAATACACTGGAAATGAACTTGTGATGTTCCATTGTACATATGGCTGAGCCCACCATTAATTAGATTATGAAATTATCTTGTGCTAAAGTGCATTTAGCATCATCCAGGCAAATGGACAGAAAAGCAACTGAAAGAATTAACTTTAGCAGCCACTTCTGAAATATAAACCTCTTTCACACAGCTACAAACAGGAGGAAGGAAGAACTAAACGTGTGTTCAACCTTTGTGCAGGACATCTTCCCATGATATGAAACGAAACAGAGGCTTCTTAACCAACTTTTTCAGATAGCATTTGACTTTCACTTTCATGGCACTCCATGCATAGAAAGATTCAGTCTTTATAAAACAAAGATCTTGATCTCAAAATGTCGCCTTTTTCCATCATATAATTTAATGTTTCCCATTTCTCTTGACTATATCAAAGGATAAGCTGACACCATAATCTCATAGTACAGGTTAGGATATATAGCAAGACTCTCTTGAAATTAACCATGACAGAGGCTGACAGCATTAGTAGCATCATCACAGATTTCAGTACAGTTTAGAAACCTAGTTCTTCATTTAGGAAACTTTGAATCTTTCCTCTTGTTGGTATAGTTCCACTGGTAACTTTAAAGCTCATCTAGGTATGTCTATTTCCAGACAATAAGGTAAATGGCATCTTACCACAAATCATCTTTTCTGATAAAGCATCACCTCCATCTCCAGGTCTTACCAATGCTCCGTCAAAACCTTCAATAGCCATCCCACCTGCTATTGCAAAAACATTCCTAATTCCCTAATCATACTTTGAGACAAAGGAATATCAGAAGATATTTTAAAAATAGCTTTTCACCATACACTACACAACTCCTACACTCCACTAATATTACTGACTTTGAGCTAGTGCTTTACAATGCTGTATTTTTTAACAAAAAGAAAACTTGTGGAAACTAGTTTTGCCTCTAGACTGCATGAAAATAAGTTAAAAACTAGTTAAAGAGAGTTTTAATTTATTGATTAATGTTGTTGCAATTTTTTCTATTCTTAATGCTTGTGAAACCAAATGGTGATTTGTCTTGGCCCAGTGCAGCACTAATTCAGTCAAGGAGAACCTCTCCAGAGGCTTCAGCAGCTGTCAGACTAGATATTATGCCCAAGCCAGCAAACAAACCACTGAATTCCATCATGCTGTGACAAGGACTACTTAGGAAGGAATGATAGGTTGCAGAATGTTCTGAAGACAAAGACGTATAAAAGACATATTTTTGTTTAAATCAATTACTGTCCGTGACATTAATTAATGGCTATTATTCTGTACATCTCTATCCATCATGTATTCACTCAGTTCAAATCCTTTACTTCTGTCCTGGGTGTAAATAAGTATGGGAGATGGGAAGAAAAGGTGAGAAAAGGTGTAGTTATTAGTTTAGTCTAAGTGATTGACATCCAAGTGAACACTGATGGACAAAGTCTCCAGACTTGTGCCATTATCCAGTTAGAGAAAGAGCATTTACTTAGTAAGGGCAGTTAAAATAGAAAACAGAAAAATGGTGTACATGAAATAATGTGAAAGAGGGAAAAGATTCTGCCTTTGTACAAGAAAGAAATACCAATGGCTATGAGGGAGACCAACAAGCACAACTGGGAACAGAGGGAGACCACACTCTAGTTGAAAACAATGTCCTATCTACTAGCTTCATCTTCTTCAGTGCAGAGGGGCAGAGGTTTGCATCTGCTCTCCATTTAATTTAGCTCTTTTCTGAACAGTTTGCACTGAGTTAAACTTTTCCTAGAAGTCCACATATTTTTATCAAAAATATACAGAGAGACTTTCACCAAATCAAGCACACATCTACCTATAAAGATTGCATTAACACTGTAAAAAAAATTAATGAAAAAGAATATAATTTATTCTCTGCATTTTAAAATGGTGTTCTAAAATACCTAAATCAGGCAACAGAGTAGCCATTTCCTTTCAAAGAATAACAGCAGCAGGTCATTTTAGAACATTTTAATGGGACAACTTCTTTAATGAAGCCTCATTCCTCTGAACACATCAAAACCAAATGTTGAATCAAGACAAATAGTTTCCATGTGTCCTTAAACACTGTTTAAATAACGGTGGAAACAACAGATAGAATTAAAAATGTGTAGAAAATAAGACAGCTCTACATGGGTTAGCTGCTCTATTGAACAGCATAGTAAACATTAGAGGGAAAAACATTACAGAATTAGCAAGCTTTGGACCTAATTAAACACACAACAGAACTATAGTCAAATGTTTTTGTCATATATATTATTAGCACTAACCAGTTGCACTTTCTTTGCCTTAACTGGAAGAAAAGAGGCTATACCTTTGCAACAAGTGGAAAACAATTATGTCTTAAGCATGGACTAAAGATGAGCAGTATAAAATCTGGTTCCACTTGGCTTCCAAACAGTGCATTCCCCAGTGCCCTAGAAAACTGCACTTCTTTAGCAAATGGTATGAGATGTATTACCTTCTGCGCTGCTATTAAATAAATCTATTAGGATAAGGCATAAATATATTTTCTCCTTGCAGAGAAGGCTGTTCTAGCTGACTGTTGAATGGTCAAAAGTGCTGAACCAGAGGTAGATGAAATAGTTTAAAGGTTATAAACTTTAGAAAGAAACATTGATGGCATATTTTGAGAGCTATTTTGAAACAACAATTAATTCTTTAATTCTACATTAAAGCATGTCAAACTAAGAAAGAAAAGATAGTATTACACTTGAGCAATATTTTATTTCTAAATCCCATATGACTGTAGTTAAATTTTAGTAATAAAGGCTGAATGAGGACAAAAGCTGCCCTCAGTTGTTTTCAGCTCTTTGTTACAGATTGTATGCACTGTCAGACTTCTTAACAAAACTTTGTCCTATGACTGCAACTGGTCTACTCTGTGACCCAAAATAGAAACTAGACCACTTCCTATAACATGTGCTTGTTTTCCCAGTACCAAGCAGAAAAATTGCAAGCTTTGTAAATATATATATAGAAAAAGAAACATTAGAATTATTGTAAGGGGATACCTGGATTCATACAATCAATACTAAGACATTGAAAAACTCTCTTGAACCTAAATTAAGAGGAGAGGATAAAACGCTCCTTGTACAGTGAAAGGATTATTATGATTACATTACTGGAACAGAATTTCCAAATGCTCTTTTAGCCTCATTTATCCTTTCCAAAACACATCATTTATTGACAAATTTACAGGATAAACTATTGAACAAGTCTGGCTGATAAAGCCAGTCCCTTATTTTTATGGTGCTTTGTGGGAAATCTCAGATTTCTAACCATGCAGTGGTTTAGCAGCTTTGAAGAGAATGTGGCAACAAAAATGATGCTTTAGTAAGGTATGTGCAGACATTTGAAGAGGGATGAGCTTCCTCAGATTGGAAAAAAGTTTGCATAGTAAGAATACACAGTATGCTGTCCCTGTCTCTCATTCTTCTTTTCAGAGAAAACTGGACATTGAGCTAGTAAAGGCTGTTTCTCTAATGTAAGAGCTTTGTAAACATTTCAAGCAGTGGCAAGCGGGTTCCCACAAAGAATAAGGATAAAACAGGGAACTTGTCTTATTTTTTTAGCTGGCATCTTGTTTTGGGCAAAGGGAGGAATTTTCATCTGTAATGATAAGACTCAGAGGAAAATAAAAGCTAACTTCAGAAATAATATGCAGAAAGAAGAAACAAACAAGACACTCAGGAGTTTGGGATTAATATCTTCCTTGGTGGCATATCTGAAAACCAAAAACTGTGATCTTGGAGATGCAGCCCTTCCAAATGTAGGGGGTTTTGCTCACCCTTTTGTCTTTCATTCCCTGTAGGATCTTCCTTCACTTACTGAAAGAACTGTTCATCTGTTCAGATATGGAGACCTTTCAGCACAATTTTTCTTCTTTTATAGGATTTCAGTTCAAGTATCATGCATTTGACTTTTGATCATTTACTTCATTTAAATTTCTAATTCTTCAGACTCCTTTTAATAACTTCTGTTTCCTCAGTTTCTGAAAGCCTCTCCTTAAAATTGAAAACCCTAATAAATATTGTTTTCCTTATTCTTAATTTAATTTGTATATTTGTAGGCACTCCAAATCTGGGTTCTATGCCTTGTCCTTCTTTACAATCCTTCAATTTACAAAGTCACTACTAAAATAGCAGAACATATGGTTGGTTCTGTGTTTCTTTCTTGGAGCTATGTGTAAAGGAACACGCAATCATAATGAGCAGCATTCCTTCTCCAATCTACAACTGCAGTGTTCCATAAAAACATAAATTTCAGTAGAAAGAACCTAATATAGAGAATCTGGTATTCTGAATTAAAATCCAGTTTTTTATGTTGTTATTTTAGGAACCCCTTTAGGTATAACCTGCTTAAAGTAGAAACAGCAGAAATGGCATGATTGTAATAAATAGTCTAACATGCCAGATCACACATTTCAGAGATAATCTCAATAATTTCTGCTATGACTTGACAGCCATTCAGCTGCAAATAAGAGAGGAGGAGAAAAAACTGGGTAAATTAGTCATCAGAAGGTTATGAAAAACTACCAGTAGCAGAAAGATGAGGGCAACTTTAGGATGTTCCAGGGAGAAAATTTCTAGTAGGGATAGAGCAGGTCAAATGAATGCCTTTAAAAGAAATGATTGCTGAGACTAAAGACCAAGAAAAAAACCTGTTAAATAGCTCATCATATCATCACTAGGATTTTTGAACAGCCAAGACTGTTAAAATACCAGGTACATCCCATTCACAGTGATTACTCAAAAAGTGTTCTAATAAATCTTGCAAGCAAGCAGGTGGCAATTCTACTCTGGCACAGAAATATCAGACAGCCCATAGTACCTGTAGCGTTGGATTATGAGTCTTGTTTTCTAATCTAAAAACATCAGGCTGCCAACTGAAACATTGGTTGGTCACTTTGAAGCCCTGAGACAAGGCTTACTAGGGCCCAATCAAGACGATCAGTCAGGGCATGATCTTCAAGATCAGGAGGAAAGGGATCACTTTAATAGATACCCTCATGTCCCTCTCTTTTTGACAGAACTAGCATCTGAAAGGAGCAACCAAGGGTCATTTTCAGAACCTAAAAGAACCTGAACAGCAGCATCAACTTCAGCCTTGTAAAGTTAAATCTTTGATGCCATTCCGATAGCTCAAAACACAGACTTCATTTGAAAATACATATTTTGGACATTGAAAGTGATGCAAAAGTAGATACATCCTCTTTCAAAGCTTTCACCACATTTCATTTTACTTTAGAACAAATTTCAACATATTTAATAACATTTCTAGACTAATCTCATGACATCATAGAATCATTGAATCATAGAAAGGTTTGGGGTTCCAACCCCACTGCCATGGGCAGGGACACCTTCCACTGGAGCAGAGTGCTCAGAACCCAGTCCAACCCGGCCTTGAAAACTTAAGGGGAGGGACTATCCACAACTTTTCAGGGCAACCTTTTCCAAGATGAGATGATTTTCTTCTCCTTAACAGTGCAGGCCTCAGGAGGCTGAGGGCTATGTCAAAGTTCAAGTGACAGTTTGTGCTTTGGGGGTGACGGAGCACAGAACTCTCTGACTCTGAGTGGTAATTGCTCCCTCAAGCGGTTTCTTGGGTTGGCAGAACTGGTCACTTGCACACTCAGAATGAAAGTTAGTTGCTATCAGAGAGTTAATAAGAAAAAAAGGGGAGCAACTTGTGTTTGGGTTTTTTTTTTTTTTTTGCTTTAATTCAATTTCACCAAGAATAGCTACACTGCAGCTATAAAATTTGGCAGGTAGTTTCCTTTCACACGGTACTTTCTATTAGCAGGTAAAACAAATGTTTATTGTACTAAATACAACATGTTTGACTAAGTGTAGAACACAGGAACCAACATGTTGGTTTCAGTTTGTTCTGGATATCACTGGAAAGTCTGATCCTTTCGCAACTCTATCTATAAATTTCTCATTAATCATTATGTTTCAATAGGGAACAGTTAAGGGTGCTTTCTCAGATTATAATGAAGTGAGAGGCTAACGTCATGGTCTGTTTATCTTTGTACTTAACATAGTATAATTATTTTAGGGTTTTTTTTTCATTCAGCTAAGACTTGAACCTTGACTTTAGTAAACATAGGCAGTTCAGTTTTCGTTGTTAAGTATGTTGATTTAACAGAGTATAAAATAGAAATCTGGGTATGTAAGAGCAGCACATTTGAAGTCCAACTTTCTTTTCTCCTGCTGGTTATATTCAGTGGATGAATTATTCAACTGGCTACTTGCAGTAAATTATCAGAACACTTAAAATAAATGCCGGGTTTCAGGCTGCTATAATGAATGAAGACTCTTCTGAAAACAATGAAGGAAGTCTAGACATCTGTACAGTAGGAGAAGAAGAAGGAAAACTGGCTCAAGGGATTCAACCCCAAATTCCCAGCTCTCACATACATGCCAAAAAGGGTCTTCCTGTGACTGTGGATGAACGAAGACTTCTGGATAAACCACCTCTGTCATACATAGCTTTGATTGCAAAGGCAATACTTTCTTCCCCCACAAATAAACTGAATTTAGCTGCTATCTACAAATATATTGAAGATAATTTTCCTTTTTACAAGAACAAAGGTCGAGGTTGGAGGAACAGTGTAAGGCACAACCTTTCACTAAATGACTGTTTCATCAAGGTGGGAAGATGTGAGGATGGCAAAGGAAACTACTGGAGTATTCACCCATCAAACTTAAAAGACTTTGTCCACGGGGACTTCAGGCAACACCGAAGGTCACGAAAGCGAGGGCACCAAAAGGAGATAGAGCACTGCCTTGCTGGGAATTATTTCACACCATGGGGACACTATCCTTCCTGCCCAGCACCAAATATGCTTTACCAAACACATTATTTTCTGGATCCGCTGTGGAAACTTCTGTATGCTGACAGACTGCAGTTTGTGCATGAATACCAAAAGTGGAATGTAAACAGTCACTTAATCATAGGCAAGTTTTCACCTCAATTACAGACTGATAAACCCCATAGCACTTCTGGGGACTGGTTTTATGGATCTCCTGCCACTTCAGTTATGCAGCAGAATATTTTCCTAAATTTTCAGCCATGTTTACCTAACTCGCTTTTATTCTTTTCTCAAAAACAACAACAAAGTGAAGCATTCAGACACATCTGTAAGTAGTAGAAAGTATTTGAAGTGCTTGAATAACTTCACAGGCAGCGTGGGACTCTGTCAAGATATAATATAGATGTTGTGCAATTTTTAGTGTTGTATATGTTTAAAGACAGCAGAAAAGCTTGCTTACTGCTGTCCACCATAGGCCACTGATTATCCATGATTATTACCTAAGTGTATTGGCATTGAAACCATAACAATGAATTTTTAATAATTCTGCTGGTCAATGGCCAGGTGTAGATTACTTCAGTATAAAAGCAAATCCATTCGCAATGACTGCCTAATGAAATTATTTTTAAATTGTTCTGTATTAATCATATTACTGTATACTACTGCTCTATTGGATTCAAATTAATACACATGTATGTGTATTTATAACTATATACTCAAATATGTACAACCATATATTTACTTTTACATTATATTGAATAGGAAGGATTAATAATTTTTTCCTTTGTCATTTGAGAATGTCTTTGAAATTATACTTGTCACATCCCATACTGCTGGCAATACTGAATTATTCTTCTACTCATTTAATATGATAAATTGGTTAGTACTCAATCAACACTATTAATTCTGATGCATTGTATTGATAAAAAAATCTCTGTATATTTATGTATCTTTAACTGTTAAATTGTATACTTGTTCTTGTTTGAATAATTGTGCAGATTAATAAATATTCCAAGTGAAATAGGACTGTAATATTTTCTAAAATATGTTTTTAAGTTCAAATCTGCTTTTTAAATGCACAGCCACACATTAATTAACATACTGAAATGATTACTTAAAGGCAACATGGTTAATCATGAGTTTATCCATTAGCTGGGTATAGTCCATTTAAGAAATCTTCATTTTTCAGATATTTTCACCTATTTTTTAGGCTTATATCTATATTTTAGTTTACCTAGTCACATTTATGTACATAGCTAGAGAGTGTATGATGTTATAAAGTGCTCACTTAAATACATTTTTAAAATGCATCTATCCAGCAACCTCATGGCAGCAGAAACTTCTCAAGTTTCACACAGGGAAGTGTAACAAGCATTATTGTGAAAAAAACCCAGCTATGCTAAATTATAAAACTAGAAGAACTTCCTTTGACACACTTGCTCACAAAACTGAAGATGAAGGCACTGCAGTGCCTCAGTCATGAAATACCCTTGCATGTGGACAAAACCTGAGAACTGGACAAAGGTGGAGAAGTTGGGATGGAGGTGGGATGGGGAGACTGACTAGAGGAAACAGAGATAACTGGAGCTGGGACGAAGAGCTTAGACATTTTGATCAAGGACCTGTGAGAAGCCCAAGGAGCACAAATTATGAATGTCAGGCAATTATAACCAGATGACAATGAAAGCTAGGGATAAGAGTCAGGGCGGGTTTGGTGAGTAGTAGGTGGGAAAAGCCTCTGCCTGCTATAGTTTATGTATTGGATAAAATCTAATATTCTTAGTTCTTTAGCGGTCGGCAAATTACTTTAAAATTTCACATGAGAACAAGATGCTCCTGTTTTTTCTCACTGGGCTTACTTGGGAAAAGCTTGTGAAGTGCACCTGAGGATATTCCCAGAATGACACGATGTCATTCAACAACATCTTCCCTGCTGTGTAAGAGCTGGAGAAGGGTATTACAGTGTACAACATGACACACTGCTTGCGCTATTGTGGCCGATCACTTACCAGGTTTTCCTTTATGCCTGAAGTAACCATTTTAGTTTGCTTGGGAAAAGGAATTGTATTTTACCAGATTAGTGGTGATGGTGGAAATGTGGCATGCATCAGTCCTTACTTATGCTTCCAGACCTTTGTTTCAGTTTCCTGTGGGAATGCAATAACAGTAAATCATATGAAGGAGACATTCCTCTGCTGAGATGCTCAGATTTTATTTGAAGACCACTTTGAAATAGTTTTCATACCACTAGTGGTACACATACCAGAGCTTGAAAACTCCCATCTTAAATATTTCCACTATGATCATGTAGCTGTCCATATGCTTTCTTTTTTTTTTTTTTTTTGTTTTATTCAATGTGTTTTAGCTTTCTGTTTGTTTGCACAGCAACTGCATGCCACATAGGAGGAGGATTCTTTTAAAGTCATAAGTAACTATTTATTTTATCCTCATCAGTCAGTGGGTATCCATTGCTTTTTAACTGTGCATAGTTCAAACCCTGCTCTGAAGACAAAATTACTCAATCACTATTATATTATTATCCTTTGAAGCCATAAAATAATTTATTTCCAAAATAACCTGAGAGATGAGGAACATCTTGAAGCACAGAACTACAAGTCAGAGGTCAACTGTACACATTCCCTTTGGACACAGGTTTGTGACACCACTGTTTAGCACTTTTTGTTCTCAATGCCCAGCAGCTGAGCTCCCATTGCCCTGGCTTTCCACTCTGAGTGTTCAGAATCCTGCCACAACACAAAGCAACATGGCAGCAAGTGACCAACTTGATAAGTTCGATTTCAACAACTTGTCCTGCAGCAGATGAAAGAGGCAAATCCGTATCTCCAAGGCAAGCTGCAACTGCCATAAAAGAGAAAACACTATTTCTTCCTGTAAATTCCAATAGAATTTGAAGTTATTTTACAAAAAATACCCATAATTTCCTCATTGCATTCTTTTAATTAATATAGAAAAAAGGTCCACCTTGGACCTTTGAAATATGAAATATGGCAAAACACCAGATTTTTTTATACATCTACAGGCAATATTTTAATGCCTTCAACTGAGGTAAGGGCCAAGTTGTGAATACATTATTTAGACAACATGCCATTTTTCCCTGCCCTAGTGTCTGAAAGCTTTACATTGCAATCATAATACTGCGGTTTTTTAAATTTCAGCTGAAGGAGTAGGATTAGTATGTAATTTTGTGATGAAAATGTCAAAGTAATAATTTGAAAACAACTTGAAGTAAAAATTTCAAAGAAATAAGAAAAGAAAATCAAGTTGTGTATTTTACATGAATCTAAACCCCCAAATACACTTAGCATAGAAAAAGAAATAATTTTCTGATCTTGAAATATAATTCTCCAATTAGAAAGGACATTGGATTTCTGATACAGGAAATTACCATTTAATGAGAAGACAGAAATGTTCTTGAAAATTAAACAGATTAATTACATGCTTGTACAGGAATTTATGAGGCAGTACTTATGGTGTAAGAGACTCCCTAAGAAGCAAAACCAACAGTTACACATGCTGAATTACAGAAAATCCAACAAGAACACAATATCTAAAGACTGAATGTTGACAAGTTCAGCATTTTCCAGCTGAAATGTATTACTGGGGTTGATAACAATGTCAGGAAGACAGAATTTTAGCATTTTGACTATAATCCTCTGTTATACCCATAAATAAGACATAGGTCATCTTTTTACACAGATCTACTTTAGGAATCCACAGATGCAATGCCAG
The DNA here is from genome assembly GCF_027579445.1 of Ammospiza nelsoni. NCBI lineage: Eukaryota > Metazoa > Chordata > Aves > Passeriformes > Passerellidae > Ammospiza > Ammospiza nelsoni. The sequence continues at coordinate 26,117,947 of NC_080637.1, read as the reverse complement.
TGTATGATATAAATAGCTGGGATGGAGGTCAAAAATGCTCTCAGAAATAAAAACTGTCAATTTCTTTCATCTTCTTTTTGCACTACATAAAATTTTGAACATTTGCTAACACCTTAAATAAACTATGTCTTAATGAGGAGCACTAAGAGAATTGGACCTGAACATGAGAACTTTAATTTGGGTACCAATACATAGGTAACAGTTTTAAGCCAGATAGTAACACTAACTTTGCTATTGACCTTCACCAGATTATACAAATATTTATTCTAAAACTTAAGTTTTAAGATAACTCTGCTTGATAAGCACAGAATATTAGTACACAGTCAAATTTCTGATACATTTGCTCCCCAGCAAGACTTCTGACTCTGAGACTTGTCCTCTTTCATATTGAAAATAGCCACTGTCCAGGGGCACAAATGAAAGCTTTGTAGAAAGGGAGGCCTACAAGCCCTCTAGCCACTCACTTATGCACACTGACTTATGCTCACCCAACAGTTATCCATGTCTTGTGCCCCCTGAACAGGCTAGAGAAGCTGACCTTTGGAGGCAGTAGAAGAGAAATGCCTCATCCAGTGTGCCGAGGCTCATGCACATGGACACAAAAAGAATTTGTCAGGTTTGGCCTGTAGTGACACCGTGAGGGAAAAAAAGAAAAAAAGGGAAACACTCAAAGCTTCTTTGAGAGATGGTCTAATCAGAAATGAGGTTACGAAAATGAAAATGTTCCAATCACACCAAAACGATTTGGGATCAATAAAGGACACAGACTGATTTAAGTGTGCCTTCCTGTAGCTAATTCTTTTAATTTCTTGGTAGTGTAATTTTAATTAGGATCTTCCTAGGTTGGTATAATCTGATGTGTCGATGTTAAAAATATGAAAAAAAAGTTTTAAGCTGTTCCTTATTTATATTACACACGAAATAGCAATAATCACTTACAAATTTAATTATTTCTGTGTAAGGGGTAGTGTCATGACAAATGGACCCTGCAGACATGAGTCAAACTACACAATTTTTGTACCATAGACCAAGTTTTGAAACTTTTAGCCAATACTGACTCCTGACCAGGTGCATCCCACCATCCCGAGAAATGTCCTCGGACAGGCTACTGAAATGGTTGAAAGCCACCATAGAAGCCATGGACCACCCTACCCCTGTGATATGTTGGCATAGATGATGTGACTAAAAAAAGTTGGAGGTCAGACTCTCCTGAGGCCTTTAAAACTCTTTTAGTCTGTATTTACACAGATTAAAATGTCCTAAATGTTTAACAGGACATTAGATATGATGTCCCTGAACGACTCCTCTGTGTCTTACCTGTTCCGAGTACAACCGAGATCTGGTCATCAGCACTAATTACGTCAGCCTTTCATCCTCCTCATGGTCATTTAGCATTTACTCTGTCTTTCTGTTTCTTTGTTCCTTTGTTGTCTTTCATTCCAATCTGAATTTCCCACCTCAAGTTTCCCTATGGCTCTACTGTGCTACCTTCTTATATATGGCTCAGCTAACAGTCAAAGAACCCTGGACCCCAGTAAGCCCAGTTCATCTCAGAAAAAATGACATTTATGTCAACATACTGGAATAAGGCTTTAACTCCTGAAAGAACAATACAGAAAGAAGATATAGCTGCTGATACTGATTCTATCAAAAGCCATGGAAAAAGAACTAATTATATTGGAAGCAACAGAACATAAAGTAAGTAAAACTAAGGCTTGAAGACTTTACTTCTGTCACAAGACCATACTGCACTAATTTTCCTGTATGCCTGATAGATTTCTTAGCTCAACCTACAGTAAATTTTACTTAATAACAGTTTCTAAAAAAGGTCATGAGAGTATTTTTACAGAAAACATATATATCAACTGAATATGGTAATCCAGAAGTGTTTACAGTATTAACTAAGCAATGCTACAAATGAACTGAACTAAGTATATTCCAGTACAAGAAACATTTTAAGCATCTCAATAGTAGGCTGTTGAGATTGTTTATTTAATGCAGAAATGTTTTCAGACATTTGAAGTATGTGTATTTGGGTGTGCACACAAGCACTTGTTCATATTTATGAGTGCTCAAAACCTAATTTTTAAATGGTATAACTTTGCAACAACTTCAAAAATCTATATAGCAAGTACAGTGGGTGTAAAAATCACATCAATGGCGCTCCAGTATTCATAGCTGGTGAGTTGGCTGCCTTCACTGCTCCTCATATTCATGACAGATAGATATGTACAAATGATTATATCATCATCTTACTAGTACTAACTCAAAGATGAGATTAAAAACTGTAATTCTGTTTAATCCATGTAGCCTGTGACACAATCAAAGAAAAAAGGTAATGAGAATAAAACTCATGAAGCAGAAGTAGAAATAATATGTCATAAAGGATACTCCATCAGTTAAAACCTCTAGATGTACATCTGATTGCTGCAGATGAAGAAATCATTGTTTAAAACATCAAGCACCAGGTTCACAGACAATTCTGAAATGCAAAGCAACAAATTAAAGAGCACACAGTAAGAGTCAGAATCAATCAGGACAAAATTTATGTCATGCTTGAAAGCCTTACTAGAATTCATACAGCAATGCTTCAGTTAGTAGATCTTTTGTTAATTGAGATACAACAATACATACCAAAATTTAGTGAGAAATGGCAGATGTGCTACTAGCTGATAATTACTTTGCAAATCTGAATCAAATAATAGCTTTCTAACAATTAGAGTAATCATAGTAATTTTAAGGGTGGAGAGAACAAGGATGATATCAAGTTTGCCATATAAAAAACTGGAATTAATACTTGAATAATCTCCATCATTAATCAAGAAATAAATCCATCTTGCAAGTGGATTTCTTGAGAGCAGTTAATAACTGCCATCACACTTTCCTGAGCCTGCAATCCAAATATAGATAGAAGAATGACTGATATTAGTTGTCTGAAAGTGACAATTCCCTTCTGAATATCACCAGAGCACGTGACCTGTATAATATGAAGTTTTGAAGTTAAATGATCTTATAAGGAAATAATTCAGCAGCTGGCTTGATGACTACTGTGCATCACAAGCACAAGGACATTAAGACTTTGGTAAACCTGTTGTAGCTTAAGGTAAGATGAAAAAATAGTGCTATTCTTTGGTGTGTATATATTTAAACTAAAAAAATTGTTTTCCAGCAGTTTCAAAGCTTTTAACTGTATTCCTATTATATGCAAAAGATTTAAAGCTCAGTTTAAGGAAGATGCAGCACCCAACAGGTCATGGGATATTTCCCAGGCATGCTGATCTTCCTGCAGAAGTTGTTCCCTCTGAAAAGGTTGGGAACTCACAGTCAGTGAAAACTAAACTGGGTGGTTTATCTTCCCACAGTCCAGTAGCACAGGGCAGCTTCCTGCAAGGAGGGATGTCTGAAAATGCAGTCCCTTCTGCAGCACACCCTTCTCTATTCACTCCAAATGCATGGTATGTCAGGGGCCAAATAAGAGATTTTCCTCTGCCTCTCAAATGGGTTTCATAAAGACAATCACAAATACAGACTCTCCTTCTTTCTCCAACTTTCTTTCTTCTTTTTTCAGAATATAATTAAATTCAGGACAATCTTTTGATCCTCTAGGCACCTGACTTCTAAATGTTTGAATGTTAGTAGCACTGTAGCTTAAGAAAAGAATCTAAACAACAGAAAAAAAATTTTAAAAAGGCAAGAAAAAAACCATCATAACTCTGAGATTACAGCCTGAAATTTCATTTGTCAAATTCATATTTTGGTTTATATTTTTCCTTAATAGAGTGATTCTTAATTTATGGAAGTCAGCTATACCTTTTGTGCCAATATAATTGATTGCGAAAGGCAGCAGAAAACAGGCACAATATGTAACAGTGAATAAATACATTGTTTTACAGACTCAGAACATGCCCAAAAGCTTTTTTAAAGTCCACCATCAGTGTGAAATCTGACAAACTCCACAGAGACCAATGACATTTTGTACATTTGGACTATCAAACATTTCAAATAATTAGTATGGGGAATGAATGTGAAAGCATAGTCCTATGTCTCAGTGACCAGAAGACACCTATTCATATAGAACAAGAACAGATTAATTAAACTCTGCTGTGAAAAAAACAAGGTGCTTGCTAAACCTTTGAAATTAGTAAAGTAATCTATTAGCAAACAAAAGCAGAGGCAATTTTCCAGCATCCAGCATGCCAGCGAATTGTTTCCTAGAACGGCAGTTTGATGTATGCACGTGAAAAGCAGCTAGAGCAGCTAATTTTTCTAACTGCACTTCAACAGAACACTGTCACTTGAAAGACCAAGGAAGAAACATGGCCTAACATGGCCAGTGGATGTTACTGTGAATTTATGCTGTGATTTAAACAGTACATGAAGAAACACAAGTACTACAAGAGACAAATATTGAAAAAAGAAACAAAATTTTAATTCTACTGGAAAGCAGAATTTTTTAAAGTACCCTTTTTTCCCAGAAAACTATTACAGCAACTACTCTAAAACAAAACTACCCTTTTGTCTTCAGAACGGTAAACTTCTCTGTAGTATCTTAACAAAATAATTAAGACTTTTCCACATTAGTGATTGACTCTTCCAGGCAAAGTACCTATGTACACTTATTGTGAAATAATGGCTTCCAGAATTTGCTGAAGAGTGCAAGCCAGTATAGAAAAAAAATAGGGCCCTCTGTGCCTATATGAGTGAATACAACAGCCTCAAATATACTTTTATGAAATTTTATGTTCTGTGGCTTACAAGAGAGACAGACTAAATGCAGGGGTTTCTGTACCTGCTATGTCAAACTGCCTATTTTCTTAACTAAGTGGCAGAAATTTATCCAACACATCTAATATACCTGGTTTTTTTGACAAATATTTCATTTGATAAGTTAATCTCCATTTTCCTTAAAGTGCCAATAACATATTTTTGAATAAAAGAAGAATTCAAAATGTGTTAGCCCTGGTTCAGTGTGGATCATTTCACAGTTGACTATTACCCCAGCCTCTTAGAGGTATTTCAGATCAGGTCAGAATCTTTTAATAGCATCAAATGACACTGATTGACTGGAGGAGTCAAAAGGACACATGTTATGAGGGAAAGAGAAGCAAGAACAGCATGACTATTGAAGGCTGATAACAAAAGAAATGCTCCCAAATTTGTAGAAGGGGAGCCAGTGAGGGCCAAGGTTAATGTGACTTCTCAGGGATGCTGAAATGAAGAGATGGAGAAGACAAGAGCAGCATGTAAGTACGCGGTTCCTCACTAAAGTTTTGCTCTATTTTATCTCATCATCTGACTTAGAATCTTTCTGTCCTTTTGTGGCATTTTCCTGTGTCATGGCAGGACTCCAGTCCTGCACCCTTTCTCTGGCAGATACTTGCCCAGAAAGAGGCCCTGAGAAGGGGAAGAGCGCTTCCCATTTCTTCTGTGTCCTCTGAATTGCTATCTTTGAGAATTCTCTTTACTTTGGACTTGGATTTGGAAGGCTCCACAAGCTTCTACTGTTTGTTGCTTTTTAATATTTTGCAGTTTGCACACCAGTGTAAGGGGAATTGTGGGAACTAACAGGACTTCTGAAAACCAAGGTTTCATACAGATGAAGCCACCACACTGAGTATGTAGAAGGGACAGGGCCACTTGTTCAATGGGGAGAAGACAGACAATGGGGTGGAGAGGGATAGGCTCTGGCATAAAGTCTGTTCGTTCCTGAATCAGAGACATTGCTCACTCTGGCTTATCACAGACTCCACCTGCCTCTCAAAAACCTGGTTCAGTCAGGAGAAAATGTAAAAAAGGAAGAGTGGCAGTGACCTGGCACAAGCAGGAGCTGATACCGCATTCTCACAAAGTTTCATCCTTGCTTTGGATCCATCATGTCAATGGTGTGAATGACTGAACTGTGAGCAGTGCTCAGAACTCAGAAATGTACAGCCTCACCAGCCTCACAAAATGGTGATCTGCCACTCTAAAGGAAAAGCTATATATTAGATAACGTCATAGCCTGTCAAACTTGTGACCTTTAATTAAAGCATGTACAATCATGCTTTTCAGTCCTCTCAGCAGCAATTCTCAGCTCAAAATGAGATATTTTCAGAGGCAGAAGGTTGGCTGGCAATGGGTTGGAAGGGGGGAGGCTGGGTCAACGTTTCTGAGGTTCTGGATGGGTCTAGTGAATGAGTAGCATCCTGCTATCCCGAGTTGTGCCTTATATCAGTCTTCATAGAGGGAAGTGACACAAGACTGACACAAGAGACTGAGATGGAAGATGAAACCCTTTTGTGCATTGACTGTGTCTGAAACAAGATACTGGGCTATGCTGGCAGTCTGTGTCAACAACAGTCTAACTCAGAGGTTACTCTGGGAGTACCTTACAGAATCACAGAACTATTTGATTTGGAAGGAATCTTCAAGATCCTTTAGTTCCAACATTCATGTGAGGGGAGGGTATACTTTACACTAGACCAGCTTGCTCAAAGCCTTATCCAACCGCATCTTGAATGCTCCTAGGAATGGGGAATTCACAACTTCTCTCAGCAGCCTGTTCCAGTGTACCACCATCCTCATAGTAAAGAATTTCTTCCCAATATCAAATCTAAATCTACTCTATTTCAGCTTAAGAAACACCTTGGCCTGTCACTGCATACCCTTGTAAATAGTTCTTCTCCTGATCTCTTGCAAGTCTGTGTAAAGCAATTCATATTGCACGGGAGAACTGTATATGCAGTATAAATAACCTCATCATTTCCCCAGATTTTTCATAGCATCAGTGCTTCCATTCCTTCAAACATTGGCCACTGGCTTAGAACTGTCTGTAAGGGTTGTCTTCATTGCAAATTGTAGTAGTGGGTGTCTTTGGTGACATGGTTATGAAGCTTTGGAAATGACTGCAATTCCCATTTCACTGGAAGTTCACTGCCAGGACGCCAGGGTGTGATTGTAACCTCCATGAGAGGCACTTTGTCCCATTACCACCCCTGAAACCATGCAGTCACTCGATTTAGCTTTTTTCATATATCTACCAAAGTAATTTGTTTGCCAAAAAAAAGGAAAAAAAAAAAAAAGCTTATCAGCCTTACACTAAAGGTTAATGCTGTTGTAAGAGAACTGAAGAATAAGGACATTACCAAAAATATGAGCATCACCAGCACCTTTAGCAAAAGCTATGTGTCTTCCTGCAAAATGTAAAATGTCTTAAAATTCTTTCCTAATGTTCCTGTTTGTCAGTGAGTTAAGTACATCGTGGTTTAGGAACACAATTTCTTCATACTTATCTCCTATTTTTGTCATTTGCATGTTTAAATCCATGTGCAATGCACTGTTCATTTACCCCACAGTGTTCCCATGGAACAACATTTGTATGCACATAAACTATCAGTGTAATATCTAGAGATGAAATCCAATGGAAACAGTTTGCTGTGAAATCCAGACTTTGTTCCCTCATTTTTCCACTTCACTGACTGTTGCTTTTTCCAAGTACTCCTAGAGATCCCTTGTGCAACCCCTCATTATGTTGCATTATTACTTAATTTGGGAAATAAACTAAAAGCATTTTTTTATACAATCTAATCTCCCGTAATTCTTGGGATGATGTTAAGACAGTTACTCAGAAGAGAAAATGTTAATCAATTTTATTTCAAAACGACATTGAAATTCCACATAAATTGGTGCCAGAGTGCAAATGCTTCTCAACTGGGAATGGTAAAGGGAGGGAAGAGAAATATATGCCAGCTCTCAGTTTAATAGAAAGGATGTGAGATCCGTTTTATTTGAATCAAATACTATTTAGCAACTTAAGCATCCGGAGCAGATCTGATAACTTGGGTAAAATGTATTGATTTCTCTATTGATTTTTCTAATATACCTTCTCTGTGAGGGAGTTATAACTGAAAGTAGCAAGTGACCCAGCTAATGCCAGATCTAAGTAGTGTGCAGATGTTCAGATATGCAAGATGGGTCATCACTAACTTCCAGAATGTGACAGGTCTTAGTCTTCCACTTGGAGGCAATACATGGTATCGGTTCTTTCTCTCTTGGCTTGCAATGTTTGAATTTTTTTCTGATATGAAATTAATGCATTTTTCCATTTCTATGAAAAAGTGGCTTTGTTCATAAACTAGATGTATATATGGATTAGATAGTATATGGCCTTCATACTACTATACATTGACTTTAACCTTAGGATCAAGCATATAAAGCCTTTTTCTGCAGTCCCTAAGCTGATTCATTAGTTGAAATAATACAGAGGACCACATAAAATACCTGTGGGTTTCTGAACAATTTATTTCCAAGAACAGCTCTAAAACTCTGCAATGTTTGTCACTCCCTCTGAACAATTTTGTATAAGCGAAGGATAGCAGGAATTTCTTGCACCCTTGAAAACACTAGAATTTCTGCCATTGCTTTCAATGGGATCTGAATTTTCTGGCAGCAGAGGAAATTTATCACTGAACTCACAGGAGTTTTATTTTCATAGAATCATAGAACATGCTGAGTTGGAAAAGATACACCAGGATCGAGTCCAACTCCTGCCCCTGTGCAGGGCACCCCAAGAATCACACCAAGTGCCTGAGAGCATTGCTCAGATGCTCAAGCAGTGCTTTGTACTGTTAGCTGTAGCATTGCAGTGTGCTTTCTTAAATTCAGAGCATAAATTTATAGCATAGCCACAAAGTACACCTTAGAAATAGAAAAATTACAATAAAAATCTTTAAAAAAGAGGAAAAAAAGCCTAAAAAATCCCAGTAAACGCAACCTTGAATTACACTTAGCATTATACATATTTGCACACAGGGAGTAACACTTGAAATACACTTCCAGCAGTAGGAACTCAGACTTGAAGTTTCAGCTCTAAAGGTCCCTGAATAGAGACTGCAATGAAGACTATTCTGGGCCCTCTAGTCCTTTAACCAGCTGTCCACAGCATTTTCTGCATGTCCTAACTGAAAAGGAGGTTGATATTGCTCCTCATATGGTAATTACCACAAAGGAAGGAGGAAAGCTGGGCCAAAAAAGTAAATGTCTGCACTATGATTTTGCTACTCTTTTTGCAGATGCATCATAAAATAACAGGTCACCCTTCCAGCAAGCATTGTGCTTACTTCTAGTTTCTCTGACAGACTTTATTCAGTTTACTTCAATAAACAGAATGGAGAGAAACTGACCAAATTACACCACATTACATCCAAGGCTTCTAGATGAAACATCCATTAAGGCAGAACAGACCTGATTCACATCAAGACTCTTCCAATTCCAGAAGTAAAAATTTACTTTGAGATTTAGTCTCTAGATTTTTAACATTTTAGAACCAATTCCTGATCTCTGGGCATGATGTTAAAAGAAGTGTTGCACCCAGTGGCTCTAAAAGACATGTCCTGAGAATACAGAGTTTGGAAAAAACAAACAAACAAACAAACCAAGAGTAGCAAGAGTAGCCAAGCTGAGCTCGGCCTGAGGCACTCCAGGCACCACGGGCTGCCCCGAACCTCCTCCGAGCCCCGCCCTTAGGGGTCAGTGTTAGTCCACACAGAACAGCAACAACTCAAACCCAAACCGAAACCAAGCAAAACCGAATAAAAGTCCTTCTGTTCAGTGCTGCTGAATCCCGGATACTCCCCTGCACGCCCCGCACAGGCCCACCCTGGATACCTCCCCGCGCTGCGCTAACAGGGCTCCGAGCAATGAACGCGGCCCGGGGCGGCTCTCGCCCGCTCGCCCGCCCTGCTCCGCCGCCGGCCACGCGGGGGCACCAGAGCGCCGCGCTGCCCGCGCTGCCCGCGCTGCCCGGCGGAGCGCTGAGGGCTCGGGGGAACGCTGAGGTCTCGGCGGAACGGGGCCCGGCGGAACGGGGCCCGGCGGAGCGCTAAGGGCCCGGCGGAGCGCTGAGGGATCGGTGGAACGCTGAGGGCTCGGTGGAACGGGGCCCGGCGGAGCGCTGAGGGCCCGGCGGAGCGCTGAGCCCCCGGTGGTCGCGGGTCACGCTCCGCCCTAACCCTAACCCGTCAGCAGGTCACGGAAGGAAAGGGAGAGCTGTGTGAAGGGCAGGGCGCGTTTACTGTGCCTTCCCGTGTGAATGGAGCGTTTGCCAGCGCCAGGGTGCGGGTGCGGGTGTTGGCAGTTTCTCTAGCAGATTTTTTAGCTCTTCTCTGCCTTTGTAGTACTTGTTCTTAGCACGTGGAAACAGGTCAGCAATTCATCTGTGTCCACCAAAAGAGTCACAGGACACCCTCCTCCTCTGAGTGCTGCTCCATGGTGCCAGTGATAAACATGTCCTTTTAAAAGCAGATTTTAAACTGCCTTTTCACCTGTCCTGGATGAAATTGCAATCACACCAATCATAGTGGTGTCAAAGAACTCAATACTTTCTTGCTCTACATGGATGCAACTTCATGCCAACACGGAGTCATAATATCGGGAAAAGCATTCAAGCACAGCCATATCTCAGTGAATGTAGATGATATTTTGCTGCTATCACATCTATAACTTACAAGTCTCAGCCAGGCCGTGACTCCCCTGAGCCAAATGCTGGACAAACAAAGCCTTCCTCGGTGCCCACCAAAGGCAGTGGAGGTTGGCCAGGCCCCATGGGGAGTGCTCCAGGCCTGAAGGGCTTACAAGTCCAGAAAGACAAAACAAACAATGACAGACATAACAGGCGTGCAGGCAGCTGCCTTGGCCCTGACCCTGCCATTTTTTCTGGTTTGGTTTAACCCTGCCTGAGAGGGTGCACGATCTGGACACTTATTTTAAATGCAAATCTTGCTGGCTTACTAATCCAAAGAAGCTGAATATACTTTCTTTAACATATTCTAAGTTGAGCCTTTAAAAGCATTATCAGTAGCAAGTATGTTTTTGTATATTTAAACCATCAACAGAAAATAATCAATAAAGTATCTTTTTTTTCTGCATCTAATTTGTTTCCTTTAAAATTGTGTTTGCTCTTCCCTTTTCTCTCTCCAGTTTTGTTTTCCTTAGCCCATTCTAGTCTGTATTAATTCTTCCCAGTTTTATGCTCCATTTCCTATTTTAAGTTTCTATCTTGTGTATTTATTTTTACTCATGCAGTCCCACTAGGTATTACTGAAACTAGCCACATGCTTAATTTAACACAGAAGTTTTTTGTGATATTATTATTTTGCTTTTTATGCAACTTTTAATCCCCAGGTATCCTTTTCCTTAGCTCTTTGCATTTTATCTATCTTTTGACTTAGACTCTAAGGCAGTGGTTCCCAAGTCACTGCAGTTTAGGTCTTTATTTTTTCTGTGGGATTTTAGGTCCGTAACTTTCAGTCACACTGACCAGGCCTGGAGTACAAGAGTCTGTTTCTCCTTGATGAAGCTTCATTTCGAGGTCCAGCTAACATGCCTCAGTCCAGCCTTCCAATCTGGCCCTACTCCAGATCCTGTCAGTTACCTTACAAGAGAAGGAAGCCTTCTAGACCCCTTTATTGCTTTGCCCACCCTGTCAGCCTCAGCCAACTCACCTTGCTCCTGCCAGGTTCCTGCCTTCCAAGCTGCCTTCAGAGCTTCACAGCATCTTCAAAGCCAGGTCCCTGCTCAACCAACCACCTTTCTTGTTGAGGAGGTATCTCCTGTCTGGATAGCCACTTGCTATGCAAGCTCCATGTCTCTCTCTCCTTTCTGGTTCATACTGATTGTTACAAACTTACAGGGAAGGCAGGACTTCTGACATTAAAAGAGTGCAAAGCAGTAAAGGTAGGTACAGAGGGAAAAGAAATGGAGTTGATAGGAGGTGGAAGGATGGAACTGGATGGAGGATAAACTGGATGTAGTATTTTGAACCTTCCTCAACTCCCCTTCATATGGTAGCATCCCCTGCCAGCTTGAGATCTGCATTGAGCTGAATTCCTTTGTTCATAAAGATAAAAGCTATAAAAGTACCATGCCTTTCCCCCTTTTTATTTAGCCAAATTCTAAATGTCAGTATGTTTGCTGAGCTTGATTTCAGAAAATTGTTCAGGTTACCCTCCATACCTGCAGTTCTTCTCTGTCCACAGAACAATGGTACTGTCAAAGAGAAGAAACCTTCAGGTCTTCACGTTTTGAGCACCTGAGGGTTTTTTCCTCCTTGATTAGACCGTGTCCTGGAAGACTTCCAGATGCTGATCTTTCCTTGTAATTGCACTTTGTGGATCATAAGTAGGCATCTCTGAAATATGCTCACATACATCTCAGCTAAGCGAAGTAACTCCTTCTTTACATGTCCAATTTCAAGAGAGCAAGAGGCAGAAAATGAGACTCCTTTTCTGCTTACAAATTTGCCTACATTTTGGGTGTGTTGCTGGCTTGAAACTATTCACATGGATTGGAAAGGACGTTTGGTATACCTGTTGATATTAAGGATCTACCAGCAAATTAAGAGGGTTTCATATGAACCTGTTGCTTCATAAATGAAGCTGCCTTTCTCTGGACCTTGGTAATTTTTCTGCAGATGGCATGACAGTGGGACTTAGTATCATTCTCTACCCCCTCAAGCACATTCTTTACTTTATAGAGCACCAGGGTGGGTTGTTTTTTTTTTTTTTTTCAAATGTTCTTTGGGAGGTATTCAGGATCACCACCTTCAAACTTGAACTTCAAAGTTGAGCAGGATGTCTAGTGCCCATCTTCTCAGCATATTTTTCAAGAACAAATTATAAACATTTCAAGCAAAGTGCACTTATTACAAGTTTGTTTGCCAAGTACTGCTGCCTCCCTTCCAAGTTCCAACTATGTCAAAGAATCTGGTTTACAAACAGGTTCCTCCCTTCAGCTGGTACATGGATGCCAGGGCACAGAGGCTTATCACTAATGAAGGAGTTTACAGGATGAAAGGGGAAAATGCAGTGGGAGTTACTTCACTGACTCTCGCTTGTCACAAAATGTATAGGTAGTTGTAGTTGCTGAGCAGATGGATGAAGTGATGTGCAAGAGGAGTTATATACCTAGTTATTCCAGAGATTGAACTAAAATTCACTGAAGTCAACAGATTTCTTTTGATTTCTATGGACTTTACATTGGTCTTTCTGGTGATTAATTATTCTAATCACGAGACACTGCCTACCCCAGGATTTACCTCTTTAAAGAAGCCTGAGGTCATCTGACATTATCAGATATTTGCAACTTAGATTACAAAAAAAAAATATTTATTGAGGAAATAGATAAAGGTGAGTCCAGCATATTTTGTTCAGAAAGAAATGCTTCCCTTAGTTTCATTTTTACTTGTAGCTAGACCAAATGCAACTTCCACAAAGGACAAGTTATTTTAACTTGATGTTCAGGCCAACCCCAATTCCAAGAGAACATAAATGTGGCATAAAGCCATGTGCTTCTCCTGCATCACACACACTCCACACTGGGATCTGCCATTACACAGACTCAAATACAGAGTGTGTACACATTTCTTGCTATCATTTTTCTTTTCTAGCATAGCTTGCATAGCAGAGTAAAGAACTTTCAAACATACTTCTGAAGATCTGTGGAAACTCAAGAAGTTGCACCAATTAATGTTACACTACTCAGAATATGCAATATATATGAAAGACCTGCTATTGCTATATTTTCCTATGACTCTTAAGTCATATTTTACTGTCTTTTGCAGCATTTTAATAGTATGTCTAATATTTTCAGGGGCTTTCACCCTAATTTTTACTAGTGTGCCAAAGGTGGACTTTGTTTAAAAGAGAGCTGTCTTGTCTAGGTAATAGTGACGGTAGATTTTTTCAGAAATCTTGTCTTTTTTAAAATTTTTTCTGGTTATAATAAACTTTATAATATGCCATAATTTGCATTGCTTGACTATTTAATTTCATTACATAATGATATATATATATCCAATTATGTAATTTCGTTCATAATTTTATAGCTCTGCTTGAGATTGATACCTGATCCTCTGCCATACTGTACATTGTCTTTCCCTTTCTTTGTTATGAAGAAGGAACACTGAGTCATGAAGTAGTGAAGATGGCCCCAGCACCAGAATTATCTGTCCAAATCAGTGGAACTAAGCTTTCAGTATTTCAGAAAATCTCCTGACTTTTTGCTGTCTCAGTTATGAAAAAGCTGAACTGTGCTTGCTCATTTGGGTAGGACTTTATTGCCCATGCACTAGACACTACTAGATGTGTGATTCACAGTCAGTGCCTTGTAGCCTGAATTTTTGTGAACCAGATGGGTCTGTCCCTATACTTTGTGCATGCGTGCAGAAAAAAAGGGCAATAGAAACCTCCATCAGATCCTAAGAATCTCTTTCAAATGCCAAGGTGGTGACAAATTCTGAATTTGCAGAAGACAGAAGGGTTGTTTCAGTGTAGCCCTGACTGCACAGCACCTCAGCTTCTGGGTACACCTGTGCTGCCCTGTTTGCTCGAGGCTCTGGTCCCTGTGGGAGCTCACTGCACAGCTCACTGTCCTTGGCTGGACACAAGGCCATGGAGCTGGTTGTGCTCATTGTGGGAGTATCTAATACAAGATCTGTCTATAAAATTCTGGCTAAGGACTCAGAAATCTGAACAGCCATCTTTATTATTTTAAGTCCAAAATTTAAAAAGCAGAGAAACAATCATTGCACCATTAAGGCATAGTGATAAATAGAGCAGAAAGTAGAGTTCAGCAAAGAAGTGTTTGGCCACATTGGATAGTAACTGAGGTTAAATCTAACATGAAGACATTGATCAGAGTAAAAGTGGCATGCTACTAGAAAAAAAAAAACAAAAAACAAACAACTCCTGATTCTCAAATTTGTGTTTATTGTTAGTTTTTCATTTCAGTGGTGGGGAAACTAGTACAAGGGCTGCCTGAAAACAGCACCTGCAATCTGCCTGGGCAGCAGTTACACATAACTTTTTTCAGACACAGACCATTCTATGAGCTACCTGATCCTGTGAGGGCATGCACAAAACCCGGCCCATCTCCCTTTGAGCTGCCTTTCAGCTCCAAGTGTTGCCAGTTAAAGAATCTTCTCTGTTTATTCTGCTATGTTTTTCATTATAAAGCTTATGTATTGTCTTCTTTTCTTGCTCTTGTAGTCAAAATGCTGAATTATTGGTCATGGTTCTGTGTGACCTGGTTCTGACGTTCTTAGTCTAGCTGCTATATTTTTGTTACATGGTATTTCAGGTACATCACTCTTTTGGAAAAGTACATTTCTTTTGTGAAGGGACTTCTATTGTGTGCCTGTTTTTCACAATATATATGTACGGTGCCTGCTGCAAATGATTGTCTGCTGTATACATAAAAATAAGGTGTTTTAATCATGATGTGCCCATCATTCCTGCTGGGCAATTTACAGTAAAAACTTTTAAAATGTTTAAAAGAAAAAAAGGAAGCACTGGATATTCCTGGAAATTTTCTGTTCAAGGAGGTAAAAAACCAAAGCCCAGTCTTATTCAATACTGCCTATTGGAGAAAAGAAAATCCAAGTGTGTACTTTTCTCTTCTGTGTTTTCTGAGGCTCATCAAATGTAAGCTGTTTCATATCAATGTCAGGAATGAAATGTCAGAATTACAGGCCTTACAAATTTTCCTGAGCCTCAGCAGCCAAACATAGAGCCAACTTGGGCTGACCTCCATTGATGAAGAGGAGCAAAAGGAGTAAAACTCTACAATTAAAAGTAGCGGAACCTAAGTGATGATATGATTTAAAAATCACAACTACAACTTTCAGAAACAAACAGGAAATGCCCATGATCTGGTAAATTTCAGTATGACATTTTGAATTTCTGAGCTACTAAGAAGTTTTCAAAAGCCCAGGTTAAACTGGGAGAAAAGGGATTTGTTTCCATCGGCTGGGTTATTTATTCCACACAAGTAGATTTTGACTTGTGATGAAGGCTCTCACTGCCTTAGGAATATGAGGTTAGTTCAAGCTGTCTCGATATCAAATAATAATTACATTCTTTATGACCTCTGTCATAAAGCATCCAAGAGATCAAAGGCCAAAATACTGTTGGTTCATTTTATGTTGATTTTGTTCAATGCTAGTAACAGATGGGACTTGAGTTTTTTCTTGTAAAGAAAAACTGCTTTAAGTGCAGGAAGCTGATTATTGCTTAATTTGTTGTGTCATTTTCATAATTTATCTTTAGATTTGTCTTCCAACCATAACATAACCATAAAAATGGACATTTGATAACATGAAGGCATTTCCTAAATTTTCTAAGAAAGGGCACAAAAATGTATTTTAGATTTGTGGGCACAGAACAACCTGGCATAAAAATATAATTTAATAATTTATTTGTACCCCTTTCAAATCACTGATGCATCATTAATTGATTTCCTGCAGAGATCTTTACAAAAACTGTATAAAGTTGAAAGTAAATTATTCTGCAGTATATTGCTCTGCAGTTTGGTTCATTTATTACTACAAACTTTTCTCTTTAATATCTGTAATATTACAGATTTTTTTTCTGTAAGGAGGTTTATGAGAAGTGTCATCAATAGAGAAATTCAAGGAGATAAGTAAGAATAAACTAATGCCCTAAACTGGCATTTTGAGAAGAAACCAAGGTCATTATTACCTCTCCTTTAGATGAGTGCAGTGAGGATAAATTACAGAGTAAATGCTCAGTCTATATGTTGTTGGAAAGAGATGGTACTGTCAGCATCAGTGTGTCTTCTTGCACTGGACACAGCAGCACTGGCTTTGTACTGACACATGAACAGGACTATCACCTGCCAGCATCTTTACAGCTTGCCTAGTAAAAAAAAAAGAAGAAGAAAAAAAAAAAAGCCCAGGAAAAGGTCTCAGAAATATTTTTCTGAGACCATTTTTCTGTTTCCTTTCCAGAATTCCTCTTCAACCTTTATCACTTTTTGTCCCTCAATTTGTTCTCTGTATAACACAAATAGTAAAAGTAACTAATTCTCAGTATTTCTGAATTATGTGGCTCATTAATTGTTGTCTATGAGGTGTTTTTGCTGGCAAGTAATATTAAAGTTCCACATTTTACTTACAGAGTTATCAATAATTTATACAGTAGTATACACTTAACAGACTTTTCTAATTTTTGTAAAACAAATTCCAGTGCCATACCTATAATTTTGGAGTTTCTTGGAATTTTTTTTGTGTAGGGTTTTTTTTTTTTTTTTTTTTTTTGTTTAGAATTAAAAAAAAAAAAAAAGTCTTGTTCTGAGAACAATATGCTACCAGTGAGTAGTCTTTTTCTTCCTTAGACACACAGGTTTTGTGCAAATACATTTGAAGGCCTCTATTTTGATGGCTGCAATGTCCCAAAGCTCAGTATTTCAACCTGGTCGTTTCAAATTTTTGCAGATGATAAAACCAGAAGTGCTGTTGTAAAAAGCAAGCTGATAGAGCTGTCTGCATTAATTCTTATTTGAGCAAAAATTATCTTTTAGAAAAATATTGAAAGATTTCTGTTGAGAAGGTTATCTGCCATAGACTATAGGAAGTTGCTCACTTCAGTTTGCAAAAAATATGCATCTTTATTTCTGGAATGGTTTTGTCCAGATTTTCCTTCTATTTTACCTCCTTATATTGCTAATTTCATGGTTTTGATAGATTTTAAGAGTCCATAATCAAATCTGTATAATTCCCCATGGTAACAGCTTAGAGGTTAGGTCCAAATCAATCTTTAGTATTCTCAGCTGATAAACTAAGCAGATTGAGGACTTTGAATCTTTTACCCTGAATCATGATTAACAGTCCCCAAGTCAGGCTTGTGACTCCTCTCTGAACTTCTTCAACAATATTCCTGAACCATGGACCCCAACTCTGGACAAAATATTGCAGTAATGATTTCATCAGTGCTAAATACAACAGTAACATAATAACTTTCGACACCTATCTTCATTCATTATTCCTCTGATACCTATTTATTAAGCTCATATTGGACATTTTGTGCACCATGTCACATTGGGAAATTATACCCAAATGACTGTGAACTCTGATTCTCAACTCTTTTTGAGAAGTACTGGTTCCCAGAACTCTCTTAATTACAGGCTGAAAGCTAGTTCTCAGATATTTAGTTATGTTAAATATATTTTCCAGAGTAAGCTCGGTACTGTTTACAAGGGATTTGATTACCTCATGTTGGTAATGACCATTTCTCCAGTCACTGTTTTGTTTTCAAATATGAGCACTGATAGCTCAGCTCTGGTGAAGCACCTGGGCCCTAATGTTCAGTCCATGGAGGAAGATTCTTTCAGAACATATTCCCATAAGAATGATACAATTCTCAGGAACAACTTGGCAAGATGCATATCTGAATAACACAGAGATAAGTAAGGCAGGTGGTCACCTTCCTTCCACCCATTATAAATTTGCACTTTGCTGTTGATAAGAAATACCTTTCAAAGTAAAGGTGGTCAATATAATCCTGGTATTGAATGCCACAGTTCAAGAACTTTCTATGTGAAGAGGAATTTTCTTTCCTTTGTGTTACATTAACCCATCACTGATACTGTAATAATACATGTATTATGAGAACATAAACAAAGACTGGGTTAAATAGCTTTAAATTATCTTTCAATTCTAAAAATTCTAATTAAATCTCCTCAAACTATATTTTTTTTCTGCAAAGAAAGTTGCAAAGCAACAGTGTCAGAGCAAAGATTAGTCCTCCTGAATCCCAGCTATTGGTTAGAACAACCTTTCTCATATCTTAATTAAAGTAGTTAAGAATATGATGAGTTTTAAGTGAAAAGTAGATGTAAAATTTACAGTTCTGTTAAAAAAAACCTCTTAAGC
The DNA here is from genome assembly GCF_027579445.1 of Ammospiza nelsoni. Taxonomy (NCBI): domain Eukaryota; kingdom Metazoa; phylum Chordata; class Aves; order Passeriformes; family Passerellidae; genus Ammospiza; species Ammospiza nelsoni. The sequence goes on along the minus strand of NC_080637.1, from coordinate 26,099,241 downwards.
TGAAAGACTTTGTATTTAGCAAAAGATGCTATTTGAGCTAGTGGTGTACAAAATTACAGTTTTTACAGGTATACTGAGTAGGAATATCCTGTCCCATCTTTAAAGTAAGGGGACTGTATAAAATCTCAAGGTATCACTGATTCATTATCCCTCCAACTTGTCTCAAATAAAGCATTAAGTAACGAGAAGAGAAAGAAACCTTCAGCAGACAGAGAAGGACGGGTTAATTGTACTTCTTACTAAAAATACTGTATACATGATATGTGATCCTTTATTTCTATTTTGTAATCCTTATTTTCTTCAGTGTTATTCAGACGTATTTATTATATATGTGTTATTATGTATATTTGCATCTTTTTATATGTATATTGCATATATATGTAAATATATTTATTATTCTACAGGGGTTTTTTGGAAAAAAACAATGCAGATTTTGCAAAAAGCTTCATAGAAGGGTATATTTGTTCCTCTTCAAAAATGTGCCCAGAGGAAATGCTGGATGGTCTTTCAGAACTAGTTACAGTTTCTTCTTTCATAGTCTGCTCTATCCTGTCTTGTTTTGCTCCTCAGCTGAAGTTACAATATAAAGTAAGTTTGTTAGCTCTATATTATTGTAATTTATGATGCTGGTTTTGGCTCCTATGGGACCATATTCTGACCAGAAATCACCACAATAAAGATACTGTTCATCTTGCCTTTGAATTTCTCAGCTTTTTTCCTCCCTCAAGAAGCTTTTCAGAACAAGGCAGAAAGCAGTGGGAACCAGCTCCTCTGGTTTTACACCGTTTGACAGTCTCCCTTCAGCCAGGGGAATTTTCACACTGGCATCTGTGACCAGATTCCAAGTTTCTTTACTGTTAAAAGACTGCAAAATAGCTGGGTCAAGGGGCAGAGACTTTATCTGAATTTATTTTGCTTAAGCTTGAGGTCTGGTCTTGTTTAACTAATAAGATCTCATTACATCATAGCCCATGCAGCTATGCCTTGCAAAGTCTTCCTTGGACAAGACAGTGAAAAGCAATTAAGAAAATGATGAACACAGAAGTTGGTCAGGCTAGTTCAAATGAAGCTTTTTGCACTCAGCCCTCAAGTCTTCACTCTAAATTGATAAGGGAATGGGGAATGTGGGGTTAGGGGATGAAATAATTGTAAATTTCTTTAATACCTGTAATCTTAGTCTGTGAGGAGCATGCCTTTGTTGTTTTACCAGAGAGTTTAGATCCTTTGTTTCTTTGGAAAATTTTCCTCTCATCTGCAATGTTACAGAGAGGTCAAATACAAAACCAACATTACTACTGCTACACAGATATTTTGTGGACTACCAAACCCTGTTTGTAAATGTTACACTATTGTTTAACAAAATGAACCATTAAATATTTGCAAATGTGCTGTCAGTAGTTTCATATTTGTGTTTTCCCACTCACTACAGCACATTATTAAAAGATAGAGAATAATTACAAAACAGAATCCAGCTAAGCTTTGAACCCAGAATTTTTCCATGCTGTAGTAAAGTGACACATGCCACATGAATTAGTGGAGAGGAGTTTCCAAGTACTAGGATGTGTACCTTCAACAGCTATTACTATATCTTTCCCCTGGCTAAAGATTACTGTTGTCTTATTGTATTATAGGATTCATTGGAAACTAACTGAAACAGACTTTTTGCAGTGTGTGGTACAACAGAATTCTCAGCTTGGAAGTGTTAACTGCTATTGACTTAGACAGCTTAAATATTCATAATAACAACAACAACAACGCACTTTATCTTCCTTCATGAAATAAAATAGAGCAGTGTTCCTGAATTTTTAAACTGCCTTAAAGAGGATCCATAAGGAATATTATGTATGGTCTCATTTATATTCATGGGGTGAAAAGTACCTCGTGATGACAATTCTAACTTAACACTGCTCATAGACTGGAAAGCCAGACCTGCCTTTTGTGATCACGGAGCCTTAACACCTGCACCACCTAGGCTATGCATTTTTTCTGAATGAATTTTTCATTTTATATTAGGATATTCCTAGGAAAATATCCACACTTGTTTTAAAAATCTATTATGATGGGGAACCCCTGACAGCATGTGTGAAATAATTCCAGAATATTCTCACTGTCCAGAATAATCTTGCAGTTAAAATTGTTCCTCTACGCTTTAGTCTGGATTTGTCTCACTGCAGATGTCATCCTTTGGAATATCTTACAGGTTGTCTGCTAGAGTGAAGACCCCACTATTATCAAAACATATTGCAGATATTGCAATAAAGGTTTATTAAATTGATTTGAATTCTTATTACCCTTCAATTAGCCTAAGTTTTAACCATCTCTCTACAACTGGATACACACATTCCTTTGATCACAGCTAGCACTGATGCCTGAGCAAGAATTTTGTTTTGTTTATTATCTATCCTGATCCCTGTGTGTTTTTAAAAGTGCTGAGTCTTTTCCAACACAGTTTTTTTGTCTCACACCCATTCCCTTCCAGAAAATATCCTCTCCACATTTTGCATTCCTTTTTCCCCATGTATCGCTTTAGCCTGTATTTTAATTCATTGTTTGTTACTGGTATCAGATTGACAAGCATGTCTATTCTGTCCTGTTTACCACTTAGAAATACAGTTTGAGATTTTGCATTCTTCCATTCTTTTAGAACTTCATTTGTTTTCTTAGATTTATTGGAAATCTATATTCGTGTTAAAGCAAAACCTCATCCAACTCTTGTAATTCTCTTGAATATCAGTTATCTGTGTATATTTATTTAAAAATCTCTAGCTTTTGTAGCTGCTGTTTATTGTTCTCTTCTATTGCTGTAAAATTGAAAGCTGTTTATTCATCATGTGCTGTGATCAAATCATTCTGCTTTATCTTTTTTATTTTGTCATCAGATTTTTCCATATATGACTCTGTCCCCTAAATATATCTTACAGTGGATAAAACTGTCTAAGTTAAAAATTTATTTCCGGTAAGAATAAATTTCCTTTTAAATTCTATTGCTATTTTTTTATGCTTGTGTTATCTTCCTAGTTTTAAAACAATCATTCTCCCTCCATTGCTACAGATAGATACTTAAAGTACTGCCATACAGTATGATTTGATACTCTGCAGTAGACAGCCCCTGTTGCTCCACTGGGACATTCATGTTTTAGTGTTTGTTTGTAGTTTGTCCCAACTTGTAAATAAAGATGTCATTCTTCTGATCGGTGGTTATAGCACATATTAGCCAAACTAAGTCTTCAGTTTTGAAAGTTAGTTTGTCTCATTCCCTGTACTCAATTCAAAGGCATTACAGGGATTCAAAGCATCAACAGGAATGTCCTGTCTCATCTAACAATTTAAGAAACCTGAAGATACCACATCATTCATAAAATAGATTGCTAAGGAAGTGCCTACAATTCTGCTGGTTTTGTTCTTACTTCTGTTACCCGCTCTATATTTTTTTCTAAGGAGATTACAACATTTATTTTGAAAATTCAATCATATAAATATTTCTATCAGCTTTTTTGACAACTAAGACAAAGTCATTTAATAAATGAACAATAGCAATTTCACTTGTTCAGCACTTAGGTTCCTGACACTGATGTACGGTACAGAATTTGGTCTTTTATTTTGCTATCAGTATCTGAATATTATTCAGGATGAGTGTTTCTGTTCTGGTATGAGGGTTAATTCACTACTGAAATGTCATAGGACTGTTGCTTACATATCCATTGGTATCAGTGTGGGTGGAGGGAGTTATTAGCAAAGGACAGTGCAGAAGGTGTTCGGGGTTGCTTTCATAGTTAACTATTTTAAAATTTCTCTATAGTATTTGAAGTCCTTTCAAACATGCCCGCCCAAAAAAGAAGTCAAAGCTTAATTTTGAAAAAAAGAAATTCTGTTTGTATAATTTTTGAAATGCCAAACTATTTTCCCATTTCTATATTTAAATTGCACATTTTAAATAATCTGTGATATGCAGACTACTATAACATGAATTTAATTTAGTATCAATATAAAGAATATAAGAAGCATACCTTACTGATTTATTTTTACTGTTTATTGAGTACTTTTGTATTTTAATTCTTTGCCTCCATATATTTTGCAGTTAGCTTGTGAAAGTCACAGTGAAAACAGCACTTTTTCTGTAGATTTTAAGCAATGCTTGCATTGGGCAAGTTTTCAGGTAACACTTGTATTAGGCCCAAACCAGCTCCCATTAAAATCCATGAATAAACTAGCAGTTATCTCCTAGAATAATCCCTCTTAAACCTTTATTACAGCAAGTAGCACCAGTTCACCTGTTATATTAAACTCAATAAATTACTGTAAGAAGCATGCAGACATATCTGCTGCACAGGTAATTCTTCAAATGGGCACTTACTGCTTTTCCTTTCTTCCACATGGATTTGGAGCAGGTCCAAAATAAAGGTTTTCTGGGCATCCATGTAGTGCAGCATGGTGCTGTAGTGGTAGATTTTCAATAAAAGAGAATGCCAGAATTTTATATGTGTAGCTAGAACAGATGTTTAAGAAGTCAGCATCCATTTAAGCTCTTTTCAAGACCAAATATTCAACATTCAGCTGTACCCTTTGATAATCTTGTTTCTTCAATAGGTGCTGACTTCATTCCTAAAGTGGTGACTTCTGAAAGTCTGACAAATAAAGGACACTCATGGATGGAACAATTGTTCCTTTGATGAGAAAATGCTGACCTCTCTCCTACAGCCAAGATGCTCGCTGCCAGATTTCTGGGACAAAGCACTCCAGCAAAAGCACACAAAATTACTGAATGGTTGGGTTGAGGTAGGAAGGTGCATATGGCTCAAGCAGCTGCCTCAACAAACTTTCCAAATACTAGGCTGAGCTTCAGCTGGAGCCTCGTGCAGGAATATGGACCACAGGAGCTAGCACAGTCCACTGTTCAGCCACAGTCAGTAACAGGGAATTACCAGAAGGATTTGAGAATAGCTGAAGTTTTTTGTCATGAAAAGAAAAGATGTCTACCACCAAAAAATTAGACTGTGCAAATAAATATAGTGTCTTCTAAAACTCTTTTCTCCCCCTTTTTAACAACTAGGTAGGAAATAGTTAAACTTGTAGTAATTCTCCTTGGCAATAATTTGTTCCAAAAAAATACTGTTTTTCTGAGTCACTTGTCTCTGCCTGCTGCTTTTTTCTTACACAATGAGTAAAATAACTGACAATCTAAAGTGCAGCACTATGATATCCACTTGTTTAGGTGGTAACTTATCCTAAATTTCTCTGATTCTCCTTCTAGCTGTGTTGGTCGTGTAACTGTAGCAATAAAAAAGCAGTTTTTTCTGGTGAAGGAAAGTGAAAAGTGGAATGCTAAGGAAACAAGCAGTATTTATTTGATTATAGGCTTATACAAATTTGGAAAATAAAGTTACTTTGCTGCTCCTGAATCACATAATTTTGTAATTCACCTCTACAAGGCAGTATCTCTATTGCCTTCAAAATATGTGTCCTGAGGTTGTGTCCCGGAAGTCCTCTTAATTAAACTTGAAAAATGAGCTTGTTTATTCAGTGTTTGACTAGTGTAAAACTCCTGTATCTAACCATATTGTTAATATCCACAGTCTGCTTTCAATTTACTTCCCAAATTCATGAATTCTATAAAAGTGCTTGTGGGTGGAAAGATGACTACTTAATACATGCTAACTTGTATTTATAACATAGAAATGGATTTTAAAAAGACAGCTCTGTCTCTTGAAACTAAATACTGACAAATACTCTGTCCCCCACCTAAATACTGACAAAATTTCTAGAATTCTCAGAATGTTGCTGCAGATGTATAAACATCATGAAACTGAACTGAATTTTGCATCTTTAATGTGGTCTGTGTGTCTGTGTTACCAAAGGAAAGAATTGTCTGGGCACAGCTGCAACTGTGTTGTTTGGTTACTCATATGTTTCCCTAAATGTAAGTACTTTTGGCTTAAAAGGAAAGACCTAGAAAATAACGGTACGCTCTTTTTGGTATTACAAACTCAATCGAACATCAATGTTGAGAACTACATCTAGGGTGGAAAAGAACAGAATCAATCCTGTTTTCTTTGGTGAAGTAGAGCCCTGTCTGTTCCTTCCACAAAATTCAGGTTCTGGCAGATGAGTTTACACCCTGGGAGATTAAACCATAGCCCCTGGGCAACTCATGTGTGCCCTGTGAAGACATAATGGGGCAAGTTTATCAGAGACCTTTTCCTGCTTTAGCACAAGAAGTACACTCATCTGTTCCTCTACTCCAACCCACACACCTTGTTTGTTCTGAGTGTGGCTGGAGCAGTCCATCTGTAAGTGATGTTTTCCCAACAGAGTTTACATCGCTTGTGGCACAGGCACTCCTACACAACCTTCTCCTGGGAGGTGAGAAAGTACTATAGCTGGAAGAGGAGAGTAGAAGCAACAGAACAAATAAAAGACAAAAATTCTTCTGTCAGGAATATTTCTGCCAGCTTCAATGAAAAATTTCTACAAGTCCCTATGTCTTGTTTTGCTCTGAGGAAATCATGAAGGAGAAAAATGCAAAAAATGAGCACAAGATAGAAAAGCTGGACTTCAGACCTGGGTGGTACTTGTGGAGACTCATTGTTTTACAGTCAGGACTTAATTTTTGTAGTTAAACTTGCTTTTTGGTTTATCTGGCCCCTATATGCAATCCCATATACTCCATAACCTTGAAAACAGCATCTGCATCAGCCTGAGGAAGTTGGGAACTCTGGACTGAAAATTCAGTGGTCACTGCTCAGAGTTGCTGAAAGCAGTTGCAGAAAAGGCTGAAGAGACAATGCTGCTTTAAGTGCTGCCCTTCTCAAGGTTGCCATACCTTGCTATTTTACTATTCAGGGCCCTGAATCCTCTTTTGGAGACAAGTGTTTATATGGTCTATTTCATAAAAGCCACAGTTGTTCTCACCAATGGTTTGAAACTGACAACAAAGGGGAATGGTTGCAAAGTCTTTAGGTATATATATGTGTATATATATAATAGCTAAATTATGCTGCTATTCTATTTGACTTCTAGACCCTCCTTGGACCTAAGCCGTTAATCACCTCCCAGGACCATGACATAAGCACTTGGGTTTTGGTTGGTGCGGAGTAGGGCTGCAGTGTCCCTTTGCAGAACAGGGGTCAAAGACCAGTGGGAGCAGCAGGAGAAGAGTGGGTGTGCAGAAGAGTGGGATGTTTACCCAGGACATAGGAGCCCTGGGTCAGTGGCTGCTCCAAGGACTGCTCTAAGGGCATTCTATCTAGTTACAATTTAATCCTCAGCTGCACAGAAGATGCTCAGTTTTAGAAGGTTGGTAAGGTTGAGGAAATTCACCCAACTCTTCATCCTGAATGTAACAGTTATTATTTTGAGTATTTTCAGAAATAGTGTCTTAGGAGCCTAAGCAATTTTATTGGCACCTTATCAATGTAAACCCCTGGAATCTAAACAAGGATTTGAAAGGTTACAATCTTAGATTTACATGTCTAAATTTTAGTACTACCTTACAGGTCACATACCAAACTCTTCAGAAGTTATGAGCTGTTCATGAGACTCACACAGCTACTTGTTTATGTATGTTTGTGATACTGCTCCCTGGGTTATACTTTGGAAACTCACCAAAAGGTTTAGCAGTCTTAAAACTTTCCTCACCTTTGGCTAAATAAGACTTTCACAAATACAACTAATGGTTGGGGGACCAGGACCCAAAAAGTCAGCATGGCCTGTTTGGCACAAAATGGGAAAAGAATCTAGAAAGTTGTAAAGGTCATCCTTACATACAATGTCAAATATAATGTCAAAAATTTTGACATATTTTTTAATACAGAAATTGAGTTTCAAGATTTGCCCAAAAACTTGTAAGTTTTTTTTGGGGGGGGATATTTTTGTTTGTGTTTTTTGATTTGGTTTGTTTTGTGGGGAGGGGTTTGGTTTTTTGGGTTTTTTTTTGTCACTCTATCAAAGAAATTGAACTGACACAGTGTAATCCCTCATTTTGGTCAGTACTGCTCAGGGCAGCATCTGTTCCAACTCGAACAAGATAACTTTGAATACCATACTTTATTTTTCTTTCCCCCAGCAACTCTCAATTACTTGGTATTTTAATTTTTTTCTGTTGCTATAATGTCTTTTCAATGACTTAAAAAATAAAATTATTATTTATTAAAGGTATATAAAACTGCAGTGCAAACACTGAAATTGTCAGCAAATTCTTGGACACAAGTCTTTACCAAGTGTTCCTAAATCAGCAATTGGTTGTAATGGCCTATTTACTTCTGAAAGCTGAAAAAGTGGCACGAAATTTATTATCATCAGATGAATGTTTAACACCTGTTTCACCAATTCACAAACCTCAGCTTTTAATGTTGATACAAAGAGCTTAGTTGACTATGGAGAAGACAAAATTATTTTTTATTAGTACCATGAAATGAATACAATAGACAAAGGAATGCTGAAAGTGTTTATTGCCTGCAGCATAATTCTGCATTTTATGAGATAGTTTGGAAAGTGGACATAGAGCTTCAGAGGAAATGAGTTTCTCTCTTTTGACATGTCCACAAAATAAAAGCGAGAATTTCCTTCTTAGTGTCAACAACTACTGGTAGGATCTAGGAAATGGAGTTTCTCTAGGCCTAGGAAAAAGATTAGAAACAGGATTCATATTAGGAGATGCCCAGTGCTAATTACAGGTTTGTAAGGTTTGTGAGCACTTGTGAAATGCCAGCCTGAAGACAGTCAAAGTTCTGTGTATTTCCACAGTGAAACAGAAACAGCCTGAAGGTTAACCTTTAATGGTAAGCCTTCCATCCAGCAACACATTCGGACCAATACTGACCTGTCTAAAAATAGGAACCGTAATAAAAAAAATTATAAATTTGATTATTTTTGTGGTTGAGTTCAGTGAAGATCCCTGCTTGCATGAAAACCAACTGGCCTCTGAGAACACCAAGATTCAGAAAATCCTGAAGAAAATATTCCTTCTTTTTTATGATTCTTCAGTAACTACAGTAAATGGGCATTTGAAAGCCATTTAACTGAAGAATTTAGAAAGGACTAAAGTCTCATGGGGAGATCTGACAAGAAGGTGCCATCTTTACATTGGGGAATATAAAATCATTTTATGCTTAAGGATTTGTTTATAGCAGTCAAAGCTTTAAGAGCAATCACAGATTGTATTAGACCATCACAGCTCATTCACATATATTATTCCAAGTTCTGTTTTCTATATGTTCCTTTTCAGGATGCACCACTGCAGAACAGGTATAAAAAATGTGCTAAATTGAATCCTACAACTGTTACATAAAAGATCTGTTTGGTTTTTTTTTTCTTTTTTTTTTTTTTAATTTATCTTTTATCTATTATCTTTTTAGAGTGTTTGAATGTGTGAGGGTGGTTTAGTTTTGTTGGTTTAATCTTTTATTATTTTTTTTTTATTTAGACTTCTTTTTTATGAATGCAACCTCCTGAGGCCAAAGAGTACTGTGAAGGGTTGGTGCCTGTGTGTTTTGACGAGCAACTTCTTGGGGACATCAGGTGCCAGAAGAAACCCTTTGGCCTGGCAGGGTGCAGTGGACAGGTCTGTGAAGGGCATGGGCAATCTGCTGCCTGTCACTCTGGACCATCCAACGCCGAGAAACCCACTCTGCCAGGGCGGCAGGAGTTCGGGGTGAAAGAGAAAAAAAGAAAGTTGCCATCTCTCATTAAGATTTATTATACGTCTGAACTTTTGTAGTCCCGAAGCTTAACGACAGATGGTGGTGTAACTCCACCAATTTTGTAACGTCTCCTTTTCTTTGATGTTGTAATACAGATTCTCCTCGACTTGACTTCGGTTAAAACCAGCATTTTCTGCTCTTTCCCAAGTGTCTCGGAGCAGCACGCAGGGAGGAAAGGGAGTGCATCTAGTTCGAAGAAGAGTCTGTTATGTGTTCTCGTTCGCTTTCTAAACAATCCTAATAGAAAATAGCGATCTTATTGACACCTAACACTGCCAGCAGCACAGAGAAATTACATTAAATTAATTAAAGGAAAATGGTTTCAAAGCGGTTTATTTCAAGCGAGAAATACAATTGTGCAGATGAAATTTTGAACCGTAAACAGGAACAAATAAAACGCACCAGCGTTTTTCATTAGAAAGCCAAGTCACATTTTATACCGTAGTCGTCCTTGGAAAAAAAAAAAAAAAGCGGGGGAAGTGTGTGTTTGTTTAGCTTTAATTTTGGATGGAACTGCCAAGTCGCGCCGAGCAATATTAGCGGCCAAGCGCCGTGTTGTTCCCGGCACGTTGTGCCCACCAGAGAGTGGGTTTGCCTGCGAGGCCACACTGAACAGGACGAGGGGCTCGTGGAACAAAGCGCAGCCCGGAGAGAGGGCTGCGAGTGCTGCGGGCACTCCCGAGAGCGGACGGCCCGACGGCGGCGGCCCGCGGCAGGGCAGGGCAGGGCAGGGCAGAGCCGGACCGGAGCCTCGGGTCGCTGCGCGCCGCCGCTCCCGTCCCGCCGGCGGAGGATGCCGCGGTCGCCCGGCGCCCAACGAAGTTGGCGGTGCCCGCGGCCGGGCCGCGCCGTCCCGCCGGTTCGGTGCCGCGGGGCTAACCCCACAGAAAGTGCCGCTGCACGCTGCCTTCCGCCGGTACCGGGATTTGTCCGCTACCGCAGACGGCTCCTGAGGGAGAGCTGCCTCTCCCCCGGGGCGTGCTTCCTGCCCGGGGAGACGGGGGGGCCGGCGGTCTCCGGTCCGCGCAGCTTGCGCCCCGCGAGGCTCCGCGCCCCTGCCCGCGGAGCCCGTGCGCGGCCGGAGCCTGCGGGGCCCGATTTCGTTTGCGGGCCGGCGGGGCGCGTAGCGGCGGGTCCCGCGCCGTTCCCCTCCCGCCCCGCTGGCTCGCGGGGCGCGGAGCCGTGGAGGGCGGCTGCCCGCGGGAATTCTGTGCCACGGCTCCGCGGGGTGCGCCGCGAGTGTCCCCCGCAACCGTTGCGCTCGTAGCCCTCCACGGCGGCGGGTAGCGCCCCGGTAACCCGGGGCAGCGACGGGGCGAGGAGGGGGGGGACGAGGGGCAAAGAGACAAAAGGGTCGCGAGTAGCAAATAAATATATTTTACGGCCACCCATCGGCAGCACCGCGGCCCCGCGAGCCTGTGCCCCGGCGCTGAACTTTCACCTCGCGAACCCGGCCGCGCCCCATTGGCTGCCGGCCGGCCCGCCGCGCCCCGCACGGCCCCGCCGCCGACCCGGCCCCCGGCCCCGCCGCCGCGGGCGGGCGGGCGGAAGGGTGCGCGGCGGGGCGGGGGGCGGCCTGGGCCGGGGGCCGCCGCGGGGGGCCCCGCCGAGTTGCCGGAGTTGCGACGGCTCCGCCCCGCGATAGCGGCTTCCCCCCCACACACCCCCCGCCGGTGGCGAGCGGCCGGCAGTGCCCCCGCCGGGGCTGGCCGGCGGCCCCGGGAGCGAGTGGCGCGGCGGGCAGGCGGTCTGCCACTTGCCTGTAGCAGCGAGTGGCAAAGTTTGTGGGATTTTTAATTGTGCCTAATAAATGCGGTGACTGTTAATTCTGAGTGACAGTCACTTGTGATCCTGGCCCTCGGCGCGTACAGAGAGCCCTGCTAAGGCTGGGGCTGCCGCGCGATCATTAGGTGGGCTCCGAAATAACAAACCCCGCGATCCGCTCGGCCACCGCCGTCCGCTTTCTCCCTCGCCCACGCAAGGTCTTTCCACCCAAACACATCCCCAGCGCCGATTTACTGGGAACCGTGGCGAGGACAAGGGAGGACAAGACCAGCTGTAGCCACGATGCCAGCACTTCTCTCCCCGTTTCCCCTGATATCCTATCCCACACAGAAATCACTTAAAAGTGTTTTTCCCGGGGAGAACGGCAGCCCTAGGGCGGGGCGGCCGTTCCAGACGGGCGGGGAGCGGCCGGTTCCTGCTGCGAACATCTGGGGGGTCCTGCACCTTGCTCCAAGTGCCGGGGCCCGGGAGAAGAAAAGTTTCAGGGCCCACGCGTGCCTCCCGGCATAGCTGCTGCCATCGGCCAGGCCTGCCCCGCCGTTCCCCTCCCGCCCGGGTTCCCCGGGCTGCCTTCGCGCGGGCCGCGGCACCTCGGGGGCTGCCAGCAGGCTGCAGCCGGCCGGCACTGCCAGCACAACACACGGCTTTGTTTTCCGCCCGTCTGCTAAACTCGTTGTGTCTAACGGAGCCGGCGGAGCAGGGCGGCGGGAGGGGAGAGGGGGCGGGAATGGGCAGCCGCCGCCAGCAAACAACTTCCCCGACGGTTTGTTTACATAGCAGGTGGAGCTGCCGTCCGCCGCGACCCACAGCGCCCGCTCCGCCGGGGACCGGCCGGGGGAGGCGCGGGCGGAGCGGGGCACGGCCCGGCGCATCCCGCCGCACTTTTTTTTGTTGCCATTCCCCCTCCGCTGCTTTCCCCCCCACCCCTCCCCGCGTTATTAGCACTTCTGTGCAGGCCACTCTGCGATCATGTGAGGGAGGACTCCCTTAGCACTCCCCTCTCTCCAAAGCAGCCGGGGTGTGCGGCGGGTTTTCTTTTTTTTTTTTTCCCTCGTCTTTTTTTTTTTTTTTTTTCGCATTCCCAACAAAACACATACACACAGGCGGCACACTCCGCACACGGGCGGACCCGCACGCCGGGGGAGGGAGAGCAGCACCGCCAGCGCCAGGCAGCGCCAGCCGGCGGGAGGGCGCGAGGCTCCGACGCCGCTCCGCGCCCGCGGAGGGCCCCGCGCCGCCCGCCCGCCCCCGCTCCCCCGGCCCGCGCGCGGCTCCGCCCGCAGGGACTCTGTATGTGCGCGCGGCTGCGCGCGGCTCCGCTCGCCCTTTCTCTCTCGGTGTCAGCTCGCCGGGACGCCCTACGCGGTGTCTCCTCCCGGTAAGTGCTACCCCCCCCACCCCGCCCCGCACACCCGTCCCCTCCTCCCTCCGCTCCCCGGTGTGACTTGCTACTTCCAGCGCTTCCACCCCCCCTCCGCCGCCGCTCTCTGACTTGCCGCCGCCGCGGGAAAGTTTGGCCGCGGCCGGCGGGGCCGCAGCAGTGACATGTGTCAGGTCTCCCGGCACCCGGTGGCACCGCTCCCAAACACGCACCGCCAGCGGGGGGCGGGGGCGCGCTCTGCGCTGGGAGCCTGCGGTGCCCCGGCCGGAGTTGGGGCCGGGCCCGGCGGGCCGGGCCGGCCGCGGGAGCCGGTGTGAGCTCCCCCAAAACAACTCGCGGCGGCTGCGGGTCGGCAGGGCCTCCCTCCCGCCGCTCCGCGCCGCGGACCCCCCACCCCCGCGTAATTAAAAACAAACAACCTGTAGCCTCCCCGCTCGGGTAGAGAAGTGCCAGGCGGGGAGGGGTTGGGGCCAGGCTGCCGAGGAAGCGTGTGCGGGAGGCTCGGCTGCCCGCCCGCCGTTTGCCTCCCCGTTTGTGTGGTGGTGTGTTGGGGCTTTTGGGTTCCCCCCTCCTTTTTTTTTTCCCCTTTCTTCTTCTTTTTCCCCGAGACCTCCCCAGCAGACAGCCCGGGTGAAGAAACGTGTCACGTTTCTCCTTTGTGTGCTGCCTGCCCGCCTGCCCGCCGGAGGGAGAGGCGCACCCCAGCCCCCGCCTCTCCGCCCGCCCGCCCGCGCGGAGGGGCCGCTGCCGGCCGCCCCCTCGGGGCGCCCCGCGCCGCGCTGCCCCGGGGCGCCCCCGCTGGCGTGGGAGGGGAAGCGCAGGGCGCCGAGGTGCCCGTGGGGCAGCGGTGCTCCCGGGCGCTCTTTGGGCTGCGCAGGGAGCACGGTCGTCTCCTGGCCCAAAACAAAATTGCCTAAACCCAACAATTAATAAATAATGATGTTGGAGCTGCGGGGTTCCGGAGGCGGCCTCCGTGCCTGGTACGCGGGGGCCTTCCCTTAAAATTGGCTTTGAAGTTGAGGAGAGCTTCGGGACTTGGAAAGTTTGGGACGCGTGATAGATTGTGAGGGCAGAGCGGCCTTGGCGGCCTTGGCTGTGGAGCGGGCTGCCCTGTGCCGTGCCATCGGCAGTGCCAGGGCAGCCCTAGCACGGAGGACGAGCGCCGGCGCCTCCGCTCCGCGTCCTGCCGCGCCGAGCGCGGGTGCGCTCCCCGCCGCCCGTGCCCTGCCGGACAGCCGTGTGCCGCCCGCACGGCCCCGGTAAAGGCGCTCCGTCAGGCGGGCTTGCTCTGCTCCCGTAGCTCGGCTCGCGTCAGGTTCGGCAGGCAGCGGGCCCGTGCCGCAGCGCAGCCCCGGCCGAGAACGCTGGCGAGCGCCGGTAAGGTCCCGGGATGGAGCTACTGGAGGGGCGTAAAGCTTAGGCGATGGGCTGGCAGGAAAACGCTCATCTAAAATTTGCGAGAATTGTCCAGGTAGAAAGTGGGCTGCTGGTGTATTCTCCAGGGAAAAATAATCTCAAAAGTAACCACCATGAATTTGTGATATTGTCCTCTATTAGTAAAGAGTGCAGAGCTGCAGATGGAGGAACGAGCAGTACCCTGTACCTGGGAATTGCTTGTACTTCTAGGAAGTCTTGCCTGTGTACATGCGAGCCGAGAGAAACACAGAAGTTCCTCTTCCAAAGAGGATCTTCCCTTGTCTTTCTGTGCATGAGAGTCCCTATCCAGACTCAACTCTTGAGAGTGGGAATCTTTCCTTTGGCAGCCGTAGGAATCGCTCCATTGACTTCACAGGCTCGGATCAGGCCCTTGTAAATTTTTTTATGAAGGTGGGACTCAGAAGTTGTGCATGGTGTCTATATCTCCCCATTAAGCTGTGTGTGTGGGGGGTAAGAAGTCAAAGTTTTAAGATATTTTGACAGTTTTAAATTTTTTCTTCTGTGTGCTAAGTAATTTAAAGCCATTAAGGAAAAACATTACTGCTAGTAATATTACTCTAAAGAAAATATGATTAATTATTAAATTGGTTTCTCTAATGCTACACTAAACCTTTCTAAGTGGGATATGGTTTTAATCATTCAAATAAGTATTTTCTAAAGTTTTTTCTTGACGATGATAATTTGTTCATGTAAATGTAGATACTCAAAATACCCGTTTTGTAGTAATCTGCAGTTTTAATGTAGTCTTTACAAAACGGTTTTGTTCTGTAGAATTTTTGCGTGCTTAAATCATTCATTTAATTACTCAGGATAGTAGATCAGTAAAAGGCTAAGGGGAAGGAAAGAGTATTTCAAATACTGCATTTCCAAAATGCCTGTAGTTAGACATCCTAATTTATTTTGATAATATGTAACACCTGAAATACAGTGCTTCATATGAGGCCTTGTTGGTGTAGGCTTTAAGCTTTAACAGTAACTTTAGGAGGAAGCTTAAGCAGAATCAATTGTATAAATATTTGTGTATTTCTTTGTTTTTAGTTTAACCTCAGCGATTTTTACATTGTGTCACGGGATCTTGCTACAGTGCAGTGTTTATATCATCTGAGAGAGGAAAAACCTAAATGTTTTGTAGCTTTCTGTTTAGTGAGTATTTATGTAAAATGACCAAATAGTCTCTAAGGAACAACCAAATTAGAATGGGTTTGAGTGTGAGGAAAAGAAATATACCAAGTTCAGGACATTCAGTCAGTAAATACATGGTATTCTTTAAAAGCTGCACTGGGGTTTGTGCAGTAGTCAGGTGAATATTTCACAGATTTTTGAAGTGATTTGTTTATTTGGTGGTGTTTGGCTTTTTTTTTTTTGTTGCATTTTTTTTCTATAGTAATCTGTTGCTTATACATGTTTTAATACTTTCCATAATAGAATGTGTTGGGATTATAATTTTAAGAATAATGATTTATGTGCTTAGAAACATTCCTATGAGACTCCATTATTATTTTTTAAGTTCTTGTTGGACTTAATTTTTTTTTTAATTACTGTAGAATAAGATTTTTTTAGGACTAATTTGTGTGAGCTGGAATAAGCTTTTGGTATTCTGAGAAATATACCTGATTCAGCATTGCATGCACAGGAGTTATTCAAGGCTAGTGGGCTGAAAACAATAGAAAACTTCTGAGATGTGATCCATGTTGTGGCAGTGTTTTGCTATGTGTCATTGAAAATGTCACTTAACCTCGTTGTTTTTCATCATCCATATGTGAGGGCTGGTATTTATCTTTCCAATAAAGGGGTTAATTAATATTTCTTGAACACGGAGTACTTTTTTAGTCTATTTCAATTTTTACCTGGTTTATTTTGGAGAAATTAAATTGTGATGGTGGCTGAAAATGAATGGTTCCTAGGAGTCATGTTTTTTTCTTTGTTGGTTGTATTGTTAAGAGGTCACTTGCTCATATGAAATGAAAACGATTTAGCACATAGGTCACTGAAAAGTACTCATGGAATGATTTTAACTGGAGAAAAATGCAAATCACAGTCAAAATGAAAATGCTATCAACTTTGTTGTAAAATGATAATTTTCTGTACATTGGAACTGATTTTTCTTTTAAAATTTTGTGACAGCTAATAGGTCTAGAAGTAATGCAAACTGTCTGTTTTTTCACAGCCACTGTAGCATACTTCTCAGCTAATCCTTGTTAGAAGAAGTACTTGTCATTTAGATTCCTGTTCCCTGCCCTGTTTTGATTTGATACCTTTCTTGATTGTATGTGTAAAATAGTGGCACCAGAAAAGCATCATATAAATGATGAAATTGTAGGAAATCTTAGCTGTAAAAAACAAACCTCTTAAAATTAATCTTAAAATTGCAATAAAATAGTTCCTTGTTAGTTGTTTGAAGGCTTTCTTCCACATTTGTTCCTTTACAGAATAAGCCTACTTACTGTAATAATTTCTAAGAGTAGCTTTAGACTTAAATTTCAAAACTTCTACACCAGCATAAAAACAAGGAGCAGTGTCACAAGTATTATTTAGCCCTGATCATCTTTTTTTTCTTCTTTCTGAGGCTTTCAGTAGCTTAATCAAATTTACTGTTTTAAAAATCTTCCAAAATATTCACTGCAAATTATAACAGGCATCTCTTATTTGTTGCAAGACTTGAATCTGTTTTTGCTTTCTGTTTTTTTGTTTTGTTTTTTTTTTTTTTTTTTTTTTAAATCCCATTTCTGATAGGTTTGTGTTTAAGGGCAACACCATGTTTCATGTCAGAAAGGTGGTTTTGAAACTGCCAGTAATAACTTGCTTATGCTGTCATCACTGAAGTAGCTGAAAATAATCTCTTTAATGAACAGTTGCTACGATGTTTATTGCTTCACCAGTTTATAGTTGGGATGATGTTAGAAAGTAACATTTGAACTCTGAGGAATGAATTTGTGTAGAATTATGTTTAATATCACAATTTCAGTTCCTATTCTAAGAAAAATAAAGTAAAATACTAAGTATACTGTTTTAAGATCTTTACTGTCTTAAGTCTTTTTAGTAAGTTGTAGAGGTTGCTGAGGGGAGGGAATAAGAATATTGTAGGTTTAACTTTTTGTTCATTTACTTAGTTATTTCTTTTTCCTGCTCATAGTAATTACACATCCGTAGTTAGAAATGGGTTTGCTGCAGTTTGTTTGTTATTTAACTGTATGCATTAATCAGGCTGGTTGCTGAGGACACAGCTGATTCCCTTGGGTATGGTGCACTGCACCCTCTCCGTGCCCTGAGTGTGGGGGTCCCTTCTGCTGGGTGGCACAGGGCTTTAGGTGGGTAACAGATGCCTTTCTGATTGGTTAGGCTGAGGAACAGCAAACAGGTTTAAAGGACAGGCAGCACCTTCATTCAGCGTACAGAAGGGAGGTTTTCTGCCCTGCCCACTAAATCCATCTCCCTTGCAGTGCTGTGTGATGTCCATTCCGGGGTGAAAGGAGCAACTACTGACCTCCATCATACAGCCCTCTGAGTCACAAAGAACCCTCAGAAGTTCACAGACTGGCTTTGGCTTACCTGTAGAACTTGCTTGTTTACCAAGGAGCTTCAGCTTCCTGTGGGCAGCAGGTACTGGAAGAAGTTGGTGGAGGATCTGTTTGACAACGTTTCCAGCCCATTGCGGGTGGCAGGGTCCTCAGGGACACACACTGCGAGTCCTTTGCCCAGTGAGCTCCTTTGGACCTCTGTGGTCAGTCAGACACGGCTGCAAATTGCACCATGTTAAGTATTTCTGTAAATTGCTGATATCAGTCTTGTTTCAGTTTGCCTCCAGGACATTATGAGGATGACTGAGATTCCAGTGGGCCTGTGCCAGTGGGAGACACTGTTGGGCCCAAAACTGGAAATTCATTTGAATAGTGATGTTTTGAGGCTAGGGGGTACATCACTATTTATAACTGGAAAGTTGTTGGGGTTTTCTAGGCATGGTGTTTTGTAAATAAGTATTGTTACAACACAAATCCTTTATCTTTTAAGATTGATGTTTAGTTGATGATCATTTTAGAATAATTTATTTTTTCTCGATCAGCATGATGTGTAGTTTGCAACTTTCTTCAGAATTTGTCTTCACGTGAATTCAAATGCTGATTTATTCCATTATTCAGCTTTTGTATTTCAGCCTTAAGCAACATATGTTATATATTTCATGTAATTTTAAATAATGTATCTGACATAATTTGACTAATTACATTTTGACATATGTTTATATTAAAATTGTCTAATCTTGATGGATGCTGCCACTACAATTTTTGCCATCTTGTCCCTTCAGAGAAGGAAGTAGAATGGCTGTGATATTACATTGCTTGTTGAACAGGACCTAATTGTGTTATTCAGCCTGAAAGCTATGAAACTTGTGTTTGGAGAAACAGTGTCAGAGTTGCAAAGCTATATCAAGCATAATAAAAGATACTTTAAGTATCTTTTAGGTGTTGATTTTGAACTTGCCCAGGAATGGTGAAGAAAATGTAAAAGAGGTAAACATCATTTCAACTTTGCCATGCTGTCAGTGCTAAGTCTTACAAAAGTGCTCACAGTTACATTGTTGATTTATCCTTATGTAAGTCCTGATGTTGAGAGGGCATATTGTTCTTCTGGAATTGTAACCCACCTAGTAAAACAACTGGTGTAAAAAAATCTGTAATTGATGTTTAACAGCTTGGAAATTAGATCAGAAATTGTCGAGTTTTGCCATGTAAAAATATTGCAGAGGAAATTTTAAGGATTAGTGATGGGAAGCCACAAAGGGCTTTGGAAAATAGAGGGACAGCATGCAAACAATGGAGAGTTTGGAAGTGAGGGGGAAAAGGCCAGAGAAAACATGTGGCTGGGAAGGAGCCAGCAAAGGCTTAGACAGCACTGCCAGGAGATGGGCAACTGCTCAGAAAGTAGGGGCTGAGAGTCTTAGAAGAGCAATGTGATTTTCATCTGGTGCCCAATATGGAAAATAAATTTCTTCACCTTCACTTCTGTGGGAAGAAAAACCAAACTTTTTTGTGCACCTTGTGCTTCATGCACATGGCAGGCACAGGAGTTACACCAGGTTACAGTGGCCCTAATTGAGGCCGATATTTTTTAAATACTAGATCTTGTTAAATCTAGTGTATGTCTTTAGAAACTAACTTACTAGTTGTTGCATTGAAATTTGATATTTAATACTGAAAAAAGTATCAGTTTATTCATGTGACAGAAGGGGGACAGAGGTCTTTTGAAGATAAAGGGAAGAAAACTGTCTGGAAAACAAGCTAGGAGTTTAGAGTCTGAAACACAGAAATTGAAATATCTCTGATTTAAGACACTTCTCTGCGAGAGAAAACAAACAAGATTGTCATTTCATTACAGTACTTACAGCATTCTCATTACCTGTAAATGAAAACATGAAAACCTAATGCAGTGAGGGGTGCACAGACTGCAGAGATACACATATCTGCTGTTGTGCTTTTCAATTGTGTCAGTGTTTTCATCTTTGTAGAACAACATATTCAATAAGGAATACATGATATCGTGTGTACAGTATGGTGAATGTAAGAGGAAGAGTGCTGAGATCTCTGTGATATGTGGCAGCAATCATTCTTCATTGAAAGAATATATGGGTGCTAAAACTGTAACAATATTAGGATGGAACTTTGCTAAAGATCATGAAATGCTTTTGTACAAAAATTTATTCAGACCATTTGTTACCAGTCCTGAATGCATTTAAATTACTTTTAATGTTGTGAAGATGCCTGTAAATTGTTTTCAGTACACAATAACTGTCAGCATACATATAAGAATATGTATGGTCAGTAATTCAACAGATAAATACATTGAATATACAGAAGTTTCACATGGTGTCAGGTTCTTGCACTTTCTTTGGCTTTAGAAGAAAAATTAAATCTATTGTGATTGAAACTTTAACTTGGTATTCTATTTTAAGAGAGTGACATCTTGAGGAAGAGTTAATGATGTTTGGTGTTGGATGTTCTGAATCTGTTCTTGAGCCTCTATTTATTATTGACCAGGAAAGGGTGTGAAGTATACCTGAGCAACCAGAAATGTACTTTTTATGAACTGACATATGAAAACCCTTAAAAAATACTGGTTAAGGGTTTTTTTTTTGGGTTGGGTTGGTTTGTTTGTTTTGTGTATTTTTGCATTTGTTTGGTTTGATTTTTTTCTTTTTTTTTCTTTTTTTTCCTTTTATAAAATAGTTTTTGGTTTTGAGTCTGGGAATCAGGGCACAAGTTCAAATCACAGAGAAACTAGGAGAATGGTAAACTGCCAAAATATTTGTGTATTACTGCAGGGGTGGTAGGTGAAGAAGCTGGTGATCAATCCAATGTGTGTGTGTGTCCATGCCTGTGCATGTGTGATTGATCACAGCGCTTCTGTCTCCATCCACAGCTTTCTGGCAAGGAGACCAGAGCCTTGAGAAAGAAAGTGAATGTATCCTAGTGGGTTTACTGCATCTCAGGTTATGGCAGAGAAAGCATTCTAAAGAACAGTGCTATCAATCCTTTGCTAAAAGAGGGAATGTGTTTGAAGAATGTGGTTCTCCAGGCAGGAACTGACCATGCTGGAGAGTGTTTTACAATGTAAAAATAAGTGTTTAATGCGTTGCGATAGGAAAACATGGCCTTCCAAATTCTCCCTTGAAAAAATGAGGGAAGGATGGTTCTGAACCAGGTTGGCATTCATTTCCAGACTATGTATGGCTTGCAGCATTGGAGTGTGCCATGCTCCAGCTTCGGGTTGTCCTCTGGGCTGGTTGTGGTGTCTGGGTGTGCTGGGTCTGGCAGTGGGGCCTGGATCAGTGAATGATTCAGTGGTTCTGTGGCTGGCAGCAGATTGGCACTTGAAGGACTGTGCTCAAATTGAGCCTCCCTGCTTCTGGAGCACGGCCGCTTCTTGTGGCTTGACCTGTCTCAGGCTTCAGGAGAAGATGTGCTTGAGGTGATGGCCACACACTTGTGTTGAAAAATCCAAGGCCTTCATCTCTGATCCCAAGCTTTCTGAAATGTGATATGAAGACTAGCTTTTATGGCTGAGGTGCTGAGGCTGGTTGGTGATTTTCATGTGTTTGTATGTGCCTGTCCAAAACAGGTTTTTGAAACTGAGAAGTTACCAACTACTTAGCTGCTCTTCAAAGCCACCTAGACTGAGACAGGTGGTGGATTGCCCATGCATATTTAAGCCAAATCAGTGTGTTACCAGTTTTTCTTTCAATGAAAGTTCTTATTCCAGCTGTTTCATAGACTCTGAAGCAAGTCACCACAAACATGAAAAAGTACAGCATTCAGGTGCATCATTGGTGAGGGTCCAAAGACATATGAAAGAGACATTCCTGAAAATATGAACACAGATGTTTGTTTTAAAGTATCCAGTCTGATGAGCCAGGCATGGCTACCAGGATGAGTACTGTGTGCTGTGGCTGTAGGGTGTTGTGTGCCTCATGATTGGTGCTAATATGCATATGGAGCAAATCTGGCATTTCCCAGGAGCTTTGGGCAATGTGTGAACAACAGTAATTCACTGTATGTTTGTCTAGAAAGTGAATGGCTGAAGTTGGACCCTGCTCTCACTTTTTGATACTCCTCTCCCTTATCATTTGATTGTCACATAAGAGGAGAGCTACTGTGAAGCCTGAGAGAGGTGGCAGATGGAGAAGGCTGTGTACTTGACTGGTCCCTCGGAGTTGCAGGCTCAGCGCTCGCATTTTAAATCTTTCCGTGACTCAGTAGAAGAATACATTTCTGTTATTCGATTATGTGTAAAAATGGAGCCTGCTGTCCTGGACTTAACTGAAGTGCTATTTTTAACATATGTTTCGGTACCTGTCTTCAGTAACTAGAATTATTTAAACTGAAACTATTAGCATTATTATACATAGGTGCCCGCACATTTTGTGACTTAATAATATCCAAACCTCTAAATATGCATATGTATCGTTTAAATATAATTTTATAAACATTTTTCTGTATTCTGTGACTGACATTTGGGTCATTGTTGCTAACACTAAATTACTATCAGAATGGGGAAGACCTGTTTTTCCAAGTCGTTATTAGGCTTACAGTTTTGCTCCAAATTCATGTATCAACAAAATTTCCTTAAGCTGAATTTCTCTTTTTCTAAGATGCAGATGGAGCAAAATGTAACCGGAGACTATTAAAAATACCTTTCTCATTGTCACCTGCAATATTACCATAATTGGAACTAAGGAGCCTGCAGTTGCACAATATTTATGTTGCAATCCAAACTGACACAGCCTGGAATGCCTCGGTAGCAAAACAAGACACAGACCCAAGGCTCACAGTGTGTGCTTGGGAGGGAGTGAGTCTCTCCTCTTGGAAACCTCCTCCAGCAAAGGCATCCTGGAGGTCTCCCTGCTTTCCTGTGGGCTGAGGTGGTAAGTGCTGGCAGCTTGGCTATGGAGGGCAGTGACGGTGTGGGTGACCCTCTGTGCCCGGCTGCAAGGACGGCTGCTTTGGGAACCTGGGGGGCTCTAGGAAGACATTGCTCTTTCTTTGAAATTGACTGGCTGGGGTGATTTTTTCATTCCTTTTCACTCCTGACACTTTGGGGGTCTCTTTCTTAGGAGGTGTTGTTCGGAAGAAACTATTTCCAAGCACCAAAGAAAAGTAAATGCATTAGAAGCGTGAGTCATTGTCCAGTGTCACCTTTTCTGCGCAGATGGCTGTAGGCACAGTGAAACCAATGTTAATCTCTGCTGCATCTCTGGTAGGCTCCTCAACAGCTGATGAGCTTGATCTATTACTCCTGGCCTTCTCTGGCAAGCACAGCATGGTATATTTGCCTGTGACTGAAACACTTAGATCTATGGCCACAAGATATCTGGTCAACTCTTCAAGCCTTTACCTTTAGCATTAGCTTTAACCCCTCAGGGCTCAGCTGCTTGCAGCATTTAAAGCATGGCAAGAGGTTTTATAGCAGAGATTTGACTCAGCAAGACTTGTGCTAACTCTCACTGAAGATATAAAATACAATTTGTAGCTTATAATTGCTGCCTAATATGATCTTGGACCCTTACTTAAAATCCATTTAACTGATACTGTGCTTTCTTTATAAGGTTATTATTGGGAGCTAACCTTTTCTTGTGTTGTGGTTAAATGTACAATGTAATAAGGGTGTTTTTTAATGTGTTTAAGAGTTAGAAGATATGTTAGAGGTAACCTTTATGCAGAGAGTTTTATATAGTTGTAGTAAGGACAGCAATATTAAAATCCTGAACATTAGTACCATCTGAATATAATTTGTTCTCATTCTGTTTTGTGTGTGCCTGCTGGTGGAAGATGATACAGTATATTGAAGAAATCGATGTTCTCCAGTATCTTTCTTATAGGTAATTATTAACCTAGTGCAAATTACTTTCTCCATATTTTTTTTAAATTTAGATGCATTCAAAAATGCAAAACATGTACTGGATATAACAGATAAATCACAATTCTTTCTTTCTTTAGACTTCAAGGAGAGAAAACTAAACCCAGGATTTTAGGCACGAAACTGAAAGCCTCCCAGAAATCTTTACTTCCTTGTTTAACTTCTGATATACAGGCATGGGCCATGTCTGTTGGATGTCTGCAGGGAACACTAGCTTATAACAGATTTAAAGATTTATTTTCCTCAGTGACAAATGTTGGTACTTTTGCTCTGTGAATATTTGTCTTTCTTTGATTGCCTATTAGAAATGCAGGTTTTCTTAGAGTTATAAGTTAAAATGAAATATTTTTTGTATTTTTTTTCCTTAATCTGATACCTAAGTATATATGTAGAATTTGGTATACATGGAAAAAAATTCAGAACTTGAGTCCCTGTACTCTTCTTGAAACTGCTCTAAATGATGGTGAAGGCAATGAAGTTTCATATGAGAAAAAGGGTCAGGAAAAAAAAAACCAAACAAAAAATAGAAAGATGAGCATTATAAGCGTGGACTACCTTTGTTTGAATTTGTATTTTGTTGTTTCTGCTGTTAGTATAGGAAGTTCTTTTCTCACTCTTCAGAGCCTTTTTTTAAAAAATTATTTTCCTTTTCCCCACTTGTTCATTTTTCTTCCCTTTTCCCTCAAGGGGGCATTGTGGGTTGAAGAGGGAGAATGAGTTTTGCACATATCAGGCCTATAGCTGAAAAATACTTCTTTTTCTTAAGTTCAGTAAACTGCTGTTGGGGTGAACACATCTGTGTGGATATGGGCAAGAACGCCTGTAAGAGAAACAAACATTATTTTTTATCTTAAGTAGGTGTGGAAGGGGGCCAGCGGTGATGGCTTATGGGGTTGAAATTAACTGCTTTTAATGTTGTGAAGAATGATGATGATAGAGACAAAGTGCCTTCCTAAAATTTCTAAGTATAATTCTTGGCTCAGATGTATACTTGCAGAACTTTGTGACAGAGTTACTTAATCTCAGTACAGTAAAGATTAATTCATTAATGGTTATGAGGTGTTGATATAATTAAATAGAGAATGCCAGTAAATTGCTTTCTGAAGCTCAGTGATTGCAAACTCTGGTCTCCTAATTTAATCCATCCACTGCTTTCCATTCACTTGCTGAAATGCTTTCTAGACTGAGAAATTAGCCCTACTCCAGGCACAGTAGCTGCAAGAACTGAGTTGGTTTCTCTTAAAGGAGAGCCTTGGATGAGGAATAGAAGTGTTTCCGCAAGAAAGGTAAGATTGGATGGAAAAAGGAAAAGAAGCAGGTTTTTTACATTGGTGAATGTGTCCAGTGATTGTGTTTCTCACTAACTACCTGAATTTTGTGCTGGTTTGTGGTAGCTCTGACACTTACACAGAAGAAAAATTAAGATGCTTACAACCCAGTGAAAGAGATACTGACCAAATTCGAAAAGCTAGCTAAGTCAATTTATTTCACTGATGCTGCAGTATTTTTCATATCTGGCTTTTTTGTTGTTCTAAATGTTACCGTTCTCTCAGCGGACAGTCCATTTTTCCTGTGAATTATTTAAATGTGGGAAGAAATTATTTTATGGAGAAATTAGATACCTCTGGAATTAGCCTTTCGCACAAAGGGTAGTTTAACTGCATGAGGCTAAAGTTCACTTATGCTTTTAAAACCTGAAGCTCTTAAGAGTAGAGATGTATGAGAAAATACATTCTTTAGGAAAGTGTCAGTGTTTTGCCTTCATAGGTTTTTCTTGTGCGAGGTATTCTTCATCATCTTTCTGTTAATTTGCTTAATACTATGTTGAGGTACAACTGTAGTGTAACCCTTTGAGCTCTAAAAGGGACTTAGAATCATGAAGTAATTTAGTTGAAAAGACTACAAGATCATTGAGTCAAACACTGATCGCCACCATGTCAGCTAGATCAGAGCACTAATTGACATGTCCAGTTGTTTCCTGAACACCTCTGGGGATGGTCACTCCAACCACCTTCCTGAGCAGTGGTTCTGATGCTTAAAAACCCCTTCCATGAAAAAATTCTTCTGGCATCCCACCTGAACCTCCCCTGGTGCAGCTTAAGGTAATTTCAAGGTAAAAGTGCCATGGATATCCAGCTGCAAATTGAAGAGAATGGGAAAAAAATGATTCCCAAATGTTGATTTGGGAAAAAAAAATCTTGTTGAGTAATCTCCCTAATCTTTGCTTCAATTATAGAAATAATGGGAATAGTTTCCTTAAAAGCCTGCAGAAAGAGATCTGTCCTTTTAATATTTCCCACAGCGTTTCTGTAGGCTTAATATGGATGTGTTATTTGGAAGGTGGAGCCCTATTGCTGAAGCACATCAACTGCATTTCATTTTTCCAAAACCTTCTGTGCGTTGTGAGTAAAGAGGTTTTTGTTTTTACTGCTCAGTTTGTTATAGAAAATTTGAGGGGAAAGAGAATTAGCTACTGCTCAAATGTTGGTGATTCATTCTGGAATTTTCTAATGCATTAAAACAAAATTTTTAAGTTGAATTTACTTCACATATGTGTGCGTCTAGTAATAAGAACTGTGTAAAACAGCTAATAATTGTACCCAAACTGCTTCCAGTTCAACCATGTCTTTCCCACAAAACATGTTTTGCATAAATGAAAATTGTGCTTCTTGATTTTACTTGGCAGATCTGAAGTACTTGTGGTAAAAACTGTTCTAGCAAACTACACAAAGCTAAACTCTGAAAAAGGAACCCCGACAGCTGTTCTGCAAATCATTGTGATATACATTGTACTTGTGACTTGATCAGGTTGGTTATTGCAATATAACATCAAAGGCATTGCATCTTCTGTAGCTGTAGACTCCACTGAAGGCCTGCATTTTTGTTCTTGGTGAGAAGTTAAAAAAATTTATGGCAATGTGAAAATATATTTAGTGAGTAGCTGCATAAACTGTGTTTTTTCTGTCTCTGGGTGGCAATTCTAA
Organism: Ammospiza nelsoni; assembly: GCF_027579445.1. Taxonomy (NCBI): domain Eukaryota; kingdom Metazoa; phylum Chordata; class Aves; order Passeriformes; family Passerellidae; genus Ammospiza; species Ammospiza nelsoni. The sequence continues at coordinate 26,072,551 of NC_080637.1, read as the reverse complement.
CAGTTTGAAGTCTCTTAAAATTCAGTATGCTTGAAATAAAAAAGCCATTTCTATGATTGTTTGCAAAGTTTTAATTTGTTTTAAACCACGTTGTTGATCTAGAGCTTTTGCTCATTTAAGGTTGATTAATTGCTTTTGCCACTTTTGTTTGCAGTTCAGTATAATCTCATGCAGACTATTGTATTTTTTTTTTTAATTTTAATCTTCTGTTGATGGTTGTATATGTTTGGATGGGATGTTAAATTTGACCACTAATAACTGAAGGATTTAAATAAACAAATAAATAAGATTGAAAACAATAACAAAAGACTGCAAACTGGAACAAATGCTTGGCATTGCAAGTTTATTTTGTGAAGCATAATTTCTGCACCTGCTGTATACCCCATTGTGGAAGCTCTTGTTTTCATTTTTTTTTATTTAGAAAGAGAAAAAGGTTATCATGTTTTCATTCAAGTACCTTTATTTAAGGCAGATTTAATAGAAACAAGAATAATGAGCCTATGTCTTACACTGAATGTTTTTTAAATGTGTGTGCCTTTTGTGATAATTACTATTCATTAAGGCTCACTAGTCTTTCTTTAAAGGATAACTTTGTTATCTTACCTGTAACATGGATGGGTGAGCACTGACTGAAGTCACTTCATGCAAAATGTAAAATACATTTCAGATATGGAGTTGGAGTTGAGTTCCGTGGCCCATCTGCATTGCTGCAGTGCCTTTTAGAGTGCTTGGGTAAGTCCCATTGGTCCAGTGTGACCCACACTGCAAAGGATTAGTCTCCTATTGATAACTGACATGGTTAACTTGGCCCAAGCAGGAGCCTCTGATTTCTGCTTACAGGGCAGACCCCAGGTCAGGGCTGATGATGCAAAGGAAGATGCTGTAACAGTTCAGCTTTGGAAGTGCCTATGTGCTGTTCTTAGAAACTCAGAGTCCTGGTACCCTGTGTTTCACTGCTGTCTCACAAATATTTGTGGTTGACAAAAAAGCTGAATTGTCACTGTGTAATGAATGACACATAATCCACCTCCTGGTGTTTGCAGTATACTGATTTTCACATACTTACATACATAATGGGCAGACAGAAGAGTTCAGAAGTCTTAAGACAGGCCAGATGGAAAATATGTTCAAATTTAAAAAAAAACCCTGACAACAAGAGAGAGACACAGGAAGAAAGAAATATAATTCTGCTGATATTAAAAGTATGAAGGAGAAGAGAGGAGAACGTCTGTTTTCCATCTTTTAAGGAGACTTTTTTAATGGTTTTTGAACTTCTGAGATTATGATGCTTTTTCTTTGTTATAGAGCTGTCAGAAAATACAAAGGTTATATCTGTGCAGACAGCTTAACTTGCTTCTAGCTCTCCAAAGTACTTTAACTTATTTCATATTCAGCTGTTAAAAGTGTACAGGTCTTGGAAAAATTAGAGCATTATAGCTGTAGCCATACGCTCCTGGACAGCCAGGATGGAGCTTTTGGATGAGAGCCGTGGCAAGGCATGTGATGCCCTGCACAGTGGCAGTGGCTTGTCAGGGCTGAGGTGTTAAGCAAGTGTGCCCTTGTAATCGGGCTATGAGATACTTCTGGAAGCCAGAATATGGGTCAAGGAAACCTTCCTCTGCCATAATCCTTTCTAATCTGTGCTTTTGGAAGTTTTTGAGAGCACTTCTGTTGCTAAGGAGTGTAGCTCATGATTTTTCTGTTTGCTTTTTCTTGCTTGTACTTTTTCAAGCTTTCTTGTCATGTTTATTTAAAGATCCCCTCCACTATTCCCCTAATAGTGGAGGGGATGGTTTTAGAAACACACTATTTCATCAACAAAGGAGGGTCCTGACAATTCCATATAACTGAGAGGAATACTGCAAAGTGAAGAAGCTGCATAAGATACAGTGGAAGTACAACAAATCATCCAATTTTTACCAAAATCACTGTACAATGGAAAGTGCCTCTTGTCAGCTGAAATGTCAGATGTATCAGGAAAAAGTTAAAGTGGAACCTGATTTCTGTAAGGCTAAAGATTCAAGTAATTTGCTTAGAGATGCAGTAGAAAATCAATCTTGTGCTTAAAAGAGGAAATGGTAGCCTTCAAGTCTCATATCATGTTTTGTAGCTGATTGCCTGTTTTTATTATCTCCCCGCGCTTTTCCTTCGGTACTTACTAATGCCCTTTGGTTAACTCCATTATACCTTTGAAAAACTTCTTGCAGAGCTCAGCTACTTTGGCTTGTTTGCTGGGTAAGCCTCACTGGTATTATTATAATTAATAGGATGTGTAAAAACTTCCCAAACCAAGTGTTAGAGAGTCAGGCTATTAAAACTCGGTACCCCATATATTCTGCAGTGTGCATGATTTCCATCCTCTGCAGCTGGGGCTCATCAGAGAAGAGGCTAGAATGGCATTGATCTTGCATGCTGTGGGGGAAGTTGGTGTGGTAAGAACACAACTCAGCTCGTAAAAGAGTAAGAGGGATGGGAAATAAAGTCAGTTTACAATTTGGAGTTGTGTCTCTAATTTTTTTTTTTTTTAATTTTTATGCCACAGGGATAAAAAATGCGAGAGAGGGATGGACTGTATTTTTAGATACTGAAAATCTTTGAAGATCTGGTTCATAAGTGAGCGTTGAAACCCTTTCTCACAGTTGTGTTACATGCTAACAGTTTCCTTGGCTTGACTCTTATTTTTGTTAGATAGTACTGCTTTATTTCCTCCAAAAACTTTGATTTTAGGATTTTTTCTTTAAATTATGAGAAATTAATAAAGAATAATAAGAGCTAAAGTAAACAGCCTGATATTTTTAAGGATTTTTTTTTTTATAACTAGGGTGTATTTTGAATATTTGTTCTTTGCTAGTTCTGTGAAGGTAAACTATGAAACTGATCAAAAATTTTACAAGGCTGAAAGAAAATATACCAGCTGATAAAACACCAACTAAATGCATGATTAAGAAGACTGGAAATTATACTGGTTAATTTGAATAGTATATGAGACCTCATCAAAAATATTTAAGTACAAGGAGAATACAGGGGTATACTTCTAGAGATACATTGTTTCTGGTTTTGCTTTCAGTAGCAGGATCTGCATCAAGACTGGAAATTTCTGCCTCTAAAAAAGGCATACCTATTTATTCTGCCTAATTGGGTGAATATAAACATTTTATATTTAAACTGGGAAATAATACCCTTGAATGTATAAAAATATCTTGACTCGAAATAGCAAAGCTAGATATCTTCCTAAGTTCCTTCCTTTCCTTTGTTTTTCTTTGTTGATGTCAAAATTTTTTTGATACATTCTTAAAAAGCTATATGGAGAAAAGACTTTATGGAGAGAAGATAGTTCGTAATAGAGTATTGTTGGTCCGCCTTATGAGGGCATAACAAAGCCCATTGGGAGAAAGATTGTTTTTAACACTGAGAGTAGTTATTTGCAAGAGAGTAGTTATTTGCAACATTATTAAGGACTTCAAAGTATATTTCACTGGGATACTTCAGGTTGTACTTTAAGGACTTTTCTGACACACACTGAAATTTGCTGAAGGAACTATACTAGCAGTACTTAACAACCAGGCTATGTATCAATGTTGTTTTGATGGCTTTTTTTTTTTTTTAAAGAAGCATGACCGTGGTTAGTGTGCTTATTGGCATATTGATATTTGTTTATTTTATGCCTGTCCTTTGACAGTGTTTTAGAGAGCTGGATATAAACTGCAAGGACCACCACTGGGTTCTGTGCAAACAGAGAACTACTGAGTCCCAACCCAGAAGCAGGACAATTTACATACGTGGGTAAAGACAATGTTTAGAAACAGGCAAAGGAAGACAGAAAAACAAGGAGTTATCATAGCATATCAACAAATAATTGGTTTTAAAATTTTCCATAGGTCTCCTGCCAAAGCAGTTTGAAAGAGGTTAATCAGTTACTCTTGTGGGTGTTCATAGCATTGTGAGGTGTCAGCCTGGATAAAAAGCTTGAAGACACTTAATTGAAAAAATAACACATAGGTGATGGAAGCTGGCAGCCTGGACGTAAAGGAGAAGGGAGTTTACCTCCAGCTATGGAATGAGAGATGATAGGAAGGCTTTGACATGGAAGATAAGTGATTAATATATAATGGGATACTGGATTTATGTCAGTAGAATGAGATTACATTTGTCAAGATTAGAACAGAAGATTTGAAATAAGAGCGATGGAAATATAACAGCTGTACACTTTTAGAGAAGAGGGGTACTTTAAAGGTAGTATTTGCAAAGGTCCTACAATATTTTGGGTAAATCTTTTGGAAATACTCGAATCTATAGGACCTAGGTGCATGTATCCAAAGACTGAGAGAGATGATATCCCAGTCGGCCTAAATGAATGGTAATATTGCTGAAGGAGGGGGGTAAGAAGAATGCTTATTAGAGGAGAGTATACACTGTCTTCTAACTGTACAAAATTGTGATCCAGCTCAGAGCAGCAGTGTGCTGTTAGAGATAAGGGGAGAATCACCTCCCCCACGTGAGTGGTGATCTGCTGGGGTCCAGAATTTTTTTTAGGTCCTCTACCATTTCTCTTGTGGAAGAGGATGTTTCATAAATTTATTCAAATATTACTCTTCTTTGCTTTTTCTCTATTGATCTTTAGTAGCAGCATTTGCTGGTTATGGTAAAAGCGTGTCACACCGTTGTTGATGAAGTATCACAGAAATATGTTTTAATGCACCAGTTACATGCTGAAGTTTTTAGGTTTTCAGAGCCAGGATTGACTTGTATGCATTGCTTACTAGCGGTGAAACCATGAATTGTGAAGATCAGCCAGGTTGAATGCCTGTAGAATTTCTGCCATGGACATGATTTTAAATATATACATGGGTTTCTACCTACTAGGAAAAAGGGTTTGAAAATTCTTAGGCAAATCGCCTCTCTTTATATATAGAGTCAAAATATCTAATTTGCTTGTTTATAGAGAGATAGACAGTTTTGCTATGTAGTTCCTATTGTTTACCTCCACCCTCATCTCTCTATGGACATCCTGGAACAGGGCTCTTGTGTTGCTGTGGATATCTTTAATTTCAAGTGCAAAGTGATGGAGTAGTGCAGTGTGAGGTAGGTCCAAGACGCTGTGAGGTTTTCTTTTTTGTTAAATGCTCAAATAGAGAAAATATTTTACTGAAGCTTGAAAGTGATTTGATACCTTTTTACTTTGGTCAGGTCTCTTGGTCTGTTGTATATTTACTAAAAATGTTGTCAGTTTTGTTTTCTTTTTAAGAATTTCTCTTTGGTGTGTTTCCATCTGAACTTTATTAGAGGAATCTGAAAAGTTGGGTCTTTTTTCCTTTGCTTTTAGACTTGTGGCTCTGTGTGCCCTCTGAGACCCCAGCAGAGAGGGCCGGGTGCAGTGCTTTGCCATCCCTGGCAGAGGGCTCCTGCTCACCCCGGTGAGAGCGTTGCTCTGCCCGTTCAGTCGCTGAGGACTGCTTCATTACCTCCCTGCTGCCCAGGGCCCCTTTCTCAAGTTCTGGAAAGTATTCAGCAGATTTATCACTGCTTTTTAAGAAAGTCTTCATGAGCATGACCTGAGGTTTTACAGGAAATCTTGAAATAAAAGTAATAATATTGTTATACATTCTCTCACATTCAGCCACACATGCTATCACAAAAGTAGCCTTGAAGCTGTTTTAGTTTTACAGCAAAGAGTGTTTCTTTTCATATCAGGTAATCCAAGCTGCTGAGTTTTTTCTCCCCTTGGCTTTGAAAACATGCCTTTATATTAATAATCCTGGATTTTGTGCTGAACGTTGATTGCTCTAGTTGATGGTTGATATTCCATAACACTAAATAAAAGCAAACCAAAATTTTCCCTTTTTCCTTTTCCGATCTGAAATCTATCAATATGTATCTTTAGAGTTCACCATTAGTGGAGGTATAATCTCTGTGCCTGCTTTTATTCCTGGCCACTGGGAGTTTTGCTACCAGCAATAAAAGACAACCTCCATGTTGTACTGCACAGTATAGATATTGTAAATTTTGGTCTTGCTTTCCATTGATCTGGTTTGCCATATGGGAATCATATTCAGCTGATCTTTATTTCCTGAGTCAGAAATTCTGTTTTACCCATCTTTGGGGCTTTCAGCATTTTATTCTCAGTGGGCTGTCAGGTATTGCACATGAAAGGAAAGGTTCAAAGGCATATAAACAAGGTTCAGGTCTGAAATGTTTACTTAACACTGTCTCTTTTTTTTTTTTTCTTTTTTTTTTTCGTTTTACAAACATTTGCCAGACTGGAGGATCAGCATGAAACCTTAATAAATTTTAGACATTTATTCTCTATTATGAACATTTTACACATACATAATTTTGGTGTAGTCTGGAACACATCAACTGTAAACTTGGTAGTGTGGGCTTGCCAGCAACAGGATTAAAAACATTGCAATTATTTTTTTAAGTTTATGAATTATTTTTCTTGGAGGTTTATTTCCTTTCGTTTCTGTTTTTGTTTCTGTAGCTGCCTCTAAAAGACTGCCATTGTTCTACAAAGAAGTTTTGAATGAATTGACTATGCAGATTTTAATTAATACGATGAGTAAAATTTAAAAAATAAAGATACCATCCTCTCTCCTTGCAATGTCATTCTACTGAGAGAAATTAATTTGAGGAAAAGTGAGAATGAGCTTGTTGCTCACCTGTGAAGTGCTGCTGCCAAGGAGATAAACAGTCATAATCTTAACAGCTTTAGTGCCTTAATTATTTAAGCTCTTGCGAAAAAAATGCCTAAAATTTAAGAGATTTCAGTCACTTGGTGGCAGTGATATAGAGGTTCTAGATTCCATTAGTGTAGCTTGACTCTTTTTCTTTCTCATTTGTACTGAAGTGTATTTAAGATAGCATACTGGAGTGTGTCTCACGTTACACTTCCATCTCCAGTATATCTCATTTTCCTTTTGTGGTTTTTTTTTAATTAGACAAGGGAAATAATAAGGAATCTTGATACCCATTACTGGAATTCATTCGTTGTTCTTCTGGCCCATTTCTTCTTCATTGCCAGGTGGATGTAGAGCGTTGGAACTGGCTCAAAGGGATCATATTTTGTCTAGAAAAGGTGTGTCTTGGGTGTGCCTAGGGATATATTTTGCTGTTGAGGATATGGAAACAGATGAGAAAAAGTTAATCAAAGGCTGAAAGAAAGGTGGGGCTTCCCCCATAGCTCCTTCACCTTTCACACAGCAGGAATAAAGCTGTCAGAGAACTGTGCTCTCTCACCCAGTCGCAGACTCCTGGTTTGGCTTTTCTGGACTTGCATGGCCTCTTCAACATGAAATTATGCTGCAGGTTTAGCTCACTGCTTAATGTTCAGTCACATCTGCCTCCTTTTCTCACTTAGTGCTTTCTCCAGCTGAAATAAAGAATGGGAGTGTGGCTTCATGGAAAGCTTCTTTCAAATTGACAGGTGACCGAAGTCTGCAGTGGATCTTCTTTTCTGCAGTATTCCTTTTTTGTGAGCCTGAAACATTGTGGTCTCATTCTCCTTGTTCAGCTTTCCTCACTTCAGCAATCAAGGATGGTTACGGCTCCTTGGCTCTCCTGGCTTTCCCCTCCCATTGGCTAAGGCTGTGAGACATATTCCTGTCCTGCCCTTCCCAGGCTTTGTCTGTTACACTGGTCTTATTTTGAATTGGGAAGAAAACTCAAGGTAAACCATGAACTTATGGCTCCTGTGGCGGGAGTGCTGGAAGGACAAGACAGGCAGAGGAGATGAGGAGGGGACATTCCTCTGTGTGTCAGTGACCAGCTGGAGTGCCTGGAGCTCTGCCTGGGAATGCAGGAGGAGAAAACGGAGAATTTATGGGCGAGGATTAAGGTGAGGGCAGGGACAGGTGACAAAGTGGTGGTCTGTTCCAGGCTGCCTGGCCAGTAAGACCAAGTGGATGGGACCCTTTATAGATATATAGAATAGCTGGGTCCTCATGGCAGACTTCAACCTCGTGATAACTATGGGGGGGACAACACAGGAGGGCATAAGCAGTCCAGGTGGTTCCTGAAGTGCATTGATGGTAATTTCCTGATCCAAGTGATCAATTTGCTGATGGTGAGAAGTGCTGCTGAACCTTGTTCTCACCCACTAGGACGGACTGGTGGGGAGTGTGGAGCCCAAAGGCAACTCTGGCTGCAGTGACCATGAAATGGTGGCGTTCAAGATCCTTAGGGCAGCGAGGAGAATGCACAACAGACTCGCTGCCCTGGGCTTCAGGAGGGCAGGCTTTGGCCCCTTCAGAGAACTGCTTGGTAGAGTACCATGGGATGAAGCCCTGGAGGGAAGAGGGGCCCAAGAAAGCTGGCCATTATTAAAGGGTCACCTGCTCCAAGCATTGAGATATTGTGATTTCCCTCCATATGTTTATGGTGGGACATTCTTCCTAAGTCCAGAGGGAACTAAAAATCTGTAGCATTTGTTTAATCTCTTCTCAATGGGCTTCTGCTAGGAAAATTGCATGACAAGTTGTCTCTGGTGTCTCACTGCTAAAACGCAGGTCAAAAGAATTCTAGATTTTGAAACCTTCTATCAAACGCTCCCTAGACAACGCTAGAGAATACTCAAGTATTGCTTGGGATAATGATAAATCGTTATAAATCTAATTGTGAAGTACTCTGTAGAATTGTTACGCACCTATTTAACAGATGCATAAAAACTCCTCAAGGTGTCTTTTTATGGGGAATTTTGTGTATTTAAGATTTTCTGTAAGCTAGGACACCACACCACCTTTGTCAGCTGGTGCTGTAATTCTCAGTATCTACACCTTTTGCAAGCTATATGTTCAGTACAACCTCTGTGGCACAACTGTCTCTGAGGATGGAGCAGCTGAAAATGCTGAAGTAGGCAGAGCAGGCAGCTTTATCTTTGTCATCTCCTCACAAGACTTTGGAAGAAGTTTGGTGTCTTGGTGTAATTTTCAAAATTCTTGGCCTGGTTCCCCATGAGTTTGGGAGTAGAGCCTCTGCTGGGCTTCTTTAGGAAAAAGGAGTTCCCTGTGAAGGAAAAGATAAAGATTCTTTCTGCATAGCTGAGATCTTGTTCAGGGGTCTGTTTATGTCTTGAAAAAAAAGAGAAATGAAGACCAACATGGTTTTTGTATTTTACTTTAATACAAATTCTTTCTAAATATTTTTTTTATTTGAGTACATCAGAGCTTATTTATATGTGCATTATCAGAACAAACCAACTTTCCAGTAGCCCCTAGGACAAAATTACTTACGGAAGTAGAAGAGAAAAGGGCTTTAACACAAGAGGACAGTCATCTGCATATTTCTCCCTTGTGGGAAGAAGACCTGAAGACAAATATGTTATGGTGACAGAACCAGGCACATTCTTATTCTTCAGTAACGACCAGGATAATCCTGCAGAATAGGGTGTTGCGGTTAAAGAAACTGCTGTCTTTCAGTAATTTTCACAGAAATAATGTTTGTATAGATCAGAAGCCCATTATTAATTAACAGGAAGTAGCATCTTGGAAGCTAAATTATGTAGTAGGAGCTGAAGTATAGCTAGCTAAAGAAAGCAGTATGAAATAAAATAATCTCTATGTGGTTGATAGGAGCCTACTTGACAAAAATATTTGTGGTATTTTTTTGATTGCTCCAGATTTTAACTTTCATTTTGAATCCATATATTCTTATTGGGATAATAATTGCAATCTTGAGAATGTAAACTTGCTACTCTGATATTTTCCTAATTCTGATGGTAATCTGAAGCACCAATTCTATCCTTATTCCATTTTCTTTATTAATCCTTTTTAAGGTACTCATTCTAAATCTAATAATGGTCTTTAAAATTCAGCGTTAAAAATTTCATTAATGATAACTTTTCTAGCTGGGAAGGGGAGAGTGATGATTGTCAGGAACATCAGCAGGAAGAAAAGTGGAGATTGAATAAATGCAAGATGGGCAAATGGGAAAAGAAAAAACAGTGTTAAGAGGCATAAATATGGTAATTGTAAGGATGAATGTATTTTTACTTTGATATAAAACCTAACAAGCAGGTAGTGGAAAATTATTCAAAATATAGTTATTTTATTACAGATCATTTTCCCTTCCATACCTTCATTCAAAACATATCACTCATGTGAATGAAAAAAGGCTGATGGCAGGTTATGGGCAATTGATTGCATTCCCATGCTTGTATGCCACAGTCAGCAGCCAGGAATTTGACAATGTCTTCAAAGTAAGTGTGATGCACCCCACTTGATTTCATCTCTCTGCTCCCCATCCACGTTTAGTTTACACTCCCAGCACCATGACTGAGTCCTCATTCTGTCCTCGTGCCTCCCGCACTTATTCCAGTGCACTGACTGGTTCCAGAGCCCTGACCTCCGCTCGGCTGCTAAGTGTTGCTGGCTGTCAGCTGAGTTGAGTAAACTTCTGCTAATGAAAACAGATAAAAAGTCACTGGAATTTATTAAAGCTTTTGTGTTAACTTAAATCACGTTCTAGGAATGAATGTAGTATTATTAAGAAAATGAAATCGGATTATAATGAAAGGAACCTGCAGATTTTAGTTACTAACTTGCACGCATCTCTATATTTTGTTTAATTCTAGTAAAATAAAAGTGAATCCCTGTTAACTGTAATGAAATAAAATTAAGCTCTCCCTGACTTACATTCATATAGTCAGTCAACACCATTATTTGAAATCTAATTTGGTCCTATTTGTCTGCAAGGACAACAGAATTGTCATTTATACTGAAGGAATTCTTTTGGTAGGAAAATAGCTGGACTAGGTCTCTTTTATGTGGAAAAAAGAGGTTGCCAATACATGGGATTCCCATGATGTGTGCTACAGAAGTTAACATGATTCTGCAATTTTTTTTAAGAATGTGTTTTGAATCTGAATAATAAATACTTATATATGTATTGTAGTTCAAATATATGCTGCTTTGTTTGAAGATGTGTTGTTTCTTTAATATCTTCACATGTCAGTATGTTTATATAGTTACATTAAATTGCCATGGACAAGTTATGTTCTTTCTATCTGAAAGATTAATTAGTATTTTTGGTAAAGAGGTAATTCACTTCTGTTGTGTTTAATAAAAAGTCCATCTTATTTGGCTTTATTTTCCTTTTCTTTTTATTTTTTCTTTCTTTTCTAAATCCATTGGCTTTATTATGCCATATCATTGCTAGCTTTACTTTCTACTGCATTTTATCATAATGCTCTTTGAGTATAAATAAACTCTGGTATGCTAAACCTAATAGCAATTAAACTGGAAGTGTTTGTGTTTCATCACTGTGAACTTCGCAGAAATGTTTCCATGACAACCTCCATGCTAGTTAAGGCAACCAGAGGTGATCAACAGTTTATATATTTTTTTTCTCTTGCAAGAATGGAATTTGTGTTGACAGTTCTGGCCTTTAATGGCACTTTTGTACTGTGTGAAAGTATTTGTTTACTAGATCATATGCTGTTAACTGTCAGGCCGAGATAGAGTGACTGCTTTTGATAAAAGGGCTGCATTACATCTCTGAGTCTGTGAAGCTCTTGTACTTTAATTACTCACATCAGTAGAAAAGTACCCACTTGCTTCACTACACTTAAAAATTAGACTTATTAGTTCCAAAGCATTAATGGTGAGTTAATTTTTTCCTTTACATTTTTTGGAAAACAATAATCTAAAAGCTGCTTTGTTGTTTTAAATTTAAACTATTTAATTTACACTGATAAAAATCACATTCCATGATACGGGGTGAATTCTAAGTGCTGTAATTACTGGCACTTTGAATTAGGATTTTTGGGCCCTGTTTTCATATGTAGCTGATGAAGGTTGTTATGCTGGTGGCTGAGATAGGCTAGCTGTGTACTCTGATGAGAAGAATATAAATTTAGGTAGAGGTGTTTTGTCTCTCCCAAGTTTTATGAAAAAGGCGGGAGTACCTAAGATGTGATAGAAATAACTTCTCTGAGTGTAACACAATAATAATACAGATAGACTGTTGTGTGTGGTACATGGATGAGACAGTTAGAAAGCTTTCAGAAGAAAACTTTATTTTTAAAATGTGTTTTGGTGAGGTATTTCTCTTCATGGTACCCTATCTAGGTAGATCATATGGAACTGAATAAATTAGTTATTATCTAATCTAATCTATTATCTAGTTCATCAGTTAATAACTGCTACTACAGCTGGTGCATTCACTACCAACCAGATGTTTGAAGGCATTACCTGTACTGAGTTGAGCAACTTGCTTTTTTTATGTGTCTGTTCATTGTCAGGCTGATGGACAAGTGTCTCTTTCAATATAGAGAGTGTGTGTAGCACAGCATCATTTGGTTTTGATTAGCTGAAAAATGTGAGTATTTGGAAGGTACCAGAATATCTTCTAAGGGTCTACTGCAAAGCAAAGACTAAATTTTTTGTGATAATGAAGACCTTAGTTTGGTGAAGCATATTATTTAATAATACTCATTTATATTCAGATATGAGACGGGGTACTTGTTGCATGTCTTGCATATAAAGACATAATTTATATTCAGGACTCATCTTTTGGACATGTAGTTTGTTTTAGTAATTGCTTGCAGAATGTTTATTGTTTCAAATAGTGATACCATCACTTTTTTAAGCAATTGAGTCACCCTTCAGTGATCTGTTAAAACTAAGAGGAGTTGCAGTTGTTGAAGCTGTTTTGTTTGGGTTTGTACGTGGAGGATGCCGTTGCTTTTTGCACAGCATTCTGTTTAGTCAGAGGTTGTTTATATGTTTGTTGACAGTTGGTGACACTAGGAAGAAAAATGGAAATGCTGAAGTTATATACCTAAATTTCCCAAGCTTTAAACTGTAGACAGATGACTTGTGTCTACACTCTCAGTGTAAGATGCTGCCTCAGAATACCTTCGCCTCATCTTTGGGGGTTTGTTGTGCCTTCCTTTGTGTAAGAAAGTTGGCATATTAAAGAGAAACTTCTCAGAGAAGTAAGGGGTGAAAAAAGCCACCTCCTTGTACACTCTTTCATACTCTGACCTGTTATAGCTGGAGGCTGTAATGTTCCCTGAGTGCAGAGGTGTATGCATAATCCAAAAATTCCTGTTTATAATATCCTTACAGGTAAAATTGCATGGATTACTAAAAGGAATATATTACAGTACTAAGAAGTATTCTTTATTTTCCTGGTGATCATTTGATTGTGAAAGATTGTGTAGTACTTGAGCATATGATACAAATAGACCCTGTGTGCTTGTTTTCCCAAGTTAGTTTTTGTGAACAGTAGTTTATAACCATGTTTGAAATAATGCTCTGTATCTGTAATTACTGGGGTTTTTTTATAACTATGATGTAAAGAAGATACTGCCTAAAACTGAACAGTAACTCTGGTCACATGACACGAATATTGTAGATGAACTAGAATGGAAAAACAAGCTGTTACCCCTAACGCTTTTTTTCTTTCCCAGGAAAAATGAATTCATACTGAAACAGGAACAGAGATGATCAGGAAATGGAAACCTTATCTTTCAAGATGAGACTTAAGAAAGTGTGACATGTTTGGCTTAATGAAACAAAGATTGAGAGAGGATATGATACCTCTTTCATATTAAATGTGTATGAAAAGGCAGAGAAGGCATCATACAGGGGGAAGAACTGCTTAAGCTAAAGGACATTGTTAGAACAAGTAAAAAACAAGTGTAAACTAGCTGTGGATAAATCTGAGCTGGAAGACAGAGCATTTAAGTAGAGCGTGTGGGGCCGGAGATTTCGAACAGGGAGTCTAATCAGCAAAATTGGCATGACACAATTGCCTTAGCAAAAGGTTGCACATGGTCACTCAGATTGTTCTTTGTAAGCCTAGGACCATCTTTTTGCCTAACTAGGTCTATAAACCCCTCATGCTTGCTTGTTGCACAGTACTGAGAAAACTTGTAGAAGGAATGAATCTGAGAGAAGCCTTTTAAAATTATTTTGCTTGTTTCAGTTCCAATGCCTGTTTAATTCTTAGGTAGATTCCTTAGTCTGTTTTCAGATTAAGTGCTTCTATATTATTGACAATAATATCCTAGGACTTCTTAAACTTTTTTTTCTTGTTTGTTTTAAATGTATTTTAGTGCTACTTTTAATTTTTTCTTTTGCTTCATCTTGCTGCAGTTAGTTACAGGCTTTAACCAATACTGGTAGCTGGCTTTTTCCCCTTCAGTATTTTCAATGCAACTGAAAAGATAAGGTGATTATTACCCTACTCATCAAAGTTTATTCTGTAACCAATCTGTACATTCATTTAGTTCATTCAGGTAATCATTTCCAGTCCCTTAATTTATAACTTCCTGGCAATACTTTTTTATCCCTCAAAGAAAAGGGAACTCTGAAGATTGCCTAGTCCAGCTGCCCTTCTCATGCAAATTGGAGCAGGTTGTCCTGGATTTTCTCAGGTTGCATTTTGAATTTCTCCAGGAATATGGGTCTTCAGTTTTGATGGAGAGTCTACAACATCTGTGGGCAACCTACTCCACTGTTCAGACATGTAACAGTAAAAATGTAAAATTCTTTGTCTCAAGAATGTAATTCTGAGAGATTGACAGATACACACAGATCATCAGTATATAATTTCTTTCCTAATATTTAAAAAATTGATTTCTAATACTTTCTTTAATCTGGAAATGATTTTATTTCTTTCTCTCCTCCAGATTATTATACATCTGGAATAGAGCCTCCCTTATTGGATCAATATTAAAAGGGGTTTGCTTTTTTATGAATGTTGTCACTCTCTCTAGATGGTTTCCAGGACTTTTTGTCCCAGTACCTGTCAAATACAAAGGTGTAGCTACCTCCCTGCAGTCTTAAAGCTGCAGATTGAGCCAGCACCATGTTGTAGTCACAAAGTGAATTCTCATTTGAGTACAAGGTATATCAGTGCCTCACTCTCCAATATCTCTATTAATGCCACTTACCTAGGGATTGCTTGGAATCCTTTCTAAATTCACTAAACTTTATATTGTTGGAAAGACATCCAGAGGCAATGTCTGCCTTGTTATTTTTATGTAACTCTTGATGTTGGAGCCTTGCTTAGGTGAAGGACTCATCACACCTACCTAAAATTTAAAGGTTCCACACTACTGCTAGGCATCACTGATAGTGTGAATAATGGCATTGTGATTTATTACCCAGAGAGATGTTTATTACTTGGGGTTTATTACTCAAAAGATGAAAAGCTGACTTTTACAGACTTTCCATTAGTTTCTCTGTTTTCCTCAGTCCTTCAAAATACACATCTTAAGATTGTGAAAAACTGAAGTGTACTAAACACACTTGGCTACGTGAGCTCATATGCTGAGAGGAATGATCTAAGCACACTCTCCACAAAAGTTATGACAGTAAAAGCTCTTACTGGAGTGTGTCTACTCACGAGGCAAATCATGTATTGTCTGAGTGTCCCCAGAAATCTTTTGGAGGAGCATTAGAGAAGTTGGTCAACTTTAGCAACTCTCATTGTGTTATTGTATTTTAGTATGTATCTGTGAAAGTGCAAAATAAACTTCTAAAAAGTCATCCAAGATAACATCAGGAACACTTAAGAATGCTGATTTGTATTCCTTGCATGATCATACCTTTTAAGGAGATTTATATCCCTACCACATGGTTTATGTTTTAATGCAAATGCAGTAATAGGGCATTTTCCAGTATGCGTTTACATCTTTGACCAAGACTTTAATTTCCTCATATATTTTTACCTTTCCCATTATTCATTCCATATGAAAATTAATTCTGTTATCAGAATTAATGCTTTTAATTAGAACTTTTTAGAAAACTTCTGTCAAGCAAAACATTATTTCACAAACTTTTTTTATATAACAAAAGTTTTATTATTCCAGGTATTTCAGAGATGCCAACCATGGCTGATTAATATTAGCCATTAGGTAAAAATTCTTCTATAGGCACTGTAATGCTCAAACTCAGACTGTTTAAGTAATTTCAGAATTTACCAAACAATGTGAACTTGCTCTTAAGAGGAACTTAGATGCAGTTGTAAATATAGTAGTATTTGACTCATTAAAACCTTTTTCACATTGTAGTTTTAGGAGGTGTACACACACATTTTTTTAAAATGTATCAATAAGTAGATGATAAATACAAATTTATTTAGTTTATAAACCCATTTGCTCTTTTGCTTAATATGGTGGCTGTGGTCAGTCTATCAGGGATGTTAAGTCCTTGCTTCCTAAACTGAGCAATAGATTCTTGACCCCTTGAAAGTCCTGAGCAACCCCATCTGATCTCACAGTTGAGCTGCTGTGAGCAGCACTGGACTAGAGAACTGCTGAGGTCCAAGCAAACTTCAGCTATTCTGTGATTTTGTGATTGACTGAGTCCTGTCTGAAGCTGCTTTACTTGCACTTGAGAACTTGAACAATTTTTTCAAGGCAGATAATATAAGTACTTTCTTAATGTTCTTATAACCCACTAGCAAATGGTCTCCATCTTTTCTGAATGGATATTTCATATTTCTTCTTTCCTTAACTATACTTCTTTCTAGAGTGATTATCTTTATGTTTCTCTGTTTTTCTCTAAAGCAAAAGTAAGTTGTGTGGCAAAAGTGAGATACTTTCATTCTTTTTTGTGATATTTTTATGGTCCTCCTTGAGGAACTTGATAATTCAGTCAGTGGTGTAAATGACCTAATTGTATGGGAGGCATGTGGGCTTAGTGAAGTTCCTTTTCTATTGGTTTCTTTATTTCATTGTAGGGAAAAAGAAGCTACAGTGCAAAAAAGTGTAGGGATGGTCTTGTAGCTGATAAATCTTTTAAATATTTTTACTGGGTTAAATTATTTATAAGATGTATCTTATAAGGGATATAATATAATAGATATATGTTATAGTCCCATATATAATATATGGGTATATATATATATATATATATATATATACATACATACATATACATACATATATATATATATATATATATATATACACACTCCATATACTGATACTAATGATTTTTTTTAACATGAGGTTATGATACATCTTTTTAACGGGGCAGAAGTTATGTGGACAATGAAGTCTGTAAAGCAAAAGAGGACCATTGTGATCTTCACATAACAATATTTTTTGAAGTTCTTGCATTAATTTCTATTTGAAGTACAGTATATCTTTTGGGGAAAGTAAATCAATTGTTTTAAAATACTCCTGGTGATGGAGAGCCCATGACAATCCTTGGGAACTTCCTCCATTTGGTAATCTAAACTCTACAAATTATTTCTGGTCTAAACTTTTCTGACTTCAAATCCCTCATTAAAACTGTCCCTTGCGGTGTTGCCTGTAGAAAATGTGATAATGGATGTGCTGTGGATAGGAGGGCTCTTACCTTTCCTGCTGACCTGTATTGTTTCCTTGTTTCCTCCTGCTCTCCCCCTGAATCCACCTGTTTTGTCTTCTGTCATACGTTTGGGTTTTTAACTTTGCCAGGCAGGGATTACCTACATGTAGTGTTTATATGGCATGGAATAGAGCAGGGTCTTAGTCCCTGGCAGGTGATCTTTGCTGATGAGCCTGTCATGAGGGCATAAAGGATTAAAAAAGGTTTGAGCTATTGTTGTCCTACTTAAAGAGCTTTTAAGCCTGTCAAGAACTACTGTAATCTTTGGGCATGACTTCCTTTGTGGCGAGGACTTCCTCCATTTCTGCTTTAAGGCCAATAAAGACTGGAGTAAATCGTACCTCTCAAAAAACCAGCTGATCTCAGTGGAGGCGGGGGTAAAGGGAGGGAAAGTTTCCAGTGGTAGAAAATCCCTTGCAGCCCTCAGCAGCCTGCTGTAGGGGTTAGGAATTCAATGTTTCCTTGTCTCTGCATTCTCTTCTGATTTTATCTTGCTTCAGATTTCCAGGATGTTGTTACACCTTTCTTAGAGAAGGAGGGGGAGGGATAAAAATAGCAGTGTTAAGGTTCTGCGCTGAGTTTGGGTACTTATGGGCTGTGGTTAACTGTCCTATAATGTTCTGTTATGTAAACAGATTCACTTTTTCACATCTAGTCCTATTTTTCAGTCATTTCATGATACTTTAAGTGTGTTCGGCAAATCCTTCTTGGTTGAGCAGTGTCCTGTTTGGGTTGTGGCTACCAGACTGGTGACCCTGTTGGATTAGGAGTGACCCCAGTGTCAGATGCTCAGGTAGCATTGCTTCTCAGATTTCCTTGATGATACAGAGATGACATTAGTCCCTTGTCCATGCTAGCTCACATTCATGCTGATTAACCACTGTAATGCTTTCACACTTATTATTTCCCAGGAAAGTGTTCCCCATCCTGTGAAACACTGTGTTGCTACATATAGCATACATATACATACTTGTTCTTGTTGTAAAATTGTTGATGTGGTCTTCTCTCCATGCAACTTCTATGCCAAGAAATATGGGATGATTTGAAATTTCACAAGGCTTTATTGTGAGCTGAGATCTTGGGCTAATCTCTTGATTTCCTGGCTGACTGCTGATAGTCATATGGGAAGGTTCTCTCTTCTTTGAGTCTTCATTCTCAAATAAGTGAATTGTCCTGGAGGTAAGGTAACTGATGGTGGACTTGAGCTCAGTTTGTTAGAGCATGATGCTGATAATGATGAGGTTCCTGGGTTCAGTGCTGGTATGGACCATTCACTGAAGAGTTGGACTTGATGATCCTTGTGGGTTCTTTCCAACTCAGAAGAGTGTCTTCCTGTTTTTACAAATTTCCATCATTACATGATGCTTTCTTTATCCATCATAACTTGTAAATGTTGATACAGACTTCAGGAGCAGCAGTATAATGCTGTTGCTGTCTTGTCTTCCTGTCATCTTCCACAGGTAGAAGTCTTTTCTTCTCCTTGATGTAAATCCTGTCCTCTCCTTAGCTTCTCTTTCATGATGTAGAGAAAAGGATTCCTGTGTGCTCCCTAAGCATCACAGGAATCCTTTTCTCTACATCATGAGGAGCAGAACTGTGGCTAGTACAAAAAATCTGAGATGGGGTATCTACTAGAAGAGATGGGAGTGAGAGGAGTCAGGACAAGTAGCATCTGTTTTCTCTCAAAACTGTTTGTGAAGCCATTCCTGACTGGGTTCAGCCCCCAGAGAAGTAGAAAGCCTTGTGTTGTGCAGTAAAAGGAGAGAGTGTCCCAAACTGTTGGGCAGTCCCAGGATCTCTGACCTCTGGCTGTGGTTCTCATGGGATCCTTCCAATGAAGAAGGATCTTCCCTTCTCTTGAAAATTGTAGTGCTATGGTGAAAAGAAATTAAAGAGAACTAAAATTAGGCTGGATTGTCAGACATGTACTTTAGTGCATTTTAAAGCACAGAAAACCCAAATGAGGAGAAACAGAAGGGAAGCAGTGTTCTCTGCAATGGAATAAGTTTAAAGAGAAGCTTCCTTGTTTAATGCTGTGGCTTTTCTTTCCATAGCTAATTGGATCAATAAAAGAACATAACAGAGATCTCTCTACCTTTCCTTGTTATTTTAGCAGCCTCTCTGTTTCTGCCCACAACCGATACAAACTTAAGTAAAGCCTATTCTTTATCCTATTCAAAATTTTCATGTTTACTTGGGAAAAAAAATAGTAAAGCATTTTGCAGCAGTAATTAATCTCTCTATTTTCTAGTATTTGCTGTTAATTAATTTCAAAACATAGAGGTCTGTGTAACATATGAAGAAATTAAAAACTCTTATTTTGTCTGTTTTGCCTACTTGCTTTTCTTTTTTGGTAAGTCTGTACTCCTAGCACATACTCTCCAAGAGCTCTGTTAGAAGACCTGGAAAGAAGACTGCTAGCTGGTTATGTCATTACTGGATTTAGAATTCTTTAGAGAACTGAGACCCTTTTGCTGCTGTTTACTCTAGTTTCTTCATCAGCCGGTTCCAAAGAAGTCCCTCTCTGGTGGGCAGTCTGCAGGGTTACCTGTAACAGTGGTAAGCTCTTTCACAGTTTCTCTGCTGGCTGCTAAAATGAGATTTCTAAAATGTCTGAAGTGTTGTCCCACTTACAGGTCATTGGTTGCAGGTATCCATGTAACACAGCTGTCCAGTGTTACTATTACAAAACTTTTGGTCTGTTAAAAATTGTATGAGAATTTTGAGAGAATTCTCAAAAGAGAATGACATGAATACTAAGCACAGATCTAAGAACTCATGGTATTGCTTCTTTTCAATTAATGACTGCATCATACACCGTGTCTAATTCAAGTGAAGTGGTTGCAGAACTTCTGGAAGGCTTTAATGGAGTGCTTCAGATCTTGTTTATCAGATCCTGGTTAAAAAGCATATCATTTGAACATAAATGGTGCCATGTTATCGTTTTCTCCTGGAAGATTTACTGGAGTGCTCAGGAGAGCTGACAGGAATGGCGGGTGGCAAAGGGGACATGCTCAGTTGCCTGACGTGATGGTCCTGTCACACTGTGATGTATCGGCCTGAAAATCCTTCAGTGTCTTACACATACGGTAGGAAGGAAGCTTTAACATGTCAAATTAAGAAAAAAAATTAGCCTATAATAACAGTGTTGCAGATGATTTGCAGGGAGTTTTTTTAATCAGGGATATTTCATATCCTCCTTTACACCTAATTCGTCTTGCTTTCTAGGAATGTGTAATTAATATTGTAGTTATGCTAATTTGAAACAATGATGATTGCAGCTCGCTGAAATTATGTGTTCTACTTAATTGAACTTGACCAACATTACTTAGAGATGACTCAATACTGCATATGGTACATTCTATCAATATAACCTTTTATTTTAAACAGTTTGAGATACAGTCAGATTATTTTATATAATCAGTTTCTGTTTCTGTATATCTGTGGCACCGAATTTTAGCATGATGTTAAATTTTGCTTCGTCCATGGTTCAAAGAGGACATAAACTTCCTTATAATTTTTCTTGGTATGTACTGGTTTCTGATAGAGAAAATACTACAAAAAACAGGTCAACTGCTTGTTTCAAAGCTTTTTATGACTTTCAGCATGTAAAATTCATCTCCAGTATGCACAAATATAATCTTTCTTTGCATGTTACTAGGCTTTAGATGGTGTAAAAGCAGTCTATACATGGATGCAGGTGGCAGCCACTCCATCAGGCACTCTTGTGCTGGAAAGCACATCCCTGTGCCCAGGACAGGTCAGGCTGGCAGCCAGGGTTCCTGTGTTCTCAGGGGGCAGTCCCAGGCACTGGGGACTTGGCACATTGTGGGGCTTTGGGAGGGGCTGGCAGCAGGGGACTGGTTGTGCTTACCCCTGTATAATAATGACTGTGATCCTCCAGTAAACATTTTGGTTACTGTGTATGAAATAAAATGACATTTTCTTATCATTTGATTTGAATAAAACTTTATCAAAGCATCTCTGCCAAAATTATGAAGTTGTACAGTGCTGAAGGTAAGTATTGTAAAGGATTTTAAATGGTTTGAATTTCAATATGCTACCGGTACATTTTGATCATAAAATGCAAAAACTTTTCTTAGTCTCAAAAATTTTCTTAGTAACAAGCATAGAACTTATATACTGACAAAATATACATTATAATATTAACAAATAAAATTAATTCAGGAAATAATTCCACTTATTTTCATTTGGAGGAATCTTATTTTCTTCAACCTCTAGTCATTTAAAGCAGTATGTATTTTATTTAAGAGAAGTTTTTACAAGATAAGCTAGCAGTGCTGTAGATTAAAAATGTATAAGTGTTTTCCTCTTATTGTAACATATGATGTGTTTTGAGTGTGGGCATGGAGATGAGAACCTTGGACTTTCAGTTACCTTAATTCTTAAAACAAAGACAATAACATACTGCTCAAAAAAGTTCCCAAGGTCGTAAGAGTCTTCAAATACCAGTTTCTGGTATCCATGAGAGTAACTTGCAATTTAAAAGTGAGACAGAAATAATGCAAAATTAGGCCTCTTGTAATGAATTATTTATGCCTCTCGTTTAGCTATATCTTTACTATTAAAGTTGACTTGAGAGACTTACCTTTAACTAGCACTATTTCCTAATATAATGATATCAACAGAAGTGAGGCAGCTTTAATCTTTCTTGAATTGAATGCAGATTGATATTGTTAAGACTATGCCGCTCTGCAGTTTTCAGTTTTGATTTTTTAAAATAACATAGTGTCCTAAAACTTAGGTGTTTTGTTTTTTTTTCTGAGAGGAAATTTTGGAATTTTGTTTCACTGGCTTTTAATTCAGTAATTTACTTAAATTTTCTAATTTTAAATTTTAAAACATAAAAGACTATGATTTCATGTGAGAGCTTCCTGTTAAGCCTCATCATCAAACACCAGTTAAGTAATTGAATTTTAAAAAGAAAAGCAATGGAGAGAAATGTTTATGTGAAAAAATGAAACGTGGGGATAAATAAAGTAGTGTAATGAAATAAACTGTGAAGTTAAAGTCATGTCCTTGTAAGAGTTGATGTTCAGTTAATGTTTGAAATGAAAATTCTGAATAAAATATGTTGCTACTGTGATTAGACATATCCCCTGTTGAGGCATTTCACAGACTCATGGGATCATTTGGGTTGTCCAAAAGGGCGTTTCACCATGTCCTTTACTTGCATTTATGTGGCAAGCATATTTATATATTATCTCATTATTTGAGAAATCTCTTTCAGATTTGAATGTGTATCTCCTTTATGAAAGCTTCTGCTTCAGTTATCACTGTGTCAGTTTGTATTGATCTGGTCGATACAGAAATCTCTTCAAAAGACTTTGCATTATTGAGGTGAAAAACCTGCTAATGATGCAACAGTGAGTTTTTTCAGCCTTTTTGCCCTGTGGTAAGAAAAGGTCTTCCTGTTTGCTTCCCCAATATAATTTTTTTTTTAACCTACGAATGTGTGTAAGGTAATCACAGCATGACACTATTGTGTGATTGTTGATCCTGTCGGGTTCACCTGTCTTACTCCTGCATTAGGGATCAGTGACTTCAAGAACCTGCTAAAGTGATCACAAACTATTTTAGGCTCTCCTTAATGAAGAAGTGGAAGCATAATAAAGCCTGATGCGTGGACATTGTGCATGCATGTGGCCACTTCGGGGTAATTTTAGAGCCAGACATTCTGCTCCAGCCTACTCTCCTTCTGCCACCAGGAGGACTTGGACAGCAACAGCAGGCTCCAGGGAGAGGACTTGCTCTGCATCCCTCTTAGCTCCTCATACCTGGAAGCAGTTGCTGTATTCATGAGAGTGGAAGTAAGCCTGTTCAATTGCATCATTAGAGTTCTGTCTTGTCAGTGAGACTGTTGATGTCACCTGTGTCACCTTTCCTCCCTTTCCATGGGAAGGCTGTACTCTAATGGGGTCAGAGGCACAGGCAGCTGGCAGAACATTCTTACTAGACTCTGTAAATGCCATAGAATCTTCTGGGCAATCTGCATTGTCCATTCCTATGATGATGAATTTATCTTGGCTCCAGACATCTCTCAGTGTCCTCCCATTAGGTATTTCCTCTCTCTTCAGTTCTTGGACAAGTGAAGATTTCATCCCAGGTAATTTACAGACAGTTGGAGGACACCCCAGCAGCGTGCATTTTACATATGCTGTTTCTTGCCAGAAGCAAGAGTGTTTTGGCACTCTATTCCTGATGAAGTTTGCTATAGATTTAGACAGCATTTGTATGGATATTCAGTATGTGGTCTGTAACTTTTTAGTATTGCAGGTGGATACTGTCATATAGTTATAAATCTGACCTCTCATTAATAATTTATTTTCTTCTCAGATGGTAACTGTGTTCATTTCAGGGTTCTTCCATATGTCCTGTCTGTCATCCTTGAAGTTTTCATCATGGTGGTGGTAGTCGTTGCTGTTAACTTGTGTCCCTGTGTGCCTTTTTTCATTTACTTTTACAATTGTTTCCTTGATAAGGGGTGCCACAAAGGTGCAAAACCTGAATCTCTCCACATGTCTCAGTCTCTTTCCAAGCATCTGGGTCCCAAGGTGAACACTTGAAACAAAAATTATATTACTGCAAATCCTTGGGCTCACTGGAGAAACTATTAACTCAATTTGTGAGAGCTCTTTTGTCTGTGAACAGATTCTAGTCTGTGCTTTCTTTTTCTGACAATACACTTCCCAGCTAACCTCTGCAATGCCTTGTGCCACAGATCACCTAACACTAAGTATGTCTCCCCTCTGTGAGCTCTCCCACTCTGTATTCTTTCAGCTGCCTGGCTATTGTTTCTCATACTACAGAAGACTTTAGCTGTGGTGGCACTGTGAGGCCACAGGACAATACTCCTCCAGTTCCTTGCCAGTCAGACAGTGATGCCTGACAGATAAAGTCTTTCTGACTTTTGCCACTTTCCCAAAATACTCCACTGTCACTGTGTGGGTGCTGAAGACTTCTAAGAGCTTTGTGAGTGTTTTGTGAGCACAAATGAGAGCATTACTCTTTACTTCAGTTAGACCATTCCCTATAAATTCCAGAGAGGGATGTTTGACATTTAATGTGTTTGTTTGTTACCAGTTCCAGTGTCCTCTCCCTCAGTTCTGTGAAAGCCTGTCTGTCATGCATGTCTGCTCATGGTCACCAAAGGAGTAAGCCTCCATTTTCTGCCCTTTTCCTCCATTTTCTCTCCTTTTCCAGAGTCATCAAAAGCTTGTTAAGATATTTGTGTAGTGGCTGGTTTGACTTAAACCTTGCATTGCACAGCTACATGGGACTGTTTTGTAACCTCCTAACTGCTTGTGAATGGCTACACCTTTCCATGAAGGTGCAAAAAATCTGGGATACGTGAATGTCTCTGTTTCCATATGCATTTTTTAACTGTGGGTACATGTAGAGGGAAACTTCTCAAGTTGTGGCCACATTTTATCTTAATCACTGTTTTTCCTCCTAAACTTTGGACCTGCAAGTTTCCTCATCCAGACACTTGACATCAAGGCAACACGAGTAGCATGTTTTTCCCAGATTCAGCACTTGAGCTTATATCTTGACCCTTTTTATTAGCATGAATAATGCTCTGCAGAGCCTCTGCATTATTGCAGAAAGGATTAAACATTTCTCCAAGTTTAGTGGCCTCCTAGTGCATAGAGACTGATCACGATTTACAATGAATGGCCAAAGCAGGATCTTTTAACTTGATGAATCTCGAGTCCAGTGTGCATTTTTGGGAGCCACAATATAAAATAGATACAAAGCAAGTAGAGAGCGTCCAAAGGAGGAGCAGGAAGATTGTAAGGGGCCTATAAGGGAAAGCCTTATTAAGAGCAGATGAGGTCACTTGGTTTGTTCAGCCCAGAGGAGACTCATTACACTCTACAACTTACAAGAGGAAGAGGAGGGACAGACGCTGATCTCTTCTCTGGGGTGTCCAGTTTCAGGAGCAGAGGGAATGGCCTGAAGCTGTGTCTGGAAGGTTTAGGTTGGATGGTAGGAAATGGTTCTTCACCCAGAGGGTGGTTGGGCACTAGAACAGGCTCCCCAGGGAAGTGGTTACCGTACCAAGCCTGACAGGGTTCAAGAAGCATTTGGACAATGCTGTCAGGCACATGGTGTGATTGTTTTGGCTGTCTTGTGCAGGGTCCAGAGTTGGACTGGGATGATCCTAATGGGTCCTTTCCAACTCAAGATATTCTGTTATTCTGTAGTCACATCTTCATCAGGCATTTTGTGGTGTCTTGAGACACTGAAGGCATTGCAGTTTACCTGGAGACCTCTGAGGTCATCCACTAGGGAATTTATAGCAGAAGCTTAATGGCTTGGACACATCCACAGTGTGAGTGTGCGTGTCGACTGTCATTCAACTGAAACACGTATAGTTTATATATTTTATTTGTACTAAAATAATTATTGTATTCTGCATCTGTTTTTGCCTGACTTTCCCATGCACTCTGGATTTTTTGAAGGTCTGTGTTTCTTTTTGGTTCAGAGGGATTTAAATCGCTACTTGGAAAGCCCTTCTTGGCATTCTCACTTGCTCCATGGAAGAAGATTCTACTGGCCCTGCAAAGGAGAAAATTTTGCTAGTCTCAAGTAATAAAGCATTTCTCAGAGTGTGAAAATACCTGTGGAGTGCACATCATGAAAAATTCCAGTGGCTAATAGGTAACCTTTAGCATGCTCAAATTATTTGAAAAATTCTAAAGACTAGAAGCAGCATAAGCTTTACTTGTAGAGCATGGCACTGCAGCTCAGGAAGGTGCAGGGTACAATATGTACCAGCACAATTTCAGCCCTGGGTGTCCTTTGATAATTAACAGACTGCTGTCATTTCTTGTGGAATCTCCCTGTGTCTCAGCATCAGCACCAAAGGGAAGAAAGAAAATGTACATAGTCCCTGATGAATGCTGCTCTCCCCTGTGAAAACAGGATGGCAGCAGTAAAGAGAGTAGAGGCAGAATCTCAATGCTCCCCTTTTCATCCTTCCCCCCTTTCTCTATAGGACTGTGAATTTGCATTGAGCCTAAAGAAAATGACTAATATTCTTCTTTCTTGGTAACTGAAAATAACGACAACAGGCTATTTCAGCCAATCAACAGAATGCCAATATCTAATGTGAATGGAGAAAGCAGACTTCTGGAGTCTTCCAACAGGAAATAAAGATTCTGTCTCTTAAGATACATAATTAGTAACAGCTATCTCTGGACCTCATGATTTCTTATTCTCAAATCACTTTGTCCTCTTCTGCCTTCTGTTCAGCTGCTGAGTTTGATCTGCTCTGGAGAGATGGTATCTGCTGCCTCTTTTTTCATTGCCACTCAATTTTTAGCTCAATTGTTTCTTGTGTCAGCATAGGACCATTGCCAGATTTGCTCTGAATGTCCTCAAGAAACAAAACACCCATGATTTTAGATTTTGTTTATTCTTCTTGAGGGTTTGTTCCTTAAGGTTAGGTACAACTTTGGTACTGATGTTGTAATGACAGAGTAGTCATCTGACAGCCATCTTCTGTTCAAAATGTAATGCTGATTTTTTTGGTATATCATGCATTCTCTTTGCTCAGTTGTAAACTATATGCAGTTTTATATGAGAGACTGACATAAGAAGTTGAATAAATAGATGAAATGTTCTTGATGAACACTGAAATTTGGGAACTTTAAATAGTCAGGCATAGACATGATGGTTTCACTTAGTAGTCATATCACATAGCATATAGTTAAAATATTATATGCTTATGTGGTTACTCTATTTTATTAAACATTTTGTGTGTTTTTCTATCCAGTGGAGAAGGTCCGAGCCTAGATTTTTAAAATGCCTATTAAATTATCTTAAGCAAAACTAGTTAACAAATCACAGTAACCTAAGTGTAACTTGCTAGATACTGTAAAATCATTGGTGGCTACAAGAATTATTTTAGGTAATATAAAATCTGCATTACGAAGGCAAGGAATCCATTAACTGCTCTTTTGGTACCTGTATATGATATTTTTAGGTGTAGCCATCCCTGTCTTAGTAATTTGTTCCCTGTGAGAGGCTGTTTCTGTCCTGTTGTCCCCAAGCATTTCTGGCATTGCCTCCATACACTGCTTTCTCTGAGTGGTTATGGTAAGTGTGTCCATTTCACTTCCAGTGAGCTTGCTCTGAACACTGAATATGATTGATATTAAAATAAGTTTGTTCAGAGGGACTTAACACCATGGTTTTGGTGAAAACACAATATAATGAAAAAAAAGAAAACTGAATTCAGTTTTAAACTGAGCAGCTGTGTGCTTCACCAGCTTTTTCATCCCTCATACCTAAATTTCTGAAGTAGTGTTTTATGAGCATGGGAATTCCATGTTCATAACAGGTTGTTTTGCAGGTGTTGTCTTCTGATCCAGGGCACTGAGGCTTCCTGAATGTGAGGAGCCCTGGGAAATGCCATCAAAGTTCTTGCTTTCTTTTATCCTGTGCTTCCATTGGTACTGGAAATGAAATGGACACCTACAGAGAAGGGAGGTGGTGGGAGGGATGAGACAGAATTCTTCCTCTGACAGGAGGTGCTTACCTTTCCCACCTCTCCTGCTTTTTTGTTAGCACCTTCCTTCTGTGCAAACGTCTTTAACAACATTCATTCATTCATTCATTCATTTATTCATTCATTCATTCATTCATAAGGAATTACTAGTTGTTATAGTACTCTCAAGACTGACAAATTTGTGTAACATTCCTAAAACTCAGTACAGAATACAAATCAAACCCTGTTAAGATTCTTAACTATTCAGCCATGATTTTTGGTTTGATGCCAGCTCTGTAGTCACCCTATACTGTAAACTCAGATCTTGGGTGCATTAGCACTGAGGATGGCCCTTCCCGCTTGGTGTGGACTTGCACAACCTTTGCCTTATTTCCACCTCGTATTTGGTGTCCCTCCTTATGCCTTGTAACAAAGTTTGGGTCTCTTTTCTATGAAAAATCACCACTGTCATCTCTGTCTCGGTCCCAGTTATTTAAGGAATGTTACAAGTGTCACCTTTCAGAATGAGAACAGGACAGTAAAATTAATTCAGTAATTTCAAATAGTATTATCACACACTTTTAGGAACTCATGTAAAATTCAGAGGCATCAGAATGTACAAAGTGTTCATTATTTTTGATATTTTTAAAAACCTTGTTCGTAGGTTGAAGACTTCAGATATATATTTTTGAACCTTATTCCATCTCTGATATGAGATTCACATACTTCTTCTTTTAAGGCATAAAGTTCTGTTAGGATTACAAGGACTGTATGAAAGCTGGTATAAAAATTAACATTTTGAGAACTGGCAATACCACAATGAATCCCAGTAGCACAAATATTGTTGGTCTAAACTAAAAAGTTATAAGCTGGTAAAAAAAAATAATCATTCTTACAAGAGAAATAGCATATTTTTAGATCTTACTGGCTTATAATAAAATCCCTTCTATCCATGTAAAGCTTCTTGACACACCTGTGAAATGTTTTACAGTAGAAGCTCTGAGTGCTGAGTACTGTGGACAGCAAAAAGGAGAAATTTTAAGATTTTGAGAGAGTACTCCCTTGACATTAAATATCATACCTTACTTTTTCCCGGATGTTCTTGTGCTCTCGTCTCCTGCAGCTACCTATAAACTCCAGTGCCTTAATGCCATCTCAGTTTTCTATTTTTGTTGTAAATCTCTTTGTTCAATAGGAACCTGTAGTGTTCCTTCTTTCTGTTAAACATAATAATAAAGAGTATGAACAGAAGGAATGAAAGCGGGAGAGCTGTGAGTTGTACCATGTGAAAGCTGCCCTTCTTTCTGAAGGGGATACAAAAGGCAGGGCAACATTTGAAGGACTGGAACTAGGAAAGAAGTAGGAAAAATCACCAGAGGGAGGATCTCAGAGATGCTTCTGTAAATTTAAAATAATAAAATTAAAAATTGCGGAAGAGAAACCAGAGATGGAGACAAATTTTCAGTAAACCCTGTGGTAGTGTCTCACTTCAATGTAATAATCTCTGTGCATCAACTCCAGTATGCCTTAGATTTCTCTACATCTTTTCAGCTTGCTGAGTTGATAAATATGCTACAATTTTTGTATTTGTGGTGTTAGTTTCCTGCTGAATCATGCTGCTCTGAAGCAGTCCATCCAGCAGCCCAGTGAGCATGGAAGGGAGCAGGCTGGGAAGATGGAGGTCATGAGGGACTGGGCTTGGAGGTAAACTGCAGCTGCAATAGGATTGCAGCTGGAGCCACCCACAGAGCTGGTACACTGAGATCTGCTGTGAGACATCTTCAGGGTGGTTCTTGCAGTGCAAGATTTCAAAGGGGAAACAAGATGGTCATGTGAAAAGGGAGATCCTTTGGTATTGTGGTAAAATGAAAGAATAAACTTGGCTCTTTCCACTGGACAAAATTTCTCTCAGATTGTCATGTAAGGCATTTGTGTGAATTGCTAATGTCATCATATTGAAGTTTAGATTTCCATTATACTTTAATTTGCATGAAAATGTACTTATGCTCAGAACAATATCATATAATTTTCTAGATCTTTTATCCACATCTTCCAAGTTCCACAGATAGTGCCTTTAATAATGAAGTCACTCAGCTGTCAAGGGGAGAATACAGATGTTTCTCCAGAAGAACTGAATATTTGCTGTGGGTAGAAATTTGGCCTGTGCTTTGCTGTAAGTAGGGAGAATCAAAGTGGACTGAGTGACAGTTGGTTTTGCAACCAAGAAACATACATGAGCAGCTGGATATGTGTCTGGATCTGGACCTGCAGCCTCCTGCAGATTCTTTGGCAAGATCCTGGATGTAGTGTCCATTGGAAGGTCTTGTCTGGCAATTGGCAGCAGAGGCCTTAGCTTAATAATAAATCATTATCAAAAGTCACTTTTCTCTAAAGAAAGGGTGTTATATTCAAGAATTGAGTTGGAAAGTCTGGATAAAAAGTACTGTGTTCTTAAAACCTTCTAAAGCTTAGTTTCAAGCATTGAAAGCTTGAACAACTGTTTTTCAAATTGTTGACAAAACTTTTAGTCATCATTAATTTGGAGCTATACAGTAGCCTGGAAACCTCTGAATGTCGCCAGTGAAACCAGGTTCTATTGCTTGCATAAGTTTTTCCTCCCCTCTTTTCTCCCCTGACATCTTTGGCCTCCATGACTAAAGGATGACCTTTAGTTAATGTCTACCTGTGAGTCTTGCTTGCAGTTTATCAACAGGACCAAATGATGCTTAGTTCTCCAAATAGCTGCCAAAATGCCATCTCTCTGCTTAGGCTCTTTAACTTTCAGGAAGTGCGAGACCTTTCTTACAAAAACTCATTAAAATTATTTGTGAGTTTTCTGTGTTGTGTGTTTTGGTTTGCAGTAGCCTTTGCTCACACTACTGACTAAGTAGTTTTATGTCTCCACTTGTGTTTTTTGCAATTTGCTTTAATACAGACTGAAAGTGAGCATATGAGCAGACTACATACTACATGAGACTCCATAAGTAAGTCTGCTTGGCAAATCCAGGAACAGTCATGTGGGGCTCATGATGGTTCAGTAAAATGCCCTTTTTTTCCTTTATATTGTTCTCTGTTTCCTCTGTTTCCTCCCCACCTCTTCTTAGTACAAACAAACAAATAACTTAGAAATCCAGCTCTTACTTCCATTGTGTAAACTGGAAGGAAGTGGTATGTAAATTTAGATACTCTTTACTGTGAGACAGATTGAGTAGCAATTTGACTGTAACCCTCAAATTGTTTTAGCTAGGGATCATTGTGGGGGTGGGAAGAAGTGTGACTCTGGGCTTGTTTGGACAGGATTTCAGTAAGTGTTGGAGCTGCTGGATAGCCAATGGTATATACAGACAGTGCACCCAAGTATTTTCTGACAAACAAGTCTGAGCTAGGGTCTTGAGAAGAAAAAAATTCCTGTGCTTGAGTAGTAGTTTCACGGACAGCTGATCTCTTCTTATGATATGCTGTTGCCAGTTTTGAAGAGAAGGGGTTTTCCCTGGTCTCCTGCCTTCAGCCTGCCACCCTCTTCCCTCTTCTCACATCTGTGGGCTCATGTACGTGGGCTTGTAACCTTTCTTGGTCTTCATCTGGAGCTCAGTAGACTCTGCTTATCTGCTTCAAGTTAACTCAGCAACACAAACAAAAAAAACCCCAAACAAATTTGTGAAAATTAAATTGAAATTAAATAAATTTGTGAAAAACAAATTTAGTAGAAGCCTATGTAGGCTTTCTTCCTTTCTGTGACCTGAATTGGCTCACAGAGGGATCTGAAATTGCTGTAGTCTTTATAAGGTGAGCAGTGGGAGCCAGTGGCTGATGTGGAAAGGCAGGAAGAGAGAAGGGGTAGGAAATATTCCCATTGTGGTAGTAGTCAGCTGTTAAACCACTAGCCCCATCTTAAGAAACAGTTCTGTGACTGCTGATATGCCTTAAAGAATCACCTGCATCGCTGTGAGCAGTGTCTCCAAGGATGGTGTTCTTGCAAAACAGTTGACAAAGTGGGGATTGCCCAACTGCGAAATCGGTGAATTGAAAAACCTACTAAGAATCAAGTTTGAGAGATTCTGCCTTCTTGCTCAAAGTCAGCATGGTTTTCATGTAAAAAATGTATTTGAAGAAAGGAGGTTCTGTGTAATTTTACTTGGGTAGCTGGATTTCATATTTATTAAATATCTTAATCCTTAAAGTATAGAGCATGCATAGTTTTTGTTTGTTTTATTTTGGGTTTTTTTTTTTTTTTTTGGTGGGTTTTTGGGATTTTTTTTGTTTTTTTTTTTTTTTTTTTGAGACCTAACCACTTCATTGCTTTGTTCCAAACCATACTTTTGCTGGCATGGATATCATGCAAGTCATCGGTGTTTCTGACTCAGCATTTCCCCAGTTTCCTAGTGATGCACCATATATTCATGCAACACCTGCCTTGTTACCTGCAGTGTAACTGCATGGGGTTCCTCTGTACATACTGGTTGCATGCTTGTGTTGAGGTGATGTAGTGTTTCCAGAGGTCTGAATATGATGCACATCACCATGGTGTCTCAGCAGCCATATTGGTGAGGTTGCTAAATAGTCAAAGTATTTGCTAAGCGTTTCAAGCATTTCCTTAAATGTTATTCATAGACCATCAAAAGAAAACTTTGTGCATTTAGGAAAGATTTATTTCTATCTCATGTAAACAAGTCACACACATGCACTTTTTTTGTCTTTAAATGCTAAGGTATTTTTCTAAAAAGGGGCAGCAGGAGTTTTGGTGTGTTTAATTGAAAGTGAAGTAGGTTGATCAAAATGTTTACTTCTAGCTCTTCACTTTTTGCAATCTCTTTACATTTTTGTTACAAAATAGCAAATTAAATAGATTCCCCAGTCAGTACAAGACAGAAATTTTGATAGGACAAAATCAAATAGCTTCAAAGCTCAGTTTTTCTTTTCACAGCTGTGATAGCAGTGAATTGTTATATTGTTACTTGAGAATGAAGTTCTAGTGAATAATGTTGTGTTATAATAAAAGATAATATCATAAGCAGTCCACAATTCAAGAAGATGTTGATTAAAATTGGTTTATTAATTTAAAATCAAATCCCCAAATTTTAGAACTTTGATAATAGCCTATGTTTATAAATAAAGCTTCACAGAAGAGCAGAAGTTTAGATATGCTCATCATGCTAAGAGTGGAGAACTTTGGAAAACCTCTGTTGTGAGGCATTATAAAGTATATTGGGGTACTGTGTAATGTTTCAATGAGCTAAAAATCTGCTTGGAAAACTGTTGTTTTGTCTCAGTGCTGAAATATTATTTATTAAACTTCCAATATATATAAGAATTTCCAAGGGGAAACAGCATATCCTTACTGTGAAGTGTCTTTCTTGTAGGTGCCACTCTGTTGTAAATTTAACTGACCCTAGGAGTATTGGTCTTTTAAAGCACATAAGAATAGGATTTATGGTTCTGAGTTAATAAAATATGCTGATGCCACTGTAAGCCCTATTTAGATAGACAGCAGTAATCTCTGTTGAGCAGTATGAAACCGTCTGTCTCTAAGTACTGGAAAGCTAATAGTTCACAGCAAGGTTGTACCACATCCAGAGATGAGAAAAATGTGTCTGAAGTCAGAGGAGTTTTAGCTGCATGATTTTATTTTCTTTTGTAATTGTATTCTTTCTCCTGTGCTCATATTGTACATCATGTCAAGTACACAAGATACCCAAAGAGCACAGAGGAAAAAGTGCTTTTTAAAGTTCATACTTTCCCTTACTTTTGTTGGCTTTAGCCCAAGGAACAAGATTCTTCAGAATCTACAAGGTGAATCTGAAGTATGTGAAATTGGTGTTAAAGATGGCTATGTTGTATGGCCATAAAGAAAACACATGCAGTTCAATAATGAGATACATTAAGAAGGCTAAGTTAATATGTTGCCACATTGTATGTTTTATACAGTATAAAAATACTGTTTCAAAGTTTCTATCTTTCATGAAAGGAGTTGATAGAATTATGTTTGAAAAGGTAACTTTGAATTTGTAATTTTTCTATTGTGTTTGAAATATTTGACATTTAAATATGTGGTTGTATTTACATAAATTGCATTTTCATTACAGCTAATCCTCTTGAAAGTTGGTTGGCAGATGCCTTAAGCAGTTCTCTAAAATTGGGACAGATATAGTATTCTGCAATCTTGGAATTTAATTGCAAATAAAGAACATTTTCTAATTGTTTTTTTCCACTTTAAAGATTCCACTTTTAAATTTTAAAAGAGAATTGTTGTATGTAAACAAAGGAAATACACTTTAGTGAAGAGATTGTATCTGAATATGTATTAGTTTCATCTTATTTTATTATAAAATAGTAATAATCAATGTTTTATGTGCTGCAAACATAAAGATTACCTCTCTGAGCAACTTTAATATATTAAGTAAATAAGTTTGTGGGAACAAACCATTCCATGTTCATCTAAGGCACAGATTTTTAAAAAAGGCAACAGTTTTCAATGCTAAGATTGCTTTATAATTCGAAAGGAGAACAGAATAAGAAATAATTATTTTGACAAGTGTTATGTTTGTTATAGTCCACAAATACATGATGTCCATATGTGCTGGAATTTTGATTTTTATTTTTGGGCTTTAAAAACAAATATCCCCAGCATTTTTTCACCCTCATGTCTTAGCTTTTCATTTATTCAAATGTTGAAAGATATAACTAAATATGGCAAAACGTTTGGTTCTGTCTCTAAACTAACTTAGCAAATACCCTTAAGTTCACAAAATTCAGTATAGACACTTGAAAAGTCTGAAATACCAGGGAAAAAATAAATCTGTGTTCCTCTGTGGAGATATCCATTGTAGAATTTGATGTATGATCTGGACTAAATGAATCTTTTCCTATTAATTAAAGTTGAATTTTTTTCAAACTCAAGATCCATTATGTGTAGAAAAGTATCCAGCAATTCCACTTGTCTTCCAAATAACTTACAGTCCCCTCCCTCTTGTGCTTCATCCTAACAGTGGTTGGATTCATCCACTCAAACATCAGGTGCTTCACTAATGCTCCTGAGCTGAAGAGCCTCTCTCTCTCCCTGCCTTTCCCTACAGGGGAAAACCACAGGCTCTGCTGGGAGCACTGCATTAGGGAGAGACTATATCCTGTGTGGATGCTTAAAGTTAGGTAGGATTAGTCTGAGTTTAGTATTGCATGAAAACAAGTAAAAATGGTTCAAACCTAACTTATTTTACCAGGCATTTCTGATTTAGTGTTTGACTGAGTTTGCTCCTTGTTAATCCCTTTGGTCTTTGCTTTTGCATCTTCTTTTTATCAATATAGTTGCTCTGAGCTATTTGTTTTCCTTGAAAAAAGTGTAAAAGGTCCTTTATGTTCACATGATAGCTTTTTAATACTTGTATTCTTACAAATCTTTCACACATTTTTTTCTGTTAAGTTGCTGCTTGGTGGCAGCAATTGACAATTATGAAGTGCCCAATGACTGCACTGAGCCAGCTCGGTGTTCCTGCCAAAGCTCATCTGCCTTTTGAAAAGAATAAAATACAGTGGGAGATTATGACTATAAGTTTATTTGTCAGATTTTTCTGTCTGTGTTTTTCATGTGTTGGGGTCCCAAGTCTTACTCTTCATGGTCTTGTGGAGGGAGGGAGAGTTCTGAGTCCTGGTGTTCGTTTAGAGTTGTCCTTGATGAATGTGTTTCTGCCAAAATCTGTTTCTGCCAAAATATCTGGTCTTAAAATAGGTTGTTTGTTTAATCCCACCAAGATCTGCAAGGCTTGTTTCCACCCTTCCCCAGTCTCTGTCTCTCTTGGACACCACCTTGCAGTGCAGTTGAGGCAGCTGAGCTCCCAAGCCCGGCCCCTGGCTGTGCCCATGGAGCAGGGTGGGACGGGCACCCCTGCCCTGCCCATGTGGGACGGGCACCCAGGGTGGGACGGGCACCCCTGCCCTGCCCATGTGGGACGGGCACCCCTGCCCTGCCAGGGTGGGACGGGCACCCCTGCCCTGCCCATGTGGGACGGGCACCCCTGCCCTGCCAGGGTGGGACGGGCACCCAGGGTGGGACGGGCACCCCTGCCCTGCCAGGGTGGGACGGGCACCCCTGCCCTGCCGGGGCCGCTCTGCCTGCGCGGCTGCGGCACCGCGGGGAGCAGAGGCAGCGGAGAACGAGCAGGCAACCAAACAGCTTGGTCAGAGAAGACACCCAGTGACTGCTGCGGGCTGCTCATCTTCTGTTTTCATCAACTCACGCATAGGATCCAGTGAATTGAGAAGTAGGATGAAGGTTATCGCAATTTTGACGCAAACACTTATATGGCTAATCTCTTTCTAAATGGTTGTGTTTTTCATCTCAAGCTTCTTTATGTGGCTGAGCTGCACTTTTTTCTAACTTGACTTTGTTTTATGGGGAAATATTTTATATCAGATTGCTTAAGCTCTGGGCTGTCATGTAAATACCTTCTGTCGAGTATATAATACACATTTTAAAATTTGTCTAAATATTTATGCTCTTGAGGGGATCACTGTATCTCTCAACAGACAGTTACAACCTAGCAAGTAAATAAATCAAACTTCTTTCTTTCAAATCTTCATTGTTTTTTCAAGAAATTGTAACTGTTTGGAAGATATTTGAATCTTACCAAATTCTGGAAGGTAATTTTATTATTTACTTGAGAAAAAACTACCTGCTGTCTTTCAGCAATGCCTGCAAATATATTTATATGCATAAATGTATATTTTTAAAAATTCTTGTATTTCTTCTAAAAATTAAAGGCCAAAATATGAGCTGAAGGAAATGTGTGCCACCACATTTTTACTTATATTTAGAAATGCTATGAAGCACATTTTTAGTTACTTTAGATTTGCTTCCAGTATGTGCTTCATGGAATAGTTTTTTTCTTATTTTAGTAATTTTCCTGCCTATATTACATTGGTAAGATGTCTGGTGTTCTGAGTCTTTAAAATGAAATAATTAATAGTTCAGTGAGATTCAGTAAAACAAAGTTTGGTAATTTTCACTCATTTCCAGATAATGAGCTGTATTTTTCCTTGTTTGTATGAGAACTAAAATTATTTACACTGAAGTTTGTAATCATTAAGAGTTACAATAACTGTGATTGATATCAAGCGCAAGATAGCTGTAATGTTAAATGCATCAGAAACTGATCACTGATAAAAAAAGATGTTGCAGTTTTAACTGAAAGAAGTACATTTTGGATGCTAGTCTATAAAGTCATAATACATTGTACTTGCCTTCCTTTTTGCTTTTTACAATAATAAAATATATCCAGAGAAAGTAAATCTGTGATTTTAACATCTTTTGACAAGCACATTAGACTGCAGAAAGAGCATCCAAGTTGGGGCTCGGGGCATATGGTGCTACCTTCTGCTAACATAGCTCCAGAACAAGTCACTGTGTTCACCAGAGGGTCATATTCAGACTCTCAGGTTCCCTCCTCTGGTCTGGGGGAAAAAAATGCATTTCCCCTTCACACGGAAAAATCAGAACACAAAATGGAAACCTCACTACCCTGGGATACCTTCATTGTGCACAGAACACTCAGACGCTGTGAGATAAATCAGTTTTTTGTCAGGGCATTCAAGAAAGGCCCTATGTTAGCGTATGTAAGTGTTTATTGCTACTATTTAATTCTGAAAAGACATATAATGCTGCTTTGAAAGAATGTTTATATCATGATGTGAAATCGTAGAAACATTTCAAATGTATGTAATTCATAGTATTATTGTGAATAGTTAGCAACTGTTACACACTTATTTTCACATCTTTCTAAATTATCTTATTTTATTTAGATTCAAAGACTGGTATTTATAATAGATAATCCAAGTGTTGTGTGTCTTGGGAATTCAACATATGGATGAGGGTATGGAACGCATTAGTTATATGAGATTTGTTGACCAGCTTTTAATTCAGATTGTCATTTTTAACACACGGCGGTGCAGATGGTGAAGTTTTGACTGTCCGTCAGAGCCCAAATACCTTAGGGGCAGCTGTTGCTGATAAACCATTTTACGTGCTTTAGGTCAAGAGTCCTCAAACCTGTTACAGCACCTGCTTCTACGTATGCAAATCTGTTGTTTTGTCATTTCATTAAACAAGGAGAAGTAGTGGTCTCTCTTGGCCATGACTAAGCCAGGAGCATATCCCGTACGAAGTGAAAATTCAGCAAGAAGGCAGCTGTGGTTTCTGCAGTGCAGCCTGGGATGCTGCTTCTGTTTGGGGGCTTTGTTTCTGGAAGACTGCCTGCAATTTGGAAGGAGGGTAGAAAGACAAGTACATGTTTGGAGGCAAGAAGTGAAGGGAAGGTGTTTGCTGTCATTGACTGTAGGGTAGTTGTGAAGTTTGACATGCCCAGAAGCCAGTGGGTGCCATGTGGGGCTCCCCTACACTGCATACCTCTGTTTTCATCATCTGGTGAGCCTGCAGCATGATTTCCAGGCACTGGAGCATACAACATGTCTACTTCTGTTTGGAGCTGATTGATCCACAGTACAGAACATGCTTGTGGGATCTTCCCTTGCTATAGAAGAGCATAAATGATTGAAATGTTTTCTTAAGAAAGAAAAGTATCATTTGTTTATGTACTTCAATGCCCAGCAAAAAAAAATTCCTGTCAAATGGCAGCTCACTGCAAGAACTGGGGGTTTACTTAACAAGGTTATGCCTGAGCTTTGGAAACTCTAAGATGTTTATATTTGTTTAATCTATCAGGTATGTAAAGAGAGTTTAAATCATGAGGAGGAAACTTCTTTGTTTATTGCACTTCTCAAGCAGGGCTGTGGCATGTAATAGAAATGGCACTTAAGGATGTTTTTTTTTAAGCAAACTGACAGAAGATTTTATCCTGCACTGCCATAGATTGCTGTGGGGGAGAAAGGGAAATAGTAAAATTGATGAAGAATTGTTGCATGCTGTCATTCTAGATTATGTTATTTTGCCATGACTTTGCTGCTAATTTTTTTAAAGATACTGTAAAATTCCACTGTTGCAGAAAGTACCACAGTAGTGCTGTTGCCTGTTAATTACTTCATTCCGTGGCTAGTTTGTCAACAGTATTTTAATCACACCACCAGCAGATATGCTTTTTGAACATTTTGTGGAGAAAAAAGAATACCCCCCCTGACCTTTCAACCTTGTCAGCTGAGTTTTCCCATTCTGACACTAGGCATTATTTTTGCAAAGGTTGGAATTTTAACTCTTCAGTGAACCAGATATCATTTTTATTGGGATATTAATTCTGGTAGGTGCTAATCTCATCAAGATTTGCAGACATTTTCCTTCATAGGCCATTCTGATTTGTAGCTTTTTCTTTTCACAGCAGTATTAAATACCAAACCTCTCTGATATGGAAGTTCATTAGAGATATGTCTTTGATGGCAGCCCTTTCAGGGCTTCAGTTTCAAATACCTTGATGTAAAGCTTAAGAAGCCATTGTGTTGTAAGCCCTCCTTGATGTGTCTTATTTAGATCTGCATAGTAAATCAAGGAAAGTAAATAACAAGGCAGCAGATGGAAGCATGGAGATAAGGCCAGTGAACAATTGTATTTGTATTTTGTTATGATGTTGACAGGAGCTAAAATTCACTAATCTAGTTCAACTGATCTGCATTTCAAAGAAATCTCATTTAGCAGCAACTTGAAGGTTTGGAGGATAAAGTTCTTTTATTGCAGCTTTTATTGCATTCTTCGCTAATTTATCTGGTCAAGATTTAGCCTTGCTTACTTAAAGCACCAAGCATGTTACAAGGAGTCTTAAATACTACGAAAGAATTAATGTCTAGACTATGAACTGAAGGTAATTACATATCCAGCAGTGAATAGGCTACATTTAGGAAATACTGTTGTCCAAATGGAATTGGAAGAGAAATGCAGATAAGGTATTTCCCCCCATTTTCTCTAAGGTTTTTTTTTTAATTATTAGTTTTAATTGTGTGGAAAATTAATATGTAAGCAAATGTAAAATTATTAAATATAAACCCCAGAATTTCTTGAACTATGTGTTCCTTCGTACCATACTTTGTTGCTCTGTTACAAACTGGTGGCTTATATTAAGGTTTAATTTAATAAGTGCCTTCCTGCATCTATTAAACAAAACTATTAAAAAGTGGAAAATTATTTAATAGACTGATGGGCCACAATTGTTTTGTGTGTGCTCTAAATGATGTAGATGATGTATATGTAAGTTTGGTACTTCATATTGGATACAGTGCAGCCATGTCATTTGGAAAAAATGTGTCAAATGCATTGTAAGAATCGAATATTGTTAAAATGAAAAGGGATATAAAGTAAAATTTAGGGTTTCCTTTTGGAAATTTAAAAAAGTTGTTCAATCTTAAGGCCAAAAAATAAACTTGGATTTAGTTTTCAGTTTGTGATATAAATACTAACAATGGCCTGTTTAGGCTGTTGAACATAAGCGTGTCCATACCTACGTACAGATGTAATGATAATAAACCAAAGCATGCCAGGCCGGTGTACATCCACTCTAATCATGGGCCCCGCTTCTCTAAGACATGCAAATCAGACCCAGCAGCTGCTAAGTGTTAATGCCATGGTCATTGCTGCCCTTCTGCAGCCTGTCCTGCAACAGAACAGTGCCTGTCCTACACCTGTGCCCCGAGGACTGCACTTGCAGCTCATTTGCAGCGTGGGTCTTTGCACCTCCTTTCAGTGTGTCTTTGTGGGCTTGAGAGGAGTGGAGGGGGAGGCATCTGGGGATGAGGGTGCTTGCTGGGCTGCAGTGATATCTGATAGCTTTTGACTGGGGACTCCATAGGCTAATGAGACCATGGGGTGGTAAATGCTTTTTTGGTTGTAGGGTTGGCTTAAGCATCTTTTGGTTCCTCCTCCTCACTGTTATCC
Source organism: Ammospiza nelsoni (assembly GCF_027579445.1). Taxonomy (NCBI): domain Eukaryota; kingdom Metazoa; phylum Chordata; class Aves; order Passeriformes; family Passerellidae; genus Ammospiza; species Ammospiza nelsoni. The sequence continues at coordinate 26,031,849 of NC_080637.1, read as the reverse complement.
CTCTGAAAATGTTCACACAGTGTTTTGTGGGTCTGGTGGACTCAGTGAGTTTGAAAGCAGCTTTTATTTAGCCAGTTTACTTTCAATCTAGATGAGTTTCTCAGTATGGCTGATCATGGAGCTCCAGGCATGCTTTCCTTGGCACAGCTCAGTGGCACGTGCTGGGAAGGGTGAGGTGGTACTGGTCCTGCCTCTGCCACTGGAAAAAATGTTCATCAGTCTACCCTGATGGCACACAGGCTGAGCTTCCACAGCAGGGCCAGCTGTGCCACGTCACAGTTGTTCACTTTATCCATGTTACGTCTCGTCACTCCTCTCTCTTGCCCTAGCAAGGATGACCATGTTTTGGTCAAAAGTTGTTGACTTGTTTTGCAGGACTGTTTGAAGTCAGCACAAGGGAGGAGTGAGAGTGTGCAAGTGGAGCTGAAGAAGGTTAGGGAAGTTAGGGCTACTTTGGCTCCAGATTAGACTGGTTTAAGTCATTGTGCTGCTGCATTTTCAGGAATTTTTATTTAAAAATATGTTATTAAGTTATTCAGAAAAGTGATTTGCATTGCTTTGTGAGAGAAATATATACCAGTCAATAAAATGATGACAATAAAATATATCTAGCTCTCCTAGAAAACTCTAGTGTAAATGAACATTTATTTACATCTGCCAAAGTTCAGAAGCAAAATTTTGAATTTAAAGATATCCCAAGGATGTCATCCTATTTACAGCACTCAGAAGCAAATAGGTCTGTGAGATAAGCACAGACAGACATGTTCACATTTTTAGTTAAACCCTACCTTTTTCTGTGTAACAACGTAAATCTTTCCCTCAAATAAGCATATGCTCCTGTTGTCTGACCTGCCACTGTGTCCAGAGTTTCATCACCCATGATCTGTTTTTAAAACCTCATGTCCTTGTACCTCTGACTTGAGCATCGCTGGCTCTGGCTCCATCCTGCCTAAGCCCATCGCATTCCGGCATCGCCTGAGGTGACAAGGAGGGATCCTGGCTGTCACTGACTGCTCCTCTTGTCCTCCTGTCCCTGCTGGCTCCAAGCACGTGCTGTTACTCACAGAGCTGCACAGGGGGACAGTGCTTTCAGCAGCAGGGACAGTGGGAGAGAAAATAAAGAGAAAAAGGAGAAATAGAGGGGAAAAAAGTCAAATGGAATTTTATGGAATTTCTCACATCTTTCTCTCTGCAGAGAGCTTTTACACCCCTGCCAGTATTACAGGAGTGCTGCAGCACCATAGTAGTACTGGACATTAATGAGTAGCCTTCTCTCAAGTGAAGGGGATCCAGACTAGTTAGCAATGAGGTGGATTGAAAGCCAAACTTCAATTCCTGCTACCACCACATTGGTGTTGGTATTGATTACATAACCCTGATGGGCTGTATTATGTGTGATGCTCCTTGTCTGGAATCACACTGAACTGCTCAACATTCATTTCCTCAGCTCCTGCTGCATGTCCCTGTGCTGAATGACAGCCTAGGGTTAGAAAGAGAAGGGCAGATAGAGCTGGAAGGAACATGGGGGAAAGGAGGTGGCACTTTTCCCACTGGTGATGACTGAAGTAAAATATTCCCAGACATATTTGCCACAAAAAGTACTATACAAATTTACCACTATCTGTTGAACGTTGCCAAGCTTGAATTTTAGTTTAACAGTAATTTACCAAGAATTACATGTGTTTGTCCTAAATCCAGCCTTATATCTTGGTTGGTGGATTGCCTGGTAGCGCTAGTCAGCTTGTGTCTTCTCTCATCCACCTCATATATCATTTCCTTCGGGATGGTGGACAGGTAGCCATGCAAGGAATTATTTAGACATAAGTCTTTCTTTTGCTTTCATGCTGTTCTATGCTCTTGTAATTCAGTTTAAGGTTGTATTTCTGGTCGATATATTTTAAATAAGTATTGACTAAATGTGCAAGAGAAATGAGTAATATTTCTCTAAAACTTAATGATAAGCCAAATCCAGAAGATTTGAAGAATTTGGTGTACAACTGATGAGAGGAATAGATTTTAAAGTACTACAAATTTTAGTATGTCTTTTCAGGTTCTGCTGGAGAACCATATAAAAACATAAGGAAGATTTTTTGATTATCTCAATGGCACTGAATCATAGTAGAAAGACCCTTTTACCATAGATACATAATTTGTCCTACCTTTCTTTTTTTGTTATGTAGGAGAAGGGAAGTACTGCTAACTGAATGTTTTTTGAAGCACTGGGGTTTTTTTGATCATAGCATAATGAGGATTCTTAAATTGCAGACAAACAGCTTCATTCAGTTTAATAGCATAACAGTTAGAGAAGTTTGTACCTTTATTACTTTAATTATCAAAGTTTATTACTTTAATTATTAAATAACACCTTTATTGCTTTAATTATTTACATCATGGTTGATCTCTTGTTTACTCCTTGTCTTGTTTCCAGATTAGGACAGTGATACTGCAGATAAGCTGGAAGGGACTTCAGTACAGATATATTTATATCTTTTGTCACTGTTTTAATACATCTTTTTGAAAATATTTTTGGCATTTACTAGCAAAACAGTAATTATTTTTCTGAGTTTATGTTTTTTGAGATAAGATATCTGGGTAAAGGCTTTTATATAAACATGGTTCTAAAGACACGGGATTGTAGTACTGCATTAGACAGTCTATACAGTTAGAAATGAGAGTAAATATTGTTCAATCTTAAAGCAAAACAAAATCAAAACTCCAATCCAGTCCTTGATGTTACTTACTATGATAGCAGGCCACATCCTACTTTGTTTTTTTACTCAGTTACACCAAATAAGCTATAGGTATTGAAAGTAAAATTAATAGGATTCTTATCTACAGAAATGAAACTTTGTATCATATTAATCCTGAAAGAATTAAGAAAGTTCCTTGTATAGTCCTCAAATACTTTTTTTCTCTAATGCATTTTCCTTTAGCAACTCCAAAAATATGTGACAATCAAGAGATAAATTATTTTATCAGTGCTTATTTGGGATGGCTTTGTAATGCAGCTGTATATTTATGAATTGACAAAAAAGTCCTGTAACTGTTAGGCTGATAGGATCACGTTATGATATGTAACTTTTACTTTGTGTCTTAGGTAACTTATTGGAATGGTGTGAGCCTACAAACAGGTGTGGCTTTTAATATCCCAAATTAATATGTATGTACTCTGAATTATATTTGAGTCTTTAAAATTGCAGCTTACTTGTATCACTGTGCTGTTTCAGAAATAGAAAAAAACATGATCTAAGAAATTCTTCATGTAAAATCTTCTTAATGTATCTTTGATATAAGTGGATTTCTACCAGGTATAATTGAATTAAGGAATATATGGAATAAATTTTTAAAGCAGGCATGAATGCTTATTTAACCTTCAAGTGAGATTAGATAACAAGTGGTTGAAAAGAAAGCGTTCGTAGTTGACACAATTTTTTGGGATTGCTGTTGATTTCTAATGCTTGATAGATATAATTGCATATCAACTTTTTCCCCTTTATGTGCACTTGTTTGAGAGACTCAAGGTGATATTCATGGGAAGATTTTGTAAACTTGTTGCTGGTAGCTGGAAGCCACGTGTGGAAAGAGTAAAAATCAATGCTTTTATTTGACAGCCAGTAGGTAGCCACCTGCTCTTATGAGGTTTTTTCTTGGTGTTTAAGTAGTGGTGATGATAATTCTGAATTGTTGTTGCTACTATCAAATTGTTTTCAATAAGTTTATCCTGCAATAGTATTTTACCTTCTGTAGTATACCTGGAACCCATGTCTCTGAATTTTGTCATTTTTCAAGAAGCTTGTCTTTGCTTCTATATCAATGCTAAAACATTTGGTTCTTGTTTGGTACAGCTTAATCTGATTTATAGTTAGTGTCAAAGTGATGTGAAGGATATCAAACAGACCCTGAATACCTTTTGAGCAGTCTGCTTGTATTCCTACCCCTCACATGCTAAACAGAAAAGCTGGACAAATAGTAGAAGGGAGAGGTAGCCTAAAATGTTGCTATAGGCCAGTGGTGCATGAGTCTGATCATTAGCATGCTGTATGGTGAATTTCCTTTCATCCTCAGTGAAGCCATTTCGGCTGCAGAAGCAAATAGAACAGCAAACATTGTAGCAGACTCTTCTTTTTCAGAGAGGGGGGATAGAGTGAACAGTAAACACACTTTGATCCTGTATTTCAAACTGACCAAAAAAGTGTGAGTTATACACATTCCTCACTGTAGGGTCTAAAAAGAGTGCTAATGAATAGGTATGTATGTATGTATGTATATATATTTGAAAATGTCTGGGTTTTGAGTGATATTTGAGGGTATTAACTCATGCATCTTGCAAAAGGGATTTTTGGTTGCATACTGATGTCTGAACAAAGTTATTTCTGTCCTGCTATGTTTTTTTTGTGCAAGTACAGGCTGCTTCTTCATATAATGTGCCAATGCACAGCTCTACATATAGGGATACTTGGTTCACAGACACAAAGATCTGTATCTAGTAAGACAGCAGAAAGGACTGGTTATATTCCTTTGGCACACCTGGTAGGTAAGGATAGAATTAATTAACATAGTTTTTTGCTAAAAAGTGTGACATGCCAGCCCATGACAGCAAAAAGTGTTTGTTCCTGATGACAGTCATTCTCTTTCTGCTGGTTCAGAAGGCTTCCCTGAAGGAATTTTAATTGATCTGCACTTACCCAAAATAAATCAGAAACACTGCTGTATCCTAGAGATTAAAGCAAAAGAGAAGATATTGGAATACAGAGTATATGATTTTTAAGGTTTACTTTGAGATGAAACTTGGGAAATGGAGATGCTGACCTGCATTTATATAAGTGTTGAACTGAATGGGAACATATGGATGAAGTTAGACTCAAACCCATGAGACCAGTGAACAACTTGAGAAGCAGAACCTTGCTTTGTAGCCCTTTGCCCTGGCTGCTTTGGGACTGTGGACTAGGGAGAGGAAGGCTACTGCTGCTTTACAGTAAGACTTCTCATTTGATTTGATTTTTTTTCAGTGGTGATGGTGTTTTGGAAAAATCAATCAAATTTATTAAAGTAAAGTACAGAGAACCATGGGATTTCACTTTGGTGTTCAAAAGGATCTAGCCTGTACTTCAAATGCAACTAAGACTAGACTCCTGTGTACCTAATGCAGTAATTCTCATTATTGTGAGTGGTGAATAGATGAAATAGATATAAAATTTGTTGAATTAGCACTAACATAAGTAAATATACATGGAGATAGGATTGGTCATCCGGGTTCAGACCAATGTCTGTCTCCAGTGATGGCTGTCTTCCGAGGATACCTCCACCTTCCTCTTGACTTAGGAAACATCCTTGCATAAACAGCATCATTGGGAAGAAGTTCACAGTTCTGTCATATGATTTGTGAAGAAGAAACTCCCATTTTTCTTCTGAATGTAGCTTTTATGTTGTAGTTCTTGAGTTCAAAGGATAGAGAACATACAATATCTATGCAGTCTTTCCATCTTCAGACCTTGTTGTTTTCTATCATGCCCTTTCTTAAGTCAGTTTTTTTCCAGTCTGGATATTGGAGGCATACTGAATTCTTCTTCATATATGGAAACTGTTTTAAGCCTTTGATCTTGTATCTTTTCTCCTCTTACCTGTTGTAATTAGTTCTGGTTTTTTGTGTCCTGTGCTGGTCAAGAGAGGGGAGCACACTTTTTAAAATAGGGGTTAATAAGTGGCAAATGACTTGTTATGCTTTGTCCTTTATTGTTTTCTAAATAATTTTTAGCATTTAATTTATAGATTTGACTCTGATGGAGTGGTGAGTTTTACATTTTAATGAAGAAATTTCAAGGAGACCTATCTATCATAAGCCTCAGGTCTCCCTTTCTGAGCAGTAAAATGTAGTACAATAGACAGCTCTTTTGTTTAACAGAATATTCAGATTAGAGTGTTTATCAATACTGGCTAGGCAGGATGGTTTATAGTGAACCTGTGCTCAACAAATTCTGATTTCCTGCTTGATCCCAGCCAAAAGTATTCACAGTGTCTTTGTGGTACAAAATAAATAATCAATAATGTGAAATAATCCTTTAACTTGTACACTTGCTTTTTCAAAGAAATACAGTATTGTTATTATGAATCTCAGAAGTGAAGCAGGTGACTGCTCTAGGAATAGTGATTACTTCCCATGTCTCATACAAAGAAAGAAAGATGTGAAAAGTGTGGGATTTTTTCCTAGGAGTGCAGTACATGTGCGTAAGGATGACACTGAAGTGTGTTTTAAAGAGATGGTTGTAATACCTTGCAATAAAACACAATATGGATGCTTGCACTTACTGTGTGTCTTTCTCTTTTTACCCTTAGATAACTTCAAGTGAGAGTTAAGGACCTTTTGTCCTCATCTGCCATAGCTGTGACAGACACTTTTGGAAGGAGGACCACTTGAGCAACAAGGAAAAGACCTTCCCAGAGCACAGCAAAGTGACAAAGTGACTCTGAAGAAATGTAAGTGATTTATAACTGAGCTGTAGCTATGTTTCTACTGTGGATTTATACGCCCTGTGGGAGGAATACAGTACCCCATCACTGAAACATATTGCTTATAGATGTAAAATATGGTTTAGGAAAAAAAAGTTGTGGACCATGCAGAAAATACATACCCTTTTGATGTCTGTGATGGTAAGCTATACTGCAATTTTTTTTTTTCTCCAAATGGCAATTGTTAACGGGATTGAAGTGCTGTAAGGATCAAAAAATTGGTTTTCTACCATTTTCTACTTATCTAGATTTTGGTCAATTTAGATACATAGAAACTAAGTAGCTGTATCTCAGTCGTTCTAGACTGTGCTTACCCTCAGGAGAGGGGCAGGCATCTCCAGAGGCCAATCCATCTCATGCTGAAAGCAGTGCCTAAGGAATGCAGCATTGCTTGCTGAGTAGCTTGTGTTCACTGCTTAGCTTTAGCCTAAATGTTCAGTGGATACTTTAACCTGGCACGTCCCTGTAGGATGCAGTGCCAGCTTCTTTTCTCCTCCCCACATTGTCATTCTCCCTCACTCAGCATGTGTAGCTGTTTGTAAATTTGGAGAATGGATCAGACTGAAAATAGCCAATTATTTGTTTGGTTTTGTTTTCAGTTGGGTTTATCCCAGCCTTCTCCCATATGGCTGTCCAGGGACTGTCACTGGTACAAAGGGTGATGTGAGTGGGAATTAGCAGCCAAAAGTGTGCAGGAGCACATGATAGCAGCTGTGCTAGTTTCTGCTGCTTAAATTCCTTGGTGAGCAATAGTCTTAGACCTTACAGATATTTTTAATGCTTTGCCATTTATAAGAGTTAAAAAATATGTGAGGCACCCTTACTTACTATCTAATGGGTAACTACTGTTTTGTTGTGCACTTCATACTGTGATAGTGCTCTCTTTTGTGTCCTTTGTAAATGAAAATTCTGGTCTCCAAAACCAGTAAATGGTCATAAGTAGCTAGCAAGTAAGCAGGTGTCATGCCATGATTTATAGTGCAGACATGATGCTTTATAATTCATACATGCATACATAATTTCTGAATTCTGAAGATGGTAGCCTGATTTTGTGTAGCGCCAAACATGACGTGTGGGTTGGGTGATATCCAATGGTTAGTGGCTGGACTAATTTAGGCTTAAGATCCTTGTCTCCTGAACAGTGAAATGCTAAGTAACATTTCATTCTCACAGTAAATACCAGATGGGAGGATGTAGAGAAGACAGAGCTAGACTTCTCTCATTGACACCTGGTGACAGGATGACAGGCAGTGGGTACAAACTGCATACAGATTATTAAATGTTTCCATTGAAAAAATAGTATAAAAAAGCTTCCTTATCTTGAGGATGGTCAGACATTGGAGAGGCTTGCCCAAAGAAGTTGTAGATTCCCCATCCATGGAGATACTCAAAACCCAAAAGGACAAGCAGCCTGCTGCATCTGATCCTGCTTGATCAGGGGTTTAGTTTCAATGAACTTCTGAGGTCTCTTCTAATCTCAGCTATTCTATGATTTTGGAGGTGTTTATAGGTAAGCAAAATCAGAAATATTCTGCTATTTTATGACAATTTTAAATTTCTTTTTTCTATTTTGAAATATTTAGTTATTCAGTTTAGTATTTTACTTAAGTTTTGGCAAAAATGAGATATGGCAGAATTTGCAAGCTTTCTAAAATGTGTTAAATTATATTTAAAGACTTGTGGCTGTAACTATGAAAATCACATTGAAGCCTGTGAAATTATCTTTTAGCTTTGAATTAGCACCAGGTTTCATGTGTTGTCAGCAGTCACATGATGGGGATTTTAGATGTTTAAGAATAGCATCTTTTCCCCTTGATCCATGGCAAGAATAATACATTTTTAGTATCATTTTGTGCTTGGGAAAAAAAAAAGGCAAAACAACTAGAAACAAACTCTTGCAGGTGAGCTCCATTAATTCACAATAGAAATAGCTGTCTTCCTGAAGATTTTTTAGAGATCAATGAGACCTATAAAGTGACCTAAGAATTTCATTATAAGCTCTGTTGTCAGATACTTGCAAATGGCCAATCTGGGACAGTCCATACTTAAGGAGGATGCCAGTATAAACGTTTAATGACTGGGCAAATGTACAGGTAGACTTCACAGATACCCTTCTATCTTCTGTGAAGGTGTGATTGAGGGGATTCATTATGTTTTCAAATACTTAGGAGCAAGGAACTCTCCTCTTCAAATGTCAGCTTTCTTGAATTTTAACTTTGATTAATTTGGCAGACTTGTTCTGCCCACAGTTTTGCTACAGCCTGAGTGTCTTTGCAAAAGTTTCTGTGAGATGGGTGTATCATTCCTGAAAATGGGAAAAAAAACAGTCAAAAAAAGGCCTATGACCTCTTCTTTGCTTTTGAGTAAGGACTTGGAATTTGAAAGGGAAGCTTTAATGGGTTATGTGTCTTTTGCCATGCCTCTGAATGTCTGTCCTTATTGCACTGAATTATAAGCTTTTGAAAATTGCTGCTTACTCATACACAGAGGAGGCATATTACTTTGTCAGCATATTCTGAAAATAGTCCTTGTATATTCTTAATCTTCTAGAAATGACTGAGTCTGTCCTGCCTTGGAGATCAAACGCTGTATGACATTTCAAATTTACAGATCCACTGCTATTTTCACAAAAGGGTCTTGTTTTTTTAATTTTTCTGGGACAGTGTATTTTGATTCTTACACTTGATGGTAATTCCGGTTTTCTGTATTTTATGCTTACTTTTCCCAAATGCTATTTGAGAAGGATGTCAAGAATGGGATTAATTTCCCATGATGTTAGCCATCTAAACCTATAGGTGGTATAAATCTGAGCTGGTCACCATAGGCTTCTTTAGTCAGTGAAGAGAGATGGAGACTTCCAGGGGGGGATTCTCATAGCCTCTTTCTATTTCTGTCTTTAGATAAGACAATTCCTTCTTTAGAGATGCCTGTTTCTTGTCACTCGCAATAAAAGCAACCTAAGGTGACTGGCACCAATTTAGACTTTTAACTTTCCTGTTAAATATTAAGACAGATACATTCCTTCTCATGTGACATAACTTGAGACTTAAGAGGCAGAAATGTTGTCACTTACATTCACAGAAACATCCTGCTTTCACACTGGTAAACAAAATTATTTTAATTTTTTTTTCTTTCTTGTTAAGGTGTTATGCACAAGCTTATTAAAAGGACATTTTCCTTATCTCTTAAACATTGTGTGTAACCATTAACAATGAACTTCAAATGCCATTTTAATATTAACTATGAAGTATCAATAAATTGTGGGTGTTTTCTGATATTTGAGTTCTAGGTTGAGAAATGCAAATGTTTTAAGTTTATGTCATTGCTAAATTTCTAGTAAGGTAATAAAAGGGATGTATCATCAGATTCTGGCATTGTTGCCTTTTAGATTGCAACAGAAGATTGAATGAACCTGGTGCTAATATAACAGACAAAAATGCACTTTTAGTTAATTTAAGAGCAAGAATTTAGGTGGCTTTCCATTTGAATCAATTTGCTCTACTACCAACTAATTTTGATAATGTGTTCTATTAAATGAGACTGTGATGAAATGCTGTTTTCCATGGGTATTTAAGTATTTTAGATTTCCTTAGTAATTTAAACTGTTGTCTGTACTTGAATAATGGCAACTACATTGGCTAACCCAGGATAACACAGCACCTTCCTCAGTCCCACTTCTCCTGGGTAAGGGCTGTATGTGGGGAGCCCTTTCTTGCCAAGGAATAGTAGAATGTGTCTAAAAGGCATTAGAAGTAAAGTATGCTGGCTCTATTTGCTTTTTAGTTAAAATGTGGGCATATGACATAGAAATTGTGGCATAATTTATTATCAGATGTCTTTTTATGTCTAATTGCCCTGTATTTGAATTATTACGTGGAAGGGCTAGACTTACCTAGACTTATGCACATTTATAACATCACTGTGATGAGACTATGGGCAACAGTTGAATATGCTTCAAAGGTGGTCTCAGTTATTCTTGTCCTGTTGTTCAGAAATGCACAGGACTGCTCATGGTAAGCACTGTTTCTGTGCTTCCACTCATAGTTGACTCACTAACCCTTATTGGGGTGTATACATTTTTCTCTTATGTATAATTTTGCTTTGAATATTACATTTTGTATTAGAGGTGTATATTTCATTTTGCTTCTATCTTTTCACTGTTACTTGAAGTGGTACATTCAGTATTGCATAGTAGCAGCATTTATGCATTATAGCTTAAAACTACAGCAAATACTGATTCCTGGAATATACATTTGGCTGAGGAAGCACTTTTTTTAAGTTTTTTTTTTAAAGAGTGTTGCAAATTGGCCTAAAGAAACTACTTAGAGAATGGAGACAACCTCATGTTAGTAATTTGTAGTTACTTTCTCTTTCTCTGTCTGCTCCTTCTAATATTTGCACAAAATAACTTTCACCAATGTTTGTATCGCAGTATCACTAAGTTATGTGTTCTAAACAAGAACAAAATATTTCCCTTAGAAACCCTGTTACATCAGTACTTGCTGGCCAGGATTCTCGCTGGTAAATACACAAAGCTTTACCAAAGCTGGCAAGCTGTCTCTTTGTAGTTGAAACAAGTTTTATAGGCTTTATTTTTTTTCAAGCCTGTAAGATTGTCTGACTTTATTTGGATGATGTTTGTATTATTCCCATTCTTCTGCAACTTAAAGAATTTTTAGTTTTGAGTGAAATTTTATGCTTTATCACAAAAAACCCAAAAGACCCTAGTTCTGAGAAAATGAAAAGGGCAGTTCAGGCAAGGTGCCACTAAACAGCGGATGTTTGAGCACTGAAGAACTGTGCCTATTTTTATTGAACTGTGCATTTTATGACACTTTGTCCTGACCCTGTTTGAGGGTTAAACTGAGGAGATCCAACAGTCTGAGAATATCTGGGTTCAGTGAATGAATCTGAGTATAGAAACCTGAGGAGTATCTGTTCAAGAAACACATTAATGACTGCATCAAAGTTAACAGAACAAGTATTTTCCACAGCATAGGCATCTAAGTCAGCAGGGGCTTTTTAATAACAGAAAATTTCACATGGGCTCAATCCCATTCCATGCAGAAAGTGAATCAAGTTCCTTTCACACTGTTATTCTGACTCAAAATTTAAAAGCAACCTGAAGTTTCAAATAGGAAAAAGGGAGAGATGTTTTGACTGTTGCAGACATTTTTAGAAAGCATAAATATGTGTTGATAGTTGTTCTAAAACTACCTATGTGTTAATCATCTTGTCTCAAGTTGCAGAAAAACAAGAGAGAAAAGGAAAATTTATGCCAGCATATCTTAATTTCTGATTTAATTTCCAATCAAATTAGATTGGAATCTAATTTGAATTGGTTGAGAGCATCAATTGATTGGACTTTATGCCATTCTGTCAATTTCATTCATTTTCTACTTCGTGAGAGGTAGAGTCTTTTTACTTCGATTTGAGAGATCTTTCCTGTGGTATAAGTGAGTGAAAGCTGGGTGATAGGCTGAATAAGGATGCCAGCTAAGCAGATGCCTTTTGCTAAAATGACATTTTTATGGAGTCTGGTGTCCTGCATGCAGTTATAGTTCCCTGGCATTGAGCTGTTCAGGAACTGGAAATACATTTTTAATGGAAGAGAATATTCTTCATAGAAGATCAGTAGATGTTTCTAAAGAATTCCTGTCTATTGGCAGACAGCTGCATTGTTACCCTTCAGAGGTGGAGGCATTTAGATGGTAATGAAGGGATTCTTGTATACAGCTAACAAAGCATGGGGACATACTTTGGGGCATAAGTCATAACATGTAATAATATTAATAATGCACTGCATCTGAGGATTTCACAGAACTTTACAGACGACATCAATGAATTAATATGATCTTAGCCCCCTGTGAAGCTCTGCTAAGATGGGTGGGTTGAATGCAGAAATGCCATCTCATTTTTATGGTAAGTTGGTTACTGTACCTTTGCTGCACACAGGTAATTCAGGAAGTTATCAGTATTTTCCACAGGGAGCTCATAAGGCATAGAGAAACAGGTTGACTTGGTCTGGGCAAACAGTAACTCCAGCATGAGCATTCCAACACCAAAATCATCCCAAACAGCCTGGCTGTTTGCAGTGATAGTTGGCTCCTGCTGCTGGATCTCTGCTGATGTACAGCTTGAAGTGCTGTGTAATACTACAGAAGATAACACTGTGCAAACAGTGCAGTTGGAACCTGGCCATTTAGTGTAACAATTTCACAAGTTCTGATATGCTGATGCATGTGTATGTCAGAAAAGCAGCACATTTTTATATGTTAAAACCTCTAATGTAGGAGATATATTAGACAAAAACAACTTTTCAAGGGCAAGACACAAACACTATAGTTGAAAAGTAAAGAGCAGAAACCATCTGCTGTGTAGTGTGTTTTGATGAAAACACACATGATGGAAACCAAAGCTAATTAAACAGTTATTCCACTATGCAATTTAGGGTTTTTAAAATAATCATATTTAAAAAATTGTTTTGGAGAGACAATTGTAAAAGGCACTTTGGGTTTTGCCCCTTCAGTGCTGCTGCCTGTTTGTGGCTGCCTTTGGTACATCGTTCCTAAGGACCAGTCATTCACCTCTTGTCCCTCCTGTTGAAGGAGATATCAATAGTACCTTAAAAGTGTTCTTTAAAATTTTTCCTTTCTAAACCTCATATTATGACTTAGTAAAATATAAAATTGCTTCTCTCCTTTATCTGTAGCCACAAATGAAAACATGTAAGTTCTCAACTGACACAATTTTGGTGAAAATCATATTTTTAAATAGAAACCAAGTATGGGTTATGCTAATAGGACCTCATTTGTAATTTAAACCGAAGCTGTTAACATTCAATAATGGAGCCATACATCAAGGAGTTTTCTGCAAAAACAGAAAAATACTAATTCTTCATCCTCAGATCTGCAAATCCAGACTGATGGGATTTCAGCCCTTCATCTTTTACTGACAGGCGGCAGCATCAGTGGAATAAACCTAAAATTTGATCCCCTTTCTCTCCACCTCCTTCCCCTAATTTTACTCTGACAGAGAAAGAATCACAGTTTTAGCTGGTATCTTAGCCCATGGGAAAAAATGGTCTGTCATCAGGTCTTTTAGGGAGAAAGAGCTCTCCAGTGGAGCAGTTAAGTGGTATTTTGATTCTCAGAGTGCATCTTATACCTGTAGTTTTGCAAGATATGATAAATGGTTTCTGAGACATTATTGAGAGCAGAATCAAGGTCATCAACCTTCCCCCAAGATGTCAATATCTCTCAGTCCTTGTTTCTGATGAAAATGTTAAACATGGGGGAGATGGACTCCAGATGGACTATCTGAAACTGTGCACTCATATGAGCAATCCCCAGCCTTATGTTAGTACAGGATGTACTTCTAATTTTTCACCTGCAAAAATCAGTGACTGATCAAATTTTTCTAGATAAATTTTAATTGATTTTGCAATAATTTGATGCATGCATGTTGAAATTTATCATTCTTAATCCCCTAACATGCATACATTACTGTAGAGTCCTCTACAATTCATGATGAAATAGAAGCCTTTGGGTATTTTGAAGTTGAGGCCTCCTGTGTCTTTGGAGAAATTCATTTTGAAGCCCTACAGCTAAATTACAAAGCTCTTCATTGTCTGCAAATGAGCTGCTCCTGTTCTTGAGTTGGCTTATAAAGCTGACTTCCTGCATATGGCTGAAAACACTTGTCTAAAGAAAGAAAATATATAAATCTATAAATCTGCCACTGCAAAAGAAATTAGCCACAGAAAACAAAAATAATGTGGTCTTATACCTAGAACAAGAATGATTGCCATCTTAGAAGCCATCAATTGGCTTCTGCAGCATCTCTTAGTATTTTAGTTCAAATCAGGACTGCACTTGAAAAGTATCATAGAGTTAGCCTCCCATTGAACCTTCCTGATGATGGAGCTAAACAAGGGCAGGTGTTTGAAGAATGGACCAAACCTGTGCAGCAGTACAAAGTGAAATCTCTTGAAGCACATGCCACATGCTTGTAACGTGTTCAGCTCCAGCTGTTCTATTGTCCAAGGCCATTTTTGTTGGTCTCTGCTATTTCTTAATGCTGATGTTTTCTTAGTTACAAAAGACCATGGGGATCCTTGTCATAAATAAGTCTGTAAAAAACCCCACCCTTTCATGTCTCTGAGTAATGTAATAATTCCACTTTTTGCTCAGTTGGTTAGAGTCTGTAATTGTAGGGGTCTGTTCTGTAATTAAAATGTTTTCTTATAATCACATGTACTTCTATGACCAGTGGGATATTTTCATTTTGTGTGTTTAAAACTGTGCTGAAGGAAAAACAGTTTTCACCTAGTCTGTTTCCATTGAAGCTATCATTTAAAGGATGTGATTGAAACTATCATTTAAAGAAGGTGATCTCACCTTCTTTATTCAAGTTTCTAAGGGAGACTTGGAACAGATATCTTAAACAGGAGAACTAGATGACCAGTGGAGGGCTGTGATTTTCAACTCCTGTTGCTATGGTTATATGATAAAAAAAAAAATCAGTGGTGAAGTTATACCTTGTTCATCAATAGTTAGGAGAAAAAATGAAAGTTAATACTGAAGCCAGACTTGATAATCTTCTCATTGTAATCTTCTATAGTTTTCTGTATTGTAATAAGTTGTGTGTGAGTTTGCATGTGACTGTAGGTCTTCATTGGGCATTTAAACATGATTTATGAGCTCTGGGCTATCAAAGTCTTTGCTTTTGGCCCATCAGCCAATATTCTGTTCCTATGGCATTATGTGCTGAGAGAACGACTTCCCTGTTCCTGTGCTCTTCAAACTCAGCCAGCAGTTACTTTGGTAGCACACTGTAAATTACCAAGATGATGCTTCTGAAGTGCCACAGGTGCCAAAACTAAAAACCCAAATACTATGTCACTATGTTTATCAAAAGCCAGCATATGTTTCCATTGTAGCCTACTGTTTAACAATTTAAACTTCCACTCATTTGAGCATTATCTTTTAAATGATTGTGCTTATGCAAGCAGCTGAAAATTTTCTGCATTTTTCATGCTTATGGATGGAACTGGAAAGCATGAGATGTAAGGAAATAGGCTGTTTGTAAATATATGTAGAAAGATACCAAGGAAGGGGAGAAAAAGATTTGGTAACAATTTAGGGAAACCAGTTTGAGATCAACTGGATGACAAAAAGGCGTTAGTTATGAAATACCCATTAATTCTCAGTAGAGTTAGACCTGCCAATATAGGATGGGGCATTCAATACTTAAGACCAACTGATTTTATTGATAAGATGATCAAGGTAAAAATTAAATTTAAAAAAATGGTAAAGTGGACTTTGTAGTGTTTAGCACAACATTGTAGCTGCTCACCAGGCTCAGCATAAACATGGACTCTTCAAAATTCTTAAGCCATTGCCTTATAGAGCTGTAGGGGCAGTCCTAAACAGATTTTCAAGATGTTGAAATGTTGGCATAACAGTAAATTTGTTAATGTTGAGCTGCATATTTAAAATATTTTACTCATTGATGGATACAGCACTTTTATTGCCATGGCTTATGATTAGTATAAAAATAATTGTTAAATATTTGCTGATTCAGTAACCTTGCTTGCCATACAGAAGTCTGGCAAATGTTTTTTGAAGTGTGGTCTGAAGACAGCTATCTCTATTTGCTTCCCATGGACAAACAACATGACTGATCTACTTCTTGTCATATGAAATGAAAAATTTAAAGACTCAAGTATTGATAATTTTTCTCAAGTAATTTAGAGCAATTGTGGCACCAAGTTTCACTTAATGTTCTGCTCACTCATGTAATCAAAAGTAAAATCCTTAAAATGGAACACAGATGATTTGTTTCCTAGGCTATAGGAAACATTGAAAACCTGAACTGGGAAATTCTGGAAAGAGAAGGATTTTTGTCTCTCACACTTGTGTGTGTGAGGTCGCTTTACCCCGAAATGTTTTTCTTCCCACTCCAGACCTATCTTAAAGGTCTTATGGAGGAGAGGAACAGAGTGAGTTGAGTTCACCAAACACTTACTAAAAAGATAAATCGAGTTAGAAAATGAATAGGGAAGTGACACCATTCTGAAGAATTAAAGTCCTGAAGTAGTGTGTAGTTGTATCATATTAGCTGAGTACTTCTTAAATATGGCTTGCATTCTGGCTCTTTTCTTAGGACTTATGCACACAGAGATCCCATTTGTTGTTTGTTCCCACACAGAGATCACATTTGTTGCTGTTGTTGAAGGTCAATTTTTTGCAATTTCTTGATTGCTATCCTAAGCTAATGGGGAAATATTATCAACCTAGTTTGAGTCACTGACAGGCATCATGTAAAGGTATGAACAAGATACTGCAAAGGCTTTGGTGACTGTCTTGTGTTTCTATTACTTCTCTTTCTGTGAAGTTGAAGCTGGCCAGTTTTAGAGCCAAGGGAATCTTTTCCATTGCTTGCATTGACTTCCCCAGTGTTGTCAGGGTGCTTTATATCTTCCATGCATAGGCCTTCCATCTGATGGAAGCATTGTGTCAACGCAGGCATGTGAATAGTAACTTGAATAGTTACATGATTTGTGGACAAAACCAGGCAGAATTGTGCCTGAAGAAACAAATATTTCTAAAAATTAGACACAACGTTGGTTTAAAGGTTGTGTCCTTTGAAAGGATTTGAAGTAGTTTAGGTGCTTACGTTGCTCAGGGGACTTTGAGTACTGTGAGGTTTTAAGGAAGGCTAAGTATTCCAGGAAGTTTAAGAGCTTATGGCATCGTAAATATTTAAGATGATTTAAAAGGTTATGTCCTCTTTAGTATTTGAGTTGGATTAAGTGCTTATATTGCCTTAAGGACTTTTCCCCTTTTTTTCCCTAAAAGGAACCTGGGAAATTAAATGCAAAAAACTTCCTGTAGATGCAATATTTGGGCTTTTTTGCATTTTTGTTTTCATTTGAGAAATGCAAAATTCTAGGTTTCAATAGCAGCATTAACTTGACCACACTACATATGCATCAATGATGGACAGATGGAGGATTTCTAGGAAACCTCTGGATATGAAATCCAGAAGCAGTAGTTTTTAATACCTTCACAGCCTGTGCATTGAGAAATGTTTCTTTCTTCTGCTTGTTTAGCATGATCTGTTAAAGATCAAATAGACTATCAGGATAGAATCAGATTATGGAAATTCAAAGAAGCAATTTCACCTTAGAAGGTAAAGAGCATCTGTAATTCAATATGCAAGAAAATAGGAAGCCATTTAGTTTCACTTTGTGCTTTTGCTGATATTTTACTTCAGTGAAAATGAATAACAAATATTAGAAGTCTAGGTCTCAGTGGCTTCTTTTTTTAAAAAAAATTGTCAATTTATATATTTATTCTTGTCTTCTGAGATGCCTTGACTAAATTCTTCACTAGTGTATTTGCTTAACATATTTTTAAAATTTTCTATTGTGCATTCCTGAAAAGTGTATTTTCTACTAATTTTAATTGTATTAGCCAAATACATACACTTCTCATTGCATTAAAAGCAAATAGTCACCTTTCATTCAATGTATTCTACTCTGCCTCAATTAAATGGGCATCAGTCCATTGTCCAGACATTTTTCTCAAGGGTCTCTAATACACCAGTGATTTTGCTTGGTTATTTCAGCACAATTACAGTAGCTGTATCCACTCTTGCAGGCTGTTCTGCACAGTGTGCAGCACCAGCCATCTGGGCCATGCCTGGTAGCTTTGGTGGGAACACCTGGAGTACTGCATCCCGCTCTAGGGTCCTGAACACACGAGGGATGTGGGCCTGTCCAGAAGACAGCCAAAAATGACCAGAGGAATGGAACACCTCTGCTGTGAGGAAAGGCTGAGCGACCTGGGGCTGTTCAGCCTGGAGAAGGAAGGTTCTGGAGAGGCTTCACTGTGGCTTTTCCATTCTTAAAGGGGACTGGCAATACAGATGGAAACAGAGGTTTTACCAGGGACTATAGTGTCTACTACCCTCACCCTAAGCTGAGGGTAACCTGAAGCCCTGATGTCTGGGCATGCTTTCATAAAGGCTGCATTCAGCCACGTGGGTGGGATGAGTGAGATGTCCATATGTTCCAAGCAAATTCACAGGTAATATCCCAGCAAGTTTAAATATCCTGTTAGTTATGCCAGGAGTACTGAAATATTGGTGGTAGTGCTGCCTCACTCTGTCCTAGCAGTTATGACCAAGAATCCTCACCAAGAGCTGGTAGTACAAAGTGTTCAAAGAGTGGTCAGAACTGAGCAGCTGGCACCTTTCAGGCTGTGTCTGTGGCTCTCAGTTATATCTCACTT
Organism: Ammospiza nelsoni; assembly: GCF_027579445.1. Taxonomy (NCBI): domain Eukaryota; kingdom Metazoa; phylum Chordata; class Aves; order Passeriformes; family Passerellidae; genus Ammospiza; species Ammospiza nelsoni. Next base: position 26,013,043 of record NC_080637.1, on the reverse strand, counting down.
CAAGCAGAGCTGAAAAGACAAAGACAGGGAGAGAATGGGATGTATTTCAAAGCATAGGTCTAAGCACAGTGCATGGAATGAGCTAGTGTTGCTCTGTGATGCCATGCAGTCAAGTGATTTTGTGTTTTAAAATGGGATTGGTGTAATTGTGAGTTCCCCTACCTCAGAACTAACTCACGGTTCGTAAAAGCTCCTCAAAATGTTTAAAATATATTTTCATGTGTGTACATCTTTAAATGTACTTCCTATTACTTTTGGTGTATCCTGTGGAGGAAAGACCAGTGTTTTTCTGTCTTTCTGAAACTTAGCATCCTCTGTAAATTTTAAAAGTACAGTTTCTATATGAATGACATTTCACCATCCAAGTTATAAAAGGAAACACACCAGACCAGGATGGACCCCCACTGAGCCCCATTCATAGTATCCATCCTTTATTCCCAGTCTCTATATCAAATTTTTGAAAACATTTTGTATTAGCCTTAAAATAGTTTAATTTAGGCTTTGTTTCCTTTGCTTCTTTTTATGAGTCATCCTCTTCTTTTTATGTGTCATCCACTGCTTCGTTCCCGTTAAAAAACTATTTTTTCTACTGATGGAGAAATTTAATTGGCTTGCCAAATTTTGGTACTGACAAAACTATATTGACAGGTATTTTTTTTCTTGTTGTAAAGAGAAAGATCAAGTCTTGTTGGTCTTGGTTTTCTTAAAACTATTTCAGAAACTTAAATTAATTGAGAAATTTATCATTTCTTACCTCCTCTTTTTTCAGCTTTTTATCACAAGGACTGTAATTTTCCCTTTTGGTTTTTCTGGAGCTCCATCTATACTCTAGAGTTCTGAAAAGTTGCTAATTCCAGTGAGGGAGTTTCAATTATTTGTCTTAGAGTCCCTTGCACTGTAGTTAAATGTCTTACCTATTGAGGTGTCTTTGCCCCTTATTATCTGTTTATGATAATAAGGGGCAAAGACATTAGTCACTGGTTTGATTGGAGTGAAGAATAAATTTTAAAAATAAAGGTAACTTAAACCCTTAATATTTCACTGATTTGTTTTTGAGTGGACAGAGATGACAGATAAGTAAAATTTGAGTGCAGTCAGGCATTGGAAATACTGGAGTTTGGCATTCTTCTGCTGGCTTCACAGCACAGGCCAACATTGTGCTTTTACCTAACATAAGTAAGCTTGGTTAGGCTGAACTGATCTGGCAGCAACTAACTTATTGCCATGTCTTGTCATCTGGTTTCCCTGTTTTACTCTTAATTTTTTGTCCCTTTTGTCACTAGTTTTAGTGCTCAGATTGTATTTGTTTCTTATATTAAAGGCTGAACAAAATATATGTCTGATTCTTCTGCAAATAGCCTGATCAGCTCTTTCTTGAATTTTCCTATTACTGTTAAGGAATGTAAAAATTGCTTTTTTGCTACTAATTTTTTTTAAGTTACATTTCACTTTCTGGTGTTTTGCCCTTATGACTTTATCCCTGTACTGTCATGTTTTTCTCTCTCACCTACTTGTGTTCATGGACCTCTACTTTCCTGAAGTTGCAGGCCCTTGAAGAGCTTATGATGTTGCCTTTTTCCACATTGACTTAGTTTGCTCTTATGCTGTAAATGTTACTTCTTGATGGAACTGTGATCTCTCTTGAACTCTTTCTTCTTCCCTTCGAGTTACCTTTTACAGGATCCTGGCCACCAATGCATTTATCCAGGTCCTTTTCTGTAATTGTCATTGACTTTATTCTCCCAGCCTCCCTTTTCCTTCCCGTCCTTAGAAATGGGAATTCTCTCATGTTGTGGTTTCTTTCAACCAAGGTGCCCTCAATTCTCACATTTCCAGTGAGTTGAAGGTTGAAGTATAATCTAAAACATTTTTTGCTTTGAGTGTTTTCCTCAGTTTCTGTACTAAGAATGGTTACTCGCACATATTTGGATAGCCTGTATCTTGCTGTCTCCTGTCCAAAAAGATGACCAGATAGTTAAGGCTTGCTGTTATTGCCAAGTTCTGTTGATACTTGCTTACACTACTTGGTCACAACCCCCCCTATAATTTTTTATTATTTTTTTCCTGACAGGAGAAAACTCAGTATGCTATTCAGTAGATAAAGGACTGTGCTAGATGTACAAGCAACCAAATGTCAGCAAATATGTGAATTTGTCTTTTTTTACTGCATTGGTAAACAGACTGAATTTCAGCTGATGTTTCTTCTGGCTGCATCTAAAAGAAAAAACCTTTTTGAAAATTAGAGATGGTGCCAGAACCTATTATGAAAGTGATTTAAGAGCTTGAAAATTGCCTTGCAGTGAAATATTTAACATTGGTCTGTTTACCTTATCAAAAAGATGTTTGAGAAATTACTTAATTACAGCATACCTTCACAGAGAGAAAATATCTGGTGCTCTAGAGAGTTCTTTAATCTAGTACAAAAAAAGAAAGTGTGTCATGAAACAATTGTTTTAGCTGAAACAGAATTTATTCTTCAATCAGCTGTGTTTGGGTTCAATAATAAGGTAACTGTCTGAAATTTTATAGTCTGTGATATTGTAGGAAGTCAGACTTGATGATCTAATGGTTCTTTCTGACCTTAAACTCTCTCTAATTCATGAATCATCTGAACTTCAGCAATTCTCAAAACACATGGCCCTCTTCTTGACAACCTTGACAGCCCACAGAAGAGAAATACACTTGGACTGGGAGGGGCTTGTTGGATAAGATGAAAACAAAGCAAGGCAGAGGGAGTAATTCCTTTTGAAATACCTATGGTTTCTTATCAGGGGATCTGAAGGCATTTTCTAAATTTGTGACTGGTTTTTACTTTCTTATTCTAGGTGAAGGGCCCCTTCCAGAAATAGTTACTCTTAGTAGTTCATATATTCTTTGATTTTATTGTTAATTGCCCTCTAGATGAGATATGTTGCTCATTTGGCCAGCTTCTAGTGGACTTTGCTGGCTTTTTCATTTGGGAAAAATTCAGAAAGGTTATACAAGACTTGTTATCTGGAATGCAGAGACCATTAGTGAATTCTTTTATCATAGGTCGTAGTAAAAGTTTGGGGTTCTCTTTTTCTGGTTATTGTCTTTTACAATATTAACTCAATTCAATAAGAGCTATAGCCTCTACCCTTTAGGCAGTGCAGTACCAAAGTTATGGGCAACCCATTGTGTTAATTTTACTTACTTGCAGGAGCTGACACCCCAACAGGGCATTCCACCTGGAATTTGAACAATGAAAATATTCTTGTTACGAGATCAGAGACACATCAAAAACATAACACCAGCATCCCCCACCCAAGGATTAACATTTTGGCTTTGAAATGTGCCTTAGGCTAAGTTTGGCATTAAACTCCTCAACCCAAGGCAGATTTCTTTTTCAGATTTCTTTTAATCAGTGATGTTTTAGGAAGTGCAGAAGGTGCGCAGCATTACGGTGATGCTTCCACGCAGATTGACAAGTTTGAACTTTTTGTGTCAAGAGAGGAATGACTGGTATTAGACAAATTTCTATTGAGTTTGGGGAAACAGTCATGAGGAACAGATTATCTCATGTTTGCTTCTCACATACCTTTCTGATTCTTCCCTCATAAGCAATTTATGAAAGCACCTCTAGGTGTAAACAATTTCTACCATTGTGGCATCTGGGTATGTAGAGCAAGGTCAGCAGAGATGCATTTAAGAAATCTAGAAAAAATCTTGTTACATCCTGAAAATGAGACATCACTGATGTTGTGCAAATCACTACTTAAGTGCTTTTCTTCACAACAAATAATTTCAGTGTGCCTGTTTGAAGATTATTTTCAACAAGCCCATCTACTGATTTTGCTCTTTCAAATCCGGACGTTTGCTTCCTTTATTGGTAAAAGAATAGTAAGACTCTGAGATATTCCACTTCATTTGTTTGAAAAAAGCTTAAAAATATCAAAGATAATGATTTCTTTTAGTTTTTATTTTTTAACAGATGTTAGAAACATATAAAAACATTATGTTTTTCATAGAATCATAGAGCAGTCCTGAGCTGGAAGAGATCCACCAGAAATATTGAAACCCAGCTCCTGGCCCTGCACAGGACATCCCCAAGAGTCACACCATGTCCAAGAGCATTGTCCAAACACTTTTTGAGTTCTGTCAGGCTTGGTGCTGTGACCATTTCCCTGGGGATCCTGTTTCAGTGCCCAAAGACCTTTAGGGTGAAGGACTTTATTCCAGGTATCTAACCTAAATACCCCCTGACACAGCTTCATGATATTTTGTTTCTTTTGTAGTGCTGGTAAGCAGTTGCTGTGATGCCAGATTTTTTTTTTTTTTTGCTTTACTTGGTAACTTTTTAGAAAGAACAACTGTGTGTCTCACATCAAGTGCCTAGCTCTTGTGCCTCCCTCAGGATAGTCTTCTCACTCAGGCTGCAATGAATGTACATTATGTTTTGTTGCTTTTTACATGGAATGCTTTTAAAACCCCATGAATATACTTATTATTGTGCTTTTTCCTGTCCTGATGGAAAGATCAACAAAGAGAAACAGTGCCATTGCCCTCTCTAATTCAAAATTAATTGCAGTTTCTCCATTACTAGTTTTGCTTGCATTGGCTTGGTTTACCATGCTCTCGAAGGCCACATCATTCTTAATGCAGTTATGTTCATCACTGGCAGTTCTGTGGGCTCCTCTTTGGTGTTTGCATAAGTTGTGTTAACACTGAATCTTGACCAAGATTCATTACCACAAAGACAACTTTTAAAAACCCCACCAAACCTAATGTTTTATTTCTAAAATAGCAGACATGTCTGTGTTGGATGCAAACACGTGAATAGCATGCAGGAGATGGCAAGGTTCCAATTTGACATATTCTGTGATTCTGGAGTGTTCAGTAGGGTGTTACCAGTACTGAAGCAGTACTCTTGGCCTCTCTTCTAATTCTGAAATGAAAATAATGTGTCACAGTTTTGGGCAACCCTTCTATGGCATCTGTGGAACTCGGTGGCACAGTGTCACACAGTGCAGAACTGAACAAGCTCCTTGGTGAGCCCAGCAGTGAGTTACAGCACAGCACGCTCTGCTGCTGAGGGCATCTTGCATTGCAGAGTGAGCATCTCTCCTGTCCCCTGCAGGAATGCAGCAGGGGGTGGCTGCTGACTGTCACTGATGTGTGTCTTGATTCCACGTAGGTGTAGCAACCAGCAGGCGATGCTCAACACATGTTTTGGTTCTAATTCTTGGCCCTCACTAAATCTGAAGAAGCTGTAAGTCTATTAAATGCCTTCATCTGGTCCGTTCTGTCTACATGATCAAGCTAAAGAGTCAAGCTCCTTTTTCTATTTTCTTTATATTTTTTGTTATGTTTTCTTTTGTTTAATTTTTGGTTTGTTTCTTACCATGCCATGTGCAGTGGCTCATCTTCATTTTGGATCAGTTAAACATTGCATTTAGACTTAGTACTCACATTGCTGAGCTGTTTCACAGCTTGAATCTGGCTGTTTGCAGGTCCTTTCTCCTGCTATGAAACAGGATATTGTGGCTGACTTAATGTGTGGGTGTGGGCAATGGATCTTGGACAAGATCTCAGAATTTAGGTGTGCTTTGGGACTGCTTTAGTGTGTAGACAGTTCTCCACCTTCAAGTCTGAATTGTAATGAAGTTTACTCTGGAACTAAATAGCTTGCCCAGCTGCAATCCAAACAAAAACTACTGTTTAGAATTTGGGTGTCTTCATGGTTATGTAACATTTATTTCAGATGTGGAAACTTTTGTTTCAGAGCACTTGGTTATGCCTCAATGCCATCTTTAGCTTAAGAATGTCTGATATAGCTGCAGTCAGTAGTAAAAGTCCAGTTACAGAGTAAGTCTGTACTCAGTGAGTAAAGCTCATCTGCTTTTGGTTCAACAAGTTGAATACAATGTGTTCAAAACCTGCGCAGTTCTTAGTGGCACTACAGATGCATGCAAGATTACATCAATTGCTGTGCTTGTTTTTACCAAATTAAGTTTTAGTATGTGGATGTTTGTAGGAACTCTAGATATAGCAGTGTAGGTTAAAAAAATAAAAACAATAGAAATAAATATGCACAAATGCATAAACAAATGTATTTAATGATATAAATATAGACATTTAAATAATAACATATAAATTAAATAACTTAAATAATAGTTTTAATAATAATATATTGTTTTTAGATAATATTAACATGTTATATTTATATATAATATAAACAAATTTTTATTTATATAAATATAAATAAATGTATTTATATAAATATAAGTAAAAGGGAAAAGTGAAATATGAATTTTCAAGCTTCTGTCTTTCTCTCATGTGATTTTCTGCTTCTGAGTTTTGGTTTGTTTTGCAGTGTGTTTTGGTGGGTTACTTTTTTCCTTTTAAAAAGGCTGAAGGATGAAAAACTGTCCTTGGGAGGACTCCTTACACATACTCCTCCTTTTCTTTCCATAGGAATATAATTCTCATTGCACCAAAGAAAGAATGGCACTCCTTGGGATTTGATTGGTTCATTAGTATCCGTTGTTTACAAAAGGTGATAAATGCAACGTATAACTTCTGTGGGGAAATAGTCCTGTAAATTTTCTTTTTCCACAGCTGTTTTCAAAGCTGTGAAAAAAATGGTGCAACACTTCCATAACATTAAATTTGAGAAATAATTGCACTTGGCAGTTTTTGTTTGCAGCAATGCACGAAAGGCTGAAGGGTTTTGTACAGTTCAAAGAGCACATTCCACAGTTCTAGCAGTTGTCGGCTGCCTGCAGGGATCATTTGAATTTTCAAGTAAAAAAAGCAGCAGAATAATGCCCAGACCATTTGGTTGTATACTCTCAGCCTTCTCTTTTTAAATTTCACCTGTACGAAAAGTTACTGGAAATAAGGCATATACAAATGTGGCACACCTTAATGTCACTTAAAAGATCTTGTGTCAAATTTCTTGTTCTTTCCTATTAATACTTGCTAATGTAGAGATTAATATGAGAAATAAAAATTGAGGAATAGCATTGTTCAAGCACATGGGGATGGTGAGAGTGAAAAACAGCAAAGGGAAATCCCTTTGGATCCTGCAGTTGTTTGTAAGTTTATTGCATTAGCCAAATTGTAAATGGCACAAGACACCCCGTGTTACTTTGCTGTAGGAGAACCCTGGTTACAAAGGTAAAACCCCTTGTCTGGTGTGCCAAACCTGGAAAATTTGCCAGCTCCTACATCACATTGCAGCTCTGTCACTTTCCAGAAATGTGTTGACTGTCACTGTGTGTCTGTCTGAAGCTTCTGCTTATCTAACAGGAGGTGATGTGACTATTTTTATGCTACGTGCCCTAATAGGATTTTTGGTGAAATATTCCATGGTCTTTCTCAGATTTTTTTTTCTGTTGCTAGGGGTTTATTATTTTTGGCTGCAGATTGTTGCATAGCTCCAAAACTCCAAAGTCCTTCTGTTTTCTGTCATGTACAGAGACAATTTTGAAGCTAAGAATGCTCTGAAGCACAGATAGTTTTTTGTCCCATCATTTGTGCTGGTTGCATGGTTTGTGTTGCTGAAATGTCTCTCTCCTCCCTCCTTTCAAAGTGCAGTGCCTTGAGCTGAAGTCCCTGACCTGATGGGAACTTGGTAGGTGAAATTCCTCAGGCTTGGTGCCCTCCTGCCCATGGGCCTCACCTGAAACTGCAGAGCTCTTCAAACCCACTTAATTGGTGCCACTTCAATTAGCTTTTTAATAGTTAAAATCCTTAAAATACTAATTTATCTTTAAGAAATTAAGCTATATCTTTTATGTAGCTTCTGTAGGATGCATTTTTTTTTTTGTTTAGAAATAAATTTGTTTTGCTTTCTGTACCTTAGGTACACAAAACCTTGGAAATATGTAATGTAAAATAAATCCTAAGAATATCTGTCTGGGCTTGCTAAAGACAGTCACATTGCCAGCATCAGAGATTTGTGTGGTGCCTGTAAACTTTGAAGCTGTCCCATTATGCATATTTGCTTGCTTTCTAATCTCATGTTTCACTTTCTCACATTTTCCCTCAGCATCTCATTCCTCCTCAGTCCATTTTGTGCACAGCCTACATTCACAGAAGCTGTCCTGGGCTGTACCTGCTGCAGCAGTTACTCTTTCATTTGTTCCCTTTACATCTAAACTCACCATTTCTGAGGGTACTGCTGCTCTGAGTTTCCTTCTTACAGAGCTATCAGATATTTTACTGCATTCCTTTTTCTCAGCTGCTGTTAGGGTGTTCTAAAAATAAGACTCCAAACCTTGTGTTTCTATTAATACTCATCTTGGGCACCCTCTCTAAATTTTTTCCTATTTTGTTTTGTGAAATTTTATGCCATTCCAGAGAATTTTACAGCATTTTATTGTGTTCAGCATCTCTTTGATGCATCTTTCATTGCTTTTAATTAATGTAAAAGTTTTAATTTAAGGCTTTCTGTAAAGTCCTGCAGTAAATTCTGTATATTGAAGTTGTAAATTGTTAAAAAAAGAATGGCAAAAACATGAGGAAAAGCCTTCTTCCTGGCTTACTTGTTTTCAGAAGTGACAGTATTGTGATGTTGCAACATTGCAATATTGCATACTAGTAAAATATAAGTTTGGATTCATATATACAGAAAATAAATTCATTGAGAACATTTCAGAAATTTAAAAGCAGAGTGACCTATAGCTGTAATTGGAAGGCTGCTTGGTAAGATACAACACGGTCATACCAGTAGCCTGGCTAGATGTGTATGAAAAACTAATTTCCTGTCCTGTATCAGCTTTAAGTGCACAGTCTTAGTAGATATAATCCAGAAGAGTGGTTTGGTGTGTGTACCAATGCTTTATTTAGCTCATTTGCTGTATTAGTTGACAAAGGCACGCTGAATTAAATTCCTGAAAAACTTTTTGCTTGTTGCACTGACTTTGCATGCTGGCTCCCTGATCCAGGACAATCCATCCTAAGGATATTGTAAAAAGTTATGCTAGTCTTAAAAATAGAGTCACTTCTTCAGAAAGAGTCCTGTCAGGAATACACTTCACATATTGTTTCACTGTAAGCACATCTCTTCCTGGGCTTTGTTTTATTTTGGGGTCCAAGTAGTGGAGCATGCAAGATCAGCTATGTGAAGAATGAGAATTAATTTCTGTATGGCTGATGAAGTCATTCATGTGCCATAGTTGAATTAATCTCCTCAGTCACCTGAAATGAAAAACACTTGTTCATTAGGCTTGTAAAATAAATTTCACAGGACATTGCAGCCCAGAATTACTGGATGTGTGCAAACAACATTCTGCACTGGGCTGTTGATTGCACCGTGTGGGACATCTCTGTTTTCTCATGGGTTCATGTGATTAAACTGCATGTTTTACAGCGCTTTTCTTTCTATCAGGGCTATAGTTTTATGCTCAAAGTTACTGTTTATGGAAAGTTGTCATCCAAATTGAAAGTTGTGCTCTTATCTGTTGGGAATGTCCTGGTTTGCAAAGTCTTCTGTCTAAGGAGAGATAAAGGGGGCTGTAAATTTTAGAGCAAAAAACATTTAGAGGAGTCTCTGGTGGTACAGATGTTAATAGGTGTGATTTTCAGCTGGAATATTTTTTATTGTGGTTGTTATTGTTGGAGTTTTTGCAAAATTATTTTTAATTAAAATTATTTTTAATAGGCGTGTGGAATGGTTTCTTTATCCTCATTTTCATAACAAAAAACCTGAGCAAGGCTATGCATACAATGTCAAAATAAGTAATAAGAGAGAAATGAGTGAAACGGGAAATTACTGCACTGAATAAACAAATCTAAGCCTTTTTTTAGAAGTATTTTTTTACAAATTACAAAGATTGAAAAAATATGGCTGAGGAAATCCAGTGTGTTTTGTGTAAATAATTACTGTGCTCATCCAGCCTTTCAGATTGCATCAGTTCAGTAAAACAAGGACAACTGACTGATCTCAGATCTTCAGATTTGAAAAGGAAATTTTATAATTAGTGGAAGAGGTTATATTACCTTCCTGGTTTACAGAGTCCTGTGGAATGCATAAACAAAAAGTTGCATTAATGATCAGTTTTCAGCACAGTAGGCAAGTAACAATGGGTGGTGCAAAATGGCAACACATGCTGAGAGGGAGCTTGGGCTGCTTCTGTGCATTAAAATCTTTCCTACCAAGTCATGACAAGTAGGTCTTTTTTCGTTCTGTTCACATAAAATGTTTGTTCATTGTATATCGTAATGTCCAAAAAAAAAAAAAGGAGAAGAAAAAAAAGGAAAAAACCAAGAAAAGATTATGGATGCTTTGGAGAATATTCTCACAAGCATTAGAACACATTTAAATAAAGTAATGTTATACCTTCAGTTTGAGTAGCTTTTGTAGTCTGGTTGCTTCATCATTGAAAAATATTGCAGGAACAGAAAAGGTCCTGCAAAGGCCTCTGAAAATACTGGAGGTATGGAAATTATTTAATATGGGTAGAGATTAAGAAGATTAGTATTGTGTGCAGATAAAAAAGAGGTAGGTGGTATATAAAACATTAAATAGTATAGAGGTAAATGGTATACAGAATGATAAATGGTACCGAGAGCTAAAGTTTGAAAATCTCTATTTTTTCTAAGAAATCAGGGAGTTAGATATAGTCAAATAAATAAATAAATGAATAAAACAGGGATGGAATAAAATCAGTACCTTTAAATGAAGGCTGTGTTTGACAAAACTTTTTCTGGCTTTGGGATGTTGCTTGTTTAGAGAAAAAAATGAGTTACATGGAGTAAATATCTAAATGAATAGTTATTAATTCCCTAAGTTGGATGGTAGAAATAATAATAATAAGAAAAATAATCAGAATGTATCTAATATATAATGTTCAAAAGAGAGTGTTACTCTTAAACTCTTTGTGCTTCTTACATTCCAAGTTACATTCCTTCCATTTTTCCTGTATTATCCTGTAATTTTTTACTGACAAAAATATTTTCATTATAGTAAGAGCACATTTATTAGAAGGTTTTAATGAGATGATAACATTAATAATAAATTAATTGTGTTTTGTGAAGTCCAGTCAATCTGTTGGTTGCTCTAATTTTGTCTTTAACTACTTCTGGCTGCAAAATAAGCAGCTGTAAGCTTTTATTAACCCTTCAGAAACTATTAATGATCTCAATAATGACGTTAAAACTCCATATAGACAGGCAAATTCTTTTAATTTTTATACAATTACTAATATAAAGAAAAGGATTTTTTATTTTAAAGAGGAATGTATTTTATTCTCAGCTTTGCATATGATGCATAAACACCTGCTTAGGAAATACTTGGCATTGCATACCTTTGTATTTATTTTCATATAATTAAAATTACTAAATCTGATAAACTGTTGAATGATAATGTGTATAATCAAAACAGACTTTTAAAATTTCACTGAATCTTGTTTATTTTATTGTGGAAAAAAAAGTTTTCTAACTTTCTGTCTTCTTAAAATTAATTTCTAACTTCTTTCAATTTTTTTAATTCATTATATTCAAGTATTTTTCCTCTAGTAGTTACTATTCCTTTCTCGTAACTGAATGTCTTTTCTTTATACTGGCTTCTTAAATCCTTTTGCATTGCCTTTTGCCATTCTTTCTTTAATCTTTTTCCTTCTGTTTAATTTTTAAATCCTTTGCCCTTTATCTTTTTTCAGTCTTTTTAGCTGCTCTCTTCTCCTTTCCTCTCCTCTCCTTTGATTCTCTTTTAAACATTACTGCTTCTTAACATTGTGTTCTTTCGTGGATTTTTCTTTCTTTTTGTTTTTTTTGTCTTTTTAAAATTTTTCTAAACTTGTTCTTTAGTATGCCATCACACAAGGAAAAATGGATACAAATGCTAGTGGAACTAGAAACAAATAAACACAGAAAGCAGGAATGTTCAAGGAAAAGATGAAACATTTATCTGTTTACTGAAAAGAAAAAGCCTATTTACTTTTTAGTGAGCATTGAAACATTTTTACCTGAGTGTTTTTTCCCTGATACCACATCCCGTGTTTCAAACCAAAAGCAATTATCATTTCAGTATTTCATGGCACTATGCTGCTAGATGTTTGTTTTTTTTACTTTCTTCTTCCTGACAGATGCCTTTTTTGCATAGAAGTCTTCACAAGCTCTGTCTTGTGCTTTACAATGCATCTTTGAATCTGGCATTCTTTGAATGCATTATTTAGTAAACAGCAGATCTCTCTGTAGTCCTTTATGGACTTTTTTTAAAAATTGATTAAATTAGAGAAAATAAAGATTTAATAGCTGAATACAAGCATTCATTTCAATCAAGTTAAAAGACTAACGTAGGCATACTTCAAAATAACCAGTAAATATGTAATTAAGTTATTTGCTCTGTAGTTAGTTAGCACTTAGTAACTTATGCATTTTTAAGGAGACTTTTCATTTGATGCACATAAAAATAGACTTCCCCAGGTCTGTTACAATATTTTTTTAAATGTTTAATTTTTGATTTACTCTGAATTGCCTCTAACATGACTGTAGAATGAAGCCTGTATGCGGAAACATTATAAGAATCTGGGGAAATGAAGTACTGTAGAATATACTACATTGCAGTTTAAATATATTTTTTGCAATATTCTCCTATGCAAGATTTTGTGTAGATTAGTACATGAAGGTGGCATTGTCAGGATTATATAAGTTTCTAAATAAAATTGTTGTGTTGAACAGGAGAAATTTACCAAAGAGAGGGTTTAACTGCTGTATCTGTTTCTCTCTAGTGTCCTAAATTTGTGTGCCTGTGAGCCACTCTGTAGATCTATGACTATGTGGCAATTGAAATGAATTTTAAAAATTGATGTAAAAGAATTTTGGATTTCATTAAAAGATTGTAAAAGCCACTGAGAAGAGGAAACCAGCTCTGTGTCACAGAAAGGTCTATGCAAGCGCATTTGTGGGTTTTCTCTATATTTAATAAACATGGCCAGTCAGAAAATAAGGTATTCCAAAATGGTGATCATGAGTTTTGAAATGGAAATGTTTTTGGAAATGTTAACTCTTGCACTGAAAGAGCATTTGAAAAGCCCATGGTGGGATAGTTAGCTGGCATCAGAGTCTATGTGCTTTCCCTAATCACTGAACTATCTGCAGGATGTCATCACCTGAGAATGGGGGGTGTTTCTGGCACTCCTGGGGCACTGCCAAGCCAGCAGAGCTGTTGGTGTGTGGGGTGCAGTGTGTGTGTGCCCGGGGCTCTGTTCCAGCCAGCACAGCAGAGAGCTGCACTCAGTGTCTCTGTGTCCCCAGACACAAGGGTGTCATCCAGCCTCAACGGCATTTGACTCAAATCCGCTCCTAGGGGCGTTGAACCAAGGGTGACTGGTTTTGATATGAAGGTATTTACATCCCTGAGATTGTGTCATCCTAGCTGATTTTTAAACATTACGTGAAGTAATGAAGAGAAAGCAGAGATAATAAAGGTCTGTCCATGAAAGTTCTTGAAATTTGTTGATTACATGTGTGTATTTTTCCTGTCTGGGTTGTGACTGCTACAATCATATTTCCAGTTGTTGAGAACACGACAGAGTCTGCAAAGATGTTCTGGCAGACACTGCAGTTGTTGCTTCTTCTTCCATGGAAAATAATGAAAACTTGTTTTAGAGGAATAGAGTGTTTTTTGCTGACATTTACCCACAATTTTTTATCTTAAGAATTGTCAATTAACCTAAAAAAAATTGGAAAATAATGAAAATCTTTATATAATAGGCCACTAAGCAACTAAGCACATTTTTTCTTGGTCTTAAACCTGTTATTACTAATATTCTTAAGAAAACAGGAATTGTGACTGTAGGCAAAAGGTTTTTATGAGCAAAATTTCAGTGGCAAATGATTTAAAAAGGAGTCAATACTGCCTGGTATTGACTAGCAGGTTGAGAAATTCTCCATCACCAACATTCAGACACTTGAAAAAGGTCATGCACAGGCAAGAGGGAGAGTCTGCCATTGCACACTCGGTGTGTGAGCACACAGAGGGGTCTGCCCCAAGCTGTGTGCAGATGGGGGCTGCAACTCTTTTCTTTGGAGCATTGGTTCCACCAGCCTGACAGAGTCAGTAGTCAGCACTGATAATTTTACATTTGCAGCCTGATTAACAGAAGTAAATCACCATAAAAAACTTCATTGCACACGAGACAAAGTCATCAAAATCCTCAGCATTTAACTATTTATTTTCTTTTGGCCTGCACATCGGAAGTTTTCTTGAAAATACTTTTCCTGTGTAGTATTCCACCCTATGTGAAGAAAACCTTTCCTAGGTGTTAAGAGAATGGGTTTCAGTAGAAGATGAGAGTGGGGACTGAATGGTCACATTTAAAGCAATGCTGACCTTTTGTGCCAATGGATAGAGCAAGAAATGGTTCCTGTCAGGTCTGGAGTCAGCTATGGAGGGAGAAGAGCAGGGAGATTGGAGCACTGAGGAGAGCAGTGTGCTCTACTCTGTGCTAGGAGCTGTCCCTGTTCATACATTTTTCTCTAGCACAGTCTGTGCTTAAATAAAAAGTGCACTGCTTGCTGAATCAAAATATGTCTGAAACCTGTAGTTCACATATGAAACTGGACACTACATTTCATATTGTAAGATGTTGAGGAAGGGTGGTCTTTTATATAAATTTGTGCTATAAACATGCCAGGCATTTATGATGGAAGATCTTGGGCTTTGGAAAGTTTTTTGTATGTTTTTCCATAGGCACACATAACTTGCATTGCATTTCACAGGCTCCATATAAATAATATTGCATAAAGTGCCAATTGGTTTGCTGCTGCAAATCTTTTAGTGAATTTTCATGTGCTGACATTACTCAAGTTATTTATTAGTACTGATTCTTGGTGAGAAAAAGAAAATGTTTCCTGTCTCTAACCAGCTGAACAGATACATCTTTTTCTGAAGTGAGTTGTTTCTCAGTTGAGCAATAGTCTGTTCAGATTTAATGAGTTTATTCTTGTTTCCAGACCTGGAGGATGATGCAAAATCTTTTCACAGATTTCAAGTACAACAGGTTTTTTTTCCCCTCCAAGCAGTGCTGTAGAGAACTCTTAGAGAATTTAATTTCCCATTCTGAAACTATTTTAATTGAAAGAAAACCAAGACATGACTAAAAATTATAGGTTTGTTGGTGATTTGAGTTCTTTCAGTGGAGTCTTATATATGTAAATGCAGGTGTACATGTTTGTGAGTGTGTATCATGCAACTTTAATACCTGCAACATTTCTCTCTGTGCTCCAAGGAATTCTGAAACCAGCAAAGAGGCAAGAATGATATTTTGTTAGACAAAAAAAAAAATCAGAGAATTTTGGGACATGCTTGTCTTCAGGACAAAGGCCAAACTTTGCATGGATCCCTTGTAGTTTTTTTTTGGTTCTACAGAAAAAAAATACTCAGAATTCCGCATGAAAACTAGTTTTTAAAATGTGTTTCTTTGATCAGATGCTATAACATAAATTGGTTCAAATGATCATACATTACTTTTAAACACAGAAATTGAGATACATTTTGGCTAGGCATTGACAGCATAAATTCAGGACTCACAGACCACCATGACAGAACTAAGTGACAGGGTGAATATTTTACTTTGGTAGTATGCTCTAGTGTTAATTTATTAATGTCCTTTTACTGCATTTGATTTTTTCTCACACTCTTCAATATGATAAACATATGTAATTCACTTCTCCACATGACTAGCATTTTTATCTTGTAGCATTAAATCCTGTCCTTGCTTTTTCGAAACCACTTAGAAAATATTAAGTAATCATGAGGGTTTTTGCTAATTGCATGGGCTTTAATTTGTCACTTTAAGTGTTCTAATTATTTCTTCGTGAGCTTATCAGCAAACTCTTAAATAGGACCTCACTGCAAATTAGGCCCTTGGGCCAGGTTATTTATTTTGACCCGAACTTCAATTGAATATTATGATTAAAAATAAGTGAAGAATAAATACATTTTAATAATGGTCTTTAAAACTGGAAAAATTAAAATCTAAGCAAAATGTAAGAGGAGCTATCACATATCATTATAATAATGGAAGTTCTGCCGCATCTTCTTGGAGCTACAAACGCTATAGCTATACAGCAATTTGAATGTTGAAAATAGTCCTTTTCAAGCAGTTTTTGAGACGTTTATGCTAAGTATTGGATATAAAACTGTGTGAAACTGACTGACCTTACTTCCAACTTAGACTGAAAGATGGAGAACAGTTTGTCTAAAGTTCAGTTTGTTCAGTAAAAGTATTATAGAGGCGGAGGAGCATTAAAAGCAGTTACGAAATATTTCTTTCTGTTCATAGTGTGGCTTGGCAGGTTTTTCTCTCCTCAGAATAGCTGGATGAACTTGAATTACCCAACATCCCACTTTTTATTCTTACCAAAAATAATCTCTATAAAATATATTTGTCTTCCTCAGAGGTTGTTCAGCTAGGAAGAGATTCCAATTTTTAATACTTTCAACATGCTGTAAATATGACAAAAACCATGTGTTACAACCAATAGAAAATGGATTTAGTAATGATCACTGGCTTCACTCAACATGCCAACAAGACAGACATAAGACAGCATTCTGTTAGTGCCACCTCACTGCAGCCTTGAATTGAAGGATTGAAACAGGGATCTGAAACAAGAATAATCCACTGAAGAAATACAGAGTAGGGAATAATTATCTGGGTAGCAGCTCCTTAGAAAAAGTTTTTAGGATTGTAGGTATTCCCAACCAAAGATGCAAAACTGATGTGATACAATTCTAAAAAGTGGAAACATTGGAAAATTAAGTATGGTATAGAAGGTGTATGAAACTTTCTTTCAGCGCTGCTCAGGTTTAATGTAGTCAGTTCTGGACACTTCAGAAAAGATGGGGATGAACTATACAGATGAGAGTCTGTATAAAAGCAATGGCAATTATGGAAGGTTTAGAAATATTGATAGCTTAAAAAAGAGGAGAATGAGAGAGGCAAGGTAAATCTTTAAATGCATTAGAAAGCTGCTGCAACGTTTTTCACCTTACTCCAGGTGGCTAAAAGCAGAAATAGTGACTCTAAATTACAGTGAAATAGATCAAGGTTACACATTGGGTATACTTTGGGTTGGAGGATAGCAAAACATTGGAATAGATGCTCTGTGAGCCCTTCATAACTGTAAGCCTTTAACAACTCCCAGGCACAGGCTGCTGATTCCATTCTGGAATAGCTCAAGTGGACTGTGGGACTTTCTGCAGTCCCTTTTGTCCCTATGGTGCCCTGCTAGTGACCATGAAGTGTTCTTACCCACCTTGGGGTGGTCCACTGGTCAGCCTGTTCTGTGCATGGTATGTTTTTGAATCTTTTACTGTCAGCCTGGCTTCTCAAGTACAGGTTCCTCCATAAGAGTTAACAAAAATGCTACAAAGCTCAGTGTCAGACTTCATCAACCTACTGTGAATCCTTATGTACTGAGCACTTTAATAAACTGAGTGCTGTCTAGGGTAGTAACTGCGGAGATAATTTCCATATTTTAATGTGTGATTAATCAATCACATTGTGCAAGAACTTGATTCATGGGACAAGACTAAGTCTAATTTCCCTGAACTGGTATGAGAGGGTGTTAAACATTGAGGGGCCTAGCTGTACACTGTGAGTAGCAGAAAATCCAGCTCTTCCTATCATTTGGTCCCAAAGGCAGATGAGATAAACAGAAGCTTTGGGAGACATTCATGGTGTAAGGAATCACCACCAGCAATATTAACTGTACTATCCTCTGGTTATGGC
This sequence comes from Ammospiza nelsoni, assembly GCF_027579445.1. Classification (NCBI taxonomy): domain Eukaryota; kingdom Metazoa; phylum Chordata; class Aves; order Passeriformes; family Passerellidae; genus Ammospiza; species Ammospiza nelsoni. The sequence goes on along the minus strand of NC_080637.1, from coordinate 25,995,338 downwards.
ACTGAATCTACAGTCAGTAATTCAGTTGAGTTGTAAGTGGGACAGCTATAAGCTCCAACATGCAGATTCTGCTTTATGCAAATTTTATCATAAAACAAAATAAAAACAAAAGAAGCAGGAACAATCTTGCACTGGCTGTATTTTCATGGTTATACTGATGACTTGTGAATCTGTCTTTCCACCAATTTTATTGCTCCTTCCATCTAGTCTCATGTCCCAGGCTGGATCTCTAATATGATGTCTTTTAATTATCTTATCATTCCAAAACAGAACTATATCCACTTCTCTCCCTTTCTGTCACAAATGACAAGAACACTATCCTTCTTGTCACTCAGATTCAGTGACTCAGGGTTATTTTTTACTCTTACTTTCCTCATGCTTCATGCATCCTGACCAGGACCAGATCCTACATCTTTTTATTTTTGATATTGTTCAAATCCATTTTTTCCTTTGATCCTCTGGTAAATTTCTTATTCAGACCTTCTTGCCTAACTTTCACAATTTTTTTCTTTCTTTTTTGTTGTTTGTTTTTAAATCAAATGTTGCTTTCTTTAAAGCAAGCTGTAGTCACAGAATTCCTTCTTTCAGTCTGCTTGTGTTTTCATATCCCTTCCTGTTTTATATTCTCAAGGCTTCTTGTCTCAAATTTAAGATACTCACTTAAGCTTTACATGTGTGCTTTCTAAATGTGCTGAGCAGTCCAGCAATAGATTGAGAGGGGGTGGAAAACGTCGGTGGAACCAAATGAAGTATAAGTCCTACATAGATTATTTTTGAGAAAGTTTATTTGTTAGGTCCAAAATCTTAGGAAATTTGTCTCTGAACTTTGTCTTTTGGGTGTGTTTTTTTGTATAATCAAGTGTTATGTCATGCCTCTTCATTCCACTTGGACTTGTAGGTGCCTCCTTCTGCTTCCAGACTTGTCTACATGTTTGAAGACAGTTTCTCTCACACCTATATTTTCTTTCTATGTACCCATGAGAGAAGCTCATGAGCTCATCAAAAAAGCCTGTGCTGCATTTGCTTATGCATCCTTTTTATAAGCCCACCTCTGCCTTTTTGTGTACATCAATCCAGAATTTCCACATACAGAATTCACTTCTATTCTTTATTTTCTGTAGAAATTCTGTTATGGTTTGTCATTTGATAATACATTTATTTAGGCACAAACTTCCTATAAAGCATCTGAAAAGCATCCTACAGTAGTGAGGGTGAAGTCCACAGAACTGAAATAAATTCATTTTGCAAGTTAGTAGTTGTCTTTTCTGCATTCTGAGTCCTCGTTCTTCCCTTCTGTCTTCCATTAAGGCATGAATTTTTCTGTTGAAAGGTAAAAGATACAGCCTGCCTGTGAGGCCACTATTAATTCCACACTATCTCTCTTTTATAGTGCAGCTGGCACCCTACCCTCAGGAGAGCAAGCTCATCACTTCTACCACATGCTTGTTCTCTACCAGTTCAGGCAGCAGGAATCCTGAGTTAGCTATCAAATATTGGTCTTGCCCGTGGCAGCGCAGAGCATTCGACAGCGCCTCTGGGCCAGCTGAAAATAATTTCTAGCACAGTTGGAGTGAAACTACAGAGGTGTAACAAAGACGAGTCCTGAGGACAGTGATATTCAGTATTCTCTCCAGCAATAAACAAAGATTTGCAAAATCAGTAAAATAAAATAAAAATAGTATAGATTTAATGCAGCTTTTGAAAGTATTGCATCCTGTCCTGAGTGTTAGAAGTAGCAAAACTACCTGTGGTCATAGGTGAAATTATATTTCTGACTTTCAGACATGTTGTACGCTTCCAACATCGAATTCTCAACTTCACTTATTTTTATTTCAGTAATATTTTTCATACATTTGTACATATTCTTATCATAGGACTTTTATATTCTTCATTTGCTTACTGCAAATATGCACAAGGATTTCCAGTCAGGTGTTAAGTTAAAAGACAAATAAATTAGTCATTACCAGGTAGTTTGAGACATCTCTGTTAAGGCTGAAGCTTCCTAGTAATTAAAGATTATTCTGTTATTTGTATGATGATACTTTGCATTTGCTTTGACCATCTGAGAAATGCTCAGATTTCTTTGTCCTTAAAATATATAATGCTGTCCAAGAGCAATGTGTCTATCTATGCTTATATCTGCCTTTACTGCACTTTCCTATCCTTAGGCTAGGTAGAAGTGCTTAAATGGTTCCTTTACCTTCTCAGAATAATTCTGAATATTTTCAAAACATAGGCTTTTTAACTTTGTAGAGTTTTGTTCAACTGAGTGTGTGTCTTAGGCAATTCTCCTTCTCCAAATATTTTTAAGTGACTATAACTTGCTCTTTGCTTTTGAAGAATTTTGAAGAGTGGGAAAGCTGCCTTCTCTTTAGTGTTACTCTGCTGCCGTGCAACACTTTCGACTTTCCTGTCATCCTATTACCATAATAATTGGCACTGTTTTCTCTATGTTGTCTAGAGAATTATTCCACAAAAAGGGAGAATCTGTCTCTCATTAGGTCCCCAGCTGATGGGTAAGTGTATCATGCTGATTGTATTGAATCCTGCAGTGATAGACAATGGCACTACGTTTTTTACAAGGTTATAGTATCGGCTTTTGTGGTACAGAAGACTCTTGGTACTGTGGGTAAGTTGAACATCTTCTCCTTTCCTAAAAATTCCATCTTCTCCCCAGCTGAGTTGGTGTTACTGAGATCCAGAATCTGTCCAGACAAGACTTGTATCCCTGACTTTGTTGGATCGTGTTTCTCAGCACAAAATGCTGTACTGTGCACCCAGTGAAAACCTAGCCCTTGCAGGTCATGGCTGTCCTGTGCTGCTCCATCATTTTTCTGGGGAGACAGAGCCCTCTGCAGGGTTTGTGGGTGTTGGGACCCAGAAAGGAGAGGACAAAGGGCTGGAGGCAGAGGGGCAAAAGGACCCACTAGGGTGGTGCTGGCTCGGGCAAGGCCACTGAAGGCAGTGCAGAGCAGTGCTTGGGACACTTCAGTGCTTGGGACACTTGCAGGGCAGTATCAGGCTGGTCCTGCCCTTCAGAGCTGTGTTGTGTGTGAGCACATAATCCAAATGAATGCATTTGGATACATTTAGGGTCGAGATACTTCAGTGGTACTAGTATATTGCCTATTGCTAACATCTGTCTGGTGCAAATGGAAATACAATCTGCTTATTTCATGGAGGATGTCACATGTTCATCAACTGAGAAGAGCATTTGGACATTTGCTGATTCTAAATTTTGACTGTGGTCAGAGGTTAAATGTTGAGAATTCTATCATGTGTTCGCCCATCTGGTTCTCAGTTATTTTTGTGACAAGGCAATGTGTGGCAATAACATATTATTATTGTTTGATAATAGTTTAAAGTATTTTGTCAAAATGGCTATTAAATGTATTTTCTGTATCTGGAAAGTGTGCTTCCCTCACATGAAGAATTGTCTTTCCCTAAAAATTACAGATTAGGTGCATTTATAAAGTAACTCCCTCTTGACTATATCCATGCTTTGTTTCAGTGGCATGCAGTATGCTTTTTGAGGCTTAGGAAATGTTCTTCCTCATCCATGTAGCTTAAAATCTACCAGCTGGGTGCTCTTGGGTTTCAGTACTGGCAGTTCTTCCTTTTTTTGCCTTAGTCATTTGGTGGCTGTGCTGCTGCATTCTTGCAACATTCTTCAAAGAATAAACTTCCTCTGAAGAGCTAAGGAGCTGAATGTCCCAGGCCTCCATTTTATACAGATGCACATGTATTGGAAGGAACTTTTGTTAAGTTATTTAAGTTTTAATCACTAAGTATATGCAATTTCATTACCTTTCACTCTCAATCAGGTCAATAAAGATGTCACAGATGTTTGTTTTATCTGAAATTTTTTATAATTTCTGGAATTTTTTCAGTCTTATTTGTAGAAATTATCACTTTTCTTGTTCTTTTTTAAATATTATTTTTGATGAATTTCTGTTTTTGTAATAATTTTTACCTACACACTAGCAAAATCATTTCTGCACTCATTACTTGTTAGTTTATTATGCTGACTTTGTCCAGAAACATGAAATGTACTTTTAGTCATTGTTGTTTTAAGAAGCACATTGATTAAAAAAGAAATTCCAGCCAAGAGTCTGTGAAATAGTAATAAATTTGGATGTTTATATGAAAATAAAAATTTTAAATTCCTTACTCAAAACATACTGCATACAATAAAATATCAACTGGCATCTTTAGAAGATTTTGTCATAAAATATAGTGTTGTAGGCATGCTCAGCAATGAGGAAACATTTTGAGCTGTTTTTGTAACAAAGAATATATGGGGAGCTAAGTAAAACAGCTGTGATACAGACTCACAGTGACACATTGCAGGATTAATAACTAGACTGAAGTTCTGTCCCTTCTGAAATTGTGTGTGTGAGAGACAATTGTTTGTGTGCTTGAAACTGGAAGGTTTTATTTATTTATTTCAATTTCTTTTCTTTTCTGCTTTTCATACAGAAAATAAAAAAAAAAAGACCCTTTGGACTTGAAGCAAAGACTCCAAACAGCATTCTGATTTGCCTCACTCAAAGTCCCTACTGTATTTATTTTCCTGAAGCTTTTTTCTTTCCTTTCTTTTTTTTAATAAACACTTATAAAACTATATTGCTTGAAGTTGCTATCCAGCCAAAATACCTGTGCAATGCTTACCTACCTTGAGTACCTATGTTCCCTTGCTCCTCTGTTCATTTCTTCCCTGTTTTTTTTTATTGTAGTGTTATACTTGCCCTTCCTAGAATATTTTCTATATTTCTAGAAATACATTGTCTTGAAGGATCAGATCAACTTTGTTTATTTTGCAATTATGTGGAGACTCAGTATGAGACAGTGGCTGACTTGTGTGCCAATTTCCATGTAGAATCCTAAGACTCCTGCCTGGAAAAATAAGATGCCATCAGGAAGTCACACTCTGAAAGAGTCATGAAATAACTCATCTAGGACTCCTGTCTGTCTTGATACTGTGTGAATTGGCTACTGATAGCTAAAAACGTAGATTGAACCTTTGTGTAGTTAAAAAGGAGATCAGATTAAAGGCAATGATAAATGGAGTGTGAGACAGTCCCTGTCTGCCACAGGGGTGCAGTTAAAGGTGACTATATGGACAGATGAGTTGGCACCTTCTGGGGTTGAAGGTTTATAGAGACATAGCTTTAAAATGCAGGTTAACAGGGGAAGTGTTACAGGGCCTGGCAAGATTTAATCCTGAAAAAGGCATCAGGCAAGGAGAAACTGTTCTGCATTGGAAAAGTTTAGATTGCTCTTCCACAAATACTGTCTGATTAGCTGCAAGCAGCTAAGACCAAACATTGCGCCAGGGTTTGAGGTGGGTGTTAGATTAGATGTGGATGTGTGCCCTCAGTGTAGATGGTTTTATCAGATTTTTTTTTGCACAGCATTTTTCTGGAAACCAGTCATACAGTAACTCTATGCAACTCTATAATCTGTAATATTAGGGAGTAATTACCACTATCTGTTTTATTCTGTTTCTCAAGTCTTAAAATATGACCTCCTAGTAATACCTCAGAATAAGTATCACAAAAAAGTCTGTTTAGTCTTAATTTTTAATTTTTTTCCTTTTAAAGATGTTTTTAGTTGTTAATTTTTTCTCTATGTATTGATACACTTGAAAATACTTTTACATCATTTGTCTTTCTCTTTAGCTCTGTTTTCCCCATCAAAAAAACTATACTGACTTTTCAATCCTCACTTTCCTTTATTCTCTTTGAGGAGAAACTGTCATTTGGATGAGAAATGATTTGTGCCATCAGTCAGTTTTCAGTTGTCTGTTTTTCTGTCTTCAGTAAAAAACCACTTTTTTGTTAACTTTATTAATTCTGCAGTATCTTTTTTGCTATATTTTCACAGACCTCTGATCTGATCAGTCATCAAGATCGCTTAAAATAATGATACATAATTTTGCCATACAACCTATATTCTTTTACTCCTAAGAAGAGCAGTTCTGTTGGCAATAGGCCCTACTACCCCCATGTTATTTTGTGGGCTAGCTCTTTGAATATCTTGTTTTCCTGTAAAGTTTCAAAACTAAATTTAAATACTTGAAATTCAGTTTGAAGTTTTTATGGATTATTGCAATAACTCTTCTCTAGCTGTTTGTAGTTATATATGTTCTCTATATAATAATTTTAAATTAAATAGCTTGGATTTAAAGAAAAGCCCAATCTAAGATACTTAAGCACACCTGTATGTTGTGTATTTAAAACTGATTTAAAAACCTTCATACTCTTAGAAGACTGTCAAACAAATTGCCATTCTGAGGTTAAGTTATATGTCAATGCATGCAGTGTGCCATGCTGGTTATGCTGAGAGTGATTAATGTGCTGAGGAAAGCAGACATTTTTGAAGAGTTGTGTAAAGCTGCAAATATGTTGTTTTGTTCTTTACCAGACATTATTTGAAAAGCTGACATCTGTGTTTTTAATGTGTTTGGTTAGACTGTAGTGGTATGTCATGTCCTGATTAATTGAACCATCTTAGTTGGGATGTGCTGCAGGTATGTAAAGATTAAGACCAGAGGTTTAACCCAAAATTTTATAGGAGGCATTTTCAGTCAGATACTGTTTTAAGTTAAGCTGACAAAGCATTACTGCTTACCCAAACACATTTTCTTTTGGGCCAGATACGAGTTTTTAATGCAAATTAAAAACACATATTAAGTGATTTGGTGCTAAGTACCAGAATATTTGTTTAACTAACTGAGTTATCAGATGTGTGTAGAAGAGCTGAATTTTTAATATTTCTGCTTTTATGGGGCTCTTTGACAGGGAGCACGTACACTAATGGATGCTGGAATATTGCAACAGTGTGTTGATGCAGGACTACTAAATACAATCCACAATCAGACTAGGAAGCTGCGTGTTTGTAAATGCTGGGCATGCTGTCATCAAACACAGGCAGGGTAAATTCTCATTTTTCCTCCTTTCTTCTGCCCTGCCTTTGCCACTTGTTGGAAAATCTTCTAAAAGTGGCATTGATAGAGTCTTCACTAGAATAAAATTTGCTGTGCTTTACTATGTGCCGTTCTGGGGTGCACCTATGAGCAGCATTGCTGGTGATATGTTGAGATGGCCCAGCAGAGAATAAAACAGAAGTTCATACTATCAGAGATAATAAACAGATGGTTTTCTGTGCTGGAAGCAGTAAACACATTGCTTGTTAGGTGAAGATCATTTTCTGTGGGCCTTTTTTTTTTTTTTTTTGTAATGAAGATGCCACAGGACAGAAACGGAAAGATCAAAAGTCTCATATTAGCAGAGATGTGAAGGAAGTATTTTATTGCCTTCACAACTTCTTAAAAGAAAACACAACTTCAGTAGTTTTCATTACCAAGTGTCTATTTACAAGGAAAAATAGTGTATTTCATAGTTTAATTCTGAATATCTACACCAGCAGTCTGGTGTACTTAAAATCTGTCACAAGTCTCTGGAGAGAGGTGGGATCCTTCAGCAAGCACTTCAGACAGCTGTAGCTTATGTGGTCAGTCTCTTCAACCCCTCTAGCAACATCTTTTTCTCTCCCTTCTCTGACTGTTTAGAGGCTTCTGTTCCATAATGTCATTTGGAGATACAAACTGGTCTGAAATGGTTCCAGATGCCCAGCAGGGCCTGAAGATGAGAGGGACAGGGAGAGGTTCTGCACAAGATTACTGGAGCTGCTAGTGCCCCTTCCAGTCAGACGTCATTTTAAACTGGACTGGTGATCCTAGTTCTTGCTGATCAATGTTCGTAGGTAGACCTGATCCTTTGAATATCTTGAAAAGATTTGGAAAACAGCTTTCATATTGTGAATTCAGCATTATTTTAGCTATGATGGGGCTATTGTATGAGAATGAGCCCTTGGCATTTTTTGTAAACTTGGCCAACAAAATATTTAATTTACAGTTTTGAAGAAGAAATTTGCCATAAAATTTATAGAGATTCCCACTGGCTGTACTTGGATGACAGCAGGAAACAATCTGTAAAACTAAACCTCTATCCCCAGTGCCCCAGGACACAGAGATCTTTTTGTAGTATTTTTATCAGATACTGGGGTCTTAAATACCTAAATACAAGTATTTCAGATGTGTCAACTTATAATTTCTATTTAAATTTTGTATTTATTTAAAAAAAATAGCACATATGTCCATAAATATTCTTCTGTGTGGTACTTTGGTAGTGTTGAATGGTGAAACCAATTGTTACTGCAAAAAGAGTCTCTCTATACTAAGAGCCTAAACAATTTTCCAGCTTTTGTTGGCAGTTAAGCCTTTTTTTTTTTTCATCATAATTAATATTCTTAGTGTGTAAATGGGCACCAAATCTAATACCCTGCTAAGACTGAACCCTTGTATCTTATGTATTTTGGCCTTTGATTGTATTTGTGCTGCTTATTACATTTACAAAGTAAGGACCAAAGCAAGTGTAATGTAATTAACACTGTTTCAATTGCACTAGCAAGTAATGGAGTGATTCTAGAATCTGACTTTTCAATGTAATTTACATACATTTTGAATTGCTATCACAATTGTGACATATTGATAAATAATGTTTGTGTTTATGAACTGTGAACACATAATTACGGTAAATGGAAGACTTTAGTTTGGCTGCCTTTATTGAAGTGTGTAAAAAGTTAAATAACAGTAGGTAAGCACCAGAATTCTTAAAAAAAGCTTTAAAATGATAACAATTTTTTTTTTTCACTTTATGTCAATAAGGGTTCTTGGTGTGAGGTGCAGCACAATTCTCTGAGCAGAACGACTATCCAGGCCCTGGCACCATCAACTGCCTGCCTTCCAACACCTTTCTGTATTTTTTTCTTCACTACAGTGCTCCAGTATAATTTATTGCCCTTTTCCTAACTGCTCTCTATATTGTGCAGACTGTATCTCAGTATTTATACAATTTCCCTTCTATTTTCATATCCTGCATGCTCATACTGTACAATAAGGAGATAATTGAACTCATGTTGCACCACGTTTTATGTGCAGCTTTTTCTAAATGCTTTGTGTGCCTCTTCTGTTGAGATAAGTCTCAATTTTCTTCCTCCCTAATGACTACATTGAGGATTTGCTACGAGTGCAGTGACAGTGCATGTGAAAGAGCTCTCAGTAACTGACTGATGACACTTCAGCAGCTAATTGCTCATATAATTTTACTTCATGAAATGGTTCATACACCTGTTTTGCTTAGTACATAACTTTGGAAATCTACATGGTAAGTGAAGCCTTGCAAAAATGTATGAGCTATATTCCAAGCCTCACAAACATAATTGGAATTTCTAAGGCTCTGCTCTGAATTATTTCTTTTTCTCCCACTGAAAACTCTACCAATAGTAGATATTACTGACAGAATGTGTTTGTGAAATTTCTTAAGTTTTTACTTTTTTTTTTTCATTTGTCATTCTGAAAGGTAACTTTTGCTTTCAGTGAAAATGACAGATGTAATTGCTTTCTAAAAAATCATCTAATTATTGTGGAATTCTGCAGAATTAAGAAATATGTTGGGTTCAGTTTTTAAAAGGAATCTAAGAGCCACTGGGGTAAGTAACTTCATGAGAGAAGAAATGAAAGGACAAGGCAAAAAATAGTCACTCTAGTGACTTTCACAGTCCATGCAGAGTGATAGACCCAGAAATAAAGCACATCACAAAAAAAGATAAAAACTGAACCTTAAAGCTGGTGTAATTAAAGTTGTTGCTTGAAGCTGTAGTGATCTGGAAAATCTGAGTTTTGATGCCTGTACTATTGATCTATCAAAATGCCTAAACAAATGTTGTGTGAAACATACAGTGAAACAAAATGGTTTTTGAGCAAAGCAACTCTAAAGATTCTGCCAATATCTATATCAGTATTATCATGTAACCTCCAGAAATTCATCTGCCTCCTCCCTGAATGTTCTGTTAGTTTCCTTCCATGTCAGTCCTCTCCTTCCTCCACCACAGTAGCTTGCAGATGTGGAAGTTTCTCATTTTACTCCCTGGGTACAGGCAGAGCAGTAGGTGCCCTGTCAGAGGTGATGTGGACATACAGAGAAAGTGTCAATGGTTGTAACTTGAAACCTGTAATTCTTTGAAAACCATTGAAAATTTGAAACTTTCAAAAATTGAAAGGAGTTTGTTCTGGCACAAAAACTGTGAAGGAAGAAAACTGAAGTTTAGGGAGTGTCACCAATATGCTTTTCAATAGTGCCATTTTGAGTGCCAAATTCTTAAGGAGTTCTGCTGTGTCCAGATGAAGAGGCTGTTTTGTAATGGACTGAAGGAAATCTGCTCATATTACTGTATTTATTGAAGCTTGTATGAGACAGACTGTAGCAGAGATTGAAGTGAACTAAAATAGATGAGTTATGTTTGTGTCTCTCTCCTCTCCTGTCCCTTCCCTTCTTCCTCTCTTAGCTTTCTTCTCCCTGCTCCTTCCTTCCCTCTCTTTTTTGCCAGCATACAAAGACCATATTGGGGCAAGAATGTCAGAAGTCCTTTTAACATTTCTAGACAATATAATCTAATAGATTTTTGTGCAACATCCCAAGTAAAATTACTGAATTCCATCAATTTATTGAGTATCTCAGTACTCCCTGTAGTGAAATACAAAGGCTTCTGTCTTGCCAGTGAATTCACTACAACAATTAGTGGGTCTTGTCCTGCTTATGTGCTTCAGTTGTATTTCCTGCCAGGAAAAATAGGTAGTGCTTTCCTTCTTGTCCCATATTTTCTTTCAGAGACACGTGAATGTATTTTGTAAATTTTTTTCACACATGTAATTCTTTATTTTGTGTTGCTCTCTTCATTGAGGACTCAAAGTAAATAAGAGTTTCAATATGTTTGGTAGAACACGCAGTATGATTTAATAATGCATATTTTCCCTTTTCAATATGGAATGGAGCACAATTAATGAAAAGTAAAAGATCTTTGGATATGAAACTTTTTATGAAACAATATTTTATTATTTGTCCTCATTCTGATTGTATTACATATCTGTCCTTTCTGTATGCATGCTAATATTCAGAATAAATTTGTGTAATTTTCTGTATTGGCCTCAGTATGGAAGGGTTCTCTTGAGCCATTAAGGTAAATTTTTTACTATCATAATTATAATGTCATATTTTTCTTTGCAATTCCTTTAACAATTATTTAAAATCATAGCTGGATTTAATTTACATAACCCTATTTTTATTGCCAGAAGTTCTGTAGCAGTTTGCATGAACCTGTGAGGAAGAAGTACGTCCTGAACCTTGACACTGATTTCTCTGAAGTCAAGAACAGTCTTAATTAGAAGTAGATCTAATCTAAGTAGATCTAAAATCTAGTTTTTAGATTCATAAATGTTACTTTCCTTCAAAGTATGTTAAATTTTATGCTAGATTCCTTTCAAATATGGATTTAGGAAATTCTGGTGTGGTTGCCAGTTTTTCATGTACAGACATTGGTTTTCCAGTAGATTGTCCTCTGGTCTTCATATAAGGCATACATATTTTTTTATGCATAGGGCTTAATGTTACTCTTTAATGTCTTTGTATGAGTAAAACTAAGAAGGATTTATCCAACAGTTATATTCAGCCTAATCTGATCATGTTAAAAATAAGTATGCCTGCTTTTTGAGAAGTCTCATTTTTATAGAGTTAAAACTGAATATAACACATTACTTTTTAAATGTTCTTACTGATCCCATTATTTTTTCTGTGTGTTTTACAAATAGGATGTGATGTTTTGAGTATGCTTCAGGCTTCAGTAGTTTGTATAATGTTCTATTTTCTGCAGCAAAAGCATGTCAAGGTGATCTCTGTGGGTGGTTAATATTTTCTGGAGTTTATTCTTCAACCATGAAAATATGCAAAACTGAAGAGCTTGATGGTATGTCATATGTTCAGGTATAATATATATATATATTTATATATATTTAAATTTTATCATCATTAAAAATAACAGAGAAAATGCTACAAGTGTAGTAGCAAGTACTGTTTGTTCATGGATGAATGCAGCATTTGTCACTCCTGACGTGTTTGTGGTTATGCTGGTGAGCAGTTCTTGCAATAGCTTAAATTGTAGGATAAGAGTGTTGTATAAATTGAATATTTTAAAACATAATGCTCAAGATTGCAGGAAATCATACAATATGGGAAAATGTAAAAATTACAGAATGTTTGCATTTTAACAGAAATTGTCTTGATTTGTTTGACAGGTTTCAGTTGTTCTTTTTTCTGTATTTTCAAATATAAGTACTTTTAAAAACAATTATAGAAAGCAACAATAACATCTCTATAAAAGAAATGTGTGAATATTGTAAAAGTATTTCAATAGGGAAGGATTATTATAAATCTGATTGTTAAAGAACTGAAACAGGTAAAAGTTGAATGTAAGTACTGCTCACTATGCTTTTAGTATTGTTACATAGTAACAAGAAAAACTGGAAGGGAAAATATCAAATATATCCATATAAATAAAATGCATTTGATATATAAAAAGGTGATGTCTAAAAAGCTAATGAGGATTTCAATTAAGTACATTTTTTTTTCTTTCAAGACTAAAACAAACATATAAGGAAATTAACTCTTACTAAGAAATAATTATGTGCATTCTCATTGCTGGCTGATTCCATGTTTTATCATTGTTTCTGTCTTCTGGTTTTGTTTACTTAAGGCTCTGTCTCTGGGAAGTTGTGTTTCTGCTGTTTGTATAGCACAAAGGAAAAGTGGGTGTTTAGTTTTAAATGGGAACTCTCTCAGATGTGCCTTACTAAGATTATCTTCTCTGATACAATGTAATGATCCAAAATGTATCTGCAGCAGAGACATTTTCATATTTCCCTTGCCATTATTGGCAGCTTGATTTTCCTCAGTAAAAGGCATCAAAAAACACATTTGGAATTACTCCAAACTCAGGGTCTTGGTTGTTGATGAGAAATTTGTTCTTTTAGAGCTTGAGCAACGTATAGAATCTGTGATTCTCTTAGTGCACACCTCAGGGCATCATAAGGAATACCACACTAATGTTCTCCAGCAAGAAGCAAGATCTTTACTGGGCCAGAAGAGTTAATTGGGCTGTAAAATAGCTGCAAATACATCAAAACCAGAGACTATGTTCAACTTTTTGGTGCTTATCTATGAGAACGTGGCCTTTTTAAGGACACAGTTCTCAGAACCAGTAAGAGGAAGCTGAGGAAGACATCCACCTTTATTTTCTTTTTTTTTTTTTGGGTGGGGTCATTCTCTGCACAACCCTTTGACTTCTCAAGGCTGCAGGACAACCACTGCTACAACTACTGTTAAGATACGTAGTGTATCTTAAAAGAGGTTAATATTAATTGTTCTTTTCTCATTCCTTCTTCATACCATAGACAGAGTAGGAAATTTGCTTTGCTCCTACCTACCCAGCAGTTCTAGTGATACAACTCTAGGAAGAGTTGGGTGAGGGGTTTGTAGTCTTATGTTGATAATCCCATAATAACAATAGTCCTGGTTCCTTACACATATTTACCTTTCATAGAATCATAGCTCTTACTGCTACTCTTTGGTCTGCCATGGGGAAAAGTTGTTGTAATAACACGGGGAATGCTACAGGGGTCCACAAAAAAAATAGCTTCATGTAAAACAGCAAAAGATGTTGGTGTTACAGAAAATGTTACAGTCAGGCTTTGTTCTTAAGGTGAAGCCAGGTGATTGTGCCTGGTGGGAGGCAGCAGCCACTTGGCTCCCCATGGCTGAAATGGATAGCTGACCTTTCTCTGTTACTGAAGTTGATAAACATATTTTAAAAAGAATTAAAGTTTTGCTTTCAATAGGAATTTGATCATACTATCTAGTTTGAGTTACTTTATTAATCTGGCGTGCTGATTGTTGTCATATTTTGTTAGCCATGATGACAATTTTTAGTTAGTGGTTTCATTTTTGTGAGAAGATTGCAGATACCTGTTACTGAGAGGAGCCCCATCCTGCCCTCTCTGATAGTGGTGAATTTCTCCTGCTCCTCAACCCCATCTACGTGTCCTGGGGGTAAAGGTTTCATTAAAGACTCATCCTGAGTTCCTGTTGGAGTGCACTGCCCAGAAGGCACATGTAGAATATTCTGGTGGAAAACATGTTTTCAAAAATTCTAATTACACTAGATTAGTTGCTTCTCTTTGTGTTAAAGCAACTGTATTATTTTCTAACTTACAGTAAGTTGGTTTGTTGCATCATCTCCATATATCTTTCAGTTGCCTCCTGTTCAGAGAGACTACACGTGGTTCGATAATACATCTGATGATGATGGGTACTTCAATGAGCAGCAAAATATTTCTGTCATGCACAGCATGATGGCAGCTGCAGATTTTTGTCAGTATATTATCTGATTGCTTTTCTAATTGCAGAATTGTAATGGCAGTTAGAAATGGAAAAACTTTGTGAGTCATAACAGCAAAACTTATCTCAGAAATTCCTGTTTGCCAACATTTCTGACATGTGTTAGGGTTTGTAAAATTTGGGTGCATAAACATGCTTTAGAATTCAGTAAATACGATTTACACTAATGTTACTGATCTGTAAATGGCAGTGAGTAGTCCATTAGCTGTATTTGCCATCCAAGGTTTTTATACTATTTGCAGCTGGTAGGTATTTCTATTCCATCTAAGCAGTGATGATAAAGTAGGGTGAAGAAATATGAAAAAAGTAGAAAATATAAATTCCACTTGTATGAAATTTTTTTAGGGAAGGGTGTTAAATAGTTGTTTATACCTGATATCTATGGAAATTTTGGAATTGGTAACTTAGCTGTTAAATGAAACAGCAGTACTGTACTTTCTCTTCCACTAAAATTGCTCCATCAATTAAGGTCCTCTGTTGCTTTGTTATTTTCTTCACATATAACATGTAGCTGTAGAACACTAAACTTAAACTTTTGTTGGAATTAACAGTTAATACCAACCAAAGTCCTTCTATTTTACATTATGGTGATTGAAAGAAAAGAAGTAGAATTCGCCATTGGAATTTGGTCAGAGTTTGACTTCAGCAATGAAAGAGATGAAAATAACTTGCAAATACCTATGTGTTTCACTGTGTGTCAGCAAACTCTGTTTCAATACCTTTCTGGCCCATGAAAAAACAAAGTTGGATTTATCAAATAAATTTGTGTGTTTGCTTTTCAATTATTAATAACTAGTATTAGCGTGTATTTTATATTAATTTGTTTGGCTAAAGTTTTAATAAATCATATGGAGAGTTTGGCAGCAGGAAGGTGGTTTATAAATTCATTCTAAAAGTGGATGAGATGCAAAAAGAGCAAGGTAAGTATGGAATTCCATGGCTAAACATTAGAAGAGCTTCCAAATGTAAGGATTTACTTGACCAGATTTAGATGTTGCTATAATTGCCCACTACTGAAGCCGTGCAAAAAGAATGTAAAATGTGCCGATGGTAGCCCAGTAGCTTTATACTTGACAGGGTGGGCTTTATTATATGTCCTGCAAATCTGAGATAACCTGAGAGGTCATCTGTCAGATATGGCACAGGAGACCTGCACCCTTCTGAAGTGACAGCTGCAGACCAGATGGGATTACCTTGGACACCCTGGCAACTCTCTAGAGCCTGATGTTTGAGGAGTTACCTAGAGAAGAGATTTTTTATTCTTTATAAATATAAGACTCCTAGAAAGTACTTTGAATAAATGAGGGGGCAGATATTGTTTGTATTTCTCAGGGAAAGAGTTTTATTACAATCAGTAGTCAATAGAATGCTGAGTCAGAGAAGCTGAAAAGATCCCAGTTTTATATTTATTTCTCCTAATAGCATATCTACTGAAAAGTGTGCAGTCAGGGTGGAGTCATAGATGTGACATCTTTGAATGAATTCCAGCTGTGGAATCCATAAATAAAGAAATTTCAAAAGTGCTCAGTTCTGGTTTTAAATCTGTTCTGCTGAAATCAATAGGAATTTTGCTATTGAACGGTAGCCTAGTTACATCAGTCCTGAGCTACCCTGAATTTTTTTTCCATGTAGTCACATTTGTGAAAGGACTTCTTACAGTATGGTGTTTAATGGTAACATCACATGAAATTAAATTTATTTTTTGTATTTCACTGAAAAGTTTCAATTGCTTTAAACCAAGGACAGCTTAAATTTCCCCCAGGCAATACACAACACAAGGCCTTTCTAAGACTGCTGGCAGGCAGTTTTCAAAAGGGTCCTTTTTGTATTATAGTTCAGGGCAGCAGGATCATTTTTAAATAAATGCTTCTTGACATCAGTAATCCATGACTTTAATCTCTTTCACTTTACCTTTGACACCAACATATTTGTGCTTGTTTTCACACACATTTTAACAATTCCACTGTTTATTCTTTCATTATTCCCATTATTTTTTGTCTTCTTCATCTGTGTTTCGTTAGTTTTTCCTCTCTTCTGCTTTCATTACTTAACTCTTCAGCTGCTTGTGTTTATCCTGTTAATCAATGCACAATACTCAGGAAAAGAGACAGGTGGAAAAGCTACTGCTGAGTAACATCTGAAGTGCATGTGCTGAGCTGTGACAGATCATCTGAGGCCATTAAATATCAACTTACTTGATCTTTTTAATTTACTGGAATTACACATTTTTCCTTGTGCTTACATGGTCACATGTGCAGTCAGAGCTCTCCCAGTGTAGTTAAAATTTACAACCCACAACACCCAAAAGTGACACACTTGTCTGCCAGTTCTTTTACTTGTTCTTTTCTTCTTTTCCCCTTCCATCAGCACATATCCGGGATTTCACAGCTTGCTCCTACTGTCCTCTTGCTTATGGCACCTGACTTCTGTTACCATTTATCATGTTTTCCTTTCAGTTTGAACAGACCTATTTCCCATTTGATTTGCTAAATTTGCTTGTGGAGCAAGAAAAGTCTGTTTCTTTTGCTAAAAGGGCTTATTGCATGTATCAATTGGTGTTTGTTGCAATGGGATTAAAATAGATTCTGTGTAACCTAGTCTTTTTTGGAGAAAAGTTTCAGCAATTGTGGCAATGTTTGAGTTCATTACGGAAACAAGTCATGAGCATGTAATTTCTGACCTGTTTGATTTGGAAGTTTCAAAAATCTTTTTTCTTGGGATGCTGTTATGTACACTGCAGTACAGGAAACACTTTTGAAGCATGTTATATTGTGCACCATATATATCTCAGTGGAAAATTGTATTCTTAATTGCCTTTTCTTAATTTCACAGTTTAGGGCTATCAGTTTCCAGAATAAATGCATTAAGTTTTCACGGTGTTATAGCACATGAATGTCCTTCAAAGTATTAACAAAATGTCCAGTGCTGTGATTCTGTGGGGTCAGTAGGTCAGTGTTGGGCTGGCTGTGGCCAGCTGCTTGCATGTTTTCCTCTTCAATAGGACAGGAGGGAGAAAATAGGATGGCAAAAAATCCACGGGTTATGATTAAGACATGGAAAATTGCTTACCAGTTACTGTTACAGGCAAAACAGGTCTGACCTAGGAAAAATTGATCCAATTTATTTCCAATTAAAATATATTTTGGTAGTGAGAAATAATGAAAGCATCACTTTCTTCGGGCAGCACCAGGTCACCTTCCTGCTCACTGACCTTCACGGGTGTTCTCAGGCTGTTTCTCACACTTTCCCCCACCAGTCCTGTCTGTATGGTGGTTTTGCTCTTTCCTAAACCTCTTCTAGCTGAGGCACCAGGCTGTGGTGGGTGGCTTGGAGTGGCTGGAAGCAGCCATGTCTCTGACAGAAATTTCCACAGGATACTATAAAGTCAATTGTCTTAAATTAAAATTTGTTGACTCTGCATTAGCCAAAGCAATTTAAATTCCTAGCAAAAGTAATGACATGGTACCTTTTTGAAGTAAAGTTCTTATCTGCCAGGACTGTCTTACCCTATGCATTTCAATCATCCCTCTTTAAAAGAAAATATATGTTAATGTTTCGGAAAGAAAAGCTACATAATTTAGCTTATCAATATTTTACTGTATTTATTTTATATTGAGTTTGTATGCCTGAAGCTGTTTGTAAGAGGGTAATTTTATTCATGCGAAATTGATGGGTTGAAGAAAGTCACAAGATAAGCATAAAAATAATAAATGTCCAAGATAATTTACTGCTTTTAAAATATAAAAGCTATCTACATTCCCATTATGTTTTGATTTGTATGTGTCAGATAGAAGTTTTATGTTTCATGAGCAACGAGTACATCATACAGTGCAGGAGGTTGTTAAGAGAATTTTGTCATTTATTATGAAAGTTAATACAGAAATGAGAACTAGTATAAATGCCTAAATTAACCTGAACCCATAATTTGTTAGAAAACTGCTGGGTTTTTTCAGTCTGTTAAAGGGATTGAACTCATTTGTAGACCCTTCATAGTTTTAGAGTGGTTTGGCTGGAAGGGACCTTGAAGATCCTCTAGTTCCAGCCCGCTGCCACCGACAGGGACACCTATCCCTGGACTAAGTTGTTTTGAATATTTCCTGGAACAGGAGCAGTCACAAAGTCTCTGGGCAGCCTGATCCAGCGTCTCATCCCTCTTGCAGTAAAGAGTTTCTTCCATATATGTAATGTAAATCTACCTTGTTTCAGTTTCAAGCCATTGCCTCTTGGCCTATCACTACATACCCTTGTTAAAAGTCCCTCTTCAGCTTTGCTTCTTTATGAACAAATACACTTTATTATCTTAGGAAATTAAATATTTGATTCCTCTTTCTTTGGATTTTACCATTTGGTTTAAATCACTAGTGTAAGGTGTTTTGCTTCTTTAACAGTATTGTCCAAAAGGTAATTAAAAAATAATGTTGAAGATACCTATATATTTCGTGTGAGATCACCTACAGAGTCCTACTGAGTGTGAAGAGTTGTATTGAAGTTCTGCAGGTATGTGAGGCGGTTTCCAAAAGTTGCAGGCAGAATCTGGATCCTGCATGCATTCAAATTCCATAGAATCATAGAATGATAACAAGATTGTCCAACTACCATTCAGCACTAGCACTGTAACTCCTTAACCACGAAACCACATCACCCAGTGCCAGACCCAAATGTCTCTCCAGGTATGAGGAGTCAAGAGCCTCCGTGGGTGACTTACTCCAGTGCCTGACCATCCCAGCAGCTGCCTGAAATGAGGCTTTGGCCACGTGGGGATCAGCCTCTTTACCCAGGCAAGCAGCAACAGGACTAGGGGAAATTGCCTCAAGCTGCACCAGGAGAGGTTCAGGTTGGACATCGGGAGGAATCTTTTCATGCAAAGGATGTCCAGGATTTGTAATGAGAAGGGAACTGATGAGGGAGTCACCATGCCTGGAGGTGTTCAGGAAATGACTGAACACAGCACTTGGTGCTGTGGTTTAGTTGTCATGGTGGTTTAGTTGGCACAGTATTGTTTGGACAAAAGTTGGACATGGTGATCTTGGAGATCTTTTCTAACCTTAATAATGATTCTATGATATCCTTCTTGGAAATACTGCAAACTGTCATTTATTCTTATTCCTAATATTCTCTCTTTTAAATTCTTAAATTTTTAAATTTTTAGGGACCTCCCTTTTTTTTGTCCTATGTTGCTTAGTTTCTTTTAGAGACTTCGGGTAAGAGAGCTTGTAAAATGATTTTTGGAAATACATGACTTAAAAGGGGATCTCCATTTGTCCATGTTCTCAGTAACTTCTCAAAAAAACTCAGATAATCCAAAGTGTGTCTTTCATTTCCATACTGGAATGTTGATTCCTAAACAACATGTCATTCATATTGACATACACATAAACTTTATTGTAGCCTGTAGAAAGTTGTCCAGTGTGCACTCCATGTGTACTGATCTGGAGCTTTCTGGAGCTTCTGTAGATATTTTAGGATTGTTTTCATATTTGCCACCTTTGTTAGATTTTAAGGCAATTTGAGGCATTTTTCTATTGCAAGTTCAGGAGTTTAATACTCAAGTCCCTTTAGAGTTGTTGATGGGATGGATGCACTCCAGTCTAATAACTTGTTAGAGCTCAGTTTGTCTTTTTTTCTCATGTTCTCTAATGGCACTTCAGTTCAAGACAGATCATCTCACGTGTTTTTCTGAGGAGGATGTCTGGCCTAGTAACTTCTCGAGTCTTCTCTGGTGTGGATAAACCCCCTGATTTTTAGTGGCCCCTGCTTTCTGCCAGCCTCAGCAGAAGCCCCTGGATGGGTGTCTGTGGGAGGCTCCTCACCAAGGCTGATTCTCACCCGGGCCTTAGCCATCTCTGAGTGTGCTGTGGGCTGGGGCTGCCCCCAGCTGCCCCTTGGGCTGCTCTTCTCCCTTAGCAAGGGCAGCAAGGTCCTGCTCTGACCATGGACAGCCCCCACAGCTTCTGGCTTCCAGCCTGTAGGGAGCTGCTGGTCCTGCAGGCCTCTGACCCTGGACTGTGTTTTATGTTTAAACCTTCCAAAGATTACAATCCTTTCTGTTTTCCTTACTTGGACACAACTTGAAACTTCTACAAGAATGCTTTTTTCTTTCTAATAGCCTCCTTCATCCCATTTGTTCATGACAGGTCCCTTCTCTGGATTTTTTCAGTCTTTTTTAGGTTGTATGCATTTCTTTTGAGCTTGCAAAAGGTGTCTTTAATCAGTCTCTGTGCCACTTGTAAAAATGTGACTTTTGCAGCCGATTCTTTTTTCTTCCTTGTAACAAGCTTACTCATTTTTATTCAGTGACCCTCTTTGAAATGGTGGTACAGTTTTTTTGGCTTTTGTTGCCCCTTCAAGGGCATAGATTCTAATCTACATCAAAGCAGTTATTGACTGCGGCTAGAAATTTACTTTGAGTCGTACCCCGATATGTGATGTGCTTGTACAAGACAGGCAGAAATATCCAACAGCCCTAATATTTATCTGCCCTGCTTCTAGGGACATTTTTCAGTGTTATGAAGGTGTTCTGTTTCCCAGGTGTCTTTGGGGGTTTGATCCAGAGCATGGCTTATATTTATAGCCTATGTCTTTCTTGATGTCATCTGCCTTGGCCAGTGCTGAAAGGGAGTCTGTGGTTATTGAACATTAATGGACTGTTAACTGCCAGATGGATCTGGTAACCATGAGCACTCGTTCTCTAATGAGTAAAAAGAAACCTGTGCCTATGGAGGGACAGAATGTAAGAAAATAAAGATAGTGCAGAAGGTAGTCTCACACCTGAGGAGCTGCACTAATCACCAAAGATTAGGAACAGGCCTGCCCTTAATAGGCCACAGCTGTGTCCAGTGAAAAGTCGAATGCTACAAAAGAGTGGGTTAGCTGGGTGAGGAGTGAGATGGAGTTTGTTGGCTGAGCTGTGAAGAAGGAGTGAGTGTTGTGAGGAGCTGGCCATGAGAAATCACCGAGAAGGTATGGGAGCTTTGCAATAAGATGACAACACTTGCCCAGTGATCTGAAGTGGTCCATATCAAAATACAGCATAGCTGAAGACTTGCTGCGCCTGCAAGGAGGACTGGCCTATGTGTAAGAATTTTCCCGCTGCAGACCAATCCTCTGGAGAGACCTATCACTCAGGTCACTAGGCAGGGTCTCTGAGAAGAAATCAAGGACATAATTCTGTTCTAATTATGTTCTTTACAAAAGACACAATTAATGAAGTAATGTAAAATTTTGGGTTTAGGCAAGGGACCTCTGCAAGGATCCAGTCATCTTCCAGAAATTTAGTTTGTGACAATTATCTGTAACTAACTGTGGTGATCATATCAGTATTGAAGCAACCTCCTAAGCAATGTAAGCAGTTCTTGAGGTGCCCAGACTGAGGATGGGTTAGGGCTATGGAAGCCCCAAGAAAGCTCTGTGTTGATGAGGGGGTTTCCTGCTGTTCAGCCAAAGAAGAAAACATACACTTTGCGATGCTGCAAACAGTCAGTTAATGGAGATGACAGCAATTGGTGAGACAATTTCTGTCTTTATATTTATGGTGACGTTTTTGGCAGGAGATTGAGGCTGCACAGGCAAATTATCTTTTGTTTATGGAACTTTTTGTTTGCTTGTTTTGTGTTTTTTTTTTTTTTTTTTTTCACCGCTTCATTTTTTTTTTCTGCACAGTTTGGCTTATTTATCATAATTTTTTGGTCTGTTTTCTTGTGGTCTTTAGGAGCTCAAGGAGTGTGTGTATTTTAGGTTTCCTGTTCTGTGTTGTTTGTAGGCGTGGACTTCACACAGTTTATTGGTTCTTTTTCTCCCTGAAAGTTGTAACTCTTTAATTATCTATGTTTGTTGTTGGTTTTGTTGAGTTTTCAATATATTTATTTAGACAAGATTTTTGTTGGTGGGAAAGAAACAGGAGGATCTAGACTTCCAGATGTAGATCCAGAATGGTGGTATCATTGGAATAAACTACTAAGTGGCAGAACAACTCAAAAGTTGGGATTTAGAGATGGATGGATGCAAGCTCAGGCAGAAAAGGGGGTTGAGGGTTGCCCTTTATTTGAAGGAACAGTTGGAATGCGTGGGACTCATGTGTGAAGGTTTTATTGAATCATCTTTATTGATTCAATAGAAGGGAAAAGATTTTCGGTAGAAGGATGATTATGCAATGGAAATGGTTGCCTAGGGAAGGAATCACCTTTCTTGCAAGTTTTGGAGGTGCCTCTGTCTAATGTACCAAGTGACCCAGTCTGAATTCAGATGCTTTATGCAGCTGTGACTCGTCAACCACTCTGTGAGTGGGAGAGTCTGTGATATGGTGTATCATGGCAGGAGGGTGAGGTGTTTTCAACTTTGTCTTAATAGGTCAAAAATCTCTACATATGTCTCCTTAAAGGAACAACTAGATATGTTAGACAACTCAGGATAATCACCCTGTGTGTGCACTTTTGAGATACTACTTTCTGAAGTTGTGCTACATTCTTGTAGAAAGTGAAGGGAGATGACCCATCCTTTGATCAGCATCGAACTCCGATTTATTGATCCACCATGCACATTTTATAACAGTGTTAATTAAGTTCATACATATTGCAAAACCCGAGCTCATCATAGGTTACAGATTACACATCAACCCCCCTCCTTTTGTTTTCAATACCTGTGGTTTGTTATTGAGACCAAGACTTGTTTTCTCATCCTGTTATGAATGGTTCTCAAGGCCTCCATGTTTGTCACTTTTGCTTTCCCATGCTTATCCAAGGACAAGATATTTACTTGTTATTAAAAAACAACCTGAGAACTTCTGCTGTTTACAGAAACGTGCCTGAGAATTTTGTTGTTTACAGGAACAGGGTTTGAGAATTTACAGTTTACAGCTGCCTTTTACTTATCAATCAGCTGTATATGATTATGGCATGTCTGAACAAAACTGTATAAGCCATGTCTGAGCAAAATTCTCCAACACATTCCTATGTGGTAGCATTTCTGAATCCCTTCTAATCACATCACAGGAGAAAAAGGGAGAAACACATCATAATTCTGTAAGTAATTCACAAGACTGCAGTGCCATTGTGTTAGTGGTATTGTAGAACAAACTATTTAGGAATAGCTAATTGCTTTCATATTTTTGCTTATATTATTCCCCCCAAATTAGTGTGGACTGTTGCAATTTCTTATAAGAAACTTCAACAAATGGAAATTGGCTTTTCTCTGAGTTGTCTTAGAATAAATTATGTGTTTTTAGAGGAAAGACAGACATGCCTGAGGATAAAGGTATGGTATCTGTGCACACTGGATAGAAATCTCTATAAATATGGTATTGGTATCGTGCATACTTAAAAGATTAGTGTCAACACAGGTTATCTATCGTGTAGGGGCAAGTCAAGCAAGTTAGACCTGCCTCAGGGATGGTTTACCATGTATATCCAACTATTCAGACAATGTTGCTGTGGCTATTTTGAAAGAAAAGACTGAGGGATGATTTTTCCATCACTCCAGGCTTCCCATTCATTGGTATTGTCTCCATTTCCTCCATTGGGCTTTGATGGGTACAGGTGATGGGTGTCCTGTTAGTCTTTAGGATAAGTAAGACCTAAATGGAGCAACATCTCCCCCCCAGCCCCTCTTCCCCAAGAGGAGTTTGATGCAACCTGTGCATCAGTTGCACAGTGGATGGAACACACTGGAAGTAGATGATGCATTTAGTCCATGTGGACGTTTTTCCGTCACCGGGCAATTTCCAGGGCATTTAATATTAGATTTTTAATTATTTTTTGTAAATTTTATTAATATACTTGGCTTACTTCTTTGCAGAGCTGCATGTTTTGTGGATTAATGTTGTATGGATGCTTTGCATAGGAAATTCCATGTTGTAAAAGTTCAAGAATAATTTTTGTGGTATAGACTATAATGTGAACCTTTATAAGTACATAGCATTGAAAAATTTGGAAAATATGTAGTTGGGGAAGCTTGACAGCTCAAGAATCATATAGGAATTAATTTATTTCTCTGTGCCACATAAAAAAATATATGCTTCTCCCAGCTCCACAGAACTTTCATTTGGACCCACTGATAATGTAAGCCTGCTTTCATTTGTCTAAGTAGGAATGTAAAATAGTATGTAAAAATTAGGTGATGAGATCATGGTAGTATGAAGGTCTTTTCATTGGTTCATTTAACTTTGGACTGATTATAAACATAACTAATTAATTTTGCATGTTCTTGTTAATTATAATGACATTCAGTAGTGCTCATCTGGTTATGAGCTTCTGTGTGTCTTTCTATCACAGAAATGTGAAATCCTGAAATCAGGAAGAAAGGTGGTGTCTGTACTGTTTGCAGTTCTGCAGTTTATATAATAGTCTTCAAAAATTGTATTTTTTGTAGTTTAAATTAATGTGTTGAAGTAGTTCAAATATAATTAAAATACACAGTCTGCTAGGTAAATTTGCATGTTTTCATAGTTTTAGAAGCTATACATTATAGATTGTAAGTGATGCATTTTCAAATAAATTTCAGGACCCATTGATGTAGTGCAATTTAAGACTTGTTCAGAAGTCCTGCTATGAATTAAGAGGTTTTTTTTAATTGTGTGAGTCCTATGTGATAGAGAGTTGGAAGCTACAGATACCAGTGAATGTTTATGTCTTTAAAATACTAAACAGTCTCTTCAGCAAGTCATTTTTGCTTTAGTGAAACCAGTGGTGATTTCGGCTCAATTGATCTGACTAAAAACAAGCGTACCTAATATTAACAATAGATAGCCCTCAACCAGGTCCTAAAATTTTCTTGCATGCTTTGGTGAGTAGTGCTCCATCAGAATATTTTATACAGATACCCACTTCAAGCAGTAATGCAGTTTGAACCATTTTTACTGTAGAAGAAATCTGAACAAGCAGTTCTTACCTGAAATAGTCACACATCATGGCAACTTGATCTATCAAACAGGAGACCTGCTTGAGTGCTATAGTGCACTTTGGTGGGATTATTTACATTTTAAAAAATACCAAAAAACACCAAGGAGGCAGGATAAGGAGTAAAACCATGTAGTCTCAAATCAAAATACTATCTTAGAGGCAGTGTACGAACATATAACAGGTAAACTTATCCTAATGATTTGTGGTCTAAATGTGAAATAAGCTAAGATGTGATGGCAGCAAGTAAATGAATGAGTTAAAGAAATAGCTTGCAGCACATGGGCATTGTATTTATTTAAGTCAAGTTTCTAAGTCTTCATCCAGGAATGAATTTGACTTTCATTTTAATTAAGTATTCTAGGGATTTCTGACACAACTATGACAATTAACATTCTGTCGGGATGCTTTTAAAGCTTCGGTTAACAAGGTCTGTGAATTTGTAAATTTTTAAGGCTCAGATGGAATTGTTAGATGTTGGAAAATGGGAACATATCTCTGTAAGCACTGTCAGTAGGGGAGAGGTAAACAATTAAAGCTCTACCTGCTGGTACCCAAGGGATGGAATCTTCTAGTTCAGGTGGAAGGTAGAGAAATGTTAGTGTTAGACTGGAATAACTGGAATGATTCAGATCCAGGTTTTAGGATGCTAACAAAAATCAAAACAAATAAAAGCTTATAACAGAAGTAATATTTTTTAGGAGTCTTCTGCCTTTGTCAGGTAAACCACACTGAAATGTGTCATAAATGAAACAGAAGTCAATAGATAAGATTCTAAAGATGAAAATTGGCATAGTTAAAAAGAGAATTGGTAGGCAAGACCTGCTATCTGTCTGTGACCTGTCACACTTACTTTGTGCATCCTCACCAATTTAAATAGTTCTTATTGATTTCTGAAGAAGTATAGAAATCCAGAAATAGACCAAATAAAATAATTGAGATTAATGATTGTAGGTTTTTTTCATATTAAGACTAATTACCAAAAATATTATAATGAAAAATTTCTTCTGAAAAGGCTTTATCTCAACAAAATGGGTCCTATTTTGGTACAGGATTTCATGTATAATAACTGACTGTCCTGGCTTTTTTTCTGAGATGAAGCGCTAAGTGATGTTTGATACACTCCAAGCTAAGAAAACTGATGATTTGAAAATATTTTGGTGTAGTGGAGTATGGGAAAAAAAAGAAATACAGAATATTTGCATTTAAAGCTTACATATTATCTGTCAACAAGATGCAGTGTTGAAGAAATAACTGTAATGTGTATTTAGGTCTAGAATTCAGGTGCACAAGAAGCTTCAAAGACAGAGGCATAGCTATTTAGAGGCAAAACTTCAACCTTTTAATGGGAAATAGGTCAGTGAGATGAATGCTTTTCACTCAGTTGGTTGGACATTTACATTGTGGATCAGGGTGTCCACATGACCATCAAGCAAAGTTTCGTTGACACATATTTTACTTTTCGAAAACTTTTAAGAATTACCACCCACCTTCACCTCCTCATATTTGCCTTAGGTTCCTTACCTGTTTTTTAACATTTCCTTCTCTTTTTTGCTTTGTATTAAGCTCATAAGATATCCTTCTCATTTCCCAGTGCTGTCCTACTGTGCAGGGGTTTCATGGAGTGTTTATTTCTCCAGCCTGTCATTCTTTGCTCTCCCTTCTTCACTTGCTCTACTACAGAGGCTGCCAGGTAGCTTTCAGTATTCTAGGAACTTCGACCTTCCCAGCAGGTTTTGTTACACTCTACAAACAAAGGAAGCAGTTAGAACTGCAGCTCTTTTAAATGTCCAAACATCTTGTAACAAAGTGTGTATTAATAATGCCAGTTGGAACACAGATTTTTTTTTTTTTTTTTAACTGTGGGAAAGAAGTATTTTCTTTAAAAAATTTTACATTCATTTTACTCTTCAGCCTGCTTCTGTCTGACCTTGTCAGCAAGAGAGAATTGCCAAGAGGCACCATCGAGAGGCTGGTAGGATCTACTTCAGAGATAGCAGAGTTTCAGGCATTAAGTCTGTGTCTATATTATTAAATTAAACAATGCCTGGAAATATTTCCATGTCTCTGCCATAGTGAATGTCTTTGCGAACTAACATTGTTCCAGAAAATTCCCAGACATTTATTTGACCACCTCCATTAGACAATTTTTATGGAACCCTTCTGTTTCAGAGCATATGTGACTATGCTACATAGGTGTAGGATTATCCTACATAGATGAGGATTGTCTGTGCCAGTTGATTTCAGGCAAGAGAAATGTGCTGAGGCATAGGTGTAATATAAATGTTCTACAGACCTGCATGTTCTTTATTTCTTCTGCCTTGTCCAACCTTCTCTCTTCATTGCAGTCTTCCAGTCTCAGCTTCAAAGCTGGTGTTTTTTTTCCTTTTTGCTTGTCCTTTTGTCCTTCCTAGCACACATACAGATTTAAATTTTCTTGGCATGCTGTCTCCCAGCTTCTGTCCCTTCCTTCAGATGACCCTGTGGACTTACTAGTAGTGATATTGTGTGCAGTTCTCTGCCTGAAACTAACTACTTCAGGGAAGCCTTCGTTTTGTTTGCCCTTGGTTACTACAATAATGAAAATAGAATAAAACCACAGGACTAGAATTTGAGTGATGCCTTAGCTGTCACTCTGCTGCATGGAAGAAACTTGGTGAACAACTATATTTCTTTGTGGACTACCTTTAATCTTATTACTTGTTAAGAGAACAAATTAGAGGGAATGATTAAGCCAGATTCTATGTTGGTTTTGTTAAATGATTCTAAATAGCTGTAAACATTTCTCTCTGTTTTGTCAGGATTGTGGTACTAGAATTGATCTTGGACATCACTTCAGTTCAAGGTTGAAGTTAAAAGGTGTTTTTGAGGCTTAGAAGAAGCAGGTGAGTACAAATCAATCATCACAAATCAAAGACATTTTTTTTTGCAACTTCCATTTGTGCCGGTATTGTAGTTCTTGCTTAACAATCCAAATTCAGCTAGGTGGTCTCTGCTTTCCCTGATTCGCTGAGACGTATGACTGCTTGTATTGGGACTAGATAGCAGACAATATCTGATTCATGTAGCATTTCCCTACATACCTTTTCATGAAAATAGGTGAAACCATGGTTCTGTCACCCAGGTCGCTGGAACTCTGGAGTTAACTTACACTGTACAGTTTCATTACATCAGCTGTATTAGGAGTATGATAATTAGGCTAATTTGTTTTGAAAATTGTTTTAGACTGTATCTCTTGTGAAAAATAGAATTTTAAAAGGAAAAGACATTATAATAAATAATGAAGAATTCCTGAGTTTGGATATTACTTGTTTTTTGAATCTAGGATGATCTGTATTCCTTTGGTAACCAGGAATTCCATCATGTCAAGGATATAAGATCAAGCCTTATTTCAGCTGCTGTGTGTGTTAACAGGCTGAACCTGCCTGGGACAGCACACTATCAATGGGTACAGTGCCACTGGGGCCTTGGCATGCCTGCACTGAGTACCTTGCTTTGCTCCACAGCTATCTTCTGTGCATCATGTACAAGTGGCTATCAGGTCCTTTTAACTTAGACTGGAAAATGAGATCCTGAAGAAGTTAGTGTAAGATGAGAGCTTAGCAAGGCCGTCACATTTATTTTGGGGTTTTCATAATTGCTATTGCAACAAAAAAAAATGTTGAGTGTTGCAGTTGTTCATATTCTACATTTCCTAAGGAGGTATAAATTTTTTTGAGAATATGCCCAGAACTTTTCAAATTCAAAGTTTTTAGGCAATATTTCAATATATAAATTGCAAAATATGGTCAGTTGGGCCTGGTACTAAACTTTTATGATCCAGATGTCAACAGGGTGCAACTAACTTGCCAAAATAGTAACCAGACCAAATTCTTCTGCGTACACCAGGAATTAGAAACAAATATGTAAATACAAATAATATGCCATGTGTACCAACTGCTAAAGTATTACTAGATACTCTGATATACCCATATACTCCATAATATTGGTATATCCATCTGAATGTATTGATACCTCTGGAAGGAAAGAAGAAACAGCTGTTCCACAGGAGTTAATGATGATGACAGTAATTAGTCCTGAAACTATGTTTATAACAAGTTTTTTGACATTTTACCCTGTGTGAAGAAGAACAGCCCTTTCTGACCTAGTTCAAAGTAGTGTAAAAGAAGACTGTTCTGGTGTGTGTTTCACTGTGACTGTCTTCAATGAGTAATAAGAAAGGAAAATTGTTTTATTCTGATTTAACTTCACCTTTTTCCAAGGAGTTAAGGCACTGGCTGGAAGGCTACAGTGTGAATATGGTGAAGCCAGGAAAAGAAGGAAGATTAGATATAAATGTTGTAAGTCAAAGGATATACAGCACTATACAGGAAAACTGTAGATATTACTGATATCATGTGCAAACCTTTACATGACTATATGTTAGTATTTAGTAATATATTTATTTGCAAAACAGTGGGGTTTTCTTCATTATTCAGTAGAAAAAAACCAGTGAGAAATATCAGATTCTTTGCTTTCTATGTAGCAATGGAAATATGGCTGGATTTCTGTGACATATCTATTTGTACTTGCCTGAGTGGTGTAACTTACATGTAGTTATGTTAGATAGTTTTTTGATAGTGTCAGTATTTTGGAAAACTGATAGAAACTGGAGTTTGATGGAAACTGTAGTTTAAATCTGTTGAATCAGCAAGGGTGTTTTTGTTTTTAAAGGATATTTTCTCTGGAAGTTTTCTATGTTCTGACAAATAATGGCCAAAATGCAGTGTAACCGAGTTGTGCAACTCTGATATTTTGGCAGTACAATTTTATTGAATTCCAGTATGTCTGAAACTTAAAGCATATGAAAGAAAGTAACTGCTGTTCTGATTCCTCCATTATTTTCTTCCATAACTTTAAGTTAAATATATTCTATAAAAATGCTTTCTGTAAAGGAAGCCAAAATCTTTTTGGCCTTTTTAGTGTTGGTCTCTATTTCTTGCAGTATGTGAAAATGGAGAAGGAATGTTTTTGCAGTCAATGAGGAAACAGTAGTAAATTCTGAATGCTAATTCTTCAGTATGGTATTTAAAATCAATAGGTTTTTTAATGGCAGGATATGGTGTCTTTGAAATGATTGAAAACTGAGATTCAGTTTAAATGTAGTGATAGATGTGCATAAAAATAAAATTGCAATTATGAATACATTTTTAATCAACAGAGAGAAAAAAATCTGTTTGTTTTTTGTCCTCTCAATAGAACACTTAACTCTATAGGAGTAAGTTTTAGAAAAACTGAGACAGTGCTCCGAGAAATGTGAAAGCAAACGTGTTCTGTTTTCTGACTGATGACTCAAATAGACAGTTTTGAGACTGCTAGGGATACATTTACATCTCTGTTTTCTGAGTTACTTAGGCTTTGAAAAAAAAGCGAAATAAATGCTGGTATTAATGATTATTAAATTGATCTAGCTCTTCTGTGTTGTCAGTTTGGAGAAGAGGAGACATTGTGCTCATTCCAGTTTATTTCTGGTACTACAGGAAACAAAAACTTGAAACGTCACAGCTCATGTACATGTATATGCACACATTTCGTGTACTATGAAATATTTAGTCTATATGCATGTGTTTATTTTGTAGAGAGCAAACATAATTACACTGTTAGGTTAGTACAGAAGAATATCTCGTGTAGGTATCTTGCATCTGCACGGAAATTGACTCGAGTTATGTAAGGACTCATTGCTGGTGACCATGTTGGTGACCAACATGTCAAAGGTAGGATGTTTTCCACTGGCTGCATAATGGACTGGCATTAAGTTTGTCCACAAGGAAATCCAAACCTTTCACATGTCTGCTCAGAAAGCAAAGGAGTTTTAATACTTCTGTAAGTGAATGAAAGGAGGGTATGCAGCATAATGCTGAAAGAGAAGGATGGTATCTGGTTTGCAAGTAATTAGATGTGGTTTGATGGGCTTTGTCTTTTATATGGCTTCTAACAGGAAGAATTTGAAACATAAATGGTACTTTATGCTTTATTGGAGTTGTATTAGAACAGAGACCCTATTTTTCTTAGAATTCTGAATTATCTTTTCAGGGTGATTTTGAATAGCTATAAATTGGTGATTTGGGGGGGAACCTGAAGTCAACTTTTGTCAAAAAGTAGTGCGCATTGATAGACTAGAATTTATGACCTGGAAAGATGAGGCAGTAAGTTTTTGCTATGATTATATGTAATGTCAAGCTATGGATTTAAACTGGCCAGCTTTTCAATTCAACTAAACAATAAGTATGGTCTTAATGGTCTGATTTGCTAGGAAGAGCATTGTTAAGTAATCTGGTTTTTCACAGCCCATATAAAATATGAACTTGCATCAGTTATTACAAAGTTTGTGCTTTGGGAGGTGTTTTTGTGGCATCTAGGAGTGATGCTCCACATTTGTTGGAATTATTTGTTAATGATACTGTCTTGAAAAATGAGTTATTGCTTAAATACATTGATTGTTGTTTCTAGCACAGAAATTTTTAAGGAAAAGATAGTTGAAACCTGATGTGTTTTTTCAGCTGTATGAAATCAGGAGAAAATGGTGTGCGTCTTAATAATTCTATGGTTCTTTTTCCTATGTGACATGAATGGGAGAGGTGAGAACTCTTAATTTTTAACTTAACTGAATTCAGGTTTCTAAATGTGGCCTGCTTGAGAACAGAGTACCATTACTGTAGTTGTCATGTAGAATGAAGTTGGAGTCTGAATCTCCTTTTTAGCTGTCAGCTTTATTAAGGAGCTACTGGTGTGTTGAACTAGGCACACACATTATAAAAGTGGTGTGTGGTGGTGTCTGGGGGGAATTTTCTCTCTCTCCACTGCTGCTTTATTAGGTCCTGCTCACTCACTCTCTGCTGCCCTGTCTCACTGCAGCTTTCTGGCTGCAGCTCACAGCACTGTGGGTCTAATGTAGATTGACGCCTTTGCCAGAGGACTGATTGAAACTTGTGTCTCAGAGTTGTTAATGCTCACTCAACCATTTTATTGAAGATAAAGTAAATAAAATAGATTGCCATATGAGAATTCTCTGAAATCAAATGGAATAATTTGACAGGTTTAAGCCCATGAAAAAGCCTGAGCATTGAAACAGATGGGAATACTTTTTATGTACAATATACCAGGAAAAGGTGTCTACTGGCTTGCTGTTACACTGTTAATGGCTTTTACCAAAATTATAATTGTTGAAAATATCATTTCCATTGGTGTTTAAATTGTTAGTTCTCTAAAACAGAGTGATTATTTTTAATATAAAAGTAATGGATATACTGATTTTAGTTTCTTATTGCTTCTGATAGTTTGAGAGTGGTGATAGATAACCAGTCTATTAAAATGTAATTTAAAGAAATAAGAGTGAGTTAAGTATTTGAGAAAGTAATTCTGTGAAATGCAAAATAGATTGTTACTTTACAGATTTTTAGTAATCATTAAGTGACATAATTTTGAATATTACAGATAAAGTTGCTAAAAAAAGCCCTAACATTTCTGAAAGTATAGCAGTACAATGCACAAGAACTATGAGGTACTAAAGTTATTGTGACAAACTGCTCAGCATAATGGTCAACAAGTCCCAAATATTCTTCTCAACATTTTTATTTTAGAAAGAATTTCTGTGCGTAAGCATTGTCTCTGCTATTTTCAGAAAGAAGACAATAGATAATAATATGTGACTAAAGACACAGTAGATGACATATGACTCTTATTTTATTATCTGGATGAAAATGAGTATTGGTCTTTTTAGTCACACTAGTGCACTCCTCCTTACTAGTTGGGCCACTTCTTCCAGATAGCAAAACACACCTGTGTTTTAATTTAGAATAATAAATTATGTCAAACTCAGAGTTAATAAAGGAAATAAAAACAAAAGAAGTTAAAAAAAAATCAGCAAATTTGGCAGATGCAGCCTTGGTTTACCACTTGAAAACACAGTCATTTAAATATCCAATACTAATTTTTTCTTTTTTCTTTATGTTTAAACAAAATCTGTTCTTTTTTGGATTGGAGAGGAGAGAGATGTTATGTATCAATTTTATTTCATTTTTTAAATTTAAGAAATTGATTGTAAAAGTTTGTACTATTTGTACTTCTAGGTGGGATACTAGTGAGATTTCATGAATATTGGGTAAGGAATAAATTATGAATGAGCTATTTGAAAATGACCTGCAGGAGTGAGTTGACAGACTAGGAAAACATAGTAAGGGTAGATTTTCAGGTTAAATGTTAGTCAGAATACACAGCTAGTTATGCTTATGTATTCAGTGGCAGGATTGGTATTGGTCAAAATCATATTTTCAGTAAGTAAATAAACCTAAGAAGCGTGAATGATACTCTTCTCTTTTTTTTTTCACATCCTCTGTGTATTTTTAAGAGCAAAAATTACTCTATTGTGCTTATAAGGCAGAGCCCTGGCCCCAGGTCTTATTTCTCTTGTTGCCATGCTGATGTCTGTATGTGGCCAAACTCATGATGCTCTCAAAGCAGTTCCAGACTTAAAATTTCAGCGTTTACCCCATGGTACTCCTTCTGTTCATTCAGTATGATAAAAGGGTCATCAACACCTTTGTCTTTCCTAGGGACAGAATAGAAGACGACACAAATCTGAAAAGGAAAAAAAAAATATATATATATATATATATCTCCCTGTTTTAACCCTTTTGTTTTCCATGTCTCAAGTTTTTTGGAAGTCTTGCCATTTGGAGGGAACAGAGAAAATTAATTTTGCTGCTTTGAATGATATACATAGAATTACTTTGGGTTTTTTCTGTGAAAGGAGGTCCAAGACAAAGAATCCCTGCTCATTTCTGTGTTATGTAGCCTTTTCTCTCTCATAGCTTTTTCCAGTTAAATTGTAAAGCCATTATGCCCTTAGCACAATCTTCGGGTAAAAATTCTGAGGCCTGTGAGCACTCCAACACAGATTGATTTAGACAGAATAAAAGCTGTTTTTATCAAGAGAAAAAGAAGCCTCAATAGTTGTTTACTTTACTTGGGATTTCTCTAAAACTTAAAAAAATCAAATGTGGTTTTCCATATTGCTCAGAACAACTTATTTGTGCCGTTTTCCTCAGCATGGTCTCTTATTTGACTGTGTCTGAAGTAATTCTGATTTTCATCTAACTATTTTCTATGTTCTTCAGTACAAAATAAAATTATCTGGTAAAAAAACAGTAAAAAAATTTATTTGTATTTTTGACATGCTTTTGAAGTTACCTTATCAAGAAATCATTCTATGATAAATGTTATGAACTAGCTATTTTAAATCCTTATTAAAAAAATAAATGAACGTAGGCAATGAAGAAAGCAATTCAGTACAAGTAACTACATATGGAAGAAATATAATTCCTTAAAATAAATGGGATCTTGAAAATGGAATAGATGTTTATTTGATTGCTTTGAGAGTTAGCCTCCCTAAAAAGCTGATTTTAAATGAGTTTTGTGTTTGTAAGTGGTCCTTGTTAACTGTCTTGGAGAGTGATTTCTTCTGTTCTCTGGAAAATGCATTATGGGATCTAGGAAAGAAAGAGGTAATGATTTTTTTTAATGTGGCTGCTGTCATCTAGGAACTGGACAGAGATCATTGTCCCTCAGGAACTAGGCCTCAGAATTTTGAATGTAGTCTGTAAAACAGCTATTTAGTGGTAATTGTTGTCAGTCACAGCCTATAGAATATAGGATTTTACTGGTTATTTGGTGGAGAAAGCTGTGCTTAACTACACCTCTTTTTTTTTTCTTTTTTTTTTTTCTTTTTTTTTTTTTCTTTTTTTTTCTTTTTTTTCTTTTTTTTTCTTTTTTTCTTTTTTTTTCTTTTTTTTCTTTTTTTTTTTTTGTTTTTTTTGTTTTTTTTTGTTTTTTTTCTTTTTTTTTCTTTTTTTTCTTTTTTTTCTTTTTTTTCTTTTTTTTTTCTTTTTTTTCTTTTTTTTTCTTTTTTTTTCTTTTTTTTATTTTTTTTCTTTTTTTTTCTTTTTTTTCTTTTTTTTTCTTTTTTTTTCTTTTTTTTTCTTTTTTTTTCTTTTTTTTTCTTTTTTTTTCTTTTTTTTTCTTTTTTTTTCTTTTTTTTTCTTTTTTTTTCTTTTTTTTTCTTTTTTTTTCTTTTTTTTTCTTTTTTTTTCTTTTTTTTTCTTTTTTTTTCTTTTTTTTTCTTTTTTTTTCTTTTTTTTTCTTTTTTTTTCTTTTTTTTTCTTTTTTTTTCTTTTTTTTTCTTTTTTTTTCTTTTTTTTTCTTTTTTTTTCTTTTTTTTTCTTTTTTTTTCTTTTTTTTTCTTTTTTTTTCTTTTTTTTTCTTTTTTTTTCTTTTTTTTTCTTTTTTTTTCTTTTTTTTTCTTTTTTTTTCTTTTTTTTTCTTTTTTTTTCTTTTTTTTTCTTTTTTTTTCTTTTTTTTTCTTTTTTTTTCTTTTTTTTTCTTTTTTTTTCTTTTTTTTTCTTTTTTTTTCTTTTTTTTTCTTTTTTTTTCTTTTTTTTTTCTTTTTTTTTCTTTTTTTTTCTTTTTTTTTCTTTTTTTTTCTTTTTTTTTCTTTTTTTTTCTTTTTTTTTCTTTTTTTTTCTTTTTTTTTCTTTTTTTTTCTTTTTTTTTCTTTTTTTTTCTTTTTTTTTCTTTTTTTTTCTTTTTTTTTCTTTTTTTTTCTTTTTTTTTCTTTTTTTTTCTTTTTTTTTCTTTTTTTTTCTTTTTTTTTCTTTTTTTTTCTTTTTTTTTCTTTTTTTTTTCTGGTAAATTCTGATTGTTCACAATTGAATTTTTGAAGAAACTTTCTTTTTCCCCTGAGCTTGACTTGTCTAGGGAAGTAAAAAACAGGTGGTTTTTTTGGTTCATGTGGTCATTCTGGTCCTACATCCAAACATAAGCATATAGATTTGAGTACCTATATATAAATTCCTTTATTTATGACAGATCCAGTGAAGGTTTTGCAAAAAAAACCTACCAGGCATGTAATCAAAGGCTTCAAAGTTCAAATTGCTTAATACAGTTTGCACAATATATGTTACTTCTCAAGAAAAAGGTGTGGGACATGGTACCTCAGTATATAAAATACAAAAATTTAATTCCACAATCTATATACTTTGGTTAAGTATAGTTCTATAGGTAACAGCGCTAATGGGAGATGGACTGTAATTTTAACTCAATGCTTTCATATTTGAGAGAGAAACTAAGTTAAATATTGTTTTAGATCTGTCAGGATCTATGGATGTATAGTTGGTGTAAGAGTTTGCAGCCCAAGATAATTCTGTGTTGTTTGGGTGAAGCTGTTTACTAAACACTTCAAATTGGAGCAGATGGATAGTGTGCTATGACAAATACATGTGACCTCATGTCTTAAATGTTTTGCAGCTAATTTGAAACTAATATTTATTATCTGCGTGCTACCATCAAGTTGCTGAAAATTTAGCTTTCTTCTTTTCAAGATTAAAATTTTCTCACATGGTCATTTGTCATTCATTTTTACTTAGTTTTCTCCTTGCTCTAAGATACATTTTCATGATGTAATGCAAATCCAGTTCTCTTTTTTATCACTTCAATTAGACCTATAGCATATACAAAATTTCTACTCATTCCAGTCAAAGGCTTTTAGATATAGGTGGATGTATTTTTTCTCAAATTTGGTGGTTGCTACTTTTTTAAAAAAAGATAAATTCAGGGGTCTGTAATCTTTGCCTCATCCCTCACCACCTTTTTATATGGAATTTTACTTCTAAGATTCCTTCTTTTTAAAAACATACAAACAAGCAAAAAAATTTCCAAAAACAACAAACAAAAAACCAACAAAAAACCCCAAACCAACAAAACAAACTTCTTCACTGAAATTTTTCCTCAGGCCAGTTTCTCTCTGCTGGATAAGTGGACTAAATGAATGACAACATTATTATTTATTTTATTTTTTAAAATAAGACTGAAATGTTGAACTGAATTACTAGATGAGTGGAAAAATATTTAAAGTTTTCTCTCATGACAGAATCAATTTATATTTGCTTTTTTGAGTAATACTATTATAAAGAATGTGAAAATTAGCATTTCCATTTGTGAATTTTTCGTCTGCACTGTAGAAGTATTAGACCCACCCCTAATTAGTATTGATAATCCTTTTAACTAAGGGTTACCTAACTATTGATAATCCTTTTAACTAAGGCACATACTTAGTTAACGAACAGGTGCTTCAGTTCTAGATATCTTTTTCCTCTCTCCCAAATTCTTTATTGCCCCTCCACCAGAACTTGTAACTGCATTTTTTCTTGCTTCTCTTCTTCAACCTGACAGAAAGGAAACCAAATTATTGTGGAAAGGATGCCCAGCTGATGCCATAGAAAATTCATAGCAGTTTGAACCATGCCCATTGGTCTGCACTATAGGCACAAAACAAATGGTCAGTTTTTGGTCCTTTTGCCAGCTCCGTTGTGGCAGCAGCAGCTCTGGTGTTGGGAGGGTAACAAACAGTGGGAGAGGAAGGAGAGGGAAGGAGCAGCCTTAACTGCTGCAGCTGTTTGCTGAGTGGGCATATGCTGCAGCCCTTGAGCCTCCACAGAACAGCTTTTCCCAGGTCAGTGCTTAATTCACATGTGCAATAAGCCCCCAAAATTTGATCTGAACACCTGCTTACTTGTTTTTCCAAGGGAAGATGTCCTATTGTGGAAGTCCCAGAGTTACTTACTTATCCTTAAAGTATAATGGAATAGTCCAGTTTCTTACAGTAAAGTGACGTTTTCCCCCTGGTTTTTTGCATGTTGAGCTTTTACAGAATTGGTTATTTGCTATTTCTATCTCTAGAAAATTTTCTGAATACAATATATTTGCATATTATTAGAACTAGATCTGAAGAAGAATTATCACTTACATTGTTTTATTTTTGCAATTCCAAATATTTTTCATTAAAGGTATTTCAAATTAATTTGATTGATTAAGCCTGAAAAAGCTATATATTGGATGGATTGAATGTATTTTATAGGACAGTGTTTTTAAATTATTATGTTATGAACTTGAATGCCCTGTCCATTACTTAAAAGATCCCAGAAGATGGAGCATGTGATTTAATGTCCTCTTTTTCATTTTGCAAGCTTGACCTCTGTTCCCAACCTTGAGACGAGGGCAGACAAAGTGCTGTGAGTGACTGGCACTTGCTGCCATGGAGGTGCCATCTCCTGCATCCTCCTCAGGTCCCACAGTAGCAGCCAGTCTGCTGCATGGATGTGAACTTTCCAGTGAAATTCTGTCCTTTGCTGGCCAAATTCACCTCCTGCATTAGTTCTTTAGATGCCCAGTGAAAATCCTCTCTTTGCTTCAGCTTCTGCCCCAGCGACCCCTCTTTCCCAGACGAGCTCTAGCTGT
Source organism: Ammospiza nelsoni (assembly GCF_027579445.1). Classification (NCBI taxonomy): domain Eukaryota; kingdom Metazoa; phylum Chordata; class Aves; order Passeriformes; family Passerellidae; genus Ammospiza; species Ammospiza nelsoni. Next base: position 25,956,769 of record NC_080637.1, on the reverse strand, counting down.
GCAGTAGCACCTGGAGCAGCACTGGGATATTTGAGAGCAGCTAGTTTGCTCCCCTGTAAGACAGAATGTCACATACATGGAGGCTGCCATTGGGTGTGTTTAGTTACTTCATGTGTGTTTGGACAGTTGTATATTTGTGAGAGCTGACTGGATCTGTCCCAAATTGTTTTTGAGAAAGATGTTCAGTGTTTTCTTAAGTTAATAAAGATTTCTTCATTTTCTAGGAAGGTAATTCAAGGAAAATCCCAAGATACTCCTTAATATTTGGGATGTGATTTGGGCTGTGAAGGCTGGTGATAGTTTGCATGAAGATGGAGGGACTTATTCTGACAGTGAAGTCCTTGATTTCTGGTAACCTGTAAGGCTGTGCTGAAGATGGGTGTGAATAGATACTGGTATTTCTAAAAACCATGTTTGACAGAGGTATTAGCTATTGAGGCAAGTGATTTTTCACTTGTTAGTCTGTAGTAAAAACCATCTTTGCTGTGCATCTTTTTGATTGCCTTTATTGTCAAAAATGCAAAATTGTTAATGAAATTACAGTTACTAAATAATTACAATTATTAAATGATTTGTATTTATTTCTAGTGTCAGACATTTAAATTATTAGCATATAATAACAGATAAAATGTCCAAATCATTGTGTAAGTTGACAGACACTGTTAGTGTCTTCAAACTGTTGAAATGAACTTCCTTGATTATCTAAAAAAGGTCAATTTCCTATAACTTTACAGGAAGTTATCAAGGAGGTTTTTTAATTTCTTAGTGCTTTGATATATTTGAGATTTGCTCTATGAGCTGTTCATTTCCCTTAATCTAATAACTTAGCTAGTTATTTGCAGTATACTGGTGAGTGGTTACTTCTCTATAAGATTAAAAATTAAGATTATAATAGGACCCTGGGATGAAAGAAATATTTCTCTTATGTATTCAAACTGCCTAAAAGGAATGAAAAGCATGTTCAATAATTTGGTTTTGCCATGTAGTATAATAGTTGCTGTTAAATATAACTTCTGTGTTGCAAATACAAAAAAAATTAAAAACACAAAAAAATAGATTTGATCTCATTTGACCTTTGTGACGTTCAGTCAGTTAGAAGGTTTGTAAGATGTTTAATTACCAAATGGTCTGATCATTATTCATCTCATCATTTGATATATAACGTCAAGTGAATTGCCTCCCTGGAGTGCACTGTGTTTCACAGATCAATAGATTTAGTAAGAGCTTGAAGGAGAGCTTTATGCATTCATAGAAAAGAAGGAAAAGTATATCCTCCTTGTAAAATGGCTTATGCAGTTATTCTCTGAGCTTTGCAGACTTATTGTTTTATTTACATCTCAGAAATACAAAATCCTGTAACATAAAGGCATTTATTAAAATATCTTAAACCTCTTTATAAGAAAAAAACTGCTATCCTACTGTATGTGATCAGCTAGCTTTAAAAGTCAGTTCTGACCATTTCATTTATTTATTTTAGTAATTATACTTGTTAAAACAGATTTTTGCTTTGATACACCAACACATGGTATGATGAAAGGCTGTCTAAATACAATAGACACTATTGCTTATACTATTCACATTTTTGGTTTCTGCAGTTTAAGTATGGTTAGTCTTGACTGGTTTTTGTTGTTTAATGTTTGTGGGGGTTTGAGGGTTTTTTCTCCCATTCATTGTGTCAAGGATATTTATGAACACTTCCAGAGGAGAGGATAAAGCGTGTTCCTGAATGACTGACTTAATATCTATGAATTTAAAAAAAATTATGATAATTTATAATTAATTGTATAAAGTATAATTACATACGGGATGCTTCATGTTTACTTAGGCTTTTCTGAGTGTATTACTCTTGTCCAATATAGATGAGCAATCTTTGGGCATGTCTGTCTGATTTCTTACCATTGATGGAAGGGCTTTTCAAATGACTGAAAGAGACTTGTACGAGTGCTCAAACACTGGTATTTGTTGCTGTTTTTCTTCTGTAAGTTTTACAAACTTGATTTGCTCTTTTGACTTACCAGCTTTCTGCTTAAAAACTAAAAAACAATATTTCTTCTTTAACTTTTATTAACAAAGGTAAGCTTTTTAGCATAAATTTATGCCTAGTTGTTTGTCCTTGCGTCAGTCAGGCACTGAGGAAACTGCATTTCAGCTAAGCAAATCTTCCCTGCTGCGGGACAGAAGCAACGTTTACTTGAAAATTCTGCTCCCTTATTCATCTGTCACTTATAACCCATCATCTACTCAAAGATTAATTTGAATTGTGAACAATATCTAAGCTTCCTTAATCCCTTGCTCTTGTCCTTTTTCCTGAGCTGCTGTACTGTGACGGAAAGGCCATAATTCTGAAGCTTCTTATTCCTCAGGCCTACCTAAAGTAACTCCCTTTGGGAGCCAATTGATGTTTTAGCAAGGAAATTCTTACCTGTTTCTGAGACCAACCTGGAAAAATTGTCAGGAGACATTCACACTCTTAGATGTTCACGCTGTGGAATTCTTGTAAATGTAAAATCTAATTTGTGTGGGTTTTTTGCACCAGCATTGTTCAAGGTCAGATGAAATTGTGTGAAATACAAGGCAGCATTTCTGAGATTTGATTCCTTCCTCTATATGTGCAACATTTTTCATCTGATCACCAAAGCAAGTAATAAAAAAATTCATTAACAATTAAAGTAGATTGTAATATGGACTTATCTTTTAGAACTGTACATATCAATAGTCATCTCTTCCAGGACATTCTTGTTAAAGTAGAATTCATTTGTTGGGATTTGCATTTATTTGCCCCTACGTATTCCCTGTTATCAGTAAATAGCTTCTACTTGAAGGTCAAAGTTCATTTTGGATGAAAAATAAGTAAAATAATAAGTAAAATAATAAATAATTAATTTTTGAATAATTTCTGTTGTAGTTTAGTAGGTGCTTTAGCTGTCAGGGTAAAGAGCCCATTACCAACAAAGTACAGACACACTCTGGAATGCTGTGTTCAGTTTAAGAGGATCTGATGGTCTGTGAATGCATCCAGAGAAGGGCAACAAAACTGGTGAGCAGGCTGCAGGAAATATCCCATAAAGAGTGGCCAGGGACTTTGGGTTTATCAAGTTTGGAGGAAAGGAGGCTGAGGGGTGACCTCTTTGCTCTGTACAGCTTCCCAGGGAGGGGAAGGAGAGATGGAGCAGCTGATCACTTCTCCTGGGGATCCAGTGGTAGAATTTGTGGGAATACTTCAAAGCTGCACCTGGGGTGTCTGACTGGGCATTTGGAAACCTTTCTTTTTGGAGAGGTTGGTCAAATACTGGAGCAGGCTTCCTAAAGTGGGGGTGCATGTGCCAAGCCTGTCAGTGTTCACACCATCCTTAATAACATTTAATTTTTGGCAGCCCTGAATTGGTCAGGCAGCTGGATTAGAGGATAGTTGCATGTTCCCTTCCAACTGAAAATAGTCTGTGCCATGCTCTGCTGCGCTATCCTATAGAATCATAGGATCACTAAGGCTGGAAAAGACCTCACCCAGTCTATGCCATGCTATTCTAGACAGCAGTGGTAGCAGTCACAAATACTTGTTTTCATAGTATTTTTATGAAGAGTTTGCAGAGGTGTGAGTATGGAAATTGAGTTTGTTATTTCCAGACAGTGTTCCTGAAGGTTTCTGCAGTGAAACATGTATTCTGACAAGGTTCCCAGAGCATCACTTTCCTTGTCCTGACATCCCATAGTGACAGGAAGGCAAAAGCAAGAGGAAAAGGCAGGTGCACTTAGGTTCTAGGTCCATCCTGTCCCACTCTAGATACTGGAGCTGAAAAGATCTCCTGGACCTTTCAGATGGATATGAATATTGTGTTTTGTCTTATGTCCTTTGGACCTGTTATGAGCTAAAAGAATCAGTAAGGAATGCATTAATTAGGATCAACTTTTAGAGGATATAGTATCCAGAAACATTTGCCAAATATGAATTTAAGTTTATTCTGTATGATGCCATTTTGAGCTAAAAAAGAGTTAAGGAAACAACATGTGTTTATGTAGAAAATCTGGAGTATTACACATGGTCTATTTTTTGTATCTGTTTGAAGCAACAAGTAGTGGAGTTTGCAGTGTTAGATTTTCATAATTGGAGTTGAGGACAAGGAAGGCCTCTTATAAAAATAATTTCCTTCACACTTAAAAGAGAAAAGAATCTTGAGAGACCTAAAATTCCTTCAGAAATAAAGCTCAGGACAAATACAGGAAAGTCATCTCAATTTGCATCCAGAAACATAAAAACTCCTATAAAAAGTGAGTTAGTAGAGCCATCTTCATAAAAAAGGGTAGTTGTGCAGTTTGAAAACACATGAAGTAAGAAGTCTTGGTTGATTTCTCACCATAACATTAATGTACATTCATTGACAACCATAGTTAATGTGCACTGCAACAAGAGATGTAGGTAAAGCTGCCAGTAAATTAACCTTGCAATTAAGTCTGATCAGTTTTTGCTTTACTGAAAGAGTAGGGCTATGTATCTCCAAATTGTATTAGAGTTGAATAGTTTGTTCATGCCTTGTTTTGCTCTTTGATTAAAAACTGCTTTCGGAAACTCCACAGCCACGAATCTGTGACTTTCCCTCTAAGATTTACTTTGTCACAACTGGAAAATATTATCTTAAAATCTGCATGGTATACAGGCATGATGAAAATGGTATGTTTTGAGTTTTTCACTCGTTTTTGCACAAATATTTATATGCTGATATTTAAGGGGAAATTTACTACAGAAATTTTAAGAAAATTGATTGAGTTTTAATAATCTGATCAAGTTCAAAGCATTTGTTTATTCTGCTTGTCTGGAATTGCAGTGTGATACCAGGATGGGATTAATTTAAAAGTAAGTTTTCACATGGGTCCTCACAATAACCTTCCTTTCAAAAATCGAACCACCAAACAAAAAACAACGTCCTCCCTCAAAAGAAAACCCCTAAACAACCCACAAATAATGCTCCTTCCCACCTAACCTACAAAAACCAAAACCAACAAACCCAAACTAAAGCACCTGAAGGAACCCCATAAAACCAAATCTCAGAAAACCAAAAGCCATGGTCAGGATATTATGGTCACAGAAATGTGATTTTACAATGTTGTATGTTGTAAATTGTTTTGTACTTGGGATAACAGTCACAGTTTGTGTGCATCTGCTAGAGGTACCTTTAATGTCACTGTTTTTTGGAAAGCAGAAGCTGTCTAGGAGCTGTAGCACAATCCTCACTACAACCATGTAAATCCATCTGTGACAAGGCATGTGCTTGCCTGCTGGAATGCATGTTCCATGGGTGTCTGCACAACTGAATTAACTCACTGTTTAGTATACTTCTGTGTCTTGAAGACTATCCTGTAAAGCCTTAAGCAAGATCTCTGACACTTGGCATCCTTCCTTCTCTCCATACCAGAGAGATTATTTGAGAGTTTCTCCTTTTTCTATTTATTATGATTAGCTGAGTAACCATGGAGCACTTCTTAATAAATGTTGTTTGTTTTGTATTACCAGCAGCAGTGGCTGCAGGTAGTGGTGTACTTTGCATCTTAACCCACAGAAGGGGACTGTGGTGCGACGAGTCAGCTTTCAGAAACCCCTTGCTTGTCCAGCTGCAACAGAAAGCAGAGACTCATATTATCAAAATCTTCTTGCTGTGGCTACTCATTTGGGATTATCATGTATGGGAACCCATCCACTAGGAAATGCAGATTTGTTGAAGTAACTTGTGGAATATTGTTTTCTCCTTCATCAAAATTTTTTTTTGGCTGGTTGTTATTTGGTTTTTTTCCCTCCCTTCTTCCTTACCCAACCTTTTCATTCAACCAAATGGAACAAACAAAGCAAGCTCTAAAATTTCAATAGATCATACATGATGGATAAATTACAGAAATACTGAGATTACAGATTTTGTGACCCGTGTCAGAAAGAATTGTCACCTGGAATTTTAGTTATTTGTATTTGATGCACTAGTCTTCTGAGGTTCCAAAGCTGGGGCTACACACTAATGCTCTGTTCCTATCTCATTTCTTTGAAACAATGTGTGTGGGGCCGGCAGAATATTTTTCTTTTAATGTGTAATGTCTAATCAGTTCTTGTTATTAGTAATTTAGAACCTGATTTATTAAAATACCATTGTAAGGTATAGTGTCCCGTTCAGGTAAGAATTTTGTATGTTACTGTCTTGTAACCATTCAATGTAAAATGTTCATTTTGTGTCTTGGAACAAGTATTTCTGTACCCAAATATCAATTTTTATTTGGAAAGACATAAAATTGAGAGGATACTGTAAATAGTCAGATTTTGGAGACACCTTACTGTAAATGAAATAATTTTTAATAAGAGTTGGGTAGGTATGTGAATAGCTATTAAAAAAACCCTAAAATATTAATGTCAAATACTAAAAATACTTTTCCAAAAGTTATTAACTTTTTATTGGACTTGAGTATATGATTATTCTGTTAGGGTTTGGTTTCTCTATTTATCTTTAATTGTTACTTTTGTAGTTTCCTTATTTATCTGGTTTGACTATAAAGACAAGGTTTTTTTCTTGGTTTTCTTACAATTCTATGCTTAATAGTCAATAATGGAATTATTTGTGGACACCCAGGTGTTGCCTAACAGCAGTCACTCTGCCCTGTATAGTGATCTGGGGTTCCTGCAGCGTCTGTCTGTGGGACAGGAGGTACAGAGGCAGTTAATAATTGCATATTTGTTTTGGTTCTCAGGCAGGTTCTGCAGCCAGTGCTGAGTTTATCAGAGCTGTGGCTGGATGGGTCACAGCACTTGGACTGGCTACTTTCACACTAGCTCCAGTAATTATGTGGAAAATGTGGTTGCAACAGCGGCTTCAGTATGCCTAAACCTCAGTCTAGGTCTTTTAAAGGGACATGAAAGATCAGCTTTAGTTCATGCAGCTCTCCTCCTGTTTTTAGGAAATCCTTTTTCCATCTTGCTTTCTGCCCTAGTAGCAGAAGTGTCTGCAGAATAGATGCAGCTAGTCTGATGTTTGATACTTCAAAACTTATTTTAGCTGAGTTTGGGTTTGCTAAATTGATATAAAATGACAGAGTCATAGAACTGTTCAGAGAAGGGACATTAAATATTGTCTAGTTCCAACCTCCCCTCCATGGGCAAGAACACTTTCTATTATACTGGGTTACTCCAAGCCCTGTCCTGCCTGGCCTTGAACACTTCCAGGGATAGGAAAAGGTTTACGTTATGTTGCCATCCAAATTTTTCAGTAATTTTTCCTCTGTAAATCAGCCAGATTAATGATAGCATTTCAGGGTGGATTGAGTAATCTGTATTTGATGTGGTAATATGTTAGGCTGGTTTCGGTTAATAAGGAGGTATTTAATAAGGAGGTATAATAGTGTTATAAGAAAAATGGACAAGAGTTTGTCTCTATAAGAAGCTATTTGTGTATGGAGTGATGATTCCAGTGGTGGCAATTGGGTTAAGTCATAATTATTGACAAATAAATGTTAAAAATAATGTTTTATGCTGCTAGGTAGTGATGCTGAGCCAGCTGATAAGAATCTTCCAACTGTCTTGATCTTTCTGTGTTGGTTCTAATCCCAAGGAACAGGGGAAAAAGTAACAGTGAGGAGAAAATATACATGGAAATTAATAATTCTGAAGTATAAAAAGAATCATATGTATATACAGCAGAGAAAGGTGAATGGCTATTACCCCTCTAATAGAAAAGATTTTGTTCAGGACAGGAACACAGTACAAGAGAGGTTCAGGAACCACAACAGACAGGATGGAACTTTGTTAATGGTGTCAGAATGGAAGAAGGACAATATCCTGAAAGATCTCTGATGAATTGGTGTGTAATAAATGTCTTGTGTCATTTGTGAATTAAATCAGGAAGCCATCCTGTGAAGACCATAAGTAAAACCTATGCTGAACTTTGTGTTCTGTCACATTGGTAGTGATGTCGATGGTTAGATGGCCTTCATTCCTTTCCATTTTATTTGAAAAATAGATATATAAAAATATATTTAGTAATTAAAGCGTAACAGTTGAAGAGCAGCATACAATGATGTCACAAATTATTAAGATTCTTCTGTGGCTTTATTACATATCATTAATATGAATAACATCTCTAATAATATAACACAGATAAAACAAATACAAGGCAACAATGGATTAGTGAGTTGTAATACCATTGAGGAGCTCCTTAGGACGCCATAAGCATGAAAGCAAAGCTTGCCTACTTTGTGTAGTCACTAGGACATCAACATGGAAATGAAGTCACAGAGTTTGGCATTTTGTTTTATTTTGTAACATATATGCCTATGTATTTAATCCTGTCTGCCTCAGGCAGATGTTGCGTATTTATCTCAGTGTTTCAGTTTCAGAATTTTGTTTTTCTCTTACCTGTTATTTCCTTTTGATTCTCTTTCTGAAAACCTCCATTGTAAGTCCTCAGGATGGTACCAGGAATGTGGAAGTGCAGTGTTGTGATGTGATACTTTAAATGCATGCATAGGTCATATGATGGTTGTAGCCATGACTAGTATGTTTAATGAAATTTTACAGCTTCTAGTTGACAACAGATTCATCAGTGAGATGCAATATTGTTTCATCAAGTGGACAGTTTGATAAATGTGATCTCATTCCAAATTTTTATCTGTAACTAAGCATTTTAAAAAATGAAACTGTTTAAATTGAATACTAGAGATTTCTTTAGTTGGTTTTTTTTTTCCTTCCACCTCCTTTTTTCCTCCTAATTTCCATTTGTAAAATCTTTGGTGAAAACTGTGTTTACTTACTTAAGTATGTGTAGCAACTGTGAAATTTAATTCATGGTTTCACCATTTCCTTTTATTATTGTATCTTCTATCTTTTATAATGATGTTGTGCTGCTTCTCATACAATTTATTCTACATCAATATATTGGATATGAAACCATTCTCCCTATAGAGTGTAAACCATAATTTGTGTTCAGTTGCTTTAGAATTAAATTAGCAAAGCTGTAGATCACTTTTCTGCTGCCTTTGAGGATTGTGTAAGTTTGTGTATTTGTAACTTTTATCTGGTGAAACCCATTCATTAACCAGAAAAGGTGGATATGAATTTCACGTCTAGTACAACAGAGTAAAAGAGAAAGTTAGGATACATAACTAGCTTATATGTTACATTAGTCCAGCATTAATGATTTCCCTCAGCAGTCTTCTTATCAAAAAATGTAGAAAATGGAGATGCAGCTTCTGCTTCTTGTTTACCAGAGGTTCTGACATAAGGAAGGAAAAAGCCAAAACCACTCTATGCTTGGGAATGTGTTGAATGTACTGTATTATGTCCTGGGACTGCCTGAATGTGGAACAAGATGAAGTTAATGAATGAAGGAGTGCTGGTCACCCTTCCAAGCCTGATGCTTGGGGTACTTTTAGCAGTAAGGCTATGTAAGGTATTTCAGGGTGGCAGCTCCTCCATGGCAGTGGTGGCCCAATCTTGATTTCATATGAAACATCAAAATGAATGAAAAAAAATGCAAATAGTCTATTCTACTAGTTGTCCTGTAACAAAACCATGTCATTCTTTGAAAGCAGCCTTTCTTCCAATGAATAAATAAGAGGTGAGATAAGTGCACTGGAGTATTCAAAGCATGACTGACTTACTAAAAGGGGAGTTAACAACACCTAAGCTGATGACCACATTCTCAGAACACGTGGTGGAAGTATTGTGCTATATTAATCCTTGATAAAATGCCTTCTGAAGTATTGCAGTTAAATTAATTTGGTCTATTGTGTTCTGTTGCTGAACCAATACTAGGCTATAGTTCGAAATCAAAGAAGCAAGCTCTTCGTTATGTTAAGACCTATTTAAGCTTTTCAAGCAGCATTAACCAAAAGTTGCTAACAACAGCTAATTGCAGTATATTAAAATATGGTATTTAATTTTTCTTTAAGTATGCTATTTAATAATTCTGTTTTTTAATCTTAGTTTTAGTATTTGTTGTAGTAATGGTCATAGTTTTATCTGCTCTCCTTTTTTGTGTTACAGCATTCTATCAGCTTGAGAATTCTTACTGCTAGACATGAACACTGTACTCCTGTGTTTTCCTGGCTTGGTCTTCCCTGAAAAAGTGCCCTGCTGTGATATTGTCAATTCCTAATTTAACATAGACTAGATTGCTATTTGCATAGAATAGATTTGCTATTTTTATAGTATTTTCGTAAGAAAACAGAAGTTTTTTAAGTTGATGCAGTCATACTATCTGTCAGTCCCCCACAATAATTCTTGAAGCTGTTGAACAACTTCATACAAATTTGATGGAGAAGTAGAGGCCTCAAAACCACTAATATCCATAAAAATATCCATAAAACAAATGGACTGTTTAACAGAAATATGCAAAATAGTGCATATCCTCAGGAAAAAGGCTGCAGCATTAAGAATGCCCATGCTGTTATTCATCAAATTCCATTGCTTACAGAACTTCCAAGTTTTGTTATTTTGCTTCTACCCTTAATAATTTCTTTATTCATTCATTCTGTGTACAGTTGTTGTTATGGGTGTAGAGCTACTTGCCACATCTTACTTGAGACTTTTCTTTTCAAGTTGCTTTATGTGCAGTTTGGTAGGAATCCCTGCTCCTTCAAATACAGTTTAGATTAAGTTTTATAAGGAGTGACTGCTGTCTATTTTTACTCTGACATTTAATCATTAAAATGTGAGGGTTGGTATTTATTTTACTTAGGAGAAATGAGAATTAGTAGGAAGATAATTGTGGACTATTTCTTTTTTGAATTTTGACTTCCACTGTCCAGAGGAAAAAAATGTTTGTGAAAGTAATGATGCTTCTTTGAAGTCTGCATGCAACAGAGAATATGCATGAACTTTTAAGGAAGATTTGTGTTTATTTACATCTAACTACCATAATGGTAGCTATGTATGAGACCCTAGAAAGGGAAGAATTTGCAATGAATGGAAATTTGTTCATATTTTTTATCATTTTATGGAACATGGTGAAAACTTATTTGTGGCAGAAATACATTTTTTTGAAATGGGTTTCTGCTTCCCTAAAAAGTTCCTCCAGTTCCTCAAGTGTGCATACCTTGGCCTTATCCCTTTCAGTTTCAGCAACAAAAGGAACACAGGACAGAGACAGTGTCTGCACTAAGTGATACTAAATAAGAGTATTTAAAAAAAACAGTTCATTTTCAAATCTTAGTCTATCCAATGCAGTGATGAAACGTAGGTCCTGGGGAAACAAATACTGTGGTACATAATAACAAAGAATGGAGGAAAGGTCGTGCAGAGGAGGTTCAAATAATGCCACATGAACAGCTTTACTTCAGGCATGTTCTGTTTTTTAAATGCTTTGCTTTTGCAACTTCAGCATTCTTTTAATGTAGAAGATGAAACAAAATTTTGCCTGTTAAAAAGTAATCATAATAGCAATTCCTTTACACAGATTTACTGACCTCGTATTTATCACAGTGTTGTGAATTTAGGTCTGCTCCTCAGACTTCTCTGCTTCATCCAGCTACTTGCAGCATTTTGCTGTTGTTCATTGTGGCACATGAGGAACTAGAAGAAAATGAGACAAACATTGCAGGTAGACCTAATAATTACTTGCTATGAATTATTTAACATATTTAAATTTAATATATGTATGCATTACATGTCATTCAAAAAGACCCCTAAGCACTTTAAGCTATGTTTAAAAGAAAATTGTTTTTTTTACACTCGCTTAAATGCACCCTCTGCAGGGGTAAAACACAACAGCTGTGAAGTGCAATGTGATCTGTAAGCACAAGTGTTCAGCAATTCTGTTTTCTGGTTCATGTGAAATACTGTGAGCAGCCAAAATCCATGTTCCTCTTCAGGCAAAATTGGGAATTGACTTATTGTTGATTCAAAGAGGAGAACATCACCTGTATCCTCTTGAGTCAGTACTACTTTTGTCTTAAAACCTGATGCTACTTTTTGTCACAGGCTGAAGATACAAGTTCCTGTAGTTTAATTTGTCTTTCAGAATTTCCATGTTTTATTTCTGTTAAGTGAAGTTGAAAAATAACATCAAGAAGCTGCTTGATGTTGTGTTTGTGTTGTTCTTTTGTTCAGCTGTAAATACTTGTTTGCTTTTCACAGAAACTGTATTTGCTGTGGCTGTTTCTACTTTAAATCAAGCAACCAAGGACTACTTAAACTTACCTTGAGCTTCTCCTTGCTCCTGAGAGTTGTATTATCTTGCTAAGTCTTGCCTTGGGTAGCAATGAGTGACTAATTGTGGGGACCAGCATCAGAGGCTTCTTTGGTGACAGAATGTATTGTGTGTGCTTTCCCATTACATATTAGCAGCTCCCCAGAAACCCTGCTGGCAGCACAAAGACATTTTTAAAAAATGTGTTTTTTCCTCTTCCTATTAAAAGGAGGTGTCCAAGTAGAAGAGAGGCAGGTTTTTCAGAACTTAGATTAAGTTCACTGGAAAAAGTCTTAGGGTAAATGTGGAAGCTCTGTTTCACGCCAAAATGAGTGACTTAGCAATTAAGCTCTTTTTGTTGGGTTTTCGTTTCAGATCTTTTGCTGTATTTCTGTCTTTTTTTTTCTCCTATCAGGTTTCTAGTAGTAGATACCATTCCAGAAACCAGTGCATCCCACTAAAGGCCATGTGTCACTTAATCATAATACTTTATCTGAAAGACCTGTGAAATAAAGAGACTTTACAAGCAAATAGAATTTTTACTATATATTCTCTAACCATAAGGGGATTACTTGACCTCCTGTGTCTTTTGCACACATCAAACTCTATACTTAAGCTGTCTTGAAGCTTGAGTTCATCCTCTAGGGATTTTCCTTTTGTCTGTCAGTCTACAGATAGAAAAATATGTCCAGTTATATTTAGCCATATGTTGACCATCTCTGTCTTTTGACTGTGAATATTATCAAACATAAAAAAAAAAATCAGTTACACTAACTGTGATATTGACAGTGTTTTGATATTTAATGTTAATAGCTTGTGCAAGTTTCTACTTGGCCTGTTAATAAAAATTTATTTAGGTATTGTTTGACCTCATTAGATTCATTACTAAATTAATGCTGATTTTCCTCTTTACAAAGCTTTAGATTTCCCTGTAAAAGAGTATTTCATGGAGACTGATGTTTTGAGCTTCACTGTTCAGTGAGACATTTCCAGGTCTCACACAAACTGATATACATTGCTTTGTGACCTCCAGCTGGAGATCTGCATGGACATGGGCATGCTGCTCCCACTCAGGGCCTTGTTCCAGCTGTCCCTGCACAAAACAACATTTAACTGTTCCTTCCATTGAGCTTGAATGACAGCTGCTGAGTGAAGGGCTGGCTTCTAACCATGCCACAGAGTGATGGCAGTCATTATTGCCTTATCGTGTGACTGTCTCTGTAAGGCAACCTGTGGCTCTCAGGTGATGCAATATGATGCTGCAGCTATCTGGGGGTTTTTACCTGTTTCTGAACCACCACATATGGCTTGTTTATCTTTTCTGACAGTGTATTTTACTTAATCTGACATTTTGTTTGGGTTGGAAAGTTAACATGAATAACAATGTTTCTATTTAAGAAAGCCTTGCACAGAAGCTAAATTTGTTTGTTGTTCAAAAATACATTGACAAGTAGGGGAACCCTTCCTTTTGGTTTCAGTCTCTCTGTGAATTAGGGAGGTGGTTTAACCATGTGTATAGAACCTAGTAAAAACAGTGCTTTCTAAAATTTTCAAAACCTTAGAGAATATCTAAGAATTTTCTTGAGAAGTTCTACATTATATGTTTTGTCCAATTAATTTTGATCCATCCTACTCCCACAGTTCTGTATTGGGGCAACTAAATTAGTAATTTTGGAATTTCTTTCAGGTTTTATGGCTTATTCAAGTGGGTGAGTGCTACATAATTAGACAAGTATTAGCTTCTAGGTTAGCTACTACAAGTCGTGAATTCTCACTCAGCGACTTACAGGTCTCAACACTCATGAAAAAATGACTTTTCTGGTTTTCTAAAATTTTGAAATTTTCTGTCTTCTCAATTAGAACTTCCCCATAAAATATTTCATATTCCTTCTGCTGTCTTGACCTTCTATGTAAAGTATGGGGTTTTTGCAATAGATAAATAAGAATACAGATAAGAACTGTAATATTGTCTTTCTACCCAGAGGGTAATTCAGCCTCTCCCTTAGCTCACAATTGTAGAAATTCTTCCACAGATGTTTGTGTAGAACACTCTCCATCACTGACATTCAGAGTATTCATCTGCAGCATAACTCACCTCAGTCTTAAATGAGCACTTGTTTTTGGCACCAAAGGAAATATTGGAACACCAATAAAAAGCAAATTCATTTTCTGCTAGCTGCAGAAGGGTTAGTGGGAAGGGATCTGAATAGGAAATTTTGGCTCCCTCTTCCAGATTTCTCAAATTTCTCAGCTGAACAATCAGCAAATGCCTCACTAGATTATGATTCCATTTACTTATTGCTTAATGTAGTTAGAGTGCTATGATTTTATCTGATTTACAGTCTTATTTCTGGACAGCTGTGTGAGTTTCCTGACAGCATTTTGTAAGGTCATATTGTTAATATTCATCATCTAGTTTATAATCAACATAATAAAACGATAGAGTAAGTGTTGATGTAGGTTTGTGTTTAATCATGACAGAAAATTGTTACTGATTTTTATAGAGGAGGACTAAGTTTAAGCCCTAACCATGGACCAAGAGAAGTTTTTATTACACTTAAGGGTGATAATTACTGACAAGAACTAAAAAGATTTAAAAATACCCATCCTAGGTATTGTATGTCTTGCTACAGATTGTCTTCACCATGCAATGGGTTCCCAGTATCACTTGTGCTGGTAACATTCCAGTCAAATTAGTATTCTATCCAGCCTGTAAAATAGAAATATCAGGTGGGGGGCCAGGCTGGTTATTGCTGGCACTAATGAAAACATCAAGCAATTGGAGAAGTAACAATAGCAGTAACAATAGCTCTCACCTTTTCTTTTTAGTCTGTTCCTCAAAAACTTACTGGGTTGCAAATGTAAAAGTTAAGCTTCCCTGTACTAAATGTGCAATTCAGTAATTACACAGTGGGCCATTGGCCTGTCTTCAACCTGCTACATGCAATTTGGTTTTATTCAAACAATATATAAAATGTTACCTGTAAGTAGTACACATTAAACTTAAGTAAGAACATAACGTTATCTCTCCCTATGATTTTCTTGCTGCAGTATTTTTCTTGTATGTAATGTTTCCACTCTTGTATCCTGCTCTCTGAAGGTTCTGTGGGTGGAGAGATTTGCTTTACCTTTTAGCAAAAGCAGTTCTGTTTACCAGTTGTAATGCTGAGCCTTCAATTGAGTTCTGCATATATGAAATGTACTTTTTATAAAAACTCCTTGTGTTTCTTTCAGACTCAAAACGCATTTGAATGTAACTCTTATAGGTGGGTTGCATGCATGTATGGCGAGGGTTTGAGTCATATAAAGAAATCTAAACATTTTTAAATGGCTGTACTTAGGAATAAACCCATGAATAGTAATACTTCTCCTGTGGAACTGTAAGCAGTTAAATTTGTAAGGATTTTTAATCTTGGAGAATTCAATTATTATTTCTATAAATTCTGAAGCACCATAAGAAATACCTAGCACCTGTCCTTGCTTTTGAAAGTTACAGTTTCTGTGGGTTTTTTATCAACTTTCACCCATACCTCAATGAATTCACTGTAAGTGTGTCGTTTTCTTTAAAAAAGTGTATTTAAAAACCCCACTACTTTGAAGTGTTTAGATTTGGCAGCTGTGAGTTGTACAGTAAAGTGGGATTTCAGATTTAATAGATTACTTGCATTTCTAGATTCCAAGCAGTTGTCAAATGGTTGTCTTGATCTCTGGAAAGCGGAAGAGATAAGTGAAATGTGTGAGTTTAGTATCAAGTCTGGATTTTCTAGTTTATTCTGACCACTAGGGAGAAAAAGGCCTTTATTTCAATATGAAATGGATATAAAAGAAAAAAAAAATAACTGTGTGTCTGATTTCATTAAAAATATCTGTGTAGTAAATATAATAGGAGTGGGATTTGGCTTTGATATCGTATGCCTGTGACGATTTCTCGTAGCAGGGCTTTTTCCTAGAAGCCTGCCCAGTACTAATTAAAAGCAGGAATTTAACTTCTGCACGCTTTTGTAAAGATGAAGCTGTTCGGATTAATATCTTGGCTGTAAACAGAAAGGAATTTCATAAGACTGTTGGATAATTTGTAAAGTTTTAATAGAAGGAGCTAAGTAACATTTGTTCTGATCATATGCTTTTTTTTTTCTTTTCAGATTTAGAAGGTATTTTTAATATTTGATGCATAAAAACACCTAAAATTATCTAGTTACAGCATAACATATAATAAATTATGCTGCCATCGCGTGCTTTTCCAGGAACCCTTGTTTGTAACAGATTCCCTCCTTGGAAATAAAAGAAGTGAAGTAGCCTGAATAGTATCACATGATGGCACTGTTTCCATTTCCACCTCCAATATTATGAAATAAAGCTATAATAAACTGGTATTATAATGGTATGTAATTCCAATATACTTTGTATAATTTATGTTAAAAAAAAATCTAACCACTCTGATTATTAATATAGATATTAAAATGGATGTATAGTTTTCTTAGAAAAGTGTTTTTTTAAAACTTTGCATATTTATATTATTCCTTATTTTGATTGTAGAACAAGAATTCTCCACAATATATAGTGTTTATGAATGCTAAACTGTACAGATTCATTTAGCATTGTGTTAGGAAAAAAAACCCTGTTAATTGTTGTATAAATGGGATGGTTTATTTTTTGTTTTGATTTTATTGTGGAAAGAAAGCTAATGGCTGGTCTTTTTGTATTTAATATAAAGCCTTTTTGTGGTAAATTAGATCATTAATACAGACACATCTTTAAAAAATGCAAATTAGCTTTCCATGAGCAGAAAAGAGCTTAAAGTGTAGTAAGGTCAGAGGCAGGATCAGACATATTTGTAAAATGAATTATATTCAAGTAGGAATATGAGGGAAAATATGAATGTAAAAAAAGTCAGTGATTTATAGTATATAGATGGTGGATGTCATATTATTTAATTTTAAAATATTCTGACTCAATACCCATAAATGTTCATGTTCTTTTTAGTAATATAAATTAATAATCACTTCTAAATTAATATTTTCTATTTGTAGAATCATCAATATTAATTTTTAGGAAGAGAAAACACATTGCTGATTAAAAAAAAAAAGGTTGTGGGTGTGATTCTACTGTGCTGCAGATTACTTTAGAGTAAGATAAATATCCAGTCCCACCATTTTTTCATATGAAATTAGACTGTTCTGTACATTTCTCTGTTATGGGGATTGTTGCTAAAACAAAACAAAATAAAAACCCTGCAAGAGGAAGTAAGAAAAATACCCAGTGGTGATACGGAGCTAATAGCTGGGGTTTGGGTATGTGCCAGATGGGTGCTTGCACTCCAGGAATGTCCTCTGCCAGTGTAAACTTCTGTTCTGAGCACTGTGAGGCTTTTCTGTGTCTTTTTCCTTTATGTGAAATCAGGGGCAAGCGAAAATGTGTATTAAAAAAACACTTGTCATGTAAAATTTCACTTCTATTTAGTGAATTTTCAAAATAGCTAAATAGAAGAGGGCATAATGAACTTCATCAGTAAACTGGTTTTGATAATAAGAAAAAATTGTTTCAGTACACCTTAAAAGACTGTCTTTATATACAGTATGTCATAATATTTATCACTAAAGAAAATTGCTCCTGTTGCTAAAATCAGTGGTAGAAGCTCACTGTACCAATCTATTAAAATGTTTTAAAATAATTTATTTTCTGTAATTTGTTTGCTGTAGTCAATAAACAATACTTGCATAATTTCAATTTGACATTTTAATTTTTTTTCAAGATATTCTGGTTAGAATTACTGCTTTACAGAAGTGTTTCAGTGTTACACTACCTCTCCTCTCTCTCAGTATCTAATAGTCCACTCCCTTGTATCATGTTAGAAAGAGAGATTAAAATTATTGTTATTTTGAAATTTTTTTGCAAAGTTTTTAAAAGATTTAGTGATGTAGCTGGACTCACATAATAAATTGCAATAGATAAAGAAAAGCCTTCATTACTCACAGCTGTCTATTCATTTTTGTGTCCCATTTGTTCATGTATGAGGTGAAGAATCCCAGAATACAGTAAGTGAACACTGCTCTGCTCAGTGTATTTCACCATTCAAATTATGTGTAATTTCACAATGCCAGTGTTACTTCTCAGGACAAATTTCATACAATAGTAATTCTGTGATTATTCATCCAGTTTAATTAATTCAATTAAGTAAGTCTGCTGTCAGGTGTCCTTTTAATAATTGAATCAACATGCAGATACATAATAAGCATAAAAGCATTTCTGTGGCTGCAGTAAATTTAGATCCAAAAGAATCTGCTATTCCACTACATTTGATATAGATTATTCTATAATATTTCAGTAATGGGTTGCACAAAGGCTGCCTTTTAATTCTTTGCTTTCTCAAATGTCTTTATATATAATGGTTTAAAACAGAAGGTGTTCAAAAGAGGGTGACCTTTTTCCATTACCATAGTTCCTGTCATTAATGCATTATAATTTTCTTTAGAAGTCTGGAAAAAATGTGTATATATGCACTCTGTAGCAGGTATGAATCAAAGTGTGTTAGTGAAAGTTAAGAATTGTGTGTTATTACTAAAAAAGGAGGGGGGAAAATAAAAGAAAAATGTGAGGAAGTAATTTTATTATTATTTTTACTGAGAAAGTTTAAACAAACCTTACACTTTATACAAAGCAGTTACAGACTTGAGAATTTTGGCATTTGTAATGAACAGCAGTTGACTTACTCAGATACTAAAAATAATATGCTCCTTAACTAAATTTAAAGCCAATAGAATGTTGTATTAGGCTGGATTGTGTATAAAGGCCAATAATATATCTCCATCCTCTGCAATATATTACCATAGATGTTATTTTAATAACATATATCTTAAAAAACACGATAAATTATTTACTTGGCGTACTCTCAATGGTGCTTGATATCATAATTATTGTAAATATTAATTGCTGTGCTAAAAATGTAAGCAGGATGACTTTGTATTAGATGAAAAATGAAAATAGTCTGTGTACGGGTAAATAGATAATCATACAAAAGTAATTGGGGTTTTAAAACCCCAATCTATTCTGCCAGCATGAGCTCGTTTGCATGTTAATCACAAGAGTGATTTCCTACTTCACAAGGAAGTCCACACTCTTTCATAACCACTTTTAATTGCATTTAAAATGTTGCAGGGTTGGGATATTAGAAATGGAGGCGTATCAGTGTCAAATTAATAAAAAAAAATGTTTCTGAAAATCTTTATGGGCTACAGATTATAGTATTATGGGGTTTTTTGTTATAAAATACAAAATGTGTTTTAGGGTATATTTTAAGGGAGGCATGTTAAATGATAAAAAGAGATTAATTTGTACATGTGTTGTTTCTTTAGAAATTTGATAAATGGAAACTTCTTTTTAGCTGGAAAGTATAAAATGCATTTTTATTAGTAAATTGTTCTATACATTGATCAGTACTCTCATTAATTTCTCAGTCAATAAAATAGTAAATTAGGAACAGTTAAAAATGTGTTTTTATTATAAAGCATAAGGCAGTGTGACATTAGAAAGCTGTACGTAAAATTCCTTTCAGTTATATACCATTTTACTTGTATTTATATTCAGAGGAATCCAGTTAATTATTTTAATGGAAAATAATTTTTTTGCTTTCCTGTATAGATTTTTACTAGTTATTTTGAAATCACATGCTAAACATAATAGAAACCAAAAAGCAATTACAGATCAGAATTAATATAATTTATGTATGCTGCTTGCTGTCACTTGAGATTCATCCCAGATTAAATTGTGACAACAATATGTTTTTGTTATTATTTATCGCTGTCTCTGCCTTTAGAATTAGAGATGGGAATAAAAATAGTAGAAAGCTATTTAAGAGTTCTTTTTTTCCCTTTATATTCAGAGTGGTGCAGTAATAAATGGACAACATTTTAAATGATTTTGTGATATTCATATAAGATTCAACAGAGCTTCCTCTGTAATCTGTAAAAGGCCAATGTCAAAGTAAAGACAAAATGACTTGTTCTCTGAAGACAGGAACGAAGAAATGTAGCTCTCTAATAAAATAGTGTTAAGTTCACAATGGTTACATTGTGATCAGTCTCAAAGATACAAAAACTAATTTTTAGTCAAGCTGTTAAAAATTATATATTTAACAAGATGAAAAGTTTGAGGATTAAAGAAAAATCACTCACAATTTTAAAGAGGGTATATTTGCTTTCATCACCAGGTGTTCTTTCTAATATAAATTACCAAGATGATGTTTCCATAACATAGCTTGGGGTGCTCTGGAGATTAAAACTACCAAAACAGACCTATTAAATTTTTCATAGGGAGGGTCCACCAGGGATAATAAGCCAATATTCCTTGTCCCATATTCCAGATGTTTTATGTAATTCTGCATCTTGCTAAACCTAAATTGTAGCTTTTCCAGAAAAAATGTACTATGGAGACCAAGATGAAAGGCAAGAACTGTTGAAATGTTAATTTTACTATCTGCTGTTGAGGTCTGTTACCTTTTTTGTATTTTTTTCTTACTCCCAGTAGCTCAGTTCTGTTTTATGAATGTTGTGGTATTTCAGTTGTTTGAAGTTTTGAAACTTGGAGCGTGACTTTGACTTGGCAAAACACAATGCCACATGGTGTGTGACACGCTGATGGATGGTCTTTGATCCATATGATTCACAATCTTTCTACTTTTAACTTGATTCAGGATGAGAAAAATAAAATTTAACAGTGAAAAAAAGTTTTACCAATAATCCTTTTAACATTAACCTAGAAAAATTGCAAATAAAGTAGTTCTATTTAGTAATTATCAATTAATTAAGTAATAAACAAAAATATATTTTGTTGTTTCTTTCATGTAGAGTGTGGACATTTAAAAACAATATTGGGGTTATTGCACAGCTGTGACATATTTCTGCATTGATCTGAAACAGTTAATGCTTTAAAATGAAGTCCTACTGCACTCGAGAGATCAGTGAAATGTGATGAAATGAACTCCCCGGCCACTGCTGTGATCCCCCCCTCGGTCTCCTGTAGCACTCCGGTGATGGCTGGCCAGCAGAGAGGCTCAGGGCTGATGCTGCTGCAGCTTGGAGCACACATGGATCTGCTCCATGGGAACTGGCGCCCGATTGGGGTTTTTGATCCAACAGGAGATACAGGTGCTGGATGGGGATTGCACAGGAGGAAAGAAATGCAGTGTGCATTGCATTGTGAAGGGCAGCTCTTCTGCCTCCCCTTTGGGAGGAACAGCAAGAGACACCTGGCTGCTGACTGGCCCGTGGGTTTTTTACCACTGATTATTTTCAACATAGTTGTTCAGATGCATTGTTCTGTGATAGATGTTTCTCACTGCATGACTTCTTATATTAAATGAGTTTTCTAAAACTGTTACTTTTATACTTTACAGTTTATTACATTTCAATTTCTGAAAGTAAGACTTGTGTCAGGCTGGTACTATAAAAGGCTAATTCCCTGATAGAAATATTTAAGGAATGCTTAAAATTGTCTAACATTTGATGTTCCTGATCCTTAGCAATTCAGTTCTTATCAGCTTTCTCATTTTCTAAATTTTTGAAATTTTTTTTTAAATGTTGAATTTCCCTCCAGCTTTATCTAGAAGATTGGAAAATCAGATCATACTGTATACCAGGGAAATACAGAATGTTACAGGACAGAGACTATTTACTAAAATTTTAGAATTTGTTTCAATTAATTTAACTCACTTTCCTTTGGAAAACAAATGTTTATTTAAAAAGTGTACAATATATTTTCATCTGTTCAACTTGAAAGTTCCTATTCCAGTTCATTTGACTTCCAACCCTTTTAGAAAAAGGCAGAGTTGTGATTATCCTCCTGAGTCTAAACTGAGAAACCAGGTAACCTCGGTCTCTGTTCCATATGTTTTTGGAAGAGAAATCTGGAGAAATTTCTTTCTGGCCTATTTCTACATCATAAAGAAGGAAAGAAGTGAAAAGCATAAACTCTGTTATGTAGATGTTTTTCACCTGTGGGGAGGAAAAATGTGAGAAAGTGTACAACCTGTCCCTGAAGAGATTTCCTCCTTGCCATGTATGGCTGCAGTGCCTTCAGGTGTGCTGTACATCATGTACATGAGACTGTTTGGAGAACTGCATCAGTTCTGATATAAGCACCGAACCTTTCTAAACCTGTCATTTTGGCCATGATTTTAAACCAAGTGTATTTAACAAGTCTTTGTAAAAACAGGGATTTTCTAAGGTGATTTCAGTAATCTAATTGTTGGGTTTTTTTGTGGTTCTGTAACTTAAGAGCAAAAACATCTTCCTGTGAAAAGTAGAGGCACTTAAATTTTTTTTTCTTGTCGCTACTTGGCAAACTATTAAATCTCTGAAAATGAAATATATTTGATTTTATTCTTGCTCTTACATGCAAAATTAAGATTGCTGTTCTTTTACAAACTTGAGATTTTTTTCTTTGTATTTTATTTTCATCTTTTGCAATAGTTTAAGTATTAGGGCTGAAAAGTGGGGCAAAATGATCCTTTTATCTTTTAAACATGTAGAGCCAGTGATTGTAACCATTTTCCCTAATCTGTTTCCATAGTTTGTTTCTACTTTTTTCCTAGAGGCAGTGTGGTGTGATTGTTCTGCCACAGTTCATATTAGTTATTATGAATTTTGCACAGTTTTCAGATCAAGTCCTTTAATGTCTACTATTAATAAAAGCAGCAGAGTTCCCCCGTTTGAGCAGAAGTTTTATAAGTGTGTGGCAAAATAATGGAGACCATTTGAGTAGGATGGCTTATAGCTGATGATTTTCAATTAGGACCAATGCCTGAAAAGAATCCCTCCAAATATATTATGTCTACACTTGATACTAGTATCCTTTCTACTTCATTTTAAAGTAGATCTGTGCTATTCACTGTGGTGAAGACTTCAGAGTCTGAATTTGCAGACTGTATTTTGTTTAGGAAGGAAGATACTTCAGAGCTCTTGCATTCCTTAGAGAAAACCCAAACTCCTGGATTTTCAATAAAGATGTATATGGGAGAATAGCACAGTGTGAGAGGAATAAACCTGTGAACATGCTTTAGGTATTTGGAGTGACTTGTGCCTGTTTAGAATAGAACATCCCATGGTTGAGCAGCCTGACGCTGCATGTCCTGCATGGAGCTCATGGCTCAGGTCTCTTTAAGCAAGGGCCAGTTTTCCACCCCTGAGAGAAGGTGGCACAGTGACTTCTGTCCTTATCTCTGTGCTCTGTTTCCCTTCACAAGCTCTATTTGACTGCCCAAACAGAGAGGCCTCCACTTGGCTGTGAGCTGGGCCAGTCTCTGCTCCGTGCAGACTCTGCCTGTGCCTGGGATGCTGCTGGCTGGCATGGCCAGGGATAAATGGTAATGGACACTTGCAGTGGGGTGCTTGAGCCAGCGCTGCTCCATAATAAAACTCTAGCTTTTGAATCAGATAATGCTCCGTGGTGGCTTATGATGGGGTTCTATGGAATTGTTGGCTTAGAGTGCCCGAAACAATGTGGCCCTTGTCTTGCAGCATGTGGGATTAATGAAGAAAGATGCTGCAGGCTTCAGGTTTACAGCAACAATGATGACGTGGATGACAGCTCCATGATATCAACCTGGAACATGCCCAGGAACTGGTTTTTTTTGATTGTGTCTAAATGTTTTTGTTTGAAAGCACTGGTTAACTTCTTGGCTTCTTGTAGTAGGAAGCCTAGAAGTTAATTAAATATACATGAAATATGATGGCCAGAGAAGGGAGGGTACCAATTGTCTTCTCATTATGATTTTCGTTATGCTACTTCCATTTTTTTTTTCTATATGGCTTAGTATGCTGAAATTTAAGGAAGGATCAGGTAAAAAAACTAAGAGGTACAAGCTTGAGATTTATGGGACAAAATTTTGAGGAATTTAAGAGAGAATCGGTCTGAATATCTGACAAGATAGGACAGAGTCGTTCCTGTAAAACCTACTGAAATTTCTCCCAGGGAGCTGATGTTGCAGCTGCTGCTGCTGCTTCTACAGATTTTTCTAACCACCTAGCCCATGTCCTGCCTGTTTTTTTCCTACTAAAAATCTTCTAAGGGATCTCTCATCTTTAATTCTGATGGGAGGAGAGACGTGGAGGTCGGATTCCCCGGATTTGACTTCCTTTGCTTCATCCTTCAAGAGCCCCTGTTCATGAGGAGGTGGTGCCGCCTCTTCAACACTCTCTTTAGGGTGGGCTGGAAGCAGAAGCGCCTGGGGAAGCTACAGATGTTGTGATATTTACTAATTCCAGTTCTTGACAAGCTGTTTCATTGACTTTTAACTAATTTGGTTGTTACTTTTAGGAATTATTTTTATCTACACATGTAAGTTGATATGATCTTCTGTCCATGAAACAAGGTTCATACATATTTGTTTCCTCTTTGAAACTATGTGTGTCTGGCTTTCAGGCATGCTTGCCATAGTGTTTAGTTCATGGGTGTTGCAAAGGTCAAAGGATGAAACCAGAACAAGTATCTCATCCCTGTAGGTCCAGAGGTTTTGAGCAATCCTCTTTGTATTTTGGGTTAGATTTTCACAGGTTCACTTACCATATGCAACAGATCATTGCCTTGCTCAGAATTCCAGTGCTGTAGCTGAGAACAAGTCAAAACAAGGTCTCCTCAGCGGGCATGGTTTTATATGTGAAGAGCTGTCGTATGCAGAGCCAGTAGAATGTTTGGAAAAATCTAATTGTCTTATTGGCTTTGGGTATTTGCATGTTCTTTCAAGCTTTTTGCGTGGTTCTCCTGTTCCATAGATAGGTGCAGTTATCAGTGCTCTTTGTACTGTTGTTACTAAAGAAGAATTTAAGTAGATGTAATTACTGGCTATTGGTTCTTACGAAAAGTTAAAATATTATCACTCATTGCCGAGTGCATTTCTGTTGTTTACTTTACATTGAACATTTCTGGTCACGTCTTGAGCTTGTATGTTCCCTGATACTTGGTGTGAAAAGCCAATCTTTTGCTGCCCTGCTTTTTACTGTGTCTTTCTTCTGGTCATTGGTTTACTGCTCACTTGGTGTGCTGTAGTCATTGGAATAGAATTCCAAGTAGTAGCTTTGATTATGGGTTCTCTTGCACTGTGTGCTGTAGAAAAGCAAAGAAATTCTGGTCTTTCCTTATGATTTACAGTCCTTTGGAACTCCAGCTACCTCATGGCTTTACAATATGCCAGGGCTCCTGCTAAGTATGAGTGATATCTTAACAAAGATGTTTGTAGGTGCAGGAGATCTCGTTTTTACTATGATGGCACTTCTGTATGTTTATGTGCTGCTGCTTATGTGTGTCTGCTATATTTTGTCCCTTTTCATATCCAATTTGCTATCCAGGAACACACTTAGGGATGTTATTGTGAAGGTTATTACTTCCCATTGAATTTGAGATGTTAATTTTTCATCTAGTTGAAAAATTTTATGACATGCTGCTAAACTGATGTTTTTAATCCTTAAGGTTTTTTCTGTAAAACTGTAATTTCTGTGTTTACATTGTTAGTTTGAGTTTTTTCAGTTTATTACAAATGGCATTTTTTAGCATTGATATTCACATTAATCTCTACAGAACCTTAAGGATCTATTTCTTTAGAAGACTTTAGGACAAGACTACTACTAACAGAATGTGGGTATATCAGTAAAATTATTTTCCATCTTCTGCTTTCTGTCATGTATCATTCATCTGTTTGTTCATATCTAGTCATGGTCTGAGTAATGTATCATAATACACATACAATTTTACACTAGTTAAAGATTCTACAAAGGTGATATTGCTTTATAGTAGGAACATAATCATAGACTTAATTTTTCTACATTTTTAAAGTTCAATCATTCCTTTAACAGTCTGGTTTTGTTTATGGAATAGAGAATATGAAAGGTTCTCTGGGATTTTCGACTCTTGGAATATAAACTTGAGTTGTGCATAAGACATGGCATTTTGTGGTGAGATTTTATTCTGTTACACAGAAGATATTTGGGTAAGTGAAGATACCCTTTGAATACAGTACCTTCCATTTCAGTGAAGTATTCCTGGACTTTTTTTTGGGTTTTTTTTTTTTTTTTTTAATCTGGTCTTCTGGTCTTCATTTTCATTTTCAAATAATTCTTTTTCCTTAGTTAGAAGAGATCACTGCTACAAAATTTTACTATGCCTACTTCTTCTTTTATTATGTATGCTTAAATTTTCAGATTACAATTTTGCAATGTAAATATGAATGATACTTATAGAGGGTAATGTAACAGGCTGCATCTCCTACTGTGCTTTGTAACACAGAAGGGTTCAATTCAGTCAGTAACTGTATTGTCTGATCAGATGTCAAATTCCTGGTGACCAGATACCCACAATGGCTTTAACGTCCATATAAACAGTAGCTGGGGCATGGTGTGTTCCCAGAGCCACCCTAAAATAGTTGTGTCTTTGTCTTTAAAGAGAATGGTGACTATATAATGGAGCTGATTTTGGAATAGGATTGGAGAAGGCTGCAATAGGCAGTCTCATTTTGTATAGAGGGGCAGATATTTTATTTCAACTAAAGCCATTTCTAACAGATTTTCTTCTTCTGGGCGGCAGATTGGGTTAAGATAGTCTGCAGTAATTAGGGTGACTAGTGAAGATTTAAGTGCTGCTCTATCTGTAGATATTTTGTAAATAATTTCATGCTGGAGAAGGGAGTGCTTTTTCTCATCTGAGTATTTTTTGGCTCAATCTGTAGTCATTGGATGTTATGTGATAGTGAAGAACTTTCTGTTTATCACATACTTTTACCTTCCTTTTCAGAATCTGAATAGAGGAATACACTGTGTGTTCAATATATAAGAAATGTTTTCAGGTTAGCTGAATTGTCTTTTAAACTATTCCAATTTATGGTCAACATTAGAACTGGTCACGGTGTTCTGCAATGGTTATGTTACCTTGGGATTTAAAAAAGCATAACTTTCCTTTTCTCATTCTTTATGTTGTCAAGGGTCTTTGCCCATTTGACTAGTGTGCCATGGGACTTAACTATGCATCGTAACTCCATGTCTGTAATTTTTCTGAGACACCATGTTTCATCCTCTGAATGTGGACTTTTTCCTTTGTAGCTAGAAGTGCAGCTTTACATGTGGTGGTATGAAAAGTATTCCTTTTAATGCCTTTCAATTCCTTTTAAATGTTTAAGTAAAACATTTCCAGAGATTCAGATAATTTCATTCTAGTAGCTGGCTCTCCTCATTACCATTTGCTGTGTTGTCAGCAAACGTCATCAGTAATGAATTTGCAATTTCTTGAAGGCCATTGATAAAAGAATGGAACAGTGTGGGACCAGTAACCTATCACGGTAGATCGCTCTTACAAATGCCCTTAATATAACTCCCTGTTTGCAATTACATTCTGAGACTCACTGATTTGTCTGTTTCTAATCCATTCTAATCCAAAACATATTTTTGATGTTAATTTTGTATCATTTTTGCTTTGAAGTCCTGGAGTGGTGCTCAGCAAGCTAACACGCTGAAAGTATTTTTCACTAAAGTGGGATGGTCTGCTTAAAACCAGGTACAAGTAAAAGGTGTTCATAGATTAGAGGCCTGAATATTTTCTTTGAACACAGTGATGAATTTTTATTAATACAAGCAAAGTTACTCTAAATATTCCTAACTTCTGTATTTAAGAGCCACAATACTGTATTGCTATATAATACAAAAAAACATAGAGACAATCTGTATTTAGAGAATTTTTTAAATTATTTTCCTTTCTATAATTTTCTAAATTAAGAGGAACAGTTTTTCTGTCTTCAAGTCACTTGTAGAATAATTTTACTTGCGAGGAACTGAAAATTTTAAATATATTTGGCATATTTGCTATGGAACTTCAAAAATCAGTTTGTGAAAGCGTTGTGCTCACAGTGTGCAATAAAATTTCTTATCACAAACTTTGAGTATGAGGTACTGGAAAACCACTGTCAGTCATTGAAGTTCACAGTAAAGTCCAGTTTCTGTGGTTTTATTTTATCATTATTATTTTTATTTCTATTATTTCATAATATTTACATATATTATTATATATATATTGTATTATTAATAGCTCAGGATTTGGAATCCATGATCCTTATTGGTCCCTTCCAACTTGATTCCCTCCCTTCTATGATTATCTTGCTTTATAATATAGTTTATGTAGGGTTTGTTTGTGGTTTGGTTGGTTAGCTGGTTGGGTTTTTTGGTGGTGTGTGGGTTTGATTAGATTTTATTTTTAACAAATAGTTTGTAACTATGAAAACTTGTGGCAAAATACATTACTGGAAAACGTGCAGAATTTTGTTTCTTGGTATATGTGATATTTATGACTCCTGGTACAGTTTTGCATCAGGACTGATATAGGATTAATAAGAAAGCTGCTCTATTCTTAGCTCATATTTAATTCTCTGTATTGAGCTATGGGGTTATGGATTATTTCAGCTCTGTGTAGTGTTTCAAGTGTAAGCTAGAGTTTATTGCCAGGTGGCAAGAATGAGGCATATAAACATTTTATAGACAACAGATGCCGATAAATGGAGGAATTTATCTTGTGCATGGTATACTTGTTTGGCTAAGAGATACAGACCTTAATAATTCCTCTATGCTAACTGATATTGGACAATTAAAAGTCTATAAATTACTACAAGAGTAATTACTGCAAAGAGAGAACGATCATAATTTTCTATGCATAAAAACTTCTTCTCAAAACTGTTGCAGTGAATTTTTTGCTTCTACATTTTAGAAGAAAAGCATTGAAGAATGATTGAAGAATCATGAGTAGCAGGAAAAAACCTCTAATGTTTCCTGGTCTCCAATTACTAAATTAAATCTAGTCTTTTTTATTTATCTTTATTTTAAAGGGTTATCCCAATTGCGTGAGGTTTTCAGAATGCTATTGTGTTCAAGCTAAATAAATATGTAATCGAAATGCAAATACATTAGGCCATTTGTTACAAATATATCCTCATTGACTCTTGAGGGTAAGATAGAAGCTATAATCTATTTTGCTTGGATATACTTTCCCCAGGATTAAGCAAATGTGCTATAGTCCTTAGATTTATAAAATAGTTGTGCAGAGCCTCATACTTTGCTCAGTCACAGCTATCATATTCA
Source organism: Ammospiza nelsoni (assembly GCF_027579445.1). Classification (NCBI taxonomy): domain Eukaryota; kingdom Metazoa; phylum Chordata; class Aves; order Passeriformes; family Passerellidae; genus Ammospiza; species Ammospiza nelsoni. The sequence goes on along the minus strand of NC_080637.1, from coordinate 25,927,512 downwards.
GGCCACTAAAGTCCACAGAGTTGTACCACAGTCTGTGAGAAGAGAATCAAGTCCATAATGTATCTTGACTGTATTGTCTGGTGTTTGTTCCTGCCACTGAGGCTTTTCTTAGTTAAACAAAGCTTCTTGATTGAGCTTTTAGATTGAGGCAAACAGGTGGATATCATTTGAGAAAGACAGAAGTGAAATAATTTATTCTGAGAAATTTTATTGAAATAAAATGTCATGATATACATTACAAAGTTGTGGTCACTCTTTAAATGAATAGTACTAGTAATATAGTTAAAAATTATACTTCAATATCCATTTTCTGTGTAAGTGGGCTTAATATATTTTTGCAATTACATTGCCACACTGGGTTTTTTTTTTTTTAGATTTCTGTGAAAACAAACTGAAGTGAAATTCAATAAACCTCAGCCCTGAAATTATTTTTAAACAAAGTTTTGCTGGTGACAGCTTATTTTCTTAAGTAAACAGATTCCATATGTGGTATTCAGTAAATAATTTTGTGATTTGATAGTGGTGTATTAGGGTGAGATATCCTGTAATGTAGCTATGTCTGAAGTTATTTACTGTTTTTCCTCTGCCAATTTGTGATTGTTTAGTCTGCTAACACTTGTACTGAAGTTTTTTCTGGGCAGTGGTTAGCAGTTGTTTTCAAAGCAAATGTTAAATCTAAGAAGACATTCCTTTAGAAAAAATCCTGTTCTGGCAGAGGAACTTGATTTGTGTTCTTGTTCAGTGTTCCTTTGCTGGTTTTAGTGTGGCTGTTGAAATCTATACCTTGTATGATCTCATTGTACTGCCTGCATTTCATTAATGAGTGACTCCGTTTAGGGCTTGGCGAGTGAAATATTTTTCATATGACACGACCCAATATGAATGCAGTGCACCAGCTGCAAAAACCACAGACCATCTGATTTTGTGGTTTTTGAGGGTGTAAAAAGTTCAATTGCTTATAGTACAGCTTATATCTGTATATTATACCACATGGAAACGGAACTACTGTAGACGTGGAAGGAAAAAGAGAAAACCAAGGTCTTTAGCCATGGTTCAAATGAAGATTTAAATTACATATCTTGCAGTGTGGAGGATTGCTGTTACTATAAGGCATTAAAATATTTTTGCATAATAGAATAGTTTGAATTAAAATTTTGCCACAAAATAACATTTTTAAAGAAAGATGACAGATGTGTAAAGGGCTTTATCAAGATAATGATATTGATACTTAAAATCATTTACTTTTTCTGTCAATATTCTTTGTTTAATTTCCTTGTCTAGAAGAGAGAAAGCAGTCTGTTAGAGCCTGGGTGGGCATTATCCTGATTATCCAGAGTGTAAGCTAAAAATACTTCAAGAAATTCTATTTCAGCCATAACTTCAGAAGTTTTAAACTAGTTTTGAATTTAAAAAGTCCAAACATAAGAATCATTCCAGCTGGCAGTTTTTTGGGGTTCTTCCTTCTGTAGAATCAAAGTATAGGCAGCTACCTGTGATCTGTGGAGTAATATGTTAGACATGTTTGCAAATAGTTTAAAGTTGCTTTTTTACATGGCCAAGTATAAGAAATGGAATGAAGTTCAAAGGGGTTTACCAGTCTTAAATTCTTGGAAATTTTTTCTGGGTGTTCTTTAATATAGTGAATTTTATCCTCAGTGGAGCAGGTTGCAAAAGTAAATTCTTTGTTTTTGCATAATGCCCTAACAAACATAAACACCAGTGTTCTGTTTAGGAATTGATCAGGTGGTAGTGAATATATAACTATTTCATGTTACAGATGAGATTTGCATAGTTGTTGCATTCAGAGTAACCAGAGGTGTCTTCTCTGTAATACATCTGCCTGAGATTTCAGAGGGGGCAAAGTTAAGAAGCATTAGAGTATTTCTAATGAAAAAGAACCAATCTGTGTTCATGCACCCACAATGTCTGAGCAATTTTGAGATGCATTTTGGACTCTTCTCTGAAAGCAGCAAACTGCAACCTGTTGATGAAAAGCACACAGCCTTCCCCAACTGCTGCTGTTTGCTTCATTCAGTCAAGTAACACATTAAATGTTATCATTTATATATTGAACTACAGAATACTAAATTAAAGTTCCAAATAGCAAAAATAATAGCAAGCAGCACATAATTATGTCCTAATATGAGTTTTATTTGAACAGTTTTGTGCAAAAGCTGAAGAGTTTTGTAAAATATCATTCCTTTCTGTGAATACAGCATAAACACAAAGTAGTGCTAAATTTGTTGTACACTTTATTCACTGTGACTTGTCCTTCCAGCTCTACATATAGCTCTGCCATCACAGAGAAAGTGCTTTTTGTTGGCAATAAGCCTCAATGACAGATTTCTCTGAATCACTCTTGAATGCCACTTACATGCTAGTGATGTAGTAGCTATTCAGTGTGGTTATAAAAACCATGGCTGAGAATTGATTCCACTCATAATGAGGATCAGATGTAAGAGTACCTGTATGAGTTTTATAGCAATACATTTTGCCAGTGTAGAAAGGAAAAAAAAACAAGAAAAAAAGGTTTTTAGCTCTTTTTGTGACGTGGAAAAATTTTGTTATATTTAAATAGTTTAATGAAATTGCAAGTTGTTCCCTTAAATTTGGCTTTGTGGTTTTTTACATTTTGAGGGTTTTTAAAACATACACTTTTTATTCTTTTTATCTAATTTGTGAGCTCTGAACCTTTCAGGTTTTATGCTTTTAATTTGTACCCATGAGAACTGGAAAGTTATAAAAAATGGTTAATATTGTAAAATTTCTTGGTCCCAGCAGTTGAAGCTTTAGGAGAAAACACCAAACATTATGAGATTTCAAAAAAAGCTCTAAGTATCATCGCCAAAGTTCTGCTATGAAAGGTAAAATCAGTTTATAGACACAAATGGGTGAAATGGTGTGCCTATTGAAATTCATTTGAGCCTTTTGCCACTGAGATCACTGAAGGCTGAATTCTATTCTCTTTATCTTTTCTCTGTCATATCCAGGGTTAATCTGCTTGTCCCGTGTCTCTGAATCCTCATCTCTATATGGGAATGCTTCCTCCATCTGATTAATGGGGAGTCAGTTCAGAGGAGAGGCTGGGCTAATCCTCAAAGAGGCAGCAGAGTTGTTATAAAATTAAAATTATTCTTCCTTGTCACATATGCTAAGGAGGTTTAAGTTCATTGATCAGGACTCAGAGCCATCAAAGTTTGTGAGATGTAGAAGGCAAAAACAAGGTGTTTGTAATAAAAGTGTAATTGCATAATGGTATAAAAATGAATTATTCTTACCTTGCTGAAATCCTGGTTTGGCTGTGTTGGGATCTATGCAGCTGCAGATTACTTTGTAACTTAAATCTCTGCTACTACTCCAACACTGGATCTCCATGGAGTCAAAAAGCATTCTGAACTTTGTTGTTGTGTGTGCTAAGAGATTTGATAAAATACAGCATTTTGAATTTACCTAGCCTGTAGGAGTAACATGCAAAAATGAAAATGTTCTGACAAATAAATTTGTAAAAGAGATATGATATCCCCAGAAAATAGTTTATGCAGGGGTTTTGAATTTTAGTAAGTAATTTAAAGGTTTTCCATATCATTATATTCATTAAAAGTTGAGTAATTGAACTATGAATAGTACTTTGGGATTTTGCATTTTTTAAATAAATTTTTATTACTATGCCTATTTTTAGATGATAAATAATACGTACATTAATTGTTTCTGCTCTATTTTTTGATCTGTTTTCTGACATTTCATAATAACAGACTTGCTTTTTTGATTGCACTTTTAATGTGTTGGTTTTGATGAACTTTCATTTAAAACCCTAAGACCTATTTAGGTCTTACTTATAAGACCTAAATCCTTGATGGCTGTTAGTCATCGATGTTGTGTCATCCATGTTTACATCTACACACATCACATCATGTTTGTTTCTGTTGAATATGTTTCACTATTTTGTTGTCCAGTACTGCAGCCTTATTACATCCTGTGATTTCAGATTCTGAGTCCTATCTCAAATTCATAAACAACTTAATTTGAGTAAAATTAGGTGAATTTTTCTTCCGTCTTTTATCGCAGTGTCTTGGTATGCCATTATATTCTCTTATGTCCCGTGGAAGACCAACTCCTCTGTGCTTTAGTAAAGGTTGCTGTTTAGTGCTTTCTGAAAGTATCATTTAGTGATACAACTGGTGATTCAACAGGCATTTAATTTGGACTGAGCAGGGATGCTCTGTTGCCTCCCCTAATTTGCATTGAATAGAGGCTTCCTTGACTGTAACTGATCCTTCAGATCTATTTGCCTTTCTTGTACAGGGGCAGTTTAATAGCTAAATATAATTGTGCTTATTTCAACCTATCTTACACTTTATTTATTATTTAGGAACTGCAATGTGGTGGAGTATTCTTACTTAGGAACTGCAATGTGGTGGAATATTCTTACTTAGGATAAAAGACCCCAAAATATTTATTTAATGTAACTCATCTGAGCATAAGTAGTCTTCCTTTTTTTAAGGATGTAGCCAATCTTTTTTAGATTTCCACATTTAGAAGACCTAACTTGTCCAATAATGTGGAATTATGTGAGGTTGATACATGTATTTATATATTTATAGAAAATGATGCTTGCTTTTTTAAATGGAGTTGGAGCCTGTTTCACACAAAATTCTTAGAAGTCATGGATGACCTAAAATTTGACTAAAACCTAATGTTCTAGTTGAGCTGAAATCAGTTATTTTGCTGACATAATGCAAATAAATATTGAATTTGAACTCAATTTGAAATTTTTTCCTGGAACTTCAAATGTCTTATTTGTTTTCTTTCAAAATCCTGAAAAAGATAACTTAAATGGTACACCCCATATTAAAAGGTAAATAGGATTTATTCTCTGACTAAACTGAGATACACTGATAATTTTAACTGGGTTTGCCTGTCTAGAAATTACATCTTTGCCAAATAGCATGACTGAATAGCAGCCCTTCTTCTCTCTGTTCCCTTTTGAAACATTAATTAGTGTTTGAACTCTGTTAAGTTCGCGCATAACTATTTCAATTTATCCTTTCTATTTAGACAGATAAGGACAGGGAAAAACACTATTTTATATACCTGTTTGGCATGCAAAGGACAGTTAAACAAATGAACAAGTAATATGTTCATAAAAATATTTAAATAACAAAAGAGTCATGAAGAATAAGATACGAGTGATGCCTTGAGAGGCTACCTAGAACAGAGGCTAGGCAGTGTTAAAGGAGTAAAGTAGGTGTTTATTAAAAGGCCTTCAAAGGATACACTTTGGGCAGTACCAGAGCCTGGCCAAGGCTACACCCAAGACGGACCCTGGGTCACACCTTTTCCCACTTTTATAAATTTTGTTCCATTTACATATTGGGGTTAATTGTCCAATTACAGCTTCACGTTATGCAGTTCCATCCTCCCAGATTGCTCCTCAATTCCCTGTTGTTTACACTTTTTGGACCTGAAGCTGCAATGGTGTCCTCGGTCTCAGGCTGGAAAAGGATTGTTTTGTCTGACTAAATTGTGAGGAGAACTTGCTGACACTTTATATGAGGTTCACAGTTATACACTAATGCAGTACAGAATCTGAAAAATATGACAGTTAAAGCATCACCAGATCAAATATCCAAATGCATTGCAGAAACAGGTATCACAAACTGCCTTTACAAAACCCAACTGCAGATGACTGTAGTGTAGACATGAAAATGAAAACATCATTTAGATACTCATTGTAGCCAATGGAAAGAAAGAGACATTTATAAAGGAGTGGTTATCTCAAATTTGATGGAGATGTCTAAACTATTTCTGGTGTTTCTGGATGTGTAAGAGTTTTTAGCTGTTTGATTTAGATTAAAATATAGCTGCCTACATTATGTCTGGACTCATAACTGTCACCCTCTAAAGCACAGAGAATGAAATTACTTTGTTTTAAGGGGAGTTTTAGAAAATTAATCTATTTTCATCTTGTAGCTTCCTTGCACATACATGGCATTTTGTTGGTACAGTCTGGTTTGATTTAGAAACTTGTTTAACTTGTTGCATAGTTCATCTACGCAATACAATACACTTGCATCATTGCTTTAAAATGAACATGTATGTGCTTAAATAACTTAGCATTAGATCATTGCTTCTCTGTTAGAGTTATCTTTCATAGCCAATTAAAAATCAAAATGGAAAAGTATACATATATTCAGAGTGGCACATGGGGGGGTACATTAATTGAGCTAATTTGTGTCTTGAATACGAGGTTAATCGTATTTGTTATGCTTGTAATGCTTGTAAATCAGAAAATTATTGCTTAATTGTAAATTACATATTGATTAAAGCTCATGTGTGATTTCAAAGGAATTTTTTAATATTTAATTTGCATAGTATGCCATTCTACTGAGAAGGTGTTCATTTCTTTGAGACTTTGGAATGAGTTTTTCCAACAGATGCTTACAGCATGCTTAGAAGTTCTTGAATGATTTTTTTTTTTTTTGATTATGCTTTATATAGTCTTTTACTGGTTTTCTTTCAAATGTTTTCACAAGTTATTTACAAAATTACAAGAACTGGTACTTTATAGTTCCAGTGTGTGAAAATAAGTACAAGCCTTCATAAACATCTACTATATTAGAATCAGCTAGAAATTAAAATTATGACAGCTTTAAAACAAATGGTCTACTTTCAGGTTGACAGGAAGAAAGTCCATATAGCTACTCTTTTAAAAATAATGAAAATCAGTATTAAATGCAAATACCTTTTTCAATGTCATGCTGGTGACTTATGCTGGAAATAGGTTTGGTTTTCAAAGTGTACATTCATCTTAAACAATGCTAGATTACATAACCCTAAAGTCTGAATGCTGTATTCTTTTTTCATTGTGGTTAAAAGAAAATCAAAATATTTTTGATAAAACGATTTTTATCTTTTCACAAAGCTGTAAGTTTTACTAGTGGCAATTTAAGCCTGATTGAAGAATAGACTAAAGAAGACACACCCACCTCACCCCATTTTTTATATGGAAAGTTTTTACTTAACAGCTGAAAATACAATAGAAATGTTACTGACAAATAATCTAAGGGCAACTGTCAGTCTATAAAATATATCATCTACAAAAACTAAATTCTGAGCCAAATTCAGTCTTCTAATGTAGGAATGAAATCTCTGATGGTATGTCATTTAAGATAATTATTATCATGCTCAAAGTGAGTGTATTTTTCTCAGATTATGTATTAGGAATTCCATTGATTTAATACTGTGGTGTTCGTAATTAAAAATTTATGTAATGATACAATACTAACCGCAGAACTTAAGCAGGGAAAATCCATAACAATATTGTCCTAATAAGAGTATGTCAGTAGTAGACAGAGATTTAATGAAGGCATTGAGATTGTGGTGTGCCAGGGAGTTTGAAAGAATGTGTTTTGTGATAGTGCTGGAATAAACAGACTGTTGGGAACACGGCATCATGGAAGACATTGCTTGAGAGCAATCAATATGATAACAAACACTGACTAAAATATACATAAATCTTTCTGTCTTACAATGAAATGAAAAAGTTCTTGAAGACATTACTTCTAGCTGGCCATGATAACATGTAGCTTTGTGCCTGAGTTTTAGCCACTCTTAGTTTCTGTCTTCCAGTTTCAGAAACATTTGCTGTTACAGTTTTTGTTTTATCATTAGAACATGAGGTAATCTCTGGTAGGACCTGTAGTGCAGATCAGGGATCGGTGACAGGTGGAAATGTGAACATCTCCTTAATGGAGTGATAACACTCCAACTTGGTAATATTTCTGCATATTGTCTGGATATTTATTGAGATGTTAGTAAATTAGTATTCTGAGTCACGTCTTTAAAATGGTACTGCCCCAATACACTTACAAGTATTGTATTTTTGTTAAAAGAAAACAACCTTTTTTTTTTCAATAAATCATGATCAGCTTGAGTTTAACTTCATAACTTCTCTTTAACTGTCATATTTATCCTTCAATTGTTTTTCTAGAATCAAACCTTTTAAAAAATCAAACCTTTTTATAGGACTTATAAGTGTCCCTTTTTTGAACTTTACTTTGATAATTCAAAAGAAGATTGAAAAGGGATTATAAATGCACAGAAAGTAAATTTAAAGTATTTTTTAAAAAACCTCTCATCTTTCTTAGATATGTACAAACACTATTACAAATCAGTCACAAAAATTACTTGCTTGTAAAACTAGTGTTTAATGAACAATGTTATCACTTATTGAATATTTAGTTTAAAATCTGCATCTTGCAATATTTTGGAAAAAGTAGACCTCCTCTAGTCACATCATTCTCAGCTTTTCTGCTTAGCATAGTTGTATGAACCAATTGAGTTAGTAAGGTTCTAAACTGACATGAAAATAAATGGGGAAAGTATTTTGCCTTTTGTGAAAGGTTCCTGGTTTGGAAATTGGAATAGCACATCAATGAAATTTGTTCTAATTTTATAATTGGCAATTTCCAATGGATTGCTGGTTTAATAATTTTTTTTGGTAGAAGTTTACTGTTAGTACTGCTTTTGTTACATTTATGTAAATTTCGTAGTGAGGCTGTGCTTAAAATAGGCTATTTCAATTCCAATGAAATTTTAAATCTATTTGAAATACCTCCTATTTAAATTTTAAATAAGAGTTTATTAAAATACATTATTTGTGTTGTTGTCATTGTTAGATTCTTAATCAGTGTGGATTTTACTTTTATTTATTATAACTGTATACATAGTTATAGTATACTAATGAGCATATCCATAGTTACAGGTAGTTATGAATATACATGCATTTCTTTTTTGAGAGCTCTAGACCTAATTTCTGAATGGTTTATCTAAGTGTTAATTAACACTTTTTTAAAAAAAAACTTTTGTTGATAAAAAGAGATTTAAAAAACTCTAGACGTCTGTAGGGAAGTGTTTGTATTCTTATGGAATTTGTGTGGGCATTTCATAGTGAACATAATATAAGCAGTGAGAAATCCATTCTTTCTAGAGAAAAAGAAAAAAATTTTCATGAGTATTTAAGGTACATTCCAAAATAATTGCAGATGCCAACTTTCTTTGGCATTATTCAACTTCTCTTCTGACTAGGATAACGATTGTTTTAAAAGTTAGAAGTATTAATGATCAATATATTGATGCTTAATAACTATTATTAGCTGTTCCCTGTGTCCCACAGTCACTACATGGGTACTCAGCAGTCTCTGTGCAAGCCTTCAGAGCACAGGCTGCCTGTTGACCAGCTGGGACTTAGCAAAGGTAAAAGAGAGGACAGTTCTCTTATGGGATAGGATAGTGAAAGAGGGGGAATTAGGGAAGCGGGGCAGAACTTAAAGTAATTGCAACAAAAAGGGAGAAGAAGAACATTTTGCAGGAGAAAGTTCTGATACACTCTTTCTGGAGATACCTGAGCTTTGCTCGTTTTGCTGCCCGCAGAAAAACCTGGTTGTTTCATCACAAACGGTCTAGCACTTTCTTTATGCATTATCTCTATTAGAGAGTCAGTCACATAAATAACAAATGTAGTTTTCCTTTTTTCTTCCTAGATAGATCTATTTCTATGGATATATATGTATATTCATAAGCTGTGTTGCCTTTCTGGGTCTCTGTAATGCAACTCGCCAGCCAGTGTCCTTATGGCACAGCTGGGCTGTAATAAATGGGGCAGTCCAATCCTCCCAAGGCTACTTGCTCTAAACTACTTTATTGAAGTAAAAAACCCTGCATTACATGTGTAGAGAAAAGAGTAATGCAATTTTGATTTGACTACTGTCAAACTTGCCATTTGTAGATTCACTGTAAGCAGTGCCTCTCATGGAGAAAACCAGAAAATGTGGGGTTATTAAATAGCTATAAACTTGTAGTTTTGTTTATGCTATTAACTTCTTCCAGTCCTCAAGAACTTCTGGCGCATTTGTTAAAGCCAGATTTTGCTTTTCCCTCTTGTTTCTTGGTGCGTTGATGTGTGAAAAGATGGGTAATCCAGTCCTCCAACATTGCTTGGGATTATTACATAGTGTTGGTAGATCTCAGAAACTCCTGAAAGACTTTGTGGCTTCCTGGATACTATAACTTCCACTTGAAATGTGAGATCTCTTTCAGAAAGATATGGAAGGTATTTATATCTTTATAAAGATTTGAAAATATAGGTGATCTTCCATATCCATCAACAGTTGGTACTAATAGGTTGTTTATTGTCATTATTTAGAAATAAAGAAATGTGACTTTAACATGAATAGTCAAGTAATAGTTTTCTACCAGTGGATTCCTAAATTCTTTTTTCAGCTGAATTAAACAGCTGTCTACTCTAAAGTATCTCGTGCCCTATAGATACTTACAGTTGGCTAGCAAGTTATCTCTTAACCCTTTGTTATATAAATGAACGGGATTATAGTTTTAATATATCAATTTGAGAGGTACATTTTAGCTGTGTGAGGCTCAGATGAGTTATACTGAGAAAGATGGGCCCATCTGTTTGATTGATATTTCCCATTGTATCAAGGCTGAGGTCATCTGAAAAAATTAATCTCTGATTTACAATGGAAGTAATAAATTTGGGACAATAAAAGTTCTTCAGAGAACCTACATTGTCTGACAATTTTCCACTTAGAGTTTTCAAGATCTGTGTATTTAAACAGTTTTAATCCATGTAATGTAGAGTATTGATTTTGTATGGTGCTTGAAAATGTCATGCAAGATTAAATCTTATAGCAATCTAAGTGTACTATGACAATGCAAGCTAATGTTATTAGCCAAACTTGTTGTAGCATAAAAAATGGTATCGAGTTTAGTTGACAAGACTTATAATTGAATGAATTACACTACAATTTCTTAATTGTTTACTCCTCACCTTTTCTAAAATTTATACTTGCTTGATGTCAGCCAGCCCATAGTTTCTCAGGTTTGATCTTCATAAATATGAATGCAACACTAAGATTTTGCAATTTTCTTGATCTTGTAGAGAATCCCTAGATTTGTTAAAACTCAGTTAATTTTTCAGTGAATTCCTTCTGCTTTAATTGCTCTCCACTGGCTTTTACACTTTTGGGGTATAAATGATCTCACTGGATTTTAATAAAATATCTTCCTTTCTCCCAAAATGAGATTTGCTAAATGCTTATTCTTTCTCAATTACATTTAAAGAATTGGTTGCTATTTTCCTAGGCCCTTATGGTTGTGGATTTTTATGAACACCTTTTAGGTTTCTCTTATTTATATGCTTTTTTGTGGCATGCTGATCCTGGATGGACACCAGGCGCCCACCATGTTATCACTCCCTTCCTCAGTTGTACAGGGAAGAGAAAAAGATAATGACAGACTCCAGGGTTGGGATAAGGGCAGGGAGACATCGCTCACCAAACGCCATCATGGACAAAACAGGCAAATTTGATTCATTTTCAGTCAAAATCAGAGTAAGATAATGAAAAAAACCCTAACAACCTAAATCTAAAACAACATCCCTCGACCCCCATGTCTTTCTGGGTTTAACTGTACTTCCAAATTCTGTGCCTCTTCTGTACCAGCACCGCAGGGGGTGAGGAACAGGGGCTGCAGTCATTTGTCACACATTGTCTCTGCTGCTCCTTCCTCCTCAGAGAGCACTCTTCATGCTCTTCCTCTGCTCCACTGTGAGATCCATCCCATGGGAGTCAGGCCTTCATGAACTTCTCTCATGTTGGGTCCTTCCCATGGGCTGCAGTTCCTCATGAGCTACCCCAGCATGGGTCTCTTCTGAGGGCTGCAGCTCCTCAGGAGAGCACTGCTCCAGCATGGGTCCCCATGGTGTCACAAATCCTGCCAGGAGCTTGCTCCAGCCTGGGTTCCAGTCTGGTCACAACATTCTTCAGGCATCAACCTGCTCTGGCACGGGGTCCTCTGTGGGCTGCTCTGTTTTGACTCCTTTAGCACCTCCTCCTCCTCCTTCTTCACTGACCTGGATGTCTGCAAGTTGTTCCTCTCCCACGTTCTCACTCCTGTCTTTGGGTGCCAGTGCTGTTTGCAGTAATTTTCCCTCCTCCTTGGATACCTTCTCCTAGAGGCAGAGCCACAGCTGGTGATGGGCTTGGCCTTGGCCAGCAGCAGGTCTGTCCCCAGTGGAGCAGTTTTGTCTCCACTAGGTGTAGGGGCAGCTTCAGCATTTTCTTCCAGAAGCCACACCTGTATCCCCCCTTCTACCAAAATCTTGCCATACAGATCCAGCACACTTTTTTTGCTAAAAACTTTCACTTTAGGGATCTGGCTGGTGTATGGCAGAGACTGCACTTGTAGCATTACCAACAGACTTTAGTTTTCTGCTTAGAAATCAAGTATTAAGTGTTCACACTATGTTAATGAACACATCCAGCTTTTACATGCTATCCATTTTGATCTATAGCCTACAGATATTTCCTTAAAAATATGGGGATGGGAGCTCCTGAAATTAAGTGAAGCAATGGCAGAAAAAGCTCTGATTTAACCCAAGTCCCATTTACAACATCTCAGGTTTTGTGAGTAAACGTTATGTTTTGGGAATGTAGTTATACTTTCAGCTGGTTTTTAAGTGCCATGGCACAGTAATGCCAAAAGGATTACACTCTCTTATTCTCTTTGTTTACTTGGTAAGGAATTTATGGCCTTCAGACATGGATGTGTCATTAGTATAAGGGATATCATTGTAAATGTTGAATTTTGAGCTGATTTATTGCCAGGCTCCTTAGCTTGGCTATGCTGTAATTCTGCTAGAGGTGGAGCAAATTATGCCTGATTGCTTCATAAGATGAGTGTCCAACAGTGAAGAAATCACTTGTGGTCCAGATTTGCACTGTCTGGATGCTGCTCCACCTCTCTGACCCAAGACACTTTTTTTCCTGTACTGTTTCATTATAATTTTTGATTGGTGTTTTTTTATTCATCAAAGGCACAATTTATTTAAAATCTGGCAAACAGAGAAGAAAGAGAGGCCTCATTTTACTGAAAATAACCTTCTTTCCTTAAAGTAGCAGAATACTGTGTTTAAGTATTCAGGATTGGGGTTTTTTTCAGCTTAGATATCTGTGTTTTATTTATTAGCAAATTTTTTAAATTAAAGTGATTAAAATAGGATGCATAGTCTTCTAAGGTGTAATGGTGGCCAAATCATTGCATTGAAAAGGCAAGAAAATCTCTAAACCTGTAACAATTTATCCAATGAACTTAGAAGGTATTGCCTTACTTAACATGCTTACTGCAAGTGACTGCTTACATTTTAGATCTCATATAATCATTTTCATAATTTTCCACTTGAGAGTAAGGCAAATAATACTCAGTAAGCACTTATTAGACTGAAAATGGTGAGTTGAATTTATTTTATTATACAGATGACAGTTTCAGAGATGTGAAATATTAGAAAAAAACATTTAATGACTGATATAAAAGGACAATGCTGTTCTGAAACACGTACCAGCACAGAACTTGCATTTCATTATATCAGTATTTAAAAATTAAGAATGATGTTGTGACATACTGCCCCTAAATGATACTCCAGAGTACCTACGGAACACTGTGTTCAATATTTTTTTCAATAAAGCAGGAGTCTGCCTTGATTTTTCCACCTAATTAATTTGTGTATATCAAAATGTTATCTTCTGAGCAGGCAAATTAGAAGTATACAATTGATTCCTGTTAGAATATAAATGTTCTTTGAAACATACTCAAGTTTTTAATTCTATTACCAAATGTATTACATAAATGTTTAAAACTAACCCTCTGTGTTGAAGATGAGTCCTGAGAGCCATGGAAGATTGAATTCTTTGGGGCTTGTTGGAAATTAAACCTCTGTAATTTTAATTGTGTAAACTTTTACATTAAAATTACTTCTGTTTCAAGAAGGTGAATCTCTTTAGTCTTTCTTAATGACTGTTTGAGATGATGAGGGTTTGACAGTACCTTTTATTGAGAATTTTAGTGTTGCAATCTAATTTTTGCAGAGTACAGCAAGCTCAACTAATTTAATAACGATTTTTAGAAAGGGATTCTTTTTTATAAGTTCTGTTTTTGAACAGTGTGTTTATAGCCACAAAAAATGCCACATGTGCATAGCATTTTTGACTGCATGATGTATCTGTAGTAAATTTTTTTCTCCTATTTGTCCTCTCTTAGTGAGCTAAATGATCAGACACTGATTATGATACTCATTCCTACTTCAAAATCTTCTCTAAGCACAAACTATGTGTTTCTAATCAAAAAGATATTTCATTAGTTTTAGAATTTTTAAAATATTCTTTTAGAAGTGGGAACACTGACAATGTAATAATTTTAAAATCTAATTGCTTTCACCTGTTAAAATAAGTAAAATACATGGTGGTGGAAAATGTGTGCGGAAGAATGGAAAATAGTTGCACGTATACCCTGAAGTATAGGACTTCCCTTTCTTTTTTCTTTTTTTTTTTTTTTTTTTTTTTTTTCTATCTGAGAGAAGTGTCTGTCTGTTTTGTAGAGCTATGTCCTCTCAAAAGTCTGTGTGGCTTTTGAAAGCCAACGATTCTGCAATGTACAATATTTCAGGCAAGCAGCTACTGCCGAGTAATGAGGCATGGGAGCAGCTGGTATTGGTTTATTTCAGAAGCTTTGTGTCTGATTCTATTAGCCTACCTACAGCTAGAACTGCTCTTACCACTGTGATCTAAACATTGAACAAGTAATTCGTAATTTTAAAATAGTTAAGTGATCATTTTTTGCATTTTGTTTGAAGTTCATTGTGTGAGGCTAATCAATGGTGAGGTAAATTGTGAGTATGCTACTAAAAACTAAGGGAATTCTTAACTAAGCAAAAGAACAGGAACTTTTCTAGAACGAAAAGATGAATGTTTGTCACTGAACCCTACTGAATCTAAACAAAGAAAAAGATTACCTAATAGTCTTGCAATGCATTTGAAGTACAGTCTGCTATTTGTTTGGGGAATTGAATAGAATATATGTCTTAAAATATTTCAACAGCAGAAGGGGTGTTTTCCAGTGTATAGATCTTAACATTACTAAATTACTGTATCTTTTCTCCCTAGTTAAGACTCGTTATTATACTGTAAGGCAAAATAATTGAAGCTTTTTTTACTTGCCTGTGATGCATTTTAGAGCTAATTTGTACTAATGATGAATTGCCTTGTAGGGAATTTTATGGTGGTTTATTATTATTTATATATTTTCTGCCCAGTTTGTGTTAGTTAAGTGAATAATAACACTGTCATTAAAACTTAATTCACATTTTAATTACAAAGACTTAGTGACAGAGAGCTGACTTATAGAGACAGTCAAATTAAAAAAAAAATATTTACACCACACAAACCAAGCAATTAAAAAGGAGAGTTGAAAATACTATACTTTTCTTATGCTAAAAAGACTGTATTTTTGGTAAGCCAATTGCATAATTGTCCTCTTTAGGTTGTGGGTACTTTTTTTGTTGTCACAAGTGGACACTGAATAGATACAATAGAGTCGACCTAAAATTTTTTAGACATTAGACAACATGAAAGTGATAGTTTTTAGACACCATGAAAGTGATACTTTTCCTAAAGCTGGAAGACACTATAAGTGGTGCTTTTTATAACTGGTGCTATTTTTTAATTACTATTCCCCTATTCTGTCATCTAAAAATTACTTTTAAAGAAGTCGTACTTATGGTCCACCTAAACTGATGAATTGCATGTACCAATTAATGAAATATTGTATGATAGTCATAATAATAAATAAAGAGTTTAAGATTTAAATATATTTTTAATATATGTATATATTGCTTTTTAATACTATTTCTTCCTAATATTCCTTATTTTTTAGATACACTACTTAACCTAACTAGTTTTAAGGTAAAAATGGATCAGTTTATAGAGGAAAATCTATGGCATGGTTTCATATGAAAACACTAGGTTTGAAGGGGAGATAATCCTTACTGTTCTGTCCATAACCCTTTTAGCTTAGGATAATAAACTATTTAAAATATCTAATATGTGAAATTAGCAATATTTTTGCTTATTGGTGGTAAAAAAGTAACAAAATGCTTTTTCCAACTTAACCAGGGCAGTTACATGTACTTTAATTTAGTTTACAGTCAGAGTATAACAAAACCTCCAGTACACAGAAAATCAGTGATTGTCAACACTTTCTGTTCAAGTAGTGAGTAATTTCTGCTCAGTAGAGTAATTGCACAGAATTTTTTTCAGCTTACTGTACTCAACCAGCTTCCAGAGCTTAAATTCCTGTGTATGATGTGTTGCTTGTGGTCTTAGTGACCTCTGGTTTAAAGTCCTTAGCCCTAAGTGTGGTCATCCAGTGTTGATTGGTTTTGGCCTCATTCCACTGTAGGTGGTTTCAATAAATTCTCTCAAGCTTTATGACAAAAATTGTTCATAAAGTAATTGGGAGATTTCCTCAGAGCACTCTACATCAAAGGATGCTTAATTGTCCCAGCCATGCAAGAAGAAAAACAAGATGTGAAGTGCTCAGTTTAATTAGGGCACAACTTTATTAACTCAACTGGGAGCACTACCCAGCAATAAATGCAGGTCATTGTTCTTCCTTGATCACTCGTGGTTTTGCAGAACTGCCGTTTGCTTTCTTTTACCAGCTCCAGTGATGGGACCTCATGGTTCTTCCCTTGTATGAGGACTAACTTAGGGAATATGTGAAATAGGGATTTGTCCCTTTGATATCACATATAGAGAGTCACACAGCTTTCCCTTGCTGTCCAGTGACTTTCTCATAACTCCTTATTTAAGACAAGTATTCAGGGAAAAATAACTATTCAGAAAAAAAAAAATCAACTAATGCTATTTTGAAAAGGATATTCGTGCAGTAAAGGAAAGAAATGAAATGTTATTTTAAGTGCATGAAGATGGGCATCAAAAATGCTCCCATGTGTCTGTGCTGTTTTCCTCAGCACATCTTAAAAGCAGTACTTTTCTGCTGTTTCCTTAAGACATTCTAGAAGCAATTTAAGTGATTTTATACATGACTGATGTAGCTAAGCTCCAGTGCAAGGCAAGGCTGCACTTTGCATTACATAAAGCAGTGCAGTGTATGAGCTGAGTTTCTCCAGCCATGGAGAAGGAGGTGGCTGATACTTCTGGGAAGAAAGCAACTGCTTTGGAACACTCCAGTGATACAAAGGGCCTGTATGGAACTTGAATTTTCAACTTCTCAGGCTGGCTCATATTAAATTTCTTACCAGGTTTTACTACCTCCTTAAAGAGGAAAGAATTTGTCTACAATTAGTAAAGCTCTTCTACCATGAAAAAAAAGAAATTTTACCTGTTCTTACAAAGGATACAAAAAATAAATGTCAATACTTTCTGAAGATATTCCTGAGCCCTTTAAGAAGACAAAGTGCACCCTCTGATGTGGTACAGCTGTGCCCTTAGCATGCAAGGAACTTTCCACATTCTACTTTTAATAAACAATCAAAATTTTATAGCAAATATTTTTTATAAACCCACAGTTTCTAATTAAAAGTTTGTTTTGTGGAAGGAACTCCAGGTGGTATAATTAGTGAAATATATTTTAATGATAAATCTTCCTTGTCCTATTTTTTCTTAATAACAAAAGATGTCCTATGCATTTGAGATGCTCCCTATGGGTTGTATATAAGAGCTTGGTTAATTAGCTAATCAACTTACCCACCTTACCTTTTTAAATGTGTCCTGTTTCACAGGTGTAATCTCAAATTTTATTTGGGATAGAGGAGATAAATAAAGCATTTAGTGCTAACCCTAGCCTGCATAGAAGAGAAGATTTTGAGCTGTCCTTTGAATGTCAGTTTCTTAAGGGGCACATCTGTCATGGTTCTCAGCCTCTGGCCAGACTGCTGCACCTTCAAGCTATCCCTGTGTCTTGTCCATTCCAAAGCAGAGTAGCCTAGATGCTGTAGCGTGACTAAAATATTGTTACCTCTCAGTGTTTCTGAAAAATATCCCCACTTGCAGGCTCTTCAGACTCCCCTTTCCTACACTTGTGATTTATTTGGGTTTCTCTTCAAATTTTTTAAAGTTGAAGTGAATACATGGGTTTTATAGAACTGGTTTTCTGTCTTTTCCTTTGCTTTATTTTGGCTCTATAGTTCCAACAGTTTTGAATATTTTATTCTAATATGGGGTGAGCAGTGACCAAACTTAAAACTGTTCATGTTTTCCTTTTTACATTCTGTACAAAAAGATTTTTAATTCCTGTTCTGGATGTTTGACTTTGGATATTATTTCTTTCAAGAAAGGTAACTAGAAACCAAACATTTGGATTCATCTTGGATTTACTGAAATTACTCCAAACACTGATAAGTGAGGGATTATTCTAGAAGTTCAGGTTCTCAAAACATTTTCCAAAATGAAACAAATGGTACTTTCTGCAAAGATATATTTGGAATAAGGCGTGGTCACTGTTGGTGAGTGTAGTTATATGAAAGAGATGGTAATTTCGTGGCTCTGTCAACCTTCTCAGTTTTCTTCTCCCTCTCTTCCTTATTCCCCAGTATTGTTCTCAAAGTCCCTCCTGTAGACAGTAGGTTTGTCTGAACACCCTGAGCAGTGTAATGCTGACCAACATGATTGCATTCCTGCCCGCTTTTCCCATTGTCAGTCCTATTGACTGCATTCTCCTGAGATCCTAAACCATGTATTTTAATCTAAGATTTCTGGCATCTTTGTTGTCTGCTAAGAAGAAGAACAAAATCAATTGTAAAATCAGTTTGATCACCACCTTGAGTTTCTAGCTGCTTTTGAATTTTATTAGGTAAGTAATCTCTAAGTATTCTGCAATATGTATATAGCTTACAAGGCATTTGTGGCTACCTTTACTCAAATCCTTATCATTGGATTCAATGCCGTTACAAAAGGTAGTATTTTGTATTTTATTTTGTGCTAATCTACTGTGAATAAGGGATATACATTGCTCTGTGTTGCAGAGCAGTACCTTTTTTTCTTGAGGCTTTATTTCTCCTCCAGATATGCACTAGCCTTATTTCTTCTGACTGGGAAAAGAGCTTCTGTCCCTATAAACACTGTTGACATGAATAGAGTTACGGCTATTCCTGTCATGTCTGGTATTCCCAATTTGCCATATGCTTCACTGGTTTGTGAAGACTTGTACCAGCTGCTTTGGCAGAGGAAAAAAAAAAAATTATATATATGAGGATGTACATAGCATGTCTATTTTCCAAAGTAGCTGAAAAATGCCAGTGGATTTAGCATTGCTCTCTATAGTAAGTTGCATTATTATGAAAAGTATCTGAATAGGTGAACACTCTTTTTGCAGAGTATCTATGCAAAATAAAGACAAATCTTCATAAATTAGTGAAAAAGTGAAAACACTAATAAATTATTATGCCAAGAGGAAAGAAAAAAACTCCTTGCTGTTCAGGAAAACTCATATCAGGCAGAAGAGTAATGAGGATTATGAATGTACAGTCATCAGTGTGTATGATGTGCTGTAAAAATATTTTCTTTATATTATTAGGAGCTGGTAGTAGTCACTCCATGGTGGAAGTCAGAATGGTTTGCGTGATTTTTAATTTCCCACTGATTGATAGACTTAGAACCTCTGGCAGAACAAGCTCTGGAGTGCTGAGGGAAGCCAGTCATGGTGACAGATGTGAGAGCATGGAAGGAAACCTAAGGATTTGAATGGTGTGGAAAAAAATGGTTATTGGAGATGTAGAAAAAGAATTTTACTGTCTGATACACTGTAGAGGGAGCATCACTGTATTGGGAGACTAATACATAATTATAATAATACATGCATATACTTATTGGGGTCTCTTGCACTTTTCTTGCAAATATGCTGTTTTCTCTTCTGGTTCCCTTTTCCTTAAGTTCAGATGAGGAACTAATGTCCTCCCTTACTTTTTCATGGATTGGCCAAGAGTGCAGCAGCTCATAAGGTTCCTGCCCATGAATCCTCTCAGTCTTTGTTCCAGAGGAACAAACACCAGCAACAGTAGTAGTTACTCCAACAGTGTCTCTGAACCAGTGGTCATTTCCCTTCCTCTCCTGTTTTGTAATATCAGTAAAACTGTTTTTCCTGGTCTGGATAAAGGTAAGATGCTTACCCTCTTATTTCCTCTTTCAATAATTTTCTTTTCTGATGCAAATAGAGTCATGGAAGATAAGTAAAAAATGTTACCTCACAGGTTTTCTTTAGGGTGAGAGATGTTAAGGCAGAGAGAGACCTCTGTCTTTTCTTCAGTCCAGCATCAACTCTGGTGAGCCCCTTACAGTTGACAAACACTTCGTGCAGTATCAAAGGCATACATTACCCACAATAGAGACGCTTTAGGAAAATATGGGCGTCCAAGAAAAACCCTGTTACATAGAAAAATCTCTGCAGCAGGGCTCTGCCAGTATAAAACACTGCTCAAAACCACGACAGTACTGAATGTCTGATTATCTTCAGTCTTTGCCACTTTTGGGTCAATTTTTCAAGAGAAAACTCAAATTCATTGAAAAGAATTTCAGATATCTTTTCAATTTTAACAGGAGGTAAATTTTTATTTTCTTTTTTGCTAATAAAAGCCCTTAGTATTCATTTAGCTTTCTAATTCTGGCAGCTGGATTTTAGTATTTTTATATGAATTTTAGTATTCTAAGGTATAGACACCAACGCTATTTCTTAAAAAAATCCCAACAAAACACATTAATGTTATCAGTCTGATGCTGTTGTGGCACAGCAATTGTGACAGAGCCTCTGTTTTGGTGGGTACATTAACAATGTCTGTATCTCTTCTTTTTTCATTAAACTTGGAGCAACTTAAGATGGTGGAAGCTCTGTCACATTTGGAGTGGCTTAGAAGGCCTAGAAGATGTTTATTGTTGATTGACATGCAAAATGTATTGATCTTCTCTTACAAAACTGGACTAATGAAGTAACGTACAAATCGAAGTTCCTCTTTCATAAAAAGTATGTTTTACTCTATGAAAATCAGGAATGCATATTTAAATAGGGGAGACAAGAAACTTACAAAAACTTACAGTTTTTTACATGAGAAAAAATTGAGATCAACTTAATTGTTTTAGGTATAAGTGATCTGGATAGTAAGTTTTTGAAATCTAATTATATTAACTCTTGGTAAAAAGAAATTCAAGGGGATGTCACTTTTCTACAATAAAGGTTCATTAAAGCAGCTTCCATATGTGGTCCTGTCAGACATATATAGAGCAATTCATTTGTATTTTCAGTGCATACCATTTTTAATTCTTGTTTAGTCAAGTTGTCCAGCTGACAACCCTGAATGCATCTTGGATAAGGTTCAGAGCTCAGACTGAAGCCCAGTCATAAGTGTCTGAGCTTGCATAGGTGGCAAAGTTTTGATTTTTAATGAATGAACCTCCCACTTAAATTGGAGACAACTGGAGAGTGATTCTGCTTGCCCTTAGATAGGTGTCAAGAGTGGGATTTATTTGCCTAAACAAATGTTTCTGGTGTTACTAGAGATGCCTTTAGATACCTGAGATGTCTGCAGAGGGTTAGCAAATCTAATGGGAGACCTTTTCCTCCTGAGTTGGCAGCTAAAAATTGGGCATGATATCAGAGGTCAGCTAAAATAACAACAGTTAAAATTTAGGCAACTAAAACCCTTGTGAATGAGTTCATTTCTCTCTGCGCTCCATGGACTGTACAGATTGTAGAAGCACAAGTTCTTCTTGGTTGAAATAAATTAATAGAAACTGAACATACGTGTTAGGACCTAAATTTAAACATTTTAATGTGAAGCTAAATCCTGCCTTTGTACTTCTCTTTGAAAAGAGTACGTCCAAATCATAAAGAAAGGGGGTTTTTTCCCCCTGGTATATAAGAGTATTTTAAATCTAAATAACTTACTGTAAAACAGTAAAAACATGTTAGAGAAATTTTTCCATGATGCAAAACTAAGGTTACTTTAAGAAAAATAGATCAAAAAGATGCAATTCGGGCATCAATTTTTATTGTGATAAAGGGAAGAAATGTTAAGGAACAGTGTATTTTTTTTGTTCTCATTGTAATGGAAAGTGGCACAATCTCTGACTGAATTTTTAGGCAATTGCTGAGAAATACTAAGTTTTAAAGACAATCTCTGGACTCTGCTTACCTTTGGTAGGGTCAAATACCACTTTCTGGTGAAGTTCTTTAAAAGCAGCATAAAGGAAGCTTCTATATTACCTCATCTAGACTTTTTCTTAGATAGGTTCCTGACCTTTCTCTCCCACCTAAAGGAATTGAGGTGATCACGTGTGCTCTTAATCTCAATGGCCAGCTTCAATACCTTGCCATATACAGTAGGAAAAAGAGAGATGTTTCCTGTTCCTTTTTAGATCTTGGAAGGTTTTATTTGCCTCTTCCCATTATAAAAATGTGGACTGAGTTTAAGTTATTTCAGAATCTGTGCAGAAAGCAAATAAATAATGAGAAGGAGAATGAGAGGAAACATGAGCATGACTCATTGTTAAGATAGCTAAAATACAGCTTATCTGTTTTAAAATAATGCTTTATTTTAGACTTTTAATATATATTCTCTTTAGATTTAGCATTGGGCAAGAATAATTTTGGGGTTTTGATAGAAATTCTTTTTCCTGGAATGGTGGTTTTTCACTTTTGTCTATGTAATTTTTAAAGAAGGCAGCTTCTGCTATTCCCTGTTCGCAAATTATGAAACATGACTTTATCTATTCAGAATTACATGCTAGCCACATAATTTCTCCACTGTTTGGAAAGCACCTAGCACACTATGATTGCATTCTGGTGTAAATAGTTTTGTAATTTATAATCTCAATTTCAGATTGACAGAATATTCTGAGTGGGAAGGGGACCCACAAGGATGGAGTCCAGCTCTTAGTAAATGTCCTTGGATTGAGCTGACAACCTTGGTGTTACCAGCACCGTGTTCTGTTGACTTTGTAAGGAATCTTTGAATCTGGTGCTATGTAGGGGTTGTTCCACAGTCAGTTGCAGTTTGCCATACTTTGATACTCCCACTCAAAAGAAGGAATTCCAGTTCACAAAGTCAGTGATAGTTCCATCAATAATTTATCTATTGAATTAATATATTCTGGGGGCATATGTAAAAATTGTGAGCACCAATACAGGTATTAGGTTAATTTGTAAATAAGTTAATAGCAATTTAAATTAAAGCTAATAGCAATATAAATTATTTGAAAAAAAGAAAGCGCTGTCTGTGAAACTGTGTTAGCAAAGAAGGCTTTTACCAATAAAATGGTTATTAATTTGATCAAAAAAGAAGACATGTCCCTTTTAATCAGCTGGATACCACATAGTCCTTCAAGACTGGCCAAATGCCTTCTCTGAGGTACATGGTAACATGTTAGATGCAGGCATTCTGTGTTAGTTTTTGCTTTTTCATAATTTTAAATAAGACAATAAGTAATATTTTCAGTAAAGATGATAAATTATAAGACTGGAAGGCCCTGAAAGGAATAGAAACTCTAGAATAAATGACTCAGATGGGAAGGAAGAGGGAGATAAGAAGGAAGAGACAAGGGAACTAGAAGTAAAAGTGAAAGAATCATTTGTGTGTCTTTAAAATTAAGTCAAAGGGTTTTTTTAATAGTGAAGAAGTAACTGGGTAAAAGATGAGACTAATGGAAAAGCAGAGTGAGAAAATTGGACAAAGAGGGGAGAATGACATTAAAGGGAATGCAGGCAGTGTAAGAGAAAAGAAAATGAATTCTAAGATCAACAGACAATTTCATATGTATAAACAAAACTCTAAATAGGAGATAAGACAGGGGTAATGAAGTAAAGTAATAGAAATACTAAAGATTAAACAGATAGAATTTCTCATTTGTGTACTATACACTGCACACAGTCTGACAAGTGTCTGGTTTAGAACTGTGCAACTCAGTGGGCTCTAAACAGCAGTCATTGTTCTCATGGCTCTGTTAAATACTTGAATGTTCTTGGGCAGGCAGGTGGCTTTCCATATTATTTTCCAGGGTAGCAGGTAGTCCCCCCCAGTCTTAATATAAGTGTATTTATTCTTGAATCTCCACACACTTCTCAGCTTTTGACAAAATACAGTAATAGTTACAATATTTGATCATGTTTTGAAAGAGCGTATTGGCTTTTAAGTAGCATCAATTAGATCAATGGTTAGGAGAAATTTTTCCTATCTCTACATTCTATTATATGACATCAGTTAGAGCTTGAATGTCATGTAATGATCAGCTCAGGGGTCTAATTAAAATCTTGTATAAATATTTGTGCAATGTAATGCCGTGGCATCTGTCAGTATTCTAACAATAACTATAAACCAAGCATATAGGATTTTTTTGAGAATAACATTCCTTCAGAATACTTACACCAGATGTATCCAGCCTTACCTTCCATGGATTAGTTCTGGGTATACTGGGACTTCTTTCTGGTGCATACTGAGGGTATTCTGACTAGGAGAAATACCTCTGAGGAACCTCCTCACTGCACAAACAGGAGATGCTTGGGTTTATTCACTTGAGTTAACCCAGCGCAGGTGTGAATAAAAAAAATGTATCTGCACCACCATGTCCTTGTTAGCTCTGATTGTATTGTTAAGGCATGGGTAACATAACTCAGTGTTCTTCATGCTCCAGTGGGCTTATTCTCACTGAACTGTAGAAGAGCCTTGATGTACTTCTGAGCATACACAAGACTGTTCCTTGGTCGGTGCTGTCAGGTTGGTTGCAAGGGCCAAGAGATTTGCCTGGCTCTTTCACAGGAAGTGAACTATTCATTTTCTGGAAAATATTTATTTTATCTCTGCTCCCTCCTTATTGTGTCTTGTATTTTTACGGCAACTTTTCCAGAGGAAAAATATTTCTCATGTTTCAGTCCATCACTATATATATCTGGAGTTTTCATACACAGTTAATCTACAACTGCTACTGTGCTTTTATCAGTTGTTCAGATTTCTTGCAGATTTGTGATGCTCTCTAGTATCTTGCCAGTTACAGCTGTGGCATACTAAAAGCAATCTAGTGTTTCTTCTAAGTCTGACACAGCACCCATCACTCAGCACCTTTATGTAGTGGTGTTTTGATAAAACAGCTTTGTTTTTGAACATAAGGTTTAAAGGTGATGGCACTTATCTAGATGGAGGCATGGGTTCATCCCCTTGGAGGTGCCTATCTGAAGGGTCTACAGTCAGTCATTGACCAAAGAGAACAAATATGTCAGCACCTCTTACTTTGGGGTCATATTTGTTTGCATTCCAGCCATACTTAGAGCATTTGGAGTGTTTCAGAGCCATGAGAATAATCATGGAGTCCCTCAGTGAGGTAGACAGACATTACCCAAGTCTTGTGGGTTAACATTCAAATCTGTGAGATTTATGGGTCGTGCTTGGCCACCATGACTGCTAATCATCTCTGAAAATCAAATCCAGATTTTTTTTTTCTGTCAGTGACCAACATCATCGCTCTTGTGTCCCAATCCAATGTTGCATCATCAGGCTGAACAGTCTGTAAAGGTGAGGGGTTTCTGGGAGGAATGTTAAAGAACAGAGACACTTACTTTGCCTGAGAAAGACCCGGAGGGAGAGAGTTGCTACCTGTGCACCCCAAATGTATTTTTGCTCTTTTCTCCTCTCTTTCACTTAATCTCTCTCTGAAATTGCAAAGATACTAGCTAAAAATAGCCAACACGATCTAGAAGCA
This sequence comes from Ammospiza nelsoni, assembly GCF_027579445.1. Lineage (NCBI taxonomy): Eukaryota > Metazoa > Chordata > Aves > Passeriformes > Passerellidae > Ammospiza > Ammospiza nelsoni. The sequence goes on along the minus strand of NC_080637.1, from coordinate 25,901,902 downwards.
TTTTGTGTACCAAAAAATAAACTCCAAATACCAGAGAGCAGGCTGATATTACAGCTGAGCCTTTCAAGCAGGTTGTGCAGCCTACAAGGATCACTTTTCATGATTGCAGTTTTTGCAGTTAAAACTTCTCTGTTAGGAAAAGTTTGCCTGGTAATAAAGTGAGTTTTGTTTTTTCTTGTCTTTTTTTTTTTTTTTTTAATTAAATTTAGGAGCAGAAAGAAAATTGTTGGAAGTGTGAGAAACAGATTGTAAATAGGTGAAATATGTATTTTTTTACTGTATTACAGTTGCCTGTGCAGGAGGAAAAAACCCCAAGAAATAGAATGGAAGTATTCTTTATTTTTAATGATACAAGTAATCACCTTCAAACAAAATTAATATAGAATGTAGCATGTAATTTGAGAAAGATCTGAAGCCAAATATTTATTTACAACCTTTGTTCCTTTTCCTTCAACTTTGTTGATTTCTTTAAATAGCATATTTTGGAAATACTTTGGAGTGTATTTGCAAAAGTTATTAGTAAGGAAATACCACATAATTTTTTAGTACCTTTAATATCGTATTAAAATCATAACACTCAAGTATTATATAATTCAAATGGTGAAAAAGAAAACTGTGCATCTCTCCTGAGCTGGGGAAAATGGGATTCTTATAAACAAATAATTAGATGAATTAAGTTCCATATCTGAATAGTTTTGTTCTGAAGTAGAGCTTTACTTCAAAAGTATGACAGGGATGACATTTTCCTGACTAGAGAAGCAAAAAATGCATGTTCTAAAACTGTTTCCCCCATCTTTTCTTATGCAGAGGTTTTATCTGCTGTTTAATGGGTAAACTTACTGTGAAGTATGGTTGCTTGTTTAACTTTACCCCTATTCAAGTCTTTGATTTTGGCAGGTTAGTTAATTCAAATAAAATTTGTGAAGTTAAGCACTTTCAAGAAAAGGCATAGGAGAACCTAATTTAACCTAGAGTGTCTCTTTTATTCTTCTGTTATTCATTTGAAGTGCCCTATCAGCTTGAACTGGCCAACTTCAGTCATTTTTACCCTTTTATTTTTTTCTCTAATGTAAACTGAAATTCCCTGCTGTTCGTGGTATTTTAGTGTTTAGCATCATTTAATGAGCAGGTATCATTAAACTTAAAAGGTCCTTTTCTGTATATATCTGATTAGTTAGTGAAAGAACCAAAGAATTCCTCTAATTTATCTTTGCTTCCTTGTTATATTTTGATGTTGGCCCATTTTACGTTTCAGTGCCTTTTTATGAAATATGAAATTGTAATTTTGGTGTGAAAGTAGGACAGAAAGTGGGAAAAATCTTTAGCACTGCTAAGATGCTTAAAGTAGTATATCTTGTTTACCAATTAACTAAGAAAATGTGGTTTGTTTTAAACTTTTACTCATATAAATGTGTGTTTCTACACATAGAAATATATATAAAATAGATAAATTGTCTAATATAAGTATTCATTATCTGTACTTCATCAATATACTTATTAGCACCTGTCAGTAACCTTTGCAGCTGGGTACACGTAAATTTGGCACAAAATTCTTCCTTCCTTGTACATCCAAAAATCCTATTGAACTCACTAGTGAATTTTAATTTTTTGCAAATACAAGATCAGGGTGCAATTAATTGATACAAACTCTGTGAAATGGAAAAACTGAAAATGATCAGTTAGGAAGACTGTATATGTTTGTATATTTAGTCTTGGCCATTTTCAAAAAAGCAGTAAGAAAAGGCTATTTGGATTGTGAAATTAATTTTTCTAGTATTTTACACTTGAAATCCTTCTTGAGAAGAAAGTCCAATTTAAGATTAGACTGTCATAACTGAAGGCTTGTGTGCTCTTCATTTGAACAATGGTTTGCTGGACCAGGACCATTGTTTATTGTACCAGTTTGTTCTCTTAAGATCTCAAAGGTCTAAATGATTTAATCAATACTGAAATGAGTCATTTCCGTTACTGACATATTTGCCTAAGGTTATTCATCATTTGATATAGATATTGCCATGTTTTAAACAGTGACAGCTATGGTAATTGATTAATGCAATCCAATATACCATTCCAGTTTCCATTTCCCATTTTTGATGTGCTAAAAAATATTCCAGCATTTTGATTTTCTTCTTATTTTCTTTTATGAAATAAAATCTGGGAGATAGAAACACTGCGTGAAGAAAAAATAATGAGGGTTGAATGGAAGTAAAGGTCAAATATTATGTAGAAAGTTGCAGATGGCACTGTATGTCATTAACATTGCTAACGTCTAAAAAGATGTAACAGTGCTGCCTACTGGTAAGATGTAGTAGTATTAAGGCATTAAAGTCAACGTAGGGAAATTTTTTGTGTGTGTATGTGCCATATCCTTTAGTGTAACAACAGTGTTCTCTAGTTTTTTAAGCCCTGGTAAGTATTGACAAGATCCATGGTTTTACATTATTTAATAATACATTCTAATACATGTCACTTGAATGGAAACTAGATGCACAAAATAAGAAGCCTAATTATTTTTCATTAATACCTATAAAATTCTATCCTAAGATACCTGTATGCATTTTGAAATTTTTGTAGTGTAATTACTTATGCTTCTATAAACTGTTCTTGTTAATAATGGTGTCCTGCTTAGAAATAAGGTGCCAAATGGAAAAAGCGTCTATCATGTTACTTGTAAAGATTTGCCTGGTAAAATGCAAAAAACGCTACCTTTTTAATAGTAGTAAATAAGAATACATAGCAGGTACAGATCTTCTCCAAGGAAAATAAAATCACTTTTTAAAAAACTCAGTTGTTTTACTTACAAAGATGGAAAAACTGAGACAATGGATCATGGAGATTAAAATTTTAAACTTTGTTGTCCCAAGTTAAATTATTGAATTTGTAATTATGTGTTATTTTCAAAAATAAGGAACTGTTTCAGCCCTTTGAAAATTAGAACTCTCTGCTGAGATAGCTAGGGGAATTGTATACCTGCGGGTGTGTGGTTTCAAAACAGGGATTGACATTCACACTATAGTAAAATTGGGGCATAAAACTGGTGGCAAAACTCAGATCTTCAATATCCATGTCTTGAGATGTCATTAATTACAAATGCAGACCAATTATTTGCTTACATTTATGTAAGAAGCACTTATTTTTTCTCCTAAGAAAAACCCCCACAATTATTTCAGGGTTAAGAAATGGATGGGGTTTTTTGAACAGTGTTCCTGTTTGAAAACAGTCACAAAAGCAAAATACAGGGGCCAAAGAAACAGTCTGGTTACAAAGCAGTATGGTAAACTGCTTTGCTCCATCAGTGAGGAGCTGGAAATACTGACTTCTCATATCATATGTAGTCACTCATATGCATGGCTCCTTCTCCCCTGATGTAGGGCCACTTTCTTGTGTTGAAATACCTTCCCTGGGAGTCAGAGACTGTAAGCCAGGGCTGCCTGCAGGAGCTCGGTATCAGTTATGGAGATGATTCAGGGAGCTAATGATACTTGTTGCTAATTATCTTGTGCCACCTTGTCCTTGATTATCTTCAAAAAAAGGAAGAAATGCTACGAGGAACTAATTCTGATATCATCTATCAAGCTTCCACTTGAGGCATCTGTTAAGATAATAGAACTAGTTCCAGGAAAGATGCTCCTTCTACTTATTAAAATCCTTCTTAAAATAAATTGTTTGGTTCTTGCTAATTAATAGTTACTGTGTATTTGAAACGTGTAAATCAAAGATGTATATGGCTGATAGTGATGCACAAATTTCTAAAGAGCAGCAGAAATGTAGGTATTTTGCAACTTCATGCTTATCAGTGAAATATGAACACATAGTTTTTAGAACAGGATGCTTGATCAAATATTTGTAACCTTCAAGAGGCAATTTTTACAAAAAAGAGTCATTACATACCATGCAGAGTACCAGTCCTGGTTCACTTGGACATGTTTCATGCATCTCATGCCTGACTAGCAAAGATACTGCTGTATGTCCTCTGATTCATATTCTATCTCACATACAGTTTTACATGTAAATTCATTCAGAGGAAATACTTTTCTTAAAACAATAATGTCACCCATACAAAGAAAATGGAGGTTAATAGCACTCCTACCTCAAATTTTTCACTTCTTCTGAGAGCAAAAGGGACATACCTTCTTCACTCCAACTACTTCTCCACCTTTCTCCTTTCAGTGACATTCCAGCCCTAATGGATAACATTTGTTAAATGCAGTCAGTAAAACTTTAGGATCATGTTTATGTTTGACTAGCTTTGGTGTTTTATTTCTTATAATTTCATCTGACTGCCAAATTTAAGCAATTGAGTCCCATGACAAAAAGAATTCAATACATCATAACATATTGACTGAGAAAGCATTAACAAATACTGTATAACATTATTATCCATGTATCCTAAGAAGGCTTGATATGAAAACTGCATTTGCATTGTTGTAGTCATTTTTGCATTGTTCTTGCCAAATGAATACAGCAAGAAAAATGTCATTGTAGATTATGTAATAAAATGTCTGAAACTGTAATGCAGTCATGTAAAAATGCAGTTTACTGTGATGTGCTGTAGCATAGTGCACAGCAAGTAGATAAATTACTGTTAAAATAGATTTAAAATCCATTCCAGTATATGCTTAGCTTACAGAGGGATATTCTCTTCCCTCATGCCTTAAAAACCCAAAATGGAAGGTCCAAAAAACTGTCAGTCTCATTTGTTTTCCATCATGAGTATTGAGATAAAGTAAATTTGACTCCAAAAAATTTTAAAACTTCTCTTTTGCATAAACTACATTCAGGGAGGTTCAAGAAAGAGGTTTCTACCTGTTCTTCTTATGGAAGTAGCTGAGATATCCAAAATCAGAAGAGGGTAGAGAACTGCAAACTACTTTTTGAACTTATCTCAGTGCTATTTTCTTAAATGATCAGCTCTTTCACTTGGGTGCTTAACTGGCTGCTTTGTGGGTGTGAATATTTCTTGTATCTCCCAGTGCAAGGGTAAGCCCATGATCTATTAACTAGATGAACATCAAATTGTGTGAAGGTTTGTGGCCATAGTAGGATAACTGATCAAGCAGGTACACTGAAAGATCAAGTGATGGTTAAGTAGATTAAGCTTATCAAAAAAGTGGGAAATCACTTGCAGATAAGAAAGAGCACCCTTTTGAGGAAGTAGAGAGCTTCAGGATGGTTTAGAACCCAAGAATTATTCAAGAACATTGGAAAATATTAAGGAAGGAAATGTGTGTGTTTTATTTTGCTGTCAGCTATGTTTTCTAGTGTAGGTGGGTTTTTTGAGTGAAGTAACAAAGGCTCATGACTAGGATGAGGCTTGGTTTGACCAGGATGCCACTGCAACTGATTTTTATGCTATGTCTGGGCTATTAATAATATGTATCCAGGATCATCCCCATGTGCAGAGTTCTACTGCATAGAAGAGCTGATGTCTATGGTGTAAATTGCCTGAGTTTTCAAGCAATTTGTGACAAGATCCACCTGCTTATTTGGAATGGTTCCTGCAATGTTCTCACTTCTGAACTATGCCTGCAAATTGTCTTGGAGAGTGCTAGCTGGCATGAATGAAAAGCATTTCAAGAGCAATTTTAACAGTTTAAAATGTAGGTGTTCATATTCTAGTACTCAGGAGCTTTTCTGGGAAGTATTTGATTTGCTAGTACAGATGAAGCTGCCAAGTCCCTGGAAGTGGCAGCAAATGGTGACTTTGGGATTATGAATGGATCCCTACTAACCCCAGAGGAGTTGAGAAATTAGGTAGAGCTGAGCGTGATGAGCATTCAGATGAGGGACATCACCCTGGGCTTTCAGCTGTTACAACACTTCATCAAACTTCAAAAAGAAAGAATTCCCGTTGTCAAATTCCTGTTTCACTTGTGAGGCATCTGAGGTGTTGAGAACTGTGCAGTGCATCTTTTTTAATCTCTCCTGGAGATGTTCCATTTTTCATGAGTAATTAAGAGCAGGAACTCCTAGACAAATGGGATGTATTTGTAATGACAATTCTGTAATGTTATTGTGGGGTAGGGGGATGTTTCTTATGATCTCCTATTAAAAAAAATTTAAAAACAACAACAAGAAAAAAGCCCCAAACATTATTTAAAATAACCGCTTGTTTTAAGCCCACAGCAAAGCAAAAATTTCTGTACACTGCAAAATGTTTGAAGAATTGCAAAAGAACTCCTTTTCAATCTGTGATGTGCAATATATCTTTCCTTTGGGTTGATAAGAAAGAGAAGAATCACTGCAAAGTTTTCACCTATATAAGTTTTAAATAAGTAGTATTTGATGTACAGCTAAGGGTAAGGATGTATGTCAAATGTCCTCAGTTCATCATTGTGAGAAACTTGAGTGGCTAACTACTTGTGGTGTGGCTGGTGGGAATAGTTGGAAGCTTTTAGTTGCAGACATGCTTTGAATACCCTGCTGAATCAGATCATGCCAGGGTAGTAGATATTACATGAGCCACCAGGAGCTATGTAGTTACTTAGATATCCTGTAACACTTTTATTTGCCATGTCAAACATGGTATTTTGCAGGACTGCACACATCACTTGTTCTAGGGATTGCAGCTTTTTCACCATGTCTCCCTCTTTTTGCTGCACTTTGGAAGAAGAGTACCCATGCAACTGTGCTTCATGCACAATGCACTTTTCTCCTTAGCTTCTAGGCACAATCCCTGTGAGCTTTGCAGCTCTGAAGGATCCTACGTGCAATTTGTGAATCACTAAGTGCCTCCAGTGTGCAGAACTATCACAGTGGTTCTCTTGGCATATGCAGTAGCAGAACTTCTGGCACTTAGGTGACATCTTTTCATCCAGGGAGTCAAAGCTTTGGATTGCTTTCAGAGAGTTAGAGGTTTCAGTGCCACCTGGTATTTTAGGCACTTAATTGCTGGTTTGCAACTTGTCTGTGGGAGCCAAGACTGTCTTTCAAAGATGCTTTCAGTGTGTTTGTGTTGTACAATAGGAAGTGCTGTAGTACATACTCATTCTGCCTGAGCTAGTAGAGATCCACACGAGTACTTCTGCATGGCACAGCTGCACGTCCGTGCAGAGACGCTCATTTTGGCATTAATGCTAAAAAGCCCTGCTGAGTTTCTGAGCTCCATTCTGCAGCCTGCTTGAATGCTGATGGTTTGTGTTATATTTAACTGCAGAGTGTAGTCAAGCCTTTAGACTTCCAGGTGTGACACTATGGATTCTGAGGAGCTTCAGTGTTCAGAAAATTTGTCATCTCTTCTGTCAAATAAAAACAATTATTTTCTTGATAGAATTACTAATTTGTTGATAAAAAATGAGAAAAAAATAAACCATCCATTTTGTTATAACTTTTGGCAAAGTATTTAATAAATACTAACCTCAAATAAATTAGAATCCAAAGCTGGTTAGAAGGATTGTAAATAATAATATGGTAAGATAATAACCGGTGAATCCTGTATCCTTCTGACATCTCTGCTCTTATTTAATTAATTATCCAGAGTAATCCTAAACAACATGTTAATGCAGTCCAAGGAAGATACTAATTGGTTAGAGGTGTCAACACTAACAGCACTAAAAGAGTAAGAAAACCTTTCAGAACATGATAACTATCTGTACAGGGATGAGAAAATCAAGATTCTGTCAGCATTAAATTAATCTTAGAAAATTATAATCTCATTTGCCATATATTTTATTTTATATTTTAACCATGGATGAAGGTATGTGACTACCTATAAAGATCACAATAGAGGCACCAGTCACACAACCAAAGAATTAGACTATTTTTTCCTCAAAGTAAGTTAATACACTCGAGAAAGGGTAAATTGAAATGCAGACAAAAGAGCCATTGGGGTGAGGAAATGACAGTGAGGCACATTGCACTAGGTCTTAGGCCACCTTGTTTTTATTCCTGTCTCCGCTGCTAGCTTGCTACATGACCTTGATCCAATCAGTTCCTTATTTTATGCCTCAGTTTTTTCATCTGTTAAAAAATGGGGATAATGATACTGACTTGCTGATGAAAAATGCTTTTTAAAATGTGGGTGCCATTATAAGCAGGGTATCAGATCACCAGGTCGGTAGTTAATGGTTCATAAATTTGTAACTATAATGTAAAACTATGTAATTTGTAACTATGATTTACTACATTTACATCTGAGCCTTGGTTAACCAAAACAAACATGAAGGGCATTAGTTTCAAAAGAGATTTTTGGGGGGTTCAAATGACTTAACATATATGTATAGTATGAATAGTAGATTTTGAGATGAGGTGGATATTTTTTAAACCATGTCTAAAGCTGTTTGGAGCAGGTGCTCCAAAGTGTTCTGATACAGTGAAAGAATGAGTTACCAGAACAGTGTTAGCTAAGTTGATACAATGCTTCCCAAGTTATTGCGAATGATGGGATTAGCATGTCTTGCTGCAGCCCTGTGCAAACTACCCAATGCAATTTTAGCATAGACTACTGCACAAAGTTTGTCTTGGCTAACATGAAGGACATAATTGCTGTGTGGAAGTTGGAGCAGTGATCTGAGCACAGGCAGGCCTGGCATGTCCTTAATTCAGCAGAGCTGCTGTGCTTGCTGAAGGAGTGCGAGAGCTGGTCTATGCGTGCACAGGGAAGTTCTGCAACACTACTGTCCATCCTTTGTCTGTTGCGTGTGACAGCAGGAGATGTCTACAGTTCTTCAGGATATCCATTAGCAATCCTGGCTATTGGATCATGAACTTGTGGTGGAATTGAGATAGAAAGGGCCCTCTGGAAATGATGGATCACTGTGTCCTACTCAAAGCACAGTTCACTGAGATCAGGATGATCGGGGTGTTTCCTAGTTGATTTTGATTCTGAGAGTGGAGATCTGTTGCAATGTCACTTCACTGTGAATGTTCTTTTTCTCTCATCTAATCAAATATTGTTGTGTTTTAACTTATGTCCATTGCCTTTTTCCTGTTACTGTGCTCCTCAGGTTCCACCTTCCACGCCTTACCTTTAAGGGTCCTTGAAGACAGTAAAGGCATCCTTACATAGCCTTCCCTTCTGAAGGCTGGACAAACCTACTTTTCTCAAACTCTCTTTGTTCATCGTGCCCCTTCTCCCCTAGCACCATGATGGTACTCTGGTGGACTCCTCAGAGTCTCTTGGTGTCTTATGCAGAAAGAAGCCTGTAGCACAGTCATGTTCAGCTGTGTGTCTGACTCCACAGACCTTACTCGGAAATTACGTTCTGTATCCTGGTGGCTCCTCACCACCAATAGGGGGTTCTTACTACCTGGTTGCAGTACTTTGCACTTGTTTTGGTGAGATTCCAAATGAAGTTCATGACAATGAAGTTGTCTCAGTCCTCTGATCTATTGAGCTACCTCTGAATAGCATCCCCTTTGTGTTTCCACATCCCCTCCACACTGCCCAGTTTGGGAGCATCCATACATCTACATCCATACATCTGTTTGGGTGCACTCCATTCTACTGTCCAGGCTGTTGACCAAGATTCTTGACAATACTGGTCCCAGGACTGATCACTAGGAAGCATCACTAGTATCTGGCTGCAGTTGGTTTTCATATAGCTCATCTCAACAAACAGAAAAAAGCTGTGTTGGAACAAGCAGGTCTCAGCTGCCTGTGGGCTGATGAGCAGAACAGAGCTTCCATAGTGAATCTGCAGTACAGTTTCTGGCCCCAGAGAGAGCTCTTCTGCATATCAGAGATTATAGATCACTCCACAGTGCGATACAGCCTTACCTCTAAGAGGCTGCAGTACAAAAATAGGGCAATTATCTAAAAATGTTAGCATGCATAGACCTCAAAGATATAAGAGTAGGAAAAGAGTGTAATATGATATGTAAACAGAGTAAATTACAGAAAAAATTGCCTGCATGTCAATTAGAAATGATTGCTGAGAAGCATGTGATTACACGACAGTGTGCTCTGCAAAAACTATCTGAGTGTTGTATAGTCAAAACTTTTTTTTTTTTTCTCATATTTACTGAGAAAGAAATGAGATTAATCTTTCTATATCATTGTGTTTTCTAATAATTTTGTATGTTTGGTACTTGTGATGTCTGTGGCTGTTAAATAAGTTCTTTGCTGCATTGTTACATTTTAGTTTTTTGGGCTTCATACCAAAGTCTCAGCTAGAAAAGACTGGGGGTGAAATACACTGAAAGGTGGGATCAGAGGTGAGCTGCTAAACACACATATGGATTTCAATTATTATTCTTATATATCTTTGTTTATGAAATATATTTTCTGGCTTTTATATTAAAACATCTGAATAGCTTTTTTCAAGATTATATGTAATTTCTAAATCCTAATTTTTTTCTCCCTAATGTGAAAAGGGAAAAGAAAAATGCTATTCATCTGAAAAAGTAGGTTTCTTTTTAATGACTGGACTTGAAACGCAATGGAAATCCACATTTCTGCCCTAATCCTGTAAGAAATCCCATTAGATACTGGCTGTATGAAACTTGTAGGTGATTTAGCTCCTGAGTATGCTGATCTGATGCTACTTGGGATAGAAATCTCTGTTTGTGAGTTTAATACTGCATGCACTCCAGATACTCTTACCACTAAATCAGTGTAAGTCTGGTGCAGTAGCATAATCAGCTTTACTAGTTAAAGTAAAAAGTTAACCTTTTGCATATATTTCCCTACTGTTCTGTCTTCATGAGAGTCTTTCCTCCTAAAGCTTTCCCTATATATGAGCTCTTGTAGTTAGTTATCATTATTTATTTAAGTTGCGTTCAAATTAACACAAATTAGCTAAATCCACTTTAGAAGAAAAATGTCTGGCACTCTCCTTCACTGTAGTGGAGTGCACCTGTTTACACTAGGCCACAATTTTCTCCAAATGTCTGATTTAAAGAAAAACATAAATGATAATTTCAACTAGTCTTATGCCAAATCATGTCAAAATATTTTTGCTTCTGCACATCATCGTTATTCGTTTATGACTGCATGGCCGTGGGAAAAGCTTTTCTTAGTTTCTTTTCTTAATTACAGACATAAAGCCTGCAGAGGGAGCTCAAACCCTTGTTTATGTGGGACTCAATAAAATAGCATATTTTTTCTACAGACAGTGGAGAAACTTGTTTTTTAAATATATCAGAAATTTATCCTTCAACGTGTAAGGCTTTTTTAGGTGCAAACTAGCTATTTTGGAGATATACATGAGAGTAAAAGCCTTTCCGAATTGACTGGAAGGAGTGCAGATTTCTGGGACTTGGTAGGTGGCACTGTTTGAAATATCCAGACCTGTAGCAGCCAGACCTCCAAGACTTTCTTTTCAGTCCTCATTCTGGGTGGAAAATAGCTTCAGTAGGTCACTGTTCTGTCAGGTCAGAGCCAAAATAGTGCAGAAGACCAGATCGAACTCTGTGAGTTGGAGCTCAGAACAGGAATGTGGAGCTGAAGTAAATGAGGCCAGGAGTAGACTGAGGAGGCTGTTGCAGAAGTTCTTTAAGGAAGGACAAAGAATGACTTATTTTGGGTGGGAGCAGATGACAAAACTTGTGGTTGAAGGAGGTTTTTAAGAAAAATGCAATTTTCTTTGCTGACTGTGATACATTTCATTGTGAATGTCCAGAGAGGAGAAAGGTACATAAATACCATTAGGATAAACCAGTAATGTTGCAATCCACTATTTGAAAAAGTAAAAAGAAAAAACCCAAGATATGTAGGTCTATCAAACAGATGAATCAAAGTGATGGTAATGTTGGGAAGGACGATGCTGTGCTCCTTAATCCTCCTCTTGGCAGGTGCAGATGAGGGCTGGGATTGGCCAACACCATGTCCCTGTGCTGCCGCAGGGGATCTCCAGTGTCAGAAGGTCCCTGCCCTGCAGGTGTGAAGTGTATTGAACCTTCAGTCCCTTTTCTTGGAGATTAAGCGAGAAAGGACTATGTTGTTTTCAATCCCATCATACCTTTTGGTTTTGGAAGAGATGGGAGTGTCTGTGTAGCCAGTCTGGGAACCTGCCCAACTTGGCTGCTGTGAAGGCAAAACATGTCTGCAACTTTGTTCTATTTTGAGAGTCCTTTAATATAATTAAGGATGGATAAAATCATTTTAGTGGTACTGTTGGGTATTTTTTGTGGAAATAGGTTTTCCCTATGATTGCTTGTTGTGTCACTGACAGTGTACTCTAGGACATGCTCAGAACAGCCTGAAAGAAAGATTGGTGTTGGTCGCTGGCTGCTAATTGCAAAGGTCTGTTAGCAACACAGGAGAACTGGGGTTTTTTTGTGTGTGTTTCTGGTGAAATTGTAAATATTACTATTACCAGAATCAATGAGGCAGATGGTGTATCAGTTCATACTGAAATACTAAACTGTGTTGTCAGGGGAAGGGTTTCACCGATCCCTCCAGCTTCTTTCATATCTTGAGTATACATGTCCTGGTTGTGGCCAGGACAGGGTTAATTTTTTACAGCAGCTAGAGGGGGTGGGGCCAAGGTGAGAATGTTATTCTGTACCACCTCACATCATTGCTGGGGGTAGGGGAAAGGAACTCTCTTCTGGATCCTATAAAGATGGCAGATGGAGTGGTCCAGTATTGTTTATTGTTGGAGGTTTCCCATGTAAATCCTTTCTTTTCTTATACCTTTTATTAATTTGTTGCTGTTACTGTTAGTGTTCTTATCTCATTGCTGTTTCCAGTAAATTGTTCTTAACTCATGCTCTTTGCCTTTTTTGACTCCCCTGGAGGATGGGGCAGGGAAGTGGCTCATGGTTTTGGTGGAAGTACTAAACGGAGAATACCATTCCTAAACTACAACAATATGATAGAGGTTTTTGAATTCTGTCTTCTAGATGGTATAGATTGTCTGTCTTTCTTTAAAATGTAAATGATATCTTTTGATACGAGGGATTTTTTTTGTTGGTTGTTTTTTTTTTTTTTTTTTTTTGGTTTTGAGTTGGTTTTTTTGCCATGCACTATTCATGTCTACTTTGCTGGAACAAATCTTGAAAATCTCAAGTGCTGTTTTACTTGGAGCAAATTGGTTGGTATACTAACAGGTTTTTTCTGAATGAAATATTGTTGTTTATAAGAACAAGCAGTTGACTAATCAATGGGTTGTAAATAGTGAATTGAAACTTGTTTTTCTTCTTTGTTGTATCTTTAGATCTGCAGTCATCGTAAGTTCCTCCTGGTGCACCCACATTGGGAGGAAATCTAAAGCAGGGCTTTAGACACCTCTCTCCCTCCAACTTGTTCTAGTTTATTTTATTGCCAAAACCTCTCAGTGGTTTGCAAACACCCTAGATCAAGAACATATTTGTAGTTTATTGCAAACAGAGGCTTTTAGGAATATATTTGCCCAGTTTGCTGTTTCTAATCTAGTATCCTTGGTCACATGCTGTAAAAACTCTTATTAACCAGTTGGTGCCTGACCATCTGGATGTTGTAGTTTAATGGCAACTTACTGTTTGCAGCAAAACATGATCCATCTTGGATTCACAGGGATAGAGATTTATATCCACAAGAGTTAATTACAGAATAGACAAGCTATTAACCATTTCTACTGGTTCAGTTTTCAAAATAATAATAAATTGATGTAGAGTAAATATTGAACTTCTAGTAAGTTGCCAAATTCTTCCCCAAAGAAATTAGTAAGTTGCCAAATTCTTCCCCAAAGAAATTTGTTAATACTGTTAACTTTATTAAAGGGAAAAAGATGTGTTGATATAAGTGTCAACAATTAAGGACTTTTGGATTTGAGTGGAAGGAACCAAAATTATCACTGGAAACCACAGATTTTTCTTTTTTTTTTTTTTTTTTTTTTTTAAGCACACACAAAGCAAAATGTTTTGAGTAAAACTTCGTGTATGAACTGCATATGTGACATGCATTGGCTGCCTGGCTTATTCTGTTTCCTGCAGGGATCCCAATCATCCTCACTGTATCTGTGCCAGTTTCCACCCAGGCTTTCTCCTGAAGCTTTCTCTCCCAGGAAGCAGTCTGACAGCAGATAGGATTTTTTACCCTTGGATTCACTCCAGCCAGACTGACTCCCCTTACCCAGGACAATTCTTCAAGACAAGTCGTATGACCTTGTTTGCCCTCACGTGTCCCTGTGCCATGCTGAGGGACACACAATTCACACCATTGTCAAGACCCCATGCTACTAATCTGTGGCCCAATCCTCTCAATATTTAGGATACTTCAAACTGAAAAATGAATGAAAAATAATGATTGTACTTTGTATCTTGTGGTCATCTGAGGTGCAAATAAGTTACAGTCTGAGTTGTATAAATTGTGAAGGTGATGGCTCACCCGTGGAGAGGGTCCCAGCCCCGAGCAGTGCTTACGTGTGCTGGTCCTCACCAGTGCTGTTGGGTAGAGCTTGCTTCTCCAGTGTGTTTTCAGTACCATTGTAGCTGTAGGCACCAGAGTCTCCATCTTCCCAAGTGTCTTCCTAGACTGCCCCAGTAGGATGGCAGCAGCAGCAGTGAAATTGTCTTCAGTACGGAGTGAACTTTGGTTTCCTCAGTGCCTTTTCACTGCCAGCCTCTAATAAACCCTTGGGAAGTGAAAACTAACCTACAAGAAGCTTTCAAGAGTTTGCGTGCTATTCCCTTCATGTCTGCACATAGCAAACAATAAACATTGTTGTTGGAAAACTGGGAGATCAGCAACTTGGAGGGCAAAAAGTCAATCCTTCCTCTTCCCTGTGCATGCTTATGATTGCTACCAATATTAATCATTGTTAATTGAGTAAGTTGGGGGAAAAAAAAGCTTGCTGAGCAAGCTTAACTTTAAAGACTAGAAATTTGGAGGGCCCCCTGTAAAGTCAGTTGTTCTTTAATTATATCATCCTTGTTATGTTCTCATTATGAAAATGCAATTTGAATAGAAACTGTGCAATTCTGATATCTAACTATTTAACCATGATATTAAATTTAGGGAGTTGCATTTTTATATCAGAAGATAAGTGACAAATGTTATTTGGGATTTTTTTTTTTTTAGGATTGGATATGGTGTTTTGTATTCTGTGATCACATGTACAAAATAATGTAAATAAATACAATTTAAATGTGGTCATTAATATGTAAATACATGATTGTGTTTCCAGGGGATTGGAAGTAGATGATTTTTAAGATCCTTTTCAACCCAAACCATTCCACAATTCTGTGATTTCAGTTCTTACTCAAGAAGTGTCTGTCTGTTCTCTCACACATATAAAGGTTTTGCAAGGTTAAGCCTATGATTTCTAGTGACTAGTATTTAAATCAATACAGGGATTCCCTAA